>NC_140580.1:27548468-28911103 GCF_964204655.1 Triturus cristatus | reverse complement strand
CCTTTGATTGCTACTGAGAAGCATTCTGCCTGGTGACCTTCTTCAGTCTTTGTGAGCAGAGACAGGAGGGTATGATTGTGCACCGTGTCTTCAGTTTCAGAGTTCCTCAGCTTTAACCGTGCTGAGAGGCGTGGATATTATCTATCCTGTGCTGTGCTTTTGAGCAAGGCCATCAATCTCATCACCATTGCGGTTTAACCAATTTAGCATAGAAAGGGCGTTTTCACTTTCATTCCTGCACTTATTCCTACATTGCACATTTGGTTAGCTGGGTATTTCACTAGCTGCACAGAGCTATGTGTAACAAGCAAGCCTGTGTTTAAAACTTGGCAGGGATTACTCAGCCTTTCACCCTTTAGACGTAGAAAAAAAGGGATGGATGGATTGCTTTAATTAATCTCAGCCACTGGTATTTACTCAGGGCCACTGTCCAGTCCATTGTTACTTTGCACACCACACAAACTCAGTTTGGACCCAGCCATATGCAAATCAGTCTTGACCCTGCTCCAATGGACTTGTCAGGCCCCATCTGCCAGGTCCTCCCTGAACCAGACAACAATTATGCGAGGACCAGTTTTGTCCTTATTAGGGCTCATCAGCTAGGTATTGCTTGGTTCCAGTGGTACAGTGGGCATAGGCGCCACGTCTGAGCATAGCTGTCCCACTTAGGGCATCACACAGAGGTATAAAAACAAGTGATGGATAGAATGTGTAAACATGAGAAGAACATTGTATAGTTTCATTTCTGTGTTCCAAGTATAGTTTCATTTCCATGTTCCAAGTTTATTTGCTCCAACAAGTCACCTCCAGCTTCTCTTCTCTGGTTCTGCTGTTACCCTCTCTTCATTCATATGAACACATTTCATCCCCAACTTCCAAGTTCTTCACTACATAGTTAACATTCTATCAACTCTACACATCTTCCCCTGATATACGAATATTGAATATAATCTACCACTTAGAAAAAGGCACTATACCAATAGGCAGTGTGAATGCTCAAATCCATTTATATAGCAAAATTTATGGATTTGAACATTCACCCTGCTTGGCTCTGAAAGTGTGTGTTAAGGGAAGCAGACATTGTTTACTGAAACTGCCAGTGTGCTCCACCGGCATACGCATCACTTCCCCACAGGTGCGCTGGATCCAGAAGGAGTGCTATATATATATATGCGCAACACAGCAATAACAGAGATAATTTCATGCATATACCTATGGTACATTAATTAAATATTTTGCTAGGAGCGCCTAATGGACATTTATCCAGGCTTTACGAGTCACCTATAGCACTGCTTGGACATTTACACACATTCCCCAAGCTCCATACAGACCCATCCTCCAGAATCTCTACACTCCATTTTACCTCTTCTACTTTGATTGGTTAAGAAAAATTGCTTTCACCTTTCCCGACATTCCCACTTTTCTTTACTGCAACCCAATCACATTTCCTTATGTTTATTCTCTTAGCACCTTTGATGACATCATAATATGCTCCTCCATGCTAATCCAATGTAAGAAGCCCTGTCGTACCGAACATACCGTCTGGTGCCAGTCATTAGCCTTACATGGAACGCACACATGCCCTACTTTTTCCCAAGACCGCACCCTGTCACCAGGAACAATTCTGATATTGCAAGAGACATTCAGAACCTTGGCACATAGCTTTTTAAATGCCAAGCCGAGTAACAGTAACATGTGCACACAGGCCCCACCAGGACAAACCTGTGGCACAATCGATGAGCTACCTCCTTGGATGGCACAACCAGTGCAGCAGTCCCACAGAGGAGTATTTAAGGTAATGCTCTGGGTTTATGCCTTACACCGAAACAAGGGACTTACAGCTAACTCGAATCAGCCAATCATGTTTACACTAATCCTCAGTATGTATATGATGAGCACAGCGCTTTGGCACTGAATGGCAGTGTCAAGCGTTCTCAAAGTCCTAAGCCAGCAAAACAAGGTCGAAAACATGAGGATGGCAGCCAAACATGTCAGAGGAGACCACACCAAAAGATGCCAGTCTTACACTCATGTAGGTCAATCTGATGATATGTGGTGGACATGTCCGCCTCACATTGCTATTAACATCTCAGAAATATATGGCAGAGGCTGCCTGTCCACACATATATTTTTATTCAGATCACGTAAGTCATTGCATAGCCAAATCTTTCCTCCCTTCTTTGGCATCACCACAACTGTCGCCAAACACTCAGAGGATTCAATAGGCTCTATTGTCTCTTGTTCCCGCAACTTGTTTAATTCTTTCTGTAAAGGCTCTCTCATCAAGTGTGAAACATTCCTTACTTTGTGGATAACAGGAGTTGCATTTTCTTCAATATTATTCTTTGAGAGAAGCCTTCAAGTTTATCCAGTTTCTCCGTAAACACTTCGAGAAATCTCTCCGATTTCTTGCCGTTTTGATGTTCTGTACGTCAATGATCACAACAGGTTTTCCAGCATCTGAGTTTAGAACTATGTTCAGATCCTTCTAATGCCGCCAGCCCAATAGGTTCTAGTCCTGCTCGGTTATTTCCACATGGCCTGAAACCACTTTCCCTTCAAACTCAATTGCCATCCATTTTATCCCTTTGATCTTTATTTTGTTTTACTCCGTACTCCACAGCTTTGATGTCAAATTCATTCCATTTAGTATCGTCCTTATTCCAGTTTTTGTAATAAGTGTCTTTGGACAGTAATGTGTGCAAACTTCCAGAATCGGCTAACATTCTCACTTCTTGGTTATCAAGATTCATGTTGCAATGAGGTTTCTCTAACTTGTCCGTGCTTTCTTTTTGTATTTTCTTCCCTTGGTAGATTACACCCACAGGCTGTTCATCTTCAATTAGTATCTCTACAGTAGGCACCAGTCCCTGTATACTTTCACACGCCATCTATTTCCTTCACTTTCGCTATTGGGGTTTTTGTTTTACAGACTTTATTGAAGTGTCCCCTTCTCCCACAATTGGGACATATGGCAATATTTGCCACACACTTGGTGCTGGAGCTGATATGGCCAGGTGCACCACAGCGATAACATTTTATCATTCTTGGATTTGTTCCTTGAGATAGGGATTGAGTCTGTACCCTCTCATTCCACGTGCCTTGAGATTGAGTTTTCTCATTAAGCTTGATTTCCTAATTTCTTCCACCGGAAAATTCACTTCTGATACTTTGCTTCCTTGATGTTCTTCTACTAATTCACTTACATTGTTCTTGTCCATTTCTTTTATCCACATTTCTGTGGGTTCTAAACCCTTAGCAATGTGTATGGCCTCTTCAACCTTAGGATCTGTTTCACTCTTTTATTATTTGTGAATCTCACAAGTTGATACCTTATGAGAGAATCACTTAAGTTGCCAAACTCCATGTTAAAAATAAACCCCTCAATGCTGCCACATAAGATGCTATATCCTTGTCCAAACTCTGTCATCAGGAAAATAATTTATATTGCTCCAATACTACATTTACTTTTGCTATGAAATGTGAAACCAACATCTGGAAAGGCATTTTGTATACATTGCTTTGTTGCCCATATTCCATACATAAAGAAATATCTGGAAGATCGTCACACAACCTACGCCCTTCAATACCTAAGTGGTGGAGTAAAATTGCTTGTCTCCGTACAGGGCCATATTTGTCTGCTACAGTTACCAGCATGTACTTGCCAACTAATTTTTTCCATTCTTTCTATGGCATTTGTGGGTCACTTGGAGTAGCAAGAAATGTGGAAGGTGGGGCAAAACCTTGATCAGCCATACTTTTTGTGTATGTACGTACCTGTAAAGAAATGTAGACGGTTAGTAAACATAACAAGCTAACTTTACTGGCCAAAATAAAAAGTTACCATAATAAACACACACGGTGCCATTGCTAAGGTACTTCCTTTAGAAGTTGCAGAGACTGTGTAAAAACACCTCCTTTGTCTCCGATCACAAACCAAACCAATGCAGCGACACTCCCTTTGTCTCTTCTGCTGGTGCCAAGGTGCTTTCCTTTAACAGATGCAGTAATAATCATAGAGAAACTCCCTTTGTCTCTCAATCTGTAGGTCTTGGACCTCCTGAAACAGAATCCAGTCTTTGTGAGTGCAATAAAGGCTTCTGTGACAACACACTAGCGTTTTAAGATGGTTAGTGACGGCTAAGGCATGGCATTCTGAGTCAAGGCCAAGCATACACACAATTGCTTACAATAATGCCGGGGGCACCAGCTAGTGATTACTTAGATCACGCTCCTTGCTGCACTAGCAATGAAGCATTTACTCACCTCTAGGGTACACTTTCCAGTTCTTTCCTAGTTCCTTTTTTGTTCCAGGTTTCTAGTTTTATATTTTTTCCATGGTGGGAGATACTTCAGTGTCATGCCCCGCACAGACTTCAGCTCGTCCCCAGTACGTAAAGATGAGTAGGTCATCGTATATTTTACTGCCATGTACAAGTGTATTTCGTCCAACAAGTCACCTCCAGCTTTTCCCTTGTTCTGCTGTTACCCTCTCTTCATTCATATGAACACATTCCAGTCCCAACTTTCAAGTTCTTTACTACATAGTTAACATTCTTTTAACTCTGCACTTATTGGACCCTGCTCCAATAGTAACAGTCCAGCCCCAACTGCCAGGCCAGGTGCTCCCTGAACCAGACATCTTTCGGATGTCTGGTGCGGGCATGTTTTGTGGAAGATGGGAGCAGCTGACAGTGGACTTTCTGCAGAGGCGGACTGAGGTGCAACGTCAGCTTCTCTGCATTGCCTGACACCCCATGCTCTTTAAGATATCTTTACAAACATTCCCAGTGTGTTGGTTCATTGTTTCATCCCACTACGTTGTATTGTAGTGGATAGGCACATATGTAGCACTTCCTATCCCCGGCGAGGCGCTATACTATAACATCTGTCTCTGCATTATCTGTTTCTGTCTTCCTTTCTAGCACAAAAACATGCGTTTCCTCCTCAAAATGAAGCAATTGTTCTTCGACATATCTAGCCACATCCTCCCTGGACTTTCCCTCTCAGTTATATTTTTAGCATAAAATGGATTCACACCCTCCCAACCTCTAAAACCGTCCCAGCTCGTCTGCTTTTTTCTGCCGCTCTAATTCAGAGTCCCCGTCTTACCTGTCTATATCTCCCCTTGTCCCTCTTGCCTTTTTCCCTGCCCCTGGCACTTCTTTGGAGGTGTGTTTCTGTTCACTGATGCTGCTCCTAAAACCCCTCTTGTTAAGAGATCATCCTTTCGCCTTGCTCATCCTGATAGCTATTATTCTATTTCTGGATTCCCCTCGCCGTCAGAACATCTTGACAGTGGTTTCCTGTCTACCACAGTGTTTCCTTCATATGTCCTTTTTGTTCAGCCCATTCGACTGAAACACTACTGCTTGTTAACAGTGCTCTGTACTACTGCAGGCCATGTGAAATGCTCTCTAATCCCAGTTTATCTAGGGTTTGACACAATTGACCACTTTATTCCTTTGAACTCAGTTGCTCTCCCCCCCTCTGTCTCCGGCCTCTCCTTCTCTATCTCTCTCCTTTCTCTTTAGTCTCTCTTTCTCTCTCAATCTTTTTTTAATGTGTTTCTCTCTCGTTCCCCTGTTTCTCTCTATTCCTTCTGTCCTCCTTATCTGTTCTTCTGCCTTTTTCTTCCCTTTCTATCTTTCTATCCTTTCTATTGCCTATCATATTTGCACACTATTCCTTCCTTCTCTGCATCTATTTTGCTCTCTACCAAACTATTTGTTTCACTTGCTCTTTCGCTTTCTTAACATAATTTTCTTTCACCTTTTCGCCTGATAGATGTGAGCAAAGCGACCGTTGCGATAATGCATAGTGCAATAATGTGCCTATTAGTGTCACAGCTTCCATGTTAAAGAATACTGGAAGTTGCAGCACCCAGAATAATGTGCAGCATGTCAAAATACTTATAAGGTTCCAAAGGTGAGATCTATTGCATTGCAAATGCTTCTTTTACTATCCATATCAACAGGGCCGGACTGGCCGTAGCGGGCACCGGGCAATCCCCCGGTGCGCCGCAAGGGTGGGGGCCGGTTTTGGGCTCCTGGGGGCCGCTTTTGTTACAGGGCCAGTTTTGCAGCATAGCTGCAAAATCGACCCTGTAACAAAATCGGCAGAAAACCGGGCCTGGCAAAGAGCTCGGCCGCACCCCCAACGGGAGGGAGAGGGGCGGCGGAGCACTTTGCCAGGGCCGGTTTTGGTTCCCAGTCCGGCCCTGCATATCAAAGAAATAAAAATATACTTACGCAGTAATCCTCATCGAGGTTTTGCAACCAGGCCCCCAGAGTTTATTGAGCTGTGGGGACAAGAAATGCTAACAGAAGAGTGATCAGTCTGATCAGCAAAGAAGCGGAGGTGAGAGTGAGCAACACATTGTCTGTTAATGTCAACGGGTGTTGAGACTGCTAATGGAAATGATGCTGAGAAGCTTACACCTGAATGTGCTGTTAGACGCTAGTCTGGAAAATTAGCTAGTGGATGCTTTGTCTCAATTATAGTGGTATGGGTTTCTTGGGTTGGCCCTGGAATCAGAGTTGCATAGGGAATGAGGACGGAGTAGCTGAGGGGACTATGATGATGAGAGCACGGTGCCTGACAGAAGGACCCGTGGCAGCAGCAACTACAATGCTGTATTGATATACATGGACTATGTTAGAAATGGGGGTCTCTATTTGGCAGAGGTAGGTACCTTTGTCTTCAAATAGGGACCCTTGATTCTAGTCAGGGTAAGGGAGATACACACTTTAGATAACCCCTGCTCACCCCCTGGGTAGCTTGGCACGAGCAGACGGACTTATCCCAAAGGCAATGTGTGAAGTATTTGTTCTCAAAGCACACAGTAATACAGTGATAACACCACAAATGGACACCACACCAATTTAGAAAAATAAAGTATCTTTATCTAAACTCAACAAGACCAAAATGACAAAAATCCAACATACAAGTGTTAATAAAATGACTTTAAAAAGGTTTTAAGCAACTGGGTCCATAGAAAACTGTAGATGCGTGATTTCTCTCAAAGTACCTGTAGTTGCGACAAAAATCACAAGGCCAAACAGCCGCAGCAATGGGAGACATCAAAAAACAAAGAGATGCGTTGTTTCCTGAGACCTTCGGGATGTGATGAAACGGTTCTGCTGCACACAGGAGAGCGGTGCGTCGGGTCTGGTCTGTAGGGGGAAAGCGATGTATTGATTCTGAGGTGACTCCGATCTGCAGGTGATGCATTGGGAAAACTTGCCGCACAGGTACGATGTGTGGAAATCCACGATGCGTCAGTGATCGGTGCGGCGTCATCGAGCGGAGCTGCGTTGGTTTCTTCAGCCGCAACCCCTCAATGCATCGGTTCTTGCAGCGGCGACAGGTGTTGAGTGGGTTTTGGCAGTGGCGTGGCGATGTGTAGAGATTCCTCTTGCACTGCAGTGCTGCATCAGAAAAACTGCGACGAGAAGAGCGATGCGTCGATTTTCTTGTAGTCGCGTTGCTTCCCCAGCTCCCAACAGCAGAAACAACCTCCAGAGGCCCTAAGACAGTCACAGGCATCTCCCGGCAGGTCAGAACACCCAGCAAGGAAGTTCAGGGGAGCTGGTGGTGAAGTCTTTGTGTCCCTGAGACTTCAAAGCAGGAGTCAATCTCTACTCAAGCCCTTGGAGATCTTCTTCAAGCAGGGGACACAGCATACAGCAAAGTCCTTCTTCTTTCTTTGGCAGAAACGTTTACTGCAGGCCAACCTCAGACACACAGCAAAAGGGCAGTACTTGTCCTCAGTCTCTCCAGCTCTTCTCCTTGGCAAAGGTTCCTCTTGATTCCAGAGGTAGTCTAAAGTTATGGGGTTTTAGGTCTAATGCTTATACCCCAAAATGTCTTTGTGCTCTTTGTGAATGGGTCTCTGAGCCCAGTCCAAACCAAATCTGTCCTCACTGGTGCACTATGACCTTAGGGGGTGGAGACAGCATTGTGCAAGAGAGACAAGCCCTATTCCGGTGCAAGGAAAATCTTCTTCGACCACTCTAAGTGCAGATAAGGCCTATTCAGGTGCTAGTGAAAACTCCTCCCAGTACTCTGAATGCAGCCCAGGTCTATTCAGCCCAGCCCTGGCTCACTCAGGAAAGGCAGGACACACATCAACCCCCTTGGTGGCTGTCTGAGAGAATGCACCTCCAAGCCCTTCACACTCCAAAACCAGACAGTCAATACACAAACAGGCAGAGGCACACAGAATGGCCTACTTTCTAAAAGTGGCATTTTCAAACACACAATTTAAAAACCATCTTTACTAAAAGATGTGTTATTAAATTCTGAGTTCAGAGAGCCTTAACTTTATTTCCCTATCTTGTCTCAATGGGAATCTATGGTTGTAAGATGTTACAAAGCATTTCCCATTCTATCCTATGGGCAAGATAGCCGTTCAATAGTGAAAAATGAAATTGACAGCATTTCACAATCAGGAAATGTCACATACATCAATACATGTCCTACCTTTCACATACACTTCACCCTGCCCAGGGGGATACCGTGGGCTTACCATAGGGGTGCCTTACATGTAAGAAAAGGGAAGGTTAGGGCCTGGCATGTGGGTGTACTTGCCAAGTCGACATGGCAGTTAGTAAACTATGCACAGACACTGCAGTGGCAGGTCTGAAATACCTTTCCAGAGCTTCTCATGTGGGTGGCACAATCAGTGCTGCAAGCCCACTATTAGCATTTGATTTACAGGACCTGGCACACTTAGTGCACTTTACTAGGGGCTTACCAGTAAATCAAATATGCTAATCATTGATAACCAATCATGATAACAATTTACACAGAGAGCATATGCACTTTAGCACTGAATAGCAGTGGTAAAATGCCCAAAGTCTATAGCCAACAAACACAGGTCAGGAAAAATAAGATTGGCGATAACCCAGCAAAAACGGCCAAGTCCAACAGACTGTATTTATAAGGATCATGCAACAGCAAAGACCGTCTGGGTCTAAGTGTTTACAGTATATGAACACTATGAAGGTATGGACATAGGGTGCATAATGTTGGAAGGTGCATATTGGGCTTCCGAAGTGCAAGACAGATCAGAGGGGCAAGGGGCGTGGGTGAGTTTGAACAGGTCTGGTAGAATGGAGATTTGCTCAGCAAGGGAATGCAAGAGCTGCCTGAGAATGAAAGTTCTTATCTGGGAAAGTGTTTTATCATGAAGGAGCGAGAAGCACCAGGAATGCAAAGGAGGTCTCTGAGGTTGGCAGTATTGAACAAATTTAGATTAGGATGACAAGAAGATAGGCTTCAAAAGCTATGAGGTTGTGTTCTGGAAAGATGTGGGGGTACGTGAGGCCTGGAGGTGAATGGTTTGAAGAAATTAATGGATAAGGTTTGAGATCAAGGTGGCAGTGGGTTGGCATAGACATGGACATATGCGGCGTGGGCAGCTACTGCAAGTGTTGAGGGAATTAAGAAGTAGTAGGCCAAGCCCAGACTTAATTTCGGTGTGCTTGGGAGAGGAAAACTTGGTGCAGTTGTTGGGCCCTGAATTGTTCAAACTGATGAAAAGATTGGACAAGACAGTGCTATGTTGATTAAATTGCTCCCAAGATGGGTATAGAGGGGTGCAAGGAAACTGAGGCCATTAACAGAGCGCAGAAATAGGTGAATTGGTAAGTGACTGTTTAGGCAAGAGAGATTTAATTTATCACTACTAGAGAAAAAGATGTGTGTGATGAAAGTGAGAGGTTGTGGAGGAATGGTGGAAAAGGAAAGGTTTAATATCAAATAGAGTAATAAAATAACATTATCTTTGGCAGGGTTTTTCTGTAGGCAGAAAAAGATAGCTCAGGATAAGAGAGAGGTTGACATGGGCCATTTAGGATCAGGAAAGTGCAAGAAAGTCAATAGAAATCAAAATAACTGCCTCATGTGAGCTGATGAGTGGATGAAGAAGGTGATGGAGATGCAAGCAGAAAAAGTGGGGAATAGGAGTATTTGGTTAAACGGGTTTTAGAGTGACAATATCTGGGCAATGGGACTGGATTGGTTAATTGTTAGGGTGAGGAGAGAGGGGATAAGATTTTATTGTTAGAAAACTATTAGGATTTGATTAGAGTGTGCAGGTAAGAAGCATTGATAACAGTGGGAGCTCTGCTTGTATGCAATGAAGCAACCTTTTCCACAACTGTGAGAGTGTCAGGAGTAGTGCTTTTCACAGTGTTTGTTTGTTGTTAGCCTTTCCCTCACTGGAATTGAGATTACCTGTGTTATTGCAATATCAATGAAAGTGGAGAACCATAGGTAGAAGTATGTGGAATCTCAAAGTAGTATGTTATCTAATGCAGTAGAGTTATTATATCCTGACGCTTTATTAAATACCAACCTCCTCGTTTACTGGCCTGGTTTTGAAGGACTGAACAAGTTGTTTAGAGAGATTGAATTCTGAACGAGGTGGAACGTTATCTCTTGTGCTCAGGTACTGAACGTTCGCCATGGACAAATGCACTTCTCTGGATGCATGGGGTTGAATCCCTGCACGTCTAAAACAGGCTTCCTTTCTTACTATTTAGGTAAATAGAGAGCCATAAATTGGCTGTTAACATCTGTTTACAGTGGTTAGAAACGGCAGAAGAGTAACGTTTGTCACTATGCACAATACAATTAATTAAAAATATATTTATAGCGATTGATATCTTTGTTTTCCTTATTATTATGTAGTGTTCTTATGTTAGGTTAGGTTAGTCTGTGTGTGAAGGAAATGGTATCATGTAAGTAGTAGAATGTTTTTATGTACAATTTGGCAGCCGCGGTCGGTAGTAGGAGTAACTGCAGGGCGGTGACGTGGGGAGAGGGAGGGGCAGGGTGGGGGGTAGTAAACTATGGATAACGGAGGTTTACAGGTAAGTTAACATATAAATTAATAAAACTAATTTCGTTGCGTGCACTGCATCGCATTTGGCTAACACGGAAAATGCACCGCATTGTGTAATACAGTCCCTTGTGTGGCAGCTTCGCTGTAATAAACTATGGGGGAACATGCATCAAAGGTTTTTGCGATCGCAAACGGTGTGATTCACAAAAATCGTCCGTTTGCGATCGCAAATTAGCCTTTGGAGATGCATGAAAGTGTTTCCTATGCGCAATTTAAGAATTCGCAATTATTTGTGAATTCCTAAATTGCGATTGCATTTAAGAAATCGCAATTTGCGATTCCTTAAATGGAATGCTAGAAGCACTTTCAAATAGCGATTTCGCTATTTGAGACCGCAAATTACAGACAAATCAAACTTGTCTGTAATCTGCAAAAACGTTGAAAAATGCACTAAAATGCATTTTTTTAAGTTTTAGGTTACACACACATATGCCCTTGGGGCATGTGTGTGCGCAACATGGGTGCACATCACAATTTCAGGGGTGCAACAGGGTGTCATTTTGACACCCTTGCACCCTTGAAATTGCAAGAGCAATTTGCGAGTACCTACTGGTACTCGCAAATTGCGCATGCAATCTCCCATTCATTCCTATGGGCCTGTAGGCCCATAGGAATGAATAGGAAGGCATTCCTTTATTGTGACTCGCAATTTGCGAGTCGCAATTAAGGAATGTTTAGGAATCGCTATTTTTATAGCGATTCCTACATGCATAGGCTTTTGCGATTCCTTAATTGCGATTCCTTAATAATCGCAATTAAGGAATCGCAAAAGCCTTCCTTGATGCATGTGCCAGCATATGTTTTTATTACACTTTCGATTGGTTTTCTCTTTGTCCTTTGAGGGGATACTGCATAATATTTATTTCCAGAAAAGCCAGGACATTGCACTTTGCAAATGTGTTTTCTTATATACCTTAATCACGGCAAGGCATGTACTGACTGGCTTTGTCAACACCCCTGTTAATCTTAGTTGTTTTGATGTTCAGGTTTGCTTTCTCCGATAAAATTATGTGTTTTCTTTCTATCGCGCAGCTGTTGCTGGAACATCTGGAGTGCCTGGTCTCGCGGCATGAGCGGTCGCTGAGGATGACGGTGGTAAAACGTCAAGCGCAGTCCCCGTCAGGTGTATCGAGTGAGGTGGAAGTTTTAAAGGCATTGAAGTCTCTCTTTGAGCACCATAAAGCGCTAGATGAAAAGGTGAGTGGCCTCAGATGAGTTTGCCGCGGGCTCCGTAGTATGTACATCTGCAAGAAGTTGTTTTTGGATGTATACCCTTCTTATCATCGCTCCCCTGCTGCATATCAGGTGTATACACAGCTGAAATCTGTCCTGAAATCATATTCTAATGAAGAAAACAGCTATTAACGCACACCCATAATAAAGTTATAAACAGTTGTATATCAAACTCATGTTATGAAACCAATAGTCGGAGTAATAATATACTCAGTGTCCTTTGACAAATCCAGAGTGCTCCAAAATTTCCATAAAATAATTCAAATGGAGTTCAAATCTTCACAAAACGTATTCTTTTTAATAGTTCATCTTGTGTCCCAATTCGCAAAAAAATATTTCACAACAGCCAACACGTGTTTCAGCCGTACATATGCGTACTGTGACTTTCTCAAGGCTGTAGATATAAGAATACAAATATCAGCAATCACATAATTAAAATCTCAATTAAATTAACCGAAGGCTACCCAACACCGGAAATTCACCAATTGTGAAAAAACACCAGAACTATGAAAAAGTGTGTAAATGAAAAAGTAACATATAGCCAAAGACCGCAACATAGACCCAGAACAATTAATAGTGAAATTAAAAAGACAGAAACAAGAAGTACCCCAAAATCATATTCTATTCATTCATAGAGGTTGCTAATTAAACATTTCTGACTGAAATAAGTCTATAGGTTGTCTGAACTCCCAAAATTTATGACATGTAAATTCATGTGTGTTAAATGGTGAGGACACAACATTTCTATACTCCAAGACAGACACCATATCTTTGTTATTCAGAAGTCATTAAATCTATTTGATGAATAGTTGTCAAGTTTTGAAAGCACCAGCTTTTGATTAGACTGGACTGAGATTATTTGCTGGTAAGAATACTGGTCAGAGAAGAAGACTGAAAGGAAACATCTACAGATTAACTCATTCAAAGGGCAGGAGAAGAACAGTTAAAAGTCATGGAAAGTGAGAGAAGCAAATCCAAACCTGCTGGTGGTAAAGGTGAGAGTTTGTTCATGGAATGTTTACATAATGGACAAAAAAGAGTTTACTTGTGCAAACGCACTTATGGATTACATTCATACTAACAGAAATGGGCCATATTTCAATATCTAAATGTTTAAGTATTTGAGTAATTCCGGACAGCAGCTTCTCAGGAGTACTTCTTGCGAAATCTATTAAAAGGGAAATCTACACAAATTTTAGACACAAGCCTTCGACTATAGATGTACAACACGGGGTGTTGTGGGGTTTTAGAACCATGTTGACTAACACACATGGGTGAGTCTATGCTACCTAGTAATCATTTCACCATACAAAGCAATATTGTACAAAGTAGTTTTTGTGCCCATAGTATTTTTTTCCAACTAACAGGTTGTAGAATTGAATTTGAAATAAAATTAGAATAGAGTTTATATTTAGGGTTTCCATCACTATAGTAGTATTCAGTAGAACATTAGCATCCTATTTTGAAAAGAGATCTCAAACAATAATCATTATTTAATACACAATTCAAACTTCCAGACTCAAAACATTATTGGTTGACTCTGTGCAGTAAATATTCTACATTACAAAATAAAAAGATTTCAACGAAACTTTACATGACTCACATAACTGAGCAGCAGAGTAATACCATATGTACAGTTTCTTGATTCTGTTTTCTATGAAATCACACTTTTTCTTGTTTATATATTAATTTTTACTTTAATTTCGCCCGCCACAAAGCTTAGTAAACAACCTCCAAGGGCACCACATTGACTGGTACAGGCAAAATTATGCCAATATACTATAGATCTTAAATTACTCACATCTTTGTGTGAAAACCCCTTTTATTTAGAACTTAATATTGATATAAAATGTTATCAATTATTCAAAATATCCCAAGTATTTTCCCTTTAATATTTAGTCGATAGAGACAAACATTCAAATGTTTTATTCACGTATATTGAAGCTATTGGAGATTTCCACTAATATTAATACTTTTCTTAAATAGCAAGAGATTATTTTTTAGACTGGTTTACCGCCTTGCCACCTGCATAACGAGTCAAATTGCTTGTACAAAATAGAAACAGCCTTATTAAAATACTTAAGCCTATTCTGGTGCAGGTGCTATTAGCTACCTCTTTAGCTTTCTCCTGCTGCACATGCTAAAATCTGGGGTACTTTCACCTATAAGGCATGTAGTTCTTGTTTAAAACATCCTCTTTTAAACCTTATTACATCTCATCAGACATGGTGATCATGGTGACAAATGTTCTAATATTGTGGCATGATATTCCTAATTTGTTAAAGTTTTAACAGTGGCTCTCAAATATTGAAAGTTTTTCTGTATCAGTTTCCAACATATTTAACAGTCAATGGCACCATAATTAAGTATATGGTACCATGCATACAGGCATTTAGCATACGCTATTAAGTTTACCCATTTGTTTTCTAATCTTCGTGTAAAACCATGGCTGGAGCTTCGTCCTGCCCCTAAATCTAAAGCATTAATGCAAAAAAACAGAGATGCAAATGTACAACTCAGAAATACGTTACATGTCTTCTAATTTTGAGTATGCCCTTTCACTTATATAACTGAACATGGAATGATTACTTTTGTCAATGAGGCTTGTATTTCTTTAAAGCAATCATGGTTATGCTTTAAATGTAGTATCGTATGATGTTTCTGTTATTTTAAAGCCTTACGTTTTCATCAGGTTAACTCTGCCCTTGTACTATCCTTGCCACTGTTTTATAGGGAAAGATTGTTGTCACACATTTAAAACAAGTACATGAGCAGCTCAGCTGCAGGGTTTAGCTAGTCCCAATTTAAAGACATTGATATTTTATTAAAAGAGTTGCTGAGCAAATTTTGCACAGTCTCTTGGTTACTGTTCACAACTTCCTTGAGCACTCTCTTTCTAGGTTTAGCAAGAGTTGCATCTCTCGAGGTTTATGACTGTCAGTTCAATAAATCATTTTAAAATCCCTACCCAGTTATACAACTAACAATCTTCAAAGTTCCAAGTCTACAAATGAACCATCCAAGTCTTCTTGACAGCACCCACCACCTTTCTGGTCGTGCATAAGCTAGAAGGGGTAATAATGGCTACTATATATGTTACAAGAGAGTAAGTGTATTAGGCAACTTTAAAATACATATTAAACACTTCATTTTTACTAATACCTTCTGAGCACCTTTGGCTTGTTATAGATAGCAACAAGTCCCATGAACCAATGTGGGCATATGTTACTTCTGGTCAACAGCAAGATCCTACTGTTTGGTTGGATGGACCATTTGTGTTGTGTTAGCTTTCCTGATAGCTAATCAGGACATCATTCATTACCAACTTCATTCATCTTTCTCAAGGGTGGTAAAAGGCTCTTGTCTTGTGATTGAGGCCTAGGACTGGCCCTAGAGAGCTGAATCGTCTTTCAGAGGATCTCAGTAAGACTCCTTCTGATGTGCTTATTCAGGAAATGGCAATTAATTCCCCAAGTCAGATAGCAAGCCCACACAAAAATATATATAGTTCTGTGAAGCACTTGCCAGAATGAAACTGTGCATAGGGCAGTGAGAAAGCAAGTGGCAGAAATATTGTTTACAGCATGAGAGGCTGGTACCTGTGCATTTTCACACTGGAAACACAAACTCCTTCACCCAATTGCGCTAGAGGATAACAGGGACATTTTGAATGATGGTGATGCAGAAGGAAATTTCCTGTTGCACCTCATCAGTGCATTTGGATGGTTGCCACAGTGCTGAATTAGTTCCAGTCATTCTTGGAAGTGCAGATGGTGCTGCAGTGCAAGGCTCGACAGGGCTCCCTTATTGTTGTCCATGATCTTAAATGTGTATACATGCATCCTGTGTCAGATGCTATAGTATTTTTTTACTTCCTGGCCCAGTCGTAGACCAAAGATATGTCTGGCTTCATATATGATAGAGTTTGACCCAAATCTTTTACTAGGATTATTGTTGCAGCTCTATTAATCCTGACAACCTATTCTTGTCTAGATTTCAGTTGCTGATGGCATTTATTTCCAATCTGATTATTCTCCATCTTTGGTTGAAATTCGTTGGTAAGGTCAAACTTCTTTCCTTGATTATAGCTTTGTTTGTCTGGGGTGTTTTTTATAATGAACCTCATTGGAGAGCAGGGGAACGCTGTAGAGGGTAAAGGCAGAGATCAAGATGGGAGTGAACTATTTACTATGTAGTAATGCCAGAAAGAGATATATCTTCAGCTTTTCCTAAATTAAAAAAAGGATAGGTGCTGATTTTTTGGAAACAAGCAGGTTGTTGTAGATCCTTTACGAATTCCAGTGTACAATCAAACATTCAAACATAACTTAGAACGATCTCTCTTGTCTGATGTTAATGCTTTTGGCTGGCATACAGACTGGCTTGAGAACTGAGAATGCTTCATAAAAGTTGAAACTAAGGGGCTGATTTTGATGTCGGGCGGAAGCACATCGACTCGGTCCTGGGACTGACTGACAACTGGTCAGCGGTCCTGACTGGCCCATTACAATGCGACGAACACTGTTCGGTTGCATGCTTCCTTTTCACAATGAGAGCTCGTGTTACGGTCGTAAACCGGCAGTAACACAAGCTCCAATTGAGAAAAGGGAGGTACAGTTCATCCCTGCACTCCGTGGCAGGCACCACAAGGTGCCTGCCACAAGGTGCAGGGAACAACAGGGAGGCATCATGCCCCCTTGGCCTCCAACCGGAGGTTGTGCACCAAAGGGGGCCCTGCTGGGGGCCCCCAAACAGTCTTTCTGATAGGGTTTCCATGTCGATCAGGCCGGCATAGAAACCATGTTGAAAACTGTGCATTGTACTCACAAGGGTGGAACGGCCCGCGCTTGAGATTCCTGGCCGGCTTCCAACTGGCCGACGGGCTCACTGAGCCCGTCAGAAGCCAGCCGACATGACCAGCTGGTTTACTCTCCCACCGCCTCCATCATAATGAGGTAGTCAGAAAGTAAACCTGAACGGCCCATTACCATGCTGCCCTCAAGGCTCTGACTGCAGGTCGGAGCCTTTATGGACCGCATCGTAATCGGTAAGCTTGATGATATGTTACCTAGAACTATACAAATGGCTTTTTTGCCAGCAATTCAGAAGTTACATTCCTTGGATAACATTGTACTTTATACTTAACCTTTCAGGTTAAAAATCTAATCAATAGTTTTTTCCTGCATTGTTATTGCTTTTCTCTATTACTCACTTTCCTAAGTAGAGTTATTTTCCATTGAATTGCAGGGTATCATAATGTCTTATTTTGGGAATCTAATTGTACCATCTCCCACTCATTTTGTCCATAATTACTTGTACTGTCAAAGGAACCATATTAATCACCTTAGGTTCAGCCTGCCCTACTGGAGACTGGAGAGCCATCAGAGTTGAGGAGCATATAAGTTGTCTCTTTATATCCGTATCGTTACTAATATCTTTGTTCTCCCTCATTTCACCTTCTTTAAAAATAAGAGTTTTTACTCATTGCAAGTCTCCTGACTCTTGGAGGCAGGGTTACTATTAACACATAGGGTGATATATGCTGCATAATAGGGCTACATCTGACTCTTATTATAATATCATTGGGAAAAACAAGAAGGTGCATATCATATGTGATATCTTGTATCAGTCTTCAGAATCAAACACGTCATTTTGACATCCTAAGACAAAGTGAGGTCAGTATGAAAATCAGGCAGCACCTATTTCAAAAGTGCCCATGCTTGATTGCTGTCCTATTGGATTTAAATGCTCCCTTCTCCTAGGCACATTGCTCATCTAAGCTTTCCATGAGATAATGTATTATTATTTTTACAGTTATATTCAGTAAGCTACTATGTTTGTATCTATCAAATATACTTTACAGTAACCAAGTTTGACTCATTACTCAGAAAGAAACCCAGTGTTTGCACCCTTAATGACTTTGTGGCCACTGTTAATGGAAAATGGCCCTTTATATTCCAGTTTTTTGTATGCCAAATGTGTAGAATAATCAACTCTTATAAAGGGGCAGGGGTCCCAAAATTGGAAATTTTTCCATTCAACATGAAATTGACCATGATGTATTTCATCGCCAGCAACTCTAAACAGGTCAACCAAAATCTGACAAAAACATTGCAGTGGTGTAGTAGTATCAGGCTCCATTAGGTCCTTTCTATCATCTAGCGAATATTTATGTAGCAGTTCTTAAGTCAGTAGGCAAAAACTGAGGGCCTGATTCACATAGGGACTTACGCCTCGTAAAGTCATGAGTGTGGGGTCTCAGTACTTGTGGTGGAGTTTCCACACTCCGCCCCGAGTGCTGAAACTCTGCACTCGTAAGTTTACGAGTCATAAGTTCCTTTGTGAATCGGGACCCGAGAGTCGACTATGCTTGCACAAGTAGTGCTTTGATCTGTAATTTTTGTGCCACAACAGTTCATGAGCATAGCCACACAAAACTTAAAAGTTTCCAAATGTCACTTGTTATGAAAACCATTGGTTCAGAAGATCAACAGTTCCAAACATCTCAATTCCTTAGCTGGCCCAACTGTCACATGTAGCACACACACATACAGGACACAACGTATGTTGACATAAATAAACTTTGTGTGGGTGAAATCCATGCCCTGGCAGGCCTAAGGGCCTGATTACGAGTTGGGCGGTCCAGGAGCTGGCCGCCACACCAGTGCCCCCATTCCAGGACCGCCGAACTCGACAGAGTAATCTCATGATCTGGCGTGTGGTCCTTTGGCATTCCCGCAGCGGTGCTTATTAAAAAGGCAAACCAACGGGAACACCAAAGAGATTTCCTGCATGGCATGGACTGTACAGTCTGTGTTGTGCAGGAAAGGGGGCCAGAACATGTGCCACCCTGCCTGAACTCCTTGGCCCTGAGGCAACAGGGGGGCCCTATAGCGCCCTCTTTGTTTCCTCACTGCCAGCAGTTTCATGGTGTGAGAACTGTCATGAGACTTCTGGCATTGAGGAAAGTTGTAATATTTTTGGAGCTGTCGCAGCAGCACCACTAAGCTTATTGTTGCCTCAAGACCGCTGCACCAACACCAGGGATCGTGGATTCCTGGCTGTTGCCGCGATCCCCTGGAGGCCAAACTGCAGTACTCGTAATACGGAGTTCAGACCCCTGGTGCAGTGGTCCCTGACTGTCACCGCACCTCCACAGTGAGTTTGGCGGTCCTATGGACAGCCAAACTCGTAATTAGGCCCTAAACATCACCCATAATGCATACAATATCAGGCAATAAGTTATGTTGGGTTTCAAAATTAAGCATACTCCACTGTACGAAAGCATCAAACAATATACACATTAACAATCCGAACATTAAAATAGTGAGTCAGCTTCCTAAAGTAATATATGCTTCAAAATGATGTTTGTGAACAACAGATTTTGTTAAAAATCCACATAATGCTACGGGATGCTTGAAAACACCTGATGGTCAACTTGCACATGATAAAAAAGCCATAAATCCATAAAAGACAACAAAATTCCCTTACACTAAAGGCTAATGGAGTGAAGCTTGACAAGGGCAGTATTGGCTACATTTCAAAACCGAAAAAACATGACATTCACAATTTAAGGTACTAACTTTACCGCATCCCCCAGTCCTCCATACTCATTCAATCAACCCTAAGTCCCACCCATTCAAACAGCCTTAACTCCCACCCATGCTGAACACTCTTTCCAACTTTCAACATGTTTCACTGCCTATATCATGGTACACACTGTACTATATCAGAAGTTGCAGCTTTATTGGTTGTACATGGATGGAAACCACATTTCAAGAACAGAAATGGGTAAAATGGGTAAAAGAATGCAAACTGCTACATATTATCATGCATTGGCATTGAGAAATGTGTTACCATGTATGGTAACATGTCATGCCCACCACCAGGACCCGGGGGAAACATCCTTCACCATTTATCCTGCATCATTTACAGAGGATGCCTTTACCACACAAAGTAATTATACTTAAGGTGTGTATATAAACAGATTCCTCTCACATACGTTTTCGGCGAAGAAACGAGCCATTCTGGTTCAGGCACAAAAACGACGCGTTCCGACTCCTTACGGAGTCTTGGTCACATGACTTTTAGTGGAGTTCCCACTTTAAATAAACATAGCATCCTACGTGACGCGCGTTAAACAATAATAAACATAAACAACATACTGCCAGCATTACATCTTGATAGCAGTTGCCTTTGTTCCTGATGCAATAAATAGTGTGAGCATGATCAATCTCATGTTTTAAATAAAGGTTTTGATTAAACAATAATTGTGAATAAATGTGAAACCAATATATATACAAAACTGAGAACATTCAGCGTGATCCAATAAGGTGCATAATGCAATTGTTAACATGCATATTGTAGATGCCTGTTAATTGCGGTTCAGTACACCATTTAGAGTGAATGATAGTGTTAATGCAAACAGTGTTGGTTCAAAGCGCAGCCTTTATGGGTATAGTACCCAAATTCAAATTAATTTAACTCATTGAGAGTTGGATTTAGTGTGTTCAGTTTATACATGAAATGGTACATTAACATGTGGTCCTGACATTAAGTCGCACAATCTATGAACACTCGATTTCTTCATCTTTTGTGTATCAGGGTAAAGTACCCTGTCATATGGTGACCACAATTTGTATGATGCATGTTATCATAATGTGTTTTCATGGTGCTTCCGAACTTTCATTATAATCATCAGGTGGAAAATTAAACTAATTATCCATATTAAAAATAATGATTAGTACATACACACTGTAAAGAAGAGGCGGCTGTTGTATAAACTAGGTCGGATCTCCGTGCTTTTAACTTCCTGTGTGGTGGCTACTCTTCATTGACAGTTGCTCTCTGGGTATCATTCTGTGAGAGAGTAAACCAAAGGGGGTTAGAATTCAGTACATCGTATATATCTAACGTTATAGAGAAATATAGTCATCAAATCAACGGTGACATTCTCAACGACTGTGATAAAGAAATTAATAAACAAGAAAACAAGGGATATGTAAAGTACTAAAGTTAAAAGATTAAGTCCTAGTGCAAATAGAATTACGGAAACTCCTTTGAGGGAGTAAGGTTAAAAAGGATTCTCAGCGAACTATAAATGCACATGTAATTCCTCGTCATTATTCATGTCAATAGGAGGAATGCTACCGGCTTGTACGATAAATCTCGACTCTAGTCTGCGAAGTGCTTGTGTGCGGTTGCCACCTCTGGGATTCATTGGGACACAATCTAGGCCAAAGTATTTTGCCTTTGTCTAGTCACTCTCATGGGCCTCGTGAAAGTGTTTGGCAGTGCTGTAAGTGAAGTCTTTGTTTGTAATTGCCCTCCAGTGTTCTAAGATGTGTTTCTTTACTGGGAAGATTGTTGATCCAATGTACCACTTGCCACAAGGGCAAGTGATGACATAGACCACAAATTTAGACAGTTTGTTTTTACTCTATTGGTTCTCATGAGTTTGGCCTCTTTGACATTCTCACTGTGGCTGCAAGTTTTGCACTGATGGAGCGCAAAAACCCTGGTAACGGGGAAAGCAAAACCCGTACCGGTATCCTCCCTGCGTCACAGACCCGACGTCACACTAACTCATTCACACATGCAATCATTGGTGGGGCCCATAATACCAACACTCACACTAACCATTCACCGGTCTGCATGCAGATGGAGGGATGAGCGGTTCGAGCGCTCGACGTGTGGGGGAACACCTTATAGCCTATAGGGAAAGAAATGTTAATTTACAAAATATACATCAATACCCCTTCCACCTACAGATCTCAATCCTGAACATCAAGGCACTCCTCCCACGTGGTCAATGGACCAAATAGTTGGATTGGTTGATGGTGATTCAGAACCAGCTAAAACACATTTCAAGATTTAGATCTTACCTTTCTTAATAAACCACAAACTCAATTCTTGTTAATCAATATCTGTTTATCTAAAATTTCTTGTAAAGTTATGTTTGCATTTGGAAAGTTTATATCAAATTTTGAGTAAATCGCAGAACATCATATTTACCTAATCTGGCTATCCGAAGTACTCTAAATCATTATGTCTGCATACTCAGATCTGTCGTCATTCGTCTAAAGTTCAAAGTTCTTTGCTCAGCACGCTACAGTCTCAAAAGATCGGTAAAGACCAGAGACGTGCAAGCATCTGTCAGTGCCCATAGAATTTAGGAAAAGTTCGCAGTCATCAGATAATTGGGCAGCGTCCGGACCATCTAGGATTCAGGAAAACGCAGCAGTCACCCTAAGTAGTAGAGTTCGCATAGCGTCACCGTCGTCTTCGTTGTCATCGGAAAGAGCGATTGCATTGAGAGCCTCTCTATTCTACCGCATATTTTTGTAATAAAATCAAAGCAAGAAGATACATTTTGTTATTTTAATACGGTCGTGATTGGTTGGTTGGGATCGTCCGATAGAATCTTTTTGGGATATTGGTACAGTTCAAGGGGTGATGTCACACGTCCATTTAATGTCGGTCCGTTCTGGTTTACTGTGGAAGTCTATTGTCTTTCGTCTTGGCCGTCATCCCACAATGACCTTGCTTGGGAACACGAAGATCAGGGTTCACGACGAGGTCTAGAAGACTTTGTCGCTTCTGCGCACTTCACTCCATGCCTCGTGGGACAGTGACCACTTCGTCGCGTCGGTGGCCATTTTGGGATTTAGGCCCAAACGCCAACTTAAGCGAAACAAACACAAAAGAGTAATTAATGCATATAAATAATAAATCTAATGTTAAGCCCTTACTAATCCCTCTATGTGTTGTATTTATCTAGCATATAGCAACATTTAAAGCATTTATATTCACCTTTTTGGTCCTCCTCTCGAGCAACATTACAAAGACATCACAAAGCAACATATTTCATGCAGTATTCTATTTATTACATATACTACTGTTAGTATGCGTATGGATTTTAGTCATAAAGGTTATTTAGCCATGCAATATGCAATCTCACGTGTAATTTGGATATTAGTAATGTTGGTTTAATAGTCATGCAAACTCATTTAATAATATTATAATTAGTAGATTATTCAATTTAGTATTTTCATGCAGAATGGGGGAGTGTGAGAAGGAGGATACGGGGCTTACCTTCGGGTCGCCGTGGGAGAGTCAGCGCAGCGTCTTGAGGGAGCCAAATGCATCGTGGGACTTGAAGTACGCGCCAAATCGCCAACCACCCACACACCCGTATCCTGTTTCTCCACAGAGGAACTACGGGAGAAAACCGGAAGTGGGCGGAAGCGAACCCGGAAGTAATGTTCGCGCCCCAATGAAAGGAGAGTCCAACAGGAAGGGGCGGGCGCGAACCAATGGCTGTGAAGAAGGTACGCTAGTGAAGAAGGAGGAAGACGGAGATTGCGGAGCACCCGGCGAGGACGACGCGGAGACCCAGGAAGACGCGGAGACCGAGGACGACCGGGAAGGAGTCGAGGACCCTGAAGACCGGTGGAGCGAGGAGTGGTGGTCCCCACCAGAGGAGGCAGAAGAGCGGCCGCAACTCAGGAGAGTTGCGGCAGGGCCGGTGAGTTACCACGCTTCAGGGGAGAAAGGGGAGGGTGAGCGGAAAGAGGGAGGCGACACTAGGGGAGGACACAGGTAAAGAAGAACCAATAGACGGGGCACAATATTGATTTTTATTGTACTCTCACAACATTTTTTTGTCTATCGGCACCAGAAGTCATTTGGAGGTTCTCTTGCTCTCTTTTGCACCCTGTACTCACCTTTGGCACGTTATTTTGCCACCGAACCCACTTGTGTTTTTTATTTCTCTTGGTCGTCCCTAAAGCACTCCCTTGATACCTATCACTCCTAGGTGTGGAGCACGCCCTTGATATATATATAATATCTATCTTAGGACTACAGCACTCTATTGTTTTTTCACTTCCTAGTGTGGTGATTGGCAAAGACCATAAGATTTATTAAAATGGGGCAACTGACGGCTCCCTTTCTCTCCTCTTCTATGAGCCTCCGGGGAGACACCATCAAGATCGAGGAGGAGCCGGGAACATCTACTTCAGACTCCCCGTCCAGCTCAACACTTAGTACATCAAGAGAAGAACAGGAGGGGACACACGCTGTGCACACTGATAAGCCACATCCTGATAATAAACCAAGTGTCTTTGGAAAATATATTTATCCTCCTCGCTTGTTTATCAGACCCCACCTCCCACAAGTGGTGTCAGAAGAGGGATTGAAGGGCGACATGGAGGCTGCGTTAACCAAAATGGCGGAGAACCAGGAACACCTGGGGAAGGTGATGGAACGCTTCCTGACTGTAGTTGAAGAGGATCGGGGTAAGCTACAGCAAGTGCTCGCAGGACAGAGTCAGACCCATGGAACAGCTATGGATAAGATTACCGAGGCTCTGGGACACCAGAGGGGGCCCACCACTCTGCCCTCTGTAGTCCTACAACGATAGGTAACCGGAGAAGACCCAGATTATTTTTTCAATAATTTTGAAAGGATGGCAACTGCTGCATCCTGGCCACCCGACAAGTGGGGTCAATACTTGGGGCCTCTCCTGTCTGGGGACTTACAAGCAGCCTACCAGGCAGCTACAGTTCAAGGAGCCGTACCCTATACAGACATAAAACAGTGTATCATGGAAAGGCTCGGGGTAGACAATGAAACCTACTGACTGAAGTTGCGACAAATGAAGGAAGGACCGCAAGAGACCCCTAGAGCTTTGTATTTCAGAGTCAAAGATATGGCAGATCGCTGGTTAAAACCAGCCACTACGGATAAAGATGGTATCATGGCCAAGATTTATTTGGAACAATACTTGACCTCGCTTCACGCCCATTCAGAGGTGGGTGCGACAACAGGCTAATTTGACCCTTGAAAAAGCAGTAGAAATTGCTAGTGCCTACAACAGAGCACAAGAGATTCAAAAGGGACGAGAGGAACCCACAGGAAAAATGGGAGGATCAGGGGTACCACGTCATCCCCGACCGACCCCAGTGAAGAAGCCCGAGCCCGTCACCATAATCCCGGGCGCCCCAATAATCAGGTCACCTAATATGGGACCTCAATGTTTCCAGTGTGGAGGGATGAGACATATTGCCCGGTTCTGTCCCCAAAGGGAAGAACCCATGGAGATCGGTATGGCTCGCAACTACTATTGCTCTCCATCAGAAAGAAAAACCCCACCTTATCGTTGCACCGTATCAGTGAATGGATGTCCCGTGATTGCCCTGGCAGATACAGGTTGCCTGCACAGCGTGGTTCGACCTCAAGACTTGGTATCATGCAGAGGCCCAATTGATGGAACAGTAGCTATACGATGTGTTCACGGTGACACCAAGCCCTACCCCACAGCACAGGTGCGGATACAACACGCTCATGATCCCGGCACTACCCTAACCGTGGGACTGATCCCCAGATTGCCAGAGCAAGCCATACTGGGAAACCCGAAGTTGTCCCATTTGCTACAGGACACTAAACCCGAAGAAGAATGGTTGACCACAGCCCTATTTGCGCAAGAGACAGAGAAGGAATGGCCACCGGCGAAAACAAAGAAGAGCCGAAAACAAAGGAGGACCGAGAAAGGCAGGAGTCCGTTGGTTCTTCCAGTTTTACAAGATGAGAACCCATGGGACACTGACAGAAACTTACATGCGGCCCAGCGAGAAGACCCAGTGTAACAAGAGGCATGGAACAAGGCCCTGGAGGAGGAAGACCCCCATCATGTAGGTCCATATTTCTTTAAAAAGAAGGGTTTACTGTACAGGAAAGGGAGTCCCACTCAGAGCCCCCAGTTACTAATAACCCGGTCCGTTCAGGGAGAAAGTGCTATATTTAGCCCATAGTCACTTGTTAGGAGGACATTTTGGGGTAGACAAAACCGAAAAACAAATTACAGAACGATTCTATTGGCCTGGCATATATCAGCAGGTAAAAATATATTGCAGAGAGTGCCCAGTGTGTCAAAGAAACAACAAATACCATCCACCTAGAGCACCCCTACAACCCCTTCCTATAATAAGTGAACCTTTTAGCCGGGTGGGCATGGACGTCATAGGTCCTTTGTTACCATCCCGCAGTGGATGCCGTTATGTTCTTGTTCTAGTAGATTACGCCACCCGGTTTCCCGAAGCCATACCGTTACGTAAACCGGATGCCACTAACATAGCCAAAGCCATGATAACAGTATTTTCCAGGGTGGGATTCCCAAAAGAAATTCTGACCGATCAAGGGACCCCTTTTGTGTCCCGATTAATGAAACAAGTTTGTGTATTGTTAGGGGTGAAGCAAATTAGGACAGCTGCCTATCATCCTCAAATGGATGGATTAGTAGAAAGGTACAATACCACCATTAAAGACACCCTTAAGAAACTCCTAGCCTTAGAGTCCAGAAAATGGGAGGATATGTTACCTCTAGCCTTATTTGCCATCCGCTGCAAAGAACAGAAGAGTACAGGGTTGCAAAAAAAAAAAAAAAAAAAAAAAAAAAAAAAAAAAAGAAGAGTACAGGGTATTCTCCTTTTGAGCTGTTTTATGGCCATAAACCACGCACCTTTCTAGAGATGGCCCAGGAGAGATGGGAGACGGAACCCGATAATACCAAATCGTTAACGGAATACGTCTCTAATTTACGTACTCACCTAGGACAAATCAGAACAATTGTCAGAAACAACTTAGAGGAAGCCCAGATAGCACAAAAAGTGCAATATGACAAAGGGGCTAAAGTCAGGACCTTTGAAATAGGAGACTCAGTGTTACTAATGATGGCTTCCTCGGATCATAAGTTGTTAGGGCAGTGGCAGGGCCCATATACTATCGTTGAGAAGGTCACTCCTGTGACCTACCGGGTTGAGACCGACCCAACAAGACATATCTCTCAGATCTATCATGTCAATTTGCTTAAAAAATGGGAGGGACCCATTCCCACAGATATAAACACGGCGGAAGCTCAAACTCCCTCGTTTGGCCAGTGTATAGATGCTTTTCTCCCACCTACACTTTTGCATGGTTTGTTGCAAGTACTGAGTCCACTACAGGATACCTTCTCTTCATCTCCTGGTAGAACCACCCTCTTAGAACACGCTATGAAAACACCCCTTGGGAAACGGGTACGCCTTTGACCCTATCGTATCCCAGAGGCTCGTCGCCACACCATTAAAGAGGAAATCCCAAAAATGTTGCAGATGGACATAATTGAGCCCTCCATAAGTGAATGGAACTCACCCATTGTTCTTGTGCCAAATCCAGATGGCTCTGTATGGTTTTGTATTGACTTCAGAGAAGTCAACAAGATTTCTGAAATCAACACATATCCACTTCCCAGTGTGGATGAAATGGTCGAAAGAATAGGGAAGGCCAAATATATCAGTACCCTGGATCTGTGTAAAGGGTATTGGCAGATACCCCTCCGTGAACAGGACAGAGAGAAGACAGCTTTCTCTACCCCCGATGGGCTATACCAGTTCAAAGTACTACCCTTTGGACTACACGGGGCTCCAGCCACGTTTCAGAGAGCCATGAATATAATACTACAACCTCATGAGAGGTATGCGGGGGCCTATATCGATGACATAATCATTTATAGTGATACCTGGGAGCAGCATTTGGTGCATCTTTTCCAGGTCATACAGACCCTAGGGCGCTATGGTCTCAAAATCAATCCTGCTAAGAGCCATCTAGCAGCTCAGACCATTCGATATCTTGGTTATCTATTAGCAGAGGGAGTGATCAGACCCCAAGCCACCAAATTAGCTGCCATTTCACAGATATCCTTACCACAAACCAAGAAAGATCTCCGGGCCTCCTTGGGTTTACTCGGGTACTATCGACGGTTCATTCCGAGATTCTCCCAAATTGCAGCCCCTTTGACTAACCTACTCCAAAAATCGGTCAAGACAGAGGAAGTATTACGGCAACCAACTAAGGACATAGTACAGGCCTTTGAGTCCTTAAAAGCTTCTCTCAAATCTGAGACTGTTTTAGTTAGCCCGGACTATTCTCTACCCTTTATCCTTCAAACTGATGCCTCAGATCAGGGAGTGGGAGCTGTCTTATCACAAGAAACACCCCATGGAGGAAGACACATACTATACATAAGCCGTAAGCTTTTTCCAAGAGAAAAAAAAATAATGCCACTATAGAGAAGGAGGCTCTAGCCATTAAATGGGCCATAGAAACCCTCCGATATTATCTCGAGGGTCGGGAATTCACCCTATATACCGACCGTGCCCCCCTAGAATGGCTTGCCAGAAATAAGGGCAACAACGAGAGTACTGAGATGGTTTTTATCGCTCCAACCCTATTGTTTCCGTACCAAACATCGGAAGGGACGCGAACAGGGGAATGTAGATTACCTATCTAGGTTTCCCCAAAATCAGAACCTCAGTAGAAAGACAGCAAGGGAAAGGGGATGTGAGAAGGAGGATACGGAGCTTACCTTCGGGTCGCTGCGGGAGAGTCAGTCCAGCGTCTTGAGGGAGCCAAATGCATCGTGGGACTTGAAGGACGGGGCAAATCGCCAACCACCCACACACCCGTATCCTGTTTCTCTACAGAGGAACTACAGGAGAAAACCAGAAGAAAGCGGAAGCGAACCTGGAAGTAATGTTCGCGCCCCAATGAAAGGAGAGTCCAGCAGGAAGGGGCGGGCGTGAACCAATGGCTGTGAAGAAGGTACGCGAGTGAAGGAGGAGGAAGACAGAGATTGCGGAGCACCCGGCGAGGACGACGCGGAGACCCAGGAAGACGCGGAGACCGAGGACGACCAGGAAGGAGACGAGGACCCTGAAGACCAGTGGAGCGAGGAGTGGTGGTCCCCACTGGAGGAGGCAGAAGAGCGGCCGCAACTCAGGAGAGTTGCGGCGGGGCCGGTGAGTTACCACGCTTCAGGGGAGAAAGGGGAGTGTGAGCGGGAGGAGGGAGGCGACACTAGGGGAGGACACGGGTAAAGAAGAACCAATAGACAGGGCACAATATTGATTTTTATTGTACTCCCACAACGTTTTTTTGTCTATCGGCACCAGAAGTCATTTGGAGATTCTCTTGCTCTCTTTTGCACCCTGTACTCACCTTTGGCACGTTATTTTGCCACCGAACCCCCTCTTGTTATTTTTTTCTCTCGGTCGTCCCTAAAGCACTCCCTTGATACCTATCACTCCTAGGTGTGGAGCACGCCCTTGATATATATATAATATCTCTCTTAGGACTACAGCACTCTATTGTTCTTTCACTTCCCGGTGTGGTGATTGGCAAAGACCATAAGATTTATTAAAACAGGGCAATTGATGGCTCCCTTTCTCTCCTCTTCTATGAGCCTTTCGGGGAGACACCATCAAGATCGAAGAGGAGTCGGGAACATCTACTTCAGACTCCCCGTCCAGCTCAATACTTAGTACATCAAGAGAAGAACAGGAGGGGACACACGCTGTGCACACTGATAAGCCACATCCTGATAATAAACCAAGTGTCTTTGGAAAATCTATTCAGCCTCCTTGCTTGTTTATCAGACCCCACCTCCCACAGGGAGGTATACAACATTTTGTACTACCCGCTCCATCAGCACTTTCCATGTTTGTGGAGTCCTCCCCCTCTGTCCAGCCAATTAGTTTTTTGTGTTGTCAGATGACTTCTGACAAGTTTATCTTTCAGGGATGCTGGTTTCCTGTAGGTAATGGAGGGGACCTGACAAAATTTCGTTTTCAGGATGGGGTCTTGGAATATCCCACCGCTTCTGTATGATCTTTCTTAGATCAGTCGACTCAGTGCCAAAGTGAGTTATGAATCTTATAGGCCCTTCATGTTCCTGACAATCTCTTTTGGGTTTGGGTGGGTGGAAAAGTGTCTCATTTCCATCTATGGCATCTGCTTTGATAGTTCCCTTTCATAAAGTTCTTTGCGTGTACCCTCTCACCTGAAATCTCTGTATCATCTCATTCTTGGTTTTTTCGTAATCTTCACTAGAGCTACAGTTTCTTTTCACTCATAAGAACTCGCTGAATAGGATACCCTACCTAAAACTTGGCCGATGGCAACTAGCTGCATGTAGAACTGAGTTCCCTGCTGTTGATTTCCTAAATAAATTGGTCGATAGTGCTCCTTTCTCTACACTCAATCTTAAATCAAGAAATCCCACTGTTTTCTGACTCTGTTGCATAGAAAATTTCAAATTTACATTGTTGCGATTCAGTTCTTTGACAAAGTTTACTAGGCCGATTTCATTACCCACCCACACAAAGAACACATCCTCTATATAACGTAGCTAAAGGTTGACTTTGTCAGTCCATTTCTTGAGGGCATCATCCCAGAGCACCTGCTCCTCCCACCATCCCACCAAAAGTTTGGCATAACTTGGAGCGAAGCAGGTGCCCATTGATGTGCCCTGCACTTGTTTGTACAGTACATTATTGAAAATGAAGACATTCTATGTAAGACATAGCTCGATCAGTTGTAGCAACATGTGTGTGTGCTCTAATAGGTGTATTTTTCTAGACTTAAAATAATGTTTACAGGCTGTTAAACCATCTGTGTGTTTTCTACTCTTATAAAGACTCTCCACGTCCAAACAAACTAGAAGGTGTTCCTGTCCCCAATGTAAGTTCTGTATTTTCTGTAAGAAATCCTTAGTATCCCTTACATATGAGCTAAGGTCTTTCACATACGTGCATAAGAAATGATCCACATAACTAGAGGTGTTTTCGAATAAGGTCCCCTAAGATGAAACTATGGGGCGTCCTGGGGGATTTGCTAAGTTTTTGTGTACCTTGAGAAGAAGGTAGAGTGTCGGTATGGTTGGGTTCTCGTCCTTGATAAAATGATATTCGTTCCAGTTAAGTACCTTGGTCTCAAACCAACCTTTCAATAGGCTAAAAAATCTGTCTTGTAGGTTGGTGGTGTATGACTTGCCTACTCTTTCATAACACACTGTGTCACTTAACTGTCTCAATGCCTCCTGTGCGTATTTGTCTCTTGACATGGGGATGATATTGCCGCCCTTGTCTGAGGGCTTGATGATGATGCTATCGTCTTTCTGTAGTGTCTTGATGGCGTCCCACTGACTCTTTGAAATATTATTTCTTTTGGGTGTATTTTTAATGAGTTTCAGAATATCCTGGTTTACTGCTTCATGGAAGACATTGATATTATCCTTGGCTATTGTTGGTGTGTATTTAGATCTATTTCTAAATTTGGATCAGCTGGAGATACCCGGATCAAGACCAAATGTTTCTGCCACTGTGTCGATGTGTGTAGGGTCAAAGAGGTCTGGTGCTGTTTGGGTCAAGCCCTGAAGGGGATGATCGTGAAGATCATGCAGAACTCTGAGTGCATCTATGTCTTCAATAAGTAATTAGGATGTGGGTTCTATTCCTGGTACATTTCTCACTATAGGTGTTTTATTTTGCAGTGAATGTAACTTAAACAGTTTCAATTTTCGCACAAATTTATATATATCAATGTGTGACTGCGCATAGTCCATCCCTACATCAGGACAAAATGTTAGGCCTAGCATTAAGACTGTGCTGCAGTGGATATAGGTAAAGGATCATGGTCTGGTATGGGGTGTGTTTATAATGTGATTTGCAGGTGTGTCCACTTGGCCATGGATATCAGCTGTGTTGATTTTGTATCCATCCAATGACCACTGTTCTGCTGCTTTGCTGAGAGCATACCGTGATGGCCTACCGCTGTCGAGGAATTGCCGTGAGGGGACCATCGGTACAACTGTTTTTCAATAATTGGGTCAGCAGTAAGACGGGGCCGGACTGCGACGGAGTAAGCATCACCAGCACTGTGGTCCACCACAGTCCAGGCAGGAATCACTCTGTTGACGGTGGTTCAGGCTGCATGCATCATAATATGATGGTCAGAGGACCGCAGGCTCAGCTGTCTTCTTGAGACCGCTGCCACAGAGATAAGACCGCCAAACTTGTAAGCGGGCACTAAATCTGCAAACTATATTTGACACCACACAATCTCCCACCCAGTTAATTTTAAAGGTGGACTACCGTGGACAGCCGCTTGTGGCCCAGAGGGATTTGAGAAAGCCTTTGCAACTCCGGAGGTGAGGCAACCATTTTGCTGGGAGCAGGCTCTTTGACCGTCAGGCCAAATGTCTGCAATGAAAGGTCTTGTGAGATCTTGGGACATTTTGCCAGTAAATTAAACATTACTATTCCTAACATGTCCTCTGTTCTGGACCCCAATGACCTTTGACTTAATATTTTAAAGATTTATTCCTTTTGTCAACTCTGTACTTTGTCTTCTGCAATTAGGTCAGGGTTCACTATTTGAAGTACATCATCAGAGAGTTTAAGGTCACAGGTCATAACAAACACTACTAAAGCCAGTAGTTCTCATCTTTTAAAGACAAATGCTGCCCTATTAGCTTTGTCAATGCCTGTTTGTTGTGGCACTCCAGCACTGCATGCCTGCCACAAAAGCACCAATTCGAACATGATGTGGTGCCCTGTGTGCACATTGCAGACAATTTGCCATGGTAAGAAAAGTCTTCCAAAATAATGGCAACTGAGTGTGCAAATAGAAAGAAAGCAGGCTTGAGGCTCTGGGTAATAATTGTTTTCTTTTCAAATATTTACATCTGAAAATGCTATAGGGTGATGCTATCATTAATGGGCAAAGCCTATGGCCAAGGCCTAAAGTCACCTGAACCCCAGTAGCCAATAGCAGAAATGGGATCTCCAAAACCTCCTATCTGTATCTGTATGGAGATGTGTATGTTGTGTGCTGTGTTACAGTGCTTAATTTGTAAATGAATAAGTGTTGGGGCTCAAACTTTATCTCAGAAGACTGCAGCCGGAGACATGGAATGTTGGAGTGCTAAATTACAAAGACTGCGTACTCTTGATTCTACCTCAAGCCTCTTTAATTCACCACCAGACACTCCCAGCTTACTTTCTCTCTCTTTGTCATTGTTTTTCTGTTTTTCGCTTCCTCTTTTTTCCCCCTTTTGTGCTTTTTCTCTCTGAGGCTCTGGTTCAAAGTTTGCTGAGGAAAAATAAATGTTAGTCTCCTAAAATCAGTGCTGGTGGTTGTGGGCCTCACCTGCAACCTCTACCTCAGATTAAACACTGGCAACACAGTCTGTTGCCTCTAGGTCTCAAACCGGGGAATCACTGTGAGGGAGGCAGCAATGGGATGACCCAACTGCTGCACATGGAAGAAACAGAGCTTTCCAGGGCTACAAATTAAAACCGTTTACAGGACATGCATGCTGTTATGGTTCCCACTCCAATCTAATATACTAGGAATGTTTGCAAATAATAGTATTTTCTGGGTTTTCATATGAGTTTTGTGCTGCAGGATAAACAATATAAGATCATACTTTCACTGCATGTTTTGTTTTCTAAAAAATGTAATTAATATAGAACCATGCTCTGTCTTCAAAGCTATTAAAGAAAGCCTTCATTGTGCAACTACTTCATTTAAATAAAAGCTGTAATGCATTTTAATGTTTTCATTGTTTTGAGATAGAAACCTAGAAGAAGACAAACATTTGCAATGCAATAGGTCTCGCATTTGCGAGAGTTTAATCTATTGGCATTGTAAATAACAATGCCTATTATTTATGTGTTTTGAAAACCTGAAAGCGGTGCGTAAACACGCACTTTGTACTTATAGTTGTTGCTTACAAGAAGCAAGGGTGGCAGAAACTGCGCCTCTTTTATTGCCAGCCTTGCTTCTCGTAAGCAGGGGCTATAAGTGCAAAGTGCATGTTTACGCACTGCTTGCAGGTTCTCAAAACACATAGATAAAAGGCATTGTCATTTACAATGCCAATAGCTCAATCTCTCGCAAATGCGAGACCTATTGCATTGCAAATGCTTGTTGTCTTGATTTGCAGGTTTTTCTGATGCTTTTGCTGGATGTGTGCTTGCGGTCCTTTTGTAGGTGGAGTCGGAGTTTCACCCAACATACAGATTACTTTATGTCTCGCTGAGACAGCGCATGCAGCACATGCACTGCCAAGGCGAGACCTAAAAAAACAAAAGGTTCTAAATTAAATACCTTTTCCCGTTTGAAAAATAGTACAAATGGCTTTGTGTCTGTTAAACTACACAGTACATTGGTTTTCTTTGTTTGCTATTTCATATTCAGAGAAGTATCATTTCAGCAGGTGAGCGTGTATATATATTTTTTAACATGGATTAGAATTAATTATTCCACTATAAATTACTCTTCTCAGGCAAACTGCGGTGTAAATGTGAAAAAGCAAATGATAGGAAAGGGCCCGGGCTCACTTCTGCACCCGCTGCGCAATCATTCTGTTTTTTTAAATCAGTAAACACACACACACACACACACCTACCTTTTTAAATTGCACAAAACCATCGCTGTCACGACTTACATGCCTGTGCCTTCGCTTTGCCAAATATGGAAGTCTCCAAGCAAGCAGCAAGTACCAATAATGCCCTTTATCTTGAACACAACGATGAAGACAGAATATGGCCAGCCAATTTTATTTCTAGGCAGCTAGGCGTGATCTTCATTGTGTTGTGCTTTCGCAGAAAACATTGTCCTGCAGCTGCACAGTCCTAGTCTTCATGTAGTCTTGCGCTTCTTCACCAATATCACATCATTCGCTATTAGAAGGATACTCTTCACCTCATGATTTCTTTTTAAATTTATAAGCATGAATCCGTTCTGTTTTGTAGATTTTTCTGGTTTTGCACAATCTGTCTTGATAAGTCACTCTTTTCTTTACTGCTAAATCTGATGGAATGGCATATACTTGGTACTTGTAGGACCTGGTCAGTGTTGTAAAAGATCCTTTATATCTCATTTCGGGTCTGTGGTCTGTGCTCTGGACTGTACTCATCTTTATAAGTGTTACATGTATATGTGTTTTTTTTTATCCTGGCTCCGGTCTACAGCCTTGTAACCGGAGGCACTCAGTGGTATGCCAATAATAGTTGTTTTTAGTACTGATATAATGAATTTCTTAGAATATTCTTTTTTTATTGGTGTGCTTGGAGATCTAAGGTTTGTGTTGCCTAATTGGCATGAAATCAAACGAATAAAACTAACCATACGATACGAGTGTGTGCTCTGCGTTGCGTGATATGTGTTGACATTATTTCCTACCAGAAAGTTAAAGCTTCCTATAGGCGAACCGTAAAATGACTTGTAAACTAATACAGCTAATTGCACAATTGTAATTTTGCTGGATTTGACTTTAAACATATTAAACAAGATGTAGCTTTTGCAAATTCAAGAGTTGGTGGCAGAAGCAACAATTCCCTCATATCACAAACCAGATTCAGAAGTGGGTGTATTCCCTGTCATAGGTCTGAGTCCTTGTGGGTGCATCTATGGATGTCTGCTCTGAATCCTGTCCTTCACTGTACCCTTGATGAATTTGGTCCAGTATTCAAAATGATTAAAATAAAATACGTATAGGGAAACGTTGCTATTTGTGATTTCTCCTGGTCATTCAGGCCTAAATATTGAATTTCACAACGATTCGTGGGTCTTTGTTTTTGTTGACCTAAGGCATATCCCCAATACCAAAAGGGTTAAAGAAGGATGTGTCCTTGTTCTGTTGCTTTTTAAATAGTTTATACTGTAGACTTGCTTGTTGCCTCAAGCAAAGCACAACAACATTCTCCAATGTCTGGATAATCGCACAACCCCTCAGATTGTTACAGATACAGATACCATCTTTTTGGACTGGCCCTTGCAGCCTGCAACGTTCACTCATTTTGTTAAGTACATTTTATTGCCATTATACAATTGTTTTCTTCGTGACTTTAATAAATGAGTGTGGTAAGGTACAACATCTTTTTTGAAGTAATGGCTATATGTGGTTTCTTGGGAGTTGTATTTAATATGAGTTTCTAATGGGTTCCTTTGCTTGAATCGTGAGCTTAAGTTCTACGTGCGGCTTAATTTGTTTGTCTCCGATAATTTCCCTTGTGGACATTATGTTGACAACTACCTTCGAGGCAGCAGTGCGATTCCAAGTCTGAAAATAATCATTTCATAATATGGAAGCCAGGGACAGGAGGAGGGCTCCATCTCTCAAGCAGTCACCGTCCATTAATGGCGAGGACTGACCTGATATGCGCCCACAGGACTTTGGTGAAGTAAGATGAGCTGAGATGTTATTACCAATCCAAGATATCTTGCTGATATTCTGCTTCTAGTTAAGGATCAATGTTGCAGGCCTCGTTGTGCAGTTCCTAGCATGAACAAATAATGGAGTCACTTTGGATCCAAATATCATTAAATAGGTTTTCAAAGTGATTTTATTACATTAATCAAAGTCACAGTTACAGGAGGAACAGCACCTCTTGTCTCTGCGAGAAGGAACTAAGGGTCAGATGCATCAAGCATTTTTCTCCTCGGAAACGTGCCGATGCGCAGAATTGGCCCATTTGCAATTGCAAAAAATGCTTTTGCGATGCATCAAACCCAATTTTGCGAATCGGTAACCTGTTACCAAATCACAACATGGCTTTGCAATTCGGTATTAGGAAGGGGCGTGTTTAGGGTATCCCTTCCGAATACCAAATCACATCGGTATGCATGATTGTTTTGTGACCGTGAATGCGGTCGCAAAACATTTGCATTTTACCACCTACTTCAAGTAGGTGGTAAGACATTCGCAAATGGGAAGGCCCTTCCCATTTGTGAATGTTTGTAAAAGCATTTTTAAGAGCAGGCAGTGGTCCCATGGACCACTGCCTGCTCAAGAAATTGAAAAGAAAACTTTTAATTTTTCTATTTGTAAAGCATCTCGTTTTCCTTTAGGGAAAACGGGCTGCTTTACAAAAAAAAAAAAAAAAGGATTGCTTCATTTAAAAGCAATCACAGACATGGTGGTCTGCTGATCTCAGCAGGCCACCATCCCTGTGATTTTTACGATTCCTACGGGGTCGTAAATTGTGACCTACCTCATTAATATTCATGAGGTAGGTCATTTGCGAACCCTAAGGAATCGCAGAAGGTGTACTGCACACTTTCATGCATGCCTTTTTGCGATTCCCTAATTGTGGATCGCAACGATTCGCAATTAGGGAATCGCTAAATATTTTATTGATGCATCTGGCCCCAAATCTATGTTGTTTGATTTCACATAGAAATGTGTGATTGCATCCGGCTCACCCCCATATGTAAGCATGTAGCAATTTCCTGAAATTACAATCTGGCTAGACTTGGACAGTGAGAGGTGCTTTGTTTCATGAACAGGAAGTGCCTCCTATGTTAATTGTAAGTGGTGACCTCCTTCGTCACTTCCTATGGAACTTCCCTAATCTGTATCAATTTATACACTTGTTATTTTGCCAAAGGAGCGAGCACTATTTAAATGGCTGATGCACTTGCACTGTTGGCAGAGGGTTAAATGTTTATCATCTGTTTTTGAATTGATTATTTGTTAAAATACTTGAGAGCAAAATTGAATTGAGAATTTGATCGAAAGTTAATTAAATGTAAATTAAAGGGTACCTTATTTCAATTTGATTATATATAACTTAAGATGTATGTTTATGTTTGGGTGGAAATCTTTTTTTCTTTTTGTTATCAATGTGTCTGTGGTTTCATTGTGACTTTCGAATGAACAATATTTAACCTGCAAAAAGTACTTGCTTTGAGCACATTCGGCTTTCTTGGCTGAAACCCAATGTTCAGCTCCTAAACCTTCAGCAAACCGTGTTCACCTGCAAATAAGATCTATATTTCTGCTGATCAGAAATAGAGTTGGAATACAGCCAGGAGGGGATTGGAAGGTGTGATTTATGAGAAGAGACGGTGTGGCTGGGGAAAAGGATTAAGGGGGACATGACCCAGTTTTTAAGCTCCAGCTTCTAGAAGGAAGCAAATGTGGACTGCACGGACCTGTTCAGGCTGCTGACAGAATACTCAGCATTGGATGCAGCCATTGCTTACAAGAGTCCAAGAGACACTGTTCGTTTTGACAAAGTAGAAAATGTAACTTTTTTTCTGAGGAAAGTAGTGTTCTATGGTAATTTGAAAAAGGTGAACCTCTGGCAAGTTTAAACAACACACATATACATATCAGCCTCTATAAATAAATGTACATAGAATAAGCTAACAGTTCTAGTCACTTCACACCCCCCTTCCCTGGAATTCTCCTCTGGTTCATCTCCACATCAAACTTCATACTTCACTTCGGCAAAGCCTTCACTTGTACCCGAAGGAACCGTCCAAGAAAGCATCCATCTGCCACTCTTCACGGATTCCTGGGCTCTCAAGATGGCTTCACCTTCCTTCTTCTCCTCATATTCAATCAATCAATCAATCAATATACTTATAAAGCGCACTACTCACCCGTTAGGGTCTCGAGGCGCTGGGGAGAGGGGATGCTACTGGTCGAAAAGCCATGTTTTGAGGCGTTTCCTGAAAGTTAGGAGGTCCTGGGTCTGGCGTAGCTGGAGTGGTAGAGAGCTCCAGGTTTTGGCGGCGAGGTGTGAGAAGGATCTTCCTCCGGCGGTGGTGCGGCAGATGCGAGGGATGGTGGCGAGAGCATTGTGCAAGACCTCCGTGAAGCTCTGCCTCACTCTGCTCAAATGGGCTACAGTCACAGATTCACAGAAATGTCATTGCAAAGAACGGTGACAGTTCCCCTCTGTACAGTCCAGATTGACACCTACTTCCTCTTGCTGGTTTTATGTCCTCTCTGACAATCACAGACTTGTGACATGCCTCCAGTAACCGATCTGCAATGTGTGGGGTAAATATAAGTTCTGAAATTAACCCTCAACATAATGAGATTAGTGCGTTGTGCAGCATTCATTCACCCATGATGTAAGACAAAATGACCCAGCTGCAAACCTCCATCCTCTCCCCGCTCTCCAAACTTCAACATGTAGGAACTTAAGGCTTATGTCGACAATAAGAAGATGCCCTAGTACCAACTCCATTCTGTGCAGCTCTCAAAGCCAAATGGATTGCTTCTTCAAGGTATTTTAATAAATAACGGCACACATCTTAGCAACAAAATAGATATAACTTTCTCCTTGTATATGTCCTTCAACATGTATGCTTAAAGCCTTAGTCTAGTGGTTTGCAGTGGAAGGTTTAATTTTATATTGCATTTATATGATGAACAGACTTCCATCCCCCCCATCAAAGACTCAATTCGGCAAGCTGCTTATTCCATATCAATGTGTGCTAGATTAAATAAGAATTTCTCTGAATGGGATTCTAAATTCAGTTGTAAATCTTGCAAACTCATGCACCAATCATGTAAATGCTTTGGGCACTTACTAATTGAAATGGAGGTTTCTCCCATCCAATGGTGTGCGGCCACAGCCAGATGGGCCGTATACCTTTATACGACGTCCTGATTTGATGGGCTCTGGATCCTGCTAGTGGCAGAGAAACACCCCTGCCTGAATCCTCTAGCTATCATCACCAGTATGTGATTAGTCTCATGGCACACTGTCTTCAAATGCCAAATTGGCATTCTGCATCGGGCAATGAGAGGATTTGCACCATCGAAGATTATCCCAAGATTCTGCTGGTATAAAAACATTATCGCACTTTGATCATTGTCATTAAAATCAAGTAATTTTGTTGACAGCAGATCTGAAGCAATGACTGTGAGTAAAGAGGTTACTACTATCAGTCTTAAGTGAGCCACTGTGCACATATGAGACTTCTCAATAAGAATGTTGTGGTTGTGTGTCTGTAAGTAAGCCTTTAAGTGGCCAAATGGGTGTTGCAGTTCAGTCATGATGTGAACGATGGCTCCTATAACAGACTGGAAAATGGCAGTGGTGGGTGACTGGTCTTGTAGTGAACTGTATACGTAGCTGATTGAGCGCAGTTTGGGCAGATGATGCAAGTGGCCATGAATCTTGTGAGTGGGATATGAGGTGTGAAGGAAAGTTTGAGTGGCTGGGTAATGTTGTGAGGCAGAATAGAGTTTTGCATGTTTGTGGGTGAGATGTGACTGAATGGCTCATGGTATTGTACTGTCTTTCATTCTACCAACTTTCACATACAGCTGCAGCCTTCTCCTGTGTGCTACTACTTCTTCCTTGAAAATGGGTAGAGTGTGGATTGTGGGTCACAGCTATGTTTTCTGGGCCAGAGAATGTGCGAGAAAGAGTTGAAGTGACAGGGACTTGGGTTTGCCTAATGCAGAAATTAAATGGTTTGGCCAGGGAGCTTTAAAGTGGCACCAATTGCTGCCTTTAGTTGAGAGTATTGCACATTCCCAGCATCCAGAACTGTTAATAGTGCACTGTGGTGGCAGTGACCTAGGCACTCTTACTGTGGTTGGTTTGGAAATTGTAATCAAAAAGACCTTTGGCAAATTAATGACAATTTTGCCTTACACTGTCTTGGTGTACTCTAACATATGCCAAAGGCAAAAATGGAATTTGGCAGATAAGTGCTGTCCACAGATTGACAAAGCCAGGAAAAATGTTAATAAAGTTCATTCTGCATTCTTCAACATGGGCTCTATCTACAACAACTTGCTTTTTGACATGCATGAAATCTATAGAAGTGATGGTGTTCAATTTACAGATGAAGGCAATAAAGTGTTTCTCAGCATCCTGAAACTGTGCATTCGGTCTTATGTGTAGTTGTGACATACTCACAATGAATACAAAGGCTCTCTTTAGAGCCCCCCTATTGCCCAATAATAAATTATATTGATTTCAAACGCTTTAAAAAAAAAAAAAAAGATTTTTGGAGAGTTGTGACCCCGTCGCGACTCTACAAAACAAAGGTATGAATTGAAGGGACAAGAACACATTTTAGATTTTACATCTATATATGTTATAATAATTTTGTAAATAACTTTGTAACCATCTAACTGTGTGTGCAAGTGGGTTTATGAGTCAGAGAGTTTCATTGACTAAGTACATGAGTCTTTGAGTGAGTTTGTCAGTGGGTGCAAGATTGCCTCAGTGGATCTGTAACTGGGTGGATCAGTCTCTGAGTGGGACTGTGAGTAGCTGCATGAATATCTGAGTGAGTCTGAGAGGGTGTCTGAGTCTCTGAGAGGGTAGGCAAGTGTGTGTGTAACTCTCTGAGTCCTTGAGCAGGTGCATAATTCTCTGACTGGACCTGTGGACTGGATCTGTGAATAGGTGCATGCGTGTCTAAATGGATCTTGAGTTGGTGTATAGCTGTCTGAGTAGATCTGTGAGTGGGAGCATCTGTCTGTAAATGGGTCTTGAGTGGCTGTATGCCTGTCTGAGTCCATGAGTGGGTGCATAAGCCTATTATTAGGTCTGTGAATGAGTGCATGAGTCTTTAAATGGGTCTTGAGTGGGTGTATGCAAGCCTGAGTGAGACCGTGAATGGGTGCATCACTCTCTGAGTGGAACTGTGAGTTGGGACATGAGTGTCTGAGTGGATACGTGAATGGCTGCAAGAGTCTCTGAGCGGGTGCATGAGTGTCAAAATGGGTATTGAGTGGGGGTATGACTGTCTCAGTGAGTCAGTAAGTGGGTGCCTAACTCTCTAAGTGGGCATGTGAGTGGGTGTATGAGGGCCTGAATCGGTCTTAAGTTGGTATATGACTGTCTGATTAAGACTGTGAATGGATGCATGGCTCTGTGACTGAGCTTGTCAGTAGGTGCATGAGTGTCTAAATGGGCCTTGAGTGAGTGTATGGCTGTATGAGTGACTCCAAGAGTGTGTACTTGAGTTTCTGAGCAAGTCTGTCAATTGGTGCATGGGAGTCTAAATGTGTCTTGAGTGGGTTTATGCCTGTCTGAGTGAGACCATGAGTGGGTGTGTCACTCTCTGAGTAGCTCCGTGAGTGGGTGCATGAGTGTCTGATTGGATATGTAAATGGATGCATGAGTCTCGGACTGGGTCTGTGATTGGGTGCATGAGTTTCGAAATGGGTACTGAGTGGGTGTATGACTGTCTGAGTGACTCCATGAGTGGGTGCTTGACTTTGTGAATGGGCATGTCAATGGATGCATGAGTGCATAAATGAGTCTTCAGTGGGTGTATGACTGTCCGACCAAGTCCGTGAGTGTGTACAGTACTCTCTGAGTGGGTCCATGAGTTGGTGCATGGTGTCTGAGTGGGTCTGTTAGTGGATACATGAGTGTCTGAATTTATCTTCAGTAGGTGTATAGCTGTCTGAGGAGGTCTGTGAGTAGGTGCATGAGTTTCTGAGTGGGTCTGTGAGTGGGAGCATGAGTCTGTAAATGGGTCTTGAGTGGGTGTATGGTTGTCTGAGTGAGTCCATGAGTGATTTGAGATGTCATCAGTGATGTCACTGACCATGTCATGAATGATGTAATATGTAACATCATCAGCAGTGGATTGCGGGTGCATGAGATGTAGTTAGTACAACTAACTACATCGGAGGTATTTCAATGGTTTTGTATGAGTGAAATGTCCAGCTAACTATAACACCCCTAAAACCTATGGTTTTTTCAGTGAATTTCTAAGGTTTTTTAAATGCTAATGCCTAATTATATCAGGCCTGAAACCTATGGTTTTTTCAGTGAATTTCAAAGGTTTTTTAAATGCTAATTCCTAACTATATCAAACCTGAAACCTATGGTTTTTTCAGTGAATGTCAAAGGTTTTGTAAATTACAATTTTTAATGTATTAATTGTTATACTGATTTTTTATACTGATTTCCTACATTTTTTAAAATATTTATTTTTAGATATTTTATTTGTTAATTACATTATAATTACATTATACATTAAAATACAAAATATACTTTCTCATAATGAATTACTTTAGTTTAAATACTTTGCAAATAGGCAATAGAATTTTAAGTACAGTAGTTAAAGTTGTTGCAATGGGCAACACAATTTCAAACACAATGCAACATTGAGCTCAATGTGAATTTCTAGTCAAATGCAATTAGTTACTTAATGGATTACTTTTCTAACCCAGGACTGGATCCTAGATTCAGTCCTTGGACATCTCCTGTAAACAGTTGAGTAAAAGCGTTTTGGTTACAGTAGTGATTTTTAAGGAATATTATTGTATTTTAAAAGTTGACACAGACATTTTTTCACATACAATCACCAATGTTATCCTATGGCAGAAAATTCACTTAGCAGGTAAGTAGTGTTATCGTTAATTTTTCTTACTCAGTGGTGGATCTTGGATGCAGTACTGGTGCATCTCCTGTAAACAGTTGAAAGAATGTGTTTAAGTCATACAGACGATTTTTTAGGAATATTTTTAGTTTGTGAAAGTAGACAGAAACTTTTCTGCTGAAAACCACACAATGGATTCCTATGGAAGGAAATACAAGTTACTGGTAAGTATGCTTAGAATTACTTTTCAGGGTCAGTGCTGGGCTAAAAGATGCAGCACTGGGTTCTCTCCTGATAACAGGTGAGGAAATCGGAATTCGTAGTTCGGCTGATTTTAGAGGAATATTTGTGCAATGGTGAAGGAAGGGGGCAGGGCCTGAGGTGACGTGTGCGAACACGCCCTGTGGTGCGTTTTAAGTTGGGGAATTAATTCCTCTTCAATCCTGCGGTCCCCTGGGGGCCAACTAGCCCACCAGGTACCGCCAGTATGCGCCAGGGACCTGCGTTGCAGAGAGGTGTCAGAGACCAAGCCCCTTTTTGCAACACTCTGCAACGCAGCTCCGTGGTGCTTACTGGAGGTACCTGATAGGCTAGTTGGCCCCTAGGGGACCTCTGGATTGAAGAGGAATTAACTACCCAACTTAAAACGCGCCACAGGGCGTGTTTGCACACATATCACCTCAGGCTCTGCCCCCTACCTTCAACACTGTGCAAACGAGCCCCTTGACGTGTTTTAAGTTGGGGGATTAAGTCCCCTTGAATCCTGAGGTCCCCTGGCGGCCAACTAGCCCACCAGGTACCTCCAGTATGCGCCAGGGAGCTGCGTTGCAGAGAGGTGTTCAGAGGCCACGCCCCTTTTTACAACACTCTTCAACGCAGCTCCGTGGCGCTTAGTGGAGGCACCTGGTGGGCTAGTTGGCCCCTAGGGGACCTCTGGATTGAAGAGGAATGGATTCCCCAACTTAAAACGCGCCATTTTTTTTTTCTATCGGCAGGATGCGTGCATCCAGGCGCCTCCTCCCGTTTTAAAAAATAAAAAAATATTTTGGGGCCTTGGGGGTCCTTGTGGGACCCCCTGAGCAGGCCTAGGGGGTCAGTGTGTTTCTACCCAGCCCCCTTTTCGCGTTTTGCGACTTTTATGGGGGGTTTCTTGTGCCTCGGTTCTACCGAGGCACAAGATGGCTGCCAACACTTCCTGATTCAGAGTGTTGGCTGCCAATTAAAATTCAGCTTGTGATCGGGAGGGTGCGCGGATCCTCCAAGGCCATAGATATATATGTACTTTTAACTGCATTTTCTCTGGAACTACTGAACGGATTTACACTATTTAAGCAAAAGGCACGAGTCTGAACTAAGGACTACCTCTTTGCCAAATTTGGTGTAATTCCGTTCAGCAGTTAGAGCTGTACCTGCGGCTAAAGGTCCTATGGGAAATTGCATGGGGAAAACGTGTTTTGGGCCCCCCCTTTTTTCTCACCCCTGCTTGACAAATCACCGTGAAACTTTCAGGATAGGAGCGGACCGGAGCTGGCCAAAAGTTTTGAAAATTTTGCGAAGATTCGTCAATCAGCTCCAAAGTTATTCCAAATAGAATGTTGCGGATTTCCTATGGAAAATAGGTCCTAACTACATCTACCTACTAGCAACCGCCAGTAGGTAATATATATATATATATATATATATATATATATATATATTCACTTAAAAAACCATAGGTTTCACACATGTTATAGTTAGGTGGATATTTCACTCGTAAAAAACCAATGAAATTCCCCCGTTATAGTTAGTTCAGATAACTATAACTCGCGCGCCCGCAATCCACTGCTCATGACGTCACATATTACATCACTCATGACATGGTCAGTGGCATCACTCATGACATCACTGATGATATCATCCTTGTGATAGAGTGGCGGTCGCGCGAGTTATAGTTATCTGAACTAACTATAACGGGGGAATTTCATTGGTTTTTTACGAGTGAAATATCCACCTAACTATAACATGTGTGAAACCTATGGTTTTTTAAGTGAATTTGCAAGGTTTTTTAAATGCTAATTCCTAACTATAACGTGTGTGAAACCTATGGTTTTTTCAGTGAATTTGTACGGTTTTTTAAATGCTAATTTATTTAGGTATTATTTTTTTTATATATTTATTTTACAATAAACTACGTATTAAAAATGTTTTTTTTTTTTTGGGTTTTCACCGCGCGCGCACGGTGCGCGCACCCCCACGATTTAAAAGAAAAAAAAAAAATTCTGCCTCAGGGGTCCTTCAGGGACCCCCTGACAAAGGCTAGGGGGTCAGGAACTCTCTACCCTGCCCCCTTTTCACGTTCGCCACCTTCCTTTTTCACTCTCGCACTGAAAACAAACAAAATGGCGGCCAACACTTCCTGATTTCGACCGATTCGAATGTTGACTAACATGTAACCACCAATCAGAATTACGCTCGCGCACGTTAGGGTGCTCGCACGGTGCGCGCACGGTGCGCGCACCCTGCGCGCGTATAGATATTGATATGCTTTTAAATGCTATTTTCTCAGGAAATACTGAACAGATTTACACCAGACCTGCAAAAGGCACTTCCTTGACCTTATGGCTACCTCTCTGCCAAATTTCAAGTAATTCTGTTCAGCCGTTCGGGCTGTAGCTGTGTCTAAAGGTCCTATGGGAAAATGCATGGGGAAAACGCGTTTTGGGACCCCCTTTTTTCTCGGCCTCTACTTGACGAATCACCCCGAGACTTTCAGGGTAGGAGCTGAACGGAGCGCCCCATTAGTTTTGAAAATGTCGCGAGGATTCGTCAACCGGCGCAAAAGTTATTCAAAATAGAATTTTCAGATTTCCTATGGAAACACGATCCTAACTATAACTATCTACTGGCGACCGCCAGTAGATAATATACATATATATATGTGTGAGTGTGTATATAGATATATATATATATATTCACGTCTCCTGGCTCATAAATCGCTTAGACCATGGCGCTTCACTTTCGGTGCGTATTTACAGGCAGAGCCATGCCACTATTTCAGTGTCCACAACAATCCTTTCAGATCATGAAAACGCACTCGCATCAAATTGCTTTCCCAAATAGTTTGACGCGGTTCGTTAACACAGTTGCCTTGATCGCGGTTAAAATGGCAGATTCAAAACAACCAATTATATAACTTTCAAAATGACATGTGATTCATGACTCACTACTCTAGACCAGGACCCCGAGTGATGTATTCTGGGATATGTAGTTTAACCAAAATGATAAATACTATTTGTTATTTAAACATGTTCTTTTTTTATGTGTGAAAAAAAACATTATTCATGTTTATCTACAATCTAATCTGTTACTATCTACAAAAAGTGTGTGCTACCCCACCATTTTACCACTTAAGACACGATTCCATCCCTTGCTGCATTTGTTGTTTCAATACTTAACACTATTCCTAAAAAGGGTTCCATATATCTGTGCACGAAGAAACGATTTACTTAGATTGCCCTACTCAAGGCGAGTGTTTTTGCGTGAGGCTAAGGGGCCTGACAACCACAATTGTGCCCTCCAGTGGGCCCCCTCTTGGCATTACCTTATTATTTTAAATTTTTAATAATAATTTATTCCTCCACTCATCCTCCTTAAGTCCTCATTCTCTTCCTGGTATCTTCAATGATTTTTTGTAAAGCATTTAGGGTGTCGGGGATATGATTGTATATGGTGATTACAAAAAATCATTGAAGAAACCAGGAAGAGAATGAGGACTTAAGGAGGATGAATGGAGGAATAAATTATTATTAAAAATGTTAAATAATTAGGTAATGTCACGAGGGGGCCCACTGGAGGACGCTTCAATAAAGCTGATCCAGATGGTAAAAATGGAGAAAAACAAAATGAAGCGGGGTCTCACCCGTTCATTTAAATGAGCCCCCTGGTGGGTAATGTTCTGGGGCCAATCCTATTATTATAATGCGGGGTCTATGCAGCACTGGGGACCTTAATCTCACATGTAAATTAGACGCAGTAGGGCACAGACACGTTTCGCAGCCTAGGGGATCGCCACCTCCCCGGGTATTGTTTAGTAATTGTTCGGGGGGCTTCGAGGCCAACTCAAGTCCGGGGATCGCCAGCCTCCGGGACTTTACTTAAATATGCAGGGTGGGCGTCGCCAGTCCCTGAAGCCTCGGTGGCCCTAGGCAGTGCCTTATTGGTTCTGTAATCACACGGGCAGGACTCATGGTGTTATAAAGTGATACACTAATAGAAGCCTTGCAGTTGTAGAATTACCTAGGTTTCATTTATGTAATAGTCTGTTGGTTTATATTTGGTAGGTGCACCGCAAAATTACAAATGTTTTCCCTGATAACCTCCTATCAACCGCCGATTTTCACAATAAACTACAGACGTGTGTTGTCAGAAAAAGAAGACCCATACACTCACTTATATATTGGTAAAAAAAATTACTTTTATTAAAACAACACAAATAAATGGAAACGCAACTTTATTCGAACAAACAACAGTAAAACATTAAATAAGTGGGTGGGACTCCTCCAGAAGCAGCGTACAAAACCTGCAAGACAAAAAAGAAACATAAGTATGTGTGCCATGTGCAAGAGAAAAAGAAAGGCAGTCAGAATGAAATGAAGAAAGTGAGAATGGGACAGAGAGCCACTAGGTGGAAGGGAGAAGGGGAGGGAGAATCAAAAGAACAGAGGGAGGAGGAGACAGAGCGTCGGCCTACTGCATCCAGCCTAGCCCTCACTGTTCACCTCCCGTCACCCGTGTGTCTGGGATGCTGGGTTCCGCGAGAAAGAGTGCGGTCCAGCAAGTCTTTAAAATGAAACAGAGATATGAATGAGGCCAGAGATTACATTATTATCTACGGCAACATCGCTTGCCTGCACCTGTGCACCAAGGCTGCGGCCCCTCATCCCCTTCCCCCACACTGTGTTCAATTGCAGCTCTTGCGCACCGAGGCTTCACTGCTCACCTGCCACAACCGGTGTGTACAACGACGTGCCGGTGCGAGCTCCAACTCTGGGGTGCCGCTCTTACCGTGGCACAGCAGGTCTCCGGTCGGGGACGGTGTCTTGATACCACGATGGAAGGCATCAGAATGCCCAGGGCCTCATCTGGTGCCACTAACTCAGTGTCTGAAAAGGGAGAAATAATATAATGGCGGAAACGTCTTGAGGTAAATGAAGGTTTATTTCAAGCTTAATAGAGAACACCAGTTCAGTGTATCCTTCCTTCTTGAAGTACGATCTACCAACTGTTAGTGGTAATCGTGGTTCAAAGAGGAGTTGGAGTGCACGAGAATACACATGGTAAATTATAATATGTTATGGCAAAGTTCACATACAAAGGAACAGAGCGCATGCTAGAAGCATAATGTGCACGTGCAATGCAGTGGCGGAAGCCTGTGTGCATGTACACTTAGTAGTCAGCTCACTACAGTGCCCCAAAAGACAACACCACGTGTCTGTAGGGCAGCGCTGCCCGCTGGCTCAGGCCTACAGTATGGTCCAGCAGGTCCTTAAAATGAGACAGAGATGTGACTGAATGAGGTCAGAGATCACATCATTACGCACGGCAACATCGCTTGTTCGCACCTGCGCACCCAGACTGATGCACCCCACCCCTCCCACCGCACTGCGCTCAGTTGCAGCCCCTGTGCACCCAGGCCCCACTGCTCACCTGCTGTCATTGGTGTGTGTCCAAACACGACGGCCAGCAGGGTTCACAATTCAGATGTAGTTTTGATTGCCAGGATGGTGTACACCTAATGTATCCCTTTTTTTTATTGTGCATTGTGATATGCGAGGTGGATGCGGCCATATCACCTGAGGCAGTGTGGAAGAACTGGGACATGTGGCGTAGTCTTTATCCTATTTATACGTACGCAAAGTGGGCTGGGCTTGCGTACGCCAGGCCAGCGTAGAGGTGTGAATAATTATTCCGGGGACCTGGGCGTTGTTCAGTTCCTGCCTGAGCAGGAAGTGTACTTATGTGTGTGTCCCTGTTGCAGTTTTGACATCGCACAATCCGCAATTTACATTAATGTAGCATGTACCGGGAGGGCGGCAACTATCGCTAATGAGATGCTGTCCGAAAACATTGAATGGACAACATCACATGTCATTGTCAAGCTTGTGGATATGCGCAGACACGTATGTCAATGGTGTGCGGTATTATTGAAAGTGTTGCTATCACGAAGCGCACACATGTGGATGTGCTCGGATGGAGGGAGGATGAGCAGTGAGGTTACGTCATACACAGTGATAACGCTCATTACAGTCAAGCAATGCATGTCAAACGTGAATCTGAAAGTCTCACATATGACACACTACTATACTGGTAAAGCCCGACAACAGAGCTTACTGCAACACAAATCTACACATTACTCTTTACTGTTTGTCACATGTGATCTAGGATGTGCACTTTCTTTATTATTGTGGTATTGCTAAATACGTTGCACTCTTTCCATTAGTTAAGCCTGTCTGTTGTGTTACATATCCAGCAAGGTTTGAGCCAAGGTTTATTTATCGAACTGGTGTGTTGGACACTATTTTGGACTTGTTACTTGAGAAGGACTCCCATCCTCCCCCACTAATAGCCAATTACACACATATTTCTGAAGTTACAGTTTTTACAGTTTGGGAAATGCGCAACTTCCAATACATGTAAAAAAGGAGTACTGCCATTGCTATGTGGTGGTTAGTGTGCAGTTGCCCACAGTCTTTGGCAAGAAGGTGAACTAGTAAGAAACATAAGCATAGCTGAAAGTGTGGATGAAGCCCACGCTACAGATTCCCTCTGCTCCGCTGTGTGCAAGAGGGGCATTGCCATCTAGGCTTCACCTCATGCAAAATGTTAAATGTCGAAAATAGAGAACACCCATCAATAGTGCATCAATTATTTTCAGGTTTGAGCTCCTATACTTAAGCTTTATTAGTGTTGAAAAATCCTCCAATAAACAATAATTTCATAGTTCCATAAGTCTTTCATTGCCTTATGGGGTTTCTAGTTCTAACACTTTAAAATCCTAAATATTCTATCTTTTGCTCAGATTCCTTTTTCTCAGTGTATTTCTGATGTATTAGTATTAGTTTTTGCAGTTTGGTAAAAAACAAATCTTGACACGAGTTTCTCTCTTGATAATTCTGACCGGTAACCCGGATGGCAGTGTCTCCAGCTCGAGGCCCCTCGCAGAAAGCTGAGTGCAATGGAACTGGAGAGTTGAGTACACCTAGGAGGCGTGACTGTTCTATGACTTCCTGCCTCAGCCAAAAACAAAGTCTGTATTTTTCCAGGCTTCTACTGAAATCACTGAAAAAATGCGAACACTTAAGAAACGCAACCGTTCACTGTAAACACACACAGTCGTGATTGTAACTGTACAAAAGCACCGCGGGCGCATAAATAAACTGCGCCTCTTGCAGGAGGGAGGAGAGAGGGGGCGGCCCACGGCCTATGGCATTGTTGAGGTACAGAACGAACACGGTTCACAATTACTGTACTCCAGAGCATTGTATCGGAATAAACACGGCTATGCTGTTCGTGACTGAACTCGGTTCCTCTGTACTTAAAGATACCTCCACATGTCTGCTCAGGGGAACACAGAGTGGGGGGGGGGGGGGCTCATCACGTTCAGGTCCAAGCAGGAACGCGTGATTCTAATGGTGAACACTACTATTGCTTTCAAAACCTCAATGTTTCCTAAAAATATATATGATGGTTTCTTGTTTCCTGTTTTTTGACCTTGGGTGAAAATAGAGCAAAGTATGTCCTGCCTTTCTCCTTATAAGACAGAGGGGCATTGGTGCAGAAGAGGCGGTCTGATTCAATGTAAACGTAACGTGTTTTGATTACCACAAATATGTACATTTTGATACCCTTTTCATTGGAAATTGGATAGGGCAGACCCCAGCTCCACACCACCTTGCACTTTTAACATTCTGTTTTCCTTACCAAGCCAGAAAAGCCACATTAGATACATCCCAGGCTGTTGTAGAGAGGTCTTTGGACTGGATACTGAATTATTACATCAGCCCTGCCTTTGGTACTTGTGTATTGAGGGACATTTCAGTCACACGTCCTTGGGTCACTGTCCAGAAAGGGGGTGCAGTGCATCGCAGGTGTAAAGTGAACTGCTCCTTGACACTGGGGTTAGTAATCGTGACAAATACTGCTTTGAGAGACTTCCACAAGCATTGGGTGTATTTGTGCATGTTAACACTGGTTTCCTGCTTCGCCTCATACATTGTCAGGTGGAAGGTGCGATTTGACATGGGCGGCGTGGGTTTTTACATATACTGCCAGCTTGCAAACTGGGAGATGTGTTGAAGACTTGTTGGCATTTTGAAGTGCTGTTTCTACCGCATCCTACAAATTGCTTGCCACCATGATGCTTCCACTAAATATATGTCCTAACTGCCTTGTCCAACCATGAGCCAGTGGACTGACATAGTACACTGCCCCAGTGCCAAGTGCAATAGTAAATTCTATGGTTCCTTTCACAAGAAGGTGTGCAGTAAAGTCACCATGATACACCATGGAACATGACCCAATATTTCACCAACTATAGGGTACGTGTCAGATACCTGCTATCACAGGTGCACTGATACTGCATCTGGGGACTTGACAATTACTGGTGTTATTCTCAATGTGGATATGGGCAGAGACATTGTCAATCTTTACCAGTCAAAGACCACACTTTGAATTAGAAAAATCCTTGGTGGGTTGCACGTACCCACTGATCGCTCATGGACGTAGCGCCTCCAACCACGTGCATGCTGCTTTTATGTGCTCTCAACATCTTCATGCTGCAGAACTAGTTCTCCCTGTTCGATTGACAATTGTACTTTTCTCAACTAATTCTAGGTGCGAGAGCGCTTGCGTGCTGCATTAGAAAGAGTGGGAGCCTTAGAAGAACAGCTCGCAGCTGCCTGCCAAGAGGTAAGAATGGTAATATTTCGTCTTTTGTTGCAGGAGGGGAAATTTAACCTTCTGCCAACCTTCCGGGGTTCTTGGAGGAGCAGAAGGGAATTCCGCTCCTATCTTCTCTCCTGAAATGCAACTGCAGGGTGCAGATCAGGACACGAGTAAACACTAAAAAAATTGCACATGCGGGAAGTCACCTTGTGTTATGAAAATAATGTGAACAGAGTGGTGGATTGATTTTTATATTTACGCATCTTGTCTCAATAGTCAGGTTCCATTGTTTCTGAAGTTTTACCTGCTGAATTTCTAGGGAGAGTCTCTGCCTTATATATTTCCATAAAGACCTGCCACTTGAGCGTATTTTGAGGTCCAGTGAAAGCCACATGCAAAATTTATTGTTGCAGCATGCTCTTATTTTTAAAAAATAATTACTATGAAAAAAATGAATTTTTTTTTTTTTTGAAAAGTGAAGTACAACCCAAGCAAAGAATAGCGTTGTTTGTTAAGGTAAACCATAGCAGTCATTCCATCCAGGGGATTCGCTTAGAAAGGGAGAGCAACTCGGCTTGTTGCTGTTTTTGCTAATAGTTAGCAACACTCACACAGCACTATGAATGTATTGTAACACCTGACAAGACTCATTCTTGAGTGGTGCCTTCAGAGTTTACACATTGCAGTTTACTTTTTAGGTTTCATTGTTTCTCAATTACTTTTGCGAGCCTGCGATATATTTGGGATGAGACTCTGCCCGGTGGTTCATGTTAGCAGTTGCCGTTAATAGTTTCCTACCTGGATGTGACTGCATGGCTCGCTGGTGGGTGGGGGGCGCGCAGGGTGTCACAATTGCAGAAGGGAGAATCATAAAAAAATGTAAAAAAATAACTTACCTTGCCACCGGGTCCTGCGTCTCAGCTCCTGCTCTCCTGCCTCCGACTTCAGGAACAGGAAGCAGGCAGCTAGGCTCCCTCCCCTAAGCCAATCACAACGCTGCAATGCAGCGTTGTGATTGGTCTGAGCACTGTGACACGTCACTCAGCCAGGGGCTGGAGGGATGGGCATGTTCTCCATGCAGGCTGTAATGCAGCCTGCTTGGAGAACGAGGAAAGTGCGCATGACTAGTTTGGACGGCCTGAAAGTGCCAACCAAACAATCATTGCGCACTTAGGAGTGGCCAAAACACTCCTCACCTGCCCTGCTCAGAGAGCAGAGCTGCTCCGCGCACCCGCCCGCCTGCGAAGCAGCATGTTTTTGTTTCTCGCACTGCTTGAAAGCAGTGGGCGATGCTCCTCCGCCATAGCAGAGGAGCTGCCGGTGTGTGCTTGCCTCACCCGCCTATGTGATCAAATGCATGCAAGCTAGGCTCAGGAGGGTTTGTGAAATGTAATCTCAGTTTGCCCATGCTTTCCATCCAATGGTCCAGGACATGGCCAAACATCATGTCTCCCAGGTTATGCAGTTCTGACAAGTCCTGTCTTTTAATGGAAAAGCTCCAAGTTGTGGAAGACGGTGTTTCTTTTCCATAAACTGTTGACTCTGTCTTGTCAGGTAATCAAGAAAAAGTAGGTATGCATTATAGGAGACAATGTTGAACCTCAGGCATGTATGAGGCAATGTGCCCTTAAATGGCACCCAAGCACAAATGAAATAATTAACATTTCAAAGAAAATAAGCCTTCTGACGCTGATAGCAAATTGCAAACCATAAAGGTTTATTAAGATAATTAAAGGCAAAATAAGAAAGGCAAAAATATTCTGTAGTCAACATTTAAATGCAAAACAAATCAATATAGTGAATTAGCACAGACCTCAATCAAAAGCAGCAAAGAGCATGACATGAAGTCAAGATTCAGAGGAAAGGATTCCAAGTCTAAAGCATGAGGCAGACTGATAGGTGTTCAGTCTCCAGAGTCAGCAGTAAGAGGAATGGCTCATCTCTAAAATGTACCACCTTTCAAAGAAAAGTTCACAAGAGAAGTCAATGAGAATCACAATACAGAATTACGTCATCTATTGCCACCATGCAGCACTATCCCCTAACCTAATACCAGCGTGCCCTATTCTAACCTAATGCCATCCGGTGTGACAGAACAAACCTAGTTACACAAAACAGGGAAGCCTCACAAAATGAATACAGGCGTAAAGGAAGAGCCTTGAACATTGCTAACGGCTTCCACAGTGATTCTTCAAGAACAGCATGTCCATACACAACATTGTAGCCATGCACGTTTTGTTATGTGTGATAAAGAGAGAAATGAAAGCAAACATCAAATCTGCGACAGAAACCAAAAGAGTCGAGGCTTAATTTGGGCCTAGTTAGCACAGTAAAATACAGTACTGCATGGTGCAGTGTTTCCTGCAGAAATGTTCATGATGTTAAACACACATTTTTATTAAATCAAGAGATCTTTTAGAAATTCGAAGTGATCCTTCTGCCATTTTAATGTGCTGCAATGTCTAATTCTTGCTGAAGGTGCTCGGAAAAGCAAAGTGAGTAATTCTTTGCGGTGGTTTTTGTTGTTCACTGTAAGAAATTGGGTTGTTGGTTCACTGGGGTGTTACTCCTGGTCAAGCGACAGCCAGAAACCTTTTCAGGGTAAGGCACAAGGAAACCCCAAATTAACCTGTGCGCAACGACCTGGTAGTTTCGCGCAGAGCAATCAGGCTTTACTTGGAGGTGATATGTAAAGTATTTGTGCCTTGATCGTTGGAAGACAGAGATTTTTTGCGGTACAGTATACCTTCTGTCTTCTAGAAAAAAACAATAGAGTATACTGTTCTGATATCAAGGTAATATATTAAATACCAAGATTCCAATCAGTCAGTAGGAGCATCTGCTCATAGGAGCACAATCCCTGACCAACCCGAAGGTGACATGCTTCTTCATTGGGCCTTGCTTCTTATTGGGCTAGCTCTGGGAAGCCCAAAAGGCCCCTCAAGACGCATTTCTGGTGATGTTATTATTTGCCAGAAGAGGTCTGGTCTGCCTTTTACGACTTGCCATCCTTGGCATGTTTTTCCTGTCTTTTTGCTTCTGACCTCCTGTTTTTAAATGTGTGCTACATTCAGTTTTGCTTGTTTTAAAACTCTGGATTCTTAAACATTGCTGATCAATGCTAAAAGTACTCCCTGTGTAAATTTTGATTGGTTATCCATGATATGCATATCTGATTTACTGGTACGTCCCTAGTAAAGGCCACTGTGTGTGCCCAGGACCTGTAAATCAAATGCTACTAGTGTGCCTGCAGCATTGATTGTGCCACCCACATGAGTAGCCCTGCAACCATGTCTCAGACCTGCCACTGCATTGTCTGTGAGTCCAGTTGTAAACTGCCTTGTCGACCTGGCAAGTGCACCCACTTGCCAGGCACAAACCTTCCCCTTTTCTACATGTAAGGCACCTCTAAGGTAGGCTCATGGGCAGTGTGCAGTGTATGTGAAAGGTAGGACGCGCGCTAGTGTGTTTTACATGTCCTGTTAGGAAAATAATGCCAAATTTGTTTTTAGGTCCAGCATTCGAGACCTCTTGTATATACTTTATTATATACTTATATGTGTATGCACTTTGTGGGCTCTGGAGATCAGCCCTAGGACTTGTCTGCTTCCGCTGAGGGACTTTTTTTCTGTTCAACTGCCTCTATTTAACTGTCTTGATAGAAAACGACCAGTAGTGGTCAGTAAAATACCAGAATTGCTTTCTGCTGAGGGACTTTCTTTTTTTAAAATTTTTCTGGCGACTGCCTCTTTTTAACTTTCTTGATAGAAAACCACCAGCAGAGGTCAGTAAAATACTAAAACCACTTTAGCATTCTCTAGATTCCAGTCCATAGAAATTGTCTTCCAAGAGCACCCGTAGACAATAATATTTTTTTTAAATCTTGTATTTTCAGTGATATGACCACAGAGGCCCTGATTTTATATTAAAAACAGAGCTTTGGACTACACCATTTCCCGCTGAAAGACATTATTTCTCTCCATGAGATCCCATACCTGGGGTGTCATGCAGTTTGATGCTTACTTTCCCTCCATGTTAAAGAACAGTAGATATTTCAGCACCCAGGCTAATGTGCTGCATAGCTAAATACATATAAGGTTCCAAAGACAAGACTCATTGCATTGCAAATGCCTATTCATTTTTGCAAGACTATTTATCCCATAAGTTGTCATTGGAGCTACCTTGAACCATCTTACACGTGTAACTTTCCATTGGGAAGAGATATAGATTTGAAATTTGGATTCCCTGAACTCAGAATTTAAAAATACATATTTCTGTGAAGATGGTTTTTAAATTGAGGGGTTTAAAATTCCACTTATAGGAACTGTGCATTTTCTTGCTTTACCATTATGGGCCTCTGCCTGCCTGTGAAATCCACATGGGGTTTAGACTGACAACCGGGCTGCTTGTGCATTCGCTCTAGACAGTCACACAAAAGGAGCGGAGGTGTGCCCTACATATCCTGATTGCCCATCAGCAGGCTGATGAGTCTTGCTGAGCTAGAGTGGTGGGGGGGTTGTCACTGGCACCTGATTAGTGCTTTGGCTGTCTCACGCAAGGCAGTTTCCACCCCCGGTAGTGCGTCTAGAGCCAGGTCAGGCAAAGGCATGGTCTTGTGCAATACAAAGATTTTCCTTTGAAGTATGCCTACTTTAAAGGCAGAAACTGATATAAGTACTAGAGCTGTGACCCCACATTTTTAGAACACTTCTGGACTAAGAGAAGTTTCTGCCAAGAAGAAGAGCTGGAGAAGCTGTAGGAGGGGAACTGCCACTCTGCTTCTGTCTTGGACAGTAAAAGGACTACACTTTGCTTTTGTATCCTGCTTGCCAAGGTTCTCCAAGGGCTTGTGTGTGCTTGCCTCCTGTTAAGAAGTCGTAAGCCCATCAAATACTTCATCTGCAACTCCTGAACTCCTCTGCTGAGAGTTCTGACCTGCCAAGTGGTGCCAATTCCAGTTCTGGGCCCTTGGACGTGGCTTCTGCTGCAAGAAGAGAAGAAAATCCATGCATCGAATTTCAGCACCTGTTTTTCCCATTGCAAGCTTACCATGTGAATGAAAAACCAATTAATCACTGCAGCGCAGCCTAAGAATCATCGCAGCACCTGTCGTGTGGCTCCAAGATTGCCACAACCTGAGTCTTGAGCACTCTGTCTCTGACATCCAAGACACCCACTCTGACTCTGCCACAGGCCCTGCTGTGCTGCTGATGATTAGACGCATCACGTGCTTGCGCCTGGGAAAATAAATGCAGCGCCTGTTTTGCCACCGCAGCATCGACCCCAGTGCACCCAGATTTTCCATGCATCGAACCGATGTGCCAAATCTTCATTGAAGTTGCCCAGCAGTAAGGAACTGAGGCCGCATGTCTGGAAATTGACGCATCACCTCCCCTGACAGTAAGGACCTGACGCATCACCTCCTCTGTGCTGCAGTAAGGAACCAACGCATCACCTCCTCTGGAAGTAAAGAATTGACCCATCACCTACCGTGAGAGTAAGGAACCAACACATTGCTTTGCTTTTACGGCCCCTCACCTCACTGCAGCTGTTTTCGTGTTTGATTTTGACACATCCTAGGTACTTTGTGATAAAAGTGACACATCCATAATTTTCAATGATTGAACCATTTTAAACCTTTTAAAAGTGATATCTTTGCTTGTGTATGTTGAATTTTTGTCATTTTGGCCTTGTTGTAATCAGATGAAGATTCATTATTTTTCTAAAGTGTGTGGTGTCCGTTTGTAGTGTTTGACTGTGCTACTGTGTGTGTTTATGTGCATTACTTTGCACATTACCTCTGAGATAAGACTGACTGCTCATGCAAAGCTACCAAGGGGATGAGCAGGGGTTATCTTGGGTGTGTAATCCCCTTACCTTGAGTATCAGGAAGGGTCCCTACTTGGACAGGGTGCAAGCCACTGCGAGCTAGAGACCCCCATTTCTAAAATGGGTGTATTGATGATCACCACTAAATTGGAAGATTGGATGTCAGGGTGGATTAAAATTGACTATAGGTATTTCTCTGTCTTTTTAATCGGGAATAGAAGATCTATGTTGAGGTTAAAAATGCATAAAATATGGGAAACCTTAGGCAATAATGTTCCTAGTATCTTCTATTAAGTAGCCATTCTTTGGTACAAGATACATGTGGGGTTAAATTGAATAGGATTCATGCTCAACATTTTTCATGCTTCTTCTGTCCCTAAGAATCAATGACATTTCATCAGGACCTATAGAACTGCACCTAATCTTCTCTAGGGATGAAGATTCTATCTAATAGTGTGAAGTCAGTGATCCTCTCTTCTGTGAATATCACCCAAAAATGTGGCTATATTACCAACTTACACTCCCTATGTGTAGGTTGCAGTTTAAGTGCTAGTGACCTGGTTGCAAAAGACAATCATAACAAATACCAGTTAAACAAATATCGGTCAAGCACTTGATGTGCTAAATCAGAATACATTGAGAATCATGCTCACTTTGTCCTGTTTGACATCACAATTCTAAAATAGAGAAATATGCATCACGCACATGCATCAAATATGCACTAAGATAATGTGGAAGCAAAGTGTGTAATACAAGCACAGCCATGCCAGTGCAGTAAGGAACAATGCCTCAACCTTGCCTTCCTACATTAAGGAATAGGCCCCTTGGACTGCCTGGACAAAATGTTCTCAGGAAATGCTCCTGACGGTTTAAGGATTTCTGACAATGAGAACAATCACTATTAACAAATGCTCCCGCCGCCATGTGTATGGCCAACAAGCCTGCCAGTAAAGGGCACTTACTTTCTGAAGGCTGGATGTCGGCTGATTCAACTACCCCTTGTCCACATCGCCTGAAGTATGGAGCCGGCGGGGGACATAATATGCACCATCCAAAAGTCAAAGGTAGCATCACGCCTGTGTCGCTCACAGCACGATGGTAGGCAACGCTGGCATTGGGGAAAATTAATTCCATAGGAAGACTAAAGAGAACAGTAGGACTTGGAATGCTGAAAAAAGCTTAAAGCCACATGTATTGAGATCAGGACCACATCGGGCATCATCTTGAAAGTGATACTATTGTTATGGATCCAGATGAGCAACGTTTTTTAACATTTTAGAAAAGCAAGAGGTGGTTGTGTAATTAACAGAAATGTTTGGAAAATGTATGTGTAGTACATCAAGATGTATATATTTATTCATATTCTGCTGAGTTTAACAGCAGAAAGCATATAATTGTAAATCAAATAACAAAATAAAACGCAGATGAGCGGTACCTAACTACTTGATGGGCAATGCTCTCTCAAAGTAGGTGTGCCTGAATGTTGGATATTCCTTGAAAAGGTACTGACCAACATCCAACCGTGAAGGTATACATCACTGGAATTAGTGGATGCCCTAAGAGGAAGGCGTAAAGTTTAGATTCCCGAACTGTATAAAAGGACAGTGAAGAATCACTGTGGTATCTGTCAGGTGGGTATAATTCATGAAGGCTATATTGCCATCTGTGAAGAGGATATGTAAAAGAGGGGAGCAGGGTTGTATGCTCTAGTAAGAATAGACAGCACAGGCGGCCCAACAACTGTGTCATGATGTAACCTCTCGCTCTTCCTCATATTATATACCTTATGATATAGAGTGCGATGGCCTAGAAACCTTGAAATTTCTGCCCAGGGGAAAACATTATTAAGAACATTGTTTGTTTTTATGGTTTAACACTCAACGTTGTTCTTTCTCAATCAACTTTCTTTGGTTTGCATCCCCGGTAGGAAGTGTCTCTATAATTACCAACTGCTTATCGTCTGGGAAGTGTCTTGCTGTAATGTGGTGTGTACCCATTTTAGTTGTACTGCGCAGACATCTAAAGTTGCTCCTAGGTTAGTTGATACAGATTTTAATACGTCCCGTGGTCATCCCTATGTAGTGTAAGCCACATGGGCATCTGATTTGGTAAATATAGTTTTTTATTTTACATTTTGCATGTTTCAGCCATTTCCACCTTTCTTCTGATCCCAAGTCCATTTCTCTTGTTGTTCCTGTAAGAATGCTAACATTACACTGTCCACATGGGCAGTATCCAATGACTTGTCCTGATACTGTAAGAGGGTGTAGTTCTTCTCAGTCTGTGAAGGACTAAAAGGTCCCAGAGGTTACTGGTTCATTTGAAGCCTAACAGGGGCCATTCAATCTCCAATTCACCGCTACCCAATAAAGGCCACCATTTGTTGATGATTCTTTTGATAATGTTAGAAGAAGGAGTATATGTTGTCACATGTGAGTTTAGGTTGTTCATTCCTGGTTTGTGTTGCAAGAATGGCTTCTCTATTGTTATTATGGGCCCTTGTTCATGTAGTGGTTAAGATCTTTTCAGGATAATTCCGGTTGCTTAATTTGTTGGTCAAGTCATCTGCTTGTATTTCAAATGAAGATATGTTGCTACAATTTCTTCTGATTCCTAAGAACTGGCCACAAAGGAGGTTTGTTCTTAAGACTTGTGGGTGATGACTATTGAAGAGGAAGAGACTATTCTGGTCCGCTGACTTATAGAATGTTCTTGTTCAGCCCTTCAACAGTAAAACAGTGAAAAACACACCACAAAAGGATCTCACAACTGATTTGGAAAAATAGAGTAATTTTTTATAAATATCAAAGACCATAATGGCAAAATCCAATTAGTATAACCAGAGTTACTGAATTTTAGAGTTGCCCTCAGCGAGAGATATGAGAATCTGGGCCGGGATTGTACCTCACCGCAGGTGATATGTTGGTTCCGAGGACTACAGAGGCAATGCAGGTCTTTACAATGAATCCAATCCATGCAGCAGCAGCAATGCGGCAATTATGCTTAGGGATGCGCTGTGGCCGAGAAGATGCATCAGTTCTGCTCGGGATGCGTTGTTGAGCAGAGAAGATACACTGGTTCCGCTGGCAGGGACCTTAGCCCACTCTCATGGGTCCAGGATTAGGGTAGCATCACCTGGCAGGATATACTCACAGATGGAAAAGTCCAGGTGCAGGTGCACAATGGTTGGAAGCTTGTTATGTCCCTAAGGCTTCATATCAGGAGCCCAGCCCTTGGTGTCACTCTGGTTCTGGTTTCAAGTGATTTAGGGACCAGTGTTTCCCACCCAGGCAAGAGGGCAGCAGGTCAGCGAAGCAGGAGTCCAGTAGAATGCAGTCCAGCAGGGTTGCTGTCCTTCAAGGGCACATGAGTCATCCTTCCTGGCAGAGCATCCACAGGTCCAGAAGTGTACTAAAGTGGTTGTGTCTGACGTCCTCCTTTTATACACATTTGTGCCTTTGAAGCGGGGAGAAGCTTCTAGAGGCATGCCTTTGAAGTGCATAGATTCCCTGCCTTCCCTGGCTCTAGACTAACTACAGGGGGTATGCAGCCCTTTGTGTGGGGACGGGACACAGACTATTCAGGCGTAACTGAGATTGGGCCCAGCTACTCCCTCCCATCCTGCTATTGATGGTCCACCTAGTCAAACATAAGCTCCAATTGTGTGTGACTGTCTAGGCGAAATACACAAAGCCAAACGGCCATCTACATCCAGTCATGTGACCAAAGGCAGGCTGCAGGCACCAAATGGCTAAAGCAAGAAAATGGCAACTTTCTAAAAGTTATATAGCGAAAGCAAATTACAGCTAAAATGCACTCAATAGTAATCCAATTAATTCAAGTAATCTTTTCTTCAAAATTCATAAAATTAAAGTGTGCACCAAGTAGGGGGCTCTGTCAGCCTCCTGATACAAATGTAGACAACAGCAACCTGGATAAGTATCCAAGAATTCCAGGTGCACTACTATCATGTCACTTAATCCTAAGTGTACATGTAGTAATGTATGTCAATATGACAATATTGGTGAGACAATCGTAATCAATATAATCAATGTATGACTTAACACTCAACAAACTGCATCAAAACACTTCCAAAAAAACATCAAACATAGATGTTGTCCAATATCAGAATCTGCTTTAATTCAGTCCATAGCAGAAATTCTTCGAAAGAAACACGATGATGCTTGACTCAGCATAACAAATCAGATGAAAATGAGTTTTCCCAATGCATTTCGGGCTGAACTGTGCCCTTCATCAGGGGAATCTAAAACATCAATAATTACAATAAGTGTCAAAGGTCATACTTCAAGCTATGTACATCGTACTTATGTTTGATAGAGAGCTCATTCAGAGAAGCGCCAAGGCTAGAGATCAATTGGACGGAAATTTAGGCATTCAATAATGAGAACGAGAAACAAAATAAGTGCACGTAAAAAAATATAAAGAGAATGATATAAAGACAAGCCGTATGGACCATGAGAAAGAAAATGCACCCAACATGCAGGGCTGAAGTGATTAAAACAATGGAGAGATACCTCAAGAGGAACGCCAAAATCAAAACACGATGAAATATACCGGCACAAGTACTGTGCCATCAACTGTGGGATTGAAAAAAGGGTGCATAATGAACTGCCAGAACATGTATCTAAGAGTACCACCAGTGCATTTCAAGTGATAGAAGAAAATTACTTCAGATGACGACTGCTAACAATCAACTGGAAGTGTAAAATTCTATGAGATAAAGAGTATAAAATTCTTGTAAGTCCGAAACGCTAAAGACTCTAATAAAGCGAGATGACATTCAAAATGAGACGCGTCTTACCAAAGCATAATAGTGCACTCCAGGAGAGTTCCACAGCCTGAATCGCTAGGGTGAACGCAATGCCGAGCCCAACCTTAACAAACCAAGAAATAGAATACGGAAAGCGGGTCATACGTGCCCCGCGTCAATGCTGTGAAGATAGAAAGAGGACTACACCAAAGAAATAAAAGTAAATAAACACTGTGATCCCTCGATAAAAAGTGAACTGCAGAGCCTGTATGTGCAGTTTGAACTGCCATTTAAATATGGTCAAAAATACGTTTTTCCAGGCCCACACTTTCCTTTTTAATACATTTAGGTCATGACCAGGGTAGGCCCTGGACAGCCCAGAGGGCAGGGTGCAATGTATATAAAGAGCAGGACATGTACTTTTAAGTTTCGCATGTCATAGTAGTTAAAAACTCTTTAATTCATTTGTCACTGCTGCAAGGCCTATATCTCCTATAGGATAACATTGGTATTACCTTATTACATTATAAGTGTAAATGGGAAGATATCACTGGTTCTGGTTTGGTGTCTTGAAATCCTAATTTAAAATCCTAATTTACTGTTAAGTCGGATCTTAAATTACAATTTTGAAAATGCCACTCTACAATCGCAGGCCTGAGACATGTTATGAGGGCTACTTAAGTGGGTGGCACAATCTGTGCTGCAGGGCCACTAGCAGATTATAAATTACAGGCCTTGGGCACATGTAGTGCACTTTACTAGGGACGTATAAGTAAATTAAATATGCTGATTGGGTATAAGCCAACTCCACCATGTTTTAAAGAGAGAGCACAATCAGTTTAGCATTGTTTAGCAGTGGTAAAGTGCACAGAGTCCTACAGCCAACAAAAACAAATTCAGAAAAAGGGCTAGGAGGAAGACAAAAACGTTTGGAGATGACCCTGCATTAAAAAAGGCAATTTTGTACATTTACCTTAAGGATTTTGTTTTAAAAAAAGATCTAAAAGAAAAACAAGAAAACTGAAGCAAACCTTCTGAAGGAATACCCTGAAAACTGGGCGTTTATCTTCCCAGCTCTATGATCAAATATCTTCTTGTTAACTATTTAAAGAAAGAGCTTTAAAGCATACTTTTCCAACACCATTTCTGCTGGCTTAAAAAAACCTTTCTAGTGCTAACAAAAGATGGATGATCAAGAAAAACCTATTAAGGAGACCAAATGTTGATCTCTTACATATGCTGTAATGTATGTGGAACACAAATTCCTGGTTATCATTTGTCAGAAAGTGAGTTATTAATTTGGGAGGACGGCACCAGTCACTTAAAAAATAAAAACATGAACATTGGCGCAATCCCTCTCATGGAATACTGTGAAAACTGGACGTCTATCTGCCCATCTCAATGATCAGATAGCTTTTTTTTTGCTTCAATTTTTTGGGGGAGTACAGCAAAGGAATACAACATGAACACATTATATCTAAGCGTAAAAGTACTGAACAATGCAAGACAGTGCAATTTGATACAGTTCACAAAGGAGGGGAGGGGAGGGAAGGAGGTATGGAGATATTCAAAGTCCAAGGGAAGCTGATATCCAAGAATAACCCCACTAATCATCACACCTTCCTGCCCACCCCTACAAATCTACTAATCTAGCTGACATCATGACTTACTCACAACCTCTACTATTCATGACTGATCCCAGCAGCTCCTCCATTTATTCCCCTTTGTATCACACCACCTCTTCCACTGTGACCCTCCCAAACAGCCCACTCATAGCTCCCCCTCCCATTACCAGCCACTACACTCTGTAATCTAGTCCCAACCCTAGCATCCTTCCCTTTCTTATGCCTTAAAGACATCAACATGACATACACATCTATCTCTCATCACATGTACCCTTTGCACTTTCTATCAACTTTCCCACAAGCCATCCTGTAGCCAAACACACATCATCCTTTCCCTCCTTTCTTCTCTCAACATTGCTATCACCTATCCAATCATCCTATTCACTCTCAACACACCCATTGACTACTTAACCATACTGTTTCAACCGAGGAATGAAACACCAACCACCCCTCCTACCAATTACTTTCTCCTCCACATTAGTGTGGAGGCCACTATCACTTTAACCAATCTTTTACTCACACCATTCACTACACAAACGTCTTATCTATCCACCTCCCTGAATAACCTGCAAGAATCCCCTACTCCCCAACACTATTCTTTTCTACTCCAATTCCAGATTCTCTGCAACCAACTGCTGGATCCAGAGTAGACCCCATAATGTCACTCCTAACAATACCCCGTTCTCTTATAATGATTTTTTCTCCTCCCTTACCCTTTGTTCTAATAAAATTGAAGTACTATCCCAAGATGCCTCCCACCTCTAACTCAGTGACACACTCAAATACTGCTTACCCAAAAATCCTCATCCTACTTGAACGAAGAATACATGAGGCAAAACTCAAGACAGGTTCAATCGAGAACAAGACCCAAGAGAATTTTACCACTAAACTATGAAGATTGAAGAGTAGTCCCCTAATCAAACTTATATCAAGCTGTTAATAACATTAAAACCGTTGATCTTTAACAACTAAGACAACTTGTGAATATGTGCAAGCACCCTCTCAATCTAATCTCACCAACCTCCGGGAGGCTAAAAGAAATTACAAATTGAATATCATTGGAGAACAATCCTCCCACATCAAATCTGTTCAAGATGCCTTTAAAACACACCCTAAACTACTCAGAGAAAGTGAAGTCCATTGGTTAATCTCTTCATCCAAAATTGGACTTCCTGGTTGCCTATGTGTGACCAGCAAAGCCCAACAGACTTAGTTGCAATTTGATACAATTCCTGAATCTGAGTTACTCTACACCACAATCAAGCTCAAGCCAAACGGTGCTTGAAAGATGTGTGGTATCACAACTGTCACTTCATATCCAGGAAACTAACCTCTTCAACATCTTCGTTTGGGATTCAGAGAGGGCAGTACCACATAAACAGCCCTTCTTCAGACTGCTAATGACTCCCTCTTCCTCCTCAATGCAAGCAACTCCTGTTGGTTTATTCTGTTGGACCTTTCGTTTGCCTTTGATACAGTAAACTACTATGTGCTGATTAACGTCTTGAATCAACCGTAGTGTGAAAAGAAAGCTCTCTCTCTAGCAAAGTCTAACATGAACAAGGAGTTCCTCAGTGTCCAGTACTCCAACCCTGCTCAGTCTATAGCTTGACCTTTGGGAAATATTCCTTGAAGCTTGGGACTTCTGTAACTCAAATATGCAGATGATATCCAGATATATCTGAGGATTTCTTCCCAAAATGACATCATCCTATTCACACGCAACCTGGACATAGACCAGAAATGGATGGCAAACTACCACTTAAAACTCAACCCAGAAAAAAGAGTATTTTCTGATTTCCAATCTTGTTCCCCCCAGTCTGCAAACAGGCCATTCTGGATTGTGCCAAATATCTGTGAGTTTTCCTCTAGAACCGTCTCAACTTTCAGAAACAAATTTTCAACCATCACCAGGATTTCCCTTCACAGCTAAGATTACTATAGGACATTTGGCAATTCATTGCAGAACAGGATTCAAAGCCCTTCATCCAAGCACTGGTCTTCAGATTGGATTACGGAAACTCACTCCTCTCCAGTCTCCTGAAACCTCATTGTTTCCCCTTGAGAACAGTACTTTATTCACATGCGCACCTTGGCACTGTTACTTTGATCACAACACCCATATCCTGCGCTACCTACAATGGCTCTCTATTAAAACAAGAGCTCAATATAAGCTGCCATGCTTTATTCACAAAGCACTCCACAGCTCGGGTCCCTTCTATCTGACTGGAAAGCAGGAAATCTCTGGCAGGAAGCAGGGCCCAAGGAATGCAGAATACCTTCTTCTGGAACCACTGTCATTCAAGCATGAAATGAATCAGGCCTCCTCTGGCTGTGCCATAAGGATTTGGAACATCCTCACAAAGGGCCTTATGCACTACAATAAATCTGATCACCTTTAAAAATGAACTCAAAATACTCATATTTCAGAAACACTTAGGTTAAAGCAACCTGGGTCCTCAGCAGTGGTGGTGCGTCCATTGGGGGCGTTGGGGTGTTGCCCCCCCACCCGCAGCTCCCTCGGCATCTCTGAACTTAAGTAAACTGACTCAGTTTACTTAAGCTCAAAGACGCCGAGGGAGAACTGACAATCATGTCAGTCAGCATGACATCGGACCACCCAGAGTCTGAAGGGGGTGGGCGGTCCCGCGTCATGTTGACTGACATGCATTGTCAGACCAGGGGCAGCAGGCAGCAGCACAAATGCGCATGACTGGTGAAGGTCAGCAAATTTTTCCGCAATGCCCTGTCATGCGCACTAGGGTCCGCACTGGCTTGCACATGCCCATTAGGAGCGTGAGGGTTGAGCAAAGGCTCAAACCTCGGTCTCCTAATGGGGAGACGGGCGGTGAGTAACCCTGCTCCAAGCCAATGGAGCAGCGCCAGTATTGGCTCAGAGAGGGGTTGCCAGTGCCACTCCAGTGCCGTTCGTGAAGACCCCAAGGGGAGCAGAGGTGGCGCGGACCGGCTGTCAGGTAAGTTTTATTCTTTATTTTAATTCCCCGGCCCCCACCCCCGCGCGACAACCCCCCTCCACGAGTATTGCGAAGCGAGCCGCGACTGCCCCCACCTTCTCCCTCCCAAGTATAACAGACTACAAACAAGTGAATACAGGCCAGCAACCGGAGTAGTGCAGGTGGTGAAATTTGCATTTTAACTAATGCCATTTGGAAAGTGTGTGAAACCGCATAATCATCTCACTGGAAAACTGCACAAATTATCAGGCCTTACGAACACAGCCGTGATACCATGGACGTTTTTTGGGTGTTCTTTTGAGGTTACCTACACGGTTACGTCGTTACGCATTCTGTGCCTTTGCTCTGGATTTCGAATTCGAGTGAAATCGAAATCTCAGTTGAAGACTGGACGGCGAGGAAATATCCGGAGATGCGGACAGACTACTCTTTAATTGAAGAATGTATTCTACTAGCCTATGCTTTATGATATATACACATTGTTTTACCCGCAAATGTCGTACCTCGGACTTACGAGGTTATGCACTTCACTGCCAATTTATTCGAGGTTGCACAAAGCACATTATATACATAGAAAACTATTTAAACAAGCATTAATAATGCAACAGGTCTCGGCTTTGTAAAAGTTTAAGCAATTCTGTTTGTAATTAGGTGCCTTTTTAGCTTTGGTTTTATTAGTGTTTTTCAAACTTTTATGTACATAACATGCATATGTATGCATATGCATACATTTATATTTGTATTTATATAGATATGCAGATGTATATATGTTTATATATGTATGAATGTATGTATATAAATATATACATATATAAATGCATATGCATATATATACATATATATGTGCATATGTGTGCGGGTAGAGAGAGATAGAGAGGTAGAGAGGTGTAGAGGCAGAGAGAGAGGTGTTGAGAGTAGGGAGTGAGTAGGGAGTGAGTAGTAGAGAGTGAGTAGTAGAGAGTAGTAGAGAGTAGTAGTGAGTGAGTAGTAGAGAGTGAGTAGTAGAGAGTAGCAGAGTAGTAGAGAGCATAGTAGAGAGTGTAGCAAAGAGTGTAGCAAAGAGTAGTAGAGAGTAGTAGCGAATAGGAGAGTGAGTAGTAGAGAGTAGTAGAGAGAGAGAGTAGTAGAGAGAGTAGTAGAGAATAGAGAGTGAGTAGTAGTGTGTAGTAATAGAGTAGTAGAGTAGTAGGGAGTAGTAGAGAGTAGAGAGTAGTATACAGTAGTAGAAAGTAGTAGAGGGTAGTGAGTAGTAGTAGAGTGAGTAGTAGAGAGTAGTAGAGAGTGAGTAGTAGTGAGTAGAGAGTAGAGAGTGAGTAATAGAGAGTAGTAGAGAGTAGTAGAGAATAGTAGAAAGTAGTAGAGAGTAGTAGAGAGTGAGTAGTAGAGAGTAGTAGAGAGTGAGTAGTAGTGAGTAGTAGAGAGTAGTAGTGAGTAGAGAGTAGTAGAGAGTAGGAGAGAGCAAGTAGTAGAGAGTGAGTAGTAGAGAGAGAGTAGTAGAGAGAGTAGTAGAGAGTAGTAGAGAGAGAGAGTAGTAGAGAATAGGAGAGTGAGTAGTAGAGAGTAGTAGAGAGGAGTAGAGAGTAGTGAGTAGTAGAGAGTCTTGCTGCAGCTATCCCTCCGAGGTCATGCGTTGTGTGTGCGTACGGTACACGCTAATTCACAATAGCCACACCAGGGGGTAAAGCTGCAGTGCATGCGCCTCGTATTTAGTACAACTTTTGGAAGTTACGAGCTCCGAGAGGAGTGAGTTCCCTCTGCACTGAAGTTGTTCTGTGTACCCGCCTGCGATTTTGATACCCTCCGAGGGTGCGGAGGGACAATCTAGTGAAATAAGTGAAAATTCAAAGTCAGAAAGAAGAAATTTGTAAGTAATTCGGCGCAGTCTGTAGGCATGAATGAACGAGGGCCCGGCGTCCTTTCAATAAAGGGCAGACCAAGCTACGCCCCTGGTGGTCACATAGAAAACTCAATAATGATCAAACAAAAAAAGCTCAGTCTTCCTGGCTTTTTGTTAGCAAGGACGCTTGCTATCAGCTGCCCCCAGCTGTCCTAGAAAATACCCACAAGAAACCTCTCTGGCTTCAACAATATGGAAGGTGGGAGCAGGATCCCTTTGCTAAACAGTCTGTCTTTGCAAAGTTAAGCTCTACCTTCAAAGCGTTATGAAAAGGAGTCAGAAGATGTAGAATCTAGTAAATTGTGTCCTTAAGTCCTACACAACGGTATATTCCACAGCAGACAACCCTGACAAAGGAATTATTGTGGTATCTTTAGAAATACTTAAGTGCGTACATTTATACTTTTTGACCCCCCCCCCTCCCCACCCCACCCCCGAAAAATGTTATCATGACAGCATATATAAATGAGAGCAAGGGTCATCAGTACTACATCGTTAGGACAGGATATGTCACTGATATTGCATGTGCTTTCTAAACAAAAGTGTCACAATTCGACAGTTAAGTTGTGCCTGCTGAGTAATCACCTCAAAGAGCAAGCACACAAGAGGTCTCAATTACAAGCTACATGTCGCATCTACAATCTAACAAAAGGACTATTTGACTGACTCCCTCAAACCCATGAGGAACACAAGTGACAGTGTGACCATCAATGGAATGTCACGGCGTTGATCAGTTACCCACACAGCAATGACAAACGGGGAAAACCATGAAAGAAATGCTAAGGGGTCCACATAAAACACACTACCACCATTTACTGTACTTGATAGCATGACGTAAACTACTAAGCCATCTACAGCCTGATCTAAAAAACGCTGCTTGATTGGGAAGCTTTTGGAGCAATCCCTAGCAGTTAAGACTTTTTGCATCTATAAATTATCATCCTACAGAAGCAGCCCCTAACAGGACGGGTGGTTGGGCATGGTTATTTAGGGCCTGGGGCAGTTGAAGCCTATGGGAATCACTGTGTTGTGTGACAGCCCCAGAGGTAATCTCAAAGGATAGCCACCTGCCTTCTAAGTACGTATGCGGTGTGTTCTTGAAGTCTTCATAGAATTATCTCGATGTTCACAGAGCGGATGTTGCAAAGACTGTCTTCAGATAGGTTCTCTTTGCAGTTTACGACGCGTAATCATACAAAAGACTGCTGCACTGCAAAGTGTGAGCATCTGAACTTAATTTGGTAAAGTATAAACGTTTCTACCACGCGGTCATGTGAGCACTGGACCACTCCCAACCTGAAGAATCCCATTGTGTTATGGAAGGGTCTACTGTGTGCTAGGCAGCGGGAGTTCCCTCTGGTTACTTGCTGCAAAACTGGAGGGGTGACGCAGGGGCTGGCCGGTTAAATAGCGATACAGCGCTCATCGTGCTGAACGCCCACCTTTTGTCACCGTGGTGGACAGTGCCTTTTAACTATGACGTAAGGCACTGACAAGCTTCCGCGCTCTGAGGTCAGTCAGTGAAATGGTACTGCTTCTCAAGCAGTAAAACTTCACAAGTCTTACACTCCTTAGGAGTTTCGATGTGTGATGTCCCACCGGCGAGGTGATCTCGTTGCTCTTAGCTCTGCTCTTACCGAGGCAGCGCCTAGGCACAGAATGATTCCCATGAGGGGGAGGAGATTAAAAAACAAAAAGTCTTATTTTTGCGTGGTGGGATACTTAGACATTAAGCCAATTGCGCAATAAGACGGACGAGTCCCGAGCAGCAGGGGCAAACTAACAACGTGGGCTAGACAACAGTGGTCAAGAATATGCTGCTAGCCAAACGGCAGTGGAACACACGCGGAAATGAATGAGACAGAAATAATCACTGTCAGAAAGACATGCATAACTCGAGGGCACAAGTCCTATAAGAAGAAAAGAACGCACGCCAAAAAAAGCGCTCGCCAGTCAGCCACTGTTTATTTTTGCATCTCGCTTTCACTGAAAGCGCGATGCAAAAATAAATATGCGGCCTGCTTTGCTTCTGTCATGACAATTTCTTGTCTTTATGGGGCCATGTGTAGAAACACATGGCCCCATAAAGATAAGAAACCTTTTACTTCAGCCGGAAAGCGGACGAGGCTGTCCAAGTGGGCCGGCCGAAAAATGGAAAAGTCTACGTCACAAAGTGCTCTTTCCCAATGACTGGCCACCGTTTAGGTGACGCCGGCCAATGGGAAAGAGGGGCTGGGCTTGAAGCCCTTTACAGAATTTCCTCTAAATCATTAAATCTCGCCAGCGAGACTGCGCATGTGCGCAGCCCACGCTAGCCGAAACCTAAAAATAACTAGTGAAGTTATTTTCCCACGAGTCAACTAAAATCGGAGGGTGGCAAAGTTCGCCAACGTATACTTTAAAACAAAAACAAAACAAATGTTTCCTTTCAAATGCGCTTCTGTGGGCTGTTGCAAGTTCCTGACACCATCTGCATGTGCCTAAATCAGTTGTAGGAAAGTTAATTAATGGAGCCAGTTGGGAATAAGCAAAAGCTTAAAGTAGCTTTTGTTTACTCCCTGCTGTAAATACGTGCAGAGCGGGGGGACAGCAGCAGTGCAGCTAACCTAGCAGGGGAAGCACAGAGCGCGGTGAGCACTTAGCAGTTTTACTTAATATAGTGACACTGACAGCCGCACTAAACACATCTCTGGATTTTTTCAATTGATACTGTTTTCTTGTTGTCTTATCTCAATTTAGTAGTTATGTTTCTAGGTCACTAGATGTATTATTTACTTTCCCCCTAATCCACAGAAAGAAATAGTGCCAATATCGGCCACACTCACCAGCCCTCCCGCAGCAACATACATGTAACAAAATAAGTAGACAAGACACTTTTTGGTGGGAAAAATTGCTGCAGGTTTATTAGCATACCAACTATGCCAACATGGTGGGTTACCTTACAGGCGATCCAAAGGCAAGCCACCCCTCGCGACCTACCACCTGATGGGCCAACTTGCATAGTGGCCTTAGCCAATCGGTGCTTAGTGGTTGTGGGGAGGGGATAGCCCCTCCCACTTCCGGTGAACCATTGGCCACCCTATTACTCATACCCCCCCTATGAGGGGCGGAGCATTCAAGCGACCCCTGGTTATACAGGTTTCAAACTGCCCGTAGGACAGATGGGGCACCGTCGCACCCCAGGGTCCACCGCACAGACTTCCTGGGGATATTAGGCCACAGCACCCTTTGTGCTCCTGAAGAGGGTACCCCTGAGTACCTTTCCGCCTCTAGATCACCATGTAACTCCGCCTGCAACACAAATAAAGAGGATTAGAAGAAACTCCCCCCCACCCTGATTACGCCGGGTAAGCGGTAGGGAGGGAAACAGCGTCAGGGTGAGGGACAAAGAGGCCGCCAGGTGGGCCGGGGAAGCCTATATACCTCCCCCCTTCCCACACCTCGACCGGAAGTGACGCACGGGACCCTGAAGGGGTCACCGGACACTCGGCTGTCCAGTGTGCCATCCTGTGGCACTAAAGAGGCCGCCCTCTTATGAAGGTCCCCTGCGGGGATGTGTCGTCAGCCCGCATAGTGCCAAGATCGGCCACACTCACAGCCCTCCCGCAGCAACATACATGTAACAAAATAAGTAGACAAGACACTTTTTGGTGGGAAAAATTGCTGCAGGTTTATTAGCATACCAACTATGCCAACATGGTGGGTTATCTTACAGGCGATCCAAAGGCAAGCCACCCCTCGCGACATACCACCTGATGGGCCAACTTGTATCGTGGCCTTAGCCAATTGGTGCTTAGCGGTTGTGGTGAGGGGTTAGCCCCGCCCACTTCCCGTGAACCATTGGTCCATCCTATTACTCACCCCCCCTACCAGGGGCGGAGCGTTCAAGTGACCACCCGTTGTACAGGTTTCCAACCGCCCGTAGGACAGATGGGGCGCCGTCGCACCCCAGGGTCCACCGCACAGACTTCCTGGGGATATTAGGCCTCAGCACCCTTTGTGCCGCTGAAGAGGGTACCTCTGAGTACCTGTCCGCCTCTGGATCGCCATGTAACTCTGCCACAGCCCTGGGTGTGGCGACCACCACAGCCAGGGCCCCCCACTAAGGTCGGCGCTCCTACTTACATCCCGCTATTTCTAGGGCCTCTCCTAGATCCAGGAGGAACAAGTCCATGCCTATTCTGGAGAGATGTATCACATCGTCCTCGAAACACCCTGTGGATTTAGCATGAAGCAACCCATGTCTTATGAATCCAAACCCCATTTGTTCAGTGAATTTACGCATCGCGCAATTGACTCTCCTGCACGCAGCCTCCATTGCTTCCCCTGATCGGACTCCCTGCCACAGGAGCCGTGGAGTGATCTCTGACCACCACAGTTCACATGTTACAGTTCACATGTGGCCTTCTTGTTTTAAAGCAATGTCCTTTTGCCCGGGGCCCTCAGGTCGTTAGCCCCAGGTGTATTACTAGCACATTGGGGGGACTAGTGTCTCCCCCCAGTCTCTGCTGTAGCTTGCCCAACAGCCCATTCCATCGCATGCCCAGGTACCCCAGCCAAGTTATCTTGGTGTTGGAAAAGCCATGCCTCCACTTCCTGCTTTCAGCCCACTGTGCCAATCTGCAGACGCCAGAGTGGCCAATCACCCAGACCTTTGTTCCTGGCAAATAACGAAATGTGATGTTGCAAAACGTTTATTGACAACACAGCACGCAAAATGTAAACAGTAAAATTACACTACACAACACACTGCTGCCAGTACCCGGAAACCGGTTCCTGCGAGCAAATTAAATTACGTGGCTCATGGCCATATAGGATTGTAAACAGAAAAATTAACTTCACACCACACATCTGTCAGTCACCAGGACCCGGCTGCTGAACGAATATTAAAGTTCATGGGCTCATGGCCGTATGTATCTCTTGAAACAGTGGGATTCCCAGTGCCCCACCTGTTTGATACCCTCTGCTGGCAAGCCTTCCTTAAACGCTGTCGTTGCTGCCCCTATGCGGAAAGAGTGACTGCAGAAACGCTTGCTAGGGCTCCTGTTGCCAGACAGCGCCAGGCATGCGTGCATGATGTGTTCCACCTGGTACTTTGTAAGGGGTGTGCCGTCTACATGGAGAAAAAGGTAACCGTCTGCTGCCGGGCGCAGGGCCAGTTAGGCGGTGAACAGACCGACTGGGCAATACCTGCCATCCCCCAGACTGCGCAGCCAGAACACCCTTCCCTCCCCGCTCTGATCAGTCTTAGACCTTCTTAGCGTTATTTTGAGGGACTCCCCTGAGAGCACCACATCTTGTATTTTCAATGCCACCCCAGACCTATCATTCTTTGCTCTGGCCACCAACTCACTAATTCGAAGTGCCCCAAAGAAAGCCAGGCTGAACGTGGCAGCAAACAATGCCGCCTCAAACACCGAGTGAGTAGCCTTGTGCATCCAATCTAGCATCCCCTGCAGTGTCTCAAAGTCTATGGGGGACCTATTGTCCGGTGCCTTTGGTTCACTCCTGGCCCACCCTTTTAGTGCAGCTCTGATCAAAAAGGATCTTGTGGGATCTGACTGGCCCTTTAGTCTAGCGTGGTGGCTGATTGCTGCAAGATGGCCCGATATCCACGAATGACTCTTCCCATTGTCTTTAGCCCACAATATGAAGGACTGTACTCTGCTTTCTAAAGATGGCCTGCCTTCTTCCCAGGCTCCCACCACCGAACAAAATTTTTGCACGCAGGACTTATATCTCTTATTTGTCCAGGGCGCTAGGGATAGGTCACTCAGCCCCCTCAGTCGATTTTCCACTTCAACAGGAACCAAAGATGCGCTGGGAAAGGGGTCCCCTCCTCTCTCGCTCTCGGCCACGCCTCCCGGAACCGGCGCCTCTGAAAACGAGAGAGAGCATCGGCCGCTGTGTTCTGCACACCCTGAATGTGTCGAGCCCTGCATTCAACATTATTGTACAGACAAGCCCGCACCAACTCCCTCAAGAGGCACAAAACCAGAGGGCAACTCGCTGACTGGGAGTTAATGGCCTGCACTACCGCCAGATTGTCAGACCACAAGAGGACCCTCTTAGCCGCCAGTACTGCAGGCCACAAGTGGAAAGCCACCACAATCGGGAACAACTCTAACACTGTGATGTTGTCCGTGATCCTTTTCTTGTGCCAGGCGTTGGGCCATTTCTCTGCACACCATTCCCTGTCTAGAATGGCCCTGAATCCTTCTCTGCCTGATGCGTCTGTATATAGGGCTAGGCCCGGGCTGCCTGCCCAGCGAGCCCTCCAAATTACTGAGCTGTTAAAGTTGGCCAGGAACTCCGCACACATGGCCAGGTCCTGTCTCATGCCTTTGCTTAGTTTTTCCATGTGGTGCTTCTTTGTGACCTTGGCGGTCGCCCTGGTTAAACACCCTACCCGCTGGAATGATCCTGGCTGCAAAATTCAGTTTCCCCAGGAGGCATTGGATGCATTCCAAGGTGGCCCTGTCCTGCCCAACCACAGACTGAATATGTTGTGCTAAGTCACAGACCTTGTCTGTCGGCAATCTGGACTCCCCTGCGATGGTATCAAGCTCGATCCCCAGAAAAGGTAAGACCTGCGCCAGAGCCACCGTTTTACCTGGCGCGAGGGGGACCCCCAAGTGACTGGCCAGCTGCTCAAAATCCGCAAGGGCTTGCTTACAGTCTTGCGTGCCGTCACTCCCTATGAACAAGAAGTCGTCTAGGTAATGGGTCACCCCTTCAACCCCGTAGGTCTCCTGGAGGGCCCATTTCAGGAAGCAACTGAATGCCTCAAAATATGCACACAACACAGCGCAACCCATGGGCATGCATTTGTCAAAAACGTACCTGCCCTCTAGCTTGAAACCCAGCAGGTGATGGCTGCTCGGGTGGACTGGTAGCAAGCGAAAAGCAGATTCAATGTCCGCCTTGGCTAACTAGGCCCCTCTGCCCGCCCTCCTGACTAGGTCCAATGCCACGTCCAGAGTACAATAAGACACGGAGCAGGTGCCCTCCTCTAGCCCATGGTTAACTGATGCACCTTCTGGGTAAGAGAGGTGGTGAATCAATCTAAAAGCCCCCGGGTCCTTCTTGGGCACCACCCCCAGGGGTGTGACCACAAAGTTGTCCAGCGGGGCTGCAAGAATGGACCCGCCACCTTGCCCAAGGCCTTCTCCTTCTCCACCTTGGCTCGGACTACCTCTGGGTACTCTCTCGCCGATCTAAGGTTGTCGGCCTCTCAGCCTTTGTTGAACCCAAACAGCAACATGTGGCTATCTGGTTCTTTGGGGTACCGTCTGAGGAGAGGCGTGATGTTGGCCAGGCTGATAGGGGAAGGGTCTTTGGTGGAGTGCCCCGGTGTTGTTGGACTAGCTGTGGTGAAAAGGCTCCCGGATAGGTCTAAATCGCTCGCGGGGACTAGGTGGTGCGCAGGGGCGGGCGATGGGTGGGGGGGAGATATTGGTGATCTTTCAGCCTCAACTTTGTTGCCATCCTTTGTCGGCTGGCTGTCTATCCTGCTCTGTGTGGCAAGAAACCGCTGGGTGGGGCCCGCCACATGTGTTACATGCTTGTAGGAACTTGCACGTCTTACCCCAGGAGCAGGATCCATTGTTAAAAGGCGGCATGTACCCGGGGGGGGGGGGGACCTCTTGAAACCTCCCCTTTCTCTCCCCCCCTTGCGTGCCCCGCAAAATGTCTGTTTGCCCCTTGCGCCTGCTTGAAAGGACCCCCTGGAAGAAGATTGTCCCACCTGTGTATTTACCTGGGGGCCTACGCTCTGCTGCACACGGGCACCCATATGGTCCATCCAAAGTTGGACCTCTTTTTGGTCCCAACCCATCTCTGGGCACTGGGACATCTTCCTCCGGAACTCCCTATCATAGTTCAACCATCCATTTCCCCCCCACTTCATGGCCTCGTTGTGTTTGGTCCTAGAGTACTGCAGCAGCCCGGGGCCCTGCTCTGGAAATTTCTCCATCGTCACGGAAGGTAGGATGGAGAAAGCCTCTAGCCAGTTTGCTATGTTCTTCTCTGGCCTAGGCTGGTATTTAACTTTTTTATCATCCTCATTTGCCCCCATCTTCCTGGCGTCCAGGCCCTCTTGGCCCAACATGAGCAGGGTAAAAATGTCAATAAAATCACGCCTCCAAATTCCTTCTTTGGCTGCCTGGGGTACCTGCCAGGCCAGTGAGCCTCGCCCAGACAGCAGCGGGGCGGTGGTGACTTGTTGGACCATAGCGGGCATGGGATTGGGTGCGAGAGAAGACACTACAGATGCGGCCCCCGTACTGGTGTTCCCAGGAGGTGGAGCCGGGCTGGCTGTTTGGGGGAGGAGTGAGACGGGTGCTGGCACTGTGATTTGCCCCCCGGAGGTAGGGGTTGGAGGTATCCCCACAGCCGCAGTGGCCCCCGTCTGCCCCTCTGACTCACCAACACCTGCTGACCATACACTTGCCGCTGCTAGTGTGGCTCCTTCCCTTGTCCTAACGCTGTTGCATGGAAGCGCGGGGCTGGGGCCAACAGTACCTGCTTGAAGCTGTGACATAAAACTGTTCATTGTGTCTATGAGTTTAGCAAGCTCATCCCTAGTGGCGTAGTTACCTTGTGCAGCGGTACTGTCCATCGGGGTGGGCGGCCCCGGGGGCGGGGGGCACCCAGCGCTGTAACGACCTCCTTGGGGTCGGAACTGTTCTGCTTCTGGTTGGTGGCAATGGATCTGACGGGAAGTCCCTGATCGTGGGCTTGCCGACCCGCTTGGGCCTAGAGGGGCCTGCCTCTGCACCGGGCTGCTGTTCTGTAGTGGGGGAATCGCCGACGATCCCAGAGTCCTCCTGCTCGGGAGCGTTCATAATGCCGTTAGCCTACGCCAGGCCTTTGACCTTGGCCATCACAAAGAAATTCGCCCATTGCGCGTCTTGTGAAGTGCCCGGCATCGAGTCCTCCACCTGGGATCTCTCTGGGAAAAGGGGGGGGGGAGCCCTGGCTATCCATGCCGACCTCTGTTGCCTCACGGGCTCCTGATCTGAGGAGAAAACATTTTTGGGTCAGCAAACAGGATTTACTGCGTTGTCTATGGAGGACCTCTCAAGTCCCCTGCTGCCCCCGACGCTCCTTTCCCCCCACCTTTCCCTATACTTACTTATTGTGCGGTAGCGGGAGTGGACCTGGGGCATGACGTGCCCAAAGGTTGGTTCAAAGTGTGCCCTGCGTGTGCTGATGATGTGGGGGGGGGCTGGGGGTAGAAAAGAAGACGTTAGCTGTGACCGTGGCATGAGATAAGCGACCCTTAGCGCCCTGACCAATACCTGCTCCTAATTCCTGCTGTTCATCCCTTTTCGTCGGACCGCTTGCGACGTCGCTTCCTTAACGAACGGTTCTGACCTGGAATAAAAAAGAGAGTTTTAGTGTGCTCCGGGACGTGGCCTGCGTCTAGAAACCCCTCGCACACTGCCGCATCTCTGCTGGTGACCCTTGGTCCCAGTACCTGCTGCGGGCACTTTAGTTGCCGGACCCCCATGAAGCAGGGAACACGATCGAAGGCCGCAGCCCCTGCAAGTAAAGAAAAGTTAGCCACGCACATCAATGTGTACATTTAATGCATACGTGTCCCAACACTTGTTAAGACAGTAAGGGGGGGCAGGCGTACTCCCACACCCTGTACATGCCTCCTACGAAAGCCCCCGCAGAGTTGTCCTGGACCAAGCACAGATCAAGAAGGCAGTATTCCCCAAAAATAGAAATGCTTGTGCAAGGACTGTGCAATCCCCCCTCCCTTAAGAGCACAGGGTTGGGCAATAAAACTGTTGTGGAATAATACCAGAGATGCGCGCCAGTTTAAACCCCTGGCACGTGCACTGGATTCCCGGCTTCCCCAGCTAGCCATGTACTGTGATCCTGGGTTAATGATGGTATATCCTTGAGCCTCGATTCCCTCAACTGCAGAAACACACGCAATAAGAGTACATCATCAGTGTTTCTTCACAGAGCCTCGATTTAAAGGTGCATGATACATCTGTATTTGAAGGCGAGCACGTGTTTGTTTATTGTGGACTTGTAAACTACCCCAATAGACTGTTTGATCTTTGCCGTCGCAATTTCTGCTGAAAATGGGGTTTCCTGTGAGTTTCCGACCAAGCACAGGGCCCACTCCGGGGGCTGCAATCACCAGTGTAGTAAAGTTGGCCATGCCGGGTGAGGTGCCAGACCGAGGTTGCTGCTGGTCCGTGCTCCCCCGCTTTGATCTGCAGCCCAGGGGCCAGAATGCAGGCTGTGAAGTCAGATCACTTGTTCACAAGGCTCTGTCCTTGCTCTTTGTTATTTCATTGCATTGGCCATTATTACGACAGCGAGCGGGAGAGTGAACGGTAAATTGTGCCACACTGTGTTGTGGGGACGAGTGGGGGCTGGGGAGATCCCAGGGGACGGGGGACACTACCCACCACGACCAATGATAGAGGCATTTTAAAGAAAGATGCAACTTGATTAGTTCTGGACAGTGGACACGTTTTCTAAGGGTACAGTCCACCCGTTTTTGCCCTTCAACATGCCCTGTGACGTCATGTAATGTTTTATTAAACCAATCAGTAATGGGAATTTCTCGTCAAGATGTTATGGCTGGGTGCTGTTAAATAATTAAATAACTTTCTCCGTTGTAAATATACTAGCGTTCGTCATTCTGTAGTAAATCAGATTTCCAAATAGTGCAGAACACTACATTTTACGATGAGGAATAGGTGCACTCATTAGGTACGGGGTCAGATGTGTGCTATTGATTTTACTGGAATTATAATATATACAATATAATACATGGGTTTTTAGACCTATCCGGGAGCCTTTTCACCACAGCTAGTCCAACAACACCGGGGCACTCCACCAAAGGCCCTTCCCCTGTCAGCCTGGCCAACATCACGCCTCTCCTCAGACGGTACCCCAAAGAACCAGATAGCCGCATGTTGCTAATTGGGTTCAACGAAGGCTTTAAGATCCCCTACGTGGGCCCCCTGGGCAGCAGAGAGGCCGACAACCTTCGTTTTTTTTGTTGCTTTTAGCCATTTTTTTAAAATATATTAGCAAGGGCTCTCCATGGGCATGGGTCCCCATCGGTACATTATTTCTGAATTTCCTTTCCCCTCGATACTCACCATGTTTATACTGGAGATTTAATTTTCAGTGTTAAAAGAATAAACAAGTAATGCAAAAATAAGCAGTATGGTGCCAAGCGAGTGTGGCTGCATTATACTAGATCATGCTTAAATTCATCGAGACAACATTACTTGAGATGCGCCACAATTTTCCCAGTTACCGTGTCTTCGAAATACGACTCATTTTCTGAGCGCATCTTTTCTTTAGATATGATAAAATGGCTTTTTTTCTAAACACATCTCACACTGTGTACGTGGCTATCAGTAATTATATTCACATTTCATTACATGTTTATTATCCAGGGCTCGCGTTGTAATATTCATAAGTGCTGCAGAGGGAAATGGATTTACAAAATCACTTCATGTACTGTGTTAACCCATATTCCAAACAGGAATTTTATGGTTCATATTCAGCCTTGGAGTATCTTTTAGGAGGAAATTATTTTATGTTATGCATAGTGCGATGAAGTGCTAGGTAGCAGGACTGTTGCGTTACTGCTCAGGGCAGCATCAGCGGGGTCTTGGTTCCACTCCTAGCTTTACACAAGCAGCAGAATCCCAGAGTTCGGACTTGGAGAGCATTTCTAGAGCCATGCTAGGAATCCTGTTTTATAATCTTACTGAGAGCTGCATTAGATCAGTGATGTGCACTGTTAGAGCCACCACAGTCTGACATGTGTGTGTGCGTGCGTGCATGCCAGCATGTGTGTGAGAGAGAGAGAGTGGGGGGAGAATCGGTAAAAGAGAGAGAGAGGTGGTCACAATGCTTTTATGACAGTCACCGGATTTTGCAGCCACAGTTTTTCTATGTAAATATTGATTTTCACAAATGCTCCATAATCCAAAATCTGATGTACAACTTGAGGACTGCAAGAACAAAAAACAGTTTCCAGCTCAAACCAGCTAAAAACTGCAAACGAAATGTACCATTTAGCTCTGATATTTTGCAAAAAATATACAGTCAGTCTCACAGGTTGAGTTTTGCACTCTGGTATTAAAGAGACAGGATTTATTTTGAGACTCTGTTATTGTTTTCAAATTAAAATGGTCCCCACTGGGAATCCTGACATAAGTCTATAACAATGGTTTTACAAACATATAAGCTGTTAAGGTGATATGACTGAAGTAAATGCTCATATGCCACTATCTAGATTTTGTTTAAAGATCTTTGTCCATAGATGAATTAGGGAGCCATTATGACAGATAAATTTGGCAAAATATAATAAATAAAGAATGCAGTGGGCTTAGTGTGATGGGAAGGAAGTGGGGATGAGACAAAAGTGTGGTTGTGGGTTTAGGCGGCAGGGGCTGAAGAACGAAGGCAGCAGTGGCTGGGTGATAGCTAAGTATTAGTACTTGTGAAAATAAATAGATTAATTTCCACTGGTGGAACAAAGCAGATTGAGGCACATTTTAATTGGAAAAATGTCATGTAATAAGGAGTGGTGAAAATGGTCTGAAAGAGCAGTAAATTAACAATAAAAATGGGAGTAGGAGAACTCGATTTATGTTCACTTCAATGTTTGCCCAGAATGCATAGACATTCATACTGGCAGGAAGGGCGCACAGTACAACTTTGCTTTCTAAAATTTGCTTGAAAATGCACCATTTACCCACTCTTTTTTCAAACATTTCTCCCCCTTTAGGTTGTTAGGGCTCGCTCGCTATGCTCACTCGCCGCGGTACACTCCAATGAAAATTTTACGCCGCACCACTTTCAAATGTCACCAGCCGCCACTGTTCCTCGGCACTTTACCCTACCTGTTAACTGTGGCCATTTTCTCTGTTCGTTTGAGCCTTAACTGTTATTGTTTAAGATTGGTTGTGTATATGTATGACTACCTGCTTCCTTGTAAAGCTCTTGTTAGAAATGGGATCTCTGGTTGGCTAGGGCTTGCGCCAAAGCCAGGCAGAGACCACCACTCTAGTCATGGCAAGGGAGTTACACGCCAAAGATAACCCCTGCTCACCCCCTTGGTAGCGCTTGGCACGAGCAGTCAGGCTTATCCCGGAGGCAATGTGTAAAGCGTTTGCGCAACACGCACTCAGCAACAACACACTAGGCACACTACAAAAGGAACTGCACACAAGGTTATATCACAAATAGCCTTTGTCTTATCATAAAACACATTAGAATAGTAATCACACAATATACACTGTGCCACCTGGCACTAGGCAATATATACAGGGGATTATATACACATGACAGGGCCACTTGGACCACTGTCAGAAACATCACAAGTTGAACTTAGTAAATGTAGAACATATCATAAACGTAGAACATAACCAGTAATTACTGTCAAACACTGTACTTAGCATTCCAACCTGCAACATAAATCATATTATGCACAGTATCACATTAGGGCGTGAAATACATTCTGCGCCAACCTCACCAGCATAAACACATTATGCAATCACCTCATAAGTCTAAACGCATTAGACCATAACCTCACAAGCATAAATACATTATGCAGTAGCACATAAACAGAACTCTTAGATTAGGGAATAACCTACTAAACATAAACCATAGAATGCAAATCACCTCATAAACATAAACCACATTAGAGGCATAAATCACAGTGCATAACTCTCAGGGCATGAATCACATTTCCTAGCACCACAGTAATCACATTAGGGCCTGGCACCCTATCAACCCCATAGTCCCCCTGGCCAACTGGCCTTCTCAGAGGGCTCAAATGCCCTCTGTGCCAAATGTCAGGGCAGCTGCCAATGCAGCAGAATCCATGTGCGCAATTGCGCTGGGGCTGAGGAGTGCATCTCACTCCTACCTCACAAGAAATGCCCCCAAAGAACTGAACGTAGCAGCTGACGCTAATTGCCATGCAGCTGTAAGCAGAACGTGGGCCTGGGCATTCACTGTGCCCTCTGAACAAATGAGCAAATATGCCAGAAACGTTGCAGCTGCCCGCGCTGGTGCGGTGCAGCTGTGGACAAAGCAAATGGACCCTGGCACGACTGTGCCCTCTGGGCCCCACTGGGCTCGATAATAACTCTGCCCCCATCATTGCAGCTGCCTGCGCTCTCACAGGACAGCTGGGATCAGCCATAAAACCATGGGCTCCACTGTGCCTCTGAACCTCCACTGGGGCCCTACGTATAGATTATGTCCAACGTTAGAGCGGCCTGTATCAGGCGGGCCGCTCATGAAATGGGCACCGATACTGTGCCCCGACCTCGTCTCCCCCCAGCTATCTCTGCTCACCGGGCTGCGGGGAAGGCTCCCCTCGCCTCACCCGGGCCCCCTCCTAGGACCTTGGACTTCTCTTCCGCTCGCTGCAGCTTCTCTTGGAGTACGCGGGGCTTCCCACAGCTCACGGGAGCCCCGCGTTGCCATTTGGCGGCCTCGACAGCCTCACCTTACTTCACCCGGGCCCACCTCCTGGGACCCGGGACTTCACTGTGGAGCCCGCGACACTCCAGACAGCTTTCCCGGCGGCGGGCGGGACTTCCTGTCCTTGCTCCACCCATCATCAGGCAAGGCCGTCTGACTTCCGGTTTTGGTGCCCTCGGGCTGCGGCGGTAATTCTCACAGCCACTGGACGCGGGGTGGGCACCCGCAAATAAAATATAGCGCAAGTGGGGTGGGCACCCGCCATTTTAAGTATGCATAAAGTGGGGTGGGCTGCCGCTCAGAAACACGCAATTGCGGGGTGGGCACCCGCTCGGGACAGCATTACTGGGGGAATCCCTACGCCGGGGATTCCTTCCACCACAGGCAGCTTTGCGCTGCAAAACCAACGCATTCCTCTTCTGAGGATAATCCAGATAAAGTGCTCACAGGGCGCTAGGAGCCACAGCTCCTTAGCAAGAGGTCTCCCAGGTCCTCGGAGATCAGGGGGCAATGCAGGGCCCAGGGAGACAAGCCCTCACGGCAGTTCCTCCTGGGCCCCAGCAGCAGCACGCCCTAGCAGGATTCAGGAACAACACACCAGCATCATGGAAGAGAACAATTTCATGGGGTCACAGGCCCCTACATTTATACCAAGCATTCTTTTGTCTGTAGTGCAGGGCTTGGGGGAACCAGATGCAACTGGTTCAGGGGGGATTTTGAGCGCTTTGTTTTCCAAGCTCCTATCCCCTTTTGTCAGGTGGGAGCTAGGTGATAAGACGCATCACAGGGGGCGGAGCCAGCATTGTCCAGGCTGGGCACAGTCCTATTCAGGGTCAGGGGATTACTCCTCCCACAACTCCCAGTACAGATGTCCCATTCAGCCTAGTGCTGACTCACCCTGCCCCTCCTGGATCCACACACACCTCCCAGCCCCTGTCACTCACAAACCAGACATGCAATCCACATCAGGCAGGCAGACACATAGCACACAGAAATGCCAATTTCTAAAAGGGGCATTTCTAAAATAAGCACAATAAATCTGCGCACACCATTGCGCAGCATTTATTATTACAATTCTATACATACTAAACTCGACCACTCTGCTCCTCCCATACCATGGATTACCACTGACACACACTGGTCAGGGAATTCCTTATGCATTTCTATGGGAGGGATGGCCAACCTTACCAAATGTGCACAGAGAGTACACGTACTTTACACTGGACCACAGTGCTAAAGTGCCCAGAGGCCTAAAACCACCAACACCAGGTCACAGAAAAGGCAAAAAGTTTAGGGGTGAACCTGCCAAAAAGGGCCAAGTCCAACAGCTCTCTAATGCCCTTAGGACAGAGTAACATTTTAAATAAGTAAATAAAGGAATATCAAGAAATGTGGTTCTAGATTAACCCACCTTAAAATATATTAACATGCGTGTCCAGATGTAGTTGGAAATCTGGCACTGGTTAACCATAGTTCCCACTCACTGAAGGGTACAGGACAAATTGGTGATGTTACACAAAGGTACATTTGGGCACCACAAAAGTCCTCTGGCACTTACAAACAGTTTTAAAAAAAAATTGAAACCCAGATGTCACAGTGATAATGCCAACAGAAACAGGGGAGATTAGGAATGAACCATTTGTTGTGATGCTGAACATGCACCATTCTAGAAACAACAACGGGTGGAAAATATTTGATTGGGGCATCCATAATACATACATCAGATAAATTCCATAAGGTAATATCCTGCATGAAAAAATCTTTTTGCCTGGCACTTCCCTTGTGATCCCAGCTCTCAGAGGTCCACAAATGAAGTGCTATTGTGCAACTGTTTTTATTTTTAAGTAGTTGGCGTGTAAACACGCAGCTCGCTGAGGTTAGGCATGCTGTATACAGGAAACAGTTACAATTTATAAAGCTAATACTGTTGCCATTTGTATAGCTCTCCCAATGTGTTACCTAAAAACAAGCCTGCGAGCCCCCCCCCCCCCGACCCCTAATCTGAGCTCCACTGTTTTATATTTTTATAGTTACTTAGCACCGGGTATTCTTGGGCTGGGATTGTGTGTATTTGTTTTATGTAATAGAATGGTGGCAGAGCTGAGCTCCTCTGATGTAACTGCATTTAATATGACGCAAGCTGCTGTGTGTTCGAGGTCAAGTCTTCTCAGCTAGATGCACAGGGGAATTTCTTGTGGGACTGTGAGAACAACACCCAGAAACCATGCCCCACCTGGACAGAAACATGCCCAGAAAATATATCTGCCATTAGAGCAGGATATAAAAACAGAAGGTGGATGGTAAGCAGCCTGTAAAATTGAGATGTTCTGTTATTTATTAGTGGTGGGATTAATTACACAAATTTTGAATTTAGCTACACTAAAACATCTTGTATCTATGTACATAAGCATATCCACCTAGCTGCCAAATAGCTCCGTGTCATGTGTGGTCTAGTTGTACAGGTTTGCCTTTTTACCCAACTGCAGTTTTCACGCTGCTATTTCTAAACCCAAATTTTTGTGCTGTTGAAGCTGGATTCCTAATGTGTTGCCTTCAGCCACAACATCAGGACTTCAGCTAATGGGATTAAATTGACTATAGATTACAACTTTCAGCCCCAATTTACTATATTTGCAAGAATACTCAACGTTTCCTAGAATATTCTGGGAGGAAGTTAGAATAGCGTGCTTGCTTCCTATACCAGCAGGAATACGTTAGGTCCCACCAGACCTTTCACTTTCGCTGCCTTACAGTTTAAAATGGCCGGCTGGTCTGTGAGCCTGCTCTTTGTCAGGAAGATTGTAGCTAAGCCCACGGACATAAGGTGGAATTTAACAGCTCCTGGGGTGCTACCATGGGCACTAGCAAGTCAAAGGTGAAATTATGTTACTTCCTGTGACGTCACCAGGACAAAGGACATGAGCTGTTACTTTTTTCTGCACATTAGGAGGTGGTGCGCCGGCTGACAGCTTCTCTATGCTTCCGCCTCGGATTCTGGGACAGCACAGCAGTGCCCCCACATGGATCCTGCAGAGATAGGGCTAGGAGCAGATGGCAGCCATGGACTGATGCAGTCCCTATCCAACTGACAGTGAGTGTCTCTGATGTTAGGGTCTTACTCTGGGTTCACAGCAGAGTTAGCATGTCCTTGCTGCGACCCTGATTAGGCTAGGTGACACTTCGGCAGGTCCAGCCTCTTCCATCAGATCACGACCTCAATAGTAGCAACCCTACACAGGCTGGGTCCAGAAGGTGGTTGCAGCTCCACATGGGCTGATCTCTCCAGGGCTGATGTTGCCATGCACATGCCGATTTTCACTGGCCAATCACATGCCAATCACCACACTTGGCAGTTGCGGCCACGCACAGACTGAAGCTAGCAGGGCCACCCATAGGCTGAACTTTACCTTGCAGTTGCTGCCTCACACTGCCAGATTGTGACACACACTCACAGCCCTGACTGGGCCTTGGCAATTACTTTTACTCAGTTGCGGTTCCCGCCAGTCACTGGCATGGAGAGACTGTGTACCTGCTGATGCTGAGGTCCATCATATTGCTCTCCTCAGTCCTCTTCTCTAGGCATCCCTCAGACACCCTGACATGGTGCATCTCACTCACTCCTCCAGGCCACACACTCCTTCCAGCAGGGTTGGCAGAGTCCCGGAGTATTCCGCAGACATGAAACTGGAACAGCAACTGGGCTAGTAGGGTCTCATTTGTTACCCACCAACATCAGACTGGAGATGTGTATCCACTATCTGAAACTGTAGAACCTATTTTGGGTGGTCTTCTTTCAAGTGCTCTTTCCGGACTGCTCTACAGGTACAGCCTTGCAGAACAGTATTTGCTTCTAACAACAGGGTAATGTACAGCCTGAAGGACCCCATAAGAGAGAGACACACACAGAGATACCTAGCTGTCATCAGCCCGACTAAAGGAGTAATCTGGGAAAGATAAAAGTCCATATCTAAAGGTTTCCTCAATAACCTTGCGTCTGCTCCCAGTATTTCAGCAGATAAGTAACCTAGCCTATTTAAGGCCACCTGGGACAGTTCTTTGAGAGGAACTGTCAGGGATGGCAAAAAACAGGCTATTTTACTCCTCTGCTGAAATATTGGGAGAATACTCTGAACACACTTACAATTCTTCCTTCATAGCTACATGTATTGAAAATTGCATAGAAAACTTGCTGAAACGTTTTATATAAAAAAATAACTTACAATCAGGCACAAATGCGGAATAGAGACTTCAAGGTTTAATACTAACTTGATCCTTCTTGAGCTTGAACATGGAACCTCATAGGTATGTTTGGAACCAAAATCCCAGCTTGTACTACCATGTCATGCTGATGACACAAAGTTCTATCTATCTATCTATCTATCTATCTATCTATCTATCTATCTATCTATCTATCTATCTATCTATCTATCTATCTATCTATCTATCTATCTATCTATCTATCTATCTATCTATCTATCTATCTATCTATCTATCTATCTATCTATCTATCTATCTATCTATCTATCTATCTATCTGTCTATCTATCTATCCGTCTATCTGTCTGTCTGTCTGTCTATCTATCTATCCATCCGTCTATCCATCCGTCTATCTATCTGTCCATCTATCCGTCTATCTATCTGTCCATCTATCCATCTATCTATCTGTCCATCTATCCGTCTATCTATCTGTCCATCTATCTGTCCGTCTATCTGTCCGTCTATCTGTACGTCTATCTGTCTGTCTATCTATCTGTCTATCTATCTATCTATCTATCCATCCGTCTATCCGTCTATCCGTCTATCTATCTATCTATCTATCTATCTATCTATCTATCTATCTATCTATCTATCTATCTATCTATCTATCTATCTATCTATCTATCTATCTATCTATCTGTCTGTCTGTCTGTCTATCTATCTGTCTATCTATCTATCTATCTATCTATCTATCTATCTATCTATCTATCTATCTATCTATCTGTCTGTCTGTCTGTCTGTCTGTCTGTCTGTCTGTCTGTCTGTCTGTCTGTCTGTCTGTCTGTCTGTCTGTCTGTCTGTCTGTCTATCAAAATAGTACCCTTTCAAGCTTAAAGTGCCACAAAAATTATGCAGAATAGAAGCAGAGAACTCTGGGTCTGTAGAAATGTCAAAAGACTTTGGCCCTTTCTAGCTCGGCGTGGATAGCACTGTGCTAAGCCTTTGCTTAAAAACTTTGCTAGAAAAACAGACATTTAAGGTGAGCAGGTTCAGAGTGTCAATGGTGTGGTAGGTGCTATATAAAGGAGCTGCCCTCACCTTGGGAACTACCCAGACAGAGTTCTCTGCTTCTTTTATAAATGCACTCCGGTGCAAGAAAATCCAGTTGGCTCGTAATAGGCAGATAAAGCATAATTTATTGAAGTGCAGTTATGCAGTAAAACACCCTTTAATATAAAATCTCTCACATTAAAAACTGAATACTGATAATTCAACATCATTCATGTTAAAAATAGGTGTATTTCACACAAATCTATGTTTGATTCATTAGTGCTAAACACAACATGCAAATAGAAAAGAATGAGCACATGTATAAAGTGGTCTATTTCGTTTCTATCCTTTAAAGATCAGTATCAACACATTATTTATAACAACCATTTTAGTTGGACCTGATGTACCATGATAAACAAAGAAAATTAACTATCAAACACTGTGAACACCACTTTAACCCCTTCAGTGCCCCGCCCTTTCCCCCTCCTGTGCCGGGCGTTGTATTAGCGGGCGGGGTCCATGACGAGATAGTCTCGTCATGGGCACAGCGCAACCGCGCTCCATGACGAGACTATCTCGTCATGGGCATAGAAGAGGTTAAGGACAAAGCATGAATAGAATATGAAGATATACATGGTTCATTTTATTGTGGGAAACTCACAAGATAAAAACACTATATGGAAATAGAACATACATTGAGCATGAATCCATGTGAACCTCACAGAGAAGCATATCAATGGACATGCACCTGTGTCTTGAATTTCCAAACATAGCTCAATCTCATAGGTTTTGCTGAAAAACAGCCAGAAATCAAGAAGGCTTCTCAAAGAGCACACTCAACATAACGTTACCTAGTGCTCTCCTCAGCAGATGATCGAAAAAACAAGAAGTCCCCAGAAAAATACATTATCAAGAAAGGTGAATATACACAGAGGAGACACAATCTGCGTCACCCTCACAAGGAGCAGAAGGCAAAGTCAATTCAAAATGCACTACTTCCAGGATAATGGAAGGAGGCTGGGAAAGATAAGGAAGTAAACACTGAACTCAAACAACACTCCACCACTACTGAACTGCGTCACTGGACTCAAACAACACTCCACCACTACTGAACTGCGTCACTGGACTCAAACAACACTCCACCACTACTGAACTGCGTCACTGGACTCAAACAACACTCCACCACTACTGAACTGCGTCACTGGACTCAAATCCAGCTGGCGCAGCTGGGTAAAGAAAAACAAAATGCAGCACTAGTATGCAAGTACCATACAGTTTGAAAACCAGGTTTAACAGAAACATTAAAAGGTCAAACAATGAATAAAGGAAATACAAAGAAATGTACACATACCTTCTGCTAGAACAGCACAGAAGAGGTGATATACAGAGTTGCAAGACTGAGTAACGGGGGATTGGGGGAATCTTTTTAAGGTCATAAGGACTGAAAGTCTAGTCTGCTGATAGGTATTATAAAGTAATCATGTTTGAATGCATATCTTTTTCTTTTCTTTGTAACTAGAGTTTGAAAGTAAAGATTTTTAATAATTGAGTCTCCAGTCTTGTAATAGAATCAAATAAAGACATAACAATAATTTCCTTTGCGTTTAGAATTTATAATTGCAATGGTGTTCCCTACAATTCTGAGCAGTGGTAAGATTCCCAACGTTTGAAAGGGTTCATGCACCTATAAATGGACTTAGTAGAGCCATGCAGCTTTGTAAGAATTTGGATTATTTCTTCAAGGGGGTGAGAACCCACTTCAAACAATAATCACAATCTTTGTCAGGATGAGCCACTAAAGTCACTTATTAAACCTGTGCATAATCCGCTAGTAGCTTGGCACAAAGCAGTCAGGGTTAACATAGCTGCAATATGTAAAGTCCTGGGACAAGGCAAGCAGGTCCCATCTTCCTTCAGGATTCAGACATCAGGGCAGTCCTCATTTTCACAGGTCCAGAAGTATTCTAAGTTGGGTACTGGGGATGCCACTTTTATGCCCATTGCCAGCCTGTGGGTGGAAGAAACTCCTGGACACTCCCATAACCAATGGGGTAAAAGTTTCCAGGGTTGACCCTACCCACTTTTACAGGACGTTCTCTGTATTTTGCTGTAAACTATCACATAGTGCACTTCTCCACCTAAACCGAACATGGCAGAGCCCTTCTTCCCCTGGTTAAAGCTTCCTATGCCCACACAGAGATGAGGCTATGATAATGGAAAAAGCCCACCTTGTGGTCACTCCAATCCAGTTTTGGGGCAGCTCTCCTTTCCCACTGGGTTTGGAGCCAAGCTGACCAGAAAGACAAAGGGAGGCAAGCCTGGGTGTGAGCTACATCTGCCAGTGACAGGGTAGACACCCTTTGAACCTTAGGAAGGGACTGGACACAACCTTGAGGCCATTGTGTTTGAGGAAGAAAAACACCTCCCCACACACTAGCTTTTTGTCCACTGCCTTCGAACAATCTGCATCTCACCACAAGAAAGCCATTCATTAGTCATGTGACACTGACAGACAGGCACAGTCGGCTTAGGCAGGAAAATGACAACTTTCTAAAATGTCATTTTCAAAAACACTTTTAAGATAAGTATTAGAATAATTTTTCTAGCTGCTCCGAAACCAAACGTAAGTATTATAACATGTTGTAATGTAACCCAGTGTTTACCTATGGGTGAGCCAGCTTTACTACGATAAAGAAAGACTTTGGAGGTTTTCTACTGCCAGGAAATGTAAAATGTTAAATATACATATCCCACTATTAAAATACCATGCAAGCTGTCTGTGATGGGGCCTCTCTAGGTGACGACCCTGCATGCTCTGGGGGCACCAAAGGAGTCTGACCTCGGCTGTCTCTCGCTGCGTGAAGGGGACAGAGCCCTGACGCATCACGTAACCCGGAAGGAAGCAGTGACAAAAGAACAGTGTGGAGCGAGGTGAAGAACGCTGGGAGTGAGGAGGAAGACGGAGTCGAGAGCAGGAATGAGGAAGACAGTGGAGCCGTGCGTGAGACAGAGGAGGCAGGACCAAGCAACGGAGAACGGACAAGACGGAAGAAGGACGGAGCGGGGGATATTGGAGGCTCGAAGGAAGAGGACGTGAATATCCCGAAGATGGATGAGGCATCCCCAGAGGACGGCTCCATGGGCGAGGCGGCTGCGACTCTGTCAACGGGTCACGGCTTCAGGCAAGTGCTGCAGGGAACTGGGTACAAGCTGGGAAGGTAGTGGTTTTCCCAGAAGGTTTTCACTGGGTTCTAGGGAGGGACAAGGGTGGAGAGGGAGGAAGGGGAGTGGTTCACCGTTCCCCACACACTCCCAGACACATTGTCTTTCCCCGTTCAGCAGATTGACTGGCACAGGGGCCCAACTGTGGTGGAAGCAAGGCACGGGGAGAAACACACTGGCCCTCCTAGAAACTGCACTGCCTGAAAGGTGTGAAGAAACACCAATAAGCCCTCACTGGTGTAAAAGAGGGCAGGGGTCCAGGAAAGGGGGGCAGAGGGATTAAACAAGGTGAAACAGAAACAAACAGGGAGCACAACACTGACGGCCTCTTGAGGAAATATGAATTTTTATGGTCAATTGTGTCTCCTATCTTAGACCCCAACGACTCCATGTACATGCTACAAGTACATGTATGTTCCCTCCAGTTCCAGCTATGAAGACGCAAATACATGTGCGTCCAACGTCAACATGTCCTCTTTCAGATCCGCCATGAATGGGTCAAATATTCCATTCCTAAGTATGATTGGCCACCGACTTTATATGGTTCACTTTTCTAGTTTTACAGTTCAGGCGAGTAGGCCCTGAATTCTGTCATCAAGCCATTTCCTGCTTCTGCCTCTGAAATGCTCCAGCCTGGACCTGCATCCGTATCCATGAACTTTGTCCTACTTCCTGCGCGGCTAACGGTGCCTGACGCGGCCTGTTGCCTGCCAAAAACTGTATTCAGCCTTCAAGTTATCTGCTCCGCTCCTCATTCAATGCATTCCTGTCTAGTAGTTTAGGTAAACATCCTTCCAGCTACCGAGCAAAGAGCTTGGCCTCGCTGTCTTTATGCAAGTAATTCATAGCCCCTGTTACCATGGAAGATTCCTGCCCCCTCGCATCTCATGTAGACACATAGACGCTTGTACATGCACTAACAGTCAGTATAGAATAGATTCCGTCCGAGAAACCTTTCCTTCTGGATAACACAGTTCCTTAAACAAAGATATTAGATACGATTTGGGATTAGGTTGACCTGACCCCCCAGACTTTTGTCTCCACATGTAGAGCTAAATGTCAAATTCCCCTTCACCCTCTAGTTGCACGTCAATCACACGTCATGCGGCTGCGCGCGCATCTCTGCCAAATATTTCTGCTGACACTGCAGGATTCTCTTATGGATCCACCCACTTGTGACATCATTTTAAATGACGTTTCTAGTATACGCCTGTATTTACGCCTATTTTCATTACGTATGTGTATTCTTATCTGTATTATCAGCTCGTCACGCCTCCTGCATCTGTCTTAATGCAATGCTTTTTCATATATATATATTTACTTGTCAATAATGTATTGCCTATCCCTTCCTGAACCTTCGTGGTGATGGAATAAGATTGCCTAGTTCGAACCATGATTCCTTTGTAAGGAATAAAGCCCTTTTCAGAACCTCTAATACCACGGATTCTGCCTCCTATTTTGACTGAGTTATTCTTACTAGACTTTACCGCATAAAAATAGTACAGGTAATTTAAATATTTACCACATAAATTGGCGCCCGAACAGGGACACTTTCTCATCTCACGCGCCGGAGGTGCGTTGCAGGCCCGGTCCCCTGCCACAGCTGAACGGACAAAAACGCGTACCCGCAGGCTTTCCTGTATCTCCCTCCGGCCAAGCGGGGGTGACTGAGGCTGCGATCAACACCCAGACGAGGCGGTGAGAAGTGCGAAGTATCCCGACCAGAGCCTAGCTGAGAGAGCAAGATCCGAGGTATACAGAGGCCCACCAGGTTCCGAAGTTCCGAGTCGAGTCGAGTCCAGTCCGGTCCAGTTCAGTTCAGTTCCGAGGCCTTCCGTTCCGTGCTACCCGGTGAGTACCATTGCTGGGGAGGCAGTTAGACATGCACATTGGTTTGTGCCGGTCCTGACGGGTTTGGGTACACAAATCCGGTCTGCACTGTTTTAGCAGTGTATCTGTACTGTTTAGCAGTATATCCAGTATGTTCATGTATATATAATCTAGTATTATCTAGTATTAGTATTATGTCAGTAGTTAGTTTTCTCTTAATTATCATTGTTCGTTAAATGTTAAATGTTAAATGTTTTACTGTGTTCAAAAATTGTGGTATGAATGAGTGTTCATTATTGTGTTTTTCCGTATTAATTGTGTTCAAGTCCAGTTCAAGTAAGAATCAAGTAGCAAGGTTTAAAAATGCCGTTCTTTTCAAAATTAAGACAGATCAAAACTAGAAAAGGAGTACTCGAAGAAGCTGTTCCCATTCCACCTAGGGATACTCCAGGGTATTTTATGTATCATAAACATGGCTTAGATGCCGTGTTATATCTTGACTTATGGGTGGACTACACCAAGGATCTAGCAGAAAGTCAGAGATGGCCCGCAGCTGGGACATGGGATGCAGATTGCATCATGAGAGTAGAAGAAGAATTATGGAAAAAGAAAGCCAGACAGTCACAGAAAGATGCCATTGAACTATGGCGTAAAGAATCGCATAGGCGCACAGAGAAAGCGCTCAGACTGGACGAGAAAAGTAGGGAGAACTCAAATAAAGCCCGAGAAAATATATTAATTGAGGAAGGTACCCGAGTAAAAACAGAACAAGTAGACAGGCAACGAAACACTCTTATGAATGGTATGTATCCTCTCTTGGCCGAAGGTTTACCTAAGGCCACCCCGGAAATACCGAAAGACTTGCCGCCCCCATTACTCCCGATTAAAGCCCATCCCAAGACCGCAAAAGATATTTTCCTTTCCTCCTATTTAGACGATGTAGCTCCCGAATATGTTAATGTTCCGCCACACACACCACCTGTCGATGGTGCTCAACGCCGAGATCATCCACCCCCAACTCCGCAACCACAAACTCCTCCACACAATCCAACTTTTCCTGCATCCGCAGTTTCTACCTTACATCCCACAAACCCTTTTATGCCTAGCACCTCAGAAGGTGCGACAGGAGGTGCGGCAGCAATTTTTGCCACACCACCATTACGAAGTAAATCGTCTCTTAGAGATTTAGCAAACCAACGTACACCACAAATAGCAACGTCCGACATGTTTAAGGAACATCTTATAGATTGTAGATATGACCCAGTGCCCGGTAAAAATGACAGAATGCTGCTATCATCACTACGTATACGACGAGCTTCAACGTATTTAACGACATTACCAGGAATGATTAAACATTTAGACAATATATATCGCTTTGTCCAAACAGGGCAAGGCCCTGAAAGTATTGACGAAGCCATGGAATACCAGAAAGTGGATGTACAGAGACTATTGTTACGCTTCTTCATAAACTGCTTGATCAGAGATAGGTCCGAGGTAGATCAGGATGAAATGCAAGTCCTTACCAGATGGGGTCAGAATATATCAGAGGGAAAACACGATAAACAGACATGTATAGTAGCTATGTGCCGAAAGATCCGCAAGGAAGTAGAACGAACACATAAAGCCAGATCGGAGGCAGACAAAACTGAATCAGAGGGAGAGGAGGAGGAAGAATCAGAAATGCCCACAGGACAATTAGAAACGATTGCTTATGTAGGTAGGGGAAGACCTTGTAACAATACCAGATACTTTAATGACCCGATACGTCCGATACGTCCAGAATGTAACAGACATTTTCAAGCCCCTATGATAAATGCGAAGTCCCCTGAACACTTATTCCAGGCTGCTGATAAATTACTCCGAGACCGAAGGGGGTATCATATGCTCGATTCTATGGATGAACAAGAATTAGCCAGGTCAGCAGTACAATGGGCTGACAGTTCTGAAAAATACAGTGATGATGCGTTAGCACACACGTTTTTGAATCTTACCCCAGACGAACAGCGTTTAGCTGGTATATACATGATACAGCACCTCGTTATATTGTATAGAAGCCAACGTTCTGATCCTGGTCCCCTACCTGATATATTGATAGAACTACTCACAAATAAATGGAGAGGTTCGGGTACTGATTTAATTAAAGAAATTCTAGAACATCGACACCAGTACACTGTCTTCGTATGCCCAGAACATGTTTTAGTTCCCTCCAAGTTGGAAAGAAAAACGTATCACATAGACAGACAGAATCCCTTACGCGAAGTGCACCCAATCAGAGGCGAAGACAATACTTTTAAACGCGTGTTTGTGTACACGCCCATAACTAAAATTGAATTATTAGAAATGAAGAAAGTGGTACCTAGCCATGACAAAGACCCAGCAGGTTTCCACCGTGAGATAAAAGACATGTTACTCATGGGAGAGTATACTTATCCAGACATTATGAAAATATTAAAAGTTTTATTGCCTGCCGGTATTTACGAGAAACTCAAAGAAAAGGAATGGGAGGTGGGAGACCAAAAGATAGAGTGGACAGCATTAGAAAACGAAGAAAAAGCCCGAGCTGCAGGTTCAGGGCTTGGGGAAAAGACTACAGCATTACCAGGATTATTAGTGCAGGTACTACCACGTCTATTGACTACGAAAAAGGAAGACTGGGGTGCAATTTCAGCCTGTAAACAAAAACAAGATGAAGACACTAGTGATTTCTATTCCCGATTTGAAAAATGTTTTGGTATTAATAGTGGCATAAAAGCAAGTAGTGAGTCGTATCCACATCTGTTTGTGACAAAATTAGTTGAGAATTCCCTGCCCCAAGTTAAAGGTAGAGTATTAAAATTCGAGAGTACCTGGCAAGGTAACACACCGTCACAGATGTTACAAATGTTACAATATCATCATAATAGAATTAGAGAAGAACAAGAAAATGAACAAAGACGTATGAAAGACACGAAAATGAAAATGCTTGTTGCGCAGACAGTTCCAGCTGATGGTCATAAAAGGGGTACAACACAGTCCAATGATTCAGTAGATCCTGTTAGAGGAACACGCAACTATTGTAAACAGCCAGGTCATTATATACACGATTGCGCAGTTCTAAAACATAATATCTCTACGGGTAGAACCAAGGAGAGACCACGTCCGCCTAGACAGGATCAGATCCAACAACAAGTACCTCAGAATACACAGCCTATGCCAGTTCCACAACAGAACGCACCACAGCCACCACAGCCACAGCCTATTGCTGCAACACAAAACACGACACAACAGATGTACCAGTATGCACAAAATGACTATCCAGAGTATCAGCGCTACACATGAAATAGCCTAGAGAGGGAAGTTGGCCCACCCCTTATTGAGGTCCCCGTAGATCAAGAAGGTCCTTACGTACAGAGTCAAGTATTAGGGAAAGACAGAAAGTTTCTACTCGATACAGGGGCAAGCAGAACCACTATCCGTCACAGCGAAGTCCCAGGGGTACCCCTCTCAGGCTCACAAAATATTTCCCTTGGTTTTTCAGGAAAGCCCACTATTAATGAAGTATCGCAACCGCTTGCATTATCGGTCGGTCCATTAACACGGACTACAGATCTATTGCTCACAAAATCATGCCCAGAAAACTTGTTAGGTATAAAAACATTGAAAGCTCTAGGAGCTGTAATATGTTGTTCTCCGGAAGGAGTACGACTATTTTTGCGTGACTTTAAAGGTCACTATGTGTCTAGAGACATGGATCATCGGTTACAGAATCTACCTGCACATTTATGGGCACAAGGCCCCACTGATGTAGGTTGTATGCACATTACACCATATCGAGTTACACTCAAAACAGGAGTAGTATTACCACGAATACGACAATACAAGTTACCGCCAGATGCTGTTGTGGCTTTACTGCAAATCATTGACGAGCTCATTGCACAAGGAGTGGTTGCAGAAACGGACTCCAATATATGTAATTCCCCGATAATTCCGATTCTTAAACGAACTGATCCAAAGGCACCACCAGTATATCGATTGGTTATTGATCTGCGAGAATTAAATAAATGCATTGTACCACAATACCCTGTAGTCCCAGATATCTCTTCATTGCTAACAGCCATAGATTCAGAAGCAACGTTCTTTACTGTAATTGATCTCAAGAACGCTTTCTTTAGTGTCCCAATTGATCCGGAAAGCCAATATTTGTTCGGATTCAGTTTAAATGGACGAAGTTTTAAATTCACACGCGCACCTCAAGGATTCACAGAAAGCCCCAGCATCTATAGCCAAGCATTGAAAAGAGAACTTGACAGTATCCACATGCCAGCTAACACTGCCTTGCTTCAATACGTCGATGATCTGCTGATCACCGCCCGAAGCGAACCTGAATGTGAAAAAGCATCACTGACGGTTTTACATTTCCTAGCCGACAAGGGGCACAAGGTGTCCCCTTCAAAGCTGCAATTCTGTGTCCAGCAAGTTGTGTACCTTGGGCACTTGCTGTCCAAGGGGGGAAGACAGCTTACACCCGACCGTATCCAGTTAATTGTTAACATGCCGATACCCAAGACACAAAAGGAGGTGCGGGCATTCATAGGCCTCACTTCGTACTGTAGGCAGTGGATCCCTCAATATGCATTTCTAGCAAAACCACTCATTCAGTTGACAACACAGGAGGCAGCGACATCAACTGTCCTCCCTTGGACTCAGGAACATACGCAAGCTTTTGAAAGCTTAAAGAAAGCTTTATGTCAAGCACCTGTTTTAGCAACACCATGTTACAGAAAACGTTTTACACTTTTTGTTACAGAACGAGAAGGTACTGCTTTGTCAGTACTCACGCAGGAACAAGCAGGATCACATAAGCCATGTGCTTATTTTTCCAGTACATTAGATCCCGTAGCTCAGGCTCTTCCTGCGTGCCTGAAATCAGTCGCAGCAACAGCTTTAGCAATCCGACAAAGCGATGCCATAGTGTTAGGACATCAATTGACAGTACAAGTACCACATGCAGTAGAGGTTCTCTTGAACCGGACCCAAACACAACACTTGACCATAGCAAGACTGACGGGTTATGAATTAACATTGTTCCAGCCACACATAGAAATCAGACGTTGTAGTACATTAAATCCTGCCACACTTTTGCCAGTAAGTGGAACAGACCCATTGGCACATGATTGTATTGAAGTCATTACTATTACGACGAAACCCAGACAAGACTTGACAGATATTCCATTATCAGATCCAGACCTGACATTGTATGTAGATGGTTCATGCATGAGAACAAGTACAGGAGAGTTAGTGGCCGCTTATGCAGTCACAACAGACACTGAAGTTATTGAAACAAATTGTATCGATACCTTGTCAGCTCAAGCAGCAGAGCTCATCGCTCTGACACAAGCCTGTATTCAAGCTAAAAATAAGAAAGTCAACGTATACACAGATTCACGTTATGCATTTGGAGTCGTCCATGACTTCGGCGTGCTTTGGCGAGAGAGAGGTTATTTAACTTCTCACGGTGCCCACATCCAGCACGGTCCCCTTATTCAAGCTCTGTTAGATGCAATACATCTACCGACTGCAATATCGATTATGAAGTGTAAAGCCCATACAAAAGTGACTGACATTATTTCTCAGGGTAGCGACCTAGCTGACAGAACAGCTAAACAGACGGCTCAGAATCAGACTCATACAACTGATACGACAAAGACAATAGTTCCGACACCAACACGCTGCATGACAGTTAAGGATCCCGCCCTTGATGTAATTGACATACAGACACATGCTACACCAGAAGAAATAAAGAGATGGACTGAATTAGGAGGGATCCAAACGGATCAAGGATGGATGACAAAGGGAAAATCTATATGGTTTCTCCCCGACTCAATGGTTCAAGTCATCATTAACACAATACATAGTCCAGCGCACCTAGGAGAGAAAGCTATGCTAGACAGTATTCAACACATTTGGTTCAATAAACACTTGCGAGCAGCAGCTAAACAGAAAGTACGTACCTGCATGATTTGTTGTCAGTTCAATCCAGGAAAAAGCGTACCTGTAGACCAGGGTGGATTTCAACCTCCCGATCACCCTTTTGAAGTCCTCCAGATGGATTATATCCAGATGGAACGATGTCGAGGATTCAAATATGTTCTCGTAGTTGTATGCGCTCTTTCCCGATGGACAGAGGCGTATCCCGTCTCAGATTACACTGCCCCGACTTCTGCCAAACAGTTAGTTCGAGAATTCTTCCCACGGTATGGTTTGCCCCGTGTCGTGTACTCAGATAATGGCCAACCGTTCTCATCCGAGCTAATGAAACATGTTTCACTTTTGTTAGGCTATCAATGGAAATTCCACTGTGTTCGACATCCCGAGGCAGCAGGTCTCGTGGAGCGGCATAATCAAACTTTGAAAATTAGACTGTCCAAAGTATGTAGAGAAAAAGGTGTTGACTGGATAGTAGCTTTACCAGTTGCGCTCTTTTACATGAGAATGGTAGCACACTCTCGAACAGGGCTATCCCCGTATGAGGTGATCTTCGGTAGACCACCAAATATGTGGGGGACGCCTATACCCCGTAAAATAACTGATGTTGATTGTAATATGCTGACAGATTATCTGGCTTCCTTGATGTCTGCACTACAATCTTGTCGTTCACAGGTAGCTGCAGCTTTTCCCGATAACACTGAGGTGAAGCCCCATGACGTGGTTCCGGGAGACCTGGTACTGATAAGGAACTTCGACAGAAGGAACCCGCTGGAGCCTCGCTGGCAGTCGCCTAAACTCGTCTTATTGACCACAAGGACAGCTGTGAAGATTGAGGGACGTAAAGGGTGGTTGCACTCGAGCCATATCAAAAAATTTCATGGACTATCATCCGACTTGAATTATCCGCCCTGCATTCCCTCACAGACTGACTCAAAACTCCCCCTGGTTGACAGAACTGAAAAAGAAAACTATAAACTGAAACTAGGGTCTAGCAAGTCAGACAATTTGATTGTTTAAGTCCTCTCCAAGGTGAATCGGTTGAATTTGTCTCTGACATGTATCCTCTAGACCTAAATAGAGAGAGAAATAGACAGAAACAGCTAAAAAAATATGCGTACTGTAAATCACTTCGTAGTCACTGCATAGTGACATTGTTAATTATGTTTTTTCTAAGTCTTCTGATTATCATTACTAGTATGTTATTACACATGTATTACCCTATTTCCAAGCATGCTTTCAATGTTACTGCCGAACATTCTTTTAGCGAACTACCCCCGCATGAGTTGTCCTATAGATTTGCGCTGCGCAACAACACATTCATTAGTATGTTACATCATTCTCATCAGACCAGCAATGCTACAAATTGTTGGATATGTGGCCGACTCCCCCCCTATCAGAAATACAAGGGAGTTCTACCTCTCTTTCCGTATCCATTCACCCACAATGGCTCCTGTGGAGCATGGTTTAGTTTGATCAATTCCCTAGATTCAAATTCAGTAGTTTATCAGGACAACTGGGTTTGGGGAAACCTGAACCTAGTTTTACTTAAAGTCTGCTACCCTAACAAGGAGGGACTTCCCAAAAGAACAGGAACTGATCTAGAAAACGAAGTATATGGATTAGGTAACTTTACACTTAATCTCATGATCCTGAATGTTGAATCCGAAGCTACACCAATCTTGCCCGCTATGCCAGTATTTCCAGTTAGAGGCGAATTATGTGTAAGAAAGAATGGTTCAATTCACATGGGCCATAGCAAATGTACCACTGTAATAGAATTCAGTGATAAAGGCAAATCTACGTTTAGAGCTTCTCGTCATTCCTACTTCATCTGTGGTCACACCGCATACATACGCCTACCCCTAGATTGGGATGGTACCTGTTACATTGCATTCCTTCTGCCACCTGTTTTCCTAGCCCCGCCTGATTACCATAGGAATACCCATTTAGTACACAATAGACAGCAGAGAGATCTCCCGATTGTCGACTACACCGAAACAGCATGGGAGCAATACACAGATTTCAATAAAGGTTTCTTTCCCTACATAGGTACAGTCACTAATAGTAAGTTGATACGTAGATTAACTAGAACACTTGAAGCAGTAGTGAATGAAACTACTTCCGCCTTAGGCAACTTAACAAAAGAGCAGTCTGCGATGCGGATTGTTGTTCTTCAAAATCGTCTTGTCCTTGACGTCATCCTGGCCGATAGGGGCGGAGCTTGTAGGGTCATCGGATCAAGTTGCTGTGTTTTCATACCAGAAAACGCGCCGTCAGTATATAAAGCCATAACTCGACTTCATAAGATCGTAAGCCAGATACACCAGAATCCAGGCACCTGGACTTGGTCCGGTTGGTTCTGGAGCGTGTTGTCAGCCTGGGGATGGAGGATCCTATCCTTCCTAGGTATTGGTTTACTCATTCTATTCAGTTGCTGCTTGTGTCTACAATGTGGGCCAGCGATTTGTGGTCTGTGTGCCACATCGTGTATCCCGCCTTCGAATTTTCACTCAAGATCCCGGAAGAAGAAAGAAGAACAAATGATGCTATATGAACAGATTGATGGATTGATGAAGATGGATATTTCCTAAGGGTCCGTAGGGGACAAGGAGGGAATGAGGAAATATGAATTTTTATGGTCAATTGTGTCCCCTATCTTAGACCCCAACGACTCCATGTACATGCTACAAGTACATGTATGTTCCCTCCAGTTCCAGCTATGAAGACGCAAATACATGTGCGTCCAACGTCAACATGTCCTCTTTCAGATCCGCCATGAATGGGTCAAATATTCCATTCCTAAGTATGATTGGCCACCGACTTTATATGGTTCACTTTTCTAGTTTTACAGTTCAGGCGAGTAGGCCCTGAATTCTGTCATCAAGCCATTTCCTGCTTCTGCCTCTGAAATGCTCCAGCCTGGACCTGCATCCGTATCCGTGAACTTTGTCCTACTCCCTGCGCGGCTAACGGTGCCTGACGCGGCCTGTTGCCTGCCAAAAACTGTATTCAGCCTTCAAGTTATCTGCTCCGCTCCTCATTCAATGCATTCCTGTCTAGTAGTTTAGGTAAACATCCTTCCAGCTACCGAGCAAAGAGCTTGGCCTCGCTGTCTTTATGCAAGTAATTCATAGCCCCTGTTACCATGGAAGATTCCTGCCCCCTCGCATCTCATGTAGACACATAGACGCTTGTACATGCACTAACAGTCAGTATAGAATAGATTCCGTCCGAGAAACCTTTCCTTCTGGATAACACAGTTCCTTAAACAAAGATATTAGATACGATTTGGGATTAGGTTGACCTGACCCCCCAGACTTTTGTCTCCACATGTAGAGCTAAATGTCAAATTCCCCTTCACCCTCTAGTTGCACGTCAATCACACGTCATGCGGCTGCGCGCGCATCTCTGCCAAATATTTCTGCTGACACTGCAGGATTCTCTTATGGATCCACCCACTTGTGACATCATTTTAAATGACGTTTCTAGTATACGCCTGTATTTACGCCTATTTTCATTACGTATGTGTATTCTTATCTGTATTATCAGCTCGTCACGCCTCCTGCATCTGTCTTAATGCAATGCTTTTTCATATATATATATTTACTTGTCAATAATGTATTGCCTATCCCTTCCTGAACCTTCGTGGTGATGGAATAAGATTGCCTAGTTCGAACTATGATTCCTTTGTAAGGAATAAAGCCCTTTTCAGAACCTCTAATACCACGGATTCTGCCTCTTATTTTGACTGAGTTATTCTTACTAGACTTTACCGCATAAAAATAGTACAGGTAATTTAAATATTTACCACACTCTCCTTACTCTTTTTCTCGCGGGGACGTGAGACGCCAAGGGGGTCCGAAGCAGACGCAGGCAAAAGAGAATGCCAAGAAGCAGGATGTGGACAAAAGACAGAGACTATTGTACCCGAGCCACGCTCCCGACCTCAGTATTATAATAAATTCTTCTTTACATGCACCTCAGTGGTTTGTGATACTTGGGTCGGTGACACTGCCCTATGGGGATTTACAGCCTACCTTAGCGGTGACTTATATATATTCAAAAACAATGTTTAGGCCTGGCCAAAAGTTTATTTTCACACTGTAAATGGAAAAATGCAGTCATATTCATTAATCCAATATTTGACTGCTGATCAACAGCGTTTAAGGCGTGCAACCTTGGTATGCGCTCCGTCCGTGCGCATTTGCTGAATACGAAGAAAATGAGGCCTCGTCAGGTCCCTAAACAAGATGCACAGACACTTGTATCTGAATGTAAATGGGAGTGACCAAACTTAATGCAGAAAAGCAGTACCCAATGGTTCATATCTGCCTAGGGCATAATGTTTCATACAGGAACTGAACTTAAACAAAGGAAATGGCAAGGTGATTATCCCGTGGATAAGCCACACAGCGGAGTTCAATTCGGCCACAGAGAAAGGCAAAGGTTCCAATTTTTCAATATGCAGGAATTAGTATGTTGCATCTTTCATGGACATGAACTGTTGTTTGGAAGTCAAATGAAACGGCAGGAATAAATAAGATGTATTCATGTAGTCCCAGGGAACTTTCCCAGCCTTCAACATTTGCAAAGTCCATGCAAACTGCCTTATAGAACGCAATTGATTTTGGCCATGATATAAAACAGACATATCATCCTGTACAATATCCACAACAGATGAAACAATATTATCTAATGTGTAAATTCTGGAAGAAAGGGTGTTAATGCTATTATCGATAACAGCTAGCACTTTTTCCAAATTTGCTTGATCAATAGCTCTCAATTTGGAGGCCGCTTCAATTTGCGATAATTTCCAAACTTCGTTATAAATAGCATATACCCATCTTTTGGACCTGCCACCCACAGGACCCTTAAAATCATTCAAATCTATTTTGTCATGCAATTTTGATAAATGAAGTTTAACAGAAGCCAAGGTGGAATGTTGCAGCCAGTTCTGACATAACTTCCCTACAGAATAAGTAGTAACCGAATGGGAAGATTCAAAGCGGAGGTCCACTCTAACCTGTGTATATCCAGGGTATAGACCCAGAAAACGATGTTGACAGGAATCTGAGCTCTTCTGCCATGTCAACCATCCATCACGATTTAAATTGGAAATGTTGAAGGATGTGTTTGTAATATATGACTGCAACGCCTCAAGGGACAGGTCTGTGTGATTATCCCATTATGGGTAAGCCCTCAGATCAGGAATGGAGGGGGAATTAATCTTTTTAGAAGTAGCCAATCCAAAGCAGGTGGTTTGAAAAATGGTAGAATTAAAAAATAACATATGGTTTGGGATAAGGCAAGCACGATGCAGAGCCTCCATACCTTGTACCTGCCATGGTTTAGAACCCCAAAGTGATTTAAGATCAATGGTATCTTTCCACAGCTCATAACCTCTTATAGTCAACTCATCCATAAAGGATTTGGAATATAACAATTTAGTCGAAGTCAGTCTAACTTTAGAAGCTGGCTCCGCAGCTAATTTAAAATAAAATGCTTCAGAGTCAGATACACTGAAATCCGTAAAATATGTAAATTTGTTCACTAAAGTTTTAGAGCTGCCTTCAATTGGCGCCGGACAATATTCCCATCACTCCTTCACTCGTTGCAAATCCCCACACCTTCCAGTGTGTCAACCAGTCTTCCTTCCTTATTTTAAGGCATCTCCACGCAACAATAATCCCTCCACCGTGCCTCCCGTTGGTCATTAGTGGATTGAGCACCACTGCTCACGCCCAGCGCCAGCACGACGACGCCTCGTACGCTACTACTTTACTGAAGGTTAGCCACCAAGCGATCACCATCACTACAACGCTTCGCACTCAATAGATTCGATCACTGCAAATGGTCCAGCATGCTATCCACAAGGACGCCGTCGCCCTCTTCACCCCCTCACAACTGCTACCGCGTTATCTCACAGGACCGTTCAAATAAGTCCTTTATTCTCACTGCTGATTTCTCACCCGTTCATGGCTAGCAAACGATTTTATCTTTCCGCGCCTCAACCATCGTCAATTGCTCACTTTCGTTCACTAAGCCCATTTTCTTGCTCACTGTCATTTAAACAACAGTCAGTGCATGTGGCACGTTCTCATTCTAGGACCTCACAAAAGTTCTCATTCTAGGACCTCACAATTGTTTAGTGTACATTTCCAATGAATGCTGACATGTTTCCTTTCCTTATTTTAATGGTGGATTTTGTTTTCTTATCTCCTTCTTCTCCCTTGTTCATTCCAACAGGCGTATAACTCATATAAGGCAACTTTTGTAATTTATAGTCCTGAGGATGATCCCACTGTATTAGGAGCTAGGGATCAAAACGTTGACTTTCCATAACAGTACCACAATGTATCCACTGTAAAAATGTATTGTGGTTTCTGTTGGTCTGAGCTTACTTGACTTCCTTATTGTATTGTAAGCCTCCCTGATTGCTCCCAAAGTTTTTGCCTGCCACTTTTTTCTACTTCTCATTTCCTTTGTTGAAAATTCGGTACAGGATTGTGCCCTTGTTTCATTGCTTTCGTGCTTCTTTATCTTGTTTCAAACCTTTTGTAAATTTCACAATAAATTTTCCTCTGTCCGGCTAACACAGGAGGAATGCACATAGGTCTTATCTAAGTCTATGTTGAAATAGTTACATTATTTATGTTTAAGTTAGGGACCTTTGTTCTTTTAAAATACATAATTACCCGAGGTCCAAAAGCTACCTATATCGGGTCCCCTTGTTACTCATAGTGTCACTTAGCGCAATCGCTGGATTGCAAGGGTTTGTTCTACCCTTCCCAACCTATCCCCGGTCGGGCCGACCCAGTATTGTTTTTGTCTCTCTCATACCTTCCCATCTTCTTTCCCTTGTCCACATTTGAACATCATAGCATGTCAGCCTTTGCACCACTCTACACAGTCGACTACATTAAACAACTTTGCTCAGGTCCTTCCTTATTATCCGATACCCCGGATATACCCACCTCATCCAACACTTCAATACCAGATCAACTTGAGAAACTCAGGAAAAAGCAGGTTCGATTGCAACTAATGATTTTGATGCTCACAGATTACTTCAAAGCAGAAGTTATTCCCCTTGGTCTACAGGTATGCAATATTCCCGGGATTTTCACCGACAACCCTAAAAACATATCCAATTTTAGTTACATTGGAACCACCTGCTCACGCCACTGGCTAGTACTTGGAATTGATATTGCCACAGAAACTCTTAAAACATTAGAAACAGAGATTTCAGACATTCTCAAGCAAATTCAAGATTCTAACTCTACCACAGAGGCGAAGAAATTACTTGAACAGATTGAAAAAAATGTCAGATTTTCACAGAATTGAGCAGAATAAAAAGGCCAATTAAATTAAGAAAGACATCAAAACTTATAGTGTAGAGACCACCTACCCCTACCTACACAAAGATTATTATACCAACAGATCCTACGCTACCTACCAGAATAATCGCCCGTGGGGTCGGTATAACAGACGCCACAATCTTGTAGGCTTCTCAGACACCTCAGCAGACTCATCAGATAGTTCTGACCCAGGTGAAGGTAGCAGCACCACAAGACGCGGAGGTTCACACCAGCAGCCTTTTTTAGCCAGAGGCCCACAAGACCCGCCACAGCGCGGAAGAGTCAAGAAAAACCAACGATGGTACAACCCGCCAGGGGAGCGGAGGACTCGCAACAACTTCTACCAATGGTAGTTGCAGTTTGCCCGCCAGACCAATACATCGACACCATTCCCATTTTCAATCTGTCTAGCCATACATTAGCCATACATTAGCCATAGATGAACTCTCCCTACTTAAAAAGGGATTATCTTTTGTTCCTACAGTTCCACCTAACTTTATGGAATTACAAACAGAACTCCTTAGATTTTTTAGGCGCACCCGTCTACAAGCCTTTTTTCAGCTACACCCCACACCAGAACATATTTGCAATACTCCTTTCCGGCCTCCATCAACCTTCCTACCATCTGCAGGAATGATTCCTGCTGAAATACTCACTTTTGAAAAAATGGTTCTAAATGATCTCTCCACCATACAGAATAACAAACAGTTTATTTCCTTTAACATCACACTGAAAGAAAAACAAGCGATTAGTCACCTCAAAACTAATGACACCCTAGTCATCAAAAGTGCAGACAAAGGTGGTGGCATAGTCCTGCAAGAAAAAACAGCTTATATAGCCGAAATCCAACGCCAGCTAGACAATAAAGATCACTACATGCGACTGGCTCAAAATCCCACCAAAGAGATTCAGGGACTGATTCATAAGACTACCACAGAAGGGCTCCATGCCGGTTTCCTTTCCAAAAAGGAATTTAATTTCTTGAATGTGAAAACACCACGCATTCCCGTAATATACACACTTCCCAAAATTCACAAAGACACAACCAATCCCCCAGGCCGCCCAATTGTCTCGGCCTGCGGCTCAATCTTAGAACCGCTTGGCGCATATGTCGATTTTTTCATCAAAGACTTTGTCCCAAACACCCAATGCTATGTGAGAGACTCAATGGCAATGATACATCACCCCTACAACCCTACATCTGAAACTCTTTGCACCATGGATGTTGAGTCCCTATACACCAACATACCACAAACAGCTGCTCTTTTGGTAATACAAAAGACGCTTGATTCACGTCCACGCCCACATGCTGTTCCCAGTATCTTCATTTTACAACTTCTCGAATTATGCCTGACACGAAATTTTTCATGTTTAACAACACTTTCTACCAACAAATCAAAGTCACGTCTATGGGCGCAATTTTTGCCCCCAACTTAGCAGTGCTCTTCATGGACCAACTTGAAACGAATGTCATTCTCACTGCCACAAACCCCTTCTTTCCATGCATTGGCTTCTGGCGTAGATACATAGATGATATCTTTATTATTTGGAGACAAAATGCTGAAGTTCTACGCCCCTTTGTACATTGGATGAATAATAACTGTTCAGGCCTTTCTTTTACAATCACGACTGACAATAATTCTATTGCCTTTCTAGACCTGACAATCTTTCATTCCGAGGGAGAGTTGCTTACACGTCTGTACCGCAAACCCACAGAGCGGAATACACTTCTGAACTACACCAGCAATCACCCTAGGGCCCTCAGGGACTCATTGCCCTATTCCCAATTTCTCAGAATCAGGAGAAACTGTTCTTGCAAGGCAGATTATTTTAGAGAGGCAACCTATCTTTCCTCTAAATTGAAAGCCAGAGGTTATCCAAAAAGAATTGTTAAAAATGCTTCAAAGCAAGCGTGGTATTGCCCTATAGAAATCCTTCTGACCCCTAAACCCAAAAAAGAAACACAAAGAATTGCATGTGTCACAACATTCTCTCCGGTGTCAAACAAATTGAGGAAGATGATACTTCACCATTGGACCATTCTGAATGTAGGAAGTCTAAATATAGATAAACCCCTGTTTGCATTCAAAAAGAATAAAAATCTGAAGGATCACCTGATCCGAGCCTCTCTACCTTCTTCTACAAATGCTTCTACTCTCGATGCTGTCTGGGGTCTTTCCCCCATCATCGGACATTTCAAATGGAGTGGTTGCAATGTTTGTGCATTTACTGTGGAGGGTAAAAGCTTTACTTTTAAGGACGTCACTGTACACAGCCATTCTTTCTCCAACTGTAACACAGCGAATGTGATTTATCTCATCCATTGCCCATGCCAAGAAATTTATATTGGCCAAACCACACAAAGAGTGAAAACCAGGATCTGCCAACACAGAAGCCGCATCCGTTGTAGGACTCCAAATGCGCCTCTTGTTGGCCATTTCGCTGAGGCCAATCACAATGAAGACGACATCCGTTGGACAGTTCTGAAAGTCCTTAAATTACCCCAACGTGGAGGAAATATGGCTCAGTTGTTGAACAGAGAGGAACTAAAATCAATTATCCTCTTTGACTCAATACGAAACGGTTTGAATAGAACAGAGGACTGGACAACGCTGCTCTAAGTACCGCAATGCAAGAATGAAAGTATACTCCATAGTTCTTTTACCAACTTCTCATGGAACTTCTATCTTGAACCTGCTAATATGTACCTACAGTTCTACAGAACAGTTTTTCGTTTACCCCCTTTTGAATTGCAAACATGCATATTACTTCCAATCACCAATTTGTGATTTATTGTCAAGATGTTTACACTTGTTTCGTACTCCTTAATCCATTGTCCGAATGTTGCTTCCTTGTTTTTTACCTTTGCTTTTTCATTGTTGTAATCAAATGTTACATTTATTCATTAGCCTAATATACTGGTTTATATTTTGCAAATCATATATGAAAATGATATATTCCCTTCACCAACGAGCACGACCGCCTCCCTCGTTCACTCCACCCTCACGGTAGTTCACTACGGCTTTCCCTGCAATTGCCTATGCTTGGCTGCAACATAACCACCCAATCAACAATGGCCCCCACACTGGACTTAGGTTCCCCACTCCAAAATGGCCCCCGCACTTGCGCCGATATTCTGACTGCTTGCACAGTCCTTCCTCTATGTCCACTTCATCTCGTGGCTTCAAATTAGACAGCGTCCGCAAGCCCAGTCCCCATCCAAGGCTATCCACCTTCCGAACCATCATCCGCCTCAGCGCATCGAGAGTCCTTCGAGGTAAGCCCGCCACTCCCATGACAAATTAGAGGCAATTCCCTAACTCTGCTTTCTACTTCCCCTAACGACCTTCCCTCTCCCACAGCTCTGACCGAACACCGACAGTCATCGCTTGCTGCCGCTCATTCCTCTCCCAACACGCAGAAACAATCTCTGCTTTATACTCAGCCTGGTCATTATACCTCCCTGACGCGACCACGAGAATCTCTCAAGGTAAGCCCGCAACCCCAATCATAACTGCAGGCATCTTCCCCACTGTTCCTATCCCCTCCCCCACTGACATTCCTTCTCCCGCAGTTTTGTCTTATTCCGGCAGCCATCGGCAGCTGCCCCCCACTCTTTCCTTGTTTGCATAATCCATCCCTGCCTTCAATCCAGCCCGGTTGCTACACCTTCCTGACGCCTTCCTGACGCAACGACGAGCGACTCCATCGGCTCACCTTAAGGTATTGAAGACTCCTTCACTCGTTGCAAATCCCCACACCTTCCAGTGTGTCAACCAGTCTTCCTTCCTCATTTTAAGGCATCTCCACGCAACAATAATCCCACCACCGTGCCTCCCGTTGGTCATTCGTGGATTGAGCACCACTGCTCACGCCCAGCGCCAGCACAACGACGCCTCGTACGCTACTACTTTACTGAAGGTTAGCCACCAAGCGATCACCATCACTACAACGCTTCACACTCAATAGATTCGATCACTGCAAATGGTCCGGCATGCTATCCACAAGGACGCCGTCGCCCTCTTCACCCCCTCACAACTGCTACCGCGTTATCTCACAGGACCGTTCAAATAAGTCCTTTATTCTCACTGCTGATTTCTCACCCGTTCATGGCCAGCAAATGATTTTATCTTTCCGCGCCTCAACCATCGTCAATTGCTCACTTGCGTTCACTAAGCCCATTTTCTTGCTCACTGTCATTTAAACAACAGTCAGTGCATGTGGCACGTTCTCATTCTAGGACCTCACAAAAGTTCTCATTCTAGGACCTCACAATTGTTTAGTGTACATTTCCAATGAATGCTGACATGTTTCCTTTCCTTATTTTAATGGTGGATTTTGTTTTCTTATCTCCTTCTTCTCCCTTGTTCATTCCAACAGGCGTATAACTCATATCAGGCAACTTTTGTAATTTATAGTCCTGAGGATGATCCCACTGTATTAGGAGCTAGGGATCGAAACGTCGACTTTCCATAACAGTACCACAATGTATCCACTGTAAAAATGTATTGTGGTTTTTGTTGGTCTGAGCTTACTTGACTTCCTTATTGTATTGTAAGCCTCCCTGTTTGCGCCCAAAGTTTTTGCCTGCCACTTTTTTCTACTTCTCATTTCCTTTGTTGAAAATTCGGTACAGGATTGTGCCCTTGTTTCATTGCTTTCGTGCTTCTTTATCTTGTTTCAAACCTTTTGTAAATTTCAAAATAAATGTTCCTCTGTCCGGCTGGACACAGGAGGAATGCACATAGGTCTTATCTAAGTCTATGTTGAAATAGTTACATTATTTATGTTTAAGCTAGGGACCTTTGTTCTTTTAAAATAAAGGACAATATTCCCATTGTGTATAATTAACAACATTTCTAAATGTAGTGGCTTTATGTAGGAAATGATTACCATAGTGTTGGTAGCAAAATAGCTCCCCATAATTAGCTGTGTCTAAATACAAATCTTCAGCATCAAAGGCAGCATAATATTTCAAATCAGAAAACAGTGCCTCTATGGCCTGGACGTCCCAATCATCAGAGCGAATGTTTGGTTTCACAACATCTCCCATAGAAACACGAAGTACATTTGGGACATTAATCACTTCTGTGGGACCATGAATTTGAAATTTAACAGAACCCCACACAATCCCATCCACCACAGGCCAGGCAGTAATATTCACAAAAGTATGGTCCCTTTTCATGATTTGCGATGAGGAGTGGGGGGCCAAGGTTTCATCAATTAGTCTAATTACAGATCTTTCGGTGAGATAGTGTCCATTTACAAGATGAAAAAATACCACCACAAATCCAATGGACATAAACAAAAAGATACCTATGAGCAACAGCCAAATGTAAGTCCAGGGGGGGATTAAAAAATGTCTCTTAAACCAAGTAGCAAAAATAGAAACTTTCGATGGGGGATTGGAAGTCATAGAGTTAGTATCAAATGAAAATCGTGACTGGTCAACTGCAGTTGATTGTAAACCAGGCAACGATACATTTGTTGGATAAGCATACTCAGTATCTTCAGATCGACCACCAGCCCGTGGAGGCAACAAAGGATTAGTAACTGTATGCATCTCGATGGCAATGTCAGGGCTGTTGGTATTTGCCGGAGCCAAAACAGAATTTCTCAGCATCGCTGGACAAGAGACCGCTGGAGTCACACTAAGAAGAATCGGCCATTCGCTGTAGTTTGACATTGTCAATGGAGATGTACCTGTTATCCTTGCGACCAGGAAGTGGAGGTAAAATGACTGTTCTTGTACCCTGCACGCCAAGCACTGGTACTGGTGCACGATAAGAGGGGCCAAACTCCTTCTTGTTCTCCACCTTCTCACGGACCAGGTCACCAACTCAAGGTAGCCAGCTGACTACTGGAATCTGAAGCGCAGCATCAGTTGCGGAGGGCAAGTGTTCATTTGCAAGACTGTCTCTGGTCTCTTGTAGATTCTGTAATGAAGCACAGTGATCTTATACGTCAAAGGGTGCGGCTGACGCCGCCATGTCTAGACCATCAAGGTCCGGGACAAACATCTTTATGCCAAAGAGCATTTCGTATGGGGTCCGCCCAACCAGAGACCTTCTAGGGATATTATTAAGTGCATGTTGTACGTTATACAGATGGGCTAACCAGTTCCTGCCAGTGCCTAAAACCCTAGCTGTCAGGGATTGCTTTAAGCAAAAACCAAAGGAAATGATGGACGGAGTGTTGAACATTGCAAGCACTCACCCCCAGTCAACTGATCTGGGTTTAATCCATCACCGTTCTTTAGCCCACTCTGCCACCCCAGTTCAGACATGGCCATATGCAAATCAGTCTGACCCTGTGCCTCATGGGAACAGTCCAGCTCGAACTGCCAAGCCATGTCTTCCCTGGACCGGAAACAAGCTTCCTAGGACCGGTTTCTGGCATTTCAGCCGTCTTCAGCCAGGCTTGCTTGAATCCAGTGGCAAAGTGAGCAAGGGACTCACGTCTGAGCATACCCTGCCAACTTATGGCGAACAAAGCAAAAACCAAAGGAAATGATGGACGGAGTGTTGAACATTGCTTTAAGTCACGGTTCATCCGTTCCACAACACTATTGCCCTCAGGCCGGCATGGAGACGAAAACTTGACTTGGACCCCCCAAGATCTCATGGCTTCTTTGTACATCTTAGAGACGGACTCAGGACCTTGGTCAGAACGAAGGGTTCCACATGCAAAGATTCCCACAAAGACACGCAAATCGCTGATGACAGTTTGAGCATCAGCACTCCTTTGTGGCCATACCCAAAGAAAATGTGTGCACAAATCTACTGCAACTAAGATGTACTTATACGCAGTATCAGAGGAGAAAGAACCGCAGTGATCTAAATAAACACACCCAAGTGGTTTATTAGATATGTACAACTGCGTTTGTGGTGGGCGCGTAGCAGTGGAAGGTTTAATCTGCTGGCAAATTCACAATTAAGAACATAAGCACGAGTCTGTTTATACAATCCGCGCCACCAGTAATGTTGTTGTAAGAGAGTAACAGTCGCTGAAACGCCGGCATGGGCAGAGGCCATACCCTTGTGAGCCGCTGTTATCAAGTAAAGTCTGCAGTCCGCGTTGGGAATCAATCTGTCACCAACGTCGTTAATTCTCACATAGGGAACTTTATCAGGGCTTAAATGATAAGAGTACCGAGAAGGGAAACCTCTAGGGTAATTTCTGCCCTTCTCTGTTGCAGTAATAGCTGCCAAGATGTCATCATCAATCTTACTTTTGGATCTTGTAATTGCTGCTACTAGATATGTTGCCACTGCTGTTTTCGCTGCTTCGTCAGCTAAGCTGTTCCCGACAGCGTGGACACCAACTCGCTGGTTGAATCACATTCACGAGAGGCAGATTCTGTTTAAGTTCTGCCACTCGAACCCAAAGCATTTTATGCTTAATTGTGCTACCCTTGGAATCACGATATTCATTTTGGGACCAAAAGAATAAATTGTCATTAAAAGACAGTAAAATGAGTCACTCACTATAAGAGTTGTAACCCGTGGATCAGCAAACTCCAGTGCAAGCACAAGAGCACGTAGCTCTGCCAACTGGGCGGTACATTCACCCAATGACTGCGTATGCACGACATCAGACTTGAATTCACCATTCACGAAAGTACCAGCCACAATTGCGCAGGCCGCTGAATAAGCATGCTTTGATTCCATTGCCGGTTGCGCAGAACCGTCTGTGTATATGACACAATGGTAATCCTCAAGTGGGCGCAAAGACAGAGGAGCTGGATGAACGAATTCATACTGCAAGTACTCCTGAGTCTGCAATGAGGCATCAAAGATGTAGGCGACATCAGGTGATGTCAAGGACGTGGCCCATTGTATCCAACGTGGATGCAAAGCTTTAGAATTAGGTACACTGGCTTTCGTCACTGCCTCAAGAGCAGGACATGGTGTGACAACCAACATGTGTTTCCCCTGCGATAGTGCTCTCTCTTTAAGAATAGCCATCTGCACTGCAGTCAAACCCACTGCGCCAGGCATAATTCTTATTACCAGGTTAGTGTGGTTATCACATGTCAGTAAGTATTTCGAAGCAAGAAGGTCAGCCTGCAAACATTGCAAGATAGCTGTATGTTCTGGCAGCCAGCTCGATTTGGAAAAATTAGGTTGTACCAAGGCATATAGAGGCTTGATACGCTGGGCATAATCGGGAATGTAAGTACGCCTGAAATTTAGAAAACCAAGCAAAGATTGTAGTTTTTTCAGTGTTGTCGGAGCACGCAAACATGCTCACTTCTCCAGGAAGTGAGGAGCTAATCCTCGACCTTCATTGTTGAGCTCATAGCCCAAAAACAACACTGTATACTCTGCAATGTGTGACTTTGCAAAGTTGAATTTGTAACCGAAGTCCGCAAACATAACAATGATGCGGTCAACGCAACACAGATGCGACCATAATTCGTCGTCTGTGATATAGATATCAACAACATACGAATACTCATCAGGGTCAATGCTCTCTAACAGAGAGACTACACATGCGGCAAAGACGCCAGGGCTGTTTTTATAGCCCATGGCTAATCTCTTAAACTGTTTTTGTTTGCCGCCAGAAGTAAAGGTTGTCCATTGACTACTAATAGAGGACAGATTATGGCTGAAAAAGCCATTGGATATGTCAAGTGTGGTCTTAAACCTTTTTCTCACAAGACTATCAACGAGGGCAGAACTGTGGGTATTCTGTACAGCACAAGTCCAACAATGAGAGTTCAAATGCCGGTAATCCAAAACTAGGCGGTACGACCCATCAGGTTTAGTTACAGTGAATAGAGGATTACTCATTGGGGACACACAAGTTTCAATAACACCTTGATATTACAATTGTTCAAGGATTTCTGCGATGTGAGATCTAGCTTCGCGGCGCATGGGTTATTGGGGTTGCAGCTGGGGCATAGACCGTAAAGGAATCTCATGGCTTGGCGACAATTTATCACACCCAACCTGAGTACGGTACAAAGCTGGAGCAAGCACCTCTTCTGCAAATTTTTGAGCGTGATCCTTTGGCACTGTGTGCGGGAAGGACGGGAGGATTACCTCCTCCCCTCTAGGAGCGGCCAAAACAAAAGCTGGGGGCCAGTCCGCCTCTGCTAATAGAATGTCATATGTAGAGGTCAGATTATCCCAAAAAATCCCTTGTATTGTAAGTTGTATGTCACCTTCAATTGAAAGGACTATATCATATAGTCAGTCAGGGGGAGCCACTCTAGTATCTGCAGTTTCTACAGTAATGAACGTGTCAATTGCTGTCGCCTCCAGATATGGACGCAGTGCTTGCCGCACTACTGTAACCTCCGCTGCCCTGTTGAGCAGCGTTAGTGCCCATGTCAGGTTTCGAAGCTGCGTTCTCACTATCTGTGGCATACCTCGCTGTTAACGCAGCAACTTTCTTCTTCTGAAACGGGGGACGTTGACGTGCAAACTCGTCCTGCTTGCCCTTACCGTCAAGCTGACGGGGTTGCTCACGTCCTTGTTGGGCACCCGACCTTTGCCATGTTCTCCGCCACCGGACTGTGAGGCCGATGTTCCCTGTGAAGAACGAGGAGAACGTTGTTCAGTAACCTGAAATCTATCAGGTGACCTAATTCTAGCGCAAATCATATGTGCGTTCACTAGTCGCCTATACCGGTGACGCAGGACGAGACTCCTGTTTCTGTTGCTGCTTTCCTTGTTTCTTAGTTCTCCAGTTCTGTTAAGGAAAAGCTGGACGATCGTCTTTGAAAGACGAACCCGCCTTAGTTTGCTGTAGCACATCAGCTATTTGAATAGTAGGCTTAATCCCTAAACTACTGCGGCCTATTGTTCTATATGCCTCTGCAATAATTTTAGGCAACTCCCGGGGTTTATCGACGTCGTCTACGAGGGCTAGACCATTCGCCACTTGAAAGTGAACCGCATCTCCCTTGAGGTTACCAAGGATGAGAGTGGCAACCACGTCGAACACACCGACAAGTCTCATTCCCAACTCGACCGCTGCCTCCGGACCGTATTGATCTTGAACACGTTTGATCACAGAAGGAAGTACGGCCATAGATGGGGTGCCGAAGCACTTCGAGTAGACCGCTGCAAAAACCTTACCCCAGTTCTCACAATCGGCCACTTCTGGGACTAAGTCTTTCTGCAAACTAATGGTGAGTATCCTGTGTTTCTCCACAGGAGTAGAGTGCGGAAATACTGCTTCCAGCAGGTCAAATTTCTCAGCAAGCCAATAAGGTAAATCGTCCTTATTTTGGGGGCGCTTACCCATTACCGAATTAACCATGACGGGACTAATAACAATCCCGGCCGGACCAGCTGGTTGTCCCGCAACAACAGGAGTCCCAACCTGCACATTGCGTGAAACGTATTGCACTAAAGCCCGATGTACTGTAATCAGGGCTGTATGGAGTACACGTAACTCATCCACCGTAGCATTTAAATAACGAGGATGAGGTGTAAATCCGGCCATTACCGGCCACGTGGCCCCTGGAATGGACAAAGGGCCCAAACGAACCGGTGTAACCGTGTGGGGGAGGGCACCATTAAACCAAATACGATGCTGCCAAGCCGAAATAGGAATCTCCTACGTCCTAAATGGCGTATAATTCGCTGGGACCTGCGTGGGAGTATAGGAGTGAAACGTACTATCGTCCGCATTCACCGCCGGCATAGTTACCCAAGAGTAAAACAACTCGTAGGGATATGACGCATCGGCACTCACCACAAAAATAACAGCCATCCCATCGTCCAGCACCCCGAACTGCATCAAATGACGCTGGAGAGTTGAGCGGGTATGCGCCGCAATAGTAACTGCAGCCATAAGGACACAGAGAAGAAAAACAATCTATTATAACAGTAGCACAAGGGTTCAAAATTGAAAAAACCTTTTTAATTGACAAGCTTTATTGAACCTATAGAGTGACTATCAGGTAGGTCAAAACCATCACTCTAGGTATCCGGAAACAAGAGTGAGGGCGTCGTGGACTAATATAAGCACTACTAAGGCGTCTCAAATGATAAGACCAAACGTTAGGTGCGCCATGTTGCAGGGATTCTGCTCATGCACAGAAATATGTGCAGGAAACCAGGACCTCAGTGAATTGCGGTGTACCAAAAACTCACCTCAGTACCCACAACCCCTATCCGACTAGCATCAGTGTCTCATTCTCTCTCCGTATCATATCGAAGCTACCAATGATTAGACAACCCAGAACATGCGACTTAGAGTACTCTCAGGAATGGTGGGAATCAGAAATATTTTTTTGTTATTATTCTCATATCAGTCCACAACAAGAGTAATTAGAGACACAGTAAAGTTTAAAATGTTTATTTTATAAACTACGTGTCCTAAGATGCAGTACTTTGGCTAACATAAGCAGACAAATGATTAAGACTAAAACCATCAGCATTGTTACAATACCATAGAAAATGAAGGGAGAAATCATGTTACAAATGATAGTGGAATACAACCACCCTCCCTTCGCTAGTAAGCTAGTATTATTAGACTAATAGAAGGTCTCTAGGTTTGAATGGGGAACCCCATACCGTAAATATCAGCTTAGGTGAATCACATCACAGGATCAGCTTTGCTCTGTGTCTGGAAAAAGTCTTCTCCAAAGTGAGTATCTCATGCATGCAAACTGCAATATTAAAGGCGCTCGAGTTTCAGATATTTGCAGCTGTGTGCGTGTTATGGCTAGAGCGTGGGCCGATCAACCTGAATTCAAAAGCATACATTGTTTGTTGGCCCTGACTGTTTCTGCACACAATGTTCAGACCAAGGTCGTGGTGCACGTCTAGGGATGTGAACAACACACCGTTCTCATGTGAAGAAAAGGCAAGTAGGCAGTTTTCATATAATAACATCTATCTGCAGTGTCGTGTGCAAAAGCAGCAAAAGTGGCAAGATGGCGTTTCAACTTCTAGGACGCTTATGCTAACATAGCTATGTGTGTACCTGGACCTCCGTCTCCACTACATAGGGTAAGTGTTGGATAGTGCAGGGGTAAAAATTACTATTCCTACACCAGTGAGTGCAACAGAAGGGACAATGTTGGATAGTGTAGGGGTAAAAATTACTATTCCCATGTACCCCAAAACCCATACCCACCCTAATACTAAAAGAATCTCCAATTCTTACCTTATAATGTGTTGTAGTGACATGCGTTGTAATGGCATGCATTGTAATGGCATGCGATGTAAAGGCATTTGCGTTGTAACAGTTGCATTGTAAAGGTAGGTCGTTGTAATGAATGTGTTGTAATGGGTATTTCCCAAAGAGAAGGGGACATAGGTCTCCCCCCCACCACTCTTGTCACTAGAATTACCTTCCCTGGGATTGTTGTTCATCCCTCAACAAAAAGGGAGGATTTGGCATTCCCTCACCAGTACCATGCATTTAGACCCCCTAGATTTTATCCCTGCCCTTTTGTTAAGATAAATAATCCAAGGGATTGCTAAAGTCAACTTTCCTGGACAATTATAATTATTATAAAGCTTATAAAGCGCACTAAGACATTGCGATCCATGACACCAAAGTCCTATCCCCTCCCAAGCGGCCACCGGCCCCAGGAGCGCGATAACTTTGTAACCGTAGCGCTTAACACCAATCCCCCAGGGATGACTGAAAGAACCAGGTTTTTAATTTTTTTTCGAAACATTGCCTCAGACGGATACATCCTCAGATCCATAGGTAGGTTATTCCAGGCCTTGGCCGCGAGAAAACCAAAGGATCTACCTCCTGAACGTGCCTTTTGGACTTTTGGCACTACCAATTTAGCTGTGCCCATAGACCTAAGATTCTGGGTGGGTCTGTAAGCAGTAAGTAACAGGCGCAGATACCTTGGCCCTTTCTCTTTGAAAATCCTGTGGAAGAAACACAGAGCCGTGAATGTAATTCTGGCCTGTACTGGAAGCCAGTGTAATTCCCTCAAGGCTGCTCCCATCGATGCACCCTCAGAATATTCAATATCATCCAGGCAGCTACATTTTGGACCTTCTGTAAGATATTCTAATTACTCTTTGTGACCCCAAAATAGAGGACGTTGCAGTAGTCCAAACGCGATGTAATCAGGGCTTGTACAATGTTTTTTGGCATCTAATAAAAGTATATCCAAGATTTTGCGCTACATTCTTAGAATGCCAAAGCATACTCCTGCCACAGCTGATATCTGCGCTGCAAACGATAAGGTGTTGCCAAACTCCCACATTTTTTGTTTTAAACTTGGGAGTCTGGGTTAGTTCTGATTCCTCCGGCCCGACATGTGTGACCAGATGGAGGGCTGTTTACCAATCACCATCACCTCCGTCTTTCCTGCATTTAGTTGCAGACAGTTGAGCTTCATCCAATTCACAAGATCACTCAGGCAAGCTTTGAGTTTAGGCGCAGCCTCTGCCTCCTTTTGCTCCAATGTGGCAATCAATGGAGTGTCATCAGCATATGACACCAGTTTCACCCCGTGTTTCAATACAATATCTGCCAAAGGGTGCATGTACACATTCAATTAATCAATCAATCAATCAATCAGGGGTTTATATAGCACGCTACTCATCCGTGAGGGTCTCAAGGCACTAAGTTGGGAGGGATGGCAGCAGCTCCGAGTCAGTCGAAGAGCCAGGTCTTGAGGTCTCTCCTGAACTTGTGCAGGGTTGGGGAGTGTCTGATGTTCACAGGGAGCTCGTTCCAGGTTTTCACTGCGATGTAGGAGAAAGCTCTCCCGCCGGTTCTGTTTCTGCGGATGCGGGGGACCTCTGCCAGGGCGAGATCGGCGGAGCGGAGGTTCCTCTTGGGTACGTGGAAGGATAACCTCTCGTTGAAGTATTTGGGTCCGACGTTGGGCGTGGGTGAGGAGTTTGAAGGTGATCCTCTTTTCAACGGGGAGCCAGTGGAAGCCTCGTAGGTGTTGGGTCATGTGCTTGTGGAGTGGCATGGTGTCCCGAGGATGAGTCTGGCTGCAGCGTTCTGGATGGTTTGGAGTTTGTGTAGAAGATTTTTGTTGATTCCGGCATAGAGGGCGTAGAGTTGGACTGATGGCAGAGCCCTGTGGTACCCCTTGCGACAGAGGACATATCTCGGACTTGAAAGGACGTTCTGAGACCTGGAAGGATCTATTCTGCAGGAAATGCTTGATCCATCCCCATGTGTTGCCTCTGACACCGGCCTCCCACAGACGCTCCAAAAGAAGGCCGTGGGAGACTGTATCAAACGCCGCACTCAAGTCCAGCAAAATCAATTATGTCATCCTTCCCTAGTCCGCTGCTATTTTCAGCGACTCCGAAGCCAGAAGTAAGGCCGATTCGGTGCTGTGGAGCGCCCTGAAACCAGATTGAGTTTCATGGAGAACCTGTTTTTCTTCCATAAACCTAGTTAATAGGATATTTAGAAATTTCTCTGCAATTTTTGCAAAATAAGGAAGCAAAGATACAGGTCTCACATGTTCTGGGATCGCTGGATCTAAAGAAGGTTTCTTTAATAGTGGCACCACCATTGCGTGTTTCCAATTGCTTGGAACCTGCCCTGAGCTGAAGGACATCTTCAGCAAATCAGTAAGCACTGGTGCAATAGCTTCCTTCCCTCGCAGTAACATGTTTGGTGGAATCATATCAAGGGGAACCCTGATTTGACTGCTGTCATGAGTTTTATTACGCCACTTTCCTCAGGAGGACGAAAAATAAAACTTTCCTCATCCAATGTTAAATTTTTTGGTGGGGGAAAGATAAAGTTCCTGCTGTTTCAGGGAAGGTAGCATATATTTTTTCTATCTTTACCAAGAATAGCCAGCTACTTTATTACAGTATTCTGCAGATGCAGGCAATGCTACTGTGAAGCGCTCTAAGAAAGTAAGTTGTTTAACAATAGTAAAGATATGCTTTGGGGTATTTTTTTCAGATTCAATTTTTTCAATGTAAAACTCCCTCTGCGCTCTCCTAATTTGTTGATGATAGAATTTGAGTGCGTCTAAATATTTCAGTTTATCTTCATTCTGATACTTCTCCCTCCAGTAGTGTTCAAGGCGTTTGCATTGAGTTTAAACAAAGGCAGTTCCTCTGAGAACCATTCCACTGACGGGGTTTGACGGGCACTCTTACAAGGTTTCAGAGGTATTAAAGAGTCCACTACCTCCTTAATCCAGAGAGAGACTTGTTTATCTGCTCTCTGGGTGTCTGCCATCAATTCCGGTGCGCTTGAGGCCAATTTATCCCTGAAAGAGTTATGGGTAAGTAGCTCCCATTACCAGGTCATTATGGGCTCTGGTTGCTTTCTCGTATTACAGGAGACCTTTCTCTGATTCACAATTCAAAATGGGAGAATCGAATGGTCTGACCAGACTAGAGGCACAAGTGGCAGCGCTTCTACTAGGATGCTGTTAGAAAAGATATTATCTAGAATATGTGTGCGTAGAAGTATGGGCCAGCTCTTCCAGACCCAGGGTCTGTAGTCCCATTGTCATCTCACCAATTTCTTGATTTTCTTTATTCTCCAAATGTAATTTCGAGTCCCCCAAGATTATGAAATTGGGGTCGCGGATGGCATAAGGTGGCACTGTCTTGGCCAACTCATTAATAAATGCTCCCGCTGGGTCCCGAGGTCTATAAATAAGGAGACCCACAACTGACCACTCGCTATTGTGAGACATATTAAAAAGGCCCGCTTTGCAACCAGACATCGGCAGTTTAGACATTTTTATCTGGTATTCTTTTTTTTAAGTCACTGCTAGCCCCCTCTCCCCCCCTCTACCTCAAAATAGCATATCCTTCAGGCAATGCTTCCAGGATATCAGGTGCTGATTGTTCATGGAGCCATGTTTCCACTAAGAATAACCCTGCTGGCTTTTAATCCATTAATAAGTCATGAATTTCATGGCTGTGTTTACTGAGAGACCTGCAGTTCAGAGACAGGCAGAGTACGGGGTCTTTCGCAGATTCCAGTCCCCTTCCCCTCTTCCTTTCCTCTGTGACTGCTGTCAACAAAAAATCTCATTCCCTACAACCCTTCGTTTCTGAACCCACAGCAATGGAATGTAAGCAGTCTTTGTCAACTGTATTCCTAAGAGCCATAATCTCTGCTGAAGAGTAGTGAGTTGTGTCCATTGGAAACGGACCAGGGGTTCTGGCCCCTGTCGCTGTCCAGGCTCGGACGGGCGCAGACGGGCTTGCCTTTGGCGTGCCAGTGGTTCGTCCGCTGCGCGCCTGTCTTTGCATGCGATTAGGTAGTGTGTAGTCTGGGAGCACTAGACCGCTCCACCAGCACTACACACTCTATGGCCTGAAGTGAGGCCCGGACCTGATGGTACGTCGCAACGCCCTCCGCTTAAACGGCACCAGCTGCGCAGACCAGGGCGAGAGTACCCTCAGGCTAAAAGCACCGAATGCAGCAGAGCACGCAGTAAGTGCCCCCCCCCCCACCTTCTCAGGCACACCGTAAGAGCAGTAACACAGTTCCCCGTAGTATGATTTTCCCCAAAAATCCAATGAAATACGCAATATTTGCGCTTCCTATCGGATAGTCATTAAGATCATTAAAAGCAGCATAAAAAGTAAAGAGATAAAACAAGCCACCTAAGCAGCGCCGTAGACTCACTAATGTCCAATATCTAACTTTTGTCAATGCACTGTCATGCATGTATATTTTCCTTGCTAGGGGAATTCGAAGGTGTGCAGGTGGCCTTGAAGTGGAGTCCGCTAACTACATGTATCATTTGGTAGCCCCCCAAGCCTGCCAGGGCGGATAAGGACAACAGCATAGTGATGAAAACACACTCACTCGTATGCCCTTCTCTGCCCTAACATTTCCCCAAAACGGTCAACCACCTTTAAAGCACACTTAATTGAGTGCGAACCCTGCTTTTAATGATGCTACACTAGTGGCATGGCAGATGTGGAGTTTAGACTTGGGCTGAAGTGATGCCTCTGTCCAGTTCTTAATAGGTGCATGTGTGCCTTAACTAAAGAATTTACCTAGAGATGCTTTATCCATAGTATTGGAACCTAGAATCAAAAAGTGTGCATTGACAGATTAGTACAACCCCAAGGAAATGGACATTATTTAGATCACATCCAATTAGAGCATATGCTACAGAACATGTCAGATTTTGGAAAATCCTGGGCACTATTCTAACTTTTACCTGCATTGCTGTGCCATTTTGTGTCGCTATACTTACTTCATGAACTTTGTGTGCAAAAAGTGCAGTTTCTCCTTAACTTTTTAAAAATTGTTATTGATTTAAAAAAAGCATTGAATTCGGATATTAAGACATCTGAGGATATCTTTCCAGAAGATATGACACTGGGAATCCAGGGCTGTTTTTTCAATCGCTGTGCATAGGGAATAAAAGTATTATCTTGGTTTAACTTTTCATAAAAAGAGAGGTGTTCAAATGGGAGTACCGTTTTTGGCTCAATTGTTACTTCTTTTTGGGCCTAAGTGAAATGTTAATTACTCCAGAATAATTCCAGTAATTACACATTACATTTGTGATACAAAATAACCAAAATTACACGAGTACACCTATTTGAGTAATTAAGAGTAATAGGGGGCAGAAATCCTGCAACAGGAGCACAGAAACAACAAACTATGGGTGCTGCTGCAGACCCACTCGCAATGTATACAGACTGTGCACGGTATTGCCATGCACTACGTAGCAGGCACCACCTAGTGCATGGCAATGACGGGGGGTACCATAGGTACCCCCCATGTGCACCCCTCACCCCCAACACCCTGGGGGCCCGCAACGGGCCCCCATAAGCAGGAACCGAAAGCCTTTCCATGGCGACGTTATGGCAATTCACCACCTGAACCATAATATGGATGTAGACACCACCACCATGTTATGTCCTGTTTCCGCCCGGTCGACGAGTTGACCGGCGGAAAAGCGGCGGACGATCTTTCCGTCCGCCACGGACCCCCCAGCCATACTAATATGGCGGGGGGTCAATCAGGCAAGGATGGTGGGCAGATCGCCCCCGCTGGGCTGGCAGCTGTGGCTACCGCCCGTCATCCTAATGGGCCCCTATGAGAGAGCGAGCAGCTGTTAGTTACTGCCGTTCGTGTCCTGTAGCATGTAGTCCCATTTTCTTAGCTCAAAATGTATCCTTGGGCTCATTTTAGATGGGAGGTGCATTTTTCACAAAGAAAATAGCAGTAAATGTTGGATATGCTTCTTACAAAATTATGCATATTTACAAGCAGTTTTTAGGTAATTAAGAGTAATTATGCTAGAAAGAATTACTCCAATTATGCCCACCCCTACTTTTTATGTGTTTATAGGGAAGATAAGTACTTTTGTCCTGATGAATACAGTAAATTGAGCAGAAGATATTGTAAGGTGCACAGAGGGGTCATAAGCACATAATTACTGACATTATCAAGTATCATCCACAGAGACCTCTAGTACTTGTTGCCACTTCTGAACTCCTACTTGCTGTTTCAGATGTCTAGACTCTGTTGATTTAACACTAAAAATGTAACCCAATAAGGACCACCATAGCCATTTGATAAAGAATATAGAGACTGCAGATTGGATCTTTTTAAACAATTAAAATAACCATTTTACTGTAGTAAAAATGCAAAGAATAAACATAAGATTCTCATTGTAAGGACACAGTGTAAAGATTGGGAATACGTATCATCTGTCCTCTCCGGAGAGTCTCCACAGCTTTTCATCAATATATTCATAACTATATCCCGGATTATGTGGGGAATATTTCTTTGGTAAAAAACAATAATAGTGTGGCTATTTAGGTTGACTTGACTTGCCTTGTTGACCTTTATACTCAAAAGGGAGGTGTTAGGAAAAGACTTCTGCCCTGATTGATCCTCCCATCATTGTTTGAATTAGAACCTCTGGTATTTGGACCGTGGCTCTCAGTGAGACTCACTAATTGAGGTTCGCCCACTTTAGTCTTCTGCTAAAAAGAGATTTGAGTGATAACTGCAAATGCCCTCCTTCTAAAATAAGATGAGTTGATATGCTGTTGGGCTACGAAGCTCTGCATTGGATACAAGCGAATATGGGTTCACATAGCTGTGCCGGATGAGTGAGGAAGGGTATGTGAAACTCAGCTTGGTAGCTACACACAGATTGCCTTTCACAGGGGAGTGGGACAGTATCACAGCAGTCAGGCAGGACATAACTCCAGTGTTCGAGAGTCCCGGCACCAGCCCTAAGAAAGGCCTGAATATCGGGTGTGGTGACCCGGCGGCATCTTGGTGCCAGAGCTGCCTGCCACCATTTTCAGCGATTGTGCTCAGCATCAGCAGGGGACAGCAGTGGTATCCAACCCACACTCCCGAATACATGGTGCCTAGAGTGGGCTGGCGACAGGTGGGCTGTGGTGAGACCTACTTCTACGGTGGTTGACATAAGCTGGGTGGGTCTGCTGGGAGAGGCCACACAATGAGTACGTCTGGGCTGCGGGGGCCGCATGATTGCATTCGCAGACCTTCCACACTATCAGCAATGTGCCCTGGTGGCTGGACAGACCCAATCTGCTGCACGGCGCTGCTGGGTGAGGCTTGTATTCATATGTGCACTCAGACTTTACCGATGTGAAGCTCTTGCGGCTTGCAATGCAACAAAGCCTAACTTCAATCAAAACCAAAATTGATTCCATGAGCACTAGGATGGACGCCATTACTATCAAAGTATAGGAGCATGATGGTCGGCTCCAGGAGGCAGAGCAGCAAATTTCTATGGTTGAGGGCACTGTGTCCTCTCGTGCTGACACTCGTTTCAACATGGAGAATGTACTTAAGGTGATAGTAGCAAAGAATGAGTATTTGTAGGTGCTTCACCTATATGGGCAAAGTGGAGGACTATGTGGAAATATTAATAGCCCTCTTTGGAATGGACTCCTTTTCGTGTCTCCTGATCGTGGAACACTTGCATTGCACCCTGTCTGCTAGACCCCTGCCGGGGCTCCCGGCATGCCCGATTGTTGCCCTTCTCTTAAACATCCGTGATCATGACAATGCTCTTTGGATGGCTCGTGAAAAATGCACTCTGAACTTTGGTGGCAGCAATATCACTCTGCTCCCAGACTTTACTGTGGCAGTCCAGGAGGCTCGCTGTACAGTCATTCTAGTTAAACAAAATCTTCAACGGGCTGCTTTCCCCTATGCCATTCTATATGCGGTCAGCCTTCCGATCTCCGTGCATGAACACGGACAATTTATTCACCTCTCCACTAACACTGGACGTAGTTTGAGAAGTAGCGCTACGCGTAGCTACGCGAAGTGCACTTCGCACTACGCGAGCTACGCGAGCTACGCGAGCTACGCGTAGCTTTGCAAACTGCGTAGTGCACTGTGCAAGATGCTGTTCGCACTGATTGCCCAGTGCCGGATGCTTGTCCGCATTGTGCAATCAGTGCAAACTGCATCTTGCACAGTGCAAGCGGTCGTTTTCTGCCACTCGAGTAGATTTCTACTCGAGCGGCAGCTTTCTCAACGCAGACTGGTAGTTTCTCATCACGAGCGGTCGTGAGCATACGCAACCACTCACAATGAAAAACCTGACCTCCCCGCGTTGAGAAGCTCGCCGGGAGGTTTATTTTCTACGCTCACGATCGGCAACTTGATGTTGCTGATCGCGAACGAGGAAAAAGTCTCCCCGGGATGTCATTTTGCTTGCTCGCGGTCGGCAACTTGACGTTGAGGACCGCGAGCAAGCAAAAAATGACCGCTGCACTACGCTACGCTACACTTGTTTGCACTGTGATACGTGCAATTCGCATGGTGTGAAGTAGCGCAAACTTCGCAAACTACGCGAGCGTAGCGTAGTGCTTTGCGCAGGCTTACTCTCCACAGCAAGTATAAGACTTTTTAGGTCTCGGCTAGCTTGGCTGTGCACATGCGCAGCTCGCTCGGCGAAATTTAACGTTTTTGAGGAGTTTCAGTAAAGGGCTTTAAGCCCCGCTCCTCTTTTCCATTGGCTGGTGTCACCGTTTATACTAAACTGTGGCCAGCCATTGGAAAAGAGCTTTCTAAGGTGCCTCCCTTTGGCTTTTTGGGACAGCCTACTTGGACTCCCTCACTTGCTTTCCTCCCGTCGCAAATGTTTTCTTATCTTTATGGGGCCATGTGTTTCAAACACATGGCTCCATAAAGACACGCTCCGGCGCAATCCTGCGACAGGGGAGGGATGTGGGGTTGGTTTAGGGGGCGTAATGTAAACTGTGCACATCTCCGAGGGAATCTCCCGACTTGATATTTTAGTGGTCACTTACCAAATGCGCTTTTTTCGGTGCATGCTTGATTGTTTCTATCTTTAATCCTACACACTGCAACACATCACGGGGTTTAGGTAGAAGATGCTGCGGGCAGAGTCCTGAGATATAACCAAGGGGATCACAACGTTTATTTTGCGACGTTCGTATGTCTCGGGTTGATGATAGGGATGAAGCCATCTTAAGCTGTAGAAAGGCGAGCCCCCACACACCCGAGACCATGAGTGGAGGGCGCTTTCTGTTCAAGTTTGACGAACTATGGCATCAAAGGCAGCTGTAAGGAACTGGGACATCAGTTACCTCAAACATCTACGAGCCGCAGTATTCCCTCCGAGGGAGGGAATTATTGGTGGAATATTCTGCCATCAGCAAAAATATTAACTCAACTGAATGTCTAGCGTGGCCTTGCTGCCGTCAGCGGCGCACCCTCTGTGTCATGGGTCCTAGTGCAAGGAAGGAGATGGGCCCGTCGGCTCAAGTCTCACTCTGGGACCCAGCACCACTGCACCTGCCTATGGGGTTAGGAAAACCCTCATCTCTGGCTGCGTGCGCTGTACATACATTCTCAACTTGAAATAGCGCTGCTGCTGCGTGCGCAGTGGCCGTGGCACTGTTGTAACGTGTAAATTATAAAAATTTCAGTCAGTGCTGCTGTCTGTGATGAGGGGGGTAATACACCCCTCGTGGCGCAGGCGGGTTGGTAGGGTATCCTTCAAGGGACCCCCTGCCAGCGCAAGGCATATGAAGACCTGAGATTTGGGAGTCTCTGGTGGCCTCGCCACGTTTTGCGGGTGGGCGGGGCCACCCTCTTGCTTTACACCATTGAGGGCAGTAGGCCTGCCTTTGTACCTATAAATAATGAAGCTTTCGGTGCTTGGGATGGCATGGCTTGATTTGAGCCAGTGTTAGGCGGTCCTGGACACCGGCACTCGTGTTTTTTTGGTCGGATTTATATTTTTCACCTGACTTTGACACAGAGAGACAAGATGAAAGAGAGATATGGGAAGACAGTTACGAAGGGAGAAAGCAGGGGTGAAAAAGAGCCTGCAGTAGTGAGATAAAGAGACAGGAAGCGAAGGGCGGTGCACAAGGGGTCTGTGGAGGAATGAAGATGTGGCAACCCCCCCCCCCTCCCATAGACGACTGATGTCCAATTCAAAATCCTCTGTGCTAGCGTGAAATGGCTCAGAGTAAATCTAAATGAAACTGGTCATTCGGGTCTGAATGGTACCCGTCTCTTTCAGGGTGGCTCAGTGAGCTGCAAGCTCACCGGAAAAAAACTGCATGGGTGATTTGATGATAACAAGTGTGAATCCTAAAACGGCCAATTGCATACCAATAAATTGTGTGATAGTAACACCTCTCGTTAACAGCGTTTAACAAAAAGGACAAAGGCGCTATATACAGACTTTATTATTACTCTGAGCAATAACGTGATCTGATAACTGAGTGTTGAACTCCCTGAAAGGTCTCTCGTAATTAGGAAATATCTGTGGGCTCCGCGATTTTATGTCACTTGGCCTCTAGTGTGTTTTGCGTGGGTGTGTATATAACCTATACTTTTTGTTTTTGGTTATAGGTTTTGTGTAGTGTTTACATGTTACCTTGAGGCATAAAGTCAAGGACTGGCTGTAGCCACGACCACGGCCTAGGCTTCTCCTCTGATTGTCGGAGGTGGTGATGCAACATGTGGTTCTGGTAGAAGAAGATACTGGGCTTTAAACAGCCAGGTATGGCCCTTGGAGAAGGTGAGATTGAAATGTTTGCGGTGCAGACCTGCCAACGAAAGGACGGGGTTATAATATAGTGGGATATGTCGGCCTCCGCCTGCGTAGCTGGGCCTTGTGAAAGGAGCGTCTGTCTGTGTACTGGGGAGGAGATCCCCTCCCCCACCCATGCACTCTCCCCAGGGGAGCTCTCTCCGGGGTGATCTCTGCAGATAACACCGGGGAGGGGCTATTAGCGGGCAGTGCCCAGAGAAGATAGACCCGTACCCCGTCTTCATCTGCACGCTGTGCGTGTCTCATGTTGAAAATCCCAAAAATGTCCAGAGCACCACCACAATGAAAGTAAGAGGTCCGTCACGCTAAAGGGACCGTTCCAGTAGGATAAACTTCAATAAACATAAGGTAAACACAGAAAAACGATGGTTTCATTAGTTTTTATTCTATATGTATATGCAAGTAAAATCACAAAAAACAGCCTACATGTGTTTCGTAGACACGTGTTTCGTCGTACTCGACAACTTTTTCAAGGCTTCTAAGTAGTAAAACTGATTCATCCAGAGGAAAGTTCAAAAGAACTCAGGTCTTCCCCCCCGGAACCCCGAGAGCTAAAGAAAGGATGATCTTATTTAAAGTTAATTTGCACAAAAAGTCAAGCACGATAAGGTCCAATCGTATACAGCACTGACCTTGATAAGTCCAGGTATCTAAAGTATGAGAAGCAGAACGCCCGATCTGTATTCCGCGTGTGGGTATAGTCAACTACGCAAACAGCACGCTACATACTTTCACTAACTTAATCCCCGGAGTATATATCTTTATGATACTATTATGCAGAACCTGGCATGTACAGAGGTAACAGCAATTTGTTATCTGGGCGTCTTATGCTGAACGCGGCGCCATTTTAATACCTATATAAACAAGCATTGAAAATGCAATAGGTCACGCCTTTGATTAAGTTACAGCCATTTGCTTTGCTAATGGTATTTTATAGCAAAGCAAATGGCTTTAACTTAATGAAAGGCGAGACCTATTGCATTGTTAATGCTTGTTACATAAGCATCCTGTCCGTGATCTTGGATCGGCGGAGTCGGCAGTTTCATACCATGGGTAAGAGTTTATGTCCATTTCTGGGGCACGAATCGACATCCTCGAGATGGATTAACACTGCTACTTAGCGTCTCCCTGCACCCATAACCTCTTGTTGAGGTTTCCACTTGGCATATACTTCTTGTTTGATGAGACCTTGTACGTATTCCTCTGACACCCTCGACATGATGCGGATGACCCCCACTATCTCACTGATTGCACCCTTCAGGTTACCCCTCAATTTTGGTGTTTGTGGTTTTCTCTCTTTCTATCTGAACTACCGAATGTCATTCTTCATTCATATGTTTTGAGCCACATGGGATGGACGGGATTGTCTACCTGATGGGTTTGGGCCATCGACATGGGAGGGGACATTATATTCCCAGTTAATTGTTGTGACATAATATGAGCATCTTTTGTAGTGCTTCATTACTCCAGGCCTACAGCATAAAACCCAGCTCATACTGAGAGCATGTTATGCTCCCTCTTCCTCAACCCAACATGGCTGCTAGAGAACGCAGTGTGTCTACCTGTCCACAGACATTATATAACTGCATCACTTGGAATGTTTGCGGTTTAAGTGACCTGCGCAAGCGCAGAGACATACTGTCCTATCTAGATAGACACCGTTATTCACATAGCTCTGTAAAAGAGGCCCATCTGGTCACTTCCAATTCTACGTTATTTGCTGCAAAATGGTCGTCCTACAGTGTTTTTGTCCTCCTACTCTTCTTACGCACAAGGCTCTGTAATACTGATTCGCAAAGGGGCACCATATATACCACAGGGGTCCCTGAGTGATTATCGGGGTATGTATGCAATTATGTGGGGAAAACTACTCTCGCACACGATCACCATCATTAATTGCTATGGGCCAAATACTGACAACCCCGATTTCTGTTTGTGGGGTGACATAGTTTCCACGGGACCCTCTTTAGTGCCCTGGAGGGGCGACTTTAATTGTATCCTCGCTGAGAGTCTGGACCACTCACATGTACCACCTAGCTATTGCAGCATTACCACACACTACCTTCACTACATTATGAGGGACCATGAGCTGCTGGACATATGGAGAGTTCGCAACCCCATCACTAGAGAAGGTACCTCTTACTCTGGAGTGCATGGGAGCTGGTCCCGGTTTGACTACTGGATACTTGCTTGAGGAGTGGCGTCCTGGATGCGGGTGAATAAATATATTTGTGTGCTTTTTCTGATCACTCCCCCATATTGCTTATGCTGTCCATACCCTCACTAGTCCCTCTAGGTGCTAACTGATGCCTTTCCCCAACCACTCTGCTAGATCTCCAATTTAGGGAGGAGCTTCGGCAGGATATCTCCGAATTCTTTAAATGTAATGAAGAAACAGTGCTGCTTGTTGGCACAATTTGAGAGGCCTTCAAGGCCACCATGAGTGGGTTATGCTTTTCTAAGGGTGGCAGAGATATTGTGCTCCCTCAGGGATCATCTATCCAGGTTGGAGAGATTCAATTCAATTCAATTCAATAATTTTTATATAGCACATAGCTTCCCAACCGTGCCTCCCACTACTAATTACAACCACCCCTCCGGAATACCTTAATGAACCTTTTGAATAAAGGCCCCTCTTTAGAAAACATGAGTTTTTAGCAGTTTTATAAAGCCGACATCCGACTCATGATTTCTGAGGGAGGCAGAAAGGGTGTTCCAAATCTTGGTAACCAGATACACAAAGGAGCGGACACCGCTTGTTGCTCTTTTGGCCAATAGGCACTGGCGAGAGCCCTTAACTGCTTGATCGACGAGACCTTCCTGGAACATAAGGGGTAAGTAGGTTCCAGATGATAAGTGGGCCTTTCCGGTAGAAGGTCCGATGTGAAATGCAAAGAGCCTTGAAACTATTTCTCTTCTGAATCAGAACTAGTCTAGGACTACTAGGGCTGGTCCTGCTGATTGGTGCTTAGGTATTTTGTAAAGGACTCTGGCTGCGGCATTCTGGACCTCAAGAATTTAGAAACTCAGCAAGCCACCGTTGCAAATCCTCAATTAGCTCAACAGTTTCAATCAGTGTTGTCGGAGTATCAAAATATGGTCATTAGGGAAAGCTATTTCCATGGTAAATATGCTGCCGCATGGGCCTATGATGAGGGTGAACGCCCGGGCAAAACCCTGGCTAATATGATCAAGAATCACTTGGCTACTAACAATGTACTGGTTATTCGGAGGGAACAGAACCAGTTGCATATTGACACACCTAGTATCCTATGGGTGTTTTCAGCCCTTTAAGGCTCTCTTTACACCTCTCGTGGGAAGTATCTATCGAGGTGGGATCATACTTCGATGATGGAGCATTGGGATGGCTAAGTGATACATATTGCACTTTCCCCAAACAGGACTTCACTGTTGATGAGGTCCGTGAGGCGATACAGCATGATGGGCCACCTGCTGAATTTTATAAGTCCTACAGGGATCTTCTAGCTCCAGTCCTGCTTACCGTCTTTAAAGAAGCGAAGGAGGGTGGCAGCTTCCCCCTTCAATGCATGATGAGATGGTAATTATTACACTGCTCAAACCTGGTAAGCACCCAGATCCCTGTGAGTCTAATCAACCACTCTCTGTGATTAACTGTGACTTTAAAATCTCAGCTAAGTTGCTTGCCAACCAACCTTATGACATTTCTGGTCCGTCCTGATCAGTCAATCTTCATCCCCGGGTGCTCTATCGCCTACAGCTTTTGAGCATTGATTGCAGTGATGCAGGATATCGATCTGGACCTGGCGGCCGCGGTGGTCATTTGAGGTGCTACTAAGGCCTTTGATTCTGTCGAATGGGACTAACTGCAAGCTGTTCTTTGCCGGATGGAATTTGCCCATTCATTTTTGGCATGGATTGCGCTCCTGTATTCTAACCCAGTTGCCAGGGTGTGTATTAACAGTGCAACTTCCCTCCTTTGTGATCACATGGGGTACAATGCAGGGCTGCCTGTAATTGCCTTCTCTTTTTGCCTTGGCAATTGAGCCTGTGGCCGTCAAGTTGAGGCAGCACTATCACAACATGCATTGCGCTACTCCAGTCAGCACCTTTTAATATCCCTTTAAATAGATGATATTTCCTTATTTCTTTGAGATCCGCACCTGAGCCTGAATGGGGGAGTTCATTTGGTTTGGTGGGATGTCAGGCAATCAAATTAACTGGGAGAAATCGTATCTTTCCCCTCACGTAGGCCATTACACCTCCCACTGCTGTGGTGCCCGGCAGAAATGAAGTATCTGGAGATAGTGATCTCCTGTGATAGAGAGGAGGTAATACGTTCTAATTATGGTACGTTTGTATTCCCCAGGAAATTTCAGTCCTGATTAGACCCTTACACTACAAAAAGGGTTGAAACAGCTTTGACACCACCATAGGGACAGTTTGGTGGTGTCATGTAGTTCTTATAAACCTATATAAGATCAGCGCATTTAGACAACTGTAGGATTGGTGTCATACTGATTCTGTAAACCCCCACTGGGTATGTTGCCCTGTGTACCAGCTAGCTCACAGTACCACTAGAAACTCCTCTTACCAAGGAGGTAATAGTTCTTGGCAACTATTCGAACATGACAACCCTGATCCCTCAGGACCGTGGAAACAGTGTACTACTTTTCGCTCAGTCACTCCTCCTCACTTAATCTCAGAGATACACAGAATAAATGGTATCGACGTTTTTCAATAAGCATTTATTGAACAGTAGCTATTCTAGTGTAAAATAGGTGTGCTGAAACAGCCACTAGACAGAAAGAGATATAAATGATTAGAAGCACTACGAAAGTAAAAGGATGTCGAACTGATCCCCCCCTACATCTCTCCTCTCCTCTATTTTCAGTCCCCTCCAGTGTCCTTTACGGGAAACCTGCACGGCTCCTTTAAGGATCTGACAATTGAGGACGCAACTGCCACCCATGTGATGTGGTCACATGCCCCAATGGACGCCGTGCTTATGATGGGACATCTTTCAAATGGGAACAGCTCCCGGCGAGAAGCGCCGGAGATGCCAGACTCGAATGTCAGAGAGCAACCGGAGGAGGAATGGAAAACCAGCTCCACCGAGACCGAGGAGACCTACTCACTCCTGAGGGGGGAATCCAAGACGTCATCGGAAATGAGCACATAGCCCTCTGTATCCGAGGCAAAGAGGGAGTCGGACCCTTTCCGGCACGAGGATTGGCCAGCCGCATTCCTGGAGGAGCTTTCTGAGGTACGAACGCGCCTCAGAGGTTTTCTGGGGAAGGGAACCACAAGCGCTAACCCGTTTCGAGAGAGGACAGGAGGAGAGGTACCCAAGTCAGAGTGATCCTTAGTTACTGCTGCAGTCAGGGGCAGTCCGTTATTATAGGGCGACGCATGCCGCATACTCACTGGTGACGGACAACGGGTGACATTTCTCCCCACTCCTCAACCCTTACACTATTGGTCCAACCGGACAGCACTCTTACCGAGCTTTTCTTTTTTCTTTTCTTTTGTATCTGAGTAACACCTACCGTCTACGGATCCAAGAAGGTCTCCCTCAAAAATGGCTCACCCTAGAGGGAACAACGTCCAACGAGAAAGACCATTGGACTGAAAGCCATACCTTATCTATCATTCCCTATAACAAACCACCTGAAACATCCTCTGCTGTCCATATTGCTTTAGCCCAGGCCCACATGTTATAACCATGAAAACAGGCAAGTATATAAAATACATGACAATAAAATGTGTACTCCTGTGATGCTACCCTAACTAAATGCACCTAAGTGTACCTAGCATGTATGTAGGTGTTAAGCAAAGAATCCCACTGGGATAAAGTCAACCCCATTACCTGAAGTGAAAGATTGTAGGGCCCCATCTTGGTCTCGAGCTGGACACCCCGCAAGGGATGTTAGACCACTGCGAGCTGGAGTATCTGCATGCAGGAACCTCAGCGTCTCGCGTCAGTGTGTCATCAGGGAAGTCCTGATCTCCTCTTTCCATCTCAGCAAGATGTGATGTTTATATACCCAAAGGTATCCCCAGGGGTTCTACCTTGCTGTGCCATTGTCTGACTTAGGATGACTTCAGGAATAAACCTTGTACATAGTTATTATGCAGGAGATGGTAGTCCTGCTGAGTTTCCAAGAATCCTCATGCATAATGTATGAGGCAATTGTTCAGGGAAAATCCCCCATTCTGTAAGCAGTAGCGTAACTAGGTAAAGGGTCAGTCCTAGCAGCCTGTTATGTATGTAATGTAGGGACGAATATAGGTGAATGGTTGGGAGGTTACCAGACCTCTATTGGGGTACCTATATGGACTATAACACCCACTCCTCATTCGACTGGACGACATCTAACGTACTACCAGGCTATCTAGGTACTGGTATGCAAAAAACTGCTGTAAAAACAATAGTCTTGCTAAAACAAATTAAAAACTCTTAAAAGTGCTAAAAGAGAAGAATTGTCACTCAAACAATAGCTCTAATGTGTCCGTATATATAGTTCAAACACCTACAAGCATCGGAAAACCATGCAGGTCCTGAAAAGTGTTGATTGTTTTGAAGCTCTGTTTTGAGTTGATTTAGAACAAGGCCAAACATTTCCCAGCACACGATGGGCCAAATTGATATGTTTCCTGGCTGGTAGACGCAACATTGCTGTTGCCTGCCTTCGCAGACAACGGTCCCTGTAACACCTCAGAGATTACGTCAATTGAGCACAGATGATCTTCTGTACTGCCTGCAGCTGATGCTGGGGCAGTCTTTGCAGCAGAGGAGCCGGTATCCATTCCAACAGGAGCAGAGACTTCCTGTCCTGGCTCTCAGAATGCCACCATCAACTTGGGAATTAGCTGGGGACACTGCAGAACATGGGCACTTATTGGGTCCAGTAATGCATTAACGGCGGGTGGCACAACTGATGGAAGTTTCAGACAGAGATCCAACACGCATTCCTCTCCGCAGAACAGGCATCGGAGAACAGGTAGTCCATTCAGACTGGTCTAAATGACAGGAACCAAGAGGGACTTAGTTCCTGTAGGTGAGGTGTGCCCAGATGTTGTACCATGCGATCACGGTATTTACGCTCCAGGAGTGATTTTTCCATCGCTTTGGTGACTCGGAAGTCCAGTGCGTAGCAGAAAAAGAACAATCAGGTTACCTGTTATTAGAAACAGGATCAGCGGAGGTCCTCCAAAAATGCTTCAGAATACGGAGTGTATAAAGTTTGGTATAACTCCGATGACCGTCTGAGAGGTGCTTAATAGTCCCAAACCTATGCTCTTAAATAGATGGACTATACCCATCGTATCAGACATGATAAAGATCCGATTTACCATTTCTGTGAAATGGAAGGGGCAGTTCACATGTATTAGTGCCTGTATCTTAGCCGAAAACCTTGCTATTTGGAGATCAAATGTCTCCCAGGGGGAGGTTAAGGACACGGTTTTCTGTAGAAGCATGGCTTTCATTCTGCGCAGAGTATCAAACTGTATAAAGGAAACATTTAATGAAGGCCATAGCGGCGCCTCCCTGACTGTGTGTGGCAGTGGAAACAATACTTGCATACAGCAAGTAACCCTGGAGCTCACGGTGACAAGATATGTGATGTACGGAAGCATCCCACAACAACCTTGATCGTTCAGCATCAATTAACTCCCATTTGAAAGTAGCCCGAATACTGGGGTAATCACAGCTGCCAGGGTACCCCTCAAGTGACAGGATAGGTTTGCTACTGAACCATTGAACCATGCAGCATAATATCCTGGCATATGAGAGATCCACTTAAAGTGTTCTCACAGTTTGTACCGCTTAGAAACCGCTTAGATCCCCACTCCTGCATCAACATCTGTATGGTAATTCCAAAGATTCCTTGATTAATTCCCTACCCATTTCTTCATATCTGCCTGCCTGTTGTTGTTCCAGGCAATACTGAAACTGGAAAGTTGAGACCGGAAATGTTATATGGCCGTGGATCAACCACTCTGTGGGCGGTGATTCTGCCACTGTAAAAGATAATCTGTCCAGTTTTTCAATACACAGCATTGTATATTGTGCTCCCCTCTATGCCATTTAATCTGTTTTTCCATTAGATTGTATGCATAAAACAGTTACGTACTGTTGATAAAACGCCAAGGCACATAACCTGCGCGCAATGACTGCAGCATCCAGCTCAATAACATAAAAGAAAGTAATTGTGATTGCCCATGCTGTAGTATGGACAAATCTTGTTCTAGTATATCAATAGCAGAAGATACAATGTTGCCCAGTGAATAAATCCTGGATGCTAACGTAGTCATACCATTGTCAACAACGGCTAACACCTTTTCTAAATTGATCCTATCTATTGCTCGTAGTCTCTCTGCTGCATCTTGTTGGGAGATTTTCCAAATTTCATTATAGACAGCATATAAGAAACATTTTTGACATGGCTTTCTGGGACCTAGTAAAAAGTCCCGTAGGTCCACATCCTCTGTAAGTAAGGATAAGTGCTGTTTCACCTGTCGTAGTGTTGAGGTCTTTAGCCAATCGAGGCATAACTTCCCAACACTGTATGATGTCACCACCCCCGGATGTTCTCTTTATACATAACATGGGTCTGTCCTATGGATACTGAACCCTTTGGTAGAACCCCTGAATCTTCCTTGACATCTGTTTCTGTCTGTGGGCCAAATTAACCATCCCTTCCAATTGGGGTCTGATATATTGTATTGTAAAATGTCATCTATTGTAGCCCCTTCTTCTGCTGTAAAATGTTCCTCGGTATGTGATGGTTTTGGAATCCAAGGAGTGTTCAAATCCTTGTTCTTGGCTATTCCAAGACAGGAAGTCTGTTGCACAGTATCATTTAGAAATATAATCTGCTGAGGAATGAGGCATGCTCTAAATAGCACTTCTGTTCCCTGGACTTGCCAGTCTCTAGGACCCCAGACTGATTTTAAGTCTATAGTGTCCTTCCATAAGTCGAAACCCTGTTCAGACAGTTGGGTAATAAAGGAAGCAAAATAAATCTGTTTGGTGTTAGTCAGCATATCTGTTTCTGTGCAGATGTCGGTGCAACCTTATAGTAATATGAGGTCAGGTCAGAAATGTTAAACCCTGAAAAGAATGACATTTTCTGTGTAAAAGTTTTCAAACTACTTTTCGGTGGTGTAGGGCAATGTTCCCATTGGTGATAGGTGAAAACATTCCTAGGGGTACTGGATTTGTGTAGACAATGATGACCATAATGTTGATAACAATACATGATGTTAAATTCTCATGTGTCTTCTAACATTTCATTGCTAGAAAATGCGGAAGATTGTTCTAAATCGACAACATATTTACAGTTTCACAATCCTACTCATCGGAAAATGTACTGGAGGTAATGATATAATTTAAGGAAATTTTAAATAAATTAGGTATTTTTAAAAGTTCAGTCGGGCCAAATATATCATAATTAACCTTGTCCCATACTATACCATCAGGTATAGGAACTGCTGTAATGTTCACTGATGACAAGTCTCTTTGTTCACAATGTGATGAAACATGAGGTTTCAGCATCAAGTTAACTTTTGATGCTGCAAAGCTTTGGCGAAGGTAAGTTCCATTAATAAGTAAGCAGAAGACAGTTACTAAGCCTATCCAGAAAAGAAAGAAAAGTATCCTGGTGATTATCTAAAGTTCTGTCCAAGGTGACACCAGGTAAGTATTTTAAAGAAAAATGAAGAAGTCTTTGATTTGTTGTTGATGTGATATTTGGGCTGGCGTTGTTTCAGGTCCACTTGGATCCAACGAAAAGGTATCAAAGTCAATGAAATAGCCAGATGCAGTTCAATCTATTTTTGGTAGCTCAGCATGTTTTGTTGAACTTGTAGATGGCTCTTGGTGAGGCATGTTTATGTAGACATCAGTGTTAGGTCGAATTGAAATTTATCTTTCATTTTGATTTTGAATTTCTATTTAAAGAGTAATGAGTTCTATGGCATTGTTGCATAGTCCATCATTCCGTATAGGAGACTCTTCAAACGTGATGAGCCTTTCTGTCTGAACTTCCTGTATAGTAGTGAGAGGAGGGCGTCAGCTACTCAGGAGCCCACTAGGCCTGCTATTTAGTATCGCCACATGGTGTGGTTTTATCAGATCAAATGGAGACAAATCTCTTTTCCTTTTTTCCGGCAAGAGGAGGCAGAGTACAGTTCTTGTTCCTTCAACTGCCAGGACAGGTACAAGCTTTCTGAAAGATGGTCTAAATTCTTTCTTGTCCGTTATCTTTTCTCTGACCAGATGCCCGACTTTAGGAACCCAGAAAGGCCTTGCCGTGACTGACTTGACTTCAGTCACTACCTGCACATTACTCTGTAGTGCTTTGGATTCATTCAGATCCTGTAAAACAGCCAAATTTTTATTGATTTCAAAAGGTTTCGCATCCACCACTGTGCCTTCACAATCAAGATCAGGTACCCACATTCTCGTCCAAAATAGGACCTCTTCAGGAGTGACACCCCCTAGAGAACTTCTTGGCTTGTTATTAAAAGTCCCGCTGTACTCCATATAAGTGATTGACCCAACTGCCACCCGCGCCTAATACTCTGGCTGTTAATGATTGCTTTAAGTCCTGGTTTTTCCTCTCCACAATCAAATTTCCTTCAGGATGGTACAGAGAGGAGTAAGGCAGTGCAACACCCAAATGTCCCATGGCTTCCTTGTAAGCCCTAGAGCTAAACGAGGGGGCCACGGTCAGAATGTAATGTGCCAACTACTTATGTCCATATAAAGACTTGAAAATCTTTGATAACAGTTCAAGTGTCAGCCAAGCGCTGAGGCCATACCCATAGGAATCTCGAGCAGGAATAGACTGCAACCAGGATGTACTTTTAAGACCTGTCAGATTGTAAGGGGCCGCAGTGGTCCAAATAGGCACACACAAGTAGTCTGTCTGATATTAGCAATGGTGTCTGCATTGGACGAGTTATGGAGGAGCCCTTCATCCGTTGACAGATGTTGCACTTTAAGACATAATCTTTGATCTGCTTTGTTAACCGTGGCCACCAATACCGTTGTTTCAGTGAAGAAACTGTTGCCGTAACTCCTGCGTGTGCAGAACCTGGACCCTCGTGTTCAGATAATATTAAGTCTAATCTGCGATCCATGTTTAGTATTACTCTATCCCCCACTCCTGGAATCTGAGTAAATGCATCTAACTTGTAGGAGTACTTGAGTGGAAAACCTTTCAGCAATGCCTTATTGTCTTTGTGTGAAGCAATGACAGCTACCATTATCTGACCGTCTATTCTCGGGATTGCAGCTACGGATACAGTTCATACTGCCCCCTTTGCAGCTTCATCAGCCAATTAATTCCCTTCAACGTGCACACCATCACGTTAATGACTCAGCGTGTGTATCACGTGAGCTCCTGGTAGTTCATTTTTTAACTCACCTACCTGTTCCCATAGCATTTTATGCTTAATTGTGCCACCTTTTGAGTCCTTAAATCAATTTTGTCCCCAATAGTGAAAATATTCATTGTATGACTGGATACAGTAAAAGGAATCACACACAATTAGTGCGGGGAATTCTCGATCTGTATTTATCAGTGCCAGTAATAGAGCTTTTAATTCTGCCAGCCGGACCGTACAGTCTCCTATAGACTGTGTCTTCGTATCGCTTGGATGGAACTTGCCATCCCGCATACGACCTTTTACAATTGCACAAGCTTCGCTGTATTGTTGTTTACCTCCTATGGCCAGCTGAGCAGATACGTCAGTGTAAATTATGTTTTCATACTGATCTAGAGGCGTTATTTAATTCGGGAGAGGGTATTCTTGTTCATATTGCAAAAATGCTTGTGGTTTAGACTTGGGTCGTATCTCTATTCTACACCTGATGCAGTTAGAGAATTAGCCCATCCATTTAGGATTTAAGGCTTTAGCATTTGGAACGCTTGCCTTTGTAGCAGCCTTTAAGGCAATTATTCGTTTCCCCTGAGCCAGTGCTCTTTCTCACACTACAGCAAACAAATGATGGACGATTTTGATTCAAGGTAGCCTGGCTGAAGAAGGGTGACATACCCTGAAACCGGTCCCAGGATGCTTGTTTCGGGTCCAGGGAGGACCAGGCCTGGCAGTTCGGTCTGGACTGTTCCTATGGGGCACAGGGTCAAGATTGATTTGCATATGGCTGGGTCCAAACTGGGGTGGCGTAGTGGGCAAAAGAACAATGGATTTAACCCAGATCTTTTGACTGGGGGAAAATGTTTGCATTGTCAACATTCCGTCCATCATTTGTTTGCTGTAACACTTTTGCCCTAAGTGGGAGGGGTATGCCCCGACGTGGGTCCCTTGCTCACTGTGCCACTGGATTCAAGATAGCCTGGCTGAAGAAGGGTGACATACCCTGAAACTGGTCCCAGGGTGCTTGTTTCCGGTCCAGGGAGGACCTGGCCTGGCAGTTCGGTCTGGACTGTTCCCATGGGGCACAGGGTCAAGACTGATTTGCATATGGCTGGGTCCAAACTGGGGTGGCGTAGTGGGCAAAAGAACAATGGATTTAACCCAGATCGTTTGACGGGGAGAATGTTTGCATTGTCAGCATTCTGTCCATCATTTGTTTGCTGTAACACTTATCACCCTAAGTGGGATGGGTATGCCCAGACGTGGGTCCCTTGCTCACTGTGCCACTGGATTCAAGCTAGCCTGGCTGAAGAAGGGTGACATACCCTGAAACTGGTCCAAGGGTGCTTGTTTCCGGTTCAGGGAGGACCTGGCCTGGCAGTTCGGTCTGGACTGTTCCCATGGGGCGCAGGGTCAAGACTGATTTGCATATGGCTGGGTCCAAACTGGGGTGGTGTAGTGGGCAAAGAACAATGGACTTAACCCATATCTTTTGACTAGAGGAAAATGTTTGCATTGTCAGCATTCTGTCCATCATTTGTTTGCTGTAACACTTTCTCTCACTACAGCAGTTTGTACAGCTGTCAGAATTTTCTCTGTGGATGCAAAACGCATCTCATTGTTTGTGTATAAGTGTGGTTTGTATGCTATGGGTACCGTTTCACCTTTATTGTATGTTAGGGAGGTGTACCCAGATTGACCCGCAGCTATTCGGATTACTAGATCGCGGTCATTTACGCATGTCTGTAAGTTTTTGGACACTATCATGTCAGCTTGTAGGGAACGAATTCTATCTGTGTCTTCCGGTGTCCATTGCCTAACTGAAATATCAGGTTTTATGAGGCTGTAGAAAGGTTTAACCCTCTCTGCATAATCCAAATTGTATGTTTTACCAGAGTTCAGGAATCCCAGTATGGATAGTACATTTTTCAATGATTTTGGAGGTTGGAGCATCACACACTTTTCTAAAAAAGTTAGCTGCCAAGCTTTTTCCTTCATTCGAAAGCTCTTATCCTAAAAACAGGACATTGAGGTGGGCTATTTTTGATTTTTTAAAGTTAATCTTGTAGCCCTCAGAGGCAAATCCCAAAATGATGGTGCTCACCCTGGTCAAGTGTTCCTCCAGATCATCATCCGTCAGATAAATATCATCTACATAGGACAATGCCTCCTCATCCAGATTATGAAGCAACTCTGTTACCCTGGTGGAAAACAACCCTTGGCAGTTCTTATACCCCTGGGATAGTCGACAAATTTGACCCTGGGACCCCAGCCCTGAGAATGCTGTCAAATATCTGCTCTCAGGCACTATATTTTGGCAGAAGAGTCCATTCGAGATGTCTAGTGCTGTTTTGTATTTTTTTCACACAACGTTATTCATCAATGCGGCACTGTGTGCGTTCTTTACTGCAAATGTTTTGTGCATAAGTTCAGATGTCTGCAATCTAAAACGAGACGATATGAGTTATTGGGTTTCATTACGGGAAACAAAGGGTTATTCTTTGAAGAGATGCAAGTTTCAATCACAACCTGGTATTCAAGTTGATCTAAGATCTCCCTGCCCTTTTTTTCCCTACTTGTTTTATTGGATACTGTCTCTGTGGAGTTGAAGTAGATTTTGGTGGTATCACGTGGTGAGCTGACTCTTTATCCCACCCAACATGGTTGCGATATCGTGCAGGTGCAAGGGCTACCACCCACTCCTGCGCGTATGTGTGTGGGAATAAGGTCGACAAAAGCTGGAAAAATGACCTTTTCTCCCTTTGGGGAATCTATTACAATAGCAGGCAGCCAATCTCTGTCAGCTAAAAGAATGTCATAGCCAGTAGTCAGGTTCTCCCAAAAGAGACTTTTAATTTTTCTGGGCTTGTCCCTTTGTATTAATCAATCAATCAATCATTTGCATTTATAAAGTGTGCTACTCACCCGTAGGGGTCTCAAGGCGCTGGGGGGGGGGGAGGTCAGTGCTCGAAGAGCCAGGTCTTGAGCTTATTTGGAGTGTTATTTCATGTAACCTATGTGGGACGCTTACCCTAATCAGGTGTTTCCACCGTGATATGTTCACTCAGCTCCGCTGTCACCTGAAATTCCATCAGGTTTTGGTGAGCTATTGTTACTTCTTCTGGACTGTCTAGCATCGTCAGAGCCCATTCCCCGTTCAGTAGTTGAGTTCTCAGACTTCTGGGCATTTCTGATCCTAAGACCTGCTACTTTCTTCTTTTTGAATGGAGGTTTTGGTTTAGGCTTTTCTTCTTTTTTGGATGCGTAGTCTGAAGTGCGTTGCGTGTGTTTGGACTTTGTACGCTCTTCCTGTCTGTGTTCTGAGCGTCCTTCCCTCTCAGAGTTTTTTGATGAACTCCGAAGGGAAGAGAGGAACGTGTATCAGTGTCCTGATACCTGTCAGGTTTTTTAATGTTCTCTCTATTCCTAAGGTTATACCTCCTTTCGGAGGGGTCCTGCTGAGGAGACCTACCTCTGGATTGAGTTCTATTCTTTTGTTGTTTGTTTTTATCCCATTTCTTCTTTGAAGAAGCAGGTGTTTGCTTGGTGTGTTTCTTTTTCTGGACCTCCCATCAGTTGAGGTTTTACTGGTCTAGCTCCCAAACGATCTCTACCTAATTCTGCATATGCGGTTTCAATAATTTTAGGTAATTCTGTCTCCTGTTTTAAAGGAGTGAAATCCCTCAGGCATTGGTGTATTGCCACTGCTGATGTGTCCCCTTTAATGTTTGCTAATATTATAGCTGATACCTGGGCAAAGTTACCTAGTAACTTCATCCCTAAGTTCAGAACAGGTTCTGCCCCATACTCATTCTGCATTTGTCTTAATATCTCTGGTATTATTTCTAATGAAGGGATACCACGAGTCCTGGTATTTATGGCAATGAAGATGACTATACCCCAAGTGGTACAATCCTCTATCTTGACAGGCTATTACCATGGGCAAGCAAATTGTTAGCATTCTATGCTTTTATTGTGGACCAGTGTCTGGAAATACAGCCTCTAGCTGCGTTATTTTTTGAGCTATACAGAATGACATTTGTTCACGCTTCGTGGGCATTTTACCCATCACTGCATATAACGTATGTAGTGTAAGTTTGGTTGTCGATGTTTGAATCGGACCTGTTGGTATAGCCATGGCTGGCTGGAGTGTGAGTGCTCTCATCACAAACTGTCATGTTTCTGTAGTCTTATTAGTTCTTTATGACGTGTAAGTAAGTCTCCTACTGTCATTGTTTCAATGTCAGGGTGTGGTGTGTAGACCAATAGTACTGGCCATGTTGCTCCGTCTCTACTGAGTGGACTGAGTCTTACTTTATTTCTTGTATGGGGGAGAGGTAACCTTTAAACCAGTTTATATGCTCCTGGTAGGTGAGCGGAACTTCAATGTCCTCATACGGACAATATTCGTTTAGTATGTTATCTTCTATGTAGTAATGAAATGTTTTTGTTCATGCATTTGCCTGTGGGAATCTAACCTTTGAATAGAATACTTCGGTTCTATATGATTTGTGTGCCTCAATTACGAAGGTTACTGGCCCACCCCTAGCTGTTAAACCATATGCTGCTAGTTTTAGGGTGATGACATTGCTAACATTTTCTGATATCTGTATTGCATCTTCTTTTTTGGCTGAGAGATTCAGGTCACGTACAGCGTCATCCTGCTGTTCAGTCATTGTTTTTAGTAAGAAGAGTCTCTCAAGGGAACTGAGATAAGGTGTTATTCACAATAGGAACAATTTGTCCTTCAAGCTTGATTAACCAACAGCCAATACATAGAATTTTGCCTATTCAGCTGCGGTGGATTTTTTTTACCCTTCCACTCCAGACGTCTCTGGGAAAATGTGAGTAGGGGTCTCTGAGAATAGCACAACTGAACTACTCAGATTTGACCATTAAATAAGTACCCAACCAAGGTTGGGCATCATGTCATGTAGTTCTTAGAAACCTATATAAGATCTGTTTGTTTAGACAACATACACTGTAGGATTAGTGTCAGACTGATTCTATACACCCCCACCGGGTATGTTGCCATGTGTACCAGCAAGCTCACAGTGCCACTAGAAAGTCCTCTTACACAGGAGGTAATAGTTCTTGGCAACTATTCGAACATGACAACGCTGATCCCTCAGGACCGTGGAAACAGTGTACTACTTTTCGCTCAGTCACTCCTGCTCACTTAGTCTCAGAGATATATTTAGAATGGACAGTATGGGCGTTTTTCAATAAGCATTTATTGAACAGTCATTATTCTAGTGTAAAATAGGTGTGCTGAAACAACCACTAGACAGAAACAGATATAAATGATTAGAAGCACTAAGAAAGTAAAAGGATGGTAGATTCCTACCATTTTGCTATAACCATGAATACAGGCAAATATATAAAATACATGACAATAACATGGTACTCCTACAATGCTACCCTAACTAGATGTACCTAAGTGTACCTAGCATGTATGTAGGTGTTAAGCCAAGAATCCCTCTAGTATAACGTAAACCCCATTACCTGAAATGAGAGACTGTGGGACTCAGTTTTGGTCTCGAGCTGGACACCTCCCAAGGGATGTCAGACCACTGCGAGCTGGAGTATCTGCATGAAAGAACCACAGCGTCTCGCGTCAGTGTGTCGGCAGGGAACTCCGGATCTCCTCTTTCTATCTCAGCCAGAAGTGATGTTTATATACCCAAAGGTATCCCCAGGGGTTTTTCCTTGCTGTGCCATTGTCGGACTTAGGATGACGTCGGGAATGAACCTTGTATATGTTTATTATGCAGGAGATTGTAATCCTGCTGAGTTTCCAGAAATCCAAGAATCCTCATGCATAATGTATGAGGCCATTGTTCAGGGAAAACCCCACGTTCTGTAAGCAGTAGTGTAACTGAATAAAGGGTCAGCCCTAGTGGCCTGTTATATATGTAATGTAGAGACGAATATAAGTGAAAGGTTGGGATGTTACCCAGACCTATAGTGGGGTACCTACATGGAATAGATGTACCTAAGTGTACCTAGCATGTATGTAGGTGTTAAGCCAAGAATCCCTCTAGGATAAACTCAACCCCTTTACCTGAAGTGAGAGACTGTGGGACCCTGTTTTGTTCTCGAGCTGGACACCCCGCAAGGGATGCTAGACCACTACGAGGTGGAGTATCTACATGAAGGAACCTCAGCGTCTCGCATCAGTGTGTCGCATCAGGGAAGTCCTGATCTCCTCTTTCTATCTAAGCAAAATGTGATGTTTATATACCCAAAGGTATCCCCAGGGGTTCTACCTTGCTGTGCCATTGTTGGACTTAGGATGACGTTGGGAATGAACCTTGTACATAGTTATTATGCAGGAGATTCTAGTCCTGCTGAGTTTCCAGAAATCCAAGAATCCTCATGCATAATGTATGAGGCTATTGTTTAGGGAAAAAAACCTGTTCTGTAAGCAGTAGCGTAACTAGGTAAAGGGTCAGTCCTAACAGCCCATTATGTATGTAATGTAAGGGCGAATATAAATGAAAGGTTGGGATGTTACTCGAACCTATACTGGGGTACCTATATGGAATATAACAGTGGCTCCTTGGATTGTAAAATAGGTTGATCAAGACGTCTCTGTCTATACCAATAACCCTTGTTTTTTAAGTTACAAAGTCCCCTTTATTGTCACTTCTTTGGTTATGGTAGCTCTACTTGGGGGTTTTCTCTCACTTAATTATTATCACTATGTCATCGAAACAGTATGCACATGTGTATATGTTTTTGCATTATAATGGAAATAAATTACTCAGCTGATTTGTTTGTGACAGCAAAGAGATTTGCCTCTAGAAACTCCTTCAGTCTTTCTTAAAATATAGGTTTGTTAACAGATTTGTTCTGGTGCCTCCGTTTATTTTTGGATTCCTTTGAATAAATCTACACAGATTCTTTTTCCTGTAAGAATTTTTAAAAAACAGTTTTTTTTAATGAGATCCATGTGAACAATTGTTTCAAGTTTAATTTAATACCCAGTTCGCATGGATGCACTACGGTTGAGGGTTATGTTTTGTATTGTGGCGATAACCAGACAATGGCAGGAGGCCTATCTTTTAATTAACACACAGATTTCTTGTTGTGTTAGGCACTTTGGGGGTTATTGAGTTTTTAGGGGTTGGGACTTGCCATTAGGGCATACTTAGGGGATCTAGGGTACATTTAGAGGGTTCATTGACCTGTGCGACCTTCCTTTATTGTGCGTCATATGTAGGCTGTGAGACTCTTTAGAGAGAGTCCCCAAAGGTAGCCAGTGGCGGCTGCTGTCAAGCGAAGCTGGCAGGGTGGTGTGTGAGTGAGGGGGCGGGCGTTGGGGGGAGAGAGGCTAGGATATAAAGAAAAAAAAAGAAAAAATCACTTACATGCCGCTCTGCTCCCGCTGCGACATCGTTGCTTTTGCTATTGCTACTCTCCTCCTCCGGAAGGGGATGGGCCTGAAAGCACAGGCTCCCCACCTAATTCAGACGCTGCTCTCATAGAATGAGAGCTGTGCCAGGATTAGCCTATGTGGCTGAGCGGCCTCGTTTGCCATTCATACAGTGCATTGTAGCCTGTGACATTATTCCAATCCACCTGTGCAACATAGCTGGGTTGGAGAAACATAAGCGCCCATGTCTGTTTGGCTGGCCTAGGACGGCCGGCCAACCAGACATGGGCACTTATAATTGGTCATCACTCTGTCGGGAACCCCTCGGAAGGAAAACAATAAAGACACTCGTGACCTTCTTGAAAGACGGTAACTGATTATAGGGTAGGGGCCCGTGTGGGAGGTAACACCTTGCAACCAAAGAAAAAGAAAGGAAATGTGACCACCACCGTGTGTTCTCCGGTTCTATCACCGGTCTCGGTAATAGGTGACCTCCCTTTATTTGCTTATCTTTCTCACCCAGTGGTCCATGAACCCCTGCAGTCGGAACCGTACCTGGTTCAGCCACGTTCCTCCAGGAGCGTGGCAGGGAGGAGAGTGATATCTTTGGCCTCCTGGCTTCTCCTTCTATTCGGGGACTCCGTCCACGTTTGGCGTTGCTGATGCGCTCTCGACTCTTCTTTGGGTTCCCTCGTTTCCGTCTTCCTCTCCGATTCCTCTGGCTCCTGCTTCCTACTTGGCTCCTCTTCAGCATTCGTTGCACACTCACTTGCTCCGATTGGCTCCTTTGTTCAAACGTCATAGAGGTTTGTGGACCGCCTTCTTCCTGGAGATTGAACTCCGTCTCCTTAAAGCGACCGTCCGGATACGGACCCTGTACACGAAGGAAGAGGACCTTGTTCACGTGGGTCATTGGGGAGTACTGTGTCTCGTTCTCCAGGTCGTCATCGCCCCCGTGACACACTCCTTCCTGTAATGGCCGGGCCCGCCCACTCCCTTGTAAGCAGCGCAGAGATAAATAAAACGATAATAACAATGTTCTATTATTGTTTTATTTATCATCTGCTGGCAGTGGGGCAACACTCCTCTGCCATTTCGGAGGAGCCACCCATGCTTCCACCAGCCAATTTGTATATATTTGTTAAATTATGCGTAGTTTTTAGTTTTTGTGTAATAAAGTATTGTTTTCTTTTCAGAAGACAAAGTACCGATTCAGTGGCGGCTGCCATGTTCAGAAGGTGGTGAGGTGGGGGGATGAAAAGCAATTGAAAAAAATATAAAACACTTACTTTCCTTGGTGACGTGATGTCCTCTTCCCTCTGGTCTTGTCAGGCAGGCATGCTCCAACGTGAGACCAGGAAACTGCACTACCCAATCCTGGCACTGCCCTCACAGCATGAAAGCAGTGCCTGGATTTGTTGGAGCGGCCTCTCTCAACGCTCCGAATAGCACTGGAGGCCTGCGCTTTCTCTAATCTAGCTGTCTATGACAACTAGGCTAGAGAATGAAAAGATTTGCATGTCTGGCTTGATGGTCAAAGAGACATGCACACTTTAAACCGCACAGCCCCCTGCTGCTGCCACTCTTATGCGTTGGCCCCCGTCCTGATGCTTAGTTCAGGACGGATCAGTTACTGAAAAATAAAACTGTAATAAATTAACTTTATTACCGTTTATTTTTCAGCTTTGGGGCTTGTGGAGGGACGCTCCTCCACTCAAATGGAGGAGCCGCCCGTGTACTGATTGCAGAGTGACCTGTGCTGATGTTTTTTGTGTTGCTGAGTCCTTAGTCTCGAGCCCACGGTACTCTCCTGAGTAAGCCTTGAACTGCTCTGCCTCACAACCCTCAGAGTCCAGAGTTTGGTTCAAAGTTTGGGGATCTGTACTATGGAGGCCACATTAGACCCGTGGCCAAAGGCTGCAGGTGTTACAAATGGGGTCCAAGACCCCTTGACTGCCATGGGATTTCCCCCATGGGCCCTCCAGTGTAAGAATACATATTTTTGTTGCAGACCCTCCTAATCGTTTATGAGTCTTTACTCTTGAATAATTGCTTTCTCCACTGGCATAAAAACACACTGAATTGTTCTGTACCTGTTCCAGCCTCCAATGTGTTTCACAGTCACCCCTATTTCTGAACATACAAGAAGCGAGTGTGGCTTACCCCGTTGTTGCAACTTCAGAGATAGATTATACGTTATTAATACATTATTAAATAAAATGTACACACAGGATTATTGCAGTATTTGGGGCATCGGGTGAAAAAGGATGGCTGCAGCATTGGATTTTAGTGGATGCAATGAAATATTAAGACGCATCAGGGTTCCTAACCATCTGTGCAGATGTGTCTGATCTTATATGTTTCAATTATGAAGTGATGGTGAAGTTCTTGCTAGCTATTGGGAGGGAGAAGTGTCCTAGCAGCTCGAGATGCTGCCTTTGTAATCTGGGGACCCAGTTTTGAATCGTTGCCTTGGCGCTAGACCCAACATTGTGTAATTCTGGGCAAATTACTAACACTCTCTTTGCCTAAATTTGTGTAAAATGTATTCTGTAATACCCACATTATATACATGATTTCCCAATTTCTCATGTAATTTAGAGTGCTCCATTGCTTCACAGCTAGGTACACTCTGTACCAATTCATACATACATACATACCTACATACATTGCAGTTTGAGTGTTTTCCTATAGAACTTTCACTTTAGCCTTATAGCCCGCCATAGCGGGCTATACAAGCCATTAAAGGCCTGACACAAAGACGAGGGCCTTTATTAAGGGATTGGGTTTGTAATGGCCGGTATAGCCCACTATTGAGGGCTATAAGGCTAATAGAACGTTCCGACCCTAGAGGGCAGAATGTTCAAATTTGTAAAAAAAAAATAAAAAAGGCCTGACAGAGTCTGAGGGGTTGAAATCACCTCGGGCTCCGTGAGGCCTCTGTTCACAGCAACAGCTATGAAAGGCAAGCATTGGAATGTGGCTGCTCCGGGCTTTAACTACCCATTAAAAGCCCAGAGCTACTTCATTGTCTACAATGGAGCGCTCAACATTCCAATGTTCTAATAAGAAATGTTAATTTCCAATATGTGTTATCAGTATCCGATTCGGACTTGCACCATTCAATGATACAACTGTTCATTTGGAGGTTAACTAACTTAACGTTGAATTGTTTTGAAGCGACTTTTACATGTTTTATGCAGTCCCATCCTGCCAAGTGCAATAGTAATGTCTGAGCTGTGACATTTCTCTGATGTTTTGCTATTTACGTCTCGGGATCTTATTAGAGATAATGCTTTCTGTAAGTATTTTCTTATCCTCTGGTTAGATGCTCTCACATATAGATTTTTGGTGGAGCTGAGGTAAGCGATTTTTTTGCAATCATTCCACCCATCAACTCTGAGTTTTCCTCAGTTTATGCCCTAAGTGCAGCGTGCATGCCTATGCTCGCTGTGTACCAGTATTCGAGGTATACATCACTGACAAAGCCAGATTAGGCACTGCCGGTCTAGGATTGTCTGTTTTCTTGTACAGGTGGGATCTGGTCTGGCACTTTTGGCTGAGCTGTTCCTATTGGAGTAGGGCTGATGCGAATTTACATGTGATTGGAATCTTTCTAAAGTGGCTATTTGGCAAAAAACAATCCATTTGAATGCATTCCAAGCAATTGCCAGTGGATGAGACTTTTTGTTCGCCCTCCACCCATCATCTTTGTGTTTTCTGTAATGCTTATGCGAGCTGCATACGTTCAATTAAGGCATGATTGGTACATAAGCGCAATTGCATCTTTGTGACAGAGAATAGCTGAGAAACTTAGTGCTAATTGAGACATCTTGGCCATTGCCAAAGAATGATGTCTCTGAAGTCATGGTCTGGCCTGTCATCAGTGCTGTCAGTTCGGAGTTGTGTGTTCACAATGTGAGGTTGGGAGGTGGGGCCTTCCTTTGGAGGAAAACAATTTGGTATCTGGTTTGTGAGTGAGGCAGCTTACCTCCGGGTGAGATATACACGGAAGTTGGTGAATAATGTGTTGGTGTCCAGGGTTCAAAATATGATTTTAGTTGTACAAATGCTACACTCATATCACCTTCATACCTGTAAACTCTTTTAACTCTTCTCTGATTGAAACAAAATTAGTCCTCTACCAAGAGGCTGCTCACCAAGTGGATTTCATTGTTTTTTCCATGAATGTGGGATTATCTTTTTTTTTTTGTGGAGGCATTTAATGTGCCGGTGCGATGAGCATGTACTATGGTTAGTAAAGTGTGAAGGTTGCCGCGCATTTGGTATTAGGCACCTAGGATTATGGATCACTCTTTCAGATAACCTTTAAACAAAGTGAGATGAGAACTTCTGAGTCCCAACAGTGACCTCCATTTTGAGTGACTAGCACTGGGGTAGACGGAAACAACCTGATTGATCTTAACCTGTGGATTCGGGTAAGCTTTCCGAGCCCCCAGAGGTCTCCAAATACCTTCGATTTTCAGTTATCACCAAAGTAAAATCAGTGTATTAAGTCTCTGCTACCACATCTACCTTCCAAGTTGTGAAATTTAGGTCATCAACAGCCGGTCCCAAGAGAATGAGAAAGTACTTTTCAGCCATGGCTGGCACTTGAAGATGCCTGCATTAATCAGCTCTGGGAGCTGGTATTCCCTCATAGAGCCAACGATAAGGACTTATGGCTTTAATTACATTGAAATGAAAGGGCCTCTGCCAATTAATGTGAGGAACGCGTCTCAATTATTCGCTCATAACTATGCACGAGCTTCAGACATGAATAAAAATTAAAAATTCCATACCTCAGATTGTCTCTTGCCATCCTTGCTTCTTCAGCCTTAGTAGATATCGGAGCCTTTTTTTATCTGCCTTTTATTTTTAAAGTTAATATATGTTTAAGGACCGGTGTTTCAAACTGACCACTTTCCGAGATTTTTTCTTTTCTGTTCCAGTTATTAATTGTTTTTTTTGTGGTAAATTCTTGTCAAATATTCCAAGTTTATTTAGAATAGGAAAAAACATCAAGAACGATTTGTGGTGGAAACGGAGAAATCCTCATAGTCGACCCCACTTCATCCCTTGGAGGCACAAATCCTCCCAGAATCCAGTACTTAATTTAAGCCCTTGGTTTCCGGTGCTTAGCACCGGCACTTGATCATCAAGAGCACCAGTTAAAACACATTAATTTATGGTAGGCACGGGGAGATTAAGTGATTTGCCCAAAATCACAGGTTGTTGAGTTAACACCGAGACTCGAACCTGGTTCTACAGCTCTGGCCATTACTCCACATCCTCTCCCCACTTTCGTGGTTAGAAGTTGGTTCCGTTGTAGGCGGCGCCAAAAAGAGAAATGGGCTGGTGCAAGCTGCCGCTTGGCGAGAGCCCCAGCCTTTTTTTTATTTCACAAATTCACTACTGCCAGAATCAAAGCCGAAGGGGTTTAAAAGCATTTTTGAGCAGAGTGCCCACTATTTATGTGTGTGGCAATGTTATGTGTTTGTTTTTCTGTACATATCTACATATAGGCAAGAGCCACCTATAAAGGACAAACATTATTTACGAGGTTTGCTATGCTGCATTACATTGCTTATGTTAGTAGGAGCATGAGGTACTGAACCCTTTACGTGTAAATGACATTCTGTAACTGAAGGGAGACACGGGGCATACTTTTGTGCTGTACAAGTGCCGTTTCTTGTGTAACTCCACAAAGAACACCGTATTTATCAATGAAATATTTGTGCAGCAGGGCAAAAGTGGAAGAAAGCATATCGTACATTTTCTGCAAACCATCTAATGTGTCTACTCCTTATAAATCATGTTATATTTGTTAGATTATTTTCTTACAAAGAAAATCTAATCTATTGACAACCTTTCTTAAAAAGGAGCACAATGATCTTGCATTGTATTTGATAGTAGGTCTTATGATAAATTAAATAAGCTGATTTTGCCTCATAACACGTTTGAAAAAAATATGTATTTGCTGAACGTTCTTCTATCTAAGCACGGCTAAATAGTACAAAACCAGTTTAGTTAATTTTGAGCAACATAAATAGTGCAAAATGTATTTGCTTCACTCTTGGAAAGTTTCATGTGGTGCTGTCTGTGGGAAAAGATGAATAATTGTATGTCCTTCCTGCCATGGCAGTATCAGACCACAGAAGGTAGCCCATAAACTACAGTGAGACTAGGGCTGTACATTATACCAAACAACAATGTCTCAATGTGGATTTCATTGTAAGGACCAGTTATGCAAAAGCAAACCATTAAATAGCGAACTTGTTGGAGGAGTAAATCCACATAGGAAAGACACAGGGAGACGGAAGGTGTAGAGTTACATGTATTCAAGACTACTCAGCACATGATGGACATATTACATCATATGTACAGATCATATGGACAAGAAGCACTGCGTGACATTTACTGGCAATGTAACCAACAGAATACTGTGCACAAGTGCTCGTGAAAATTGTGACGGCGCAAGTGACACATGAAGTGGTATATACAGCGGTGAACAATGGGGCGCAACAGAGAGAACAATGGAACAATAAGTCTGACAAATTTAGGGCATCGAAACAATTAGCGCTAGAGATTTACAAGGAACAATAGATCGAATGCCCGTGGCAGAAGGGCGCCAAAGTTCAACGCTGTTGAAGTCGACGGCGTTTCGGCCTGTAGAAATCTAGGACATCATCAGGACTGGTTACATATACTTTGGGACAGTGTTGAGACAGAACAGAGGAAGGAATCAACCAGTAGAGCACGGCCTCGGGGGAGTACAAGAGGTCCGTGAGTGATAAAAATAATGAATTGGGAGAGCGGAATGCAACCCCGTCAATCGGTAATAATTGGAAGGCGAACGAATCGGCCCCAGGGAATCCGTGGCGTGTCAACAACCGACTTGAATCAGGCAGTTTACCTGGATTGCGACTTGTTTATTCATGTATGTTAGGTACCTGGATTTGGGAATTGTGAAAAGGTGGGTGGTAGAAACTGGGTTACTGGTTGACTAAGGTGTGAGCCCTGGTCAAGCAGCAACCACAATTCTAGTTAGGGTAAGGCACAAGCAAACCCCAACTGTACCTGTGCTCGCCCTCTGGTAGCTTGGAATGTAGCAACCGAGCTTAACTTGAAGGTAATGTGTAAAGTATTTGTGCAACAATTCACCACACAAAAAGATTCCACTCTACTAGACCTGAACTACAAAAATCCAATCTGGAAATCCATCAATATTGAATTTTAAAGTTGTGAGTTGAAATAGTGCTAAAAAGCACAAAGCGCCAACAAGGGAAACCTGGTCGCACCTGATTGAGAAAAAGTCACAAGTTCAGGCCAACCATGATGGAGCATTGGCCGGCTAAAGGAGCCCAGTTAGACCCGCTGTACAAAGTACCTTAAATCCTGTTTGCGGAGTGTTTTGTTAATCTCGGTCGATGAAGTGCTGCACAGCTGAACCAATACTTCAATTCTGAGATGCAGTGAGGCTGCAGTGTGAGTTCCTTTTGCATCTTCATCAAGGCTCCTGTAAATAGAGCTTGTCCTGGTGTCAGGGATGTGGTACACAGCTGGCCACGCATTAGTTCAAAATAGCTGTGAGGCTGCGATGTGGAACCCGGTGTCGTAGTTGAGGCCGCCATCAACAAGAGATGCAAGAGCCTGGGCCAGAGATTCCCAGTGCCTTCGACGATGTGTTGATTCTGAGAACTGCAAGGGCAGTGCAGACCTTTTTCACCGGGTCCAATAAACTCATCAGTGGCGATTAATCTGTTATGCTCAAGGATACGCCGCTCAGCCAAAGAGATGATTCCGTTCTGCTCGGGGATGCACTGCTTGGCAGAGAAGATGCATTGATTCCGCTGGTAAGCACCTTAGGCTCACTTCAAAGGGTCCAAGACTGGGGTGGCACCACTTGGCAGGGTAGATTCACAGATGGCAAAGTCCAGGCGCAGTTGCAAGATTATTGGAAGCCTGTTATGTCCCTGAGGTTTCAGATTAGGAGGCCATCCAAATAGCACTGGGAGTCACTCCGGGTTCTGGGTTCAAAAGATGTAGGTCCAGTCCTTCTCACCTAAGCAAGAGGGCAGAAGGCAGCAGATCAGCACAGCAAAACAGGAGTCCAGCAGAGTAGCAGTTCAGTTATGTGATCAGAGACAGGCTGCAGGCACTGAATGGCTAAGGTGAGAAAATGCCAATTTCCTCAAAGTGGCATTTGCAGAATTGTAAATTAAAATCTGACTTCACCATAAATTAGGATATTAAATTAGGATTCCAGAAACTCCAACCCTGAATCAGTTATATCTTCCCATTTAGCATTTGGAGAATAAATGTAGAATGTAATAAGGCAATCCCAATATTATCCAATGGGAGATATAGGCCTTGCAGTAGTGAACAATGCATTTGAGTTTTTCACTACCAAGACATGTAAAACATAAAAGTACACATTCAATCTTTTAAATACACTGCTCTCTGCCCTTGGGGCTGTCTAGGGTCTACCTTAGGAGTGAACTATATGCATTAAAAAGGAAGTTTTGGGCCTGGCAAAATGTGTTTTGCTATTTCAAAATGGCAGTGTCCACCCTAAAAACATGGTAACAATGGCTTATCCCCAATTGGCATATTTAATTTACTAGTAATCCCTTAGTAAAATGCCACTACATGTGCCCTGGACCTGTAAATCAAATGTTACTAGTGGGCCTGTAGCACTGTTTGTGCCACCCACCTAAGTAACCTTTTATTATGTCTCAGGCTTGCCATGGCAGTCTGTGTATGGAGTTTACAAATTTTCGCTTGGTAACCAGGTAACGCTAGTGGGCGCTCTACTCTTGTCACGGGATAAGTACACATATATATATATATTATAATCTAAGTGGTGCTCAAAAGGGAAGAAAGATTGGTTACCAATTCAATCTTGTGTTTACCCTCCACCAGAGAGTAACAATGCATTCAAAATCGACCCCAGGCACACATAAGTAAATTCAACAGTCCATGTTATATTGAAAAAGTCCAATAGTCTTCAATCCAACGCCCATGTATTTATTCAGTCTTTCCAATTTTCAAAGTGAAACCAGGTAAACTTTTCTAGACACAGCTAGAACTTCAGATCTCAGAGCAAAAACAGCCAACACGTGTTTCGTCGTGCAGTATAGTGCAGAAATGACTTCTTCAGGGCTGTAAACCCAAGAGGAACATAAATACTCTACGCATTCTATACAGTAACATATATATATCACAGTGAAGTGTATCATAGTGTAGATCAGAAATCAAACATAGAGTGTGGATTATAAGGGCATGATCCATTGTTATAGAAAAGGTGAGCACAACCATCACCGAAGTATAGTCAAGATCTAATGAGAAAAGAAATAAAAATGTTGTTGTAAATCACCCTAGACGTGATTACCCAAGAGCAGAAAGCAAGCAGATAATAGAATTCCAAATCACCTGATATGAACGATTCCTAGTCAATTGTACAAGATAAGGCATTCCAATTGCTAGACTTCCTTAAGATCAAAAACCTATAGAAACAAAAGACACATCATGAGATCATCTCCATTTAGCACTGGCTATCTAACTTGTCCAACCCTGTTGAAAACCATAGTCACCTCACTAATTTCTTGTTACGAGTATCAGTTCCTGTATCCAAATTTCGAATCAAATAATAATGTGACCAAAAGGTAGTGTCTATAAACTGTAGTAAAATATAAGAGACAAAGATTTAAAACATACGCTTATTTCATATTAACAAAGGATTATCGAAACGAACAAGTTTATGACACTCCATATCATCCCTATGTGTGTTTAATACTCTACCTATATTATAGACAATCAAGTCCTGAAGGTGATATTTCATCAACCTACTTTTCTAATGTTCAGGTAAAGCACAAGTGTAGAGAACACAAACAATCATAAGTTTGTGATCTTTTGAAACAAACTATTTATATTTTTACTTAAGAAAAGGAGTTTGAGGGATGAATAAGTCATGATACACCTAACTCTCACCTGTGGTAAAGACGATCAAGGTTTGAGAGTAATCTTCTCTGATGATCAACTAAGACACAAGTATTGTAACAATACGAGAAAACAATCACAAGTTCGTGACCTGTGAGAGATGCTTCATCCCGGTTATCCTATTTCCTCAATGACGTATAATGCTTGTACGTCATAATAAAGCGTAAGAAATAAAGCTTTTTAAACAAACTATTTATAATATTATTTAAGAAAAAGGAGTCTGAGACATGCATAAGTTATGACACCCCTGATTCTCACCTATAGTAAAGACGATCAAGGTTTGGAAGTAATCTTCGATAGCAATTAGTAAGACACAAGTATTGTAGGAATACAAGTATCACGAGTTTGTGACCTGCGAATATAAAAAGAAAAGAAAACGGGCCACAATTCAAGAAAACTATTGCCCAAAGCATTATCTATCCAGTAAAAGCAAACCGAGATTCCTCACCTACATTCCTGCTTGTAGTACCGTTTCCCGGTAGTCACATTCTCTCGACGGCGTTCAGCGTGAGCGCCATCTTGGTATAGTCTTATATACTATTTCACTATAAACGCCATATTAGAGTGGTAAAAGTTAAAAATAAACTTAATATGATTACTTGTATGATCAAAACTAGCGATTAACCCCTTCGCTGCCGTGGACATTCCGCTGCAGCGCTGGGGGGGGCAGGGGGGCAGCGCGGTGGGCCTGTGCTCATGACGGAGCCGCTCCGTCATGAGCCACAGTTGAGCTGTGCTCATGACGGAACGGTTCCGTCATGACTCCGCCCATTTGCGTTGTCGCCCCGCACAGGCGGGGAAACAGCGCCGCGCAGGCGGAGCGGCCGCCAACAGGATTGTCATGACGGAACCGTTCCGTCATGAGCACACGGCAACCGTGGCTCATGACGGAACGGTTCCGTCATGAGCGGGGAAGGGGTTAATAAACTTTACACCAGACAATCACTACCCTTCATTTAACAAGTTTCACCCCCACTGTTTATTACATTCTTGTAGTTGCGTCCGAGTCCCCGATAAAGTTATTCACTCTAATTCGTGCATACTCCGTCCTGTAAACTATCATTCAGTACTAACCCTACAAAAGGCGCCATCTTATACTATTAAGTATCGTATAGATTAAGTTTGTATCAAACACTCCGAATATCAAAAAGATAATATCTAACTATTTAATTAACACCATCGCGTCATAATTAAGGATTGGTAGTACCCCTCAACCCAAAAAACTACTAATAAGTGAGTAGTAAATCGACCACCGAAATCAACAAATACGTATAACAAATAAGGGAACACGCCGACTATAAATTACATTATTCCCGAGAACAATATTATCTAAGTATTGTCCTAAATACAAACACTCATTATATAGTCATGGCCCGGAAATGAAGCGCAAAGTTAAGGTCCATCTTCAAAATCATTCATCAACAGTTTAAATAAGCGATCTAAAATAATAGTAATATACTACCTCCAATGGGTTTAATATCTAAGGCGGATAAGTTAGATATAACAGAGGTAAGAGTAAAAAGGTAAACAGAAAAATATAAAGAGAATACAATTATAGAAAGTGAACTCATCATTATGAAAGCAGCGAGAAACTCACTGAAAAACTGAACATTAAATATTATTTGATATTCATCAATCTTAGAATAAAACACATTATATATCCATCAGAGTTCAGTAACAAAGCCAATAAAGGTATTGATATGTTATCTCCCAGTTCTGCATAATACACAATATACATGGAAAGTAAAGACGGTGCGGTAATTACCTACTATCTTATTCATCATTGTTAAAGTAGCAAAAAACACTCACTACAAGACAGTACAGACAATATCATCTGATTCCCCATTGACCTTAAGATAGGGTACATCATATATCCATCTGAGTTCAGTTACAACACAAATAAGATCATGGCTACAAAGTCTCTCAGTTCAGCATAATGCACAAAGACCACATGAACTATATATTGCATCATCATGAATATAGGGGACCAGGAATGGCAGTTTAAAATTTCATTTACAATAAAATAAACAATTCATTGACCAAGAAAATACTGTAGCTCACTGTCAATATTCATACCGAGTTCTACTGCCCTCAATTTCATAATCCAAATTGCTTCTTTGCGTCTGAGCAGTAGTTTCTATTGCCACCACTTATGTCCATTTTCACATGCTCAATTCCATGGAAACTAAGTTTATGATTAACTTTGTCTTGATAGTTTTGAACAGCGTGTGCTGCTATAGGATATCGGGTGTCACCATTCTTCAGTGCTCTAAAGTGTTCCATCATCCTCTCTCGAAGTCGCCTAGTTGTACTTCCGATATATATCTTACTGCATGTACAAGTAATAACATAAATAACAAAAGTGGTGTCGCAGTTGATGAACATGTTGATCTTATAGGTACCAGCATTGTTATAATTGAAGTGAGTTATTTTATTTACAGCCCACCGACATGAGATACAACGTCCACATTTATGGAATCCTTTAACTTGGTTACTCAACCAATTCACATTTTGCGGTGGTCTGGGATAAATAGGACTGATCATGTTAGTCAGTGTTATTCCCTTCCTAAATGTCAAACTCGGTTTCTCAGTCAGATATGGCATAATCGTTTTATCAGATCTTAGCATATGCCAGTATTTATTAAGTATCCTGTATAATTTGTTGCTCTCTTGACTGTAATTAGTTACCATTCTGATCTTATCACTGCCATAAACTTGCTTTTTCTTACTGACAGGTTTTAAGGTCTCTTTCCTATGTCACTTATGAGCTTTCACAGCTGCATCATCAATTACACTCCGGTCATAACCCCTGGCCATGACTATATAATGAGTGTTTGTATTTAGGACAATACTTAGATAATATTGTGCTCATGAATAATGTAATTTATAGTTGGCGTGTTCCCTTATTTGTTATACGTATTTGTTGATTTCGGTGGTCGATTTACTAATCACTTATTAGTAGGCCTGGGCTAAATTTCCGTTCCGCTCGCGGAAATTGCGATAATTTGACATTTTCGCGTTCTGCGGAGAGCGCGAAAAATGTAAAAATTTCCGCATTCCGCAGCTTAGCGATAATTTGTTTCTTGCTTGCGCTGTAAAATAATACATTCTAGCGCGTGCGCGATCGCCTTACCTGAATCCCCGCGTTCGCAGACAAGTTTTCCCGATCCGGCCGCGTTCTCCATGAGATGTTGGATTGTTGGTAGCCATTTGCGCTGTCTCGCGACAGTTCGCGCCCGCAGTAACGTCATGCGTCGCGCGATCACGTCTTTCTTCTCGCGATCATGCACCGCGAGAAGAGTGAAAACAAGATGGCCGCGCCCGCGAGCAACCGCATGGGTAAGTTGGCGAGCCGCAACCACGCAGAAAATACCGCGAACGGGCGGGAAAAAAACTTTCGCATCTTCGCGATATTTCCGCGTGTTTGCGGAGATTTTTAACATTTTTGCAATAATTTGCGAAAGTTGATTTAGCAAATTCCGCCCACCGCTACTTATTAGTAGTTTTTTGAGTTGAGGGGTACTACCAATCCTTAATTATGATGCGATGGTGTTAATTAAATAGTTAGATATTATCTTTTTGATATTTGGAGTGTTTGATACAAACTTAATCTATACGATACTTAATAGTATAAGATGGCGCCTTTTGTAGCGTTAGTAGTGAAAGATAGTATACGGGACGGAGTATGCACGAATTAGAGTGAGTAACTTTATCGGGACTCGGACGCAACTACAAGAATATAATAACAGTGGGGTGAAACTTGTTAAATGAAGGGTAGTGATTGTCTGGTGTAAAGTTTATTAATCGCTATTTTTGAACATACAAGTAATCATATTAAGTTTATTTTGAACTTTTACCACTCTAAGATGGCGCTTATAGTGAAATAGTATATAAGAGTTTACCAAGACGGCACTCAAGCTGAACGCCGTTGAGAGAATGTGACTGCCGGGACACAGAACTACAAGCAGGAATGCAGGTGAGGAATCTTGGTTTGCTTTTACCGGATAGATAATGCTTTGGGCAATAGTGTTCTTGAATTGTGGCCCGTTTTCTTTTCTTTTTATAGTTGCAGGTCACAAACACGTGATTCTTGTATTCCTACAATACTTGTGTCTTACTAATCGTTATCGAAGATTACTTCCAAACCTTGATCGTCTTTACTAGAGGTGAGAATCAGGGGTGTCATAACTTATGCATGTCTCAGACTCCTTTTTCTTAAATAATATTCTAAATAGTTTGTTTAAAAAGCTTTATTTCTTATGCTTTATTACAACGTACAGGCATTATACGTCGTTGAGAAAATAGGATAAGCGGGATGAAGCATCCCTTACAGGTCACGAACTTGTGATTGTTTCCTCGTATTGTTACAATACTTGCGTCTTACTTGATCATCAGAGAAGACTACTCTCAAACTTTGGTCGTCTTTACCAGAGGTGAGAGTTAGGGGTATCATGACTTATTCATCCCTCAAACTCCTTTTTCTTAAGTAATAATATAAATAGTTTGATTCAAAAGATCACAAACTTGTGAATGTTTTTGTTCTCTACACTCGTGCTTCACCTGAACGTTAGAAAAGTAGGTTGATGAAATATCACCTTCAGGACTTGATTGTCTATAATATAGGTAGAGTATTAAATATACATAGGGATGATATGGAGTGACATAAATTGTTCGTTTTGATAATCCTTTGTAATATGAAATAAGCGTATGTTTTAAATCTTTGTCTCCTATATTTTACTACAGTTTATAGACACTGCCTTTTGGTCGCATTATTATTTGATTCAAAATTTGGATACTGGAACTGATACTCGTAAGAAGAAATTTGTGAGATGACTATGGTTTTTATCAGGGTTGGACTAGTTAGATGGCCAGTCCTGAATGGAGATGATCTCCTGATGTGTCTTTTGTTTCTATAGGCTTTTGATCTTAAGGACGTTTAGCAATTGGACTGCCTTATCTTGTACAATTGACTAGGAATCGTTCATATCGGGTGATTTGGAATTCTGTTATCTGCTTGCTTTCTGCTCTCGGGTAATCACGGCTAGGGTGATTTACAACAAAATGTTATTTATTTTCTCACTTGATCTAGACTATACTTAGGTGATGGTTGTGCTCACCTTTTCTATAACAATGGATCATGGCCTTATAATCCACACTCTAGTTTTGATTTCTGATCTACACTATGATACACTCCACTGTGATATATATGTGTTACTGTATAGAATGCATAGAGTAATTGTGTTTCTCTTGGGTTTACAGCCCTGAAGAAGTCATTTGTGCACTATACTGCACGACGAAACACGAGTTGGCTGTTTTTGCTCTGTGAAATGAAGATATAGTTGTGTCTAGAAAAGTTTACCTGGTTTCACTTTGAAAATCGGAAATACTGAATAAATACATGGACGTTGGATTGAAGACTATTGGACCTTTTCAATGTAACATGGACTGTTGAATTTACTTATGTGTGCTCGGGGTCGATTTTGTGTATGGAGTTTAGCTGCCATTTTGATTTGGCAAAATAAACCTTTTGTCAGGCCCAAACATTCCTTTGTAGTACACATATGTCACCCCTAAACCCCTAAGGTGGGCCCTGTAGGGTGCAGTGTATTTCAAAAGAAGTACATGTACTTTTGAGTTGTATATGTTCTGGTAGTGAAAAACTACTGCAAGTTCTACCTCTCCCTTTAACTAAGATTGGAGTTACCTATTATATTTAATACGCTGTAATTTTCAAATATGTGCGGGTAACCTGTTGATGATTGTTGTCTTTGGAACTGTAATGATAAATCCCAGCTTATGGTGTTGTCGGATTTTAAATTACAATTTTGAAAATGCCACTGTTAGAAAGCTGGAAATTCCTGCCTTAGCTATTTAGTGCCCCTGTAGCCTGTACCTGGGTCACATGACTGGGTGTAGTTGACAGTTGAGCTTTGTGTATTCCTCCTAGACAGTAACATGCAATAGGGAGTCTAGGTGTGCCTTCACTGGCAGTATGGGATGGAGGGGCTGGGCACAGCCTCACTTACACTTGACTATGCTATGTCCTTCCTCTACACACATGGCTGCATAACCCCTGTAGTAGGTCTGAAGCCAGGGCCTAGGGACCTCAAAGGGAAACCTCTAGAAACTTTCCCCACTGCAAAGGCACCACTGGGTATAAATACTGAACCTCAGACATAAACACTTCAGCAAACCTCTGGACCTGTGGAGACTGTGATAGGAAGAAGGACTGCTGTGCTGCTGAAAGGACTTCCACTTTGCTGGACTGCTGCTCTGACAGACCTGTTGCCCTGCCCTGCTGACCTGCTGCCTGGGTGAACAGAGAACTGGACCTTCAATTTCACCCTTGAACCAAGGACAGCAGTCTGGTAGCCTCTTGGTCTGAGCCTCAGGGACATAAAAGGCTTGCCAACAACCCGCACCTGCCCCTGGACCCAGCTGCAGTGAGTTCCTTATCCCCATGTGGTGCCCCTTCGGTCCCGGACATTTGGTTTGGCCCAAGGCAGCTCTTCTCACCCACGTACAGATCAGTTTGTATCGAGAGCTCGCCGCTTGCAGCGAAATTCAAAATGCAGTTGGGAGGCCACCGCTTCGCGCTACATTATTGACAGATAGCAGGGTACTGCCAATGCAAAGCTCCAGCAACACCCGAAACGCTATGCCGACAGCCTCCTACAATGCTCTCGCTGCTCCTCGCGGCCCCCTTCAACACAAACTGGACTCTTGGCATCAATTTGAGATGATGAACTACAGAGGGCCCTACCTGGTGAATGTAGTCAAACGTGAGAATTTGACCCTGTCCAGCACAACCACTTTGGTTCTTTGTGCATTTTGGTGCTATTTTCACTGTGTATTTTAAAAATGAATAACTCCGGTTCTACTGATTTAATTGTTTTCATTTTGGTCTTTTTTTTTTAAACATACTTTATTGATGACTTTGACATTCTGTCCAATGCAGTGGGTATCATACAGAGACAGTCTTTTGTATTTGTAAGATGTACAGCATATATGTTGCATGTAAATTTTATACGTTTTTCGTACTATGCGATAAGAACGAAGGACAATGATCTCTAATGATAACGTTGTAGTCACAGCAAAGAAATTGTCAGCATAAAGCCCTTACATTTCCAATTAACGAGAAGAACTTGTTCAACCATGTCCCCTCCCTCCCTAACCCGCCAAACCCCGACTCCTGGTCAGTCTTAATGTAACTTCCATAATAATCAGAGGAGGATGCTAGTGGTGTAACACTGGGATTTTGGTATTGTTTAATTCATTACATTTTGCTCTACATTTCTAAACTGGTGTGGGATCCTTTTGTGGTGTATTTTCACTGTGTTACTGTTTGAGGTTTTGAACAAATACTTTACATATTGCATTTGAGTTAAGTCTAACTGCTTTGTGCTAAACAACCAGAGAGTTGAGTGCAGGTTAATTTTAGGGTTGCTTGTGTCTTCATGCTGAGAAGAATTGTGGTTGCTGCTTGACCAGGGCTTTCACCACAGTCAAACACCAACCCAATTTCTTACATCAACAAATCTCAAATTGTTTCTGTGAGTTCTCCTTTCCGCATCTTCTGCTTTTTCTTTCTAGGGATATGGAGATAGCCAAGAGTTTGAGTGTCTGTTGTAGGGCCTTGTTTGTGTCTTCCATTTTGGAGATCCACCCTTCCGCTTCTGTGATCCTGTCTACTGCTTGCTGCTGTTCCTGCCTCAGCAGGCTGATATCTGTGTCGACCACTCCTATTTGGCCTCTGGGACTTCCTTGGAGGCATTGATGGCCTGCTGAATAATAGCTGTGTCTGAGGCCAGAGACATGGCAGTGTCCACTGACATTCAGGTTCCCCAAGGCGAGGCTGCCCCCCGGCAGCACCACTATAGTGGGCATATTTATCAAGGGTAACCTGTTTGCCTGTGGGAAAGAAGGGCATTTGTCTGTTGCCATTGTGCACGTGAGGTAGTATGAAGTGCCTTCCAGTCAGATTACCCAATCCTTACCTTGTCCTGCCAACATAGCAGCCCTCAGAAGCAGCACCCCACATGAGGTGCTACAAACAGTCTGATCTTGGGGGGGTGTTTGTAGAATCCAGTAGGTCACTTGGCCCTATGAGCCCAGGCAATGAGTCTGGGGTAGCTCAACCAGGCCAGCATACCATTGTGTGATCCCACGTCTCTGTCTTCTGACTCAGCACAACAGCAGCACCGCTAGCCTCTCTTCCTTGGCGATGCAAACTCAATGATGACCCACCTTGGCATCTTGGCCTGGATTGAGATGGTAACACTGGAGAGCACTCCTGCACAAGGCACTCAGCAAATGCAGATGCAGGCTGCCATGCTGGCATTGCCACCAACCTTCACAGCGGTGCTAGAGGCGGGTGGCCAGTCCCAGTCCACCAGGGAGGAGGCCCTCTCTCCCCAGCAAGTCTAGCACTCAGAGATTCCCTAACTTCCACTAGAGGGTTATAAGAGAATGGCAGCCAGTCTGCACCCTCTCTCTGGCTGCTCCATTTAGGCCCGAGTGTTTTTTTCTGTGCTGACTAGTGTGTGCATTTCTGCAGGACTATAGCTCGTGCCTGGCAGTATCCAAGTTCAGGAGTGGCATGCTGCTGTCTTTAGGGGTCCTGACACCATCTGCTGATCCTCCCTAAGCTTGGTAAGACCCCATCAGCAGCTGGATGCACAAGAAAAGTAAGGATTGCATTGGGCTTTTGGAGGAGCTCCATAAAGTCACAACTGCTATCTAAGGCTGCCAGCCACATTCCCAATGTCAGCCATTATAGAACTATAAGTAATAATAAAATGTGTCAGAAATACTCAGCAATGTCCACCCATGCCTGAGCATGCACAAGCTGCGTCTTTGAATTGTGCTGAAATAAGAAAAGAAAAAAACATTCAAATATGGTCACCAAAAAAGCAGTTCCAACGCAAGTGGCAAGTATCAGAGAGGAGCCTGGTAGTAGTTTGTGGGCCCCCGCAAAAGAAAAAAAAGTATTAAAACATGTTAGTGAATTGCACAAATTATTTAAAAAACAGAAGAGACACATTAACCTACCAAACCTAGCACTAAAAATAGCTACTTTTAAGGTGAATGTGCACATTGTGCACAAACAAAATGCCTACACTCACGATGAGAGGAGCCAATAGCTAAAGCATATCAAAATATAAAACAAATATGGTCCAATATTGCCGTCAAGGTGTGCTGCTAACATTATGAACCACTAGACTGAAGGTGGAGTTGTTTGTATATGTCAACAGATCCCCAAGATGGCCAAATAGAATGATATTACAACTTTGCTATTATGTATATTCATATTACATATTTGTTTTGTGGCTAGTTAGCTTAAAAAAAGCTATTTTCTTCAAAGTGCATCTAACAATAGGCACTGGTTGAAATTAGAATGTTGAGATTTTGTTCAGGTTTCATGAATACATTTTTGACAAACAAAGGACAAGGGTGAGGGCAACTGGATTTATGTGATTCTGTGGCTGCAGCATTTACCACATTTGATAAATATTTTGGCAGATAATTTGCTCAAAGTGCAGATTCACAAAAATTATATTTCAAGCTCAGAAAAGGTGATAATGAAACTTTATATAATGTATTGAGTTTAGCCGTTAAGAGAAAATAAAAAAGTAGCACCTGAAAAAGCACACAGGGAGGGACATAGTAATGTGTCCTGCTCCAGGTGTTGGACAAAAGTCAAAAGAGGAAGGAAAGCTTACACAGGTAATGAACAAGGGCAAACAAAGGAGAGTGACAGTGAAGCAAACCAACAGTAAGTAATGGGCGGACTCTAAGCCCACTCTGAGATAACCGTGTCTAGTAACAGACAGCACATGCACTGTCTTAGGTGAGATCTAAAAAGAAACCACTCTGTGTTGCAAACTGGGTAGATATGTAAATAAATCACAACGGTTCCTTTAGATTAACTTATGTAGCAGTTAAATACAGATTCACTGATCATCAATTATTTGGGTGGGTTGCAAGTTTCAAGAGGTTAATCAAATGAAAAACCTAACTGTAAAAAAATTAGAAAAGAGTTTTTTTCAGACTTCTGCTATAATTGTGCAATAAGTAATGCAGAAATAATTAAAGGTTCTACAATGGTGAAGTGGTGTATTTCGGACTTTGACAGTATAAATTATAGTGTTTTAACTTTTCAAGCTGTGTTTTATCAATATTTCTATCTCTAATGCAAGGGGTGTGTGGGGTCATTTCAGGCACAAGAAAGATAGGAATGGTGGGCCAAGAGCACCATTAAAACGTGACAATGAACAGCTGGCTTGAGAATCAATGCATGAGTTTTGTAAACTCTGCCAGGTGAAAGTAGGTAGAAGGCCATCGGACATGAAGCTTGGGAAGGTATGTAACTTGTCATAGGTGTAGTTCATGCTAAACATAAGTGGGGAAGAAAGCAAATGCACTGTGCTGTGAGGCAACCCTGGGAAAAAAACACTCACATACTGGGCGACTTATCAGCATCAGTAGGGAATATTAGCAAAAGATCAATAATGTGCTTCTGTCTAAATTATTCGTTTACCTCTAGAAATAAGCAACCAAAACTCTATTTGATCCCGGAATTACATGGTGTCATGGGTTGTCTGATGGATTCCAAGTAAAGATTAACCAATGAATACCCAGTGGTCCTGCTTTAGCAGATCTCTGCTGCCTCATACACAAGCTGCACTTTGGTGAAGGAACTGCAGCTGTTTCATGTCACAACATTTTTATACCCAGAGTGACTCCAGCTCACTAAGGAATATTCTCCCAAGTAAGACGTGATGTCTGAGTGAGTTTAGTATACTGGGAGCAACTGCTTCATGTCATATAAATTTCCTGCAGGTTTACAATCCCTAGAAGCACAATCCTGAGACCCGGCTAGAAAAGGACTCCACTCCAGTGGCTGACATGGTTATAGTACCTGGATAATGGCAGGCCTTCTTCTTTAGCTCCATCATCTAATGTTTCGCTCTAATTGTACATTGTTTAGGTCTTGGCTAGATAGCGCATGTGCTGTCTCGAAGAGACTGTTGTATACAATATGTGGGCCTCGGCCTGCCTACAGGCTTCACATGTTCTGGTTTTATAGTCACTCTCATATTCGTTCTCCCTATTTGTGCACGGCATGCATGCATCATGCCTCTTCTGGTGTTTAGCCTTCACCGAAAGCATGGACCAATTACTACTATCCATCTGCTGCTCCCATTTTAGAAACTGTTTTAGGAACTACTTTTTTCGTCGTTTAAGAGCATTTCACATGAGCCCTCATGTGTTCACTCGCTCCGCTTCTGTAAACAGGCCTGCAAATCTTGTTCTTATCACTGCACATTTGCAGTGCTTTCAAAGACCGAGGTCAAATGTCAGATGCTGTTTTCCGAGGGCACATGGTTTTCTCTGCTGCTTTCAAACACACAAGCTGCCCCTGCCACAGAGCCCAGGGCACGCCCCCTTGGGTGACAGAGCGATTGCTTGTTTTGCTCTGTGCCACCAAAAGCAAATATTCCAACACAAAATTGGTTTCCGGTGCCCCTTCATGTTTCCTTTTTTGAGCGACATATTAAAGCAGGCAGCACGCCAGTTCTGCGACTCTCACTATATGAGCGCACTCAGGCATCAGCGGGGAGGCTTAAACTGCTCCAGGCAGATTAAAGATTAGCCAGGCCTAGTAGAAACTGGTCGCACACTAATTTGGATCTCTCTCATTAATTATGTATAAACATGTGGTGTTTGTCATGCGCCTTTAGCACACCAGCAGAATGGGGTGTGCATGTGACTATCTCGGATGAGGGAAGCATTGGCCATCAGCTTCAGATTCCATTTTTATTACCATTGTACTTCATAAATAGTTTTTGTTTTTAGTTCCAGCATAGCTACTTCCTTATCGTCGTTGTTTCCCCTTGTTACTTTCAACCGCCCCACTCCCTCCATTGCTTGCCCATTGGTGCTTTCACCCACCTGTGGCCTTTTTGTCTTAATTCATTTTATTAATAGTGCAAACTGGACCCAAATGCATTGGAGCGCTTTATATGAAGCACCAGTTCAATTTCACAAGGTCACATGCATTAATTATAGCCATAAGGTTATTTGCCAGAAATGACAGGATTATGACCCAACGCCAAGACCAGTACCTGGTTTCCCAGATCCAAAGGTGGCAACTCTGGCTGTTATGCTGCATCGTCTCCCAAGAAGAGGTCTTGAAATTGACAACCCTGAGAAGAGGAGGTGGTGTAACTGCTAGAGATGCAACTTTGTAGCGGGGGATGCAGGTTTCAAATCTAGGCGTTGGCTCAGCATCTGATCAACTGTGTTTTAACCTGTATTTGCTATTTAGTGCCAGTGTGCAGAGGTGTACAAATACTTTAAGGTCTGGGCCCTTCCTCTGCCTGCAGTTCAGAGCTTTAGGAGAGGGACAAACCCAGGAAAGCAGTGTCCTCTTCACTCCTTCCCATTTGTTTACAGATAGTACTTCCACACTCCAGGACGTTAATTGGTCAGTGTGTTTCTCAATTGCTTCATTGGACTCAAGCTGAGGGCCACTTCCTTAGCTATAAGCACATATAATTAAGGAGGAATGCTCAAAAGATGCCACAGAATTGGCAAACAAAAGGGCTTAACCTTAAGTATTTATTTTTTACATTTTTAAATATAACGCAAACTCGAACCAAAAGCAATGTAACTGGTGCTCATGTAAAAGCATTGGAGCGTTTTACATGAGCACCAGTTACATTACACAAGGACACATTCATTTTGTGTAGGCAAGGGGAGATCAAGAACCTGATTTAGAATTTGGTAGACAGGTTACTCTGTCACAAACATGACGGATTTCCTGGTGGCCGTATTCCAAGTGCCGTTGGATATAATGCATCTGTATTACTGCGGATGGGATATCCGTCGCATTTGTTATGGCATGACATGTCAGCCAAACTCTAAATCATGCCCTAAGTCATTTGCCGAGAATCACAGGATGTTGAGCAGATGCCATACTCAAACCTGGTTCCTGTGCTCCAAAGTTGGCAGCTCTTGCGTTACCCACATCCTCTCCCATCAACAAGAGCTTCTATGGCTTCTTCCACTCTTATGCCTTCCAGTATGAGTCCCTCTTCCTGAGCACCTACCTGTGCCCCCTCTGCCCTGTCTTCTAGATTACAAGGCTTATACGTAATAGGAATAAGCATCACATGTCCAAGTTTACAGCTAAGCATCATACTTCAGATTATAATATTTAAAACACTTACTTTGAATGTGCTACATTGGCCTCTCAGTGTTAATACACTGAACTGTTAGTGTTTCTCATTGTCACTGTAGTCTCATGGATGGCAAAATTAATATTTTGTTTGTTAATATATTTGAAAACATTTGGTGCCAGTCTCTTGGTTGGAAAGTGTAGCTATATAGTTATTCACATGAAGTATTTTACCACTCAAAAATATACAAAGACCAAATAAACATGGTTGATGGTCGAATGCGAGCAGTGGATTTAAATCTGTTGAAAACCAGCTTAGTACAATTATGTTGGACCTGGTCCTTTTTGCAGGATTATCCCCAAACATTTTACTTTCTTCCTCCTATTATTTCTGACCTGTTTTTGTTGGTTTTAGTACTCTGGACACTTTACCACTGCTAACCAGTGCTAAAGTGCATATGCTTTCTGTGTAAATTGTATCAGTGATTGGTTTATCCATGATTGGCATATTTGATTTCCTAGTAAAGTGTACAGGGGTTGTCCAGGGCCTGTTAATCAAATGCTACTAGTGGGCCTGCAGCACTGATCGTGCCACTCACATGAGTATCATCGCAAACATATCTTAGACTTGCCAGTGCTGTGTCTTGTGGGCAGGTTTAAACTGCCATTTTGACTTTGCAAGTGGAATCACTTGCCAGGTCAAAACCTTCCCTTTTACTACATGTAAGTCACCCCTAAGATAGGCCCAAAGTAGCCCCATGGGCTGGGTGGAATGTGTTTAAAAGGTAGGACATGTACTGGTGTGTTTTACATGTCCTAATAGTGAAACACTGCTAATTTCATTTTACACTATTGCAAGGCCTATCTCTCCCATAGGGTAACACGGGGATTGCCTTGAAATATCTTTGAAGTGTAATTTCCCGTTGAGTACTGATAGAGATTTGGAGTTTAAGGTCTCTGATCTCACAATTTAAAAATACATCTTTTGGGGGGAGGAGCCTAGCGCTTGACCAAGATGGCCGCGTGAGCCTTGAGCTCCCGCTACCCTCGCGCCCTCCTGCAATCATCCTGTCCTAAATCCTGATTTTCATGCACGGCATCCTGCAGATGAGTCACAGCTGGGGCGACTGACGTTGTCCGGGCTAAGATCGCCCACCGGGGACCGAAGTTATGCGTGGCGGAGGATTGCGGCCTACCTCCGAAGGATGCCAGGGGCTTGCGGTGGCAGGATGCCAAGCCACTAATTGAACAACAGCGGCCTTGGGAGGAGTGAACTGACGGACGGACGCCGCTGCACTTTCACTTTCGCTTTCTCGCCCTTTGTTTGCTCAGGGTTGGGAGTGCTCCGTCCAGGCCCTCTATTGTCTGGACGACCTCCACTCGGTCCTGACTAGCTGCTGAAGTCCTAGTTGACCCTGTTTCCTCTAGCGGAGTGAGGGACGTCCTTTTGCGACTGACCGTCCTGCTATTCGAGATGTCGACCAAATCAGAGGCGGACAGGTCGAAGTCTAAGACTACCAGGCGAGGCGGCTACACCCAATCCAATAATATGGATCGTTATGCCCAGCAGAAGGGGTCGCCTGGTGGATCGGGACAGTCGCTGGAAGCACAGAAGGCCGATTCATCCCCGGCCTCGGAGTTATCATTGCAGGATATCAAGGGGGCGATAGATGGGATGCAATCTTCGATTGGGCGGCAGTTCGAGACCCTGGCGCACAAGGTGGACATGATCTTGGTTGATGTCAACTTGATTCGCGCGGACCTGGGCAAAACCAACGAGCGGGTCAAGTCGCTGGACCTCCAGACCACTGGCCTCGCGGACGATGTCTCGGAGCTTCAGGCCGAGGTTCGTAAGTTACGAACCGCGAATGACCTCTCCGCCCGCCGGCTCGAAGACTTTGAAGGTCGGGCCCGGCGCAACAATGTTCGCCTTATTGGGGTCCCGGAAACTTCAGAGGAGCTCCCCGTGGATTTACTCGTCGAGGATTTGGTGGTGAATCATCTTGCGCCTAAGGGCCTCGGCAAGTTTTTGGCGGTGGAGCGGGCTCACCGAGTGCCTGGCGGGCGGCCTAAGGTGGGAGCCCCCCCGCGGCTGATTGTCGCCCGGATCTTCAATTTTCGGGACCGGGACGCTATCCTGCAAGCATCGAGGGTGACAGGCCCGGTGCCTTATCAGAATGCCTCTGTGAGCTTTTACCCTGACTTCACCCAGATGGTGCAGAAACAGAGGCAAAGTTTCCTGGGGGTGAAGCGGCGGCTTAGGGATATGGACCTGAAGTATGCCATGCTTTTCCCCGCCAGGCTACGTGTGGTATATGAGGATCGGACTTTCTTCTTCGAATCACCGGACATGGCAGGGGACTGGTTGGATGCACTCCCTCGGCGACAGCCCGGCCGGAACAGCGTGGATGGGGCGGAAGGCGACCGGGATGGACAGAAGTGATACCTCTGGTGTCGGCCTGTTTTGACTCAGCCCCGGACAGTGACTCGCACCTTATTGCAGTAATGGGAGGGTGGCGGGGAAAAGATAGGGGCTCTTTCCTCCCTTGGGGTACTTTTTGTAGATTTGTTTTTGATAGGGCGACAGGCACACTGCAAGTTGGGGGGGCTTTGTAAGCTGACGCAGGGGTGCAGGGAGGGGGGGGGATTCAGGATGTTGGGGTTGTTCTTTTCTTGCAAGGCGTAGCAATGGTTGTCAGTATTGTCCGATCGTGGTTCTCCGGGGGGGGTGGAGGTCTCTTTGTGTTCAGGGATGGGGGATAGGGGCTTAAACATAATTAGCTGGAATGTTAATGGCTTAGGGGATCGTATTAAACGGGGGATAGTCCTGCAATTTTTGAAGCGGACCTCGCCAGATGTGGTCCTCCTGCAGGAGACCCACCTTATAGGGAATATGTGTTATGCACTTAACAGAAAGGGCTATAAATTCATTGCTCACTCGGGGTTTTCCTCGGGATCCAGGGGTGCGGGCATACTTGTTAGAGCTTCCCTACCATTCGAGGTTGACTCCACCATTGCTGATGACAGGGGGCGCTTTGTGGCTGTGGCGGGGAGGTGGGAGGGCAGAACGTTGGTATTGGTTTCTGTTTATGTCCCTCCTGCCCTGCAGGCCTCCACGTTTGCTGATCTGGGCAAGGCCTTGTTGGAACTCCCCGAAGGGATGCTAGTGGTGGGAGGAGACTTCAATGCGGTTGGTTCTGGAATGCTCGATAGGTACCCGCCCAGAGACACCGGGGGTGCTCAGAAGTGGCTTCCCGACTTTATTGATACTTTTGGTCTGGTAGATTGTTGGAGGCTGCGGCACCCTACTCGGAGACAATATACCTTTCATTCCGGGGCCCACGGGAGTCTCTCTCGGATTGATTATTTGCTCACTCTGGCGGCGCACGCCTCTTTGGTATCTGAGGCTAGGCACATGGCACGGGGCATATCTGATCATTCACCGGTGTGGGCCCGTCTGGACATTGGCCGGGTGGTGGGGGGCAGGGTGGCTCCCATTAATCCCTGGTACTTTCGTGACCCCAAGCTGCGCAGCGCGTTGCTGAAGACAGTTGACCATTATTTTCAAGATAATCAGGGCTCAGTTGAATCTGCGGTGTCCTTGTGGGAAGCTTCTAAGACTGTACTGAGAGGGGAGGCTCTGTCCTTGGTAGTGGCCGCCAAGCGGCGGAGAGACGCCGAGGTGATACAAGTAGAGGACGAGATAGCGGCTTTAGAAGTGGCCTTGGAAGGGGATGTTGCAACGTCCACATTGCATAATTTGAGCCTGAAGCAATTGGAATATAGGGATCTGGTGACGAACGCCGCCAAGACCCTCAATAGGGAGCAGCAGGGTCGATTGTATGACGTTGGTGATAAGGCCGGGAAATTGCTGGCATGGCTGGATAAAAAAGAGCGTGTTAATCGAGTGGTGCCGGAGTTGTTGACGGATGGGGGAGAGGTTGTCACTGATCCCGACGGTATAGTTCGGTGTTTCTCGGACTATTTTCGTATGGTATACACCTCGGTCTCGGATAGGCCGACTGAGGACTCGTGTGATCTTCTGCGTGACATCGCTCTGCCCTGCCTTTCTGCCATTGAAAGGGATGACCTCGATGGCGATATCACTGTAGACGAAGTGGCGTGTGCTATCCGTGCGTTGCGCTCCGGTAAGGCTTCGGGCCCAAATGGTTTGCCGATAGAGCTGTACAAGCTTTGTCCGGATAAGTTTGCTCCTCACCTGCGCGCCATGTTCGTGGAGGCGCGGGGGAATGGGTTTCTTCCGCTCGATCAACGGCTGGCGACGATTGTGGTAATACATAAAGACGGAAAGCCCCGGGATAAGTGTGGCTCCTATCGGCCGATATCACTTCTCAACGCCGAGCCGAAAGTCCTTGCTAAGATCCTCGCTAACCGCCTGGTCCGGGTGCTTGGCGACTTGATCCACCCGGATCAGTTGGGCTTCATCCCGCACCGTAACACTGCACTGAATCTTAGACGCCTCCATGGAGTGATTGCTAGGACGGGCACGATGCGAGAGCCGGCTATTGTGGCGTCCCTCGATGCCACGATGGCCTTTGACACGGTGGAGTGGGCATACCTGTGGGCTTTGCTAGCCAAGTTCGGCTTCGGGCCTGGATTTGTGGGATGGGTGAGGTTGCTCTATGAGGGGCCTCTTGCAAGCGTCGTGGTGAACGGGCGGGCGTCGGCACCGTTCGAGCTCGGGAGAGGCACCCGGCAGGGTTGTCCCCTGTCGCCGTTGTTGTTCGCCCTTGCTCTTGAGCCGTTGGCGGCGTGGATACGATGGCACCCGGACATACGTGGGATTCGTTGGTCGCCTGACCACGAAGACCGTATTTCACTCTACGCCGACGATATTCTGCTATACCTTGCCTCGCCCAAGAAATCTCTGATAGTGGTTTGTGACGTCTTGACCTCTTTTGGTAGAAACTCTGGCCTAGTCATTAATTGGGGGAAGTCATACTTGTATGTCCTGTGTGGGGATGTCCCGCCTGTCCCGTGCAACTGCTCCATCCAGATAGCCCAGCAGGGCTTTTTGTATTTGGGGATCTATATTTCCACCGACCCCATTCTACGCTACGAGAAAAACTTGCTCCCTCCCTTGGCAGCGTCTGCGGCGGGATGTGGCGGGCTGGCGGCGGTTGCCGCTTTCCCTCCTTGGCCGTGCCGCACTGTTTAAAATGATGTCTCTTCCCCGTTTCCTCTATGCTCTGCAGAATACCCTTGACTTGGTCCCGGCCAGCTACTTCCGTGAGGTCGAAAGCCACCAGCGCGCGCTCTTGTGGGACGGGCGTCCGCGTATAGCGATCGCTAAGTTGACGCTTCCGTGGTATGACGGTGGTATCGCGCTTCCAGACATTCGACGTTATTACTGGGCCACCCAGTTGAGCGCTATTAACCATGGTGTATATGGTTCGGTGCTGAGCCCCGGCTTCGCCATGGACCGATGGTTGCTCCGTGGGGGTAATTACCACAGAGCGTTGTACTCGAAGTCGTCGGACTTTACCCTTACGGGGCCCACCAGAGTGGCCGTTCATGTATGGAAGGTGGCGACGGACTCACTGGGCTGGAAGGGTAAGCTTACCCTTGCCACCCCTCTGTTTGACTCCAATATTCTGGGGAAGCTTTGGCATACTAAAGGGTTTGAGAAATGGGACCTGATCGGCATATCCAGGGTTGGAGACCCTTTGGTTAAGGGTAGGATAAAGTCATTCGAGGAGTTGCAGAAGGAATACGAGCTGGGGAGCACGGAGTTCTTCCGATATGCTCAAGTGCGCCACGCCTTGCGGTCAGTCCTTGTAGAAGGGGAGAAGGTGCCCGAGTCCTCTCCGTTGGAGGACCGGATCCTGGATGGCCATATGCCAGAGAGCACGATTTCGCTCATTTATAAGAAACTTGTTAATGTTCGGGCGGATCTTCTTCTAGGGTTGCGCGAGCAATGGACCAGGGATGGCCTTGAACTAGATGATGAGGATTGGCAGTATGCAGTTTCTTCTCCCAAAGAGGTCGCTATCCCCGCGCGCCTGCGGCTGGTGCAGCTTAAAATACTCCATAGGGTCTATGTGACGGGGCCCAGGTTGGTCCACATGGGTTTCTCTGAGGAGGGCTTATGTAAGAGAGGCTGTGGTATGGTGGGTACCTTCCTACATATTATTTGGGAATGCGGTGCGATTGTGGAGTTTTGGAGGCGAGTCCACGAGGTGATGGGGGAGGTGACGGGAATTGTCATGCAGCCTGAGGCGCGATGTTGTCTCCTGAATGTCTGGAGTCCTACTGACCACAACGCGGCACAGACTCAGTGGGTGACCCTAGGGAACATGGTAGCCAAGCGCGACATTGCTCGGATGTGGGGCTCTAATAGGCCTCCTACATTGACAGCGTGGATGGAAAACATGGATTGGAGCATGTTTAGGGAGAAGACAGTGTATTGTGCTCGAGGGCGCCCTCGGAAATGGCACTCTGTATGGGGGCCATGGAACCAGTACAGAGGGGACATATGCCTCCCCCCAGACCCGGACCCGCCTGAGGAGCAGCTTTCCCCTTAGCTTTCTTTCCGGCTTTGAATTCCTTGCTGGTATGTGTTTGTCTTCTTGAGTCTCTGCCTTTCCCTCCTTTCCCTTACTATAGACCTGTGTCTGTTGGACGAAGTGGGGCTCGTCCCCCCTGATGGGAACCTCTTTTGGTGCTTACAGTACTTATCGCCTTGTTTGTGTTTAGGGTTGGATTTATGTTTATTTAAAACAGAACCTTTGACTCTCCTGTCAGTAAAATGTGGACGCAAGCATGTGTTGTGTCTCTAAAGCTGCCGTACCTCCGGGTTGTCGGCTGAATAGCTGTGTCACTGATTTTAAAATAAAGGTTTTTCAAAAAAAAAAAAAATACATCTTTTGGTGACGTTGGATTTGAAAATGCAAAGAGTGTCAGTACTGACAGTAATCTTGAATAGGATTCTTTTTATTTTTGTGGTCATGGCTGTAAATCAACGTGCTCACTTTTTATTTTTTACAGTAATTTAAACATATTTCTGTTATTAAGTTTGTAATACTGTCAAACACATTAAGGCACCACAAAGAGATAACATATATATTTGAATGCATTTGTTCAGCATTTCTTCCAAATTAACATAAACCAAAAGATTATACAACACAGGACAAGAACATCAAAGTAGTCTCAGTTTAGACATTTTTAAGAGCAATAAGCATCAGGTTTCTGAACCACTAATAAAGGCTCCCTTTGCAGCTTTGAATCTCCGGGGTATTGCTGTGACTCTTTTTGCTATTTAGGCTTTATGGGCAGGGACCCTCCAACAAAGTTCATTAAAGTCCTTCTCAGGATTCCCTCCCCATGGTTTTTTAATTGTTTACGTGTTTCAAACCCTTACATCATTATAGGGTTCTCTTCAGGACAGTGAATTAAGGGACATTACTTCCTTGTAGGCTCTCACTAGGGTCTTGGAAATTGATTCACCTTTCCTTAACTGTGATTGAACATATGTTCGAAAAGCAACAGACATAAATGTTATCTTTTCCTGCTTGTAGTGTCAATTCAAACAACTTCAAAAGCTTCTGGCACAACTTCGGTTTGTTTACTATATTCAGCTTTGCTTTGCATTGAAAGCGTTCCTTTTTGGCAGCTTCTTTCTCATTTTATGATCACGCCATTTGGGCAATCACTCTCATTCTCTGTAGTGTGTCTGGAGCCAGGTAAGGGAAAAGCAGGGTTTTGTGCACTACAAAGAATTTCCTTTGAAGTTTGCCTACTTGAAAGGCAGAAAGGGGTTAAAGCATTGGACCTCTGACACACTCAAATCAGAACTCTTCTGGGCTAAAGAACATTCTTCCAGGAAGAGGAGCTGGATGCTGTAGGAGGGAATCACACACTGCCTGTTGCTTTGTTGTGCTGCCTGCTGCTTGCTGCCACTGTCCTGGGAGTGAAAGTACTGGGCTTTGCTTTCTGTACCCTGCTTCCAAGGTACTCCAAGGGCTTGTTTGTGCATGCCTTTTGTTGAGAAGTCTCAGGGCCATCAAAGACTTCCCCAACCAGTGCGTGGGCTCTTCTGCTAAGAGTCCTGACTTGCCAAGTGGTGCCAACTCCAGTCCCTAGTCCCTTGGAAGTGGAATCTGGTGAACTGAAGGAGAAAATCTAGGCAGCAACTCTCAGTGTCTATTTTTATCAACACATCACTACAAACTTTGACGCATCACTGCTGCCAGCACTGGAGCGTGGTTCCCAATCGGCGCATCGGCCATCTCTTTCACTGCAGGCCCCAGCTTTACGTCGCAGCATGTCAGAAGAACCGCCACAGGGTGAGTTTCGCGATACCAAAGGGGACCTGGCACCACATCACCAAAGTCCCTGATGCATTACCTCCCCTGGCAGTAAGGAATCGATGCATCACCTCCCTTACGAATAAGGAACCACTGCATCGCTATTCTTTTCCGGCACCTCAGCTCACCTCCCCTGTGCCTGTTTCGTCTTTTAATTTTGACGCATCCAAGGCACTTTGCGCTAAAAGGGATGCATCCATACATTTCTGTGAACTGAACTAATTTAACCTTTAAAAAGGGATATCTTTACTTGTGTATGGTGAATTTTTGTCGTTTTGGTCTTACATTATTCCCATAAATATTGGTCATTTTTCTAAACTGGTGTGGACTCCTTTTGTAGTGTTTTCACTGTGTTACTGTGGGTGTATGTACAAATGTTTTACACATTGCCTCTGAGATAAGCCTGACTGCTCGTGCCAAGCTACCATGGTGGTTAGCAGGGGTTATCTTAGCTGTGTAATCCTCTTACACTGTCTTGAGTAATGGTCCATTGTTGGACAGGGTGCAAACCACTGCAAATTAGAGACACCATTTCTAAAAATTTATGTAAAATCCTTATCGCTATAGATGGCGATGAGCTTGTGTGAATACATTCACCCACTAAGTTAACAGTCCTGGATGCATGTTGGTGAAACAATGAGTACTTGATGGATTCATGGATGCCGGGTTGAATTTAGCAAAGAGATTTCATGCACATAACCAGGGCTTTAATTAGGCCAGGTCCCTCCAGGTCCCAAACCTGATAGTAATTTAAAACTGACACTGAAACAGGTCCCTTTCGGACTCTGTATTCAAGTCTTTAACTTTTCATGCAAAAACACTGCTTGATTTCTGAACAATGAGTGTAAAAAACATTAAGGTAATCCATATCATTCATGCTTTTTAACATTCTTTACTTAATCTTGCAGCCGCTATGAGTGTTTGGTTTTTTCAGGATGTTGTTATTTTTTTTTTCTTCAGGCAGTATATTAACCCCTTCCCCGCTCATGACGGAACCACTCCGTCATGAGCCACGGTTGCGCTGTGCTCATGACGGAGTGGTTCCGTCATGCTGTGGCCGTTGGCGGCCGCTCCGCCCACGCGGCGCTAATTCCCCGCCTGTGCGGACGATTAGCGCAGTGGGCGGAGACGTGACGGAACCACTCCGTCATGAGCACAGCTCAACCGTGGCTCGTGACGGAGTGGTTCCGTCACGAGCACAGCGCCACCGCGCTGCCCCCAAACCCCCCCCCCAAGGGGTTAATCTTGTCTAGTGCATACTTTGAATTGGGTCAGATCCACGTGTTTATAAAGGGACACAATTGAGTTGTGGTTGAAGGCAGGCCGAGTTTCTCTCAATTCCTGTCACGGGAAAAACGGTGGTCAGAATACACAGTCAAAAGCATTGCCAAAGCCAAGAGGTCATGTCTAGGCAAGACCTATTGGCTTTGATGCACTGACCCAGTCATAGCACTTTTTTGTTACTTTTCAGCAATGCAGCAGTGCTGCTGTACAACATGGTTAAACAAAACATTGACAAAGTCAATAGCTCTCCCATAGGCAAGATCTATTGACTTTGCCAATGCTTGTTTACATTTTGGCATGGCTGCTACTTTCACTTTTCGAGATGCCCAAGGGTGTCTAATTCAAAACAAAAGCAGTGCCCAATGCAACGTGTCTCGACTTTTCAAAACACACCTCTGTAAAAAGATGGCATAGCAATTTTTTAATGCTAATTAAACGCTGCATGAAGAAATGAGAGGCAGTGCCCCCTGAAGGCCCCTCGCTGCAGTCTGTTTCTGAGAGATGCTTAAAGGGAAAGCACCTCTTTACCCCAGTGTAACCATATGTGGAAGAAACCTGTAGCTTAAATTCCACAAATATTGGCATAAATGAGCCCTAGGTTTTATCTCTGAAGTGGTGTACACATTGCCCTAAAAACACAACCTTTGTTCAGGAGTCTTTTAAAATGTATACCTTCATAATTAGGAAAATCAATGGGAGAAGGAATTCCTTGTAACCACTATACCAGGGTTTGTTAGTTAGTGGTTCCTTCTTAAAAAAAACCTCATACACTTACGTAGCTAGAAATGGAAAGGGGCGGTATATCTTGGTTCTCCGCCTATACATACCGTGACAGCATAGTCATAGGGTTTGTTAGGTATGCTGACCTCCACCCGGAGGTTAACCACTGGTATTTACAGTAGTGTCCAGAGACAAATAGGTTAAAAAAGTGCTTGAAGTGAAATTAAAATGCTTCAAAAATCCTCACTTGAGTGCAAATATTTATTGGTGAGTGGGAGTTTAAAGAAATTAAAATGGTGAGCGTGTGATTTTAGACCGTGTTACTATGTCTAACACACTAAGAAGTCCATTTATACAGCCGACATGTTTCAGCCCTGTATGCCCAGCCGGGTCTAGGGGGCTTTCTTCAGGACCAGAGAAAGTGTATCTGTGCAGATATGATTTGTGTTACACTTGTCAGTTGGGTAATATTAGCCCACTGTGAGGATTAGGTCAATAGTACCTTAAAAGACACTTGTTTGTGGCATCTTAGGGTTTTGTTCTCTGCAAAGAAGTTCCCATAGCTGCAGCAAGCCGGGATACACTTGCCAACGACCGAAGATACCACAAACGAGTATATTTTAAGGTACTATTGACCTAATCCTCACAGTGGGATAATATTAACCCAACTGACAAGTGCAATACAAATCGTATCTGCACAGATACACTTTCTCTGGTCCGGAAGAAAGCCTCCTAGACCCGGCTGAAACATGTTGACCGTATAAATGGACTTCTTAGTGTGTTAGGCATAGTAACTCGGTCTAAAATCACACGTTCACCATTTTAATTTCTTTAAACTCCCACTCACCAATAAATATTTGCACTCAAGTGAGAATTTTTGAAGAATTTTAATTTCACTTCAAGCACTTTTTTTAACCCATTTGTCTCTGGGCACTACTGCAAATACCACTGGTTAACCTCAGGGTGGAGGTCAGCATACCTAACAAACCCTATGACTATGCTGTCACGCTACGTATAGGTAGAGAACCAAGATATACCGCCCTTTTCCATTTCCAGCTACGTACGTGTATGAGGGTTTTTTAAGAAGGAACCACTAACTAACAAACCCTGGTATAGTGGCTACAAGTGATCCCTTCCCCTATTGATTTTTCTGCATTACGTTTGGAAGTTGAATGGATCATCGCTTCCCTTCTCTCTCTCTCCCCTCTACATGATTGAAACTACCTTCATAATTAAACATGTGTGATGCTTAGTGGCCACCAGAAGGGTTTGAAAGATAGAAAAAATATACATTGCTGACATTTGAATTAGAACCTGATGCAGTTTGCCAAGCTGCCCCAAGGAAACAAGTGTGAATCATGAATGGCAAACCGAGAGAGATAGCATCAGTTTAAATGTGCTTTAGAGAGAGACAGTATCCATTGCATGCAAGTGAACCAAGCAATGGAGCGCTGTACCTGATGTTATGGAGAGGGCTGCCAGACTCCAAGACCGTGAACATCAAGTGGAGATTTACATCTTTCGAGGGCCAGATGTACGAAAAATCCATTTACCGATATCCTAATTGTGCAGGCAATATTGTGTAGGATGGCACATATTGCTACAATCTTACAAGAGGTTTCTGATCTGTATTGCAAACACAACCCCCCCCCCCCCACTCTTATGGAGGCAGTGAAAACAAAATTTTAGAATTCCAAATGTCTGCTCAATCACAGTCCAAGTGTGGGGATGTGCAGTGTTGTGTGTGCTTTCATTTTGGTAGGTGGGAGAAAGGTAGGGTGTGATTATCCAGGAACGTAGGGTATATGCACTTAAACACATATTTAAATGTCAACATACATTTTGGGCACATTGGGCCCTTACAGATCAGCATTTACAATATTTTTCAGTTCCTAATAAGTATCCATCATCAAACTCTCCACTTTCCAGTCATCTGTATATTTCGCTATGCCTTAACATGTAGGAGTCATGGGTGCTCCTTGGATATTGTGATACGGTGTCAGTGATTACGTTGTGGGCATTGCAAACCACTTGTATATTAAGGGAATGCGTGTTTTTCCGGTTCCTAAAAAGGGATTCAAGGTGGGATGAGGGACATATGGGTACATGTGTCCATCTATACACCCTATGACTTGGGGAATTTTGCCATCCAGTATGGTAATCTGCATTGCCTCGTCATTCCGTAGCATGTGTGGTGGTGGATATTGAGAAGCATGGCATAGAGGAAAATGTGGAAGAAACGTGAAATCACACTTTGTGACCTCCTGCAACAGCTACCACATCCTGGTAACCACCAGTGGCTAATAGGTGTCATGAGCACAACACCTGGACATGGGTAGTGATGGATTTGCTGCACAGAGTACTGCTTTCTAGCTCTTTAAGAGAGCAATTAACTCCATACTGACAGTGCTATTTAGCTTGAGTTTGTCATTTATCTCTTCCTCTGTTTGGGCGAAAATGGTCAGCCTTATTCGGAATATCCTCTCTGGTCACCGCCTCCTCCTCCGCTGAGCAGCCAGTATGCTCATCCTCCTTGCTATCTCGTACAGGGCGGCCATTGTGGACAGCCATGCTGCATTCTGCGCCAGCTTTTATAGTTTGCAACCATTTATCACCTGGTTTGAATTGGTGGTAAATTGCATGTGCAAACGGGCCAAATAGCAACTAATAGTTATTTGGGACCCACTCACATGTTGACGAGTCGGTATTAGCAATCTCCCTAATACCAACTCGCTGTTTCCGTTCACAAAAATATGCGACTTGGAAATCGGTCACATCACTATTTTTGGATTGCTCATGGCTTCTATACATGGCAAACAGGTGTTTTTCCCATTCACATACCAGTTTGGGGCCCATTTGCGAGTCGCAAATATTTTGTACATCTGGCCCTACATTACACAATTACAATCGCTTTCACGCATTAAAGTTGCATTTCATGTGTTTAACTTTCTAGGCACATATAAAGAGATTTGCCCTGATTCCATCTAGTAGGGGCATCAGGATTAGTACCCATGTTGCTAGTTTCCAAAAGACCACAGCATAATTATAGAGAGCATTTTATAAATTGTAATTTGACAAAAAATAAGGCACCCTCAGATTTTCATGCTTGTTGGCCCACTCTCCCTTACCTTGTGTAAGATTATCTTCCTTCTATGACGTTTATTCCTACATCATCCTTGCAAATTTTAAACTATTAGTACCACAATTTATCCATAATGAAAGGGAGACCTGAACACCTGCCTTTGAGTCACTTACCTCTTTCTTATTGCCCCTCTGTGGCATTGTCCTCTTTCACAAGGCTCGGACTTCATGCTTACCTAAGATATTTTGCTTTCGAGAATAAAATCAATAAAGTATTGAGAATTACGTTGTTTTGTAAAGAAAAAGAGACACCACTGCAATACAAGTACGTCTACAGGAATAGACCTGTCTAGTATGTGGCATCTGAGATTCTGCATTAAGATGTTAAACCTGTGTAGGATGTTTTCTGCGAATTACAGGGACTCTGCCTGGTAAAACGAAAGAATGGAAACATTTTTTCTAAAATATTGGCATCTGAAATTGTGGACTAGAACTGCATAAGGAATTCCATTGAATTAATGGAGGATACCGGTTCACTTTATCAAATGGTGGTAGATGGCCAGATGGACTGGTATGTTCTGTAGGCGCTGTAACGAAATAGTAACAGGAAGCGCTGCATTTTGCCTTCTAGTCTATAGAGCAGGGGTCTTCAAACTGTGGGGCGCGACCCCCAGGGGGGCCGTGGAGTGATGCAAAGGGGGTCGCGCCTTCCCAGTCACACTTCTGCCCAGGCCCAAGGGCTTCAGCCCCCCCCCCCACACTTCCCCCGTCCTGTGTCTCAGCCCGGGCTGCTGCAGTGAAACTTGAGCTGCTGGGGGCTCAGCTGGGCAGTGTCTGGATTCCTATCTCCGGCACCCCCGTGTTTTTTCACAGGTCTTTAAAGACCATTTGCATTTTAACATGCCTTTGTAAACTGCTTACAGAGGCTTAGGTTTTTTTGCTGGTTCCAGTACCCCCTGGGTCCCCACTGTGCCTATTCCTTACATTTGGATTTTACATTCACTGCCGTAGTGTGAGAATGCATTTCATGGAAAGGAATACAAAGTTGGCTTCCTGGGGGCGCGTGTGTGAAAGTTTATTATGCTTTTGAAGCACCTGCTGCAGTGTTTCTTTCCCTGGCAATTACCAGGCCTCACATAAATGTCAAGATAACTTGTGTGATTAATTATCTTCCTGGAGAGAGATCAGCATTTTGCATAGTTGAGGTTTTGACTTGGGTGAAGTTAGTGCAGAGGGTTAATATGCCTGCTGAAAAGAACGTGTACCAAGTAGATTACAGAGTGGGTATGATGTAAACAGATCAGCAGGTTACTGCTTTCAAAAGAGACATCCTTTTGTTACTTGCAATTTATAACTTAAAGTCCTAATATAGAATAGTGAGCTATTAACTTTCATCCTAGAACAGCATGCACACTACAAAGAATACATTATTGGACCATTGATTAATGTTGCAAAAAGGGTTAATTTGGCTAGAAATCAATTCTTATTATTAAAGGAAACTCCCAACTATGCTGTTTCTTTTTCGACTCTGAGTTTGTGCTTCTCCACACCAAGCACTCTTGAACTATACTGCCTACCAGTATGGATGACATGTGACTCCTATACTTTTAGTCCTTTGGCTTATGTAACATTTCCTATACACTGATTTACACACTTATGATTGATTGTCTCTGTGTAATGTGTGTGTGATGCAAAGTGCTCGGACACCCTACACTGGTATGAGTGGCACTATATAACTAATTCAATGCATCTGAGAGTGTGGGGTTATGGAGACTTGGTGACTGTTAAAGGGTGCTAGTGAGAGAATCCGTGGTGGGGGTGGTCATTGGGGGGGCACCAACAAACATTGTCGCACAGGGCACCACCAGCACTAAAGCCGGCCCTGGGAAGTATGCACAGATAAGCGCTGAAAATACCGCTTTAGGTGACTGCTTTTTTTTGTACCGACTGGGCCATCAAAATAATCTGCTGGTAACCCTAACCATAGGACTGGAAGTTTGTTGCAGGATCAGCACATTATTTATTTCCTTCACCCTCGATCCCCGATTAATGCCGCAATAGTTTAACTTAGATCTAAAAGTCTACGCCCCCGTCAATAACATGCTGAGTTACTTCATGGGTCTGGGAATGCACCCTGCATTCAGACAACTCATTCCTCATTCTCGCTCTTTATTGTCACGCTCACCTTGCACTCACAGTGATCACTCTGCACTCAAAATGCACTTGTCCTGCTCACACTATACCTCAACCTGCAGTCACACGAGTACACTACTCATCCTGCACTCATGTGACACTTCACTCACCTGTCCCCCTCACTACTCAATATGCAACTCACTCAAACAAGCCCATCAGTAATCATACATTAATTCATCCCATTCTGAACTTGCATCCGCACCCAAAATGAGAGAGGACAGCAAGGGAGTGAGAGAATTTGATTGAAGAGGTCAGGGATGAGGAGAAATGTGAATTGCCGAAGAGAAGTGTGGACACGCAAGAAGTGAGTGTGATCCAAAGGTGAGGGCTTCTGTTAGAACAAAGGGGAGATGTGAAAGAGGAATGGGGGGACTGGAGAGGTGTAAAATACAAATAGACAAAAATTTGAATGAAGAGACGAGGTGAATGAGAAGTGCTGAGGGGCACGGGAGGTGACAGGGCCAGAGAGGCCATGAGATAAATGTGAGAGACTGTTAGAGATGAGGGCAGTGAAAGGACAGAATGGCAAGAGGTGATAAAAGGTGAAGTGAGAGGTTGAATGGGGAGAGTTCAGAAGTTGTAAAAAGGGGTGAAAGAAAATGACCTGCAAAGTGAGAGAGGGATCCGGGGTTAGGAGAGGAGAGAGGGATGGAAGGGAGGGGGTGAGAGGAAAGCTGCATGGGTAAACGGCTTAACTCTACACAAAACCGCCAGGGTTTTAAGGGACCCCTGCTTCTTCCGGTCAGGGCCAGGTGAGCTTCTAATGTGGCAGCACGTATTGCTGCAGAGTGGAAGGCCCTTCACAAAGGTTGACTTGAAATCTTTCTGATGATAATTGCTGTATTTTGGTTATAAATGGGTACTGATTGGGTGAAATCTTTCCTCAGCGTTACTGTGTGTAACAAATATCAAAATAATGACGCAATGCTATCCCAAAATACGCGGCATCACATAACCTCATTTACATTTTCATCCCACGCAATTTAGTCAACAGGTTTAGACATTTTTGTCAGGAGGGGGTCCTTACGCCTCAAAATGTTGACAGGGGGGTCTCGGCATCCAAAAGTTTGAAGACCTCTGCTATAGAGGGTGCCAACTATATGGAATAAAGTACCCCTTGATGTACATTGCAATGGTACTGCAAATCAATGGGAATTAAATGAGACGTCATAATATGCTTGTAATAAGAAAGGAAACCCCACCCATATAAGGGGGAAATTACTGCCTCATGCATATTATACATATGGGATGGTAAAAAACTTATTTTATGAGAATATTGCAAGTCACCATGAGTTCCATAAGCATGTAGAGAAGTGAGGCAGAAGTCCCTTCTAAGATCATCAAATTCTGAGGTGGCATTCAAAAGCCTTTTAATGTATAGCAGAGGGTATTTTATTCCTTGTAATACATGCTCACACCATGACACTTCCCACAAACACATTCTTGGTGTCTTGCTCTTTCATCTTCTTTGCAAACAAGAAGAATAAAAGCTAAATTTGATTTGAAAAATTAAACAACAAAATGCAGTTATGTGTTAGAATCAGTTCAATCCAAGTCATATCAAAAAATGATAGTTCAGTTTAAGAAGAAACATGCAGAGATTCTGTCTTTTCTGTAATGACCGAAAGAGTGGAAAAACATAAGCATGATTCCATAAATATCTTCTTTCTGTCGATCCCTTTTTCTTTTTCGAAAAGGGTAGCAAAAGTTAAAAAGAGGCAGTTCCTGTTTTCATTGTTTAAATTGCAGCTGTATGTGTGCTCTGTATCTTGCCTTTAATCTTGGCTGCTGGCTGTGGCAGTAGACATTAGGATGTCAGAACTCATTTGTAATAACTTATTTCAGGTCACTGGATATGTCCTAAATCGCCTATGATATGAAAGTAGAACAGGCTATTTGGCAAGGATTGCCACTCCCATGTATTGTATACGGGGTTAAAGCACACGGTTCTCGACATTATGAAGATATTTCAAGTCACCAAGGAGTTCAGTCACCATGTAGAGGACTCTTAATGCGTCATGGAATCCCAAAGTGACTTGCAAAACACTTTTCATGTACAATAGAGAGTATTTAAATCCTTATATTGGTCACACATCACCCTTTTCACAAACCTTTTAAATCCTTGGTGTTTTACCTTTTTATATGAAACAGTAGGCAAGGTTGCAAACATGAAGCCTAAAGGGTAATCTGTAGTACAAAATTAAGTATACCTAAAAGTAATTAGCAATTTATTACAAAACAATTTTAAAATCAATTTAAGTCCGATTTATACAATTCTGCAGCTCAGAATATGGAGAAAAATGCTGAGAGATTCTGTCTTTTCATTAATGAACTAAATCTTGCAAAAATGTATGTATTTGCCACACATATCTCTTCTCTGCTAATCACTGTTTATTTTAGAAAAAAAAGGTAAAGCCAGCTGCCCTTTAGTTTAAACTGCAGCTGTAATAATGCTCTGTGGCCTGACTTTGCTGCTGACTATGGCAGGAGCCATTATGACCTCACAACACACCTGTAATAAGCAAATGTAATACATGATTTTAAACATGGGATTGAAGGCTCCTACATATTAAAACCTTATTATTTGTTTCTAGCATGCATGTGTGTCACAAGTGGTCAAAGGTCAAAAGCGTTACCTCGATATGACAACATGATAACAGTTGGACTTTTAGTTCGACCTTGCATGCCATACAGCAGCATTATGGACTTCGCTCCACACCTACTATGCGTGAGAGAAGACACAGCTATTACACATGCTAAAAGTCGGGTGTTGTCCAGACCCTTTGCAATGTCATAGCTCTGCACCATGACTGGCCTCCTGCAGTCAGACTCCCCGCCCTTGTTTGATTGATCGCACATTCGTCGAACCAGAGCGGGAGGTCTTGTCTGGTCCCGCCTCACGAGCCTTTCTTGGCATAAACCTCTGATTGCTTTTAGGAGCTAACTCCTCTACCTACAGTCCCGTAGGCTATTGACAACGTTTACCCTGGCTGATGCACCTTACAGGGCAGCTCTCTGTATAGCACCCAGATACCCCGAGGGGTCACTGTAGCACTTTTCAAATCTGTCATCACCCTGATTCGAGGCTTGAGTGAGGGCCGAGGCTCTGCAGGCTGAGACTAGAAGGCACCTTGCGAATGAGTGCAATGGTGGGCGGCACTGCCATCAGTCTACACCTAAAACATTCTTACGGACTACCTTCAGATGTCCCACACAGGGCAAATAATGGTTAGTACTTCCATAACTATCTTGCCGTCTCTGTACCCCGTGTCAGCATAGTGTGCGTGCAGAAACCATGATTTGGGCTTGGCTTGCAAAGAGATTCAAAATCCGTCTGACATTTCAGAAAGTAGGACAACATTTTAATGGCCACAAACTTCAGCGTTTCCTAGCATAACCAGTGAAAAGTAACCCAATTGAGAGTAAAATAGACTAAGTTACATTTTTCCTGACAGCTGTAAGGAACTAGAATGGTCTCCTCGCCATGGTAAACCTCATGGCCCTCCGGTACCTGTCGGAGTGCAAGCTGAAATGCTGCTCTCATTGAGGCTAAACTCCGCAAGTCTAATCCATGCCCATACGCGTGATCTCTCAGAAGCCACACACTTTGCCTGTGCAAATACAGCCTTACCCACCACGAGGCAAGGTGAGCTCCTCGTGTCTAACAAATTCAGAAAGATACCTTACCCGCTACTGGTCCCATTGAAGCTGCAGAATGTGAATTAACAGAAGAAGCACCTGTGGAGAGGAGCACCCTTTACTCCCCAGCTAGCATGTGCTATAGAAATGCTGTTGCACATATATGTAAAACTAGAGAACTGACCTGTCACAGATTGGCCCTTGTTATGAGCAACATGCTGCTGAGCAAAGCCAGTATTGAAGCCCTAGTTTTCTTGTGCATATGCTTGCTTTTACAAATGGGGGTCTCAAGTTGGCAGAGGTAGGTACTTTGACAAAGTAGGGACCCTTCTTCCTAGTCAGGGTACCCCCAGCTCCTTAGAACATTTTCGGTATCTGTGGTAGAGCAGAAGTGAACTGGACCTGCTGCCTGTAACATGTGTTGGGACCTGAAGGGCTGGAGCTTCTTCCCCTGCTACCCAAAACTAGGAAGTGACCTCCAAGGGTTGCTTGACTAAGCTCTTGTGTGGCTATAGTGCTCATCAAAAGCTACAAGAGGCCTTTTTTCTGGAGTGAGCAGTTGACCTCCTACCACTGAACCTCGACTGGATCTTGCTGGTGGCCTTGACATTTGTGAGACTTGCAAGACCTCCAGACATCCTGCAGGACCTTGCCACAAAGGTGTCTGATTATAAGAGGATTTCATCAGATTCAGCTTCAGGCTTACCCAACTGGAAGATTTTGCGTTCCAAAAAAACTGAATAAATTTATAAGTAGAATTCTTGACTGTAAAAATTATCTACCCAACAAGAATTCTTGTCCATTAAAGGTGAAAAGTGACCACTTGACAAGAGGAAATTTCAATTTTCCTGCTCAGAGCTTTTCCTGCAAGAACCAACAGCTTCAATGGTACCATGTCCAGTGTTAATCTGGCTTTGAAAGAACTTTGTTGGATACGGCATTCAACCTTTACCCGCTGAAGGACTTCGACTCCATAAAAAAGGCTAAGGGCCTCATTATGATGTTGAGTGTAACAGTTCGTCTGAGGCTTTCCGCCTGAGATCATAGGTTTCTGTCCGACCGCTGTATTACAATGCCGGCGGTCAAAGGGAATCAAATGGGGAATATCCCCTCCGCTTCCGATGGGTTCGCAGAGCCTGTCAGGGAGGCGGGCAGAATAATAATCCCATAACAAAGGGGGTGCCAGCCTCAGCTCCGCTGTCAGGATTTTGATGTCGCTTTCTGTCTGCCTTTTCATGGCATTCCGCCCGCCTTAAAAAGACAGGCCGGAAGGGACTTTTCGGGTCCCCTTCTCCTCTCGACCTCCGCTATGGGGCCTGGAGGGAACCTATAGTGCCCCCTAAACATCCCTGCACTGTTTGGCACACCAGTGCAGGTATGTTTGAAAAAATAAATTTTTCAATTGCAGCTTGTGCTGTGGCCCTTTTTCAGCCTCCGCACAAGCTGCAATTGTAAAATGGATGTTTCTGACCACCCATAGGGCGCATCCTAATTCAGCTGGTGGAACCGCTGACTTATAGTGGGGTGGTTCCATTCCGCAATGGTGTCGGTCAGGCGCCTGTCCAACCAACATCTTAATTAGGCCCGACATCAGGAGATAAAAACTTTGACCTGAACGACCCACTTAGTGTGTTCGTCCTCTGTTCCGTTGTGGCCGGATTGAATTTGTGCCTTGGTCTCAGTCAACTTGAAATATTGATTTCTGATAGGCGCTTTACTTTTTCTTGGTGCTGTTTGTTATAAAACATTAAAAATTCATGTCTCTGGTCCCCCTTATTGAAGTTTAGTTATTTTAGAGTAATTTGTTCCTATTTTTGTTTTTAAGTTTTAGAAGTTGGTTACTTGATTTTTATTGCATATGTTTTGACTTTTTGACAGCTTAATGGTGCACATTTTCCTAAGTTAAGCCTGACTGCGCTCTGCCATAACTAACAGGTACATTTTTTAAACTGTGTGTTTGACTTGACTGCATTTTGAGACTTTTCACTTGGGTAGGAATCACATCCTCCCCAACTAACAACCAATATTCTTACAGTGCATCACTGCACATCTATGGCTATGTTATTGTGTGTTGTCTCCTGGCTCTCCGAGGCCTGAGAACCAGTTCCAAGGAGGTGATGCTGTTCATTTGGTATGACTGTTTAGTAAGTGATGTACATGTTGTTGTGGATGCAAGTGGTTGTGCATTGTGTGTCTTATAGAATGTAGGTAGAATACTGGGAGGAGAGCACATCTGTGGAGGCATAGAATAAATATTTAATGGCTGGTCACGGTCGCTTTTGCAGCGTACTTTAAAATGAATATTGTCTCTAGAGAGTGTAATTGGCAGGTTATGGGAGGGAAAGGGACAAGTTGTAATGTGAATCGTGACCATGTGACTATTCATAAGATCCAGCAGTACCTCAAGAGAATGATTCACAAAAGTAAAACTTATTTTCACACCTCTGGTAGTTTGGACTGAGAGGTAGGGCAACTAATTAATCAACACTAGAGATGAGCCTGAAAGACCCACGTGGAATTATGGAAAACTCCAGGATATGATGAAGCACACAGCATGACTGAACAAACCTGTACAAGTATGCTATAAAGAGGCAGTCAAGATGGCTTTCTGGTGGGTGAGTAGTGTCTTCAGGAACGATCATTGGCAGAAACCCAGTTTTAAAGGCATCCAGCACAAAAGGTTACAATCGTACTGCTTCCCTAGATTCTCAGATGCTCTTGTAGCCATGGTATTGTTGCTACTTAGTTTAGAAGAGCCTTCTAAAGCCAAGTTTGCTAATCTAGAGGTGGAGATTAAGGAATTTGAGAAAGAAACCTGGTTCACATATTTTAGGAAACACCACTTCAGAGACAAGGGCACAGCAGGCCATGTTAAGGCATCTGCATTCTCGTCATTGGACTTGCTGTACCTTAAAATTCACAAGAATGCTTGGTGAGGAAATGGCTAACCCTGTTTCTGATAGCCCAGACTAGTAGGCATCGGCTCCCTGAACTTTGGGTTTCATCTTTCTTCAAATCACTCAAATGGAGAAGCAAGACGTGGGTGATGGGGAGGGGGGTGCAAATTACGAAACATCTACAAGCCATCGTCAGCGTTAATTTATCGGACTCTAAAGCTCAGAATACAACCGTTTTTCCGTTAATACCAAAAAACAGCTAGTGCCCGACAGCCGTTTGTTGAGGCCCAGTTGTCAATGCTCCTGATCATTGGTAGGCAAATTGTCCACAGATAATCTATAAAGGAACATTGTAATCATTAATAACATTTGGCTGAGGGAATTTGATCCTCTTTTCCCATTCTCTCATCCTTCCTCATCTCTGCTGCGTACTTGCCTTGCATTGTTACCTTTTCACTTCAATTGAGAAGCATATTACTGTATATTAATGTGTTGTCTCTAGCAAGCTTTGTAAAAACAAAAGATGTAGTTCCATCTAATATTGAACTTAATGACGATCTATCTCTTTTTTTGCTAAATAAAACTATTTTAAAAACATATTAAAACAAAAGATTGAGTCTGGGTGGATTCTGACATAATACATGAATTTATGTATATGTTTAATATAGTCATACAACAATTCTTGCATCAGTTAAGTTGTGGCAATACCATTGTAGTGGGTCGCCATTGATCTGTAAGCTATTTGAGCAACATTATTCTACTTTCTTACAGGGCAAGTTAGCTATCTCTATCACTATGTGAATTTGGCGATTTCTTCCTTATTCCATAACCGTGTTATATATATCATTGAAATATTGTAAAATGTTTTAACGTATGATGATTATATATGTGTTTGAGTTTTATCAATGATTAAATCAGTTCCTTTATTTTTTATATATGTAACAAAATAGCACAGTTGCAATTTTCTCTGAGCATATATAGAAATTGTACATTAAAGAACATTTTAAAAGTCTATTTGTTAGCGCCTGCATTGGGCGGCATGGTTTTTTCCCTTTCTAAATCTTAAAGGGAAAAAAATAGATGTATATATCTCCATGGTGTTTAAGCTGTGTTGTTTGATTGAAATATCTGATTATCAAAGGTTAAACACAAACAAAAAACTGAGAATACCACACCCACATTTCAGATGAAGATCGACGACATTGTGATTATTTATAGTTAGATCCTACCTCCACTTCCTTGCTGTCTTCCGTCCACGTTTTCCATATTATTCGTGCTTCATTCACAATCAAGGTAGTTCTAAGCAGTCTTTTTGCTTCCAATTCCAGAGACTGCATAATGGCTCTATGCATCCAGAAGATGAGGTGGGACGTGTGGTCGAGCTCAAGGAACTTCTTGAGAAGCAGAACTTTGAGATGTGTCAGGCGAAAGATCGACATTCTTCGTTGTCTGCCCGGGTGTCAGAACTCGAAGAGGATCTGGCCACCGCCCGTAAGGATCTCCTCAAGTCGGAGGAGATGAATGTGAAGTACCAGCGGGATATCCGTGAGGTGAGGCAATATTGTATTGGAAGGTTTTATTCTTCATGGGACAGTTAATAGGGTTTAGTTATTGAGAAGAAGGACCATCAAAGAGATGCATACAGTGTTGATAAGCACGTATATGGATTTACACTGAGGGTCACTGGTACCTCATGTGGTTTCTAATGTAGGAGTAATCTCAAGGGTAGGGATTACAGGATCCAGAGGGTGTTATGATATCGAGGGCCTGAATGTGTCGGAGTTTTGCATTTTTGGAAAGATGGCATCTGTAGGTGAATTATCTCCTCACTTCTAGTGTTCCGTGTAGAAAGATGTTCAAGGGTGCTGCCTGTAAATCAGAAAAAGGATCTCTAACTCTGTTAATGAAATGCAAGAAAACCGCTTATTGAAAATGGACATGTGCTTTCTACCTTCTAGCCTAAATTTGGCTCTACATTCTGCCAACACCTGAGCCTCCTTCCAAATGATACTTTATTTCAAAGGTTTCACCCACACTATCAACCTTCCCATTGGCTCTGACAAGCCATCAAATTACCATGTGGCCATCAATAGCAACAGAGCAGCATCACAATGCATTCACTCAAAGTTCATAAATCCTCAGTATGCTGATGTAGGAAATGATTTACTTTCAGAATCATTAACGTTTAATCAAGTCAATGAGTGGTAAGGCCAAATAGAACATGCATTGTTTACTGAGGTTTTTCTGAGATACATCCATTCTACATGAAACCCACTACGGACATGTTTATTCCCATCACATTACACTAGGAATGAGAACTCCTTGTTAGAAAATAATGCTACACTAGAAAAGGTTCACAAGCATGACACCCCAAAATTTTTATCTAGAGAATAGTGAACCCATATATGTTTCCCACTCATCCTTGAGGGAAATGTGCAGCAGCTTTCAATACTGTGATACTAGATATTATCCCTTGTACCAGGTAGTCTTCTTGGCTCAGTGGATATGATGCTACTCCAATCACTCCCCTCTCCTCGCTCCATTCAAGGCCACCCTTACATGGCAGGTTGTAGACCTTGCCAACCCCCACCTTTTATATTAGTTGGCATTTATTAGATGCCATGTGTAGACTGGCAAAGGCTTATTAGAGTTGTTGTTTCAGTTACTGGCTTGAGAGAAAGATGTTGATTATTGGGCAGGAAGTCCAGGGTAGGGCATTCCATTATGTGGCAATTCTTTGACTGTGGCAGCTGGTGTGAAGGACTAGGTCTGTATGGTGCTGTCCAAGGGGTAGCATATTGAGACTACAAAGGTAGGTCTGATAGCGGGATAGATAGGGATGGTATATGCACTGCACAAACTTGGTGCAAACACAAAACCCTACTATGTCAACTAGTATGAAACTTTATCCTAAACCGGGGCTGAAATCAACAATTCAGTACCATTTCAATGACAGTGAAGCAGGTTTTAACCCACAGTAATGACAGAGAGGAGTAGATTTGCAGGCTTTGATGGTTTATTTGTAAAGTAGTCATGTTACAATCTCAGATCAAATCAAGTCCTAACTGACTAATTCAGCTTCACACAGAAAACATGACATTTCATCCAAGTTCCCATTAAGTAGGAACCATTCAAAAACAAGTGTTCCCACTGTACTTGGTGCCGGCCTCCTGCTCATGAATAATGCAATGCCAGCTTCTTGCCTCATTGCGCCCTTCACAATATTTCATAAAGATTTATTCACCTCCTCTGCCTCCCATCCCGTGTAAGTGCTGAGAGACATTGTCCATGTAATCAGTTGAAGCAAAATTGACCTTTACCCAGTAAACTAACAGAAATCAAGTTTAAATGAGAACACAGAGACTCTGGAGTCTGAAACAAACAAGAGAGCGACGCACAGCAGGTAGAAATGAAAAATGTACTTTCCTAGATGGAGTTGAGCACCATGGCCCACCCATGTCAACGTCAATATGCATATACCCTATCCGTAGTAAAACAAAACATGGTAACACTTGTTTCACTTAATCTTAGTGTAAACATATGTAAGTGTGTGTGTTACAGGTTAACAGGTTAACATTTCATTAAGCTCAAATATATGTTGGTGACACTGCATCTCTAGGTCCATGCAAGACAATACAGAAAAGTAATGTATACATATTTTGCAGAAGGGCAGTGGCAGAGTTTGAAGCCTTTGCATTCGTTAAGAGGACACTGGTTCATTTAGTGAACTGTCGACATGACCCTACTTCTTTGGCAAAGCCAGCTGTTAAAGGGAGTATTCATGCATCTTTTGTAAAAAGAGGTGAAACCTTTAGGTTTCCTTCAGTAATATGATATGCTTCAAAGTTTCTGTAACAACTTGTACCCTGTGGTTTGAGAAAAAACACTGTGCCCATCACTTACATGCAAATGATTTTAAATGTGAAAGGGGAGCACTGTGGATGCCTTCAGAGGCAAGCCGTCTGACATTCCATATGGAAATGCTTTTACCAAAAAATGAATGAACCTAGAAATCAATTGGACTGCTCTCAATAAGGATATTAAAGGATGCAGTTGTAAATGACGAAGAACGGATGTGAGGAAATTAACTGATGATTGCCAAAATGTTCATGTTGCAACCAGGCAATCAAACTGTATCACTCATAACATGTTCAATGACATCACTGATAACATCTCAAATGACTTCATTGATGACAACACTGGGCATGGTGGGGGCACAACTGCTAGTTAGCTCAGTAAACTAACTGGTGAATTGCAGTGTTTTCTGAGTTCAAAATGTTAGATGTTAACTTACGTTTTCAACTAATTATATAACATATGCTTCACTTTAACCTTTGTTTTTTCAGTGAAATTATATATATATATATATATATATATATATATATATATATATATATATATATATATATATATATATATATATATATATATATATATATATATACTGAGTAGTCTGTGTTTTCATATGAAAAGAACATTTTTATGGTTTGCTAATAACTTTGCTGCCGTTTGCCAGATCCACCTCAGCTCTTTTCTGGAAAAATGTCCTTTGTGATTTGGTGTAAATCTGTGAAGTAGTTTAGGAGAAGGGAAGCCACCAGGAATAATACTCTCCTATATGAGACTGCTTAATTAAAAATAGAGACTGAAATGATATGCAACCCTCAGATCCTGATGCTGGAACAGCTGGATAATTTTATAGTACATTGAATCCTGAACTATTCAAAAGCCAGATATATGACATTTCCCAAGGAATAAGGTTCAAGGGATATTATAGGTGTATGAACATTTAGCAGACAATATTTAAAAATTGCATCACACTGATAGAAGTTTCACACTTTGTCCTCGAAGTCAGTGGTAGTTAGCCTCCTGCACCCAAAAGAGCATTTAGGCATAAAAAACATACAATCTTTTTTGAGAGATGCTGTTGGCAAAACTTTGGGATCATATTGGGATGAAGTCAGTATAAAAAACATCTCCGTGTTACTGGTCTACATTCTTTGACAATTTGGCCAACCCTCAGTTGATGGGAGAAGTGCTTAAAATATTTCCAGGCACTGGCGATAACTCGAGATGCATTCCATTCTTTTGTTTTTCACCAACTATGCTACTCTAAACAAAGCCCACTCATATGCAAATTTGTCTTGGTCCTGCTCCAATAGGAACAGTCCAGCTCGAACAACCAAGCCAGGACCCCTCTAGACAGGAACCACAAACAACCCAAGACAGGTTTCCATCTACTTAGAACTCCTCAATACAGTATAGCTCGAGTCCTTTTCCAGAGTGAGGACTGGTACCACATCTGGGCCCTTCCTACGTGGGGCACTCCCTTTAAAAGATACAACAAGTTTATGAGAGGAATGTTTGAATCAATATCAGTCACTGGTAATCGCTCAGGCCCTATTCCAGCCCATCATTTTTCACCCACTTTGCCACTGTAGACAGAGTACCTTGGTATCAGAACTGGTGGATTCCAGGGTTTTTAAAGTTTTGGGAGTTACATTGACTGTCAATGACTCCCTTTTTTCACAGAAAGGGTAAAGTGAATGTACCACTCCAACCATACTTTACTTTTGACAGCTTTGTTCATTGAATTCCAGAGGTTTTTCCAAAAGGTACATTTTCTTTAATTAATTTATTGTTCATTGTTGGCATGTCTGATGGTGAGATGGTGATTGTGTGTTGATTTATGGTAGCTGTGGTCAAATAGAATGGTTGGTGTGTCTGTATCAAGGCAGGTGTGTGTGGTTGTATATGATGGAGGCTTCGAGCATTTTCTGGATCTAGATTACATTTGACATTAATTTTAAGTTGCCAGCTGCCTGCCAAATGCCAAGCAAATTAATCCGTGTCAAAATTATTTGCAAAGAATGGATTTTGTCCCCATACGCAGATTAGTAAAAGTTTGTGTCGATTTATCAAATGGTGTCAAAATGATTAGGAAATGGACACCCTTTTGACCCACCTTTCAAATGTGTCCCCTTTGAGGTGGGGTGCATGATCCTCCACATCCTAAGAACTGGCCCAAAAAACTGGCTGCCAAATTTTGTGCTGATACCTTAAACGCCACCGATATTACAAAAAAATAAATCAGACTGTTTAACCCTCCTCTTTAACTCTGTTTGATGCCATATATATATATAAATATATAAACAAATATATATATATGTGTGTGTGTGTATATGTATATATATATATATGTGTATATGTGTATATTAAGCTCCGGTCTAACAAAAGACGTACAGCACTCACGGGGTGCTTTTAAAGATTATATTTGCGAGGACGCGTTTCGGCGTGTCTGCCTTCTTCCAGCTCGCTTTATTCACTAGCAGCAACTGTGTGTCAGTACTTTTAAAATGAAAAGTCAGTACCTATTGGACGCAGCAAATAAGGGGAGGAACTCCGCCATTGCGAGAATCAATGGTATGTTTCGAGTTGTTTTTTGCTGAGTCCAATAGGTACTGACTTTTCATTTTAAAAGTACTGACACACAGTTGCTGCTAGTGAATAAAGCGAGCTGGAAGAAGGCAGACACGCCAAAACGCGTCCTCGCAAATATAATCTTTAAAAGTACCCAGTGAGTGCTGTGCGTCTTTTGTTAGACCGGAGCTTAATATTTAAATGGACCCACCTCCATTGTTACTTGCACCCGTCAAGAAGAGTGCTGAGGTCGCAATGGTGGAAAAACGGAGCGGAGTATGTAACACAAGCGACTTGCACCACCACATTGATCTTCGTGGTATCAGCGCCGATAGTATCGCCAGTCATCCAGACTTGTGGAGAAACAGAAATTTGCCGGCTCCAGCGCGGATTGCCATGAAACGAGATGGTTCGACGAGGGGTTGTGAAGCGGCGATTGGTAACAGCGAGTGGAGGTACTTTGGACAGTATTGTGGCAGCCAGGGGGAGAATGAAACTACGTTTCTTGAGGAATGCCCATTGGGTGGAACAATATGCAAAGACTTTATGAAACCATTGAGGCGATGTAATGTTGAAAAACAACTCGAAACATACCATTGATTCCCGCAATGGCGGAGTTCGTCCCCTTATTTGCTGCGTCCAATAGGTACTGACTTTTCATTTTAAAAGTACTGACACACAGTTGCTACTAGTGAATAAAGCGAGCTGGAAGAAGGCAGACACGCCGAAACGCGTCCTCGCAAATATAATCTTTAAAAGTGCCCCGTGAGTGCTGTGCGTCTTTTGTTAGACCGGAGCTTAATATTCAAATGGACCCACCTCCATTGTTACTTGCACCCGTCAAGAAGAGTGCTGAGGTCGCGATGGTGGAAAAACGGAGCGGAGTATGTAACACAAGCGACTTGCACCACCACATTGATCTTCGTGGTATCAGCGCCGATAGTATCGCCAGTCATCCAGACTTGTGGAGAAACGGAAATTTGCCGGCTCCAGCGCGGATTGCCATGAAACAAGATGGTTCGACGAGGGGTTGTGAAGCGGCGATTGGTAACAGCGAGTGGAGGTACTTTGGACAGTATTGTGGCAGCCAGGGGGAGAATGAAACTACGTTTCTTGAGGAATGCCCATTGGGTGGAACAATATGCAAAGACTTTATGAAATCATTGAGGCGATGTAATGTTGAAAAACAACTCGAAACATACCATTGATTCCCGCAATGGCGGAGTTCCTCCCCTTATTTGCTGCGTCCAATAGGTACTGACTTTTCATTTTAAAAGTACTGACACACAGTTGCTGCTAGTGAATAAAGCGAGCTGGAAGAAGGCAGACACGCCGAAACGCGTCCTCGCAAATATAATCTTTAAAAGTACCCCGTGAGTGCTGTGCGTCTTTTGTTAGACCGGAGCTTAATATTTAAATGGACCCACCTCCATTGTTACTTGCACCCGTCAAGAAGAGTGCTGAGGTCGCGATGGTGGAAAAACGGAGCGGAATATATATATATATATATATATATATATATATATATATATTCAAGCTCAGAAATATATATATATAAAAAATACTATAGCTTGCACCCTCTCCAGGCACTGCTAAATTTAACATATTCTGTGATATCATTGATAACATCAAAGCAAATTTGGGGGGTACTGGGGGTTTAAAATACAGGAGGTACAGATCAAATCAAATGCAAACAATTCGATAAATTGCAAATGTTCAATGCCTTCAAGTCGTGGTCTATTTTCTTTCTTTTTTCTTCTAATTCTTGCTCTTAAAACTTTTTATCTCTCAAATATCTTAAGGGATAATGTCTGGGGAAATGTAAAAACTACATATTGCTTGAATTGTTATATGCTCTGTGATGGAGTTAATTAGATGTATAAGCTGGAATGCAGCTGGGTTGAATGTGTCACCTAAGCACCAATTGGTTAGGCAGGAGCTTAAGCTTTATAAACCTCATTTGGTAATTCTTGAAGAGACACACCTGGCTAATAAAGACAGAGGCTTGCTCAAACAGTTAGGCATTGAAATTATTGAATGTACTTCACAGGGTGCAGCAATTAGAGGTGTAGCAATTCTTAAGGACAAGCGGCTAGCCTGCAAAAAACTTAAAACCACTTCTGACCCTAGCGGTAAATGGGCCATTGCACAACTCGAAATTTATAACAAAAAATGTGTTCTCTGTGCAGTGTTTGGTCCAAATTCGGATGATCCCACTCTTTCCAATAAATTAATGCTGGAATTCCTTGATTGGCAAGAAGAAGTGATTATTTTGTGGGACTTTAATTGTACATTAAACTATGATATTGACTTGACTAATAGGCCCGCATTTCCAAGGATGCAGAGGGTTCGATAGTCAGTCTATGAATTGGCTCGGCTTCACAGTTTGTCAGACTTATGGGGGACATTACATACCACCTCACCAGAATTTACAAACTATTCCACCCCCCACCAACATTATTCAAGAAGAGATCTGGGGCCATATGTAGAAAGCAAAATTGCGATCGCAAACGCCGAAATTCGCCGAATTTCGGCATTTGCGATCGCAATTTTGCTAAGTGGTATGTAGGAAGGCAAATCTGGGTGCAAAATAAGGAATCGCTAAATATGCGATTCCTTATTTTGCCATTGCATTTAAGGAATCGCAAATTTTGCGATTCCTCAAATGCAATGTAAAAAGCACCAAAAAAGTTCAATTTGGCCTTAAGGAATCGCAAATTACCACCAACTACAGGTTGGTGGTAATTTACGATTTCTTTCACAAATGCATATTTTTGCATGTTTCAAAGTGGCATGTGGTGCACACACATGTCCTTAGGGCATGTATGTGTGCCACATGTGCACCCATGCTCATTTCAGGGGTGCAACAGGGTGTCCTTTTGACACCCTGGCACACTTGAAATTGCATTCTCAATTTGCGATTCTCTAATTGAGAATCGCAAATTGAGAATGTCTTCCTATTCATTCCTATGGGCCTCTAGGCCCATAGGAATGAATGGGGAGGTATTCCTTAATTGCGAATTGCAATTTGCAATTCGCTATTAAGGAATATGTAGGATTCGCAAAAATATTTGCTAATCCTACCTACATTCCGTATTGCAATTCTCTAATTGCGATTCCCTAAAAATTGCAATTAGAGAATCGCAAAACACGTTCTACCTACATATGGCCCCTGGTCTTCGCTAGTAATCGTATTTTAGCAGCAGCTCAAATGGAAGTCTGTCCACGGATAAGCTCTGATCATAACCCAGTTCTGACCAGCTTTCAGCTAGCCACTGCAGATAAGAGCAAGCGATCTTTTTCATTCCCCTGATATCTACTGACTGACCCAGAATATTTAACTTACACTCAAGGGGCTCTTACTGAGTTTTTACGGTCCAATATTGATACTGCTTCTCCTTTTATTGTATGGGATACAATGAAAGCTTATGTACGGGATATCACTCAACAGTATATTTACAACTTGAATAAAACTCATCAGAATAGTGTGAAGTCAAATAGCAATACATTAAAAAGATTAGAAGTTCAGCATGCAGACGAACTTAGGTCGAGAGGTCCAAATAGCGATCAAAGATATGCTTCCCTAATAGATAAGCGCTTACTCTTGAGCAGGATGCTGAAAGAAAAGATAGCAATTGCCTATAACAAAAATCCCTCTCGTCAATATGAGTATGGGGATCAGGTTGGCAGGGTCTTGGCATACCAGGTTGCTGAAAATAATCTAAAACGCGGATAGACGTGATAAAGGGCAGGGATGGCCGATTATACACTTCCCCTGACAAAATTCTTGAGCAATTTACCCAGTTTTACAAGGAACTTTACAGTACACCTCGTCCTGTTATCTAGACAATATTGCATTAGAAGATTACTTACAACTCTGCGACCTTCTACCTTTGAGTCTGGACGCAGCTGATCTTCTCCAACAAGATATTACCAATGAAGAAATTGCATCTGCGATAGCAGCGCTGCCCTCTGGCAAACCTGCTGGGGATGATACTCTCCCAATGGAATTTCATAAAACTTTTTAAAATTCTATTCTCCCGTTACTTCCTGATGTAATAGATCAGACAGGGGAATGTATGGAAGCTCCCAAATCTTGGGATATGCCTAACATTATTTTCTTTCTTAAAAAGGGGAAATCTGCGGACGATTGCGGGTCCTATCGCCCAATATCCCTCATTAACTCCGACGCTAAAATCTTTGCCAAAGTACTGGCTAACCGCTTAGCGCCTTTTATGCCAGATCTCGTATCTGCTCATGTTAATACAGCCATAACAGCTTTCGATATTGCTAACAGGACATCTCATAATTTGGGGATGTAATTTTAGATGCTGAAAAAGCATTCGACTGCGTAGTGTGGTATGCACTATGGGTAACATGAACTATTAACGGCCTACCAGGCCGCTTTTTAAATGGATTTGTGCGTTATATATCAACCCACAGGCTAAAATGTTATATACCATCCTGCATTCTACTCCTTTTCTGATTCGTCGCGGTACCTGGCAGGGGTGCCCGCTTTCACCTATGCTGTTTGCTTTATATATTGAGCCATTCATTACAGCATTGAATCAGAATACTTCTATTACTCTATTTAGTAATGGGATATACCAACTGAAGGCTATTGCTTAGGCCGACGATAATGCGTTTTTTTCATCTGACCCTGCAACAGCATTGACTGCAATTTACGAAGTAGCGAAAACTTTTGGCCACTTTTCAGGGTATAAACTCAACTCTCATAAAACTCAAATCCTTCATAACTTAGATTTGTCTACACCTATAATTGGTAGCTTTGCTGTTGTAACTTACCTTGGGGTTTCGATTACTGCTACTTCTGAACAAATATGGAGGCTTAATTAGGAGCCACTACTGCACTTGATTATTGCTCATTCTCTCTTGAAGATCACAACATGACTATTTCAAACTATGGAATAACCTAATTCTCCCAAGTATATTTCATGATCTTACTGCTTGCAGGTGGGCAAGGTGTGAAATTGAACGACTTGGCCAGCTTTATGATTTTACCGGCTTCTGTACCTTTGCATCTTTACAATCTGCCTTTAGTCTTCCCCAACAATCTTTTTTCAAATATTTACAAATTAGAGACTACTTTGTAAAACGTCAACGGCTGCAATTTCCACATTCTCATGAACTACTGACATCTTTTTAAAATCTTTCGCTTAAAGCCAGAATTAGTTCAATATATTCACAACTATTTCAGGAGTGATGACACTAATCGCTTAGCTTCCAAATGGAGTCAGACACTAGGTACTAGTACAGATACTTCTGAGATTGTTTCAGCTCTGGGTACTATTCTATCCATTCTATAAATCTAAAGCTGCAACAATTCCGAAATATCTGTATGCTTTATTACACTCCTGAAAGGATTAGTAAATGGCAACAAAAGGCACAGGGGCCTGTGGGAGATGGAGTAGACAGATCATGTTGTCCTAAGTGTGGTTTTATGGCAGCCAACATCCTCCAAATTTTCTGCACCTGTCCTATATTCGGTGTTTTTTGGGAGGAAGATCCACAACATATTGGTCAATGTTTGGGTTCTAATTTTTTCTTCACTAACAAAGAGATCATGCTAGGGCTTAAGGAGAGTGATAATCATGCCATGAGAAGTTTTGAATCTATTGCACTAGTCGCTGCCCACCTCTTCACCGCGAAGGGATGGATTTCCCCTAACCCTCCTATTTGTTTTGAATGGCTTGCCCTTATGAAAGACATATATGAGGGGGAACGGGCACTGGCAAAACTGGAGGTATACACTCAGTGCAAAAATTCGGCCGCATATGGGAATGTTTTGTATGATTCTCTAGACATCTATAGTTATTTCTTTCCTTTTTTTCTTTTTGTTTGCTTTCCCTTGTTTGCTTGACATGATTATTTGCTATATGTATGCAATCAATTGTTACTCCTCTTAGTCTATTTACTTTTTTTAAATGTACCCTCTGTATTCTATTCAATAAATAAAAAAATAAAAAGATAACATCACTGCAACATCTGCACTGTCATCATTGGTGACAACACTGTGAATAGTAGGGACGGGAGTTATAGTTACTTGAAATAACTATAACTGATGAATTCTACTGTTTTTGTTAGTTTAAAATGGTATGTATTAACAGATATCTTCACCTAAGTATAAAGTACCTTTAATGATGTTTTTTTTCAGTGAAGTCCTAAGGTTTTTTTTCCATGTAAAGTAAGATATTATTACAATTACGAACTATAATGTCACATCAACCTTTGTTTTTTCCAGTTAAAATATGTGTGTGCGTGTAGATATATATATATATATATATATATATATATATATATATATATGATTTGGGGGTAACAGATATTATTATTCTGTTTTGGCCAATTCATGTAGCTCTTGTGTCTCTCCAGGCCATGGCTCAGAAAGGTGACATGGAGCGGCGGATCGCCACCCTGGAAAAGCGCTACCTGGCAGCTCAGAGAGAGGCCACATCCATACACGACCTCAATGACAAGCTTGAAAACGAGCTGGTGAACAAAGACTCTCTGCACCGCCAGGTAAGAAATATGTGGTAATGGAGTGCTTTTGTTAGGATGCTTCAAGCGGAGTGTTAGCAGTCTTATGCTGCCATCTACTGGTGTACTGGAACAACTGCAACATTTTTAAAAATGTTTAGGTTTCTGTGAAATTCTAGCGTAGTGAGCGTACATAATTGACTACTAAAACGACAAGTACTTAAAAAAGCTGTTTTGAAGGGATACCTGTGTCCCAAGTCTTTAGCAGTGTATTTGCGTTACATGTTTAAGTACAGGGGGGCAGATTTACAAGCCCATTGTGCCACTTTTGTGTAATTTTTAACATGGGAAAAGTGACGTAAAGGTGGCGCAAGGGGCTTGCTTGTAAATAAGCCCCACGGAGTTTAAAGCTTTCCCTTTACTCTCTAGCGACATTCTGGAAATTCTATTATTCTTTGTTTTCCCAATAAGGCTCAATTTTCAGATTTTAAAATCAGGCAATAGGAAGTGAGACCCCGACAAAACGGAATAGGAAAAAATGAATATTTTCGGATATTTTTGTGGAGAAAGCTCAGTGAATTATTTTTAGAAAAATAATGCTATTAGACTTAAAATAAACCTTCACATGCATTTTCATTTTTTTTCGAAATCATATTAACAAGAGCACTATCACATCCTATTGCATAATGTGACAGAGTTTTATGTTTACTGGTTAATGTGCCACACTGCAGCCGAGTACAAGACAACGAGGCCAAGTAAAACACAATGTTGCCCAGTATTACAAACTGGGGCTGTTTATGTCACCGGGATATTGAATATGATACACTGCTACTCAATATTACACAGGGCATCCCAGTGTCAGACAATGGGCCCCATATTAAATGTGCTAATTAATTGTGCTCGTGGTTGCGTTTTTGGCACCTTGTAATCTGGTTTATTATGATGGCTGGACGAATGGGAAAACAACAGTGCACGGACATAATATGTTTAAAATTATTTGGCATTTCTTTTTTTTCCAAAGTATTTTATAAAATTTTTAACAGGTAAGCGTGCTTTACCTTTACAGGGTATAAGCCCACATTGGCTGTTTTTTGCCATGGTTACAGGTAGGTGGTATACATGTTTCGCTGCCCCCCTTTCCAATGTCTTGCTGGGAGATAAGGGTAGCTGAAAGGGAAAAGAAAGAGAATAGAAAAGAGAAGGGAGGAGATAGTATACAAGAAGAGTACTTTAGTCGTGGGACTATTCTAGGCCTGTGGAGTTTTGTTTTGTGGGCAGTTGTCCCTCTCAAGTGAGCTCACGGGGGTTCATAGGGGTGGCATATCTTTTTATTCGAATATTGCTAAATCACGTTTTCACAGATATTGGTGAATTAAGCGTGTGGTCAGATTAGGACATTTTTGGGTTCATATGTGCGATATTGTTCATGCTGCTTAAGTGCACGATAGCTTTCAGTCTACAAGTCTCTGCTTGCCAATGTGTTCACCCTCCCTGTGTGTGTGTGTGTGTGTGTGACAACATTCCCTATGCCTGTGGCCTGTGTGATACCGCTCACCTAACCTTTGTATGTTTTTGTGGAATAATCTTCACTGTCCTTGTCAGTGTGTTTGCAAGTGTTTACTTTGTCTGGAATGAGGAGAAACAACACTACAGGGTCGCCATTCAGCTGTTCTGTACTATATAAGTACTCTATGATACATTAATTATTATTATTTTTAATAAATCCATTGAATTATATACACAGCCTAGATCCTATTTACACTATCTACAATATTGCTTCCCTTTACTATACAGCCCTCAATTATTTCAGATTCCCTGCCCCAATTCTTTTTGCTTTATTTACACTATTTATATTAATATACAATATGGCTTCCCAGGTCTTCTAATCCCACTTATCGCCTTTCTTCCAGCCATTTAATCATAGGAGCCCATATCTTATGACCTTTTTCCCTGGCTCGGCGACCCTTGATCTCGTATAGTGCCATTTCCTGAGTATATATTTAGGAGCCAATAGAACCATGCGAGATATCTAGGCACTTCTACCTCCTTCCAAGCTGTTGCGATCAGTAACCTAGCTATTGCCACTGTTAAAAAACACAAAATCTATCTGTGATGGAGATAGCCCGAGTCTATTATCATATCCGGATAGCATTAGTGTTGAAGTTAAATTAATTATTTTATTAATTGATTGTGTCCAAAATTCTTCTATGCCAGTTTTTAGGGGTGTCAGTTTGCTACATGTGGAAAACATATGTATTATGTCTGCAGGACCATCCTGACACCTAGGGCATGTATCATTTTCACGTTTCCCCCAATTAAATAGCTTCGCTGGCGTATAGTATAAATTGAATATAGTTTTGTAGTGTTGGGATTTACGATTAGCCGAGAGAAAGATTTTTTTTGCTAGTTCCAGTGACCTATCTACATCTATTATTTCATCTCCTAGTGTTTCTGCCCATTTAGTCTCGATTTTCCCTATGTCATCTGGAAGATTTCCCAACAGAATATTATAATAATCCCCTATCCGGGCCTTTCCCCGAAGAGCCATTTCTAAAACTGGTATAGAATCATAATTAAAAGTCCCTTGCGGTAGTGTCTTCAACCAGCTCCATATTTGAATATATTTGAATTGGGATCATTCGTCTATCCCCTTATGTCTAACCAAATCCAAAAATGTTATGATCTCTGATTTTCCATTATACAGATGACTAATTCTATCAACCCCGACCATTGCCCACCCTCTTGCCATAGCATCATCCATCCCAGCTGGAAACAGTAATGACCCCCACAATGAAGTGTACCTATTGTATTTTGGGATTTTTAATGCACTTGTAACTTTCTTCCATACCCCCCAGGCAGCTTTTAGACATTTAAAGCATTTTTTTTTTATAGTGGCTAGGTTCTATTTTCCTCAGAAATATACCCAAAGCCTCATTGCCGATAGATAGATGGTATATTGATGGCAAATCATTTTCACTCAAAATCCTATCTTTTAACAGAGGGACCATTTGTTGTAAAAAACACTGCCCAATAATACAATAACAAATTTGGATCTGCCCACCCACCTCTATCTTGAGGAAGTGTTAAAAGTTTTAGTGATCGTCTAATTTTTTTATATTGCCATACAAAATTTGAAAACATTGCTTCTATTTTTCGATTAGCAAGCACCAGTAATTCTAAGGGAATTGAGCGGACTAGGTAGAAGATTTTTGGAAAAACTTTCATTTTCAAAACATTGATCCTCCCGACTATGGTTAACTGAATTTTATCTATCCGCCTTAAGTCTCTACCAATTTCATCCAATGTTTGATCGAGATTGTTTGGCCAAATTTTTTCCAGGTCTACTCCTATCTTTACCCCCAGATATGTTGCTGATTCAACTTGACGTTGATCTAGGATATTACATTTTTTTGAGCAAATTATCTGTGTCTTGCTTTTATTTAATAGATATCCAGATCTAATTCCAAATTCTCCCGCCATCCTTTCGATTTCTCTAATTGCTACTTCTGGCTCAGACGTCGTGATGGCAATATCCTCCGCATATGCCAGTACTTTAGTTTCATATCCACTCGTTATTATAGGTCTAATATTAGGATTTAATAGTAATTGTTTAATAAAAGGATCTAAGTAGATGGCGAAAAGAATCGGAGAACATGGACACCCTTGTCTTCTCCCTCTGGCTACTTTTATGGCTGCTGATGTATTACCCATAATTTGTAGTTTGGCTATTGGTTTATAATACATCGCTCGAATAGCTGTTATAATTCGTGGTCCAAATCCTCGTTCCAGTAAAGCATCCCATAAATATTACCAGGCCACGCGGTCAAAAGCCTTTTCGGCATCTAAAAGAATTATAGCCATTTCTTCCTCTTTGGCCTCTGCAATATCCAATAGTGATATCACTCATCTAATGTGGTCCGTGGTTCCGTGGACTGGGATAAAGCCATGCTGCCATGGCGACACCAATTTGGCTATCATTTTCTGTAACCTATTCACTAAGACTTTTGAATAGATCTTTGCATCCGAGTTTATTAATGCAATAGGTCGATACGAGCCCGGTAGCTCTGGTGGTGTACCCTTTTTTGGGAAGATTACTGTATCAGTCTCTTGCCACGAAGTGGGTGGGATACCCCAATATTGTACATCCAGAAATAAATCATGTATTAATGGAGCCAATTCTGGTTGGAGCAGCTTATATATTTCGATTGGAATTTTATCAGGACCGGATGCTTTTCCAGAAGATAGGGAAGCTATTGCAGTTAATATTTCTTCCATTGTGAATTTCTCCTCTAGTTCTAACTTCACTTTTTCCTTGACCTTACTCATTCCTATGTCCCTTACCTCCCTGCTCTGTCGGGTTATATCTGTCTGTTCCTCTTGGAATAGTTTTTGATAAAATTGCTCGAAAACCTCTATAATTTTCTTCATATTCGTCTCCAGCTGGCCCTCAGTATTCTGTATTTGTATTATATTATTTCAAATCGTTCTCTGCCTGGTGCGGAGGGCCAACAGTTTTCCAGCCTTCTCCCCATATTCATACATTTCCTTCTGATGTGCTTGGTATGTCTGAGCAGCTTGCATCTGAAAATGTTTATTTATTTCAATTTTAGTAACGGCGATTTTAATCCATAATTCATTTAATGTCTCCTGTCCTGTTTGTACAATCTGTTCAGTGTGGGTTATCTCTAATTGTGCGAGATCTGCCATTAATATATTGACCATGTTTTTTGTCGCTGTTTCCTCTGATATCCCACATATTTTATCACTTTTCCACGTAATCCTGCTTGAAAAGCATCCCATACCATGATCCTTGAGGCACTATATCTGTTCATATTAAAATATTCAATAGTCCAGCTTTTAATATGACACTTAAATACCTCATCAGATAATAATTTGCGATCAAATGACCATTGACGTATTTTCTGTTTTTTAAATATTTGCCAATCTATTTCTAATATCAATGGATTATGGTCGGAGAAAATTTGAGGCATTTAAAAAATTTCCATATTTTCCAGCACTGAGGTGGAGACCATGAAATAATCTAAACATACATATTTTTATGTGGATACAAATAATATGTTTATCCGGGGTCATTAGTATACTGGTATACCCAGGCATCTGTTAACCCATATGTTTCTTGGCAAGCTCTTATTGCCCAGTAAACCTGTGGTTTCCTACCTTGATACTGGGAAGAGTCTGGTCATGAAACTCCATTGTGTATATTGAAATCTCCACAAATTATTAATGGAGTCGACCAAGTTGCTAGCTCCACCTCTAGATCTCTCCAAATTTTAGGATCATCCTGATTAGAGCCGTACACCGTAACTAATGTAATCCGTTTGTAATGTAGCAATGGCCCATCTGCCCCATTTATCCGCCAATATACGTTTCACGGATCCTACATTATGCTGCATATATATCGCAACTCCTCTTATCGTTGTCGTCTGTGAGCATATTATCATTTCATATCCCCTTATCTGCAGACATTTTTTATTGGCCCATGAAATATGCGTCTCTTGTAAACACACAATTTCTGGGCTTCAAAACCGTAGGATCTCATATACCCTTTCTCTTTTCTTCCTATTGATTAATCCTCCCACATTCACAGAGCAAACCCTAATTTTACCCATACTTTTTCATTACTGTTTTAATATGATCCACCATCTACCTTGCTTGAGTTTTTCCCCCTTTTTCCCCCCTTCCAATCCCCCACCCTCTTACCCACCCTGTCTGCCCCCCAGCCCCCCCCCCCCACCTTCCCACCCCCTTAGAAGCTTCCGGACCAGGGTCTGGCATCAGATGAGAATGAAGCCATGTCCCCAATCCATTACCCCCCTCTCTTATTTCCATTGCAACCAGGATAGTTATCTTTACATACATCCATAATTAGACATATTGCATATCCTACCCCCCAGCCTTTTATTTTTTAATCCCTTAAACCCCCAGGTTTCAGATCATTCAGTCTAAACAGTGATTCATTTAATCCTCCCTTACTTACTTCCTTAGTTCATCTAAGAATTCTTTGGCCTTATCTTCCGAGGTAAAAAAACAATATTTATCCCCAACCACCACTTTCAATTTAGCTGGATTCATAAGATAAGCCTTAATACCTTTCTCTTGAAATGGACTTATCATTTGTCGAGAGGCGCCAGCGCCTCTCTACAGTAACATGGCAAAAATCAGAATTCTAACCCCTCTATCTGACACTTCTTATCTAGTCTGGTTTTTTCAAATACAGCCTGCCTGAGAAGATAGTTACCAAAGTAAACCAGTATAGATCTAGCCCTGTCATCAGTTCTAGTGTTTTGCTTGACATTTAGCGGAATTCGATGAGCTCTCTGTATTTCTTCTGCCCAGTTCCAGCCTGTAAGCTCGGGATAGGCTTTGGCCAATATATAGATCATAAAGAGGCGTAGATCTATCCCCCCCTTGTCTTCTGGAATACCCCAAAATCTTAAATTGTTCCTTCGCTGCCGATTTTCCTGATCTCCACTGAATATCAGCCAATCTTGTCTCTTGCGATTCAGCTTGTACTTGGGCTGCCGCGACATCCGTCTCCAGATTTTCAGTTCTTGTCTCCAACATTGAGAGCCGATCCGAGATCTCCCCACATACTTTAGCAATTTTTTTAACTGAGCCTTGGATTTTACGTATAGCTGTTTGCGTCCGCTTATTCTCTTGCTTACTCTCCTCAGGATGAGCCAATACTGATTGCAATATGGTATTCATCGTTGTACTTAAGCCATTTTCCAGCCCTGGCAGCCGTTCCCCAGTAAGTTGGTTTGTGGGCGTATAGTCCCACTGTAATTCTTGTCTTTCATGATCAGGGAGAATAGGTGTCTCACTGCCCTTCCTTCTGATTGTAGCCAAATTTTAACCAGTAGCATCTGATTTATTCTCGGAGTCGCTCTCTTCCTCACTTGAGCTCAACATCATAGACGAATCTTCAACTGACATTGTTCCATCAGACAGGGAACAGAAGGGTTCTGACATTTCCTTCTCAATATCCGTTATATGTTGTCTCTCATTAGCCATTCGCCGATTGCTGCCTTTGTAGGAGTTGTTAGTCTTAAGTTCCCGCTGCTTATTGTTTTCTGGTGGTTTCTTGTTCCAGCTTTTAGGAGTAATCTTACTCTTAGGTTTTTTAGCCTTTCTTTTCTTTGTTGCCGCCATGTTAGCCTTCGCCTTCCTTTGTTCCTGCTTCCTTGCACCTTTAGCGGAACATACTATTTGCGGTGATGTTGTTTCCTGATCAGGCTGTGCCTCTGGCCTCACCAAAACATCACCATCACCATCATTAGTGCCAGCAGTAGCAGTAATATTAGTATTCTTTTGAAACCCCAAAGCAGGCGTATTCTCGAGCCGGTCTAGTTCTCCATCTTGCTCAGCGCCCCTCCCCGGTGTCGTCAGTCGCTAAGAGGTCTATAGTCCCAACGACATTCAGGATTTCATTTACTGAGTTTACTGAACTCTCCCCCTCCAGCATCTGTTCAGCCTGAGTTAGTAATACATTTACTAGCGTACCTTTCGCGCTGAAGAGCGTCTGCCAATGGGGTTATTGTTTGTGGGGTTACACCTTCAATCTGGTCTGATTCCAGCCTCTCATCATCTTGCTGAGCCTTGTCTGCAGCAGCGGGTTTCTTCTTCCCCGAAATCAGCTCCACAATAGTCGGCTGGGTTTGGGCTGATAGTTCGTTTCGGCTTTGCCTTTTCGCCCTTTCTTCTCGGCAGGTTCCTTTCGAATGGCCGTCTGTCCACGGCGTCCCTGGTGCCACAGGAGTCCTGGTGTTGCACCGCCCTCCATCAGCATCTCCACAGCTGGACTTTGCACGCCTGCCGCGACCTTACCGCGGGTCGAACCCACCGCCGCCGCCGCAGGGCCCTTTGGCTTCATGGCAATCCAGATACCTCCGTGTATCGTAGTGATCCAGCAGCTCCTGCAGAATTCAGCTTGTTGCCCTCCGTGTGTCTTTCGACATGTACGTCTTAACTCCTGTATTTGCTGCCTCAGTATCGCGGAGCATGGGGGAGTGCACTGGCAGGGATTTTCTTGTAGCAGGTCTAATTGTAATATACCATCAATAATCGCTTTTAGCATTCTGCTGGTCGTGGGTACATTCTTAGTCTACAGCGAGGGGTTTGCAGTGCATCAGGGTACTAGCTTCGTAAGCGGTGCCTCAGCATTGCCTCAGCCACACCCCATCTTGCTTCTCTGTCCTATATTGATACATTAATTTCTTTACTCAAAATAAAAAAGTGCCGGTACTCCGTACCGGACAGTACCGGCCCATTTAAAGCACTGCTTGTCCAGTACACCCACTTAGGATCAGGGAGGATGTCATCCTGCAGTGATCTATTGTGTTCGAGAACAATAATATGTCATTGGCATAATATCTCCCCATTCTTTAAGATGGATGACATGATATCCCTCCACCTGAGGAGAAAAGCCTTGTGTCTTCCCTAACATCTGGTTGGTGAACTCAGGGTCCTTGACTCGGTCCCGCTCCTGCTGTTGCTGGAGATGTCATGTTGGTTGTGGTTTTTTAGGGTTCCAGCTCACTTGGTGATTGTGTTGAGTCTTTGCGGTATATTGTACTGCTCTCAGAATGTAACAGGTTCTCTGTGTTCGGTGTGGTCTCGGGTGGGTGACCGATCAGGTATTTTTTGACCTCGGCAAGTCTAGTGATTCCGTTGATTCACGGGTTTGTGGTAGGTTGCCCCCTGAGTCAGACATGCTTTCAGGTGGTGTCCAGTGGTGGAGTATCTTCACTGTTGTTCGATCAGAGATTCTGTTGATTCAACGGAATTTGATGAAGTGCTCATTGACTCATAGCTGATACTCTATTTACATATGATCTTCCATCAGGGGTCAGTGTCATAGCCAGTGCGCTATGGGCTCCAGTGCAAGGAAGGAAATGGGCTGCTGACTGAACTGTGAATTATATCAAAAATCTGGGATCAGTGGTGCCCACAGGCTCATTACCACTGCACCTGCTGAACCAATGAAAGCTTCGCCGCTGTCAGGGGGGCTTCTTGGATCTGCATCTTGGCCTGGTACTTGGACCCCCAGGCACCTGCCCTGCTCTCCTCAGACAGTGTGTGCTTTGTTAGATGATGTCATTATAAGCCACATCTGCTATGTTCTATCAGTGTTGACGGATTTCTTCTCTAGTGCATAAGGTGATTTAGGGATTGACTGGTTTAGTTTACCCCATCAGTTCCTGAGCTTCCCCATTTCTGTTTTAAGTTGTCAACCAAATAATCTAAGGAGTGCACTTGTGTGCTTGCGCTCCCAAGAACCAAGCTCACGAAATAACATAACAAAACATAACATAACGTTCACCCCATCTTGTCGCTGAATAACATTTTTATTGTTACCCAACTCAATGGTACTCCTTTTATTGACCTCAGAAGGATGAATGGTTGATTGGACCAGCCGGGATTTAAGCCTGTGAACATGAGGGCGAACACAGTCCTCTACAGTGGACTCATTAATTCACTAATCACCAGACCTGGCATTATCCATGCTTAGCGGTATCTTTTTGTCTCAGCATGTCAAAGGACCTCTCCTCCTCTCTCTGAATCGTTATGAGTATGTTGACCATAAATTAAGTTAAAGAATTATTCATGCACCACATGAATAATTTGCTCTTCCATTTATGGATGCCCTCTCTGACGTCATGGGCTATATGTTTCAATCCTTCCTTTTCAAGAAGCAGAGCCCATAATTCTGTGTTTACTCTGTATCCTTCAAGGTGGTATCTGGAGTACAATGGATCTGATCGTGGTTGTTTGTAGAGATAAATAAGCGAACATTCTAAACATTTCAAAACTACTATCTTATTTGCAGTTTAATCAGTTCTTATTCTGGCAGTGTGCCCATAGTACATCCTAGAGACGGATTTTAAATCTACTTAATGTCCATTGGTATAAAAATCATGTTTACAGCACTATCATCTTTCTAACAGGCATTGGCATTTTGGCTTACTATGTTCCTTGCAGCTCCACCCTCAGCCCCGATTAGTCTCCTCCACGCCTTACAAAGGTAGGATTGTCAATTTCATTCTCCAACCTCATTAAACAATACTGGGGTCTTTCTGGGGGCCTGACATGTACAGAATGGCACATTTTATGGTGTGATCCTCAATTGCCGTGGTCTGTAATCATACATTTTGAGAAGTATACTTCATAACAAAAATACAACTGTTTTTCAAATTCAGTATACTATATTTGTAAGGAATTACATTGTTTTTCAATAAAGATACCTCTAGGCGTCCTAGAAGGGCCTTTACTTCTTTCACTCGAGACGGCACGAAGCATTGAAACTGAAACAAATGTCTTGTAAACTTGAGACTCTTCAGGTAGATGGCAATTAACGTAAATTATGTAGCTAACCATCATGGGGATTATATTATTCTGTCATATGTGATTCTTTGGCCCTATATTATGTGATAAAGTGCTTCTATATGTAGGGGGACACTAGTGCAGTCTCCATCTGACAATCTGCGGATCATTTTAATGTTCTGGCAGATCAGGCGTGTCTTCATGTGCAAAAGACCCATGTCATGAGCATCGTGGCAGGCAATGTACATCATTATTGTATGTTGATTGACAGTAGAGTGCTATGTCACTTTGGGTATTTGGGGTCCTCCTGAAGCTGTACACTCTTTAAAGTGGGTGACTACTGCCTCCATGACAAAACTACAGCCTCAGTAAACGTTGATAGCATCTGATTATAGTATGGGTACAGCTGTTGTTTTGTCTGCATCCTTGCTGGAGCCTGTCTCCTGCCTCTCCCTGCTAAATCCATGCAGCAGGTCAGAACTGGACCATCTCATTCCCTCTGACTGCATGTGTAGTTGTATAAGAGTTCTTGGGGGACATGTGAGCTGGTGCACCCTTGCTATGTCTGATACTTTTAAGGAGGTAAAAATGCAAACCTCCTTCCTGCTCCTTGCACGCCCCTGGTGCGGCTCCTCTCGGTCCCCACTCCCCTTTAGAAGGTTTTGTGAAGCCAAGTGCATCTGTGCTACTTTCAGACCTCACCCTTGAGGAATCTCGGGCAGAGACAGTTTGCTGTTCACTGGACTTGACTAAGACACTCCCAGCAGACCAGCATTGGTCTTGCCTTGTGTAGCCTCTACACAAAGAAAGAAACAGATGAGAAGGTCTGTCTGCAGAGTTCTCTCAGTGTGGAGGGCTCCCTGCCCCATCACTGTGTCCTGTGCTTTGCTGCTTCCAGCAAGGAGTGCCTGAGTTGGGACACACGAAACCAGGAGGACAGATTCAACTGAAACTCATTGTCGTGGAGTTCGGGCACACTGCATAGAAAATGGGTTTAAGTTAATTGATACCCCCAGGGTTTTGAGCTAACAGAACATTTGACTGGTCTTCTGGATTTGACATTTCCCAGAATTGAATGTAAGGCAACCCCTGCATTATACCCAGGATTTGCCTCAACATTCTTGAAGGTCTGCACACATCTGCAGAGGAAGATGAGGACCAAGGGCCGGACTTGACTCCGGTTTACCTCACGACTGAGGAATAAACGTTTGCCGGACATAGCACACTAGAAATGGGCAGCTCAACGAGGAGAGGACCGGCCCTCTTAAGGGAATCCCGGGTTTGGTGTTCACAACTTTCTGTGAGGTGGTTGGAAGCACCTTGTAAGACCGGGTGCCACCAATGCCTCCCTCCTATGTGGTGTTTGCGCCAGAATGGGGGCCGGTTTTGGGCCCCTGGGGGACGTTTTTGTTACCGGGGATCGGAAAAATCGGCCCCCTGTGACAAAATCGGCCGAACCGGCCCTAGCAAACCGCTCGGCTGCCCCCCCCTTCCCCCCCAGGGGGGCCCAGCCGAGCAGTTTGCCAGGGCCGGTTTCGGTACCCAGTCCGGCCCTGATAGCAGCTCCTCAAGTGTTGTGATGATCCTGCATGGCCGGTGAGCCTGCACCGTTCATTGCGGCGCACAATGATGTCTTCAAGTGGTGCACAAGCACTGAGGTCTGAGTGCCTGTCACCTGTACCTTATCATACAAGAAGCAAGGCTGGCAGTAAAAGAGGTGCAATTACTGCCAGCCTTGCTTCTCATTGGCAACGACTATAAGTACAAAGTGTGTGTTTACGCACCACTTGCAGGTTTCCAAAACACGTAAATAAAAGGCATTGCCATTTACAATGCCAATAGCTCAAACTCTTTCAAATGCAAAACCTATTGCATTGCAAATGTGTAGTATCTTGATATAGTGTTGTACTTGCCATTCACTGCTCCACCAGTGGAACACTGTGGAGATGATGTAATGTGGAATGTTCCTCTATGAAACCCACAGTTGGAGAAGGGCTGAGCGCCTTGCTGGCTGCTCCTGGTGGGGCTGATTTACAACTAATCTACTGCTGAATACTACTGAACCTACATCTTGTAACCAACTTGAATAAATCTACTTAAAACTACATTCTGGATGTGGACTTGATTACTACAATTTATTGGCGACGAGGATGCTGCTCCTGGTGGGGCTGATTTACAACTAATCTACTGCTGAATACTACTGAACCTACATCTTGTAACCAACTTGAATAAATCTACTTAAAACTACATTCTAGATGTGGACTTGATTACTACAAAATGCTTGTTGAGCTCTGAGATTGATGTGGCAGAGCCATAGGAAGGCAGGGACCGTGACGCCAGGCCATGCGTTTCAAAAGCATGAGGAAGGAGGAGGTAGCTGCGGCCAAAACAGACCTCGGTCTTTGAATGCACAGCAAATGTGGCATGATAAGACCAGGATTTACAGCCCTGTTTACATCAGAGCTCTGTAAACCAAGAGCACTGGTCTCAAGTGCTCCAGTTGAGTTTAAAGAAAGAAAGAGTGTTTACAAGTTCTCTGTAACAACACATGAAACAGAGGCAGTCTTTGAAACTGGATGGAGCTTTTAATGCCCATACCCTGAATACCTCATGTCTCGCAGAGACAGCAGAAGTGCTGCCTAGGCGAGACGTAAAAACTGGCCCCACTGGTGAGCCATTGAAGCTATCTCAGGGCCAGTTCCCTAAGAGATTTAAAAGTATTTTGTGATCTACAGAGTTGCATGTTGAATTTCGGAACAACAGCCCAGTTCAGAGTGTTTTCAAAATCCAGGGTGAATTAATTACACAACAGGCTTAAGACAAGAGAATATCTACAAGCACGTTAATCAATCTCATGTATTCAGTCCCTCAATTATCGGTTCATCTGTCATTATCTGGAGCAACAACAGGTCAGTCATAAGAGTGACAAATCAAAATACTAGAGTCACAGGAGCACAGAATAGTCAAGATATTGGAAGAAAAACCTCCTACGGGCATTTTGCAGTAAACAATCTGCTGAAGTCTGAAAAAAGATAAATTCACTCACTATAAGTCTCATAAGAGTAAAGCATAAATTGCTTGGAATAAACAGAGGAGCACAATCTTACCTCTACAGATATGGTGTTGCAATAACTAGCAACATAGATAACATCAGAAACGTGTGATGACTAAACGTGTAGCTGTCAATGTTTAAAACCATCAATACCCTGCTAGCTCAGCTGTTAAGAAACCCTGTCTCTTCACTTAGCCCACTAACTTTAAGAGGCAGTTTGGGGCCACAAAAAATAAAGATTGTTTGCTTTAAGGACACATTCTGTTGACTGTTAGTGGAACATGGCAAGAGTTTTTTTCTCGCCACAGATTGACTCTCAGTGCCCATGACTTGTTTCCAAACCTGGCTTCCTTGGGTGAACCATAAGGATATTTGGGCCTAAATTTGTTGGGGAGAATGAAAGAAGGAACACAATATGCTGTCTGCTGAGAAGTTGAAAATGTCTTAAGACCCAGGAAGGTTCTATCATCAGATGCTGTAGACCAAGGGATTCAATACAGAGAACAGTCCTAAAAGTCATCATGAAACTGGATTTTGTTACAGTTGATTTAAGTTTCGTTCCGTCTTATACAAAAATTCTTCATCTTTGAGGCGGAAGTGTCTTGACGCTTGAGCCATCAAATGTGCTCAGACATACAGCCAGTGGAAGTGACACTCAGTGGCCTTGCAAACACATATGGAAGGTTCAATGTGATGCCAAGACGGGGGGCCTGAAAAATCTTCCAACTCCCAATGTGGAACTTAAAACCTGTGTAAAATTAGCTTTTTCCAGCACGTAATGTGTACCCTTGGGCAGAACTTGCTTGAATATTGCACCACTTGATCCTTTTAGATCAATTGTTTGCATTTTGCAAAGCACCCCTGCACAATGTGGTAGCTCCCCAAGCCCCACTCCCAGAGCCATGTTTAGAAAGATCCTCCAGGTTGGCCCTCTTGGACACAATTCTAATCCATTCTTTGTCTTAAATATATAGGCAATCTTTCAAGAGACATACCCCTACCTCTTATGAAAATGTATGCACCACATGTCTAGATCCACATTAAGTCCTGCACAACACTATGAAGGGTTTTAAATATTTTACATCTCCTTGACTTTCTTTTAATGCTTTTGGTGTAGCTTGTCAGCGCATCAATGTAGGAAGCTGGCCCCTTATATGGTGTTTCAAAATTAGGCATACAGTGCAAAGAGTCCAGGTATTCACTTACTAGTGAACAGGCGCTTGCTCTAGCAATCCCAAGGTTCTCTTTCTGGGGGTAGTGTGGAGAGCAGCCTTTGGTTATCAGAGAGGAGTGTTAGACATCTGCAAAATACACACACCACCAATAAATGAGGCACATGACTCAAGAAGGAGATCCACACCAGTTTATGAAAATAGCATGTATCTTGATAAATATTTAGGCACCAGAATCAATACAATCAGTTAAGTGTGTTTTGCAAGGTTGATAATTTTATGTTTAAAAACTTGACAGTGCAATTTTCAGAAGCTGCGATGTTATCCTATGGGAGGAAAAACAAGTGTGGCACACAGGTAGAGTACTGAAACTTACAAAACCAATTTCCTGGACTTAAGGTGAGTATAGGGCAAGGTTCAAGGCAGCACCAGCAGGTCACCTCCAGCGGTGTTCATGAAAAGAGGCTGCAAGTTTGGACTGGGAGGCCAGTCGGGCTGAACCAACACATGGATGCAGGCCTCACGGTGCTCAGGGTTGTGGGGACGCCTTTGCTCCTCTTCTCCACAGGCCGGGGGTGACGAGTGCAGTGGTGTCCTTAGGCATCAGCTTTTTTACACCGAGAACGGTAGAGAGGGCCTGCAACAGAAGCCGTAGGAGGCGTCGAGAAGTCCACAGTTGGGACACCCAAGGTGGGCTTTGAGTCTGAAGGATCCAGGGACCGCGTTGGCACCATTGTCTCACTTTAGCTCAGGATAGGCGGCTCGGGTGCAGTGGTGTTTTCCGGTGTTGGGTTTTCGTGTTCTTGGAGCCTCGCAGTTCTTTTCTTGGCACCTGCAGGGTGCAGAGGAGCAGCTCTGCTGCTCCACTGAAGCTCCTGAGTCTCTAGAGAAGTGCTGGCAGTCCTCCCAGACTTTGGAGAATCAGCAGCTTGCAGGATAAGATGAGTTTGGCACAATTGTCGAGACGAGCCAAACAAGCTGACAGGGTTGGTACCAGGACTGTTGCTTCTTCTTCTGTTCTTGCGGCTCTTTGGTCATTCTTCTTCTTTTGGTTAGCAGGATCCAATTTCCTGGTGCCAGGACCTTCCCTAATTGCTAGAATTAGGGGCGTTGGGGTAGTGTAGGGTAGTAACCAATGGGCTACTTACCCCTGGGGTCACTACACCCCCTGTATGACTACTTCCTGTGGGAAGTGGACATAATCCTGTCCCAGAGTCCCTAAGTTTGCCATCACCAAGATGGTAGACTGAAATGTCGCCTTCACTTCAGGTAGCCAACCTTAGGGGTGGAACAAGCCTGAAGATGAACATGCCTATCTGATTACTAATTTTCCCACCTTGTCCAGGTGCCAAATGGGCCCTGGTCAAGAAGGGTCCAGACCCTAACTAGTGAGGGAAGCCAGATATGCATAGCAAAGGTGGGTGGGCTCTTTGAAGCTCCCTGCCTTGGAAAGAAAATTTGCAGATCATCCTATGGGAGGGGGTGGGAAATTAAGTGAGTATCACCCACCAGGAGAAAGGGTTTCTATCTCCCCACACGTTGGGGGCCAGGAGTACAAATTTTTGATTGGGTAGAGTTGTGATCTTCCTGAAAAAAGTGTTTGATCTTCATGCATTCATATTTTTTTTATATATCCAATTGACTGAGTTTGAACTTTTGGTTGCACCTATGACAATGAAATGCTGTTAAAATGTTTAAAATAACTGGATAATATACAGAGTTTTTTATTTTCTCTTGTAGCGTCACCGGTGTGCGGTGGGCAGTCATTAATCTACTTGGATTTTTAGGTCTGGCTTGACAATGCAGCTGTCTTTTGACCTTAAAGAGATCAATAAAAGAGAACTTTTAGAGTCTTACTGAGGGAGGAACTTAGGCTGAGTTGGTTATGGTGGCAAGCCAATGATCATGACCATAGACCTTATCTGTTTATTGTGAAATGTAAAGAAAAAAAGCACTAGAACTGACATATTTATTGTGAAAAGCATATGTTCAAGTCAATAGGCATTTAGGTGTGAATTGTTACTACTCTATAATATAGCCTACAGATAGCTATTTTGTTACACATAATGTCAGATTACCTTTGTCGGGAAAGATTTTCATGTTGGTTACTGCCTTTGACAAGCCCCAGAGGGAGAAGATTTGCAGTATAATAATTCTTGGTGGACTCTCCTCTTAAATGTCTGCCAGGATCTTGTAATAAATAAATAATACACATATCCATATATATGATACACATCTCCTTACAGATACACATAGGGGCTTTGAGTAGACGGCCGGACTGGGAAGAGAAACCAACCCTGGCAATTTCACTCGATTTATAGCACTGAGAAGCTCTAGTTCCGAGCACAGTGCTGCTCCTCTTATTTAGATGCAGGGGGCTGATATTGAAGCACTGCTGCAAAACCGGCCCCCATTTACAAAACTGGTCCGCACAACCAAAAAATCAGCCCCAACCCCTCCGGCCCACGGGGGAAATGCACAATGCCAGCTACGGGCTGCTTCTGCCATCAGTCTGTCTCAGTGTAATTTACACTATGCTTCCATCCATGAAACCGAACTGCATGTGTAATGGTTTCATCTGTGTCATTGGCTCTTTTGCCTTGAGAATTATGGCATTTTCTAATCATGTGTGTATATTCACCTGAAATTGAGTGTGTTTCAGAATCATGGCTGGTTGGTAAATGTGCAAGTTCTCCTTTAATAATTGATTTTTATTTTGTTTGCGTCCCTTCATTTTATTTGTATGTTTCTTATGAGCATACTACAGCTCTCCAAGCAGTGCTAATGAGATGCTTGCCGCTCATTTCATCTTAAGTACATCGCTTTCTACGTGGCCGCTTCCTCTAAACGAGATCATTATAGAATGCTGCTGTCCATTGTGTATAGTTACTTTACCATTCCAAGATGACCAACACCGCTCTAAATGTGGCAGGCATGCCTGAACTTTAAAGCAATGATCGACTATTTACAATACCTTTGCAAGATGGACTCCTGTTGCTGTTTAGTTTTGCTATTGCAAACATATACCTGTTATGGTTAGAAGGCAGCATGTTTTCTTTTTTCTAATGTATTTTTTTAATTTATCTTGCTTATGTTTCTGAGTTTTTGTGTGAGTCGGTGGATTGAGGGATCACCTGCATGCTTGCAAGGATGAGATAAAGAGTTGCCTATACCCCAACTCAGAGGTCTCCAACCAGTAGCTCGTGAGCTAATATAGCTCTCCAGCTACCTCTGAGTAGCTCACCTGTGTGCAGCCCAGCCTATTACATTAAAAAGCTTTTGCTGGTTGAATTAATATACATATAAAAAAAATTGAGATTATGCTACACTAGCTCTCAATTTGTTTCATTGAACATAAGTAGCTCTCAGTACAGAAAAGGTTGGAGACGCCTACACCGATTAGTGACACAAAAGTCACTTTCATTTATAAGCAAGACCTATTGGCATTGCCAATGCTTGTTTTTACCTACTATTGCGCAGACATGAATTTCTTTGCCATACTGTTTGAACATTTTTATCGTGTCCTCATCTTTGGCTCCTCCCCCTGCGCATGGGATGACTCCTGGTGGCAGACCACGTTGGGAGCTGCCCCTACACCCACCAACTACGCACGCAACCTGGGGTTCATCCTGGACTCAACGCTCTCTATGACCCAGCAAGTCAACACTGTTTCCTCCTCCTGCTTCAACACCCTACGCATGCTCCGCAAGATCTTGCATGGATCCCCACCGAAACCAGAAGGACGGTCACCCAAGCCCTCGTCAGCAGCAGGCTGGACTACGGCAACGCCCTCTACGCGGGAACCACGGCCAAACTCCAGAAACGACTCCAACGCATACAAAACACCTCCGCAAGCCTCATCCTCAGAATCCCCCGCTACAGCCACATCACCGCCCACCTGAGAGACCTGCACTGGCTCCCGATCAACAAGAGGATCACCTTCAAGCTCCTCACCCACGCGCACAAAGCTCTCCACAACGCCGGACCAGCCTACCTCAACGAACGGCTCACTTTTCTACACCCCCCGAACTGCCAGCTTCGCTCCACCGACCTTGCCCTCGCCAGCGTTCCACGCGTCCGCCGAACGACCACCGGCGGCAGGTCATTTTCACACCTCGCCGCCAAGACATAAAACACCCTCCCCATCCACCTGCGACAGACCCAGGACCTGCTGACCTTCAGGAGACTCCTCAAGACCTGGCTGTTCGACCAGTAGCTGCGTCACCCCCCACCCCCTCTAGCGCCTTGAGACCCTCATGGGTGAGTAGCGGGCTCTACAAATGATTGATTGATAGAGACCGCAGGGTATTGCGCCATATTATAGATTGGTATATTCCAACCAGTGGCCCAGGTATTTCGACACATGCCCTAAGCTACTTTTACCCGCATTCCCTTTTGGTAAATCCCCCAAAACCACATATTTTATCCAGACTCAATACTGAATCTTTTTACTCACCTTTCCCTATTTCAAATAGATTTGCTATCTTTTCCAGTCTGGATGATTTAGATTGACTCCCTGAGTTGAACAATGAGTTGAGTAAAACTGCCATACGAAGCTCTTCCCAATTTACTTCAGAGGCAGACCATTCATACTATAAGATTAACCTTATGAGTCCTGGCAACCTTGAAATAAAGACAATAATATCTACTAATTCTCATTCCTTAAATTCTGAGCATAGTTCCTCACGTGATGGCTTAACTTTCAACCCATCCTTGAATCAACATCAGACTGACGACATGGTATGTTTTTCAGCCTCATCTGTGGGGAATGTAGTGAGTTCAGTGGTGGAGAGAGTACATGATGCTGTAAGAAACCAGGGAACCACAAGTAAAATAGGACCTAACATCCAGGATGTTAGTGTTGATACACTTTCTGGACAGGGTAGGGTGATGGGAGATATAGCTTTACAAGAAATTAGTATGGAGATAAACACAACACAAAGGATGCCCAGAGATGGTACTGGTGGCAGGGCTCGTACAACCTTTGAGTTTAGGCTGCTGTCCTGGAATATTGCGGGTCTTGCATCTAAAGTCGCAAACCAGGAATGGCAAAGTTTTATCAAAGAATATAAAATTATTTCCCTACAGGAAACTTGGGAAACTGATTGTAGTGGCCTGTTCCTGGAGGGTTATAAATTGTTTTTTACCCCGGCACGCAAAGAGCCTATGGGTCGAGCCAAGGGAGGTTTAATTTTGTATGCGGGATTGACGCTGCAAGGAAGTTGGCAAGACCTAGGGTGGGATTCTGAATGCCTCCAGGGCATAAGATACGTTGCAAAGGGCCTTAAGGTTACTTTTATACATTTTTATAATGCAGGACAATCAATGTCTAATTTGGCGGAGTTAGATCAAAGAATTACTGGATTAAATGATGCGGGGGATCCCAGTGCCCGGTTAATTTTATTGGGGGACTTTAACACTCACCCGTGCCCATACTTGAAATGGGAAGGAGGTTCATGGGACGCCTGTCCCTCTATAAAAGGCTGGCATGTAGAGCATTCTAGAGAAGGCATGGCACTAGGCATAATTCTAGGCAAATTTGCATTAACACACACAATGGACCTAGTTGCGGATGGATCAGCAGTTTCAATGACGCCATCGTTTAAGGGGCGGGGCTGTGATTCCATCATCGACTATATTTTTGTTTCCCAAGCCTTAATTGGTAGGGTCAGTCACTTTTCGATAGTCCCCAGCATATTTAGTGACCATAATCCTCTGGAATTAACAATAGAGACCTTAGATCCGTGTGCCAAAATAGACTAAAGGATCCTCGGGGGACAATACAAGGCAATGGATCAGGGCAGGAGAATCAAATGGTGTAAGATTGATGGACTGGCATTACACAGAGCGCTCCTGGTAGACAATGATAGCTAAATGTGGAAATGCCTAGACAGTAATATTGAGGGGAGCGACCTGATTACAGAATTTGAGGGTACCGCCCAACACATTGATAGCCTCTTAAGGCGTAAGATGAAAAAGCAGACAGACCCTTGCCCGAGATGGTTCGACAAAGAATGCACGAAGGCCCACAGGAATTTGAAGCAGGCGCTCAAAATAGTCCCAAGGGATAGAGGCACGATCATGGAATGCAGGAACCAATATAAAAAGGCCACTAGTAGAAGGAAGCATTGCCTTCAATCTCAAGCTTGGAAGTCACTAAGAGAAGCAGCGGAGCATCGTGACATGACAAGCTTTTGGAAAACAATAAATGACCCTTGTTTCCAAGACTCGAATAAGCCTCAGGTTGCATCCCATATCCTACCGGAAGAGTGGGTAGTGCACTTCTCAAAACTATACAATCGGGGTAACCCAGAGACGTCGCAATCCCAAACTCTGGAACTACCCGAGGGTGAGTGCATACCATTCACGGTGGAAGAAGTTAAACTTGGAATAGATGGCCTGACTTTAAGAAAAGCGCCTGGACCTGATGGGATCCCGCCAGACCTATTTAAAAGCCAGGCGGAACTTTGGGCACCAATATTGGCCAGGGTAATAAACGCTGCCTGTCAGGAGGGCATGCCGAGATCATGGTCCACGGCGGTCATCGTCCCAATATTTAAAAAGGGCAATAGAAATTACCCCCAATGTCATCGCCCAATATCCCTCATAGATGTCACGACGAAAATCATGGGGAGAGTCATTCTCAATCGCCTTTTGGAATGAGCTAAAGAATATAACATCATTACCGATCTCCAGTATGGGTTTAGAAGTGGGCGCTCAACATCAGATCAGTGCCTTAACCTTTATCATCTAGTGGCCAAATACACCCTGGCCAGGGAAGGCACTGTGTACTTAGCGTTCATGGACCTCTCAGCAGCTTTTGACTGCGTCAACAGAAGGAAGCTGTGGGAGATGCTGGCGGAGATGGGCACTACAGTCACTTCACCTCGAAACCACGGCACAGGTGAGATTCACAGATGACGGTGACCTGACCGAGGAGTTCCACTGCCGCGGAGGGGTGCGGCAAGGCTGCATCCTGGCCCCTTTTTTATTTACGTTATACGTAAATGGGCTAGATAAAGCACTGGGAGGGCTGGATGCAGACTGCCCCTCTATAGGGAAGAGAAGCATACCAGTCCTCCTATATGCAGACGATGCAGTACTATTGGCCCGCACAGGAAGGAGCCTGCAGTTGCTTATTACTGGGTTTGTCAGGTTCATGGCGGACCTAGATCTAGTGCCTAATTTATCCAAGTCTTATGTCATGGAAGTAGGCAAATAAACGGCTAACAACTATAGCTTCTCAATAGGTACCCATATAATGGTAAAAGTAAAAACTTTTAATTATCTGGGGATTGTTTTTGACCAAGACCTCAGTTTTAAACCCCTAGTAAGCCTGAAATGTAGTAAATTTCCGAGTGCTGTGGGATCTATCATGAATTTCGCAACAAGATTGGGTCGTTGGTCTCCGCACGAAATTATCCAATTATATAGTTCAGTTTGCTGCTCAAAGACCCTCTATGGAAGCGAGGTATGGGGCTTTCGTGATATGGGGAACATCCAAAAAGAAGAAGACAAATTTCTAAAAAGGCTTCTGCAGGTCCCCATAAGCGTCTCTTCGTATGTTGCCCACGAGGAATTGGGTATAGATTATCTCATAGATAAAGCTGCCTCTAACCCAATTTCTTGTTGGGTAAAAATATGGACTAACCCAGAGGCCACCCTGAGTAGATTAATCATACAGGATTGCATGAAAGGGGATAAGTGGCTTAGAATACCATGGTTAAGGTATGTAAGGGATGCTCTGACTAGGCTGGGTCATGAAAAGTTCTTTAATGATCCAAGCACGCTGGCCAATAGAGATAAGGGCAGCATAAAGAAAGCCTGTAGGCAGTACTTGGCCAGGACGAGAGAGACAACAGAGGGGTCTAAAAGTACTGTGAGATTACACCAGCTCATCAAAACTCAGCCGGGGAGAGGAGCCTAGCGCGCAACCAAGATGGCCGCGTAGGTGCGAGGCTCCCGAGGACCTCCGCGACCTCCTATCACTATCCTGAACATATCCTGTCCCAGATGAGGGGACTGTGTTGGTGAGCCCGAGCTGAGGTGGCGCCCGTTTTCCGCTTCCAAATCGGACCTCGGACACCGACTTTACCACCGATTGAGGTTTGCGGCCTTCTCCTAGCCGAACCCCGGATTTGCGTTGTGGGGCGATCCAGTGACGAAGTGAATAACAGCGGCGGGCAGGGCTTGGTGGCTTGCGGAATCCGCACTTTCACTTTCGCTTTCGTACCCTCCTTGCGGTCTATGCGAGGTTGGGTCACGGGGCTTTGTGTGTTGGTGTGGCCTCTCTGGGGGACCCCGCCTGCCCGCCGGCTGTGATCCTGCCCCGCAGATCTGGGGTGGCACCCCCCCCGGAGCCCGTGGACCGGCTTGCCTGCCCTTCACGACGTGGCTGGTGCGATCGGGAGACTGGGACCATGGCCACGAAACAAGATGGCGATCGGGCAAAGGTAAAATCGACCCGGCGTGGCGCAGCCCAACAGTCCAACAGCATGGATCGCTATACCCTCCAGAAGGGATCTCCTGAGGTGCCCCGCAAGTCCCCTGAGGGCCCTACTGATGCCCCCGATCTGCCCACGGATCTGACTCTGCGGGATGTCATGGGCGCCATCGCCGAGATGAAGGCCTCTGTGGGCCAGCGTTTTGACACACTGGCGCAGAAGATCGACTCGGTCCTTGTAGATGTTGGCCTGATAAGGGCCGATCTCTCCAAGACCAACGACCGAGTTGATTCTTTGGCCCACACCGCATCGGGCCTTACGACAGATGTGGCGGCCCTGCAAACGGAGGTGCGCCGGCTTGCTCGGGCGAGTGCGCTGATGGATCGTCGCCTGGAGGACTCCGAGAGTCGGGCCCGGCGTAACAACATCCGTATCATCGGGGTGCCTGAGGGACGTGAGGAAGCGGCGGCGGACCTTTTCGTGGAAGACCTGATCGTCAACCATCTCCAGCCACGGGGGCTGAGTAAATTCTTTGCTGTGGAGAGAGCCCACAGGGTTCCCGGGGGAAGGCCTAAGGTCGGAGCCGCTCCGAGACCTCTCATCGCCCGGATTTTTAATTTTCGGGACAGAGACGCTATCCTGCAATCCTCCAGACTACAGGGACCGATTAGACTTGATAATATGGATATTAATTTTTATCCTGATTTCACCCCTGCGGTCCAGAAGCAGAGACTGAGCTTCCTTGGTGTCAAGCGCCGTCTTCGGGACCTAAACATCAAGTACGCCATGCTCTTCCCAGCTAAGCTGCGAGTGGAGGTGGAAGGTCGCACACACTTTTTTGATCGTCCCGAAGCGGCCGGGGACTGGCTGGATACTCTGTCTGGAGATCGGGATCGGGGTGGCGGGGGGGGAGCGGCCGGGGGAGAGGGTTTGCCGGATCAAGACTGAGGGACTAATATTAGGCCTCGCTCGGGACAAAAATGATGCCACTTTTGACTATACGTCGGATTGCTTAATTTCCCCTCCTATGGAGGTTGTGTGGGGTCTCTTGGGGGTTCTCCCTCCTCCTCTGGGGGTCTAGTTAGTTTAACTATTTATGGGGCGACAGGCACACTGCACATTGGGGGGGCTGTCTGGGCTCATGCAGGGGTGCAGGGAGGGGGGAGTTTTGTTGGGGTGGGTGGGCAGGGATGGGGCGTTGTTTGTTATTATCACAAGGCAACCCTTTTTTTGTGTAGGCTCTACTGTGCTCTCGGGGGGACGAATGATGGTCTTTGTGTATGATGGGGGGTAGGGAATTGACTTTGTTGTCTTGGAACGTTAATGGATTGGGGGACAGGATCAAACGAGGTGTGGTCCTACAGTATCTGAAGCGACTCTCGCCTGATGTGGTCTTCCTGCAGGAGACACACCTTATTGGCAATTCCTTCTGCGCCATGAATCGGCGTGGCTACCGCCTTGTGGCCCACTCGGGCTTCACGTCAGGCTCGAGGGGTGTGGGTATCATGGTAAAGAACTCGCTCCCGTTAGAAATTGATGAGGTGCTCCATGATGACAGGGGACGTTACACTGTCTTGGTGGGGAGAATGGAGGGCAAAGTGGTTGTCTTTGTGTCAGTGTACGTCCCACCGGGGTTGCAATCGACCACCTTTGCAGATCTGGGGCGCCTCCTCCTTGGCCTCCCGGGGGGGCTTCTGGTGGTGGGGGGGGATTTCAACGCGGTGGTTTCTGGAACTGTGGATCGTCACCCCCCTAGGGACCTCCCCCGGGCACAGGCGTGGCTATCCGGCCTCTTGGATACACTGGGATTGGTGGACTGCTGGCGCTTAAAACATCCCACACAGTTGCAATACACTTTCCACTCGGGGGCCCATGGTAGTCTCTCACGGCTTGATTATGTCCTTGTCCCGGCGGCCCATGTCGGGAGGGTGGGGGAGGTGCGCCATTTGGCACGGGGTATCTCGGACCACTCCCCGCTATTGTTGCATGTTGATGTCTTTCCGAGGGCTGAGAGCAGGGTGGTCCCAATCAATTCCTGGTACCTGCGCGACCCCACCATTCGTGCTGACTTGATTAAATCCCTCCAGCGCTATTTTGAGGAGAACGTGGGGTCAGTGCCTTCAGCTATCTCCCTGTGGGAGGCCTTCAAAACAGTACTTAGAGGGGAGGCCCTATCCCTTATTTCCCACGCCCGGAGGCGCGAGCGGGAGGAGGTGACCCGGGTGGAGGCTGAAATAGCGGAGCTGGAGGGTAATCTAGAAGATGGGGTGACGGACGCCGCACTACATGTCCTCCAGCTCAAGCAGGCGGCTTATAGGGCCCTCGTTACGGAGGCGGCCAGGGGCCTTAGTAGAGAGCAACAGGGGCGGCTGTATGATGTGGGTGATAAGGCTGGTAAACTGATAGCGTGGTTGGATAAAAAGGAAAGAGCGAATCGTGTGGTCCCGCTGATTGAGAAAACGAATGGTGTGTGTGTAACTGAACCAGAAGAAATTGTCTCCTGCTTCGCGGAGTATTTCCGCGAGGTGTATTCCCCGGTCTCTTCTTGCTCGGAAGAGGACTCCCGTGCCCTGCTCAGAGATATCGCACTGCCTTCCCTGTCCGGGGAGGACAGGGTGTCGCTGGACGCCGCTCCCACCTCCGACAAAATCGCCCTCGCCATACGCTCGGTCGCTTCTGGCAAGGCCATGGGCCCGAATGGTATCCCTATCGAGCTTATAGTCCTAGTTGATGTTTTACACTCGTTTGGTCGTAACTCCGGTCTCGTCATCAATTGGGCTAAATCGTGTGTGTATGTTCTCTCTGGGGAGGCTCCTATTCTCCCGCGGGGGCTGTCCGATCCAGATCGCCCCGCAGGGATTTCGGTACCTGGGTGTCTTCATTACTCTGGACCCGGAGGCCCGGTATGAACGGAATCTGCTTCCCCCCCTCCAGCGTCTGCGGGTAGATGTCGCACGCTGGCGGCGCCTGCCGCTTTCGCCGCTCGGCCGGGCGGCATTGTTCAAGATGATGTCTCTGCCGCGTTTTCTGTACGCTTTGCAGAACACTATGGACTTGGTCCCGGCGCGCTACTTCCGTGAGGTGGAGAGTCTGCAACGCCGCCTGTTCTGGGACGGGAGGCCGCGCATTGCTCTGGCTAAGCTGACGCTCCCATGGTTTGACGGGGGGATCGCCCTCCCGGATATTAAACGGTACTATTGGGCCTCCCAGCTCGCTGCCATTAACCATGGCCTCTACGGGCCCGCCTTAAACCCGGCTTTTGAAATGGACAAGATGCTCCTGCCAGGTGGCGACTACAATCGAGCGCTCTATTCTAGCGCGCCCGACGCTCGTCTGACGGGCCCCACGCGTGTCATGGTGCAAGTCTGGCACGCGGCCAATGCAGCTATGGGGTGGAAGGACCGTTTGACCCGGGCATCACCGCTATACGCGTCTGAGCGGTTAGGTTCCCTGTGGACCTCTAAGGGCTTTGAGAAGTGGGACATAATAGGTATCAGTAAAGTGGGGGATCTTTGGACGAGGGGAGGATTTAAAACGTTCGATATGCTGCAGACGGAATTTCAGTTGCAGGGCAGTGAATACTTCCGGTATTTGCAGGTTCGTCATGCGCTGGGTTCCGTCTTCACGGACGTTGCCTCCATCCCGGAATATTCCCCCCTGGAAGATAGAGTGCTGGATGGGCACGTCCCGGACAGCACGATCTCACTTATATACAAAAAGCTGATAAACGACCGCTCGGGCCTGTTGACTGCCCTTCGTGCGGCTTGGGTTGCCGACGGGCTGGAGTTGGACGACGAGGACTGGACCTCCGCGGTGGCCTCCCCGAAGGAGGTGGCCATACCGGCTCGCCTTCGCTTCGTCCAGCTCAAGATACTCCACCGGGTCTACATGACGGGGCCAAAGCTTCTGCGTATGGGCTATGCCGGAGATGGGTTATGTAAGCGTGGGTGTGGTGCTTTGGGGACTTTTTTGCATATTTTGTGGGAGTGCCCGGAGGTAGAGGGGTTCTGGCGTGGTGTACATGAGGTGCTGCGTCTGGTTACGCATGTGGCGCTGTTGCCTGAAGCGAGAAGATGCCTGTTGAATGTGTGGGAACCGACTGATTACTCAGCGCCGCAGACGTGGTGGGTGACTCTGGGATATATGGTAGCCAAGCGTGATATTGCTCAACTGTGGGGATCCCAGAGGCCCCCGACGGTCTCGACCTGGAAAGAACACATGGACTGGTGCATGTTTCGCGAAAAAGTGGTGTATGTGGCGAGGGGTAAGCCTGGGACATGGGTGAAAGTATGGGGCCCCTGGAACGCCTACCGAGGGAGTATCTGCGCGCCACCGCTGCTGCCTGATCCCTCGCCAGCCCCATCCCCTTAGCCGACTCATTCTCCCGCTGCCGGGCATTGGGTTCCCCCAGTCCTCGCTTTGCTCACTTCCCCCTCTTCACACTTCTGTGTATAGTTGGGATCCCCCCTCTTGGGGAGCACGTGCTGCTATTTTTGATTGTGGGTTGCCTTGTGGGTGTGGTTTTAATTTTTGTTGTTCTTAATTTAAAATGAAACCGCATAATGGGGCCTGGATGATGTGGTTTTCGACATTGTTATCTATTGAGAAATGCTCCTCCTGTAATACCACGTGTTCCATGAATATATGTTGTATGTTCCTACTATTGCTAGCGGCCGGCCGGAAGGTTGTGGGCCCATACTTGTATACTTTTAAGACCTGTAATAAACGGTTTCAAAAAAAAAAAAAAACTCAGCCGGGCATGGAATTCTATTTGGCCAACATGTACAATAGACATGATAGATATTTAATGTCTAGATTTAGACTAGACTTGCTGCACCATATTCTGGCCGTCCCAGCAGGTTTTGTACATGACATAAGCTCAAAAGGGTGCTGCGGCTGCGATCTTAGATCTCCGCAAGACACCCTGCATTTTGTTTTACTGTGTCCCTACTTTTCTTACCCACATTCATTGTTTTTAAAATCATTACTTAAACGTGCTAATATTGGACAGGCCAAAGTGGCCCTTTTATTTCTTAAGCTAGCTGCGGATCCTTTTACATTGTTCAGCATGGTACATTTCTTGCGTCTGGCAGTCAAGCTGAGAAAAACTAGGGGAGAGGAGTAACGGGGCCGACCGTATCAAAAATGAACAGTAACAAAAGAACTAAAATTAAGAAAGGAATAGAGTACAAGTGTATAGCTCTCCCGCACAAGGATGACATGGATTGTTAGCTTTTAAAGTTGCTTGTTTTAATATGAATTATTTATTAATGTATGGAATATTGTGTTTCAGAAGGCCCGATTGTATAACATGTATCTTTTATGGCTATTTTTTAATAACCGAATAAAGATTATTTGAATTTGATTGATTGATTGATGGATTTGTTTTATATGTCTGGTTATGTGCAATGAATTAGAGTATTAGTTGATAGGGATTAGAGCCTATCTTAAATAATCACAATTCTTGCCAGGGTGTTGGAAATGTGCCCATTCTGCAGAGTCAGACCTATTTTATACCTTCTGTAGCTGAACCCTTTTTGTTGGCATTAGGACTCTAGGCACTTTACCCATGCAAAACAGCGATAATGTGCCTGTGAGCTTCCCTTTAAACATGGTAAGATTGGCATATACTATTAATTGTTTCAATTAGATGTATGCTAATTTTAACATGTTTGGAAGGGAGAACACACGCACTTTACCCTTGGTTGGCAGAGGTAAAGTGCACAGGTTCTTTGACCAGCAAAAAAGCGCATTCAGCAATAGAAGGCAAAACACTCTGGGAAGACTCAGCTGGAAGAGCACATTTACAACAACACATTTCATTTGCTTTTCTTAAGCCCAGTTTGGGAATTTACATTCTTTGCTCCATGCATTGCTATTACCCTAACACCCTGAAGGGAAAGAAAAAAGACATTTCAGAGAAGGGCTCTGCAAAGTGAAATACCAGTATGTTAAGGCTTAGACTTTCCAGACTTAGACTTTCCAGATATTTCCAGATCTTGTGACTTTTTCTACAGTAAGGCGGTAACCTAGTCAAAATATCCAGAAGTGGAGTCAAACCTTCACGAAAAAGTGTCTTCTTATGACCATGGAATACGTCACTGTTTATGCATCTCACGCTATATGTGTAGAAACAATTGTGAATATCATGCTGAATCATTAATTTGCATCTTTTAATTAAAAAAGGTCAAGATGTTTAAATAACCAGTTTTGTGCATGCTCCTAGATGCCACCGACAAGAACATGTGGTCACTGATTGTCCTGTCAACGACTTGAGACATGGCTTCATTTGGTCTCTTTAGGTTGGCTTTGTTTGGTCTCTTTAGGTTGGCTTCGTTTGGTCTCTTTAGGTTGGTCTCTTTAGGTTGGCTTCTTTCGGTCTCTTTAGGTTGGCTTAATTTGGTCTCTTTAGGTTAGTGCATGGGTTTATGAGATGGTTCTGTGGTTTTCTGATTTCTTTCAAAGTTTGCCCCAAATGTAAGTGATAATAGCACAACGATAAGGAGATCGCACATTGCACAAATGACTTTCTTTAGTGACATTGCCCACAGTTTATTTACTGTCTCTTGCAGTGCGAGGAGAAAGCTCGCCATCTCCAAGAGCTGCTGGAACTTGCCGAGCAGAAGCTGCAGCAGACCATGAGGAAGGCAGAGACGCTGCCCGAGGTGGAAGCCGAGCTGGCCCAGAGAGTCGCGGCTCTGACAAAGGTAGGTGGTCACACGAGGAACCTGCTGAGGTAAACAAAGTTTATGGGCGTTAACCACAAGGAAACAAAACGGGAAGATCTGAAACAAAGGGAAGATTGGAAGAAGTATTTCCCCCTTGTCATCTGTCCTTCGTTCTTAACAATGAGAGATCATTCAGCGATTGTGCCAATTTCCCTTGTACACAACCACGAAAGCATATGGGTCTTTAAAAGATTACATACCTAACGCACTCCTGCACTGGTGTTTTTCCAGTTAAATGAAGATTCAATGTGTGCTGGTGGTGGTGCAAGGACCTTTTTACCCACCTCTTTAAGACTCGGTGCTCAGGTCTTGAGGTTCATTAAATTAAAAAAATAACAGTTCTTCATGTGTGTATGAAAGTTTCAGTTCCACCCAATAACTTCCATTCAAGTAATTGTCTGTATAAACAATAAATACTTTTATTCGTCAATTTCCATTTCCACTTATCACAATCGCTGTATCAGTCCAGCAACACGTTTTGTGCCACAAAAATACTACATCAGAGCTGCAAAGAAATTCATACAAAACACATTTACAAGTAAAAACATCCCAGTCTCATAATACAAACATCCATTTACAACTAGGCCTGGGCGAAGCACTACGCTACGCTCGCGTAGTTTGCGAAGTTTGCGCTACTTCGCGCTACGCGAACTGCACGTAGCACAGTGCGAACACGCGTAGCGTAGTGTTGCGTAGTGCTGCGGTCATTTTTTGCTTGCTCGCGGTCCACAACGTCAAGTTGGCGACCGCGAGCAACAAAATGACATCCCGGCGAGACTTTTTCCTTGTTCGCGATCAGCAACTGCAAGTTGGCGATCGCGAGCATGGAAAATAAACCTCCCGGCGAGATTCCCAACGCGAGGAGGTCAGGTTTCTCATTGCGAGTGGTCGCGTATGCTCGCGACCGCTCGCGATGAGAAACTACCAGTTCGCGTTGAGAAAGCTGAAGCTCGAGTAAAAATCTACTCGAGCAGCAGAAAACTACAGCTCGCACTGTGCAAGATGTCATTTTCAATGATTGCACAGTGCCGGTTGCTTGTCCGCACTGTGCAATCATTGAAAACAACATCTTGCACAGTGCGAACATGTTACTACGCAGTTCGCGAAGTGCTACGCGTAGCTCGCGTAGTGCGAACTTCACTTTGCGTAGCTTCGCGAAGTGCTACTTCGCGAACTACGCCCACCCTTATTTACAACATATTACAATAGTGGGCTGTAAAGATTCTTACTTAATCCATGGTTGTCCATGTTTATATCCATATCAACAACACTACTTTACAACAATTTATAATAAATATACTGGATCTTTAATATTGCTAAAAAATACCACATAACCATTGGGTGAGCCATTATATTCTCAAACTATATGTTAGTTTTTAACAAAATATGTAGAAACGTAAATAACCATTATGAATCTTCCTTGTATCACATTCCAGTAGTATGCATTAATACACATTGTATATACTACCTTGTTATTCATGAATATTTCTGCTCATTAAACTGAACTTATGGTCTCCTCATTATAAGTGTAGTTGTGATCTCCATTAAGACACTTCAGTAGAGTACCTAAGTCAATGACCCGTACGTTTTTTATGCTATTGGGAAATAACCGGACTCCTCATAATAAATGCAATCATAGCCTCTAAGTAAGCACCTTAAGTAGAGTACGCAGCTTATGTGATTCTAAATATTTTTTCAACGTATGTCTTTGCAGCCCTGATGAAGTCCTTTTGTGAGATGAAACGCTCGGGCCGGGCTGATACATTGATTGGGACAAGTGGAAATGGAAACTGAAGAATAAATGTATATATATTTTTATACATACAAAGTCTTGATTTGAACTCATTGAGAGGATCCCACAAGAACTTGAACTTTCCTACAACATCACAAACTGTTGATTTTAAAACCTAATGACCTCTAGTTTGATAATGTGATAAAAGAAAATTGAATGGAATTCTGAGTGCTTTCCTCTGTTTTTGTACTGTTCACAGATTTGTTCCTTAAGGGAGTCTATGGCAGTTGAACCTCTGCAATTAAGCACCGTAAATGATGTATATTTTGAGATTTGTAGCTGTGTGGTGTGTTATGTCCATTACTGCCAGAATGTGCTCTTTGTCCTTTCTGGACCTGGTCATACTCTGCAGACAAGCTGCCATGATTAATCGTCCAGGGCACTTGGCCTTATATACAGATGTAAATGGAGGCAGATCCTTAAACGGTGATCAGAAACAGTCCATGTACATCTGCAGTTGTCTGCTGCACTCGTCGAAAATCTGGAAAAAGAAATTAGTGAATGAGGGCATTAGTGTTGAGCAGGTTTTGCTGCAACTTGGAGAATCGAAGAACTGCGGTGGAGCAACAGCTTTATAGTCCAGAATCGTCACCTTGCACCGCATCAAGAAATGCACAGGTAACCAATGCCGTTGTTGTAAATTATATGTCCCAAGAGATAGACTCATCCATCTCAGCATGAGTCAGATTCTACACTAGATGGACAGTATTTAGTGCGAGAGCTACAAAAACAAGGAATTAAAGTTGCCAGCAAAATCGGTGCACCTACAACTGATGTAGTGTTATCTGGTAGGGTAACAATATCTTGAAAGTAACCACTCAAACTCGGGAATTGATTCCACTACGCTTCCCTCCCACAGGCAAGAGGCTTTATGGTAGACTGCAAAAAATGAAATTTATATTGTTGCCCCCCCCCCCCACCCCCACACACTGGTAGAACTTGCAAAGTAGAAAAGGAGACCAATTCTACTGCCCGGGTCTCTCCAGGTCCTCTCCCATTCCCATGCAAGAGGGTTCTTCTATTCAGCAGTTATAGGGTATGCAGCCCCATCTGTCTCTAAGCAGGGTTTTTATTTTTTACGTTCCTAGCATTTTAATAGCAAGTGCAGTAAAAAACGATTTGATCTTGTAATTTGCCATATGGCACCTTAAGACATTCTCAGTCAGAGGTCTGATTGAATAGCCTGCTCCAAGCCGCTCAGTCTATGGAACAGGTAATCAAAATGTATTCATAAGAGTTTTTCCAAAAAAGAACATGTAAGTTCTATTTTGAGAAAAGCTATTAAAGCACAACGTACCCGACGTGCAAATAGTCAGACTTATATGGTTTAAATAACTTCTAAGATACTAGCTAGCATGTAAACTCCTTCCCACGCTAAATCTCCAGCGAACTCTCACATAATTCTATAGAGATTGTCTATTTAGGAGTGAGAGCAGGCTCTGCTGTGCCAAAACATGTCGGTGGTGATATGCATTTGTGGTGCCAGTGCGCAATCTCTATCCATTGAGTAAAAACCATTCAACAGTATATCCTTAGGATGACAGCCAAATAGCGTTTTTACCTTTCACGCTTCCATACCTGTTTACTTGGAGCTTTCCTTTGTCCGTATGATCCCAGTAGTTTAAAGTAATTTTTCCTGCAATCTTTTGCATTTTCCAGGCTGAAGAAAGACATGGAAACATAGAGGAACATCTCAGACAACTGGAGAACCAGCTGGAAGAAAAGAATCAAGAGCTTTCCAGGGTGAGTGTCCTTAAATTACGAAGCCACCACCCAACCTTTGAAGGTACATCATTTCTTCCCAGGGGTTTCTGTGATTGACAGTACTATGCTCATTTCAGATTATTCCAACAATGTACAGAGTATGTGCACCAAAACGTTCAGCTGAACGCTTCCTTCAGCTCTTCATTGAGGTGCAATTTATTTCAGAATATTGATTCTGAAGAAAATGAATGATGAATCCAACTCTCATGGTGGGTGGAACCGGAGGAGCGGTCTCTTCTCAACTTGTTTGCTTCTCCCAGCGTGACCTCCCCTTAATGAGTGCGTGCACTGGGAAGTATACAGACCCGGACGGTAGGACCACAGCTAGAAAAGACGCTTCACTTTGACGTCCTGAAGAACGTTGGGTATGGCGGTTCTCGGCTACTATTCTGATCGCTGTGCACGTCACGTGAAGCAGATATTGAAGACTGTGGTCCTGCTGGCAATCTGAAGTGGGTGTTTGCCCACTTATGTTTGAGGTAGGACAGTTGTGAGTTTAGTGATAATATTCTGAGGTAGTGTTGCTCCCCCTTCCTTTTTGTGCTCTCCCAGTGACGGATTTGGGGTCCTGCATGGCTTTTATGAAGCAGCACCTATCCTGCACCTGACCTATTTTATTCTTTTTAAATAAAATCTACGCATAGAATTGCAGGTGTGACATTTCCGACACATAATGCTCAAGGGTGTGGGGCTGGGGTTGGGTGAAAAGTGTAAACATTTAACAAAACCTAATCATTGTGCCACTCTGTAACTTTGTATAGATTGTCCTCACAGTCTGGTGCCTGTTTCCTTGCCGCACCTATTATCATCCCTTTTAGATGGAATGAGTGGATCCAACCCTACCCTTTTCGAAGCTTGTCTTTGAAAAAGATACAGTAAGGAATCTGGGTCTAATCGTTGAAAATCCTCAGTTTTTTTCCTGTGGACTTCAGGTTCATACCTCTGGTGTAGCATGGGACTCCTTAAAGGAACCTCACCCAGTAACCTCTGGTTAAAATGGTTTTGTGCTCTAACATCCAATACCCACCTTTTCAAATAAAGTCAGCGGCTTGCAGCTGGATTAAGGAGCTCTGTGCAGGATGCATACAAAAATATGCATTCGCTTGTGCACCTCTGTGGGGGTCTGACGAATGTATGACATTACATCGTAGACATTCACAACGTGGTATTTTACATTGCGTTCGTTGCAACGCAAGTCGTTACAGCGACTTGCGCTGGAGGACTTTGGACTTAGGAATAGTATGATTTACTATTCCAACTCCAGCCTACGTAACAGCAGGGAAGGTGTTGGAATAGTAAATCATACTATTCCTTAGCTTAGAGCGACATCCAGTGCAAGTCGTTGTAATGATTTGCGTTGTAATGACCGCGTTGTAAAGCTATCGCGGTGTAACGACCGCGTTGTAAAGGTACTTCTCCGGGTCTGACAGCCTGGCTTCTGTGCACAGATGGTACTGTAACCGATAGGGTCGAGATATTCGTACTTGTGAATCAAAGCACAAACAACAAATAAGCCAATCCAAAAGAGATTAGGCTTCTTCTGGTAGAGGGAGTGGTCGGCATGAAATAGCCATAGCTGATGGCACCACCTCTGCGTAATTGACTTAGACAATGTTTCCACATGGGCTTAAGGGAGGAAAGCCTGCCCTCTTGCTCCTATCCCCGCAGGTGATGTCTTCCAAGTTTTAAGAGGTATGAAACAAGAGAGAGAGATGCTTTGACTTGTTAGGAAGTTGCTATCTTGATTTGTCCAGCATGTAACACAGGACTGGAACAAGTAGTAGGCTGGGTTCTGTGAGTGACAAAAGGGGTGGAGGGATATGTGGCACTGTGAGATTGGGTAGGTGCCTCACAATAAATAAGAACTCCCCTCCCTTTTTAAAACTTTACATCATCTCAGAGGTCTGAGAAGAGGGTTGCAAAGGTGGAAAAAGACCAGCCTATGCTCATGAACTCCTTACAGGAGTTAGGAACTTCTGGCGCGTGCTCCGGACTCATGTGAACTCTCTCCAGGGCAAGCTGCAACACACCCTTGCCTCCTTCTTGTAGCCATTAGAGGATGACCTTGCTGGGGATATCAAAGCAGGGTGTCCCTAAGACTTCTGTGGACTGGCCCTGTTTGAGTGCCCTTAGTAGGTGGGCACACAGACAGTTTGCAAATGGTGGACAGCCTGAGTGCCTGGGAACACCAGAAGCACTTATGCTCCTTCCCCACACCAGGAAGAAAGCCCCAAGGAGAGGTCAGAAAGTTGGCAGTGCAGAACATTTGCCTCCACCTCCAATCACTGAAGGGAGTCACTGGCAGGTTGGAGGAGCTGGTCCATGTGTGCAGGGTGCCCCATCGTAGAAGAGATTGGAACACCTGCGCTAACTTCATCGGCTCTGTGGTCTCATTCAAAAACACAAAAAAGTAAGAGCAAAGCTTTAATTTTCCCTGTATCCATGGGTGCATCAAAGTAATAGCCGTGGGTGAAAGTGTGTACCATGAACCTCTTTTTAAAATGTACTTATTTTCAGCTGCAGTGCCCACTGGAGGCAGGGGCACTCACAAACCATTTTGTTTTGTACTTGGGTCATCTGGAGTGACGGTGAGGTCCCTAGCCTCCTTGCACAAGGGGTAATTCACCTGGGACAGAGAATTGGTGACCCCGGAAAAAGCTAGACTCCTTGTCAATCCAGTGCCAAGGCTGAGCTGTGTATTCAGCTTTTGGGATGAGCTTTTGTTTTGTGTCCACATGGGAGTAGTGAGCCTTGTGCGTGGTGGTTCCAGTGTGGATGTTTGCCAAACTAATACATACTAGCGATGAAATATTGATTTGTGATTTTGAAAAGTTGTCTAAGCTGATAGGTTTGACTTTTTGATAGTTCTGTGTTTCTAGCACATAGCAGCTACCTGAGTCAATCTTGGACTTCTCTGTCTTAGTACCACAAGAGTTATGTGCTAAAAGTAGTTCTTGGTCCCCAGTTTGAGGGTCCACAGTGTTGGGGCCCCGAGACACCAGCAGTGAAAGACCCTGATTTATATTATTGTTGCCCAGTTGCTTCTAAGACTTCTGGGACCTCCTCAGCCAGATTTCCATCAGGTCCTACTGGGATTTCATGGGCACATGTTTTAAATGTGCTTTTTTTTTAAACTTTCCTAAGGTGTGTTTTTTAAACACTGAAGGGAATCCTACCCCACACTGCTATATATATTTGGTTGATTATCAAGGCTTCCTGGGAACTTGTTAGTGGTTAAAACTGCTCTTTCTTAAACTGATATCACATTTGATGTAAATGGCCCTGTAATTGCAAGCATCTTGCTGAGTTTCACCTATTTATTAATGGGTGGTCTATGTTGGACTACTTCTCCATATACAGAGGGGCATTCGCTCTGAGATTGATGGCCACACAGTAGTTCTACATCTTCCCCAGACCTGCATCTTGTACACAGTTACTATGGTTTTCTGAGGTGTGTTGAGGGTCACAGAGTTTTCTTTCCACTTTGGCGAAGTAAAACCTGCATGCACCTAGTAGACGTCCATCAGATGTCAATGAAGGTTTGCTGCTACAGATCATCTGGGTCAGGTGCAGACTTTACCGCACCCTGATATGCCTAAAAGGAATATGACATGACCTGGATTTATATAGAGGGAACCACTGAAAACTCATTAACAAGTAGTACCTCAGATACAGGGCCATGTTTAAAGGTTAACCAACGATATACTCCTTCCAAAACGTGATGGACGTCTTGTTCACCGTATTACAAGTGCATTATAGTCAAAGACACCCTACGAGCAGTGGACGGGACATCTAAGCCATGAAATGTATGTATTACATTATATTTTACATCCTAAGCCATAACAATAAAATAGTTAAAAGAATTAAAATGGCAATAGAAAACCAATATAAGAGAAAGAGCACAATTACAATTTTGAAAATACATGCGTAAGGCACCCTTTACGTTTAAGAGATTTGGTATTAATAATGCATTAAATGTGCAATAAAACGGTGTCAGTACTGGTAGAATATATGTTGGTTGCGTGAGCTTCATCCATATCAATTCCTCATGGAACCTCTGTGCCATTTTGACAAGTAAACTGCAGTTGAGAGAGCGCCAAATTTAAATTTGACATATAAAGTGCAGCGTACTTCACGCAATCAAGGTAATGCTTAAACCCAGGTAAAAGATAACTTTGGGGCTGAATTTGCGGTTGTATGCTGGAACAACACATGCGATTACTACAAGTACCTTAACAACGCGGTCATAACCGCAACTGCGTCTTTACCATGCATGCCTTTACCATGAATGCATTTACCATGCATGCCTTTACCATGAATTTCGTTGTAAAGGAATGATTGTTAAAGGTAAAGGAGGGGCAAAGCTTCCATCCCAGCCCTCACCCTGAGCCCTTAAACCAGCACTCAGCCCTGAAAACTGGCCCAGCCCCCCCTCCCTGAACCCTAAAACTGGCCCCAGCCCTAAAAATATCCCTGACCCTGAGCCCTAAAATCCGGCCCTCAGTCCTAAAAACTACTACCCCAGCCCTAAAAGCTTGTACGACCCCCCACCCTGAGCCCTAAGACCCGGTCTCCAGCCCTGTTAAAAAAAACGTGACCTCCCCACCCTGAGCCAAAAACCCGGCCCTCAGCCCTGTAAAATATCCCGACCCCAGCCCAACCTAAAAATCTTAAAAACTAAGCACCAAGCTACTGTTCCTTCCATTGTTGTCCGCATGATGTTTCAGTCACCCCCCACTCCCGCTCACTCGCTCCAATGCTAGACCCTGGCTGCCTTTACCATGCATATGCCTTTACCACTTTTACAACGGAAATTGTTGTAAAGGCATATTCATGGTAAAGGAATATGCGCGGTAAAGGAATATGCGTGGTAAAGGAATATGCGTGGTAAAGGCAGAAATGGCACGCGTTGTTTACACCGTGTTGTTAATGCTGTTTCCCCTGGTTTGGGGATATAATTATGTTTTTTTAACTTGTGTGATCGATATACTTCATTCACCAAGTTGATTCCGTCTGAGCAGATTGTTGTTGGATTATTCCACAAATGACCGAACTCTCGGTCTATGAGAGAGTTTTAAACGTGTGCTGCCTAGAAATTGCTTACTGTCCTGGGGAAATACTTTTGTTATAGATTTGAGCCATTTCCCCATAGTGGTTTTCATTCAATCATATCTAGTTCAACATTGGGACTCAGTGCAATGATGTCAGAGACAGATTTACTGCCTGTCTCCATATACAAAGGAGCTAAAGGGGTACTAGGAGCCATCTGAAGCAGATTAAAATCCAATTTTAATTATTTGTAAATCCCTGTTCTTCTGTAGCCCCCTATAGACTGGCAGTGGCTACTGCTTTCTGCCTGTAACCTTGTACTATTACACTAAGAGATTGACACCCAATTTCAGATTTGAGTCTCAATACAGCATTAGTTGTTCATTTTAGTACAATCCCAGCCTTTTCTATGAGAGAATGCCTTCTGTCTAATTTATGACTTAAGTGTATGTCACGATAGCTGAAGCTAGAACACTCAAGTACTTAACCATTTAATGTGGGGGAGCCTTCTCAAGGAAAGAGATGGCGTCATCATCGTAATGTTAATTTTCTCTTTGCAGTAGTTTTCAAATTCTCGCGATAATCTCTGTATAGCCTGTTCTGTCTGGAGAAGCACAACCGCATCCTCTGCAAAGAGGGTTATTGGTATATTCTCGTTGCACGGTTTGGATACGTTAGGGTTGTTTTCATCTAAGAATTGTCAACATCACTAAGGAAAAGACTAAAAGCAGAGCTAAGATATGTTGCTACATTCTCCAGATGCGCCACCATTGTTAGTTACCATCTGTAGGCCTTTCACCGCTGGAAGCAATTCCTTGTTAGTCTCCAAGATGTCTTACCTATGCCATAGTTTAGTTTTATTAAGTAGATCAAAAGCCAATTTTAGGTCATTAAATGCTGATGTAGAGGGAATTTCTATATCTTGGTGTATTTAACCTGCGTAATAGCTAGAGTGCTAGACAAAGTGCCTGGTCGACCATCACTAGTTTCTTGCGGAACCCAGCTTGTGCATCTGTGAAAACTTCTCGACCCAGCTTTGCAGACTGTTAAGCAAAATGCAGCCACATATTTTGTCCACAGCATCTAAGAGAGGCACTGTCCTGTATGTGGCTTGATCTATACTGCTACCCTTTTTGGGCCATGTTTTACCAGAATACCTTGTCTGCCAAATTCTAACTAAGCCTTTTGTGCCCTCCCAAGTGCTCTCTCTAGTGTGTCCCTTTTTTGAATTGGTAATACTAGATAAGAATCTCTGGCAGTGCACTTCCAGCCACGTGCCTCAAACCAGTGCTTAATTTGTAAATGATTTAAAAAAACACTCAGATTTTCCCTATAGCCAAGATTGCTGAATATCAAGGCTGTCTAGTCTTTATTCCACCCCATACCTCTTTTGTCCACCTCTATCAGTTTCTGTCTCTTTCTCTCACTCTGGCGTGTTTGTTTCCATCCCGGCTTCCAGCCTTAGTGCCGATATAGGCCACACTCCCCATGCAATATAAACATAGCATGCACTGAATAAATAATTACACAAAACCAGGTTTGTTGGGAAGCAGTTTGTTGTAGGTTTATTTCATACAAAGAGTATGCCAACGTGGTGGGTTACCTTACGGGCGATGCAAGGGCAGGCAGCGGAGACTGACCTAAGCTGCCCTGCCCAACTGATGAGCAAAACTGCATGGTGGCCAACCCAATCGGTGCTACCATTTATGTGGAGATTCTCCCCCTTAAATACTGAGGACCACCGGTCCTTGACTTTACTCATGCCTTTTTTGGGGTGGAGCGTAGCAAGGCAAGCCCGCCGTTGATCTGGGTTACAACCACCCGAAGGGGTGCCAACGTTTATCCAGGGTCCTGCCGTAAAGACTCCTGAGGCTTGGCATAGGGCACCCCTATTGTGCTCCTGATGAGGGTACTTATGTACCAGTCATCCTCTGGATCATCTTGCAACTCCGTCTGCAACACAGATTAACAAGTCAACATGTTCCCTACCCTTCTGCGCCCTCCAGCTGGAACACCGGGTATGAAGGAGGGAGATGGCGTGGCCAGGATGGACAAAAGGCCAGTGGGCGGTGGCAGGTATAAATACCTCACCCGACCCACTGGGTGCTGGAAGTGATACGGCCCTGGCGCTGGATTTTGGGGAACACCCCGGGGGTCCCCGTGACTAAAGCACGGGAATGTGCCGAATGCAGCACTAAGGTGGCCAACCTTTTATATGTGCGCTCTGCATGTGCAGCGGGTAGCCTCATAAAGCCGATACAGGCTACCCTCCTACACAATATAAATATAGCAGGTACCGAATAAATAATCACACAAAAAAAGGTTTGTTGGAAAACAGTTTTCTGCAAATTTATTTCGTACCAGGAGTATGCCAATGTGGTGGGTTAACTTACGGGCGATCCAAGGGCAGGCAGCGGAGACAGACCTAAGCTGCTCTGCCCGCTTGATGAGCCAAACTGCACCGTGGCAAACCCAATCAGTGCTATCATTTGTGTTGGGTTTCTCCTCCTTAAATACTGTGGACTCACGCCTTTTTAGGGGTGGAGCCTATCAAGGCAAGCTCCCGGTCACTCAGTCTTACAACTGCCCAAAGGACTAATGGGGCACCGACGTTTTCCAGGGTCCTGCCGTAAAGACTCCTGGGGTTTGGCATAGGTCACCCCTATTGTGCTCCTGACCAGGAAACCCCTATGTACCAGTCAGCCACCGGATTGGCCTGTAACTCCTTCAAAGCCCTGGATGTGGCCGCCGTCTTATCCGCCCTACTCCTCTCCACCATGGCAGGCTCAATAACCTTCTGCAACCTGCAGATAACAGTCCTTCTAGCTGGACCAATTCCCTATCTACCTTTGGCAGGTGTGCCCTGTCCCTATCAGGGTAGCATGTGGTGTTTGATTAAAGAGGACATGCCTTATTTACCAAGCCCTTCTTATTTTATTTTATTTTGAATTTGAGTTTAACCAAGCCCTACTGCTTGGTGGGCTTGCACTTGGCTTTATTTACCCCTCTGCATGAAAGTTTGATGACCACCCCGAAAATTGGGAACTACTGTTCTCCTCTTTAACCACAATTTCAAGCGCTATCACTCTGGTGCCCTATGTGCCAATTTGGGCATTCTGATTAGGGGTTTGCTGAGCCCTGTATTTACCCCTCACTGCCCAGTCCCTGAATTCAAGATCCGCTGGGAAGCATAGTGGGGTTTTCCTCCAAGACCCTGAGTAAATTTGTTAATAAGATATTGTTTGGTCCAACACAACACCCTAGCTTTACCCACTGACCTCCAATTGTATGGGAGTATAGAGCTGGCAAGAAATAGGACCCCTTAGGGAATTAAAACTACTGCTCTCTTCGTCACCCCAGTTCTGTGTGATATAATCCATTGTGCACTGTGTGAAAGAATGTGCATGAGCATAGGGGGTTGAATAAGCCCTTGTTTAAATCTCTAGTTGGCGAGTCCCAAATTTGAGGGTTCAAACCAATACCATTTGCCGAACCAGCAAGTGAAATACAGACCCCCTGGAGAATGTCATTGAGCAGGAACAGGCTGGAGTCTTGAGACCAGTTGTACCCGCCCCCCCGCCCCCCCCACCTTTTTGAGCTAGCATCTTAGGCAAGGCCCTCACCCTCATAAGAATAACATGACATGCATCGAATTTAAGCTGTGTCATGTCCTTTCAAGGACGAATGATGATCCTCTCCCACTTAAAACAAGACAAAGGTGGAACTAAAAACAGGGTGTGAGGCCTGAGATCACCTAAGTGTACTCCAAATATTCTGATACATATCATGTCCTTATTGCCTTCACAACCCATCAGTTTGACTGTGATCTGCAGATGCTGTGTCACCATGCTGGTGTCCCCACCCTAGCCCATGTAGCCCATAGCCAGAATTTTGCTAAAGGTATACCAGGGTGCCGAAAAAGATGCCAATGCTTTTGGATAGTGAGAACCTGGAGTAAAACATGAACACATTTACCTGAACCTTCTTAACTAAGAATGCAAAATGTGTTCTGTTGATTGTCAGCACATGTGCTTCAAACCCAATTTCTCAACACTATTGATGCCACAGCACACTTTTTGGAATGATAAACAAAAGCAACCCACCTGGCTGAAGGGCTGCGTTTAAAAAAAACTTAATTGCAGGCACCCTTTACCCAGACTTATCTTTACAGTATCCTGCTTCATTTCATGTCATCATTGTCTGCAAGCCGGTCAACGTCTGATTGCAATCTTTAGATGCTGAGTCACTGTGCTGGTGTCCCCACAGTGTGAGTAGCGCAGTGCTAAACTTCTGCTAATGTATACCAAAATGCAGAAAATTGGATGGAAATGTTTCTGGATGGTGAGAACAGTAGGAAAACATTATGAACAGAATCCAAACTCAGTTTGATTGCGAACTATTGATGGATGCTGTGTTGCTGTACTAATGCACCCACCTTGGCGTGGGTTGCCCATCACCCAAATTCTGACACAGTATTACCGGATGCAAACAATGAGGAAGCTTTTTGCTGGAGAAAACGATGGGTAACTGCATGCTCAAATCTTGCCTGCCCTCTCATAAATTATGGAAATGTGAATTGCTTCAATACACTTTGTCAGCCATTGTCCTTCGAACAAGTGTTCCCTACACCTTGAGAACCCTGCCCTCTTTCCAGGGCAGCCACTCCTACACCACCTGGCTGTACCAGCCATAGGGCAGGCAGTCTCTAACTTTAGGTGAAGCGTCCTGTGGTACACACATGTTTTCCTGAGAGCATATTCCCGTTAACTGGCCACTAAGTTCACACCTCACCCGTTTTATTGACGCAACTCTATTGAACCAACATTGTGTCATAATCCAGTACCAGTGGATATTTGTCTTTTGTGCACCACCAAGTCAGTCCATTGCTCAGTTTAACCATGTTAAAATACTTGCGGTTTCAACACTCTTTCTTTTCCTTCTCCGATTTCACCATGAAAGGAGTTTGTGGCACCAGTCCAGTGTTAAAATTAATTGAAATTTAAAGCAGTAAATTGCACCCTCTCAGTCGTAATTTGTAGCAAATCCATGATGTTGTCAACAGTGAGCGGCATGCAGCATGAAAACCAATCATGTGCCCATAGTTCCGTCTTGTGACACCTCTGCTAGCTGGGATAACCCATCTGCTCCTATTCCGTTGTAATTTTAGTAATTCGTGGCACCGACAACCGCAGGGGTCTATTGCCGCGCTGTGTATATGCGGCCTTGGATGAACTTAAACAATCGGCTTAGTGTGGATGGGTTGTCAACGTTGCCGGGCTCTGGTGCAATACCTTTGCCCAAGCAACTCCTGACAAGGTGGACCAATGCAGGGGAAGTAAGAGTTATATATGGGCTGCCTTGCTCTCCTCTCTTCCAGTTATCTGTGTATAGTACTTGTTGGAGCATGACATAATTGTGTATTTGTGAAGCGAACATGCTCCCATAGGCATGTTGGCGTTGAATAAGAGATGAGTTACCCCACTGACTGATAATCATTTAACAACCTCAGGAGGATGAAAGGCTGATAGAACCCAACGGAGTTTGATACCATGACTAAGGGTGAGCGTAATGTGCATAAGGGACCTACGCGGAGAGGAACGGAGATTAAACCAATCTCCGCACTCTCCGCATAGTTCCCTTACGCACATCCCGCCTCCCGCCTGCCTCCCGCCCGCCTCCCGCCCGCAGTCTTAAATACATTACAAAAGCAATTGTTAAGTAACCTACCTTATCGGCGGCCTCCCCGGGCTTGGATCCTTCTCTAGTGCGTCTTCTTCTGGGAACTGCGCATGCACGGGAGCCCGCGCATGCGCATTCCTGCCGAGGAATGTAAGGGCGGGGGTGGGGAGCCCGCTGCCCCCAAAAGTCATGCGGACCACCCCCCTTGCCCCCTTTGCTACGTCACTAACGACACGGCCCCACTCCACCTCCCCAATAGAGATACACCAACCAGTACACTCTGCACCTTCCGATGCGCATCAAGATTTTTCACAAAACAGTGACACTGCCACCACTGCTGGGGCTTGAAACCTGGTCTTAGAGGGGTGGGTGGGACAAGCACTGAAGGAGCTCAGTGCTTCTCAATGCTAGGACCGAGGTAAGTCCTTTCCTCCTAAATCAAACAAACCCCACCTACTGACAACACGGTCACCATGAGGAGCCAGCAAACCCCTCAGTCGAGACGGACTGTTGACTCCCCAGTATATCCATGCACCTCCCAGCTCGTCACAATGAACACGCTGACCTCGCAATTCGCACATCAGGCCACCCACATCAACGCCCATGAGGAGACTGCACACCGTTAAAAGCAGCGACTCAAGCAGAATTACCTCCCACCAATGGGGCTGTCCCCCACTGCGTAGAAGTAGGAGTCCCGACTTCCTGAAAACCAAAGGAGGCCGGCCAAACGTGAACTTGGGCACACTGAACAGTTACTTCGGTGTACGTCATCGCTTGTATAAAATATTGTTCTAAGTTGGTCTTGTAGGCATAACTGTATGCTACCAACTTCAGATGTTTCTCACATTTGCGGGGGGGGACCGGGGATCCTAGGTCTGCCTCTCCTACACAATAACCCCAAAAGGCCCAGAATCCTTGAATGAATTACACACTCTTATGTATCAAACCTGTGATCACATTGTGCCCGAAACACAAGTGGGCAGTTCGGGCTGGACTGTTCCAATGAGGCACAGGGTCAGACTGATTTGCATATGGCCATGTCTGAACTGGGGTGGCAGAGTGGGCTAAAGAACGGTGATGGATTAAACCCAGATCAGTTGACTGGGGGTGAGTGCTTACAATGTTCAACACTCCGTCCAACATTTCCTTTGGTTTTTGCTTTGTTCGCCATAAGTTGGCAGGGTATGCTCAGACGTGAGTCCCTTGCTCACTTTGCCACTGGATTCAAGCAAGCCTGGCTGAAGACGGCTGAAATGCCAGAAACCGGTCCTAGGAAGCTTGTTTCCGGTCCAGGGAAGACATGGCTTGGCAGTTCGGGCTGGACTGTTCCAATGAGGCACAGGGTCAGACTGATTTGCATATGGCCATGTCTGAACTGGGGTGGCAGAGTGGGCTAAAGAACGGTGATGGATTAAACCCAGATCAGTTGACTTGGGGTGAGTGCTTGCAATGTTCAACACTCCGTCCATCATTTCCTTTGGTTTTTGCTTTGTTCGCCATAAGTTGGCAGGGTATGCTCAGACGTGAGTCCCTTGCTCACTTTGCCACTGGATTCAAGCACGCCTGGCTGAAGACGGCTGAAATGCCAGAAACCGGTCCTAGGAAGCTTGTTTCCGGTCCAGGGAAGACATGGCTTGGCAGTTCGAGCTGGACTGTTCCAATGAGGCACAGGGTCAGACTGATTTGCATATGCCCATGTCTGAACTGGGGTGGCAGAGTGGGCTAAAGAACGGTGATGGATTAAACCCAGATCAGTTGACTGGGGTTGAGTGCTTGCAATGTTCAACACTCCGTCCATCATTTCCTTTGGTTTTTGCTTTGTGAAACACAAGTGGGAGCTCGTGCACCCGACGGGGTAGCAAGCCACCCACCCACGGCTCAATTGTTCCCCCCCCCCGAACGCACCACCGCTCGCACCACCAGACCAGGGGCAGAGGAACTGGCCCAAAGATGAGGGACAGCAGCAACAAAAGGCCTTGAAGGCCCTCTAAACCACAAACCTCACCGTGACACAACGACACGACTCGGTAATTTGACATGACAGCCAGACGGCGTGGCTAGCAGGGGCGGCTGGTGACATTTGAAAGTGGTGAGGCATAAAATGATTGGCATACTGCACCTTTGCAAGCGTGCGTAGCTAGTGAGCCCGAACCACCATAAGGGGGATTCGGGGAGTTTCTCCCCCTGAGAAAAGTTTGAAAAAAGAGAAGAAAAATGGTGCATTTTCAAGCAAATTGGAGAAAGCAGGAAGGTTAATAAAGCAATTGTGAAAGTGCAGTTATTACATTAAAAAAGAGATGTCATATAACATAGGTAGCTGCTTATTCAGTATAACCACAGAGCTTCATAACAGACTTCGAGATGCAATGCATTTCTGAGTACCTGTCTCTTTCCCAGTGTCCACCGCTGTCTCTCATTAGTTGAACCCTTGCTGCTTCCATCTATGGTGTCTCCCACTTTCCCAGTGTCACTTCTCACGTTTCAATGGGTGGAGGCTTTTTCACCCCCCCCCCCCCCCGCAATCCGGCTGTCTCTCCTGTTCTACTGGAATTCTCCCAACCCCTGCTATTGGCTGGGTTCTCTGTCACTGCCACCATCGCCTGCTGTCTCTCGACAATTAACCATCTGCTGTCTCACTGGCTTGGTGCTGCTCTCACAGCCTCGACACGTCCCCCCTTACATGCTGGGCGCTCAGTCACCGCCCTCACTTCTGCTGCCTGTGTCATATTTCCAGTAACTTGCCCCCTACCTCTGTGAACTGTCACTTTTCTCTTTACCTATCTCTCTCCCAGAATTCACCACCTTTACCTGTAAGTGGCTGCGAGCTGCTCTATCGGCGTCACTCTCTTCCAGTGACACTCACACTTTCCCATCATCTAAGTATCCCTTCCTACCTTATCTCTTTCGCTATCTCAGCATCTCCCCTCCTCTGTCACTGGCTGGGTGCTGCTGACACTGCCCTGTGACTGTCTCTTGCTGCCCCTTCCATTGTCTCGCAACCCCCCATGCTCTCTTCTCTCCCTGTCTTGCTTCCTCTTTCTATCTTGCTATCTCTTCCTATCTTGTTGTTGTCACATCCATCTTGCTTGCTATCCCTCCCTACCTCTCAGTATCCCTTCATCCCTCGTCTCTTTCTCTGTCTCCGCACCTCCATTCCCCCGTCATAGCAAATGACAAGTTAACCGGGGAATAGAAAGAGAAGGAAACAGTGACATAAGGGAACGAGGGTCGGAAAAGAACATGTGAGAGTAACGGGGGAGCGGAGGGCGTAGATTGGAGTAAAACAAGGGGAGGCAGTCAGGCAGAGACGGCCGGGCGTGGACTGACACACAGGGAGATTTGTGCTCAGCTAGCTGACCTAATGCCCTTTGCTTATATCATTACAAAACGAAATCAGAATGGTTTAAAAAGACCACGTTTGTGAATACAGAGCCGCAGTATGCATTTTGTTTTCCAATTATGCACCCAACAAGCAGGTATTTCAGTACCTCCAGGAATAGTGTGCTTTCCTACCCAGAGAAAATATCGTTGTTCAAAAAGCGAGGAGGCAACAAAAGTAGGGCTTCGCTGGCAAACACTGTAATGTGGCGCTAGTGCGGTGACGTAAGGGAGTCGAGTCGGCCTGCTGCGCTGCAAGCCTGGACGTCACCATGACATCCAGCGGCAGCATCCCGAAATGGCCAATCAATGCATGGCTTCACATGAAGTCACACAGTGATTGGCCATACATAAGTGTGGCTGCGGCAGTGCCACCGCCCACGCGCGGCACCCAATAATGGATTGCCTGCCCTTCTGCGCGGTGGACCAGCCAATCCTGGCGCTGCATGCAGTGCCAGGATTGGCTAAAGGGGCACAGTTACTCTTCGCCCATATCAGACCTGGGGGCTGCCGCCCTGGCTGCTGTATGAAGCAGCACCCTTGCGTCCCTCGTAAGGGGAAGGTAGTGTGCGCGCATGTTCGGGCTGGTCATAGCCCAAAAATGCACATGCGCACTACTGCTGCAGCTGAGTCTGGACTGTCACTCAGCTGCTGCAGCCCAGCCCCACCCCCTGGCTTCAGCGCACTCCGGATTCAGTCTGGCGTGTCCCGGTACTACTAGTACCGGGACACGCGTATAATATATTCAGCGACAGCGAGACGTGAGGGGCATTGCCAATTATTTATTTAGCGTTCTTGACGGTGGGTCCATGTGGCTTAGTGGGGCTACACCCCAATGCCCCAATGGACGCAGCGTGCCTGGTGGCCAGGAGCGACAAAGAGGGAGGCCAGTGGGAGGGGGGCAGGTATAAATTCCTCACCTGACCAACTCGGCGCCAGAAGAGACTCGGGCCTGGCCCCGAATTTTGGGGAACACCCTGGGGGTCCCCGTGACTGAAGCGCGGGGATGTGCCTAATGCAGCACTAAGGTGGGCACCCTGTGTGCACCACGGGCAACCTCATAGTCCCATTATTGGTAACACGCCCCCACCCCCCACACATAGTATGCATGCATAAATAAATACACAACAAAACTTTTGTTTGGGAAAAATATTGCTGCAGGTTTTTTCCATACAAAAGTGTTCAAATATGGTGGGTTATCTTATGGGTGATCCAAGGGCAGGCAGCTGTAACCAACCTATGGTGCCCTGCCCGCCTGATGAGCCAAGCACCGTGGAAAACCCAATTGGCGCTACCCTTATGGCAGTGATCCCCTTACTGGATCACGTGACACATTGGTCCCTTATTACTCACGCCCCTTTCAGGGCAGAGCATAGCAAGGCAAGCCCCCGGTTGTTTAGGCCCACAACAGCCCGCAGGACTAACAGGGCGCCAACGTAATTGTTCCAGGACTCTCCCATGAGGCTCCAGGGATTTGGCTCTGGCACCCCTATTGTGCCAACGCAGAGGTACCCTTCTGTACCAATCTACTTCGAGAAAGCCTTGTAACTCCGCCAAAGCTCTGGAGTCGGCCCCCGTCACCTAAAGAGCCCCCCCACCAAAACAGTTCCTTCCTCACTGCAACCTGCAATTTCCTGGGCCTCATTCATGTCCAGTAGGAACAGATCCAAGCCCACCTGTGCCAAGTGCACCCCAACTTTGTCAAAATAGCCTTTGGTGTTCACCCGGCATAGCCCATGCCTGATGAAGCCAAAGCCCCTTGCTCTGCGAACTTGCGCATGGAGCGGTTTATCCTTCTCTGGGAATGTACGAGTGCCTCACATGACCTGCAAGAACATGATGGCCTTCTCAGGAGGGAGCTCTACTCTTAAACATCGCTATATTACCCTTCAAGCTGATGTGGCTCCCAACTCCTGCAACCTGTAGTTGCAGTCCTTCTAGCATTTCGTGCTCCCTAACACCTGTTTCCACAAGCACACTTGCTTAGAAGACCGCTTCCACAACTAGCCTATATACTCTGGCTATGCGGATGGGACATTTCATGCATCACTGAAGCAACCCGTAAACTGCCCTGTAAACTGCAGAGTGCACCTACTTTGTTGAAGTTGACCAGGCATGTGCGCAGACCTTTGCGTTTCATAAACCATGGCGAACAGGACTGTTCGCATTGCACACGCTATTGCAGTCACCGCAACCATTTGGAGTGACAACTTACGCCACCTACCAGGCTTGCTTAAGTAAGGCCGATCACGTGACCCATGGAGCTCAATCCAGCCAGAGACCCAGTTCACTCTTTCATCTCTAGAATGATTGCCCTCCTCATATCCAAAACCACCTTCAGCTTGCTTTCTAGTCACCTTATAAATTCAGGGTGTGACTACATACCCCACAAGACCACGGAGTCGTATGTATATTACCAATGATACTATTAGAATCTAAGGTTTCCAGTGTCAATTGGTGACTGTCCTGCCATGGAATATGTGACATTAGGCAAGGGAGTCTTTGTGTACTTGCCATTATCAATTGCCTACTTTGGCTATTGGGGTGAGAAGGATTATACTTAACATTTGCACCGTCCCTTTGCTTTCTAAATCATGACGCTCAGGAATGTTCATAACTAGAAGTATGTGACAAAGAGCAAAGGTGCCCTCCTGCCCTTGCCATGCATCCCTTATTCCTTATTGGAATTTCGCCCGCTCATCTCCCTCTGTGGTGGAACCCCCTAGGCATAACAGCTTAGAGAATCTGTCTGATTTAATACAGTGCGCACTGTGTGCAATATGGTACCTAACATTAAGGATTGACTAAGTCCTACTTTACCCCCATCCTAGAATACTCCCAGATAGGGGGGGTGGTTCACACTGCCCACCCTGAGCAGCTCCAGCGGTGGAAAATTACCTGCTCCATTAAATTTTAATTTTTGTTGAACACGGGACGTACCAAATGTTCTTTTTGCATAGTAGCATTTTGTGCTTGACACCTTGTTTCCCATGTCTTGGGAGAGCAGTACACTATGTTGGCCGACAGCATCCCTAGCCAGCGAGGCTAATATAGCTAAGTGGCCGGGGCATTTGAGCTTAACTGCAGGAACATGTCACCTACCCTTGGATCTGGGGTGCCCTCACTTCGCCCTGTTGACCAGACAATACACAAACCCCTTTGATTGCTAAACCCTGGTGAACACCTTAATGGTGCCAACTCTGGTTTGAAACAATATATGTTTTGTGTAGGGGTGAGCGGAATTTGCATAGTCACACTACGTGATGCTTTTCTCCTGTTCGCGAACGCTGTTTGCGTGCTCGGGGGGGGAAATATCTCACGAACACGCATTTTGAAAGCGGAACAAGCTAAAAATTCCGCAGAGCCGCGGTTCGCGGAAATTTGGGCAATTCCGCGTTCTCCACGGCTCGCGAAATTACTCCAATTCTGCAAATTCCGCGAGCAGAATGGAATTTACCACCCAGGCCTAGTTTTGTGCCCACTATTTGCAACACCTCACCCTTTTGTGCGGTGACAACTTACGCAGCGCACCCCCCTTGCTTAACTGCCGTCGTTTCACAGATGCACAATACCTACTGTCCATCTCTGACCCTAGATGCTTTAAACCCGCAACTGTGTCGGAATCCCAGATTCCCATTTTCCTGTTTAGCTGCAGTACACCTTCAGTGGAGCCGCTAGGGGATACCACAAACTGAATTGGTCATGCGAACCTGAAGAAGCACACAATTTTCACCTGGGCGTACCTCTAAATGAGGCCGGCTCCACACAGCCGTAAGGCCAGAGACACCCATATATTAAACCTATTTACTTTACTTGTTTTTGCCACTTGGCACACTTCTGGTTGGTGATGCGAAACCTCCTACCCAGCATAAGCTGGCTGTTTAGCGTTGTTGCAACACCACCCAAGTCCCTTGAATCACCCTCCATCCCCCAGTGCAGTAGTAGATTGCTAGGTGGGCAATCGATTCAACATCTCCTTTTCTGCCGGACTGTTGCCTGTTCAGTTATAACTGTGGTGACTGCACCCAGACATCCCGGGCAGCTTTTATTGCTGATAATGTGACCAGTTGACCTAGGGGGAATCTCACGCTTGCAACTTGCAACTCCAACGATTGTTTAAGGTGAAATGATACTGTGTATCCGAATGAACTATGCACAGGTAATTGGACTCTCACATGCACAGTTGTTGTGGACAACAAAGTGGATGGCCAGGAGGTGTTGGGGGACCTCCCCCTACCAGTCTCTGCTGTAGTTTTCCCCCAACGGAACCATCTGCTGTAGCTCAGCAGACAGGTGAAATTGCATCCCACACCTTCTAATGTGTTGTTCACATGGTGAAAATTGGGGATACTTTTAATACCACTGGTGGGGGAGAACTGGTGGAGTGCTGGGCCTACTGTCAGCATCTCCCATGCTCCGTCAGGGTTTCCTAAGCACCAGTCCCGTACCCTCCTGGTCCACCCTAGGATTTAACAGAGTTGACCCCCAACCTGGGGTGCGATGGCCCGGTAGCCACTGGTCCAGTATGTGGGTGCTATCTGGGACCTAAAGCTCTCCTCTATCTCAAGCAAGGAAAGGCCACCTGCTGCGCACAATTGCTCCCCAATAAACTTATCTTCACCGGCAGTTAGCATAGCTCAATTATTACTTGAAGTCCCGTATGGGTCCAAACCAGCACCCAAAGCCATGCTTGCTTCCAAGGTGAGGTGATGCACCCTGTACAGACTATGCTAAGAGCAGAGTGCACTTGCTCTGTAATCCCCTGGCTGCTTGTCTGGCCTTCTTATATGCCCAGGTATACCTAAGAAAATGCTTCATTTCCGAACTGGTGTGACTGTGCAAGAAGTGTAATGAGCCTTCGCCTGCACAAGTCGCCCAACCAACAAGTCGGCCCTGACTAACCTAGTGTTCTGGTGCCAGAAATGGGAAGGCGTTTCCTGATCAACTGTAATGAACAAATAATGTGTTGACCAGTTTCAGTGAATGTGTGTCTTAAGTGTATCTGCGAGTGCAATTACTTAGGTGTGGATGGGTCATCAATGTTGCCGGGCAGTGTGCAATACCTTTGCCCTAGCAACTCTTGACACAATGTGCCCGCGCAGGTAGAAGACAAGGGATGTCCGACCCACCTTACATCCACTCTTACAGTTTTCTCTTTCTATTGCTTGATGGACCCGACCCTAATTGTATATTCAAGAAGCGCGCCTGCCCCGGAGGCATGATGGCGCTGAATAACCAGTGTATGTTACCCCACTCGCTGATAATTATGTACAGATAACTGCCCTTACTTAGATTGAGGGAATGCTGAATGCTTCCTAAGGACTGTAGTCTTACTGCTCCAACCCAGTTTGACCCCAGAACTTTGGGACGTCTTTAGTAGTAGCATGCCCTTAATGGTACATGACATTCTACAGGCACTGCGCAGAAATCCCCCTTTGACCTGCTCGAGCCTGTGGCCATTCTGCTGAAAGCCCTGTGGGCCTGGGGGAGGAGAGTGCTACCAAACCTTAAGTCCTAGGCATCCCTCACTGCTGCAGGTGCCCCAAAGAATTTATTATAAAACCTTTAATGGGTAACGACCCGGTTTGCGCCCATCTTAATGTGCCAGTCTGTGGCCAATTAGATACCCCACATATATCTTCCCCATGCAAAGATTAAACAAACCGGCCAATGCATAGGCCGTGAGTATGCCCAATGAGACACCCCACAGTTCAGTGTGATACAAACCCTAATGCACCATGTGCCAGTTTGTGCATATCATTCTGGGGTGACTAAGCCCTAATGTGCCCCCTTCCCTGGATGATCCCCAGTACGGGGGTCCAGACTGATGACCAAGTGCTGCGCCAGCCAATAAACATGTAGACCTGTGTGTAAAACCCATCCATAGCCAACCAAAACCACTAGAGGCCGTTTATCAGGGAAATGTAGGGACCACCGGAGTCCCTCCGCGCCCTCCGTACTTCCGCAACAGCCAAACAGGTCACCTGCCCGCATGCCAGGTGCCGAAACCAGAAAGCGGCAGCCCATTTGAAACGGAATGGCGGCGCATAATCCCCGCGTTGGAGACAAAATGGACTTGTGTTGTCATCCCCCCCACATTGGGATTAGTCTACACTGCGCACTAACCTTTCTGCATTTACAAGAAAACCTGTAGGATTTATGCGTAAGTGACTGTCCCCCATTATGGTACGTCCAAACCAAGGCTGAAGCAATAGGAACATGAGGCTTTAAGCAACAGGTGTCTTTGTGTACTGGAAACATTAATTAGCCACGCAAAGAACCATGGACATACCCTCAAATGTGAGTCATCAGATCGTCAATGAAACATTGATTGATTTGAGAGATAGGCGCCATCTAAAACTACTGAATTAGAAATTGGCGAAAATAGTTCTTTGAGAGAAAAGAATTGACGATCCCAACTCACTTGCTGGGAATACAGAAACTCGTCCAGCCTAACTGCAACAAGCTGGGCACGAGTATGAAACTCAAAGTGTACTACGAGGGGCATATCAGATATTAGGCAACTCATCCCTTCCATCTGAAAGATGAGTCAAAACACTAAGCCAAGAGACTCACGTAAAGTGTATCCACTATTAGCCATCGTCCCCTCTTCACTGAGACAGCATAGACAAAGAATGGTTAACACGCACCATTCCCATGTTCCTCCTGCCAGTACACAGTAACGTAGCTACTTCTCAATCCTCCTGCCCACTGCTTTGTTTTGTACGGAGGTGTCTGGAAGTGCCTGTGCAGCAGGGCAAAATGACCAACAATTCACCGTGAATGTGGTACCTAAGTAAGAGTCATGAATGAATCCATTAATCATTTCCCAAGGCATCTACATTCCACAAAAGCACCTCACAGGCACAAACTGAAGTCTCCCAGGTCCATGGGCATCACTGATGAAAGGTGAGAGATGGGGACAACCCTGCTCAATGCCATTTGCCGGTCCCCCTACTCAAGTCCTGTACCCCCCTGGTGGCTAGGCCATACAGGTCACTCACTGCCCCTGCTTGCGCATTGATCTCCAACATCCACTCCGCAACCAGCAAAATAGTTATGTGGCAGAAACACCGATAATTAGCTCCATAATTAGCTCCACAAATCCACAGTCTAGTCATCCCAGCCCTAGTTGCTTAAAAGGATGGGACAGCAACCCACCCGGTCGATAAAGTGAACAAATCATCCCCAATCATCAAAGTTCAGTCAAGTAAACAACAGTGCCACCAAGTTGCACCAAAACCCTTTGGTACCACCGCAATACAAATTCAGTTCCAAGCCGGCAATATTCCCCCCCCTTGTGAAAAGATTGCCTCGACCAAGGGGGCCCAGCCTGACTGTGCCCATTGCCCTAAACCACGAGGCCAGCTTCAGGCAACCTCTCTAACATGATAGTTTCCTGCTGCGCATTAAACTTATAGCTATGCATTGGCAGATATTAATTAGTGCTGCCTAGTGCTGTGCTCTGCTAAGTAAGGATTTAACTCTTTCGTGGACGCCCTGCGTTGCCATACATGGGGCCGCCGGAGGTGCAAGGTAAAGCTTGCTGCAGTATACGCCTGGGGTACACGTCAAAACCCCCTCCACATGCACCGCGTGGCCTCAGGGAAGATCGTGCACGAGACAAACTCCCCCAGGGGCACTGCCAGCCCCGCGATGACGTGCCCACAACCCAGCTCCCCGTGATCCCACTCACATTGATGGATTCAACACTCGGCGGAGGAGCCCCGTGTGGCCTGCCCCATCGGGCCCGCGCAGATGTGCCAGTGAATGCCCACAGCGGGATCCGCAGCAAGCACAGCATGGATGGTGACAGTAGCAGGCCAGCCGCGACACACGCCCCGCACACCGTCTCCGCATGGTCTCATCCACAGTACCCTAGGCAGGCAAGTCAACCCTCGCTATGAGCAAGCATGATTTGAGCACACGCTTAAAAGCATGATCCTGACGCCAGTGTGCACAGAACGGTGTGCTTAGGTTAAAAATTTTCAATCGTGCCATGAGTGGCCCCACTTAGCTCCAACCCATGACCCAGATGGCAAGCAAGGGCCAGCATGGCCACAATACCACCGAAGTGCACTCAGAGATGACGCACGCAGCCCCCACTGCGAGGCACATCGCACCCACCGCAAGACAGCGTGACACGACCCGGCCATCCTAAATGCCCCCCCAAGGCCCGCTCTCCACATACTCCACGCCCCGAGTGTCTACCCCCGTGGGGCCCATAGATAAAATGTGCCCCCAACATGCCCCATAAACTTGCATCCAAGCCCCTTAACCCGTCCCCCCCTGCGCAGAGCCAAAAAAAGGGGGGGGGCTGGACCCCGGCCCAGTGGCTGCCGCTCACGCGGGGAAAGGTGTGTACAACAAGTAGCCCCGGGGAGGCCCATCCCCCCTGAGCGACGGGGCAAGGGATTCCAGGATAGACCGGCGGCCCTCCACCAGGTTACAAAGCTCCTAAGTGCCCCCTTGCAGGTAAGCGGCACTCGGGGTGGCAATTAACTACCACAAATACCATGGCACAAATGCTCCAGTCCCGAGCGACCCACCTGGTGCGCATCCCGTGCGAGGTCTCCCACATGGGTAACATTTTTAATTTAATTCGATGTGGGCATCGAGGGGACCGGGCAGGGGCTTTAGTGCCCCAAACCCTCTTGCCCTACGCTCATCTTACAACCCGCTGGCCTCTGCTCCTCGATGTCCACCGATTTACAGGCGGCGTGTCTATCGAAGGCCGTTTCCTATTGAAGTACTAACCAGGCCTGGGAAGCCAAGAGCACATGTTATGTTTGTGAAAACATGAGGGGACGAACCGCGCGCCAAGGGGTACGGCCCCCTCTATGCGGGAAAACCCGGAGCCCGAGAAAACCCACAACTTGTGAACCACACAATGCAGCTCCGGTTGCACCGTCTAATGAGTCCCTCTGCTGCTGGGCCGTCAAAGGCTCTCTATCCCTCCACCCGCGGCCCCCTACTGGACCACGGGGCAGCCCCCAACGCAGCACCACAGCACCCCGCACTGGGAGAGCGACAGTGCTCCGCCCGATCGGCGTCAGGCCCATTGTGTCTCTGAAACTCCTGGCGCTAACCAACTCAAACATCCTTTAACGCCTGCAACCCCGACCCAGAGCCTCGGAGCCCAATAAACGGAGCCGAGTCTGTGCCCTACGATGCGGCGCCTCGGCCCAGTAAGCGGTTTCCCCACCCCCCCATAGTCCCCACCCCGAGCCACAGAGCAGCCCGCTGATGGCCCTGTGCCATGGCTGTATATGTGGCTGAGACGACGGTAGAGCAGTCTGCAACGGTGCAGGGGATTATCATATAGGGGAGGGGTATGGGGCTCGGGCCGACTCACCGCTCTTCCTTCTTCACTCCACCAACTCCGGCTCAGCTATTCGAGATGCGACAGCGAACGACGACTACAGATGGCGTGACTGGCGCAAAAGAGGACTCAAGATGGGGGGAGGAGGCTTAAATACCCTGCCTGGTGCGCCGGAAATGACGCGCCTAATGCGCCTATGCGAGGGACTCCACCCTGAGTCCTGAAACAAGGGTGGGGGGGGAGGAAGTGCCCAAATGGTACTAACAGGGCCACACTTTTAGGGTGGCCCTCTGCGGGGGCCGCGAGCCGCATAGCTCCAGCAGGAGGCAACAGTCCCGACCCCCCCACAATAGCATGCATGTTCTTACGCATAAATAAAACACACCATACAATTTTTTGTTTGGGTAAGAAACTGCTGCAGGTTTATTACATACACCGTTATGTAAAATGGTGGGTTATCTTACGGGTGATCCAAGGGAAGGCAACCAACTGGGCCGCCTGCCCGCCTGATGAGCCAAGCAGCACTGGGGCGAACCGCGTCTGTGCTGCCCCTTCGATGATCATCTTTCCGGATCACGGTCCCTTATTACTCACGCCCCTTTCAGGGCAGAGCATAGCAAGGCAAGCCCCGGGTTGTTCAGGCCCACAACCGCCCAAAGGACTAACGGGGCGCCAACACGGTTTTCCAAGAACCTCCCATGAGGCTCCTGGGCTCTGGCTTTGACACCACCTATGGTGCAGCGCAGAGGTACCCTTCCTTCGGTACCCATTTGCTTCCAGATCGTCCTGTAACTCCGCCTGCAACGAAAAAAGAACAACATTACAACATTCTATGCCTCCCCTGCTGCTTCCACGCCGGGTAAGCGGTAGGGTGGGAGACGGCATGTCCAGGGCGCGAAAAAAGGAAGGTTAGAGGGTGGGGGAGGCCTATATACTCCCCCCCGTTCCTCGTGCCCCGGAAGTGAGCCACAGGCTGCAGAGAGGGGGGACTCCTCCCCGAGGGGTTCCCTAGTAGAAGGGGGGTGGGCTGGTGCCTTGCTGGCACTAGAGGCCCGCCCTTCACTAGGGCACCCTGCGGGCGCCTGTGCAGCCGCATAGTCACTGGTTTCCTACGTTTCCTTCCCTGCTGCCCTCTCCTTTTTTAGCCCTTCTCTGTCGTGTTCTGGGTCCAAGTCTGATGATGAAAAATACGTGCTTGTTCCCTAAAATGAGTGCTCGTAGCTATCAGCAGCAACCACTGGCACAAATGTAGCACTTCCTCAAACATTAATCTCAGCAAGGTCGAGTGAGGCAAATGTGTGTTTGAGCAACAAACAACACGACACGGAAATGTTAAGTCTGTCGCCTCTCTCCTCGCGAGTCTACCTCGCTTCCAGAAAGATTTTTCTGACACTGCCTGTCCCTACTATTTCTCAGATTCCAACATACGCTTGAAGATAATTGAACGTGAATTCGAAATGTAAACCCTTTCTTTCAGTCGCAAGCAATCTCACATTGGCCATGAAGTTATCGCGAGATCAAAGACCCAATCCCTTCATTACTTTTCCAGATTTTGCCCTGTAATTGCTTTCTGACCTTCAGCCTCCACTCCGCAGACCCCAGCAACACCTCACTATTGGAGACATTTACATAGATATTGGAAGCGTCATAAGGCAGGCGTTGAAGCCTCTAATTTAGATTTCTTGCGTACACGGATGGGCGTGCGAGATTTGTAATGTGGCGTGCAGAGCGGTGAGATGCGTCTCTCCCCGGCTGATAGGTATCTGACCGAGCACATACGTGTTTGAACTGACACCGTTTAATTTAGCAGGCACACTGATGCATTATGTATATATTTCGATTCATTTTACATACTAGGTCTTTCCTTTTTCTGCATATTAGCAGCTCGCAGAAGAGAAAGCGCATCAGATGAAAGAAAAATTATCAAATGTCATAATTACTTGTTACCAGAGTGGCAGATTCATAGATAGAAAAGTATGAGAGGCATATTCTATGACCTCAATGTCTCCAAGCTGTCAGATTTCACTGAAAGGCCCTTCATTGTGAACACGGTTTTCATTGTAGGAGGAAGTCAAGGTTGGAAATGACTGAAACTGCGCAATAAGTTGAGTTAGAAATGCATAACTCAAGGCCTTGCGGATTCATTTGCACAGGGTGTCACGGGAAGGCATCACATCTGTAGGTGGATGACATGCAAACTGCCTTTCCCAAACATAACCCAACATCCCCCACTTTGGCCATGATTCCGGGTAGGGCGGAGAAGAATTCCCATGTGGAAGCCCCCCAGAGTGATTGCGACCGACCCTGTCTTCTTGCACCTGTGGACACTGGGCCTTATTTTACCAGCAGGATAATGCAGTTGGTAAGATGCCCTCAAACTTGGCCTGCACCAGCCAGGCCTGTCTCCACCGCACCCGGCCTCCTTCTACAAGAGTGCCAGGGCGCTCTGTCCTCTTCCCTCCCAAACACGCAAGAACCCTCCTCCCTCCAACCCTGCCATGACGAGAAGACCTTTCAACTGGAAAATAGGAGCATGAAAGCTCTCAGAATGGAGAATTCCTTTGGGAATTACACACACTAAATCTGCACCCAGACAGTTATTCCCTAATGTGAGGGATCTAACTTATAGCCGTGTGATACTGGTGTGGTGTTACCGCATATGCAGAGGTTACAACCTAACTGTACCTTGCAGCTTGTAATCTGGGCTAGCGGGCTTGACGCAAAGCAAACGATAGCTCCTCCTCCTACTATTCTGTGCTGCTAGATACCTCACGTAAGAAGGGGTGGCATCAAGCCGCATAGAGTGGGCGCAGCTGCTCCTGATATCACTCAGGGCTGTCACTGGCCTTGATTGGTAGTGAAGAAAGCATGAAGTAGTCACGCACCAGCCATTTCCACTCGCCGACAGGCCTCTTTTAACTTCACTAGCGTCACAGAGTGTAAAGCTGTGGAAGTTTAAAAACGTTTCCCTGCCCCAAAGTCTCACGAGATGGATTCCTAGGGTAGGACGTACGCCTGGCAGGGAATAGATGTGCCATGGTTCATCCAAAGGCCCATTCGGGAAAATAATGCACAGCTGTAAAACTTTGCAACTTCCTTCTCCTTCAGCTTAAAGTGATGCTTACTTTGCAAAGTAAATAGCGTGCATTGTACAAATCATCCAGGGTATTGTGGCCTGCCTATTTCAAACTGATTCAAACCACTGTTTTTTTTATGATTTAGACTTTGATTCGAGTTGAGGACTCTGCCAAACACGTTACTGGTAGCATCCTCAGTACTACCTTCCTACATCATTATGATAAAAAACTGGATGATTAACCTAGTATACTTTCAGTCGGTTAGCTGTTCATCCTTTTGACTACTCCACAGTTTGAACTTCTGCTGCATGCAGCCATGTAACAGCTATGCGAGGCGTGGACCACTTCATAAAATTGAAATTGCAACAGAATAGAAATGTGCCTGAAAGGCACAAACCTGACCATTTGTCTCATTCTCGCATTAAATATGTATTTGCTTGAATATCAGTGGTTGAACCATTCCAGAAATTGCTAAATGTCTCTGTAAGTTCAACCCCATGCCGTGTGCTATCACTAATAATTCCTGCTTTTTAGGTCTCGGCCTGGCGAAAAGCAGCGCATGCGCTGCTCTGCCATGCAGAGGCCTTTTGGAATCGATACGATTCCAGCATGAACGCGGGGAGACAAATGAGACAAAAGATGTGCACCCTGGGATTGGATGCTTTACTGGCGGTGTGATACACTGGGGACTTTTTATGTCGCCTCCAGTAAAGGCAGTCCCCGCGTGCACATCTTCTGTCTCTTCAATGACCGGCCGCGCTTGTTTACATTAGCAGCCTGTTAACAAATAGTCAGTCCGGGAGTGAGCAGTGGCGCGTGCCAGCTGCATTCCGCATGTCAGATTACACACAAGAGCACTCTCACCTTTCTCTTCCACCTCGTGGAATCTCGGGCGGGGGCGGCACCACGTCTGTGATCCCAAGCTTTCTGGTACGCCACTACCCTTTTGTCAGCTGACTTCGGGGCCTCCACTATCTCTGGATGCAATTCGGTGGTGAAGCCAACGCTGTCCCGGCTGTTGCACTCTCGGGTCCAGCCACGAGACTTCAGAGACTCCATTTTGCAGCAGTTCGGCTATGCCAATGCTTATGTCAAGTAACTCTTCGTGTAGAAAAGTTTCGGTGTATTTCTGAGGTGTTCCGAATTAAATTGGAGCTGCATGGATTCTTAACTAAGGTGTCTGACTTCCACACTATGAAAACGTAAGCATCAGACCGCGTGCCCCAACAGCATGGGCTGTTTTTATTTTCTTCATATTTAGGCATCGCCGCCTATTGCGCCTCAGCCGGCGCCTTGTCTCAACCCCTGTGACTTAAACTCACAACCGTTCTCTGGACCCCGGGCCCTCCTCACAGCACTCAAGGCAGAGCATTACATGCTGCTGCACTTCCACCCAGCTCGCGCACGGGGAGGTGGCATTGTATGTGTGCTCCTCTGCATACTGAGCACTTGACAGCACACATCTGCTGGCAATGACTCCGGGAGTGAGTTCTACTCGGGAGTGCTTTCACCCCAATGGAGGTACTGAGAACCAGTATTGTTTCCAACACAGCATTGCAGTTTCGTAATGTTGTAAATGACTTAACAAAATGATACCGTCTCAGTCGACCCCTGAAGCATGAAGGTCTGAACTGGCCCTGCCCGGATCTCATTTGCGAATTGAGCAGCGAATGTTTAACTCCTGGAGTCAAAGGCATGGCTGCTCTGTCACCTGATACACAGACATGATGATGCGGGGCTACATGGGTTGAGGCGGATTTAGTGGAAACAAGTGTCCGAGACCTGTCTTTGTAAACCTACAACCTGTGCGCAGATCGTAGATAACAGAGTAGAAGCCCGGTTCGTCAGAACCACGGGAGAGTGTGCGACACGCTCCATCTGACAGAAACATGACCTCCGGACGGACACCAGTCTATGCGCAACGAATTTTCCAACCCAGTCACACACCTCAGTAGAGCGGAAGGAGCTATGTCTTTATGCCTTCCCCAAGATTGTGGAATAACCGTAATAGGACACTCCGCTTGGAGACAATTATCTATACTCAGAAACCTTCTTATCTAAAGAGATAGTCATCAGTCCCTCACTTCAGCCGATAGGCACATGAATTACCTGGGCATGCAGGCACCCAAGTCACTATATTGGACACGCGAATGGACAGATATAGAGAGACAGACAAACAACATTCAACAAGTTGTCACTAGATTTACACATGGGAAATGCAGCACAGCCCAATACTAATTTAGGAAAGAGTATTTTGCACAATATATAAATAAAATGTTGATTTAAGAAGCAGTTATTGTTATAATGTGTACAATGGATCGATCCTCGCATTTTTCACATGTGCTGTCATTAAGCTGCTGTTAATGTGGCGTCTATTGGAATTTCCATTGATTCATGGATCAGATATTGACCAATCAACGACTCTTAGTCACGCTTTTGTCCAGTGGCATTGGATGGGATATTGGCCAATCAATGACAATATCCCCTCTTTGGTCCAGTGAATGTTGATGTGGAAGGAGGTTCCGGTATAGTGGTTAGTTAGGGCTGTGGTTCGGAGTCAGTCCGTTTTGGGTCAGAGCCCCGCTTTCCCCTTGACTCATCATATGACACCCCAAACAAGTCTAGTCTCGCAAGCCTCACATACGTCAGGGTTATTGCCTGGTAACTGCTCGCTGCTGTGGCGTAATTCAAAATGATGCCAGCCCACCCCTGCAGAAGGTGTTTTTAGGGTTTTGTGTACTGCGTGTGTGTGTGGGGGGGGGGGGGGGGATGCGACTACCACATGTCAGTCACAGATATTCATAACCCCGAGACTCAATGCGGACCTCCTTAAGGGTGTCCACCCCTTGTACCGAGGGGGCTTCAGGGGCCTGCGATTCGCCTCTGGTTCGCTGTCGTTGCTGGTGAGAAGCACTTTCCGTTCTTGAGCCATACTCCACTTAAGGCTAGGAAAGTTATTCGCTGTTTGTCCGTTTTTGGTTATGAGGTCACAGAACGATAGCTCAGTGTGTCAATGTGCCTGATGCAAGCTGAAGTCTGCAGCTGTACGTTTAAGCCTTGATGGGCCACTCAACTGTTAAATTTGTGGAACGTCTGTAATGAGTATCAGAAGTGAATGACAGTAATCACAGACGGTTGCGACGCTACGGACCTGCACGCTTGTGGCAGGTGGAGCACCGTTGTCCACACAGCGCCAGTGTCCCGCGCACTCCGGGCTGAAAGCAAATGTTATTAAATATTGCGCTGTTTGGTCTAAGAGTAGATGGTTGTGCGTATGCCTTTCGTTGGATGGCGCGTAGAAACCCCAGAATGTGCCCAGGGTGCGGGCACTGTGTTTCTAGACGTACAAGCATGACCGTCGAAGACACTGTGAGCGTCTCAAGGTTTACTCCACCCAGAGCCCACCAGAGGGCGCCAAACCTCCCAGTAAATATGCACTCGCTGCAGAAATCTGCAATACAATTCATTCTACTGTAGTCATTAAAATAAGTACTGGTGAGTTGGGCAATTGTAGTTACCTGTCACAAACCCTGCAGAAGCCTGGTCCGATCAGCGTCTTTCAGACCTACAGACCATTCCATAAATGAGTTATCACCATAACCAGGGCCACTGCATATATGATACAGGGAAGGACCAAATTATGTGGCAGGATTGACTAAACCATGTGGCAAGAAAAGACAAATTATGTGGGATAATGCATCACTTTTTGTGATAGTATTAACTCTCCTTTTTAGAATGTTTACACGTTAACACTATCTGGGCAAATGTTTAACCTCATCACTACCAGTCTGCCCACCCAAATACAGCAAAAAGCAACAGAAAGGTGAACATTAACATTTTGTGAGGGCCTACTACTGCATGGCAACACATCAATGCGTTTTAGTAACTTTTGATCCATTCGACCTAGGAACATTTTTTTTGTTAACATTTGAAGATTATGCATCTCATGATGGATTATGTGGCAAATGCGGCTAATCTTTAATGATGTGGGGAAAAAAGTATAATTCCAGCGGCTCTGATCAGTACATTAGTGTACAATTGCTACCTAATTGGAAGTCCCGTTGGGCCCAGACAGTTGCCTGCAATAAGGCCAGTGATATCCTTGCTCTGCCACTGTACATTAGGAGGGCTTCAAACAGGCCACGCTGCCCCCAAATAGAGACTGCAAAATAGTTGCTTTTGAGCTAATCTCATGGGATTTCAGGATCAGTATGTTCTTTATTTCCTGGAAATCTTCATACAATTGCACACCCCTTAAGGTTCTTTTCGATTCACAGTGTATTTTTTTTTTTAATAGCCTATTTTCTGCAAGAATAACGCCATGTTCCACGTGACAGTCACATGAGACTCGTTCACTCCAGGTTTCCAGTGAGTTATGCACACATCAATAATACACACACAGCTTTTCAAAGGCAGCATGGATTAAAACATGTCTGGCCATGCCTCCCATAGATGCCACATGTTCTCTGTCATTTGATCACAATAATGCGCACAAAGGGGCTTATTTACATATTAAAAGTGACGCACCGGTGGTGCAAGGGGCTTGTACATAAGTCCCAAAGAAGGTTGTTGAAGCTCTACCTCCCGTGGCACTGGGCGTGCACACAGTTATGCTATGGTATGAGTATGTATATGGCACTCACTACCCCCGTTTTAGCACTTTGCACATGGGCAGCATGCTACCCTGTGGGAGCCCAGCATTGTAATTTAGTCATGCATGAGGGTTACAGATTGGCATGCTGTTTCAGGCCATGTCATGCATTTTTCAGTTTGGATCTCATGCAAACGTAGTGTGCGATTCCTTCTAACTGGAGGTTGAAGATGTTGTGTGTTTGGAGTTATGGGTGTCACTTCACTCCTTTAGGAACTCTGACGTTGTGTTGACGTTTATAAAGCGCTTACTATCCCTAACCGTACTCAAGTGCTTTGCGGACGGGTAGTAAGCTACTCCACGGGATATATACATTAATTATGTCTGTCCTGGACATTGGGTTACAGTTTGTAATGCTTTTTTTTTTATTTACACATCTGCCTCAATGCCTGCACAGGAGCAGGTAAGACATTGCCTCGGGAGAGGCCTTCCATAAACAGAGGCTGAAAGGCCTGCATCAGGAAGTGTCAGTCACGTGACTGAAAGCAGGTTCCATCTTTGAGCACATGTCCATCACGGGGAGGGGCCGGCCTGTGAGCTCTGTGGGACCTGTGCCAAGGAGCGGTGCAGTGAAAATGCCCTCTTTGTAAACATGTGTTCTGCCCCTCCTAATGACGGAGGGAGACCTCGGGCCTAGGCTATGCTTGGGTGCGTTTTACTCTTGCCCGGATTGTTGGTAGGCTCGCACCACAACTGGTGCTTAAAAGGGGGGTTCAGAGACATTCCGGGTCCTCACAGTTTATGGTTTGCAGTGGAGTTTAGTGATTGGCTTTCACCTACTAACTACTACTCCCACTTGACCATAAAATACAGCCACACTCTTAGGGGACATTCCAAGCTTCCATTCCGTTCCGTTCAATTCCATCCTTAGGGAGAGAGGATGTTGTCCGTCGGCTTAAACTGCCGACTTTGGTGCTGGAAACCAGGTCGCGTCCACATCCTGTGATTCTGGGCAAATCACCCCGTGCCTGAATGTGTAATGTAAATACGGTGCTATGTAAAGCGCTCCAATACCTTCGGGTCGAGTTCGCGCTATATAAATTAAATATGCAAAAAAAAAAAATCCTTGCAGCCTTCCTCCCCACACACAGCATTTCTAAGACAGGACCCACAAACACAGTACAATGCACAGCCCCCTCCCCTTCCTCAAACACCCTCTGCTCACCCGTCCACACAGCTGCGCGCCAGTAGTGAAGCAAGGAAGTCACTGGTCCTCGTGCAAGCATGGAAAATGTCTCTTTTAAATGTTGTTGTGGTGGTAAAACACAGCAATCTTTCGGGTTCTATTGGCCCTTCTGGGCTCCGGTGCCCCTGCACAATGGTAGCTACCCTTGCTACCCACTGCATTAGGACTCACAGCTATCCTACAACCAAACTCACCCCTTGCCCCATAGAGCCATACCCACACCAGCACAATCCTCCCCTGTTGCTCATGTCCCCCATCTCACACATGACCCTCAAGACAAAGACAAACCCATGAGCGCGGCACGCATGCAGGGCTTAAATGGGCAGGTGCTATCCGGTACTCAGTACCTGCACTTCTTTAATACGGAAGGGATAGTTCCCGCACTTCTCAGCACTGCTCCAAAACTTTTAATGGGAGAGTACCGCACTTCTCAGCAGCAGGCAGGGACTCTGGGCCAAGGCGCGCCTGCACTTCAACATTTAATTTCAGGCACTACAGGAATGTATGCGGGGCGACAGACCACTCCCTCAACATCTGTTGAAACACAACCGACTGTGTACACCCCACTCACCCCCATGGCCGCTACGCACAGTCTCCTGCCCACACTAGGCCTGGTTCACCCCTCATTTTCCTCTCCCTCACACATTACAAATTAAGTGGAAGCGGGGGTCGAGATATCATTGGTAGGAAGGGCTGCTTGGAGACATTGCAAATCGCTGACTCAAGCGAAGAGAAGATGTATTCTACACAGGAGACTGGAGCAAGAATGTTTTTCAGTCTCACTTGCTGAACACTTTCTGTGCTCTTCTCTTAGATATTTTGCCACATACTGATTGGGTAAACAAAGTTTTTGGTTTTGCCAAAGAAATGGAAACAAAGCTCAGTTTCGAGTGCGCCATGCAAGAACCTCACAAGAAGAAAATGATTCATCCCCAGGAGAGGAAACTGTGTTTCTGTGCTAAGTGCGGAATTGGAAGGAAGACTTCGCGGCTGATTGATAGCCGAGTCACTCAGCGGGGTAGGTTTTGTACTATCTTGTGCATGACAGCAGCAGGCCTGGCGGCGCGAGCTGCCTCTTATCATAGGATATGACAGCAAGGAGCAGCCCGAGAACGTCAGCAGAAGGCGCGTCAGCCACAAGTGTTCAGAATTAGCTGCGCGCGCTTCGCCGACCTTAGGGTCGCAGGTTCGAATCGCGGCATAGTCACTACGTCCCTCACAGGATCCTCGTGCCATGGCTTAAAAGGGACTGTAAGGGCTGTTACCATTGTAAGGCAAGAATAGGAGCCCGCCTAGGGAACCACCCTGCGAATCGCGGCATAGTCACTTGGTCCCTCACAGGATCCTCGTGCCATGGCTTAAAGGGGACTGTAAGGGCTGTTACCAGTGTAAGGCGAGAATAGGAGCCCGCCTAGGGAACCACCCTGCGAATCGCGGCATAGTCACTTCGTCCCTCACAGGATCCTCGTGCCATGGCTTAAAAGGGACTGTAAGGGCTGTTACCAGTGTAAGGCGAGAATAGGAGCCCGCCTAGGAAACCACCAGGGTCAGTCAAGGATAGAAAATTGACCTACGCACCAAAATAACAAGCGTTGAAAATGCAATAGGTCTCGCCTTTGATTAAGTTAAAGCCATTTGCTTTGCTAAAGGTATTGCATAGCAAAGCAAATGGCTTTAACGTAATGAAAGCCGAGACCTATTGCATTTGTAATGCTTGTTTACACAGCACCCCTTTGCATAATGGCATTTGTAGTCTCGCACACCCAGTTTGAAGTAGGGGTTTGCAGCCCTTGTGTAGAGTGGTGCTAGTTAAAAGGTGGGTTCACGCCGGTGTGACTGTGAGTAGTTTTCCCAGTCTTGATTGAATTCTTAGCATTCTGCAATTGCAGCTTTGCATTATCCTTTATAAATGAGGATTACAAGTGCAAGAATTAAAAAACAGGACAAGATGAGATACTTACGCCTGAAATAGAAATCCTTGAATTCCTGTAAACGAGATCACAGTACAACAAGAAACCTGCTCATAGTTTGTGTTATAATACTCTGTAAGCCATATAGGGTCTTCAAACATAAGTATTTATTCTAAGCAGAAACAACTCTCGACGTGGTGCTCCCTCCAGCAGCTGCCGGCGAAGAGAACGCCCCACCGACACCATCACGCAGGAACCCTCGGGGACCCACGGGGAGAATGTTCCTCTAGCCTCACAGTTACATCACAACACATCCTCCACTTCCGTTATCACATGCAGAAGCAAAGTTGTTGCACACTGCCCCCAACAGGAGAATGCTAAATAACGCTACATGTGGTATAGTGCAGTATCAAACCATAACATAAAAATACATTGTTTGGCAGCAGAAACAGTACCCTGCTAAAACAGACATGTGATAAACAGTGCAGTATTTAAACATCTGGCAACAGAGATTGTACCCTGCTAAACCAGATATGCGCCAAACAGTGCAGTATTTAAACATCTGGCAACAGAGACTGTACCCTGCTAAACCAGATATGCGACAAACAGTGCAGTATTTAAACATCTGGCAACAGAGACTGTACCCTGCTAAACCAGATATGTGACAAACAGTGCAGTATTTAAACATCTGGCAACAGAGACTGTACCCTGCTAAACCAGACATGTGATAAACAGTGCAGTATTTAAACATCTGGCAACAGAGACTGTACCCTGCTAAACCAGACATGTGACAAACAGTGCAGTATTTAAACATCTGGCAACAGAGACTGTACCCTGCTAAAACAGACATGTGATAAACAGTGCAGTATTTAAACATCTGGCAACAGAGACTGTACCCTGCTAAACCAGACATGTGACAAACAGTGCAGTATTTAAACATCTGGCAACAGAGACTGTACCCTGCTAAACCAGACATGTGATAAACAGTGCAGTATTTAAACATCTGGCAACAGAGACTGTACCCTGCTAAAACAGACATGTGACAAACAGTGCAGTATTTAAACATCTGGCAACAGAGACTGTACCCTGCTAAACCAGACATGTGACAAACAGTGCAGTATTTAAACATCTGGCAACAGAGACTGTACCCTGCTAAAACAGACATGTGATAAACAGTGCAGTATTTAAACATCTGGCAACAGAGATTGTACCCTGCTAAACCAGATATGCGCCAAACAGTGCAGTATTTAAACATCTGGCAACAGAGACTGTACCCTGCTAAACCAGATATGCGACAAACAGTGCAGTATTTAAACATCTGGCAACAGAGACTGTACCCTGCTAAACCAGATATGTGACAAACAGTGCAGTATTTAAACATCTGGCAACAGAGACTGTACCCTGCTAAACCAGACATGTGATAAACAGTGCAGTATTTAAACATCTGGCAACAGAGACTGTACCCTGCTAAACCAGACATGTGACAAACAGTGCAGTATTTAAACATCTGGCAACAGAGACTGTACCCTGCTAAAACAGACATGTGATAAACAGTGCAGTATTTAAACATCTGGCAACAGAGACTGTACCCTGCTAAACCAGACATGTGACAAACAGTGCAGTATTTAAACATCTGGCAACAGAGACTGTACCCTGCTAAACCAGACATGTGATAAACAGTGCAGTATTTAAACATCTGGCAACAGAGACTGTACCCTGCTAAAACAGACATGTGACAAACAGTGCAGTATTTAAACATCTGGCAACAGAGACTGTACCCTGCTAAACCAGACATGTGACAAACAGTGCAGTATTTAAACATCTGGCAACAGAGACTGTACCCTGCTAAAACAGACATGTGACAAACAGTGCAGTATTTAAACATCTGGCAACAGAGACTGTACCCTGCTAAACCAGACATGTGACAAACAGTGCAGTATTTAAACATCTGGCAACAGAGACTGTACCCTGCTAAAACAGACATGTGACAAACAGTGCAGTATTTAAACATCTGGCAACAGAGACTGTACCCTGCTAAACCAGACATGTGACAAACAGTGCAGTATTTAAACATCTGGCAACAGAGACTGTACCCTGCTAAACCAGACATGTGACAAACAGTGCAGTATTTAAACATCTGGCAACAGAGACTGTACCCTGCTAAAACAGACATGTGATAAACAGTGCAGTATTTAAACATCTGGCAACAGAGACTGTACCCTGCTAAAACAGACATGTGACAAACAGTGCAGTATTTAAACATCTGGCAACAGAGACTGTACCCTGCTAAACCAGACATGTGACAAACAGTGCAGTATTTAAACATGTGGCAACAGAGACTGTACCCTGCTAAAACAGACATGTGGAAAACAGTGCAGTATTTAAACATCTGGCAACAGAGATTGCACCCTGCTAAAACAGAAGAGCTTCACACAGCAGGAACAGTTAAAGATGATACTATTTGGTAACCCTGGGCTGGTAACTACGCTCTGCCAGCGGAGTTTGTGGAGTTTTGCCTACTCCGCGTTCCGCTGCAAACGCAAAGTTCACGTAAAACTACGACTCCGTAGCGGAGCGTAGTTAGCCGGCCCCTCCACCCTCCGAAAGGTATTAAAAAGGCACTTACCTGCCGTGTCTGCCTCGGCTGCCTCCTCCACGGATATGGCTGCTCTCTCCTGCCTCCTCCTCGCACTGAATAGCCCCTACGTTGTACGTCTTGCGAATGCACACGCACAAGATGTTGTTGCAAACCTCTTCGTTGAATCACTGTTTCTTCCTATTCCTATTTCTGTAGCCCTGTAGAATGTTAGGACCAACGTAACTCAAGATAGAAGGGTATTTGGTAGGACAGCTGAGATACATGAACTTGTCAATGATATGTTAAGACAATGTCGGGCTGGCCTAGAGGGCAATCAGGCAGTGGCGGCTGCCACACAACGAAAGGCGGGACGGGGAATTAAGGGTAACAATAATATTTTTTTTAAACCTGCAGGCCACATCAGTGCTTCAATCCCTGCAGTCTCTGGGAAGGCACAGGCTCCCCACCCAATCCAAATGCTGCTCTCATGCTATGAGACCAGCACTAGGATTGGTGTGAGCAGTCTGCTCTGCTGCTCAGACACTAACTGGAAGCCTGCAGCTTTTCTCCAACCTGGCTATGAACACAGCTGGGTTGGAGAAATAGAAGTGTGCCTGTCTGTTTGTTCGGCCTAAGATGGCCAGCCAAATTAACATGCGCACTTCTAAGTGCCCACCCCTCCTGCCTGTCATGGCCTAGCTCGGTCCCGGACACAAGCACCGTGAGTCAGAGACCATCACAGAAAAATTCAATTATATTATCGTTTTAATATCATTTTATTTATTGTGACTGACTCTGACTAGTGGGGCAACGCTCCTCTGGCATTATGGAGGAGACGCCATAGTGCCTGATGGGCTGACTTGACAGGTCAGTGTGTGAGCTAGTTTTTGGCTGTTTTACCAAATGATGGGCTTGGTTTTACTGTTCATTTCCCTGATATTGCAACAAAATTCCTTGCAGCAAACACAAATTAATGCACTCGCCCTTACCTTGCAAAACACCTATACAGTGCGTCTTTACAAGTTCAAACGTCCCTAATTTGCAAACGTGGGGCACTTTTATTTTGGTGCTCGGCCCTTTTTTTTGTCCCAGTCCGACCCTGCCTTAAGAGGTTGATTTTTATCTATATAATAAAATACTGCTCTCTTCTGCAAGGCTCGACAGCGTGAGAAAATGAATGAAGAACACAACAAGAGGCTTTCGGACACAGTGGACCGACTGCTGACGGAGTCCAATGAGAGGCTCCAGCTGCACCTGAAGGAGCGAATGGCGTCACTGGAGGAAAAGGTAACTTTGGAGTACTGAGTACTGTGCACTAAGTAAAAGCTGCGCCCACGGATACATATGTAAGGCTGTGATATATTTGTACATGGCATGGCTTTCAGGGCAGAACAGTATTCTACTGTGGACTTGAGAGTGTTTTCAGCAGCCAATCTATATAAGTAGTTTATTTTATTAAAAACTAATAAGCAAGACATAGAACATGCTAAGCCTCCTCAGAGGCCAGGAGAATGCAAAACCTATTATATTGATTACCGTATTTGAAATGTCGCAAATGTATTTTTACATTCTAAAAGTCAATAACAGAGATTTGGAATCTGCAAACTTCTGAGACAAATGATTGGCAAGAGACAAACCTAAACCACCTTCTAGCGGGACATAGCACATATCCCACTACTACATAATATAAAACAATTGCAAAGCCAAAAAAAATCAATAATTTGCAATATCTGTGAATAAAACAGACAGACTGTATCAATACCATCAACAGCCAACCGGAACAACCAAAGACGCAACAACATATATCACCTGCCCACAGGTAAACAACTTAAGATCTCTTTCTACTTCCCCCGATTGCATCCTTTCTTAATATTCCTAAAGAAAACCTGCATGCAATAACCTGATTTTCAGCTAGTGGCTATTTTCTCACCTACCTTTCTATTTGCCTCTGAGTACACCCTACTCTTTCAGAAGCCTGCCTTCTCTACTCTCTATAATACTTGAAAAAACTAACCATTAACTCACTCTAATAATCACATCTAACTCATATTAACTGAAACCACCACTAGAAACTGGATGAAATGCTTCGCAGTTTCCTCAGAGTTCTAGACTAACCCAATAATCAACAAACCTACATTATTAATTAATAACCTTTAGGTTTGCCAATAATGTTCAGCTACAGAGTAGCATGCTACCTGCCCAAATGTGCTTCAGTGCCTCCTCAGATGTAGAAAGCAATATATAAGTGCAATTACAGATCTATACTGTTTCAGCATCTCTAGTTCTGACCAGTGGCGTATTTAGGGGAGGCCAGGGGGGATCTGTGGAGGTGAGCAAGTCCTCTGTCGACTACCACCCCCGAAAACAGGTCGTCTGTCGACCGGCACCCCAGGAACAAGTCCTCTGTCGACTATGATCCCCGAAAACAGGTCGTCTGTCGACCGGCACCCCAGGAACAAGTCCTCTGTCGACTACCACCCCCGAAAACAGGTCGTCTGTCGACCGGCACCCCAGGAACAAGTCCTCTGTCGACTATGATCCCCGAAAACAGGTCGTCTGTCGACCGGCACCCCAGGAACAAGTCCTCTGTCGACTACCACCCCCGAAAACAGGTCTGTCGACCAGCACACCAGGAACAAGTCCTCTGTCGACTACCACCCCCGAAAACAGGTCGTCTGTTGACCGGCACCCCAGGAACAAGTCATCTGTCGACTGCCACCTCCCCCCCGCTCTTACCTGCACCAGGCAGCAAACTCAGGGATCGCTCCGGGCGGAAATAGGTCTATCTACACCACTGTTTCTGTCTTTGCCTTTGGAGAATATGTTTTTGATGCACCTATAGTGCTATAAACAAATAAAATGACCTAAATTCTGTGTGAGTTCTTTGAACTGCCTCTTAAATCAGTAAATTATTCGATCATTCTTCCAAAAGAGAAGGTCAGATGTAAAATTAATGTAGAAACAAAATTCCTCCACTTCTAAATTAACCAATACAATGAAAAGTATATGCCCCAATTAAGCAGTGCGAAATACTGCTTGTTATCATCTTTTTTACTAGAGGTGGGTCAAATCTGAGTTAAAACTTTGAAGCAGCGTCTTTCCTTTCATGCTGACATCAGTCAGAGGTGGTGCACCGGGGATGCTACGGTTTTGACCTACTGAGAGTATCCCCATCTCTGGGGACTAGATCGGCAGTGTGAAAAGTCCCTAGGACAGTGGGACCTTACAAGAGCAAGGGATGCCAGAAGATCAAAATTCCATTGAACCATTCAGGGAAAAGGCAAAAATGGCAAGGATGCCCAGCCACTGAGATGGCTCTTTATTTCATCCAGAGAGGCAAACATACACAAACCACAGGTACATCTGACTCCAAAAAGGCTCAGCTGATCACAGAGTACTGGACTCTTTAGGAGACCTGGCTGTAGGGAGATCTGTCTGGTAACCTAAAATATGTTCATCTGGACTTTGCAACAAAAATATCTGGCCTTATGAAGCCTTATCTGGCTGTGGCGTCCAGCCTTGGACTCGGGGGAGGCAGCACGTCTTTCTGATCCACGAAGAGGCTTCAGCAGCTACGATATCCTGGTATTCCCACTCAAAGCGCAGTGACATCAGTGGGAGCTCAGCAATTACATTTCTGACTTTATTGGGCCCGCACTGTCCACAGCCATGGATATTTCCCCATGGAGGATTTTGACTTCCGTTTGAAAGGCGAGGGGTCTGATGTACAAAACCATTTTGTGGTCGCAAGCCTGCATTTCACAAAATTACAGGTTGTACAACCACAAAATAGCTATTTTAAATGTACTAAACCCATTTTGTAATTCGGTAATGTGTTGCGCTCACTCATTCACTCACTCACTCATTAACATATGAGCTTTGTTTGAAAAATATTACCATTAGCCTGCTTCAGGTATTCATTGGCAGTGACTTAACACAAAGGGGTGTGGCCTTAGCATGCAAAGTTCAACTTTTTTAACTGCAGAGAGAGTTTAAAAACGCATACTCAAGAACCAAGTAAAATGTCTCTTTTTCAGATTTCAAATAGTCAGCACCACTTTCAACAAAAACATTTGTTGACTAATCTTTAGTGTCAAAATTGGCTAATTTTGAAATAGGAAATGAGGACGGCAGAGTTTGGAGTTAGACTAAAACACACAGGGGCACACATATGCCACCCCCTCCCTCGACCTCGCCTTTTCAAGAGAACACACACTGACCAGAACTGGGTAACAGTAAAGGCACAAGGTGTCCCGCAATCAAGCATCAGACACCAAGCCCTGAGAGAAAAAGACAGTAAGCCATTAACTACAAACCGAGCACAATTTGAGAAATATTTAGTGTGGTGATTCAGTCAGTAGCTGAGTCATAGTGAGTGTTTTGTCCTGAAGAAACAGAAGAATAATTGAATACATTAACAACTCAGATGACAAAACATAGCAGTCCTCGCTAACAAAGTACCAGAGAGCTGCCACCGCTGTATATGCTGCAAGATGAGAGTATGGAAAACACTTATATATAACCATATGTTGCAATAAAATATAGCATCAGAAAAAAGATGGCCACATCATCATGTCCTCCAAGTGAGTTAATCTGATCTGATTTGGGAAAGAGCCCATCGCGCCTGTTGCTTGTATCCACTGGCATTCATATACGCCTAGACTACTTGTCTATATGCAAAAGTAGTTATTCTCTCTCATCCTTAACCGCCCATTGAGTCCTCTGAGAAGTATTGGAAGCTCATCTTAGGGGATCAAGTGGCATCAAGTGGGATCAATAAAAGCTCAAAAAATCATAGGTCCATCTTCATTGCTTTAGGGCCTTAAAAAACTGCTGGTAAACTTTCAACTTGGTCTCTAAATGTCAAACCCTGTGAGATTTCAGAAGGGAGACGAGCCTTAGATTCAGATGAAGCCAGCAGGCAGGCTGCAGAGGTGGTAGCAGTCCGGTTGGAATTGTAAGGGTTTACTGCACAGGTGGAGGCCAACACCTATAATTCCCAGCTACATGCTGGACGTTTTGTGCATGCTATAGCCCTAATGTCTGTTGCAGTATGATCATTAGATCGTCTCCTTGCAACTGCCCATCCTACCCCCCTCGTGGTCCCCCCAAATTGTGGCGTTCCGCCTGTAACCAATCAGCAAGAACTGTTCAGTTTTAATCTAAAACAATGCAGATGATAGAAAGAAATCCGCCAATAAACCGTTCAGCCTTGACCTGGCTTGTCCAACCACTTAGAACAGCATTCTTATGAAACAGTGCCTGTTAATACTAATAAATAAATGTAGATGATTTCAAAAGAAGTGAGATTATTATTTGTTGTTAGTAATTTTTCAAAACAAGGAATTTACTCAAGTTGATGTTGCACTTTAAGCAGTGGCGGCTGGCATGTATGAAGGGTGGATTGACGGGTGGGGTCCTTTTCGCTACGGTCTTCTGCAGGCAGACAGGACCCAGGAAACAGCACTAACCAATCCTGGCGCTTCTCTCATGCAGCATGAAAGCAGCCCCAGGATTGGAGGGAGCAGCCTCCTTTGATGCTCCCAAGGACACTGGAGCCCTATGCTTTCTCAAACCCCGCTGTCTAGGACAGCCGGTTTAGAGGGACTTAAAATACGCATGTCTGGTTGGCCGCTGCAAGACTGCCGGCCAAAGAGACATGCGCACTTTAAACTTAAAGTGCCCTGCCCATCACAGCTTTGTCCTGTTGGCTGACTGGTAGCAGCAGAAACCAGAAAGCCCCGCCCCCTGTCCTGGTGCTCAGCTCGGGCGGGGGATTAAAAAATAAAATGGTAATAAATGGAATTTGTTACCAATTTATTTTTCAACTCTGGGGGCAATTTGATTAGTGGGACGACGGTCCTCCGCCTTAACGGAGGAGCCGCCCCTTACTTTAAGGTATTGTAATGTTTAATAGAATGGAAATATAGTGCATTGGGCTCAATGAGAAGGACATGTGCCGTTATCCAGACCCATGTCCTCGAAGCCCTCGCCTTCCTAAGCAGGAGGAGAGGGCCTGCCTTCTAAGAGGCCGATGGAGGCGTGTGCATTATTCTGCGCTATTTTCCGTTAATATTTCATATCATCCTACACTCCGTTTAATGGTAGTAATCACACCGCTCTACCATCCATTACATTGCACTAAATCATTTTACTGCACCCGTCACTGCATAGTAGTTCATTTTAGTCTCTGCTTTGTGTGCATCCACTCATTGTGGCACTCGCATCCCTCTTCAGTAATCCATTGAGCTGGCAGAACTCAAAGAAATGAGGCGGCTCGACCATTAATAATAACCCTCATAACTAGTATTACTTATTCTGCTTCCACTGGGAAAACTGTAGAGAATTTAGCTGTGAATAATTATTACTTCTAATCCAGAGCAGTGTTCAGAGATAATTTGACCATGTTTTCCTCTAGCAGGCAATGAGTGTATCCTTCTTTTTCTAGAATGCCTTAATGCAAGAATTGGAAAATACTCAAAAGCAAATAGAGCTGTATCAGCATGACAAGGTAAGCTGGGGGGAAACCGTTCATGTGATGACAACATTTACCGAAACATATTTCGCAAAAATATATTTTCCAAAACATTTTTTACAATGCCATACTTTTCCATGTAGTTTATTACATTGACCATTTTTCTTCACCATCGACCTCCCTATTTTGAATTTTGATCCTAAAAATATCTTTTGCATTTAGGCCTCTCTACCACTCCGCACATCCTGAGTGCACACGCACACACGCACGCACGCACACACACCCCCACACCCCCCCCCCCCCACACACACACACACACACACGCACGCACGCACGCACACACGCACACGCACACGCACACGCACGCTTTGTTTCTGCAATGTTAAACCTGATCGGAATCATAAGGGAGCGAGAGGTTGTTGTGAAAGATATTTTTGTAAAGTGATTCTGCAAATGATATCTTTTTGAAAATGATGACGCTATAGTTTAAACATCCTTCAATGTAATACTTTCAAAATGATGTGATGTGCGCAAGGCAAGACACAAAATGCTTCCAATTAAATTATCATTACAGTTCTGCCAGAGACGTTTTGACAATGTGACACTTCATCAAGTTGGAAAGCTAATCACGTTCACACAGCTTTGCCTGTGAGGACATTTTGTGCGTGCGTTCTATTGCAAAGCCTACTTTTTGTAAGAATTTCTCCTGTCTGAATTTTGTGTATTTAAACTTGATGGTGGTGTTTTTAAAATTACTTCATGAAAATAGCAACGGCCAACTTCACAAAGGTCTCACTTGCTAGTATCAGCTTTCGAACGTTGAAATATACAGTTCATTTGATTTATTCTGTTTTTACATTTACTTTGTGTTATTTCTTTCCCTCTCCACGGCGCTTACTGCATGCCGATTCTTTGCCACATTGTGGTTAGCATGTTGGCCCATGTAACTTGCTTTGTGTACAGTTTTACCTTCAAAGATCCTGTTGTGTTGATTTTCAGGGCAGGTTATCAGAGGAAATGGCAAAATTGCGCCTAGAGGTGGAACAGCTGAAGGCGAGGAGCGGGACATTCATGGAAAGCGCTCACTCGAGGTAACTAGCGGTGTTTCTGATTAACAAGAGCAAACAGCGGCTATTGTCATTCTTGAGTTTGTGTGCGATGGTGGAGAGTAGTCGCCAGGCTGAGGAGTGTCCAGGTGAACAGAGCGGATCGATGTTGCGTCCTGACAGGAAAAGGGTCAGGAAATGGATTTGTCTAATATGTTCGTAGATAACACCTTCACGATGGAGAAAGTTGCACTGCCTTGCGTGCCTCACCTTCATGTAATCAGTGACAGGGCTACTAACTTTCATAGACTACATCAAGTATGGCTTTGTGGCTTTTAATATAGCCTTAGAGCCCACCGTAGGCGGCTCTACTTGCCATGAAGGGCCCGATCCTGCGTTAATGCCCCGGGCCGAAGGCTTCTAATGGCCGGTAGCCCTGCTTAGGAGGGCTCTAAGGCTATTAGAACATTCTGTCCATAGAGGGCAGAATTATCTCATTTGTAAAACAAAGGTCTCATGGAGCCATCCCGCATTAAAGGCCCTAGACGAAGGCTTCTAATGGCCGGTAGCCCTGCTAAGGAGGGCTCTAAGGCTATTAGAACATTCTGTCCATAGAGGGCAGAATTATCTAATTTGTAAAACAAAGGTCTCATGGAGCCATCCCGCATTAAAGGCCCTAGACGAAGGCTTCTAATGGCCGGTAGCCCTGCTAAGGAGGGCTCTAAGGCTATTAGAACATTCTGTCCCTAGAGGGCAGAATTATCTCATTTGTAAAACAAAGGTCTCATGGAGCCATCCCGCATTATAGGCCCTAGCCGAAGGCTTCTAATGGCCGGTAGAGCCTGCTAAGGAGGGCTCTAAGGCTATTAGCACATTCTGTCCCTAGAGAGCAGAATTATCTCCTTTGTAAAACAAAGGTCTCATGGAGCCTGAGGTGGTTGAAATCCCCTTGGGCTTTGTGAGGCATTTGTTAAACATTGGAATGTTGATGCTCTGGGCTTCTACCGACCATTAGAAGCCCTGAGCACTCCATGGTTTTCAATGGAGCTCTCAACATCCCAATGCTCTAATACATCTTGATACAGACAAGACATGTCTTAAATAGGACTGCCTGCCGTCTTCTGTCACACCACCATCCCCATATCATGTGTCACGCTCGGTTTATTTGTCTGTGGGGATACCAGGTCATGTAATCAATGGTGTTAGTCTATTTCTCTTCAGTCAAGATCATCCAGTTGATTACTGTACTCTAGTGAACACTCAATAGCAAGAAAAATATGGAGAATCTTCACATGGGGAAACTCACAGTGAATAGGATGTATGGCATGTTATGCACACAGTGTCTACTTTGCCTACTCACAGGCCATCTGTTTGGCCTGTGGAGACATGATCACTTAGTGCAAGGTATGGCTGAAGGCCACATCCTTCCCCCAGAGTCGGCTGGCCATGGTTGTTTCATTCGGCTTCTTGAAAAAAGAAACTGGGTGCAGAGCAAGGCTAATGGCAGTTGCCTGATCTTAGTGCCTGTTGGGCATGGCCATGCGCAATTGATACTTCTGGGATGGATCAAAATACATCATGAATATTCTGCAAGGGCCTTAAAACCAGACACTTTGCAACTACTGTGTGCCCTCACTTATCACTGATTCTAGCAATAGGATACCTTCTGAGGTAAAAGTGTGCTTTATGAATTAAAATTAATCACTCACTAACAAAAAAAGAAATAATTGATAAAAAACGTTGTTAAAGATGAGATACGTTCCTTTTTATGAACATAAAATTGGATGTATGTGATGTCAACAGTGATGCAATGAATTTTACCATTTGCGATCTCATCTGTGACATCTTGTATAAAGACATCAGTAGTGCTCTCGAAGTATTTTGTACCTGTAGTTTAACTTAATTGGTGAAATTTAGTTATGTTTATTATTTCATAAGAAGGTGATGCATATAACGTACTTGACAGGTGGGGGACCACAGCGAGATCGGTCATATCTCGAAACCAAATAATCAAAAGAGGTACCCTCTATAGGAAGGAGGTGTTTAGGGATAGAGATAGTATTACCTTGCAGAGAAACAACTGAAAAGGAAAAATATTTTCTTTTTCATAAAACCCTCACCCATCTGGGTTTCCCCTTGGTGGAATGCTTCATCTTAGGGTCCATCCCTGCCCTCTACGGACAGGGGCGTGCTACGACCTACGAATACGTGGGAGCACTAACTTTGTAAAATATAGGGGTGTTCTTATACACCTAACCGCTTATGGTGAATCAGAAGGGAGTGGGTGTTTTATGCAAAAGTAGAAAGTTAAGTTAAAAATACCAGTTTAGTGGGTTCAAAAAACACAATTTTATTTCTCACCTTCAAAAAGGTATGCGTGGAAAGACTCTAGGCTTAATTACCTAATGTTTTCCTTGAACTATTTTCATGCCTATCCCCAAGGCATTTCATCAGGACCTAGAAAGGAGAAAATTATGTTCCCACTCCAAGTGTTATTATAAACACAATATTAATAAAAATACAAAATAAACATAAACATACAGTACCTAATTGGTCTGTGTTAAATCAAAAAAGACCTGCAAGGATATAAAGAGAAAAACGAGAGATTAAAAACATACACGACCCTAAGGTTCATCTGCTATTCTTTAGGTTGTGATAATTCCGTGGTGGTGGTGGTGAAGAAATATATTTTTCAAACTATGCCCACAGGTGTGTGGTAAATGAGACACACAAGACAGAACAAACATTGAACATAATACGGTGTCACTAGCATATTCATGTGTTGAAGATAATTACATACTTAAATGCGACCATCATTTGGGCCGCATGAGTCCATCGAGGAGTTTAAAGGAGGGGTGCCTGTAATTAAACCCTAAACATGCGGTCAAAAAGTAGAGAAATGTGTGAAAAAAGAGACCGGGTCGATCCGATAGCCAGCTTTTTTCTGAGACGGACAATACGTCCCTACTTACTTCATAAAGGCTACTCCCTCACAGTGGACCTGTCCGCACTTCCCTCAGGCTACGATGTTACTGGAGCAGCAGGGAGGGAAATATTTAAACATGTGGGTGGTGCGCTGTGCTCCTTGATTGATTAAGGAAAAAGATTATCCTGCGCACCTCGTTCCGAAAGTATTCGCTCTGGCTATTTCCGTCCATTTAGAAGAAATACTCCGTTCCAAGTAGTTTTGTTTCTAATAGACAAAATATTTCTAAGAATAGAAATACAAAAATACAAATAGCTAAGGATTATTGGCAAGGGTCTGACACGAGAAAAAAAAAACTTGTAATGGGGATAAACCAAAAAGAAGCGATGTCTTAATGGCTGTTATGGGGCACGTTGAAAAGCTTCATAGGGACGCATGAAACGACAAAAAAAAACATGTGTGTATAGTCTATTAAACCTTCACACTAGTAGTGGACTGGAAGTGAGCAGTCAAAATGTATGTTTATCAATGTTTGGAAAAAAATATTATTTGGAGAAAAATCTTTGGAGAAAAATATATTTGCACCTTAGTAAAATTTCAATAGGTATAGGGGGAGAAACTCAATTGTCATCCCAGGATATTCTCACGAGGGGTCTGTGCTAAGTAACTCAAAATAATCAGATTGTTGTTGGACAAGTCAACGTGGATTATGCAGAGGAGTATGTAATGGTATGGATGCAGTAGGTGGTCATACAAGATTGTGATCTAGGGTACTCTTAGGTAAGCCTGGGCAAAGCACTACGCTATGCTCGTGTAGTTTGCGAAGTTCGCGCTACTTCGCACTATGCGAATTGCACGTAGCACAGTGCGAACACTCGTAGCGTAGTGCTGCGGTCATTTTTTGCTTGCTCGCATTCCTCAACGTCAAGTTGGCGACCGCGAGCAAGTAAAGTGACATCCCGGCGAGACTTTTTCCTTGTTCGCGATCAGCAACATCAAGTTGGCGATCGAGAGCATGGAAAATAAACCTCCTGGCGAGATTCCCAACGCGAGGAGGTCAGGTTTCTCATTGCGAGTGGTCGCGTATGCTCGCGACCGCTCGCGATGAGAAACTACCAGTGCGCGTTGAGAAAGCTGCCGCTCGAGTAAAAATCTACTCGAGCAGCAGAAAACTACAGCTCGCATTGTGCAAGATGCCATTTTCAATGATTGCACAGTGCCGGTTGCTTGTCCGCACTGTGCAATCACTGAAAACGACATCTGGCACAGTGCGAACAAGGTACTACGCAGTTCGCGTAGCTCGCGTAGTGCGAAGTGCACTTTGCGTAGCTTCGCGAAGTGCTACTTCGCGAACTACGCCCAGGGTTACTCTTAGGTGGTGATAATATATCCCAAAAAAAGAATTTAATTTTAGATAAACTGACCCCACGGTATATTATCGTTTAATCCAATGTCATGTGATTTGAGTCTGTAGACCCATCTCTGCTCCTTTTCATGGAGGTCAGCTTTGTTATTGATCAATTCGATCACAGTCCATCTCAAATCCCTCCGAGTGTGTTAAAGTTCCAGGAAGTGAGAGGTCATCTTGGTTGTTGCTCGTTGGCATCTTACGTTACTGCGATGTTTGCACATACGTGTTTTTACTTTTCTTGACGTCATCCCCATATAGTGGAGATTGCAGGGACATGTGATCAAATATATGACGTTCTTTGACTCACAGTTAGTGAAACTTCGTTGCTCCCAAATAGTGCCATATTTGAAGGTAATCTTCCTGCTGGTAGTTGTGATGTGACACACGCTACAGTTGCCACATGCATGATGGCCGCTGAACGTCCTTCTCGTGGACCTATAGGTTCCTGAGCAGGTGCGTCAGCCTGTACGTCCACACCAACCGCAGCAATGATGGAAGGTAGTAGCCTCCAATTTGAGCTCCTGAATGTGGGACCTACCGACGTCTGAACGCCGCTGGCTCCATATTGGAGGCTACTACTTTCCATCATTGCTGTGGCTGGTGTGGACATACAGGCTGACACACCTGCTCCGGAACCTATAGGTCCGCGAGAAGGACGTTTTTACTGTACTTGACATTTCTGCCCCCCACTCCTGATTACCTTAGAATCCTAAACCATAGGGACAGTACATCTTAGGAATCCCCTGACTGTTTCCTTTGACCACAGAGTAGATTATGTAGCCCTTGCACCTCGGTCCTGAAGAAACGTCACTCATCTGTCAGAAGAACTAAGGCGTGAAACATGTCGACCTTTTCAAACACTATCCCTTCACACTACACATTTTGAGCTGTAGCAGGTTTAATTTTCCTGCCAGCCTGGACGCTTGTAGTCTGTTTTTAGCCATGGCATCAGGGTCCTGCGAATAAAGTACATTCTGGAAACTTTTAGCTAATTTTAAGACACCACTTACACCACTCTACTCACCACACTTCTGCCCCACTACCTCATCATATAGGGCCTACTGGGTTAACAACATTAAAGATCTCCAGCAAAGAGCCACCCTGCGGGGCCCATCAGGCATTGAAGGGCTGGCCCGACGAGGAGCTGCCCTATGATGAAGCATGACACCCCTTGGGGTGTGTGAGGGCCCTTGCTCCTATTGGAGCTCTCCCCTTCCCTACTAGTGTTCCTTCTCCGACTGGTTGCTCCCCCTCTCCTCCACCTCCCATCACTCCCTACCCCTTGGTACTGCATACCCTTTTGTTGTACCGATACATTGCAGGGCATGTATGCTGGACCTAGATTATAAAAACCCTTGTCCCCTTTTGGTTTACACGTATTTATTACACCTCATAAACACAACACATTTTCAGTTTCCATATAAAGTTACAATATGTACACTACAGCATTGTGATTATCCCATGGACATAACAAATACATAACATTTTGTAGCAAATACTCCATACCTAATACATGAATTTTCTTAGCAAATACTCCAAAGGAGTCATGGTTGACCACCCCTCAGCCCATGGTTCAATTGACTAAGACCCAGGACAAAACCCTGCTGGTCCCTACATAAGTTGTCCTCTACAAGGCAAACTCACCTGATCTCTAAAGACAGAGGGAGCTTGTGCCAGCATAACAGCTGGTCCCCCAAACAACCATTCCAGAGCCATCAAATACAGGGATTCCCCCTAGCTCCCACTGGGAGAAGGGCCTTGGCAACCGGGCCATACCTTGGCCACCTAGCGCAGCCACCATCCCCCAGTATCTCCAGAGCTGTGTAACGGAGTACCTGGCGGGTTATCGACAATCGTTGTTGTGGGTGTCCCCAGCCTTCCAGTAGAGACCGTAGTACCCTGCCCCTGGCTTAAAATCCAATTCCATCTTGAATTCACCTGCACTTATATTCCTAATGTCAAGTGTTAGAATTTGGGTTTTTGGTTGGCAAAGGTATGCACTCTGTCCAAGCAGAAGCCACAATCATAGTCAGGGTAAGCTGGTTACTCACTAAAAGATAACCTGTGCTCACCCTCTGGTAGCTTGGCACAGAGCAGTCAGGCTTATCTAGTGTGCAACACACACACACACACACACAGCAACACAATGAACATACCACAAAAAGACTCCACACAGGTCTACAAAAATTGACTATATTATAAACAAAACAAGACCAAAACGACAAAAATCCAATGCATAGAAGTTGAGATATTGAATTTTAAAAGAATAAATGCAGTAAAGCACTTAGAAGCAAGTAGCGATAAAAAGGTTACTTTAGGTCACAATGGACTGGGGCAAAGTCAAAGGTTGGGGCGGCCTTGTGAAAGCACAGGCTGGCTACAGGATCCACGCAGGGCCCGGTGAACAAAGTACCTCCCCTAGTCGCAAACAGCTAGATGCCTCAGTTTTCTCCAAGCAGTGAAAGTGATGCATCCGTTCTGAAGATGGGTGCCGAAATTGAGAGGTGTCGAGCGATGTGCTGGATTCTGCCATGCAGCAGAGGGGATGCGTTGATCTCACCAAGCTGCAGCAGCGACGATACACTGTCCAATGCATTGATCTCTGGAGGCAAAGCGCTGGTCTGATGCGATGCGCCGATTGTACTCCTGCAGCCGGTTCGATCCGCCAGTTCTGTGACACACAGGAGATACGTCAAAATATGTGTTGCAAGTATCTGGGTCACTTCCAGTGAGCCAGGCACAGGAGTAAGGGTAGAGACTTTGATTTCCCCCAATGCTCAAGCAACAGGACGCAAGCCAAAAAGCCCTTTGAGACCACTTGGAATGAAGGCAGAATCCAGCTCTTCTTCAGCAGAGTCATAGAGCACCAGAACAACACAAGAGAAAAGATGGCCTTTTCAGGTCCACAGTCCAAAGATGAGTCCTTTAAGGAGCACAGCAGTCCTTCTGACAGAGGTTCAGTTCATGATCCAGAAGTGTCTGATTTTAGGGGGTCAGAGACCCAGTACTTCTACCCAAAAGTGCCTTTGATGTTGGGGCTCACTTCACAGCAGCTCTCTGAAGTGCACAGGTTCCCCTTTCAGCCCAGTCCTGCCTGCCAGGCTATCCATCGAGGGTAAATCAGCCCTTTGTGTGGGGACAGGACACTACCTATTCAAGTGACATGTCAGCCTCTCTCTTCCATCCTGCCCATGCAAGGCCATCAGAGTGCAGATGTATATAGATGGGTACTCGGGCACACCTATCCTTCCTGTGTTGTGGTTGTCTAGAGGGAATGCACAAAGTGTAGCTGTCACTCAACCCAGGCGTGTATTGGAGACAGGCTGTCATGCACACAGAGCAGAGAGAGCAGAGAAATATAACGCTTTCTAAAAGTGGCATTTCTAAAATAGTAACGATAAATTCAACTTCACCAGTAAGTAGGATTTATCAATACCAGTTCAAACATATGAAACATGAAAAAGCTACTCCTCTCTGATCAGGAATTTTAGCATAACTGTATTAAGGAATTCCCAATGCTAACCTATGAGAGGGGTAGGCCTCACAGCAGTGAAAATCAAAATAGGCTGTTTATCACTACCAGGACATGAAAACCATTAAAGTATATGTCCTACCTTTTACTTACATAGCACTCTGCCCTTAGGGCTACCTTACAGATGACTTATATGTTAGAAAAGGGGAGTTTAAGCCTTGGCAAGTAGGTTTAAATACCATGTTAAAGTGACAATAAACTGCACACATTGGCCCTGCAGTGGCAGGCCTGCAACAGGGTTGAATGGCTACTTCTGTGGGTGGCATAATCAGTGCTGAAAGCCCACTAGTAGAATTTAGTTGACAGGCCCTGGGCATATGGTATACCACCACAAGGGACTTACAAGTAAATTAAATTTGTCAATCATGTATACACCAATTAAATACATGTTTAGGGAAGAAGCACATGCACCTTAGCACTGATGAAGTGCTCAGAGTCCTACGGTCAACAAAGAGATTCAGCCAAACGTGGGAAAAAAAATAAAAAAGATTGGGGGAAGACCACACTAAGGCTGACAGGTTTAACACCAAGATTGTCGACCTGTTTTGTGGCCATACATGACTCCTTCCCTGCCCCTACCCACCACCACCAAGGATCAAAGGCACCCATCCAGTGGACTTAATTCAGAGATGGGATGGTGGGCAAAAGAAGAACTCTGGTGCTTACAGGGCAAGGACCTTGTTGGTAGTCCTCAGGGTCAACCAGGCTGTTATGTGTGATCATGTAACCTTGCCCATTATTAACCTGTCCTGCCACCCCTGGCGACCACCTAGGCAACCAGGCCGGTCATGTGGCAACCAATTGTTGCTCGCTGCGGGAGAAGACAAAATTCAAAACGTGGCCACCGATGCCCACCGAACCTGATCCTTCCGATTCGGCCCACACCTGTCTCTGCTGCCTGCAATTTAGCTCTTTGGCCCCTTGTCCACAGGTGGGTGTCCTCAGCCAGAGTGGTCATATCTCAAGCCAGACAGACATTACCCACTCATAAATATATAGCTAATTCTGCGAAAGGACAAAATGCAAGCCAAAATTCTTGCGTCAAAGAATACACTATTCTCTGGCCATATTTATTACTCCTCATAAACATGACAAAGTCTCAGTTTTCATATAAAGTTACAGTATGTACTGTACAGCATTGTGATTATCACATGGACATAACTAATATATTAAATTTCCTAGCAAATACTCCACAGCAAATACATAAAATGTCCTAGCAAATAATCCAAAGGAGTCATGGTTGACCACTCTTCATGCCCCTGTGGCATCAACTGATTCAGTTTACTAGGACCCAGGACAAAACCCCACTGGTCCTTCATAACTTGTCCTCTAGAATTCCAACTCACCAGCCCCCTCAAGACAGAGGGAGCTTCGGCCAGCATAACAGCTGGTCCCCAAACAACCATGCCAGAGCCACCCAATGCAGAAATTACCCCGACTTATTGGAAGATGGGCCTCGGCAACCAGGCCATACCTTGGTTGCCTAGAGCAGCCCCATCCTCCAGTATCCCTTGGGCTGTGTAATGGAGTAAATACAATAACACAAATTAAGGATACTGGGTCTGACACACAAGTGAAATGTGGGTGTGTTCCAGTATTAGGACTATACCCGTCACCCACCCGAAGGTGGCATGCTTCATCATAGGGGAACTCCTCGCACTACAAACCTAGTCGTCGTGCTGGCTACAACCCCCTCGCTGAGAGGGGGATCTCAGGGATGTTTTGAAAGAGATGATGAGGTAAACTAAACCTCTAGATGAGCCGGGTCTGGGAGGGGTTGTGCAAGAAGGTAAAGTGAAGTTAAAACTAGCTCTATATTATGTTCCCTATTTAATAACACATGCATAGGCTAGGATTAAGAAAAGCAAACTTCGGCAGAGGGGAATTCACTCTGTCAGAAGGGTGGAGAGGTCGACATGTTTCAGCCTAATGCTTCCCTCAGGGATGCAGCGGCCTTCATCAGGATCACAAAACTGTGCGCCAATAAAGTGACAAAAATCATTTCTATAACCTTTCAAAAAGTGGTAAATGTTATATACAAAGCCAGTACTTGAAAATACTGGTCTTCACACGCCCTAAAAAAGAAAAATCAGTTGTATTTCAACAACAGTATAACCCTTCATATACATGTTTGTAATTGTGATGTATACGATAATCTATTCTATACTTAACAGAATGAGAAACACCTACCCTACTTGTCAGGTGAGTGCATGAATAGCTAACACCTCGGTATTACAAACTCAAGGCAGCATTCAGTCCCTAAGGAGACAAAAAGGTGGTGATATACTTGTTGCAAAATATGTAATTCAAAGAAAACACAGCGTACACAGTGGATTAGTTATGTGTGTCAGGAGCTAAAACAGATGAAAGTGAAGTTACTGCTAACGGTTTGTAATCATGATACCAAATGTAACATGATCTGCTACATGGCGGTAAACCTGAATTCAACAACCCTACCACTAGCAATCCATGTTAGCAAGGACTGCTGATTCCAGGATTATTTTGTTGGCCATGGGATTAGTAATGCATATTGAATAACTGTTGTACTTGCTCAATACTTCAAACCTGGGATAATACCCTTAAACAGCTTCACCTCTTAGAGTAGACCAAGTCTGTTGGTAACGTCATGCAGTTGAATTCCAACATGGCGAGACAACATCAGAAACAAGGGTAACCTGGGCAACAAGCTTAACCCCACTGGCATCTGCATGCAAAACAAAGGGGAAGTATCCAATCAAGACACAAAATATCCATACCTATTATCAGGAACGACGCGGTCCAAATGTGGCCCCATCCGAGGACTCTGTCCAGTCCACAGGAAGTCCCAAATATACTTCCGTGTACGTGCCTTACGCCAACCCACTAACTGGTAGTGTAGCATGTATCACGTGAAGGAAGGAGTATATACTCATGCACAAAGGAACCATGGAAACTAGTTTTGAACAGCAAGGAAGTACCTCCATGTACGTGCATTACGCCAACCCACCTCCTGGTAGTATGGCGCATGTCACGTAAAGATTGTCGTGTCTGCCCACGCAAAAAGCAACCATGGGAAATGTAGTATTTAAAAACAAGGATGTGGAAATCGATCACGTCATCATTGTGCGGAAATAAAAATAAAGCTAAAAAATAAAGCAAGAGCAAAGACTCTCAAGTATAGATGTCAGACTTCGTCCAGACATAACTGTTAACTTATTATTCTCACTAGAAACTAATTGGTAACAATATCAGCTATAAAAAAATGCTACAATAAATTGTCCACCCATAGAGCAGGTCGGAATGAAGATATCCTATGGAAATCATTACATATTTGAGTAGTCCATTAACAAAAATCCCCAATACAGCTTGCAATTTATTAACATCACTTATCCATAATAAAATACAAACAGATAATCTTCCCCCACTTATGGAAGTTTAATGTAAAGATCATATATGGATGAGAACTTAGGCCACATGGGGGGGGGGGAATTAAGAAGGCAAATAAGAATGGAAAAAGTATAATTATTCAATATTATGGATCCACTTGGCAGACAGTACAAATAACATAGACTAGTTATTAAATACGAATAAAAGAGGACTGTTACGTGGATCCTGCGTCATTGACATATGCGCTACCAGGAAATAGGTGTGATAACAATTGAAATAGCCAGATGCAACACACGCAAGAACACATGCATGCGCTGGAAAATAAAAAATTAGGGAAAATGCTGCCCATTGGCCTTTGATGAAGTAAGCTGGGCAAGGGGATAAAGGTGAGCCACAGAAGGAGGTTCCTTTTTGATTCTAGATGATTTATCTCAGCATATCATTTGATCTACCCTTTCAGAGTTCGACAATAAGGTCCGCCCACCTCCAACCACCTACGAAGCTAAACACGGCTAGATAGCTAATATGTGGAATATTTGTTTGTTGTGAACTGCATGATAGATTACACAAGCTAAACCTGAGGTTGGGCACACAATAATGGATTTGCATACATACTATAGGGGATTTGCAAACATCTCTATTATACTTACACTCGTGTCACCAAATAGCAAACTTTTGCATGCATGGATTTTAAAGTGTGCGATACACATTTCGCAAAGGCCCATAACATAAATATTCCATAACAGTTTTTAGGAATGGATTGATGAATAGGCATAAGTTTGAATCGCAGTTTGGACACCATTTTGAATTGGAGTCGTTTTGCTGTTGGTGTGCAGTTATCACAACATGTCACATGGCATAATATCCAAGCTGCGTGTGAATATGACAATGCAGTCTATTCTTTAGTCTGCAGATACTGACCAGAGGGAAATACCCAGAATCATTTGTAAATGTAGTATGCGTGCAACTGGATGAGTGCAGACAAAACATACAAAACTCCAAAGAGTAGAAAATTCATGAAACAAGAAGGGAATGAAAGAGGATTCATACATTTGATTCGTGGAGAAAGCTAGCTGACTTGTCTAGGTAACACCTTGGCTGAAACTCAGACCCGGAGATGGTGGAGATAATAATTTCGCTCAAGAGCATCACTAAGTGTTTTTAAACCTAGCAGGACACCCTTGCAAATAAAATGTGTAATTCTTTACAAAGGATACTATTAGATCATTTCAACTTTATATTTAGATCCCGCTGAAAAACTAAAAAGTGCTCCCTTGGAGTTAAACGTTGAGGTGAACCAGTTACACTTGGTAGTGTGATCTCAATGATGAAGCATGCCGCCAGACATCCTGGTGGATGAGAGTCCTTAAGAAACCTTGGACGGATTCCACAGTATGTTTATGGAGAGGCTGAAAACCTTTGTGTTGTCTTCCCCTTTATTGATATATTGATAATATGGGAAGTAGAGCGACCACGCTGGATCTCTTCTCGCTCCCCTCTTGATTTCACAATTTTCAAAACAATCAGGGGCTGCACCATCCCCTTGCTAGACCCTTGTATTCCTCACTTTACAGAAAAGTGCAACGCTATCAACCTCTTTCTCAGTCCAGATGATCTGACAGCCTATTGACCCTACAAAACCTGCTTCATCTCATATGCGCATCCCCTTCTCACAAAATCTCGTAATAGCCAGCCTTCAAAGCCCTATCTCTTGCAGTCCTCATTGTTATACTTAACTCCTTCAAAGCAACTTATAAAAGTGATGTCTTACCCTTGACCTTCTTCAGAACTCTCTCTGGGGAGACACTCGCTCACCCCTAATCCCCTTTATCAAGGCCTCCTTTACTCAATTCATTTTCCCCAAAGTTCTCAAGACAGACTAGATCCTCCCACTTCTAAGGAAACCCACATTAGACCCATATGACCTTGCTAACTACTGGCCCATTACTCCTCTACCTTTCATCAACAAGATCATGGAAAAAGAGGTCTGTGTTTATCTCCAAGATCCCTTTAATGCCAACCATCTCCTGCATGACTACCAGTCTGGCTTCAAATTAAGCTGCAGCATGGAAACCACTGCCTCAGTTAACATATATATCGTAGACAATGCTCGTCAAAACAAAGGAAAAAGATGACCTCTGCATCCTGGCATTGCTTGACCTTTTATGTGCATTTGAGTCAGCCGACCATATCCCCCTCATACACACCCTCGAGTATTGAATGGGATTCATGGCAATGTCCTTTATTCCTCTCTTCCTACTTTTCCAACCAACATCAGTTTGTTCATATGGGCACTACCCCATCCCAAAAGATCCTTGTTTCAGGCCGAGTTCCCCAGGGTTCCATACTGTCCCTGTCATCTTCAGCCGCTACGTGGAGCCACTAGCTGCTCTCCACACAGATAACAATATCAAGATTCACCAATATGCGGATGATACACCAATCTACGTCAAAGCCCATCCATGCTTCAGACATCAGTTGCCTCAAGCAGTGCCGGCACGTCATCAAGACCTAGATGTCCTGCACCTACCTGAAGCTCATCCCAATCAAAAGAGAAAGCATGTCATTTACCAAGAACAAGATACATTACAAACTGGGCTCAATGACATGACTGCTTCAAAAAATATGTTCACACCATCCCCAGCCTGATGGAACTCCATTGGCTGCCCTTGCCAGCCCGCGACAGGAATAACAGGAAGCCGTGTCTCCTAAAAACCCCAAGCAAGGTAAGGAAGAGCGAGAGAGGGAGACAGACAGATAGAGAGAGAGAAATAGGGAGGGACTCTCCATCTGTTGGAACACGACAAACGGGCTAAACTCATCCTGCAAGGATTCTCATAACACCTCATAAGTTTTGTTACCTTAGTTCATCCATGGGGAGCGTAGCGAACAACCTGAATCCAGGAGAATCGGATTAAAGAGGGTATGATAGAAACACAGCAAGGATTTATAGCTGATAATGAGGGCATTCAAAAAGAGAAAAATAAAGCGGCAAATCGAATCTCCTGTCTCAAGGTGACGACTTCACCTCAGGGTTAAGGACTTTGATGAGGATGTGGGATGAGGCGTGTTAGAACTGGCACCTTGGCGTGAGTCTCCCTTCCACTTTTTTGTCGCTGTACCTCATGTGTTTTGCTGGTGTTAGCTGCTCAGAGCACTGTGCCTCTGCCAACCAGTGCCACAGTGCAAGTGCTCCCTATTTAAAATGTATATGTTGGTTGGATTCCATGATTGGCTTATTTGGTTTACTGTCAGACCCCAGTAAAGTGCACCAGGAGTGCCCAGGGCTCTAAATACAAATGCTGCTGGTGGGCTAGCAGCACTGGTTGTGCCACCCACAGAAGCGGCCTAGTAAAATGTGTCTAAGGTCTGCCATTGCAGAACCTGCGTGCAGTCTGGTACTGTCATGCTGGCTGGGCAAGTGTCCCCACTTCCCAGTCCCTAAAAATTCCCTTAACTTCATATTAGTCACCCCTATGGTAGGCCCAAGGGCAGGGTGCATTGTAAGCATAAGGTAGGACAAGCCCTGATATGTGTGTGCCATGTTCTAATAGTGAATTACAGCCATTTTCGTTTTTCACTATTGCAAGGCTACCTGTTCCCATAATTGTTACATCCTATGATCCTAACAGACCCAGGGAAAATGGTAGAAATTCGAGTTTAGTATGCCTGAACTCAGAATAATAAAATATGTATTTTAGTAAAGTTTATTTTAATATTCTGTGTTTGCAAATACCACTTTTAGAAAGTTGGTATTTGCTTGCCTAACCATTTCAGCCCGCCTCTGCTATAATGTGTATCTGCCTGTCTGGTTTGTGTGAGTGACAGGGCTGGGGAAACCCAGAGGGGCAGGGCTAGGTAGCCTGGTGGTGAATAGAGAGATTGACATCCAGATGGGTGGGAGGCGTGCACCTGGACTCTGAATAGGGATGTGCTCTGCCACCACAATGCTGGCTCCACCTCCTGTGGAGCGGCTGATGTCTCTGCCCTGCACCCTGAATAGAAAGTCAGAGTCATGTCAACAAAGTGCTCAGGAACTGGTTTGGACTGGGCAAAGGATACTCTACCCCAGAGGAACAAAGGAATTAGGGGTATAAGTATTAGGACCCTGCTCCCAAGAAAATAGATCCTGCTTGACAAAAAGAACCTCTGCCTGAGGAGAAGGAACTGGGAAAGCTGTAAGGAGGAGTACTGTCCCTGACCTGGGGGATTGGCCTGCAGTGGTTGCCCTACTGCTGAAGGAGAGGAGAAAGAGTACAGAGACTTTATTTCAACTTGTGTTTAAACAGATCTCCAAGGGCTTGGAATAGAGCTTGCCGCCTGCTGAAGTCTCCAGAACAACAGACTTCACCCTCCAGCTCCCCAAAGTTCTTTGGAAGTGCCTGCTGCTGTTGTTGGGCCTTCTGAGGGACTGCATGTCGCAAGGAGCTGGAAGCGCGACTCAAGAAGGAGAAGCGTGCCGCCGTCGGAGCTGCTGTCGTCGGGTGTCATTGGGTGAGCAGTGCAATTTCAGTAGAGTATGGATAAAAGTAAGCCGGAAAGGAGAGTACGTCATCGTCTTGGGTTTCAGTGTATATAAAAAGCTTTTATACTCTACTGAAATTGCACTACTCACCCGATTGAGATATACTTTAGGACAATGGCCAGAATATTGGAGAAAACGTATGATTCATATGCTCTTTAGACCCATACTATATGGGACCACATACAGCCTTACCTGGTTTGTGGTGAAACTGCCGTCAAAGATATAGTTCTTGCCCTGAGGAAGTCAGTGGGTGAAAATTCCCAAGACGAAACACGTGTTGGCTACATTTGGTGATGTTATTTATATCAACTCAATCGTTGTGAAATCAACTGTATATCCTTGATTAAGATCAAAAAGAAGACGAGAAAAATTAAAAGGAGAAAAATCTCACTTGAGAACACCTTGGATATGGACATTTTATTGTACTGATCTTACCTATAAACTTTTATTGGTGTTTTGCTCGGGAACAACAACTTGTTTACTGTGTCTGTATAGGTCTGCTCACATACACGATTAGTAGGTTTACATGGTCACTGATAGGATCTCTGTATTTTTTTGCCCTAATTGTGAGCGTTTTCCATCTTAAGTCACTCCATGGCGCCGGCATGTTGCAGTCAGCAGCACACTCCAGAGGTGGCTGCTACTTGCGCCTCACTCAGCAACTAGAAAAGAAATGCTGTGAAATCTCCGTTTTCGAATTTGAGATATCAGTCAATGTGCTGCTATACGCACAGCAGGCCTCTCCTTTAAGTGAGCAAAGGCCAGTCCCAATCATGTCCTGAAAGCCCCTGCAAAGCGTGTGTGTGGAACGTTGCCTGGGTCCTGGAAGATGCAGTATCCATGCAGCTCAGTTCGACAGTGTCCCCCGCACCCCTGCTCTTGTCCTAGACAAGACAGGTACCTTAGTGCTTACATCGAATGCTCTGGCACTCCTTGTGCTCTTAAGTTTGAGCAAACGTCTTTTTAGTTTACTTATCGTATACATTTCAGGGTCTCTCCTAGGCGTACATAACTGTATGTGCATCAGCCTTTGGCTAAATTCTAAGCTACGAATTACTCAACCGGTCAGTGCATGAGTTGTTGTTTTGCCACAATCTACGATCCGCTTCTGGGCTCCACAGCAGCAGTCTCTGTGCATGGAGAGGGTCTTTGGGAGTTACTGTACTCGGTCACTGCCGAACTGCTTTGAAACTTCTTATTTTGATATTGTGTGTTTAGGATGAGCCAGATTTGAAACAGATATGTTTCTAAAAACAGCTTCAGTGAAATACACTGTACTATAATTTAGGATAATCGGGGGGGGGAATTAGATTCAAAACTTCAGACATTTTGAGTTCCATCACCCCTCATGGCTTCGCAAGTGTCAAACACTACGCAAGCATTGATGCAAAGGAGGACACCATTTCTCTCAATCCAAGGATGGCAGTAATCTCAAAAGGCAGCAGCAGATGGCAGTAGCAGCTCTCTCACAGTTCTCTAGATTACTTCGAATATGTTACAAAAAGCGGTAAATAATAGCCTAGCCTAGTAGAACATTTTAATATAATTACTTGGGTTTTGCTTCATGCTTTCTGCCAAAGACTGTGATTTCCTGGCACGGTAAAAAAAAGGCATTTCGATCCCCATGTTTATTTTACCGACCTCCGAAAAATGAGATGCTGAGCAAATCAGGTGAAATGCATTGTGAACATTTCTTTCGAAATTAGGATATTTTAGGCCCGTTCCCTAAAAATGTCGATGGCAGAGGTGATTTCACGGTGTTCTAACAAAAAAATCTATTGTGGTGTGGTGACACAAGTGAAATCCATAGTAGGTGGCGCTTTGCCTCATGTTTGATGAATACAAATTACTTTCGTTGAAGTTAGGTGGGTCCCGATTACATTTCAACACTGCCCGCGGCCCCCTATAGCTAAACCTTTCTCAAAGATGTCCCTTAAAATAGCGGTCTGTGTCGGCGGGGTTATAGTTCACGCACTCTGTCTTCACTAGTGATGGATCCAGTGATCTGCAAATGGCTTGATCTGGCGGCCGCCTGTCTGCCTGAAGTTGTGGAAAGCGCGCGCGACGAGGAGGGCAGGTGGGCATTTTGGACAGCTGTCTGTTGAGGGATTCATGCATTTATTGTTAGCCAGTTATAACCATTTTTATTTCCATGCCTCACCTGCTTGTGCTTTGCATCATTTTTGTCTTCTCTTTTGCAAAACTTGAATTGGCCGCAGGAGAGCAGGAGCCAATCAGGGGAGTGGGAGGTGGGTTTGGTTGTGTTTGGGACTCGGGAGAACTCTGGTGACGACTATGGTCCAGGGAGGTCAGTTAGCAGATAGTTTGTGGCAGGCTGTGTAGTTTGCTGGATGAACAGCTCCACTAATTGACTACTTGATTATTCTTTCTCATTTGTGAAGTTAAATACAGTTCTGTGATTGTTTGGTGTTGGACTGCTGTGTTGGTACAAACTGCTTGTTGGAGCACTCACTCCCTGGGCCGGGCTCGGGCAGGGGAATATAAATAAAGGGCGATGTCGGCGCACGTGGCTGACGCCACGGAACAAGTGTCTGTGTGCTGGTGTCCCTTACTGCGGCTCTGCATTATTAGGCCCCCATCTCACACTGATCCCTAGCAAGTCGGCTTGTGCCCCAGCCGCATGCCCCGAGGGTCGCCCACCACCTCGGTGCATCCCCCCCATAACACTGGCGATGAAGGCTGTGTGACCCCCATGCAGAGGCGTAGCTAGAGCTTGTGGCGACCGGGGCTAACACTCAGATTGCCGCCCCGGGGTGTCGGGGGGGGGGGTTTGGTGCTGGGAAAAAGGACGGGGGGCACTTGAAAGAGGTCTGAGAGACACGTAGTATCGCCGCTAATAGTTACCTCGATCATGCAAGTTATATGCACATACATGACACGGTCCAAGGCTACACAGTTGAATACACCGGTGACCGGCAGTACAAAGGAGAAAACACAGATTGCATGATAGATCAGGGGACTCAGAAAAACCACGTGTGACATCCATCAGAGAGCTGCGTGAACGAATACCTGGTAATCTCCTCAGCACAATACAAACATGCACATACATGACACTGTTCGGGGATCCATCATCTACAGCTGACATTAAATGACCAAATATCATGGTCCCCCCAATTAACTGGCTTCATTTTAGCTTCTGTATCTATTAGTTATCTAATAGTTGATCGAAAGCTTTTCAATTGCATGAAAGAAAACAACGACTAAACGCAATATATCCATCTATCTAACTAACTATCGATCTATCTATAGGCAAAGTGTAATCTATTATTTGTCAGCAATGTTCTGGATAGGAGGGGAAGTGATTTACAAGAAGCAAAGCCTCAAGTGTGTCATGAGGAGTATTCCCTAACTCAAAATTGGTAGTACATAACATGACTTATTTAGTAGTTATAAACAAATACATTTATAATAAAAATTTAAGAGGAGATAGTGGATTAAATCCGTACAGTGAGATGCAGGCACACTGAATAGGCCTTGTGAGCATCAGCGGAGATAGTATACTCTAAAGACATAGTAGCAAATAATCTCTGAGGAAGAAGAGTGTTCTTTCCACATTAGATGGGTTGCTCTATGGCAATAACATAAAATCTGACATTTGTTCTGTGGTATAAAATGGGAGTGGGGGGAGGGCATACATGCATTAGTATACATTCTCCCCAGAAGCATATTTAATTTAGCCACATTAATTTTCACTGTCATAGCATAGATCTATATATTGTTCCACTAACATAGATGCCCATAGATATATACCCAAATACCCTTTCTCTTTACTTATACACATACATATGTACACATCACAAGCGCAAACGCACATTAATATACTGCTATTGATTGGTATTTAAATGAAATCTGTTGCCTATTGTGAATACGCAACCGTTCTCTTCTGCTCCAGAGTCCAAACTAGTTCTGCTTCAGACTCAACACAAAATGGCTTCAGTTTCTGCTAAATTATATAAACATTCAAAACACAAAATGGAAACCTGGCTCTGTGCTGTCTTAGACTCCTATTACTAATGGAGTAACAAACAGACTACTTTTTTATCTGTTCGAAGTGAATTTTTAATAAACCATTAAATAGTCTTTAGATTGATCGGAAAACGTTTTTTAAATGACTGTAAAAGAACACCATTTCCTCAAATTAACACACAAAACACAACACATATGTAAAACAATTCACAATGACCTACAATAATGGACATAAATGGACATACACACAATAGAAAATTACTTACAACAAATTACAAAAACAGAAACATCATCTGCTCGTTACTCCATTAGTAATAGGAGTCTAAGACAGCACGGAGCCAGGTTTCCGTTTTTTGTTTTGAAATTTGAATAGCCCTAGCTGGCCCCGGTCCTTTGGGCTTAACCCCTACAGTATTTTGAAATTATATAAATAAGCATTTGCAATGCAATAGGTCTTGCATTTACGCGAGTTTAAGCTATTGGCATTGTAAATGACAATGCCTTTTATTTCTGTTTTAAAACCTAAAACACAAATAAAAAGCTTTGTTATTTGCAATGTCAATAGCTCAAACTCGCGTAAATGCGAGACCTATTGCATTGCAAATGCTCGTTTTATAGGACTTGTCTGTGAACTGTCTGCCACTCTGCCACTCACTAAAGATCCTTTCTTCCCCTCTGAAACCCGTTTAGCTCATACCTTACACAGCCTCCTGTACTCCAGCAGCCAGGGTGTCTATGGCAGGGGTTGGCCAGCACTGACAAAGTCAAAAGCTGGTAGCCAGCTAGAGACCTAATGGTTTTGACAGTGCTTTTTTTAATACAGCATTTTACACCTGGTTTTTGGGTTAAAAATAAGGTTTACATGACCAATGTATCCTGTTACGTGACAAGTAATGTTACTGAACGACAATCTATTACTTTAAGTCTCCAGCCTTACACAAATGAAAATATTTAGCAAATTTCTTTCTATGATAGTGTTTTAGATTCAGTGATAAAACAGACAAGTTCCTTTTTTGTGTTTTGGAACCCCAGTTCCTTTTTTCACAGTGTGCCCTATCGATTTGTTTAACTCTTTCCATATCATTATTTTATTTTTTTATGTATTTGATTGGATTTTAGTAAACATAAATCCTTTTGCCATGGACATTATCATACATTGTGGTATGGTCAGTAGAACAAGAACAGCTACACATACGTTTGAGAAAGCACAGGCATTGTGGGTTCCGCGATGAGCCATGGACAGGACATGAATTCGTAGTGTTATAAATCACAGATGGATTGAATAAGGGAAAAGCAAAAGTAGAGTACCACGTAACCTCCCCTCACTCATCGTCAACCATGTTAGTTCCACGTTCGCCATTCAATCAACATAACGTAATGAAAGTGCGAGCTTTCCCTCCACACCACATGTCACAGGAGTCAACGTACAACAAGGGTAACGGGTAGCAGAAGAACTTAACAGGCTAAGAGATGCCGGTGCGTGTCACAACGCGCATGGCAGGATCAGTGGCGTAACGAAACTCGAGGGAGCCCCCCTGCAAAGAACATGAAGGGGCCCCCTAAGGACTCACTCGGAAGCTCTCAGGCCAGGTTACTATGCTGAGGGGGACCCTGGTGCTCGAGGACCCCCCCCCCCCCTCACTGCGGGGCCTTTGTTACTCCACTTGAAGTAGTACAGCAGGAGTACTCTTTTACAAACTCTGACCCCACATTATGAATCAGCTCTAAAACATCCAACTCCCTATTGGTAGAGGAGACGTTTTTAAGGCATGGAAAAAGTGGGCTCTGGCCCAGGACCCCAGCCTTTAAGGGGGGCGCCTGATAGAACCACCTCTGTTCTGCAGGGTCTTGGCTTGATGGCACTGAATGATTCTTAAACATATTGTTTTAAATACGACTTTCCTTTATTTTAAATGCGGGTGATATGTGTGTCTATAGCAGACATTTTATAGAGAAATGTGTGTTTCATGCAACATCCATAAAATAGTTTCTTTTAGATCAAAACAGGACCTCTCATATGAGAAATGGGAGGGTGTCACAGATTATTCGCAGTGATATTTGTGCGCTGCTTCTGTGTTACAACATTGAAAACACAGGTCACTATCCCTGAATATTAGATGTAAACATATTTAGAATTTAGATGAGTGTCTCTGTGCACTGTCAGTGGCTTGGCCAAAGAGGGCATGAAAGAGCTGAAATAGGATCATAAATTCAAAACTGTTCCTCACAGGGGCCCCCAACATATGCTTGGCCTAGGGCCCCCCAAATCCTTAAGATGTCTCTGATTGGTAGGAGTGCAAAGAGGGTAGGGGCGGCTCCTCTGTCGCCCCACTTAATCACACCCAAAGCCCCAGAGATGAAAAATAAAATGGTAATTCATTACCCTTTTATTTTTCATTCCCGTCCCAAACAGAACTTCAGGATGGGGCGGGGCCTGCTGAGTGACATCAGCAGGGAGGAGTGTGGGCTGTCTGCACTGTTTAAAGTGTGCATATCTGTTTGGCCGGCCAGCTTGCGATGGCCAACCACACATGCGTGCTTTAAACATCTATAACTCAGCTGTCTGAACAGCTAAATAAGAGCAAGTGCAGGCCTCCAGAGCGGTGTGGTGTGCAGAGAGAGGCTGCTCCCTCTAATCAGGGCACTGCTCTCATGCTGCATGAGAGCAGTGCCAGGATTGGTCAAGGGAGTTGCAGCATACAGTACCTGGAAGCAGAGGTCCGGAGCGGAGGCCGTCACGTTAGTGTTTTTTTAAATAATGTTTTCACACATATTCCCCCCAAATAGATGCCAGCTGCCACTGAAAGAGGGCAAAATACATTTCTATTTGTAAGAATTGTATAAACATATTCCCTGGATATGGTCACTTTATTCCAGTTGTAATTGTTTTGTGCCAATATACACAGGCATGTAAGAGTAAGTACAAGAGTCCTACACGGGTTCTACTCTACATTCTCCAAACTGCAGGTGTTGGTCTGTTTGCCTTGACGTTGCACAAGGACTGAGTTCAAATCCTTACACCTCCTTCACTTAGACTCACCAGACCTTATTTCCAAATCGTTCCATTATGTTCTAGGCCATTATTTGCACTTGGCTGACAATTGTCTGGTAGTAGTTTCTTCCTTCCACAGAGATTGGAAAGTGTGTGGTCTTAGTCCGTGCCTCGAAACTGTGTAACTCTTTGGTCCACACCAATCAGACAACCATGGACCATCTCAAGGTCAGGAGATGGTATAAAACCTGGTGTCAAGAGGCCAATATTTGGAAGGCAAACCCTATATAAACATCATTGGATATGTGCTGTAAATAATACAACTCAGTATATAACATAACGTTTATCTGAACAGGACCAGCACTTTTCAGCAAACCCGCCTTAGCTCAAGACAGGCAGTGACAGCACCGCTCAGAAGAGAAGTTCTTAGGGTGCAATGCCAGTCGGTTCATAAAACATTGCATGTTTATTTGTAAAGCACACGTTCACCCACACAGGCATGTTGGCACTGAATAACAGATGTTTGTTGTTACCCAACTCAATAATACTCATTTTATCAACCTCAGAAGGATGAAAGGCTGAGTGCACCCGCCAGGATTTGAACCTGTGACTATGAGGTCAAACACAGGCCCCTAGAGTGAATGGATGCATTAGTCTACTAAGCCACCAGACCCGGTTTATGAGCCCGTATCCTGTGCAGGGCTGTGAGGTTGAAATGAAATAGAGGTCTATGTAGAGGTGAGGAAAGTTTGCTTTATACTGGTGAACTTTTATCAAAGTTGTTGCTCTGTGAAGTTTCCCTATTCACTTTTGCCCGTGCAAAGTTTTATTGTAAATTCCCAAATAATTTTAAACGCAATTTGTGTGATAACTGCCTAACTGAAACCAGCCAAGCTAGGAAGGGCACGCTGCATTCCTCTCTGCAAGTTCACCCTTTGCTGAGGAGTTCTTTCTATGCTCAATAATGTATTATTCGGGGAAAGAACACGACTTTGTAAAGAGTGCGCCTGAAGCAGAACTTTTTTGACTCGTCCTGAAAAAGGTTTCAATCGTGACAGAAAGGTGCAAAGTTTTCTATACGCCTTTGCGCAAGTTAAAACAAAAAGCAAGCTTTGCAACCTGCACAGCTCTGGTTAAATGAAGGCCGGTCAACACACAGGCACAAAGAGCTGACGCCACCGAGCCTGCTCCATATTCGAGTCTTGTAAAGAAGAAAGGCCCTTCCTATCCCCGGGTAAGTCACCTGAATGAGTAAGTCCCTGCCTCCCATCCTGGCGAGGTTGCATTTTAAACAGTAAAAGGTTTTGTGGCAAAATACACTGAAATTGATCGGCACTCACCTTAGAGGGCCCGTCAACGCACGCGGATCCCTGAAACATTTCCGCCGTGATTGGAGGTAACTGAGTGGCATTAATCAGTGCCTGCAGCTTATTATTAACAGCCCATTGCCAAATAACACAATCCTGACAGGAATAAACACTGAAAAAGAACACACAGGCTCACCTGAGGCCTGGGCAGCCTGCAGCAGCTTCAGAGGCAGGCGCGAGCAGGCAGCCGAAGACAGGGCAAGACTGGCTAGCCAGACAGCAGGGGCTAGTAATAATTAATTATGGCCGGGCCGGGGCCGGTGCCGCCACATGGTGACAGTCGGTCTCTTTCTCAGTAGTGACTCTTGGTGGGATGTCTAACCTCGCCTCGTCGCGGCACGCCGACGCGCACTTTAAATTGCGCTTCTGCGCTTCTGCGCATGACAATGTGTATAGTCGACACCAGCCCCACCCTATGCCCCACACGCACTCGCGGAGACATTTGCGCGCGCGGCGCGCACCGCGCACCATAATTAATAAAGAGCGGCCTGGCTCAGAGAGGCCCGTCGCGGGTCCGGCGGACATGCGCACCTTTTAATTAATTATAACGCCGGCCGTGCAGTGCTGCGCGGCTGCCGCCCCTAAATAGTGCCGCCTGGGGCGGTCCGCCCCCACCGCCCCCCCCTAGATACGCCGCTGCCCCCATGTGTGCGATTCTGCGCCTGCCACCCGCAACATGTTGTGGTGTTGGTGGCGGCGCGGGAAGTGTGGAGCGGCCTGGAGTAGTGAAGACCTGGGAGGTACGCCCACTGCGGTGTGCAGAAGAAAGCGTGGTAAGGAGAGCGCTGTGTGTGGGTGGTAGCGGCATCGCGGTGTGAAGAGGCCGTGTGCAGGCGAAGGAAGTGATCGGCCTGCGGGTGGTGCATGTGCGGCCAGTGAAGTGGCACGCATGCGCACAGTGTGGTGATCATGGCTGGAGCGCTCGGGAGAGCACATGAAGCGCCAGCCTGTCCTCGAGGCCTAAAGGTGAGGCAGTGAAGGAGGGGACACGTGGAGGTGGCACAGGAGCTGTTACTACCGGTGCCCCAGTGAAGGGGAAGCATGCAGGCTGCTGTGGAAAGGGTTGCCTGGCAGTCCGAAGGAATACCAAGTGTGCACCTGCTGTTTACGGCAGCTCAGAGGCCCATACCAGTAAAGGGGGAGGTGACATCATTGCACCTGAAGAAACCTGGACGGGCAGTGTCCAACGGCGAGTGGTGTGAAGGGGGAGAAGAGGTGTGCCATCGCAACCCTTATTTGTAAGGCAGCAGGGGAGACTGGATCACGATGACCACGCCCAAGCAGCGGCGGCGGTGCCACAGAAGGCAGGTGCAGTGGGAAACAGGCCTGGGAGGATGGCGGTGAAGGCGCTTCCAGAGTTCAGCCAACTGGCAGACCCGGTGGCGGCGCCGCCGAGGTGGCGCAAGTGGTTGGGTCAGCTTGAAAACTAGTTTGTGGCCACGAGAGAGACGGACAATGCTGTCAAATGGTCCACATTGCTCCTGATGGTGGGAGATGGACTATATGACTTATTCCAAGACCTACCAGATACAGGGGATGGAAATGACTATGACAAGGCCGTGAGGGCTTTGAATCGGCATTTTGATCCGCAGGTCAATCCCGACTTAGAACACTTCAAGCTGCTCCAAGCCAAGCAGAAGGACGACAAGTCCATCGACATGTTTTTCGCACGGTTGCAGAAGTTGGCGAGCACTTGCATCGGGATTGACCGTCAATTCGAGACGAGGGCGTAACTGATCGTAGGGTGCAAGTCGCTGGAGTTGCGGAAGCTGAAACTGGCAGTGGCAGACGAGGAAGACGAAGTGTTTGTAGTGTCAAACATCAGAGGAGTTAACTCCACCAGGAGACCACCGCCAGTGTGTCAAGTATAGATCAGAAACAACTGCATACAGACGCTCATCGACATATGAGCGTCGGTGAACATACAGGATGCGGCACAGTATGGCGCACTAAAACCGTTGCCTCGGCTGATGCCAACTACCGCAAAAATACTCACGTACGGAGGACATACGCCCATCCCTCTGCAAGGAGTTATCGTTGTGGAAGACAAACACAGGGACCGAGCGACCCATACAAGGTTCTATGTCACATGCGACAAGGCAGGGTCGCTGCTAAGTTGCCACACCGCCGAGGATCTAGGCCTGGTGATGTTTGCACGACACATACATAAGACGCAAGCGGAAACGGTGCTTGCCGAATTCCCCGCGCTCTTCAGAGGGCTGGGATGTCTGAAGGGAGTCGAAGTACAACTTCATATCGATAAGACCATCAAGCCAATAGCGCTCCGACATCGGAGGGCACCGTTTCATCTTCGGCCATTGGTAGAGACAGAACTGGAGCGTCTTGAGAAAGAGGGTGTGATTGAAAAGGTGTCAGGACCAACCCCGTGCGTATCTCCACTGGTGATAGCACCCAAACCCAAACAGCCCCGGGCTATCAGGTTGTGCGTGGACATGAGGCTACCCAATAAAGCAATACGCAGGGAAAGACACATCACTCCAACCATAGATGAGATAGTTGCAGACATCAACAGGGCACAATGGTTCTCCAAAGTGGACTTAAATTCTGGGTACCACCAGCTGGTTCTAGCGGAGAAGAGTCGATACATCACAGCGTTTGCGACACATGTGGGTCTCCGCCGATTTAAACACCTGAGCTTCGGAGTGTCCTCAGCAGCAGAAGTGTTCCAGGATGCTGTGAGGGAAGCCCTGTCCGGTCTGGTGGGAGTGATCAATGTCAGCGATGACATTCTCATCTTTTCCAAATCACTGGAGTAACACAACGTCCACCTGCGAGCAATCCTCCAGAGATAGGTGGAGCAGGGCCTGACACTGCACAAAGCAAAATGTGACTTCTATGCCAATGAAGTGGATTTTTTTGGGTATCGGTTTTCGGCCAAAGGCCTGCAGGTCGATCCAGCAAAGGTGGAGGCTATCCGAGCGGCGGCCATTCCTCAGACGCAGTCAGAAGTCAGAAGCTTTTTGGGGATGGCGAACTATTACGGCTGTTTCATTCCACATCTCGCAACACTATCCGAACCACTAAGAAGACTGACCAAGAAAGAAGTACCATGGAGATGGACCGATGAGGAGGCGTGAGCGTTCAGTGGGATCAAGGATGCGCTGTTGAAAGGGGCCACGGTGGCCTACTTCGAGCCCGGAGCAGCCACCTAACTGATTGTGGATGCCAGTCCCGTGGGGCTGGGTGCGGTGCTGCTCCAGAGGAATCGGCAAGGGGACTGGATGCCCATTGCTTATGCGAACCGAGCACTCACAGCCGTGGAGACGAGATACGCGCAAATCGAGCGAGAGGCACTAGCTATATGATGGGCGTGCTTGCATTTTGATATCTATCTGTGTGGGCACACCTTCACAGTAGTAACGGATCACAAGCCTCTGGTTCCCCTATTCAACGGAACAGCCCGAAATGGACCCCCCAGGATAGAACGATGGACGGTACAGATTCAATATTATAGGTTTGATGTGGAGTACCGTCCTGGTGCCGACAACCCCTTGAACTACCTGTCTAGACATCCGCTGGCACCAAGATCAGGAGGCAGAGGTGAAGTGGACGAAGGCACAGAGTCATTCATATGACAGATTGTGGAAGAAGCATGCCCCCAATCATTGACGGTCGAGGAGATCTTGGAAGCCACAGGACAGTGCTTACAGGCTGTGAAGCGAACTCTCCGAGACCACAGATGGAAGTGGTTCCTGCAAGGGACTGGTCAGTTAACAGAGGAAGTGTGAGAGTACTGGGAAAGCATATGGAGGTGCCGAGAGGAACTTAGCGACTCTGAACGGGGACTGGTTCTGAGAGGCACCTGGTTAGTGATTCCAGCGAGGCTCTGGAAAAGAACAGTCGAGCTAGCGCACCAAGGCCACCAGGGAGTGGAGAAGACGAAGTCCCGACTGCGGTCCAAGTGTGGTTCCCCAGAGTGGACCGGATGGTGGAGGAGAAGTTGCGAGGGTGCCATGCCTGTTTGATAACAGAAACCGATCCGCCCGTAGCGCCTGTCATCACGGAGGGGCCCAGCAAAGTGCCGTGGGGTTGGGTGAGCATGGACTTTGGCAGATTTCCGGATGGCTGGCACACGGTGGTGATGGTTGACAGCCATTCCAAGTTCCCGGTGGTAGAGGTCGTCACATCCACGGCATTTTACTGCATACAGCCGGTATTGGAAAAAGTGTTCACACTTTTAAGCATGCCGGAAGAAATACGGACAGACAACGGGCCACCGTTCCAGGAACAAGACTTCAAGGAATACCTGGGCAGATACGGAATACAGCATCGCGGAGTGACCCCACAATGGCCGCAGGCCAACGGCGATGTGGAAAGGTGCATGCGGACTCTCAACAAGACACTACGGATTGGCATGGATCAGGGGGAGAACCTGGAGAATTGTCTACACCGATTCCTGAGAGCATATCGCAACACCCCGCACTGCACCACCAAGTGCGCGCCCAGTGACCTATTCATGAAGCGAGTGGTGAGAGACAGTATTCCTACCAGTGATATGTGGGTCCCGGCAGCAATTGACTCAGAGAGAACCCAGGCCAGGCGGCAACGCAACCATGACAAGGCGAGCCAGAAGAAGGGTGCCCGACCGTCAGTCATACAGGAGGGAGACTACGTGGTAGTCAAGGATCGGCACCCCTGATCTAAGTTCAGAACACATTTCGAAAGGGAACTGTGGAAAGTGGTACAGGTTAAAGGATCCATGGTGATGGCAAAAGAAGGAACACAACAGATAGCACGCAATGTGTCGTGGTTCAAGAGAGCACCTGGACTGGTGGAGAGAGAGGGAGGTCAAGAGTCGGAGGACTGGGTGGAAGAGGAAAATCCTGTGTCCGCGGAAGGGAATGTCCAAACAATTCAGGAACCGAACACGAAGGAGACTAGAACAACGTAGAGGCAGACACCCAGGCGCCCACCAGTCTGGGGAGCGAATCGGAGGCTGGAGGCCGTGGCCATCAGTATTACGGATTGATAGGGAACCCGAAGCCCAGCACACGACTAAGAGACTTTCTATGCTGAAGAAGGAAGATACACCAGCTGGCGCTGGATACACAAGATTAGTGAACTGCACTGAATATGTTGCTAAAGTGTGAAGTTTCCGTTTGATAGTATTCTCACATGTTCCGTGGGATAGATGGGATGTAGTGAGCCATCCGGCCACTGCAATACTTTGTTGCAGCACTCATTCCCTGGGCCAGGCTCGGGCCGGGTAGTATAAATAAAGGGCGATGTCAGTTCACGTGGCTGACGCCGCGGAACGAGTGTCTGTGTGCTGGTGTCCCTTACTGCGGCTCTGCATAATTAGGCCGCCATCTCACACTGATCCCTAGCAAGTTGGCTTGTGCCCCAGCCGCATGCCCCTAGGGTCGCCCCCCACCTCGGTGCATCCGCCCCCCATAACAGCGGCCACACGCAGGGCCTGATCTAGAGTTTGGCAGATGCAGGACATCCACCAAACAGAGAGTTGTGACGTCTATACATCCTGAGTGGGGTAGACAGGACATCTGCTGCGTTTTGGAGGGTGTCCTGCATCTACCAATCTCTGAATAAGAGGTCGACCCACACCAAGAGAGTGAACAGCAGAGAAGGGGAAAAGGAGGAGGAACTTAAAGATGGAAATTTTGCCAAAGGGGGACCCTGCAAAGAGTGGCTTTAAGAGGCCGGGCGCATCTGCTGGCATCTTATAGAGGCACGAGGAGGAATCAAGACTCCGCAGCCTCAATAGTTGCCAAGCTGACATGCAATTCCACCGGCCTGCGGTCTTTTCATCAGACCTTTAGATCTTGGCGCTAAGTTTGTAACAAACTAAGCAGTGCACTCATTATGAGTGCTTTCTTTCCCTGTCATCGTTGGAGCAACGCATGCACAAGAAGCGACTTAGAAGACTGTGCCCCACCCTGCAAACCAGAAATCAGAGCCACCTAACAGTCAAAGCAAAAGATAGAGGGGTATTCAGCACTTCCAGATGAAGCACCACCCACTGCCAAGAGCAGTGCAGAAATCCGAGATGCTCGGATGGAGGTTAACGAGGATGCTGTTGGTGGACAGGAGATGAGGGTGGACTGATAAAGAAGACAACGCATTCCTTCAGCCATTGCTTTCTGCACCATCCTATTTACTGCCATTTATAAACTAGCACTGGTGTGGATTATGCACACATAACAGCAGGTGCCTATGGAAACTGTGTTTATCATACATGAGTTAAAAACAGATGTCGGTCCTCTGGCAGCCCATCCTGTGGCTCCTTGAGCCTCCTCGTGGGCCAGGTGGGGCTCTCTGCGTCTCCTCAGTGCAACTGCCCTTCTTCAGTCGAAGACCTAGTATGGGAATACTTCAACCCTTTACACAAAACGATACACAAGGTCTAAACAAAGGATCATATTAAATCGGTCTCAAAAGGAGTTGTCTCTGTATTGTTGACAAGTTCCTATGTTCAGGACGAAAGCACTCACACACCCTTAGGTGGCAAGCTTTATCAAAGCGTCCCTCCTCAAACCGGCCCCAAAGGTTGCCACTGTGGGCTACAACTCCCTTCAACGAGGGAGGACCTCTTGGAGTGTTGTTTGTGATGGTTATGGCCCTATGGGAGCTGTTAGAGTGGATGAGGTACACAGAGAGCATTGTAAGTGCTTTAGGTTGAATAAAATTACCTCTTGGTGGACTGACGAGTTACTTTATTCTGATGTTCCCAAGGGATAGGTTCTAGAATCTGAGTGCATGAAGTTCCAGCAACAAGCACCAGGGTATTTTTGGTCTGAGGTTGTGTCTCGCGAGACGAGAAGTGGGTGCCTGGCAACGCATTTAAAAAAATGAAGGGCAGCTTTAGAACGTCTTCCATGATAATGGAGCCAGTTCCCAGGACTTTGGCAGAAGGCCAGAACAACGCTGAGGAAGAAATATTGTCTGTCGCCTGTTCAGGTATACAGATAATGAGCAATGAAGCTGTTTCTGCAGCTTTATCTCAATCAGCTGCAAAGAACCAAAAAGATATTCCAGAGGATGAGGAAGATTCTGAAGTGGATCCCCGGGGCAGATATGTGCAAAGACTGCAAATTCACGACATGTTAAAACATATCAGGTTAATCTGGGTTTCTAGGAAAAACAAGTTCGGGAGGATGAATTCCTTTCTCAATATGAATCCCCTGCAGATGACAATTTACCCATTCCTGAAGTCATTTAAAATGTCCACCTGTAAGAATGGAAAAAAAATTATACTGGCGATTTTCCACACTTTTTAGCAAAAAGATATGTTTTGTAGTCTTTGGAAGGGAAATGTCCACACCTTTCAAAGGTAAACACGATACTGGCAAGCATGGTTTTTTTATTCTCTTTGGCTTCTGAGGAAGCATCTTTGTGAAAGTGTGTGTGCTCCTTCCCTAACACCTGGTAACATTGGCTATATCAAATTAGCATTATTAATTAATCTGTAAGTCTCTAGTAAATTGGCAATAAATGTGTCCAGGGCCTACCTTGGGGGTTATATGTATTAAAAAGGAAGGGTTGGGCCTGGCAAAAGGTTATTTTGGCAGGTCAAAATAGCAGTTCAAAACTGTACACACAGGCTCTGCGATGGCAGGCCTGAGACATGGTTAGGTTATGTTATGAGGTTTTGTATAGCGCTCGTATACCCGAAGGTGTCTTGGCACTGTGCTGCATATGGGGGATCAGTGAGGCAGGATGAGTCTCTAATAACCTGGGTTTTAGAAGAGCCACATCTTTAATGTTTTTCTAAACTGTAGAAGTGTCTGGGAATTTTCCACAATTTAAAGGCCACAAAGCTTTAACCACCCCAACAGGCAAGTCTGAAATTGGGCACCACCATATTTTTCAAGCCAGAGGAACGTAGGAGTGTAGGAGGTGTATACCCATAAAGCGTTGCCTAAGGGCAACTGGGCTAATATTGTGTAGTGCCTTGAAAGCCATTCTTTGTTTCCCAGGTAGCCAATGCAGTTGATTCAGTGTCATAGATGCTGAATGAATTTTGGGGAGATTAAAAATGAGACAAGCTGCTGCATTTTATAATGTCTGAAGTTCTTGAATCCTTTTTTGCTTTAGGCCGATATACAATCAAATTGCAATAGTCCAGTTTGGACAAAATCAGGGCTGACATGATCAATTTTGGGAGCTTGGAGGGGATGAATGGTACAACTTTTCTCAGAATCTTCAAACAAAAAAAGACTGAGAAGGCTACTTGGTTGATCTGGGTCTCAATGACCCCCAGGTTTCTAATCTTTTAAGCTGGTGATGGGGGAGGTTCCATGTCTGGTGGCCACCAGTCTGGGTTCCAAAAATTGATATTATTTCCAAAGAGCATAACTTCAGGCTTACCCGAGTTTAGGCTAAAGTAGTTTTCTGCCATCCAAATACTGATGTTTTACAAACAGAGACAGAATTTGGAGGCTGTGTGGATCAGATTTCCTAAGGCAGACACCACAATTTGTGTGTCTGCATTGGAGACCACTGAGAAGACAAAGGTTCTGATAAGTTCAACCAGGGGACTAATGTACACATTGAATGGGGTGGAACTTAATGACGCCCCTTGGGGGACACAATAGGGGAGATTCCATGTTTTAGAAAAACATTTTTCCAGGGTGGTATACTGTTTCCTGTCTGCCAGAAAGGATGTTAATAAGGCTAGAGCTTTGCCTCTAATTCCTAGCTCATGCAAGCGATCAATCAGAATGCTGTGATTGACAGTATCGAACGCCACAGAGAGATCCAGAAGTATCAAGGCAGCACTGTCTCCTTTGTCTACAGTGGATCTTATGCTTTCGGCAGCTTTTATGAGGGCTGATCCGGTGCTGTGCTGGTTCCGAAACCCAAACTGTGAATCATTTAGCAAGCTGTTCTCATTTATGAAAGCAGAGAGTTGCTGATTTAGGGCTTTACGGCAGAGGCAGACATGATATGGGTCGAAACATTTGTAGGTTCGGATACTGGAAGGGTGGGCTTTTTTATAAGTGGGAGAATTGCTGTTCTCTTCCATAATTTTGGAAAAATGCCTATATTAATGACTTCATTAAAAAAGTAAGTGTAGGGTGTGCGTTAACGGCCTCAATGGAGGGCATGGGTCATATGGAGGACCCGATTTGGTACTTAATAAGATGTTCTTCACTTGTTCTTGGGATAAACGATTACATTTAGAAAAGTGACATTGTGAGTCAGTTTCTAATTGGCGGTTATATTTATTAACTGGTCTAGGAGTGTTTGAGGTATAAGTTGAGTAAACACTCAACTTTAGTGTGCCACTTTACTAGGGACTTACAAGTAAATTCAATATGCCTGTTGGGTATAGCCAATGTTACCATATTTTAGGGAAAGAGCACAAGCACCTTAGCGCTGGTACAGTGCGCAGAGTCCTCATGCCAGCGAAAACGAAGCCAGCACAAACAGGAGATTGAAGGCAAAATGTTATGAGGAAACCATGCTTAGGATGCCAGGTCTAACACCAATGATACAAAGATAGAAACTTCTCTGAAAAGGGAGTATGTGGCTTTAAAATTCTCCCTTAGTGCTGCAACCTATGCAGCATATTATTTTCAGACTTTATCAGAAGATTTCCAGCTTTTGTTTGATGCACTCCCAGAGCAGAAGGACGTCACAGAAAATCTTGTTAATATGGAAATATTAGCTTAATTCCTTTATGATGTCTCTCTTGACTTCTTCTGGTCGTCAGCAGCAGCAGCAGGTTCCTCGATTGCTGGATGTCATAATTTATGAAGCAGACCCAAGAAGCGTTGATCCTCAGTTATACCTTCACAGGGAAACATTATTTTCTGTTCAATTAGAGGACCTGGTTAAAAAGGCTGGTGAGGAAAAGGTCTTTCATCCGTTCGAACCATATAATGCAAAGAAGTCTTTACGTAAAAGAAAAACAGCCAAGCGCTGCATAATCAACAGCCTTTTCGTGGCTAGGCTCATGGTCTGGGATTCGCTGCAGGAGGAAAATCCCTAATACAGTTGGAATCCCAGCAGCAGCTTCAACCAAATGAATGTCAATAAATAGGCCATGGTGGGAGGAAGAATAGCTTCTTTTTTCCAAACTGGCAAACACTGACATCATACAATTGGGTGCTGCAGGTTGTCTGGCGACCATATTGGATTGTTTTTCATACTTCCCCACAAGAGCCATCATGTGTATAAACTCTATTCCAAAGGTTCCACTGAAGTTACAAGCAATTCGATAAGGAATTTAGATCTTACTATGGAAATAAGCAATAGGTTCAATTTCACAACACCAACATCGGCAGGGTTTCTTCAGTGCTAGATTTGAGCCGGTGGTTTCTGGTGCTTGGCACCAGCAGTTAAATATCAACACCGGTGCCTGTGACAGTCTGCCACAAGGTACCGTGTTCTGGCTAATTTAGAGATGACTACAACAACAGTTAATTGTTAACACAATATACATTAAAATGACTATCACCAGTCGCCCAAGCCATTGTTAAAGCTTGGGGGCCTAAAAGTGTCTCAATCGTCACATCAGTAGTTGTGTGATGGTTAGCAGTTGTGTTGTTACTATAATTGGCAGCATGGCAGGGGCAGTGTGTGGCACAAGCTGCAGTGGCCTCCTGACGAGAGCCCTGGCACTTATCTTTTTACAAATTCAGCACAGTTTTCTATTCTATTCTCTTTTAGGTTCCCAGACCAGACAGAAGGTTCCACCCAGTTCTGGACCTAAAAAACCTCAACAAATTTGTGAAACTCTTTCATTCAAAACGGTTACATTGCAACAAATAACCCTTGCAGTCTCACAAGGAGACTGGATGGCCACAAAGCACTTCTAGGATGCTTATTTTCACGTCCCAATTCAAAACATCCTTTGTTTCGCTGTTGGAAATGAACATTTCCAGTTCAAAGTGTTGTCCTCCTCCCCGAGAATCTTCACAAAGGTACTTACACCAGTGGTGGCACATTTGCATTTACTTGTGGTGCTGATACTCTCTTATCTGGACATATGGTTAATTGCTGCATCTTTTTATCCAAAGTACAAGAAGTTGTACAACGGATTATTCAAATGCTGCCTTCACTGGGGCTGATCTTGAACAAAGATAAGTCTCACCTACCCGTCAACGGGCAATTCATCAGATATGGTTCGATTTAGAGAAGGCTAAAGTATTCCTAACAGAGGATAGGATGATGCACCTCCAAATTCAACTTCATCAGTTACTTCAGTGACTGACAGCTTCCGCCAGGCAATGCTTGAAGATCCCGGGTCTCATGTGCTCTTTCCTCTTGTAAGGCAGTGGTTCCATGGTCATGTTGTCAGCCACTGGCACAGCATGTACTGACTCACTGGTCTCCATCAACCACAACCTAAAAGTTACTGTGACAGCAAACATAGTTTAAGGCTGTCACCGCAGAATCTAGAGGTGGGGGTTCACATGGCAGACCCTCTTCCCCTAATTCTAACAAAAAAAATACTAGTAGGTGGGGTTGAGGGGGCAGCTCTCGAGAATCAGGAAGTGCAAGGGAGGTAGTCAGACTTTGAAATCCTCAACTCCTTGAATTGGAGTAAGTTAGCAGCAGCGGTAAGAGCACTGATTTCCTTTGTGACTGCAGTGATGGGAAAACCCGTCTTAATCAGAACCAAGTTGCAAAGGCCTATATAAACTGGCAAGCACCACTAGCCAAATAAAATTTCGATATGGCCAAAAGTGAGCCTTTACTCAATCCAGGCAGTGTATATTTCAGCGTCAGCCAATGTTGGGGCAGACAGCATGGTTTAGAATATTTCATCGTCCACAGACTTCCGACTGACTCTTCAATCCTTTCAGTTAGTGATGGATCACTAGACCTATTTGTGTCACCATCAAATGCACTTCTAATATTGCTCTACACAGAAGGGCCACGTCTAGAAGCTTGGGGTATTGATGCATGGCCAGAGCAAGTACTGTATGGCTTGCTTCCATTTCTACTCCAGAAGGTGCCTCAGCTGAGTCAGAGGGAGAGCCTGATAGTATATCTCATAACCCCGCACTGGCCGTGACACCAGTTGTTTTTTTGACAACACAGCTTGCAATAGAGCCATGTCTCCCTCTCTCTTTTTATATGAGCCCCGTACAGTATCCTGCTCCGTCATCAACACAAATATGTCAATTACATTTGAGGGCCTGGAAGTTGTATGGTCTGGGTTGCAATGTCTAGGGTATTCAAGAGAAATGGCATGTGATAAAGCATATGTAAGCCTTTGGAAACACTTCTGTTCCTGGTGTGTGGTAATGGGAATTGATCTAGTTTTGCAGAATACATTTAACATTTGAATTTTCTCAGAGAGGTTTTTACAAAAGGTCTATCCCCTTCTACACCGGGTTCTCAGTGGTCAGCCATAACATAATAAACAGATTCTAGAGGGAGCTTTAGTCCATTTTACCTTTGGTTAAGATACCATTTTAAAATGTTTCAGATTTAAGAAACGCATCATGTCCACTCCGATACTTTCCTGGGATCTTTACTCTGTTTTGGAAGGTTTATAAAAGGAACCATTTAAACCATTCGAACAAGCCGACATAGCATAGTTGTCAAAGTGGCATTTTTACTGCCCATCACCTCTGCCAAAAGAACCTCTCTGTTATTCACTTTTTCATCATTTGAATTTTTTCCTGACTGAGTGATGCTGAGCCAGATCCAAAGATCAAACCGGAAATACATTCTTCTGTCCACACAAACCAATAAATCATTCTTCCAGTCCTACACTCTGGCCATTCCTTCTTCTTTAGATGCAAGAAGAGATGTAATGATATTCTTAAAGAAAACAAAACCATTCAGATTTTCCCAGCCTTTATTTGTGTCATATGGTTTGGCACTAAAAGGGAAAAAAAACCTTTACTACCACCATCAGAAGAGGGGTACGACAAGCCATCTCCAAAGCTTATGATTTAGTGAGTTTAGATCTAGATGGAAAATTCACAGGGATGTCAACCAGAGCACTAGCAGCTTCATGGGCTGAAGTGGGAGGAGTTTCTACACAAGAGATTTGTAGAGCGGCCACATGGACTACACACAGTAGTTTCTGTCTCATGAATTGGACATGTTTTCTTCTGATGCTGACAATTTTGCTTTTTCTGTTTAGAAAACAGCAATGAGGTCATTGCTGAGCTATTTTTTTTTGTTTAAGAAGTTTTTATTGAATTTTCAGAGAGAGAAAAAAACAAATGATACAATAAACGAATATTCCAATATAATGCCATACAGAAATAATATATAGACAAAATTGGTTTACACTAACTGGGCAGACAAAAAAGGATCAATAATAGGGTAATTAAGGAAAGGGCACTGGTAAACAGGATAGGAGGGAAAGGGGAGAGGAAAAGAGGAAAGACAGAAGAGAAGAGAGAGAAAGAGAGAAGAGAAAACCAGAGAGAAAAGAAAATGAATTATCACATGGGAGGGTGCGAGGAAAGATAAGTAGTAAAAGGGAGCCAAAGAAGATCAACTTTAATTTTTTGGGAAACAGAAGAGGAGGAAACGGAAGCAATCCTATGTTCGTCACAAATAAAATTCCACCAAGTAATTGACGACAATTTAGAATTGTCTTTCCAGGCAGACAGGATCACTTTAAATGCTAATGCAATAAAAAGATCAAATAACCTAGAGCTAGGTAAAGTAGTTTCCATATCAGGAGCTAAAGAACCTAAAAAGATATTAACAAAAGTTAAGGTAGCATTAAAGTTGAAAACTAACATGCATACATTCCAAATTGAATTCCAAAAAGATAGAACAGATGCACATTCATATAGCTGATGAACTAATGTACCAGTTTCGCTAGAGCAGGACCAGCAAAGAGGAGAGGATGTAGGGGAAAACTTACAAATAGCAACAGGAGTAACAATGGCTCTATGATACAAAAAAAACAAAGATTGGGTTATCCTGGCTGCAGCCGAAACTTTAAATAATTTCGACCATAGTGTGTCCCAACTATCAACAGAAAGAGAGATGGATAGGTCCATTTCCCATGCATTTTCAATATTGGATTTAGAACGAACATTACCATTAGATAACAATAACTTATAAACAGTGGCAGCTTTAAGTTTATGAGCCGGGAATAGAGAATATAATGGTGAAGAGGGTATTAAAGGAGGTGGTTCTGATGGGAGAGAGTAAGTAGCTAACTGGGTTTGTATAGCATTAGTAATGATAATATATTCCTTGTAAAAGGAGTCAGGTAGCTGATATCGTGTTTGTAGTTCTTGGAAGGAGATAATAGAAAACCCATTCAAAAACTGATGCACAAAAAAAATCTCCTTTTCCTTCCAGTATTTGTAGTAAAATGATCTACCTTTATATTTAAGAAATTTATTATACCATAGGGTAGAAGTTAAAAAACATTGGATAGGGGATAGGTCTTTAAGAAATGTATTGCACAACAATTCACGGGAGTATTTTAATACAGGGCTTTTAGACAAAAAGGTGCAGTTGGACATAAATGTAACATGTTGAAACTGAAACTCTTTTAAAAGCGAACGCTCAAAAATAATCCATCGAGGTATAGGCGTATCGCCAAAATCGAAGGCCAATGAGAAAGATTGTTTAATCAAGAAGGCAGAGTGGTACAATTTAAAATTAGGAAAACGCACTCCCCCCTCTTCCTTGGGACGAATAAGTTTATTCAAAGCAATGCGGGAGTGTTTATTGTTCCATAAAAATTTGATACATAGAGAGTTTAATTGGGAAAAAAATGTATTTGGGATTTTGACAGGGAGCATAGATACCGTATATAGGATATGAGGAGTAACCATCATTTTAATAGTATCTAGTCTACCCCACCATGATAAAAATAAGGGGGACCACACGAGGAGAAGAGATTTCAATTTATTCATTAGTGTGTTAAAAGTGAATTTAATAGTATCCGCTATATTGGAGGCAAACCAGATGCCAAGGTATTTAATTTTAGAAGGACACCATGCAAAGGCAGTATCAGCAAACATAAATTGATAACATATCGAATTTAAAGGGAGAACCTCCGTTTTAGATAGGTTAAGTTTGTACCCAGAAATGGAAGAATAAAGGCGGACTTCCTCTAAAAAAGGGGGAAGAGATTCACTCGGATTGGACATGTATACCAATATATCATCCGCGTAGGCAGATAATTTAGTTTCAACAGACGCAGAGGCAAAACCTTTAATTTTGGGGTTGGTTCTAATACGCTCAAGGAAGGGTTCCAAGCATAGGATAAAGAGTAATGGGGAAAGTGGACAACCTTGTCTGGTGCCTCTAGATAGGGGGAAAAATTGAGAAAATTGGTTATTAACAAAAATACTAGCCCTCGGACATGAGTATAAAAGTTTAATAAAAGAAATAAAGTTAGGGCCAAATCCAAACCATTGTAGTGTGTGAAACATAAACTGCCAATTTATACGATCGTATGCTTTTTCAGCATCCAGGGACAAAGCAGCCAGAGGATCTTTATAATTTTTACCATGGGAAAGGATGTTCATGAACATTCTAGCATTATCGGAAGCCAATCTACCTTTGACAAAACCCACCTGATCAGTCTTGATCAGTAGGGGTATGATAGTATCAAGCCGTGACGCAATAATCTTAGCGAAGATCTTGCAGTCATAATTGATTAGTGAGATTGGGCGAAATTTTTTACAAAAAGAGTGATCTTTATCAGGCTTAGGAATAATAACGATCAAGGCATCCATAAAGGAGCCAGATGCTTTCGCGTCAGTAATGAAGGAATTAAAAAGCTGCAATAATTTTGGGGCAAACAAAGATTGGAAAGTACAATAAAACTCCACCGGTAATCCATCCGGACCAGGGGCTTTTGACTTCTTCAAAGCTTGTAGGGCAGTAAGTATCTCTTGTAAAGTAATATCCGCCTCTAAAGCGGAGAACTCAGCATTTAGAGACGGAGGTGCAGGGAGCCCAGAAAAGAAATTATCAAGGTTATGAGAGGAGGGGAATGTATCATCAGAGTAAAGAGATTGATAGTAGTCATGAAAGACCGCTGCAATTTTTTCATCAGAGGACACCAGATTATTAGTGGATTCATCCATGATCGGACCAATGGTCTTACGTTCAGAGCGAATTTTAAAGTAATTCGCTAGCATTCTACCTGCTTTATTTTGCCCTCCGTGAAATTTAGACTTTATTCTAAGTAAAACATTGCAGGCATCAACAGTCGCAATCTTGTTAAGGTTGGTTTTAGCTGCAATTAAATTCTTTAGTGCGTCTGCATTGTTAGAGGAGAAATAATCATGCTCTAATTTTTTAAGCTGTTGTAATTGGTCCTCATACTTTTTCACATTGGCCTTCTTTTTCCGGGACACAAAAGAAATAGTAAAAGCACGGAGAGCCGCCTTAAAAGTATCCCAGTTGTTGGGAATGGAAGTGTCAGATGGGTTGTTAAAGGTAAAAAATTCATTAATAAAGGAGGTGGCTTCTTTAAGGTAAACTGTATCCGATAACAGGTGAGTGTTAAACTTCCAGCGATTAAATTTAGTGGAGGTAAGTGAAAGGTCAAAAACAGCATAAACAGGGGCATGATCCGAGATAAAAATAGAGCCAATTTCAGATTTTTGGATAGACGGGAGTAGGGGTTTGCTAACCAAGATATAATCAATTCTGGATCGGGTTTGGTGTACATTAGAAAAAAACGTATATTCCAATAAATCAGGATTACAAGTTCTCCAGACATCATACATTGGGCGAGAGGCAATGGCCGATTGAAAGGATTTATGGGTCTTATCCGGTTGAAATTTGTACTTAGATAAGCGGTCCGAAAAAGGGTCCAACCATTGATTAAAGTTGCCTGCAACAATAATATTAGGACAGTCAGCAGTGGAGAGGAGAATTTTGATATCATTCCAGAATTTTGGATCCGGTTTCACAGGACCATAAATATTTAACAAGAATAACGTTTTATTGTGTAAAACAATCTTGGCCATTACCCATCGACCTGCATCATCATTTTGAGAAGATATTATTTGCACAGACAAAGTTTTATGAAACAATATGGCAACCCCCCCTTTTTTGTTAACTGCAGGAGAAAAAACAACTTGGCCTACCCACTGCCTTTTTAATTTCAGCGACTCAGCATCATTACAGTGAGTTTCTTGAAGAAAGGAAATTTGAGAGTTGAGTTTAGATAAATGAGAAATTACCTTTTGTCTTTTAACCGGATTTCCAAGACCACGGACGTTCCACGTAACAAAATTACACATACGCGAGGGTCAGGGGAATGAGATACACATGGTGTAGAAATACTTCAAAGACAAGACGACACTGGAAGACAAAATGCGCATAGAAGTTACAAAAAGAAACAACAAAACATAAAACCACATTACTAAGAAAAATCAACAAGCCCTTGGCAATGAAATAAGTAGAGAGAAGTCTGAAAGCGCCATAACCGAGAAAAAATGAAGGAAAAAAAAAAAAAAAAAACACAAAGAGGAAACATGGGAAATCTCGAAAGAGGAAAAGAGTGACGCACCAACCAAAGAAAGACTGAAGTAAGAAAGTGTGAGAAAGAGCAGGGGAGGGAAAGAAGGTAAGCAGACGTAGAAAGTGTAGAAAAGTAGAGAAGAAAAACAGGTCAAGGAGGAGAGTCCAGACCTGAAAGACACCAATAAAAAAGTGAGGTTGGAGCGTGATGAGACCGGAGAGAAGACAGCGGTACATATCACATGGATAAGATTGGAAGCAGGAATAAACCTGGTAATTGTAAGGAAGGAGCAACGGATAGGCGATATGAAGGAAAGAAGAAAGAATTGAACAAGTAAGAGCCATTAACGAAGAAGAAGAGACGTGATTAACAAACATGCAATAAGCAATAGAGCGTACGAAGAACTATACATAAGAAATATCTATGGTAACCAGAAAAAAGCTTTTGAGAACACCACACTAAAGCAGCAATGAGAAAAGCACTCAATGATTTGTGTCCATATTCCGAGAGGAGATGCTATTGAGGAACAGTTTCAGTTTTCCCGGATCATCAAAGGACCTTGTCTGGCCATCGTGTGTGATCTTGCAGATGGAGGGATGAAGTATGCCATATTGGACGTTCAAGTGTCTCATTTGTGGACGTAATGCAAGCAATTCTTTGCGTCGAGCGTTGGTCGCATTAGAGACATCTTGCGAGATAAAGATATTGTGGCCTGACCACGAAAGGTGACGTTTAAGTTTAGCTGCTTTGAGTACAGTCATAAGTTCTGTGAACTCCAGAAAAAGCATGATGATACCACGTGGTTTGGCAGAATTCGGTTGAAGACGACCTAAGCGGTGAGCTCTTTGTATATTCAAGGGTGAAGATGACTGAAGGCCCAAAAGATCATGAAGGAATTTTCGGAGGAAAAGCAACATATCGGGACCCTCAATATTCTCTGGCAAACCAAAAAGACGGAGGTTATTCCTTCGATTACGATTTTCCAAGTCCTCAGTATGGAGCTTTAGCTTGTGAATCTCTTGTTCCAATAACGGTATTTTTGTGGCAACATCTTGAGTGTCACTGACGCGCTGTTCTAACTCAGTCACCCTACCTTCCATGACAATCCATCGGTCCTCTATTTGCTGCAACTTTTCATTTGTGGCGACCATAAAGGGTTGAAGACCACGCACTTCCTCTAGTATATTATCTAGTACTGGGCTTTGTGACGAAAGAATAGGTGAAGGCGGGTCATTCTTCTGCCTTTTAGGCTTTGCACCAGAAAAAGACGGTTTACTTGGAGGATGGGAGTCACTAGACATCTTGGCACTTTGACTTGACACCTTCTTGGCGGGAAAGAGTATGCGGAATTCTCTCATACGTTGTATAATTTGACGAAGAGTCTCATATGGCCATTACAGCATCACCTTAGAACAAATAAAGCCGTTCCGCATCCAGCCTGTAGTTCTGTAAGTACAGGAACATAGGGGTTAATCACGGCTTCTGAAGAAGAAAAAGATTATGAAACCTTCCCCTGAGAGAAAAACGGCACAAAACAAGCATGGCCAGGGGTTAGTGGCAACTGCAGAACTTAAAACAGACTCCCTCTCGAAGAAAAATGAAGCATTAAAGCATTAAAGTATGACTGAATCCTGGAGGTGCGTGCGCGGTACTGCAGGAATGAGAGACGGGCGCCGCGACACAAAATGGCGGCCGCCCAGTATTACCTCAGGAAATCAAACCGCCACGTCTCCGGGTGATAGGAGTGATACAAATCGCCGTTGAAGGGCAATTCCGAATCACGACATGCTCCGCTGACGAATTCTTATGAAGACAGCGTCCGCAGCTCGCTGGGAAGCCTTCCACGAAGCTACATAGCACCGCGTCCGAGCGGAGCTATCAGAGATCCGCCATCTTCCCTCGGCGTCCAAGCCACGCCCCTCGTCATTGCTGAGCTATATCTTTCTGCATCATTTCATATAATTTCTTATCACATCACATCCTATCATTGTTCAATGCCTTCATAAATCTTCAAGAGTAATGGCTATGACGAGGAGGGCAATCATAGGGGAAATGAACAAATTACTTACCAATAATCTACATTTCGTGTAGGATGGTAATCCTGATCATAGCACCAACCCGCCCTACCCCACCTCATGAGACACAGTTATATGTAGTTTTGATACAGGAAGAGTGATGGGGGAGGGACCTTTTAGCTCGTTACTGTTTGACTGTTTCATAAGAATAGAAGAAAAGCTTGGGTAGCGTCTCCCTGTCAGAAGGCGTGGTGGCCTCTTCAGGAATGCCTATGAAAAGGACTATCCTAAGGAAAATGAGCATTATCAGTAAGTATTTGTTTCATTGCAGGCAATGTAGCATTAAGGAATTAGCACACACACAGTATGCTGCCTGATTACTTTTACAAGTGTGCAACCCTATTGGTGCCTGTACGCAATATTCAATTTTTCATGTAAGCATGGGTGTACAATGTGTTTATTACTTTTCAGTGCTCAAGTTGAATGGAAATTAAATTTTTTGTTGTAGAAATGAATTGAAATATTTTTGAGGGTCAGCTCATTTTCAAATAGAAGCTCTCATATCTGGTACGATCTTCCTGTTTCTTCTTTTGACACCGTCCCTCTGGTGAAAGTGGGTGGAAAATGGGAGTGATGAACTTATAGCCCTACCTTTCTGTTTTGTATTCTCTCCTCCGCTTTACTTAACCTGCCTTCAACTCTCTTGAGAAGTACTTGTGTGCCTGAAATGATTCTTATGAACATCATTGATTTTGTGACTTAAAGCATAGTCGGGTTTATTTAATGACGGAATTGCAGGATTACCTACTATTCAAACATAGCAATCTTTCAGCTGAAGAATGCTGACCTGCACTTTTGTAGCACTTTAAAAGTTAACAGAAAAGTCTCTAGTACTGGGTCTCAAAAGAAACCTTCATAATTTGGCAGGAAAATCCTGCTATACATACGCCAAGTTATTCTGCAGCAGCTATAGGTTCTGGCTTCCACTGTCACATGTGCAGCCGCCATACGTGCAAACCGCAGTGCACAAAAAGTACTTTACACTTTGTGCTTGAATGGGGTGAAAGTAACATGTACTGCTTCTTCCTCAGCGGTTAGGTGATGTCAAGGACTACATGGTACATCCTCAATGAGTAAGAACTGTGAAAAGGAAGGTTCAATCAATCAATCAGGTGTTTGTTAAGCGCGACTACTCACCTGTAAGGGTCTCAAGGCGCTGGGGGGTGGGTGGGTAACAGGTTCCAGTCCATCAAGGAGGGGGTATGTCGAAGAGCCAGGTTTTGAGGTTTCTTGCGTAGATGGGGAGCGATGTTATCTGTCTGAGGTGGAGCAGAAGGTCGTTTCAGGCTCTACGTGGAAGGAGAAGGAGCGGCCTCCCGATCTGATCTTTCTGGTGCGGGGGACCACGGCGTAGGAGACCTGGGCTGATCATAGGGTCCTTTGGGGTGCGTGGAATTTGAGTTGGCTGTTCAGGTATGCTGGTCCGGTGTTGTGGAGGGCCTTGTGAGCGTGGGTTAGCATCTTGAAGGTGACTCTAGCTTCAATGGGGAGCCAGTGGAGTCTGTGCAGGTGCTGGGAGATGTGGCAGTTTCTTGGCAGGTTAAGGACCAGTCTAGCTGCGGCGTTTTGGATGTTCTGTAGCTTGCGGTGAGGTTTTTGTTTATTCAGTCATAGAGTGCGTTGCTGTAGTCAAGCCTGCTGGTGACCAGGGCGTGAGTGACGGTCTTTCTGTGTTCGAGGGGGATACATTAGTAGGTCTTACGTAGGAGGCAGAGGGTGTGGAAGCAGGAGGACGAGACGGAGTTGATCTGGCGGTCCATTTTGAGCTCTGAGTCCAGGATGATTCCCAGGTTGCGTGCGTGGTCCGTGGGGGTGGGCGGGCTTCCGAGGGTGGGGGCCACCAGGTGTCGTTCCAGGCGCCGGGGTTTGGGCCCATGATGAGGACTTCCATTTTGTTGGTGTTTAGTTGTAGGCAGCTGTTTTTCATCCATTTGGCGACGGCTTCCATGCCTTCTCGAAAGTTGTGTCTGGCGGTGTTGGGTTCGTTGGATAGGGAGAGGATGAGTTGGGTGTCGTCTGCTTATGACACAATGTTGAATCCGTAGTTTCTGACGATGGGGGCGAGCGGAGCCATGTAGACGTTGAAGAGCTTAGGGCTGAGGGAGGACCCCTGGGGGACTCCGCAGGTGGTAGGTGTAGGGTCAGAGAGGAAAGGGTGGAGTCTGACCCGCTGCGTTCTGCCGGAGACGAAGGAACGGATCCAGTCAAGGGCCTTGTCTTGGATCCCTGCGTCGTGGAGTCTGCGTATTAGGGTGCGGTGAGAGACTGTGTCGAATGCCAGTTAGAGGTTGAGGAGGATGAGGGCTGCTGTTTTTCCTTTGTCCAGTAAAGTACGGATGTCGTCTGTTGCGGCGAGGAGGGCGGTTTCCTTACTGTGTTTTTTTCTGAAGCCGGATTGGGAGGAGTCGAGGATGTTGTGCTCTTCAATGAATGTGGCGAGTTGGCTGTTGATGGCTTTCTTGATGACTTCCGCTGGGAACGGGAGCAGGGAGATGGGTCTGTAGTTTTTGAGGCCGGTGGGGTCCGCCGAGGGTTTCTTTAGGAGAGGGTTGATCTCAGCGTGTTTCCAGTCAGGGAATGAGGCGGTTGCCAGAGAGCGGTTTATGGTGCGACAGAGCATGGTGCGATGGGGTCGGTGGCTCTGTTGAAAATGTGGTGAGGCAGGGGTCCATGGGGGCCCCGGAGTGTATTGACTTCACCGTCTTCAGTGTGTCTTCGGTGGTGAGGACTGTCCAGTTGTCGACCGCTGGCTTCAGGGTGTCGGGGGTAGTTGGTAAGGGTTCAGTGTGTTGGTTGTCTTTGTCGAAGTTGTCGTAGATGCTCTTGATTTTGTGGTGGAAAAAGGTGCTGAGTTTGTCACAGAGGCCTTGTGATGGAGGGATGTCGGTGGACTCGCTGGTGGGTTGGGCGAACTCCTTGATGATGTTGAAGAGTTCTTTGCTGTTGTGCGCATGAGTGGAGATTCTGTCTTCAATCGCTTTTTTCCTCGTTTTTCTGATGAGTTGGTGATGGGCGTTGGTGGCGGCTCTGAAGTTGTTGTGGGCTTCTGTGGATTTGGTGTTCCTCCAGGCCTTTTCGAGGCGGCGGCAAGTGCGTCTGGACTCTTGAAGTTCTGTGGTGAACCATCTAGCTATCTTGGCGTGGGTGTTGTTGTTTTTCTTGAGGGGGGCTATGGTGTTGGCGTTGTCGGAGATCCATCTGTGCAGGGTTCGGGCTGTATTGGGGTTGTCGTTTTCCGCAATGGTTGGGGTGGAGTTGCTGAGTGATGAGGTTAGCTGGTTGTCTGTGATTCTGGTCCAGTTTCTTCGTGGGAGCAGGTGCTGGTGTCTGTGGATGGTGGGTGTTCTGAATGTGAAGTGGACACATCGATGGTCAGTCCATGGGAGTTCGGTGGTGTGGCTGAAGGTGATAGAGTTTCCTGTTGTGAAGAGGGGGTTGAGGGTGTGTCCTGCTGAGTGCGTGGGTTCGGTCACGATCTGGCAGAGTCCAATGTTGTGGAGGCTGTCCAGGAGGGATGCGGTGCTGGGGTCCAGTTGGTTGTCGAGGTAGAAGTTAAGGTCTCCAGTAGGGTGTAGTTGGTGGACGCGATGGCATGCGGGGAGATGATGTCCGTGATGGAGTTGGCAAAAAGTCCGCAGGGTGCAGGGGGTCGGTAGATGAGGGTTCCTCGGAGGGTGGAGGTGGGGCTGGCCAGAATCTTGAAGTGAAGGTGTTCCATCAGGTCTGTGGGCTCGTCGGGGAGTGTGCTCAGGCGGAAGGTGGATTTGTGGACGATGGTGATTCCTACTCCCGGGCAGGTGGGGCGGTCCTTCCTGGAGATCTTGTATCCTTGGGGGATGGCGATGACGATGTCCAGTCCCGAGGTGGTGTTGGTCCAGGTTTCGGTAAAGAATGTTACGTCCGGGGTGGTGCTGTCGAGGAGGTCCCAGATTTCGGTGGCGTGTTTGTGGAGGGATCGGACGTTGAGGAGGATGCATTGCAGGGTCTTCGGTTTGGTTGTGTTCTTGCGGGCGGGTTGCACTGGGTCCGTGGTCTTGGCGGTGCTGCAGGTGTGCCGGCAGCGGTGACAGCTGAAGGGTTGGTGGGTGTCAGCTGGTGATGCTAGCTTGCAGTTGTTGTTGCGGCCTGGGTTGAGAGCTTGGAATGCCGTTGGGTCGTAGCGTTGGCGGTGCAGAGATCCAGGGTTCCTGGCGCTGGTCGCAGTCGGATCGCAGACGGCACAGACGGGCTTGCCTTTGGCGCGTCGGCGGCCGCCATTAAGTAGGGGTCGGGGAGGGCTGGACAGCTGGGAGGCGGAGGCGGAGAGGGGAGCTGGATTGGGCCGGTCGCACTGGTAATGCTGGTGGGGGAGGGGCCGCGGGGGCAGCAGCGACGAGGAAAAACGGGCTGAAAAAGGCAAAAGGAAAAAGGCAAAAAGAGCGAGAAAGGTGCAAATAAGGCAGCAAAAGTGCAAGAAAGAATGGAGGAAAGACACAGAGGACAAAGAAGCAGAGGGAAAGGGGAAGATTGAGATGAGGTGAAAAACGAGTGAAAAACAGAGGAAAGACACAGAAGGAGAGTAAAGGGCGGAGCTTGAAATGAGGGGAAAACAACAGAAAATGGAGGAAAGGCCCAGAAGGAGAGTGAAGGGGGGAGACGGAAGTGAGGGAAAAAAAGGAGGGAAAAAGGAGAGAAAAAGCGGAGCGAGAGAATGGAGACAGAGGTCCACTGGACCACCAGGGATGAGGCGCAGGTTAAACCTGCGGGTGGAGGAGGGCCTTGAACACCAACACTTGAGAGTGCTCGGGGGAAGGCCTCACTCAATGGTGGAGCTGCGAGGGAGGGAGAGCAATTTCACTGACAATGAGTCAGTGGTCTTGCTCGCCTGCCCCAGCAGCGGCCGCCATTAAGTAGGGGTCAGGGAGGGCTGGACAGCTGGGAGGTGGGAGCGGAGAAGTGAGCTGGATTGGGCCGGTCACACTGGTCGTGCTGGGGGTGATGGGCTGCGAGGGCAGCAGCGGCGGGGGAAAACGGGCTGAAAAAGACGAACGGAAAAAGGTGAAAAAGTGCAAATAAGAAAGAGTGGAGGAAAGACACAGAGGACACAAAAGAAGAGTGAAAGGGGGAGATTGAGATGAGGAGAAAAACGAGTGAAAAACGGAGGAAAGACACAGAAGGAGAGTGAAGGAGGCAGCTTGAAATGAGGGGAAAATGACAAAAAATGGAGGAAAGACCCAGAAGGAGAGTGAAGGGGGGAGATAGAAGTGAGGGAAAAAAACAAGTAAAAAAGGAGAGAAAAAGCGGAGCGAGTGAATGGAGACAGAGGTCCACTGGGTCACCAGGGATGAGGCGCAGGTGAAACCTGGAGAGTGAAGGGGGGAGATAGAAGGTTGATCTGGCAATGTCAGCATTTCTTACCAGTCACCCAGTTCACACCAAGTGCTGGTCTTCCTTTCAAAAGGGCTTTGATCCTCCCCCCCCCCCCCCCCCCCCCCCAAGCTCTGAACCAGTTTCCACCATGAGGGCAACTGCTTGAAAATGTGTGTGACTTCTTGTGGTTTTTGTAAAAACATGAATGGGGCAAGATTTACTCTCAGGGCTTTGGCAAATGGGTGGCCTGTCTTCAGGGTGTGGACTGATTCCAGTAAGTAACAATTGTGAAGAAGAAGATCTGGACTCAGAGTAATGAAGAGTACCCCTAGAAAATCACAACATTGCTCATCTTCTCACAGAGCACATAATGACCAGGAAAGCAATACGAGGTGGAGATATTGCCGGGAGAAGCCGAGCACACTGCATTTTTAAGCTTTGAATAGTGTAGATAAGGGATCATGGCTGGAAGGTTCAGGCGGCAAGGGACTGGTTCCCATAAAGTGGGCACTGGAAGTGTTAATTTAAGACAGGGCCCTGCCACAGTTTTTATGTGAGAGGTGGTTTAAATAGTTAAGAGCCAGTGGCTGTTTGGAGGAAATGTAGCAGCATTAGTTCACATCCTCAAAGTAACCAAGGGAACATACCACACAGAAACATAGGACCACTCCTAAGGCATAAATTGCGCAGAACAATTAAATAGAAAACACGGAATTAAACAACCGCTGTCCTCCCAAACAGCAACGCAATGGAATAATGCAGTACAAATACTTAAGAGCACAAGCAAAAGCATAACACATCACAACCACAACAACAGACAACACAATACATGTGTACACACATTCCTGCCGCACATTGCCACCTCTCGGAATCTGTTTCTGTTTCTGTAGTACAGCAGTGAAACTGTTTGCACCAAGAACAACCTCACAATCCACTAAGGACATGTTATAGCATCAGTCACAAATGTATTGTAAACCGGCTCAAACCTTGCTAACCTTAGAAAAACCTTTCATCTCTCGGCTGTAGGAGTGGGCAAAAGGAGTTTCTACTTTCATAAAAAAAACTACAATCTGTTTGCACTGTGGGCTCAATACCTGTTTCTCTGTTTGCTGCCTGGAAGCGCTCTGAGGCAACATTTGAAGCACTACAAAATCTATACTCTCCTGCACACATACATGCACGCTTCACCTGCACGCTTCCCATTAGAGGATATGCAAGGCAAACAGGTGCAAACATCTGTGAACACTTATGAACCTGGTGAGTGTGCCAACCCGCTGCTGAGTCCTCTGCAACAAATTACCACTGCCCCAAACACAATGTGAGCACCATTAATTTACCAAGCATCACAAAACAGATGGTGCATTTCAACCCAAAGGGCGGTCTGAAAGGATGTTGGCAGGAGGTGAAGAGGGGTCTGTAGTGTGCAGAGCTCTGACTCATCCGGCTAAGTTTCATCAGCATGTGTTGCACGTGTGAACAACTTGTGTCAGTGGTTTCCTTGCAAAGTGGCGAGGGTGAGGGCATTAAACCTGACTCACTCTGGTTAAAGAGCGGCACGCTCTGCGGTCAGCCTCGACCCCGAGTGAAGGAGCCCTAAAAGCAAACTCTGCATGGTCGCAGCAGAACTACCCAATGGGTATGTTATGGTCAGGGCCGCTGAATTTATGCAGCAATGGGGGACCAAAGTATGCGGCAGAAATGAGTAAAATATGCTGCAAGGATGCGGCATTAGGTAGCACATTCTGTTGCATTATTAGACCACCATTTTGTAATTTCAACACACGGTAAAAACAAAGGGATCCAAATAGTATAGAAAATTTAGAAAAAAGAAAGGTTTGTCAAGAAAGAAAACTATATATACACGTCTGATTATCTAGTAAGGCTTTTAAGCATAGGATTGTCACAGTGCCATCGACGCCGACCTAGAAAGGGGCAAAGTATTTTGCCATTTCTACAGCAGAGTCTTTAAGCACAGGATTAGCACAGTGTAATCCATGCAGAGCTGTAAAATGACAAAAGCCTTTTACCACTCCAGGCACAGCATAAGAGCTTTGGTTTGGTAAAAAACACCATCAAATACAACCTGGAATGACTCAGAGCAACCCTTGGTATATGTTCTCACTTTTTTCATGCTTCAGAATAAAACCTTTCTCCAAATTCATCAGTTCGGGGCAAGGCTTGGGCAACATGCTTAACTGAGTCTCAATCTTCAATGTTTAATACATGGAAACAGCAATGAACTACTAAAATGTGACCAGCTAAGCAACACGCGCTGTATTTATTTACCAACTTTAGCTTTATTAGAGCAGTAAACTTCATTGTGAAATCTGGAAATTAAGAGGAGGATTTTGGATTTTTTACTTACTGCACAAATCCATATTTATGCAGAAAATGCTATTATGACAGAATCACAGAATTCCTTTTCCATGTTTATTGTGTATATCTTAGTATTTTTTTAAACTTTATAAATGACTTAACTTACGGCCTCGTTGCCCTTATGTGACTTGCAATATCCATATAATGTATGTCAGGGGGTACATTTTCCCATGTATAACAATGTATATTATAAATAAAAAATGCAAGCACAATTGCTATTATATTGAGAACTCACAGGTACGCCTTTTGCAAAATCTCTATAACTCATGCCTTGAAAACTGCTCACATTTTGTGGTAAAGACATTTGTGGTAAAGGCATATGCATTGTAGAAAAGTAGGTACATAAAAAATATATATATATATATTTTAAACAAATAGTTTTTATAAATACATTTAAATATATATTATATTTTACTTTCTCTCTCTCTCTCTCTCTCTCTCTCTCTCTCTCTCTCTATATATATATATATATATATCCCCTACTAGTGGTCGCCAGGAGGTAGTTATAGTTAGGACCTCGTTTCTATAAGAAAAGTATATTTTCATTTGCCAATATCTTTGGCGTCATTTGATGAATCTTCACGAAAGTTCCAAAACTAATATGCCACTCACTTTAGCTGCTGTGTTAAAAGTTTTGGGGTGATTCCCCAAGCGAGGCCCGAGAAAAAGGGGGGGGGGGGGTTCCAAAACGCTTTTTCTCCATGTTAATTTCTGTAGGAAACTTTAGTCACAGCTACAGCCCGAACTGCTGAACAGAATTACACCAAATTTGGCAAAAAGGTCACTCTTGGTTCAGAAAGCACTCTTTTTGTTAAATGGTGTAAATCCGTTTAGTAGTTCCTGAGAAATGTAAAGATTTCTCAGATATAAAACTGTGGCTGCGGTGGATCCTCGAACCTTCCCGATCTTGTGCCTGAGATCTGATTGGCTGCCAACACTTCAAACCAGGAAGTGTTGGAAGCCATCTTGTGACTCGGTTGAACTGAGTCACAAGACAAAATGTGAAAAAACAAGAAAAGGGGGCAGGGTAGAAACACCCTGACCCTCTAGGCCTGGTCAGGGGGTTCCACAGGGCCCCAGAGGGCCAGAAAAAGCATTTAATTTGTTAAAGAATTTTGGAAGGAATCACAGTGGATCTGCAAATCCCACCATACAAAAAATAAAACGAAGCTCGGTCTCTCGCGCTTCCTTTAATTAGGCCTCTGGGTTGGTCAGTTCCTGGGGCCAATCTGAAGTAATAATGTGGGGCGGCACGGACCCCCACAGCCCTGTGGACTGCCACCTCCCTGGAGATAATTGTATAATAAAAAGTGTGGGGGGCACCTGCTCCCCATGCAGCCCTGGGGGCCACCACCTCCCTGGGGCTATTGTATTGAAATGCGGGGGAGCCACTTGCCCTTCCCGCCGCCTCAGGGACCACTACCTCCCTGGGGCTACTTTACAACATGCATGTGGGGCACCTGTTCCCCCCCACCGCAGCCTCGGGGACCACCACCTCCGTGGGGCACAAATTAAGTAAAGACTGGGCTCTGTTGAGGACCCCCAGCCCCGGGGACAATCACCTCCGTGGGGGGCTACAATGTGGATGGGAGTGAGGCTGTGTGACCCCCCTCCAGGAGCCCTCCATGGCCCTGGGACCGCCACCTCACAGGGCCTGCTCCAGCAATGGCCTGGGGTGCCCACAACCGGAATATTGGAGTTTGCAATGGCTTGGTGTTAGGACTACTCCTGCCAAGCCATAGCAAACACAGAATCTCCCATTTCTCGGCCGCATCACAAGCTCCCATAAAGAAATGAGGGAATGCTACCGCACTATATGAAGTCATATTGTAATTTGGCGGTCGGGAGCACCGACCGGAGGTCGGTCCCGTTTTTGCCATGGTGTTGGTCGGAGGAAACTCCAACGGACATTGTAATAAGCCCCTAAGTATGAACTACAGCAGAATGAAGTTTAACAATGATGCTTTCATATAGACAATAAGATTTGTTAATTGCAACTCGAATTACCAACAAGATGAGTAATTAACAGACTGGGTGCTCAGCTACCTAAATGATCTTGTTGGTCGAGGCCACCGGAGGCCTCTCCACATTTTCTGGTTGCTTCCATCTTCTTGATCTTTTGTGGAAGGCTTTTTAGGTCAGTGAAGAATTTGGGCTTCCCCTCCACTATCACTCGCAATCTCGCTGGGTATAACATAGCATACTCCAAGCTGAGCTCACAAAGCTTCCTCTTTGCCAAATATACGTAAGTTGTTCCATCTGGAGCTCGCTTCTAAATCTTCGGTCTTGCTCTGCAACGCTACCAGCATCTTATCAGCTTTTTTGTGCACTTCCAGGGTCTGTGCTTGCGAGTCCTCGACATCCAAAATGCGTCGCTCGTTCATGTCCAGTCTATCAGAATACTTGTCTATTCTTTCGGACATTCGGTCCATGCGGTAGGAGAGACAGTGAATATTGCCATCGAAGTAGCTAGGCTTTGCTGCATAGTTATCAGTAGTTGTATTATGGCGCTTTCTTGTTTGCCCCTGTTGCCCCCTCCTCCTGGTCCTGTGTAGTGGCATCCTCTTTGCGCATTCTTGCCGATTTGCGCTGATCAAAGCTCAACTTGGGTTGACTTCTGTCTAACTACCCCATCTTGTTCCAGCTTCAGATGTGGCTGCAGCCCCACACCACTCCCCAGGATCCAGAGCCAGTTCCACATGCCTAGGGCTTATACTCTAATATCAGGGTCACAGTAAATGTTTCAATGCGATCGCGCTCCCCTTCTCAGGCCTAGAGTGTATGTGTAAGTGTGCCAGCAGGTCGCCCAGAGTCTCGATCAGCGTCGCAGTAGGAACCCTAATGCAGCCCAGCACTCTCACCAAATAGAGATTAAAAAAAAATACACAGATTTTGGGGCAGTGGGCTTGCCCTCATACAGTGGGAGCCCAAGCCAGAACAGAGCAGTACTAGCATGAGGGCAGTGGGTGCACCGTATTGTCACACGCACTCCGCTTTTATCGGGCAGTGCAGTCTCACCTTGGCAGCAATCCAGACTTTTGGGTGTGCGCATCTCATCTGTGCCATAATACGGTGGAGCTGCACAGGGCCTCGAATAGTCTTCCGGGGTTGTCATGCCCAGCAGACCGCCGCAAAGGCCTCCCGGAGAGCCAAGAGCTTCAGGCAGACCGGCGAAGGGTTGCACTCTCACTCCGGACGGCAAGGCCAATGCACCTTGCGTTTTACCAGTCGACTGGGCCTCATGACAGCTCGTCACTATGAGAGCCTTCCTCAGTCTCCGGACATCGGAAAAGGGCAGATCACATCTTCTGGGGCTTGTTATCTACCATCAAGTAGCTACTTCCTTAAGTAGCAGTGATATAGAGGATATTTAAGATTGTTTATGAGGCTAGCCCCGAGAGCACACTTAGCGAGCGGCCATCTTTGAATCAGGGAAGCTCTGACCCCGTGTAACCAGATGATTTTGGCCTATAGGAGACTCATTTGTGGAGAAACACTTTGCTGAGAGACATTTTATGCTTGAACTGGTCTTGGCTAACATTTCTATGCAAGTTATGCCTTTATCTATAAAAGTAAAGTGATATATAATTACCAGGAATATCATGGCATTTAAGGATCAAAAATATGGAGCTTATACCTAGGCATAGTCAAAGCCCTACATTATTAAAAGAAAATATTCTTATTGGTGAAGTTTTACACACACAGCGTCTTTGTGCATGATGCTCTGTTGATACAAAATTCAACCAAATATATGCTATTGGATTAAATAAATATTCAGAATGATACAAGTATGTAGAGATAGTATAGAAGACAATCCATTATCCAACAGAAAAGATAAGCTAAAGACCTGAAAAATTGAGGGATCATCTAGTGGTCTAAGTGGATAATATGTGGACAATGATGGCCACTGGGATCTTGATTTTATCCAGAATGATTTCAGAGGTTGCAGGTGATAAAATGGCTGCTCCCTGAAAGCCCCCTTCCATGCCAGCCTTATATGAAACTGGACTCACAATCATCCAAATACAGAAATTGAAATATTCCTGGCCCAAAGGTATTCTGATAGAATTTATGGTTTTCATGCTACTGAGAATACTTGAAAAAACTACTCATAATCAGAATACTCCAGACATTTGGAAGAATGCAAAATCACAAAGGAAAGCTCATTCTGCAACTGAGTAATTTCACTTTCTCACAATCAGTCAAAAGTATTCAGTGGCTTATTATAAGGTGATAGAATGGGTGGAAAGTGAGAGAACAGCAACAAGGGTATGAATCTGGTAAAAATTTCAATCGGCCAATCAATGAACCTCAAACTAATGAGTCTGGCCTTTAGTGACAAGGAAAGTGTATTTTATGTAGTAATTTAGAAAAACCTGTAATCTGCTCGGCAAGAAATGATGATACAAAAAGGACTGCTGAATGTATAGTGCTGCTCTACATCAAGAATATTTGCGAGGAGAAAATGAGGTTTAACAGTTAGAAAGTTTTGGGTAGACTGAAGTGTCTCCCAAGTTCTCCCTTGCATTCTGTATGAGAACACACATCAAAGGGTTCTGCAACTATCTCAAATATTGCCTTTAGTCTATATAGAGATCTCTATGAGACAAGTAGGGCCCACATCCACATCAAGAAGTGGCAAGCTTCATCATCGGGCTTTTCACACCCTGGACCCAAATTAGTCCAAGGTGGGCACTACCAGGCAAAGTGTGGGAGCAAGGATTTTTTAGTTAAAAAAAAAATACTTTAAGAGATGTGAAGAAAATAGGTTGAAACTACCTAGAGCTCTCCTAACCTATTAGTTATATTAGTGGAATCCTTGGTAGGATTAAAAGCATAAACAGGGGGATGAAGCCAGGGAAATTATTAACCGTCATCCCTTTATGGTCAACATATTTTTGTCGCCCTGCATATGCCTATCAAAGTCAGCAGCCTTCTTCAGGACCTAAAGTCCCTGGTCAGGCAATAGGCTAAACTCCCTGCTAGGTGGTAATGTACCATCCGTTCTACTGTCCTATATATAACCCTATGACTACTTACCCCAAACATTGTGAAAGATCATTAAATGTGTAAGATAATTACTCTTAAATCAGTTAATCTGTTATAGGTCAACCTCTATGAATAATAAACAGTGAAAAAGACCCATCCTTACCAAAGTGTTTCAACCCCAAAACACAAAATACCATGGGACAGTTACAAAAAATCAGACCATTCACGTCAACAAAGCGACTAATTATCCATGTATAGTAAATTTGTACCCAGGCTTTAGTAGCCTATTCACATTAGACATATTCTTCAATATAAATCTAAAAGGGTGATGTCAAAAAAACGTTATTCAAATACACCTATTCCTGGTATTTAACAAACTCTGAATACAAATTTTGGCTCAAGTGACCTTGCATAAATCATAGTATGTTTATATTGGGTTTGATATTATCAACAAAGGTGACACAGTACCAACAGAAGGACACAAAGTTCATATTTTGATTAAAATTACAAGCCTTTCTTTCTCAGCTGTTTTAAGCCGATCTTCATAATGATGTAACCGCTACTTCCAACAATTATCACACAATCTGATGGTTCTTGTTCTCACAATCAAAATTCCTTCAAAATCATATCTGAAAAAATTAAAAGAAAATGATGTGACTTCCCTGGAGAAGTATAAAAGGAATGTGTTTAGAAAAAATGAATGCAAGGTGTATATATACTTATTAATAAAACCATTCAAATTGAAGAATAACAACATCTAGTCCTATGCAAGGAGCTCTTGATACAATTCTTTAATAAATGTACTCTTAATTCTTCACCCCAAATGGTATGCTGGTGTTAACATCAATAATATATGGGGACTCCTTTCTTCTTAGTTTCAGTATTCTATTGCCTCCTCTTCTATTTTTTGGTATATTTTCTATCCCGAAAAGTCATTTTTCTCTGTTCTCCATTGTGTTGTTCACTGAAATGTTTTGCTGTCTTATACTTGAGATCCTGTTTATTTACAGCTTTAATATGTTCTTAAATTTGTTTTTGGGAAGGAAATATTGTGCTGCCTATATATAGTTTTGGACATGGGCATGTTTCAAATGGAATTTCAGACCCGAATTGGGGACCGGAATCTCAGTTACAGCCCCGAAATATCTGCAAGCCTTGCATTGTCCACAAGGATTGAAACTTGGGTTGGGCAATAGCAATTCTGCGGGGTCAGCGTGTGCATATGACTGGATACCAGTCTCTCCTTCAAAGAAGGACATTTCTGATATGTGATCTTAGGTGTGGTGCCAATTGGATCCTGTAATGTTATCTCATTTCTCAAAATACCCCAATGCTTCCTACATCTCTTGGTCACCACATATGAGTGCATGTTATATGTGGTAATAAAACATATTGCTGACTTTGATTTAGTAGTATTTGATCTCTTTACCACTAAGTTCTCTGTTGATACTTTTTTGTCAATTTTTTTTATGCTGTTGTCAAGGTCTTACTTGAATGCCCTATTGTTTTGAATCTTCTAATCATGTTCATTTGTGTTTTAAGGAAAGAAGTGTTCAGTACTGCATTTTCTCTTGGCTCTAATAGGTTCACCATATGGGATAGATGGCTTTAAAGCTGGAGGATGGCAGCTTGAAGTGTTTAAAATCAAGTAACCTGCAGTATCCTTCCTGAAGAGGGAGGTTTCATCCTGTCACCCTCCACATGCAACTCAAGATGCAGAAAGGCAAATATGTAGGACTGTGATTCATGGTGAATCTTAGGTTCAAATCATTCTGATTCAAGATATTTATGAAGGATCTCAGTTTTAATGCTGATCCCTTCCATATCATGAAGAGATCATCAATATATCTCAGCCATACAGCTACATTACTATCTCACTGGGGTAGAGTTCCCTGGTATCCGTCCAGACCACCTGCTCCTCCCACCAATAAATTAGCATGAGGAAAAGCAGGTGCCCCTAACAGTTCCCGGTATCTGTCTATAATGTTGGTTATTGAAGACAAATATATTCTCAGTGAGACAGATTTCAATCATCCTGAGTAGCGTGTGTGTATTGTAGAAGATTGATGCCCTCGCTTGTAAATAATGTCTGCATGCTTTTAAGCCTTGATGGTGTTGAATATTCATGTAGAGTGCAGTGACATCCATGGCTACCAAAATATAATTGGGTTCCTAATGGATGTCTTGTAGTTGCATTGGAAAGTCCTTTGTCTCCCTAGGTAGGCAGGAAGCGCCTTCATCAAGGGATAAAGAAAGTGGTTTATGTACACTGAATTATTTCCAAAGAGACTTCCTATAGATGATATCATTGGTCTTCCTGGCAGTCTCTTATACTTATAGGTAACAAACAGAATGTTGGTGTAGCTGGTGTATCATTTTTAAGAAACTGTACTCATCCCAGAATAAAATATTGTTGTTTCGCCATCCCTTTAACGGATCTGAGATTCAGACATGTAAATCCAAGTAATATTCCTTAGAAATGTTTTGATAGCATTTAATATCATTTTATTGTCTCACTGCCTCATCTAGATATTGTTGTCTTGGTAGAATTACCATATTACCCCCCTTATGGTTTGATGGTAATGATGTTATTTTGAAAGGCATATAAAACCTTCCTGTGCTGTGGTTTCAAGTTTCATGATTTATTTTTGAATTTCGATCCAATTCCCTATTGACCAAATTGCAAAAGACATCTATGTTGTCCCTAGCTGCCTGTAGGATATAGCTCAATTTCGGTTGTAAATGAAATGCAGTAATTAAAACTGTACAAATACTAAACCTTTCTAGCAAATCTACATTTTCAAGTGCGTTCAATGAGTCTCCCCAGTCACACATATTACCAAAGCCTAATAAAAGTACCCGAGTTTCATGACCAGTTACAGTCCTCTCAGATAAGTTGATCACCATTTGCCCTTCTGCTGTATATCCCATTATTTCATCTGGTCACATCCCTTGCTCCAATGGGGCCTAAATATCTTACTCCTGTGAAACATAGTTGTATTTTGTGAAAAATGCCCTTATGAGACCAGGGCTGGTGTCTGCATTACAGCCAGTCTTCTAGAGGTGAGAGGGGAGTCACCTGAAATATGCACAGCTTGTTGGACATGGGGGATCTGCCTAGCACCTAGAAGCCTGTCCGACTGCTCAGAGAGGAAAGGTGAGTGGCTAGCCCTGCACAGAGGAGATTGTCCAGGTGTAGAAGCCCAGATGTGTTTCTAAGCACCCAAAGGAAGCTGACTGCACTTTAGTGTGCAAATAGCACTAAGATGTGATGGGTCACCCAATCTCCCTGTGCAGTACATGTGTCAAAGTGTGTAATGCAAACTTGCAATCCAAACCAGTAGCACCCCTCCCATTGTATCCAGAAAGACTGGTGCTGTTACTGCTTGATGTGTGGAGTATCTTGAGATGGTCCGTTTCATCACCATGGCGGAGAACTTGCCCAGGGTCTGGAGGCTGCAATTTCCAATGACAAAGCACCAATTGACCAGGCCTGCCTCAAATTTCCATCAAACAATTCCAACACAGAGTGACGCCACCATTGACTGTCCCTCCAATGACGCATGTTGGCACAAAACTGACGAGCGCGCTGACGGAAGCTGCAACAGCCATGCTGTGGCGGCAGGTGAACTTAAAGTGATGAGGCAAAATTATGTCTTTGTATAGTATCAAGGAAGAAAGAGAAAGGAGCAAGCCTAACACTTGGGGGTATTGACAGGGGGTTCTATTGAGGATTTATTTTTATTTTTAAATAGTCTGAAATTATGAATTTTGCATCACAATTTTCACATAAAGTATATATAAATAGAATTACCATATCCAACACCTTTGTTGTGTGCCAGGCAAAGCTTACCCTTACAATTAAACTTTGAAAATATGATGGCAAAATATTTGATCTTATAGCAATGTCACAAAAAATTCACCAAAGTACTGTATGTATTTTAGACAGTTCAACCAATCTTGTTCAACGATGTCACATAGTACATAGTTTAAGTTTGAGTTTTAACAGTAAAACTGTCAAACAGACCTATTCTACTCATTTATATTGAGTGGACTTTGGGTACACCCCCTTAAGCTATTGGGATTCTTCAACTAGCTTCTTTCAACCACTAGCTAAAGCCTTTCAGTCCCATCTCGGCTCAGCCTAGTAGAGGATTCATCTCTCACAAAATACTATTGGTCATTTTGCCATGTCATTTCGCTTTCACTTCAATTCTTGCATTGAACTGCCAGGAGGACTACTTTACAATTACAGCCCTTTCAGTCTGCTCCTTCTGTCCCTCTCATGTCTGTTTTGCTCTAGTGTGCTAATGCTAAATGTGTTGGCACATTAGCCCTATCAGCCCTAGTGAGCAGGTCTTGCTAGCTCCCCTTTGCTGCCAGTCACTGTCTCAGCTGACTGCTGCTGGACTGCTCCTGCCCTAGGGAGCCAGCCCCACCAACCAGCAGACTTCTCCTCAGGTTTCCAGTGCCCCAGGCTGCTTCACCATTTTCCCCATGCCATTTTTCCTGCTCAGTCCTCTTTTCACTTCCTGCCTCCCCAGTACTCCTCCCTAAGACCTATTTAGTAAAGGCTGCAGTGCGGCTGCACAGGCGTGCCAAATACACCCAAGGCAAGCCAGTCTGTGCTCGCCTGTGCCTGGACTACAGCCTGCACCCTTGTCCCTCCTGATTCCCACAGGTCCCCACCTATTCGTGCTCTGGACCCCAGACCCAACAACAACTTTTGGCTCGCATCTCCTTGCCCCACTTGGGACCATTTACCTGCCTCCGCTGTCGGTTCACCTCCATCCCTGGACCGACCACCCCTGCCAGAACCCATGTCATGCCCTCCCCGCCGGCCACCACTTCCACAGAACCACTCCGGTGCCTCCTGAGCAATGTTCGACCACTCTGCAAACATGCCACCGAAGTCTGAGACACCATCTCCACCCTCGCCACTGACTTGACATTCAACACAGAGACTTGGGTCATTGGCCCCTGACATTGCCACCACCACATCAACTGGCTACAAGGTGAAACACCGGGACCACACCAACAAACACGAAGGGGGCATCACCATCGTACGCAAGGAATCAATCATCTGCAGCACCACTGAAGAAAAAAACATGGCAATCATGAAACACCTCAACTTCCAACTTCACACCAACGACAATACCACCATCAAAGGCACCCTCCCATACAGTCCCCCAGGACCTCGAACTGGCCTCAGCAATGCCATTACAAAATGTAACACACCACTCTCCATGGAATTCAAACACTGCGTCTTCCTGGGAGACCTCAATTTCCACCTGGACGACCCCTCAGGCACCAACTCCACTGATCTCCTGGAACAAATGGACTGTCCTTATGCAGCTGGTCTCAGACCCCACACACAGAGCAGGACACATGCTAGACCCCATCTTCACGTCCAGCAACAGAGTCAGGTACAGCCACACCACGGAACCCACCTGGTCCGATCAACTCCATTGTCCACTTCATCATCTTTGGACCACCCTGCAGCACCCCCAACCACCATAGCACCCCTTCCGCTGCTGGGCCAAAGTCACTCAGCACCAATGAGCTGTCGCCCTCAGCATTGTCCAGCCTGACATATCCACCAACCTAAATCAAGCAGTAGAGAACTTCAACGACTGGATCTCCTGTGCCACTAACCTAGTCGACCCACCAAACCTGCCAAAAAGCACAGACCCACCAAACGAGCCAGCTGATACCCCCCAGAACTCAGCACATTGAAACGTAGATGCAGACACTGAAAAAGATGGTGCACCAGCAGAAGCCGCACCAATCAAGCCACCTTCAAGTCGGCCCTCAACTCCTACCACCACCAACTCAGAGACACAAAAAGGGAGGCCCTGGCAAACCGCATCAAGGCCAGCGCTAACCAGACCATGGAATTCTTCACCTTCGTCGGAGAGTGCATCTGCCCATCAGCCACCGATAACTCAGTCCCTGCCTCACAGGAACTCTGCAACACTGCAGCAGACCACTTCCACATCAAGATAGCCGACATATACCAAATCTTCGATCCCCAATCCACCAACCCCCTCTGCCTCCCCTCCTCGATGAAGGCTGCCAGCAACCACCCACTCACCACATGGGAACAGCTCAGCACACCGAACACTACTGCCTTAATGAGCTCCATCCATTCAGGAGCACTCTCCCACCCATGCCCACACTGCTCAAGATGTTCTACTCGAGCAGCAGCTTCCTCAATATGAACAGAAGGTTTCCCAACGCGAGCCGTAGCGACCATCGGCTACTGCCCGTGTTCAGAAATCCCCCCTGGAGGTGGTCTGGAGCAAGATTTTCCTCGCTCTCGCCAACTTAATCTTGGAGTGTGTGAGTGAGGAAAAAAACTCCGATCTGTGGAGTTTTTAGGAATTCCGCACGCTGGCGATTTGGGAAAGACTCCATTTGTGGAGCGGAATTTCATGCCCAGGCTTAGTTTCTGCATGGCTCAGCTGTTGGCTCAATTCAGCTTTTCATTACCGCACTACAAACCTGCTGCTGAGAGGCTGAACAGAAGTCAAGATAGAGATGAAGGTTACTACTTTTTCACTACAGCTCCATCCTAACTCCTGACAGGGTTGTGGGCGACTGACTCACAGCTGTACAGGCATCGATTCCCAGACATGCTGCGCTGCAAAGGGCATGCGCAGCATAAAATGTTGTGTGTGGCTCATAAAATTTGGACTCAACAAGCCCCGCCGGGGTTGGCAGATCTGCTTGCCTTCTATGTTCCGTAGCGCACCCTACGTTCAGCTGACTAAGGGTTGGCTTGTATTCCCCAAGTCTTAAGAGCCAGAGCTGGAGGCCGCTCCTTTAGAACTCTTGCAGCCAGACTCTGGAACTCTCTCCCAGTCTCCATCAGAGGGATCCAGAATCACCTTGCTTTTCGCTAAGCCATAATGACCTGGGGGCATATCATCAAGGGGCGACGATAATATTATCGCCGCTTTAGAGACCGTTTTCGGGCGTAAAGCGGCGATAATATTATCGCATTATCATCAAGGGTATGCTAGCTTGTGATTCCTTGACGTATCGCCCCTTTTTCACACGCCTTGCCTCGCATCGAAAATGAGATGCAAAAGAGGCGTGGCTGTGAAAACAACATGGGATAATATCGCGAAGGCAGGTTCTCGATATTATCAAGGAGGGTTAGCGACATATAAAATCGTGTTAAGTATGCCTTAATGCAGGAATTTAACGTCTGTTAAATTCCTGACTAAGGCATACCTAACATGGAGGGTGGATTGTGTGGCTAAGACCACAGGCCGTATCATCGAGGATATCGCCGTTTTCTACCATGGAAAACGGCAATATCCCAACTATATCTGGAATTTTTATCGCCTCGGTGATGCGCGAAACGGGCGATAAATTCCAGAGATAGCCGGCGATAAATATGCAAGCGCTAAGCGCGCTCAGCGATATTTATCGCCGGCCCTTGATAATATGCCCCTTGGCTTTTACCGGCTTAATTCCTCTTCAGCTTCTATAGTCACATGTCCTTGGTTGTGCTGGGATGCCCTGTTGCTGGGAAGCCATGCGCATTGCAAATCTCTTATAATAATAATCTGTGGATAACATATGTGTGAAAGGGGCTACAATGGAAAGCGCTGCTCACACTTGCACAATCAATGGAGCCGATGCGCCTCTCTGCTAGGTTGCTGATCTATGCACTTTTGTTGTCTCCAGCAAAGGCCACAGAAAAAAAAGCAAAATGAAGTGACAAATTATTTAGTTTGTCTGTTTACGTTTCGGAACCTTGGTGCTGTGAAAAGCATTTTTTATCTCTTTGTGCGTGCTCGTGGGTCGTGGGTCGTGGGCCTAGTGCCCCCTATAGAGCACTTGCGACTGCTGCCACGTCATGTCATCTGCAAACAGGTAACATGGGATTTGTAAATAAAAGACTACAACTATATACTGAACTGTAAAGAGAAGCCTGCCATTAAGTTAATAATGTTGCCAGCATGAACTCTTTTTTCTCAAGATCACACAAACTATTTTACAGGTTGACGAAACTTGGTGATTGCTTGTTGAATTCACACCTGCGTCTGTTGTTAACCACTTCCTGTTATCCCTCTTAAATGCCACAGACCTCAGGGCCATTCCAAAGGCGATAGCAAGAGTGATTTAGAGGTGGGACTTAAGACAAGCAATGGGCTGGATAGTAAAATGTTGTGTTAAGTGCTGGCTGTGTGCCCCCCATGATACCTTGCAAAGAAACCTCTGACTGGTCGCCCTCACTACCCTTAAAGTCAAGTGTGGATAGAGCGTCTTGGCCCAGTTTGTAGAGCCATAGTACGATAGGCCTCTGGACACCATTGGTAAAGGACCCCAGCCACCACAATTGTGGCCCATCAGCTCCTGCCTGCCCTCTGCTCACCCCCGAACGAGATCTGACAGCTGTTTACATTTATGCCTTTTCTGTATCATTAGATCCTTACAGCGCAATCCTCAGATAAGTAGCACCCTAGAGCCAAGCCACTGTTAGCCAGAGTGACAGTATAAAGTCCCTGCCAGCTGTGTCCTGTTTCAGCGTGAGCAGTGTCCTATCAGCATACTTGTGCTTCCAAGAGCGTCCCTTCTATAGGAGACTTTTCATGGCAAGCCCTTTAGACTTCCCTCATTGCAAGCTTCCTTCACTAGTGGCCTGTCGGTTGAGTATGCCTCTCAGAAAGAAAGCCTCCTCAGTACTGCCCTGATAGAGTCAACAAAGTGAGATGCGCCCAGCGTGTATTTACATATCTATTGCCCCCAGGGGTACAAGTATTGTCCTGTCGCTGCTCGTGGACTCCACCAAAGTGAACAACTTCTATCCGCCATCGTGTTACTGATATGTGAGTACGGCAATGGGAGCTTCTTCCAGAGGTGCCCTGCAAGCAGCGCGCGCTCCCTCCCACCACTATCCTGTCAGGTTTTGATGACTATGCGCTTCCACAGCAGTGCACTTTCACTCTCTCAGGGCTCGCACAGTGTGCTCGGTCCTGAACCGTGTGCATCGCCACGGATAGACCTCCAGCAGAGGAAGCGGTCTGCATCAGTGTCCTAGCCGGTCTACTGACCTAGACACTCCTATCTAGTTTTATTTTATTATTTGAGTTGCTGTTATTTTCTAGCACTGGGGTGACCCGAAAAGCACGTCAGACTGCCGTCATGGGAGGATGATGGCGAAGGATAATTTGCTGAGAAGATAAATTCAGGGAGAATACAGGCTAATATGTCAGGTCTGATTATCAACAAGGCCGCCAGTCCAAACCCTTTCAGAAAATGTGTCTTCAGGTGCTCTGAATTTTTAAAACTGGCTCCAAATCACAGGCATGAGGGAAGCAAGTCCCATTAGAAAGGACCTCGAGATGGAATGTGAGGTTCCCTCAGGACTGTCCCGCCACTGCTTTGTCACTCACTCGCCGCAAGTGTTTCCTCTAGAACTGCCCATAAGTGTTGTGGCGTAGGTCTTCAGCACTGTGGGCATCCTCCATCTGCTCCTTTGCGACTTTTCCCTCCTAAATGGTACCTTCTTAAGGAGACACTTTCACGTGTACTATTAATTGCAGGTTGGCCCTGCCGCTACGTGGAGGGCCCTCTATGTCTTCGGGCAGTCAAGAAGGAAACTTGGCATCCTTCACCGCTTCTGGTCCTTGACAGAAGAGGACAGTCCCATTTACCCTAGGAATGACCAGGTGCTTCTTCAGAAGGCCTTCACTCCTGGGGTTCCATAGCAGGGGTAGGTCTGCCCTGGTTGAGGTTCACACTGCTGAATATCAGTAACTCTGATCTTGCCCTGCTGGTGGAAGCTCACACTGCTGGTGCCTCATAGCAGGACAAGGCAATCCTGAAGGAGGTTCATAGAGAGGAGTACCTACACCACTGACTGAGAACAGCTGGAGCAAACTCACGCTGCTGAATAACTGAAGTAGGGACCGGGCACTGCCCTGAGCAGACCCATATTCCTGACTGGATACTGCTGCTAATAATTTTTTTTTATTTAATTTTACCTATACCGCTTGCATCCCTCCCCGCATACCTGTGCCAGCCACCACTGATATTGATGAACAGCCATAGCACTGAAATCTGGAATATTCCTGCACTGATGAATGCCTATACCACTGACCAGGCACTGCTGGATAAAGCTCACACTGCTGGAGATCTATGGCGCTGCAAGGGCACTGCTGGAGGAAGCTCACACTGATCTATAGCACTGCAAGAGCACTGCTGGAGGAGACTCACACTGCTGGAGATCTATAGTGCTGCAAGGGCACTGCTGGAGGAAGCTCACACTGCTGGACATCTATAGCGCTGCAAGGGCACTGCTGGAGGAAGCTCACACTGATCTATAGTGCTGCAAGGGCACTGCTGGAGGAAGCTCACAATGATCTATAGCACTGAAAGGGCACTGCTGGAGGAGCCTCACACTGCTGAAGATCTATAGCGCTGCAAGGGCACTGCTGGAGAAAGCTCACACTGATCTATAGCACTGAAAGGGCACTGCTGGAGGAGCCTCACATTGCTGAAGATCTATAGCGCTGCAAGGGCACTGCTGGAGAAAGCTCACACTGATCTATAGCACTGCAAGGGCACTGCTGGAGGAGCCTCACACTGCTGAAGATCTATAGCGCTGCAAGGGCACTGCTGGTGGAAGCTCACACTGATCTATGGCACTGCAAGGGCACTGCTGGAGGAGACTCACACTGCTGGAGATCTATAGTGCTGCAAGGGCACTGCTGGATAAAGCTCACACTGCTGGAGATCTATGGCGCTGCAAGGGCACTGCTGGAGGAAGCTCACACTGATCTATAGCACTGCAAGAGCACTGCTGGAGGAGACTCACACTGCTGAAGATCTATAGCGCTGCAAGGGCACTGCTGGAGGAGCCTCACACTGCTGGACATCTATAGCGCTGCAAGGGCACTGCTGGAGGAAGCTCACACTGATCTATAGTGCTGCAAGGGCACTGCTGGAGGAAGCTCACAATGATCTATAGCACTGAAAGGGCACTGCTGGAGGAGCCTCACACTGCTGAAGATCTATAGCGCTGCAAGGGCACTGCTGGAGAAAGCTCACACTGATCTATAGCACTGAAAGGGCACTGCTGGAGGAGCCTCACACTGCTGGAGATCTATAGCGCTGCAAGGGCACTGCTGGAGAAAGCTCACACTGATCTATAGCACTGAAAGGGCACTGCTGGAGGAGCCTCACACTGCTGAAGATCTATAGCGCTGCAAGGGCACTGCTGGAGAAAGCTCACACTGATCTATAGCACTGCAAGGGCACTGCTGGAGGAGCCTCACACTGCTGAAGATCTATAGCGCTGCAAGGGCACTGCTGGAGGAGCCTCACACTGCTGGACATCTATAGCGCTGCAAGGGCACTGCTGGAGGAAGCTCACACTGATCTATAGTGCTGCAAGGGCACTGCTGGAGGAAGCTCACAATGATCTATAGCACTGAAAGGGCACTGCTGGAGGAGCCTCACACTGCTGAAGATCTATAGCGCTGCAAGGGCACTACTGGTGGAAGCTCACACTGATCTATAGCACTGAAAGGGCACTGCTGGAGGAGCCTCACACTGCTGAAGATCTATAGCGCTGCAAGGGCACTGCTGGTGGAAGCTCACACTGATCTATAGCACTGCAAGGGCACTGCTGGAGGAGCCTCACACTGCTGAAGATCTATAGCGCTGCAAGGGCACTGCTGGAGAAAGCTCACACTGATCTATAGCGCTGCAAGGACACTGCTGAAGGAAGCTCACACTGATCTATAGCACTGCAAGGGCACTGCTGAAGGAAGCTCACACTGATCTTTAGCACTGCAAGGGCACTGCTGGAGGAAGCTCACACTGCTGAAGATCTATAGCGCTGCAAGGGCATTGCTGGAGAAAGCTCACACTGATCTATAGCGCTGCAAGGGCACTGCTGGAGGAAGCTCAAACTGATCTATAGCACTGCAAGGGCACTGCTGGAGGAAGCTCACACTGCTGAAAATCTATAGCACTGCAAGGGCACTGCTGGAGAAAGCTCACACTGATCTATAGCACTGCAAGGGCACTGCTGGAGGAGCCTTACACTGCTGAAGATCTCTAGTGCTGCAAGGGCACTGCCGGAGAAAGCTCACACTGATCTATAGCGCTGCAAGGGCACTGCTGGAGGAGCCTCACACTGCTGAAGATCTATAGCGCTGCAAGGGCACTGCTGGAGAAAGCTCACACTGATCTATAGCGCTGCCAGGGCACTGCTGGAGGAGCCTCACACTGCTGAAGATCTATAGCGCTGCAAGGGCACTGCTGGAGGAAGCTCACACTGATCTATAGCGCTGCCAGGGCACTGCTGGAGGAGCCTCACACTGCTGAAGATCTATAGCACTGCAAGGGCACTGCTGGAGAAAGCTCACACTGATCTATAGCGCTGCAAGGGCACTGCTGGAGGAGCCTCACACTGATCTATAGCGCTGCAAGGGCACTGCTGGAGGAAGCTCACACTGATCTATAGCGCTGCAAGGGCACTGCTGGAGGAAGCTCACACTGATCTATAGCGCTGCAAGGGCACTGCTGGAGGAGCCTCACACTGATCTATAGCGCTGCAAGGGCACTGCTGGAGGAAGCTCACACTGATCTATAGCGCTGCAAGGGCACCGCTGGAGAAAGCTTGCTCTCATGGACAGGAGACACTAAGAGGAGTCATGTACTTGTGAATACATGTAGAAATGGCCTAATGCTGCTACAGATGTTCGTACTGCTGAATATATGTATCATTGACAGGGCAGTGATGGGGAAGTATGCACCTCTGGAGAGCCCTGCAGAGACAGGACATTCTACACTGTACAATATAGTTAGCTCTGACCGGGCACAGCTGGAAAACTGCTTCATGCAGAAAGTGATATTTTTTGTTCGGACCAGCCCCCTACAAAATGAAATGAAAATGCTTAATATGCAATTGTCAGAACTCTCACAAAATTCAGAGATTTTGTAGATTTCACTGGTGTGTTTTGAAGTTCACTCAGTCCTATTAATAGGGAGGTGCTACGAAAGCTTATATATTGTACAACAAATGTATGCATGACCTGTTAATTCGTAAAAATGTCTGATGCGTTGGTTGTTTGCCTTGCAGATCGCACATAGGCAGTGCCTCGGAACTGAGGTATTCTCTGACCTCTTTGGTGGACCCTAAGGCGGAGTCCCTTGGATCGTCCCCTGTCCTGCGTCGAGCACAGAAGGGGCGATTAGCCGCTCTGCAGGAGCAGCCTGTGAAGGTGAAATGCATGTTCGATTATCCGCGCACACATTGCTTGCAAGGCAAATGCAGCTTATGAAGGAATCCTTAAAAATGTTGTAACACATACTTAGGTTGGTAAATAATATTCTTAGTTGTAAAATGCACAGCGAATCTGATACCTGTAAAGATAAACTTTGTGCTGCTAGGTTTTGATTTGAGAATTATAGAACACTGTCAGTACTTCCGGCTTTTGTGTACCGTTGAGGTTTTCTTACGCATCCCTCACTGAAAAGGAACGGCGAAGGCAGTTTCCATCACCGTAAAAGTATATGTTTACTCTCTCTCTTTCTCTTTCACACACGGCATTGTAAATTAATGTGGCCGCACAACACTTTTTATTTACAGCAACTGTAGTAATAATTAAGCACACATTCACATATTTATTAGTACAGTTCAAAGGTCAAATCCCAGTTCATTACCACAGTAGCATGACGTTCACATGATAAAATGATTGGATAGCACCTAAAAGATTTTTGTGTAGCAATTACTATCCACGTGGAAGCAACTCTCTTTTTAGTCATGAAGCATTTTCTGTGTGATTATACCTTAATGCACAGATTGAAACGTTTGTATCCTATTTTTAGGTCTCGCCTGACCCAGCGCATGCGCTGGTCTGGCGAGACTTATTGAGAGGGCTCCAAAAAGTGCTACCAGGCCAGCCTAGAGCCACAGTGCATGTGCGCGGGCGCGCGCGTCGCGCTTTACCGCGATTACTTTCGCTTTCGCGGCCGCTTTGAAGTTTGATCGTGATCGCGATCACTTTGCATAGCCAATAGGTCTCGCTTTTGGGACCTTATAAGTATTTAGTTATGCAACTGTTGCATAGCTAAACACTTATAAGGTCCGAAAGGCGAGACCTATTGGCTATGCCAATGCTTGTTATTAAAATATTTTTTGTTAAAAAAGTGAAAAAGTGCAGTGCTATAAATCATATGTGCAGTTGCGCAGAGCATAATAAGCTATTTCTTGCCATTCTTTAAGGAGGGCAGCGTCATCATGACCCACTGGAGGCATTACCCCTCATGAGTCAGGGCCCCGCCATGCACGGAACAATAGTAAGAAACAGTAAATCGCCATCTTTAACAATGGTTAAAGTGACCTCATATTACGAGGGTCTAGACAACACTCTAAGGTTGGGACTCACACCAGGAGAGAGGAACACCTCTGAAAACTGGAGGAACCCGGCCCCTTCTAGTTTTCTGAAGTGGAGTCGAGGAATGCACAGGTGCTGCTTCCTCGCGATTCCCATATATGGCCAGATGATGCCCTTGTAACCATCACTGCATATGGGATGTATATGGAAGATACGGATTGAATATTTTGACAGCTCCATTTATGTTGAATAACTGATATAGATTCAGACCATTTCCTGTGTATTGTGTTACATTCCTACATGTCTGCCTACACACATGGTATACTATCACCACATATTGTAAACTCATCACAGATTGATCTGTACATGATCCTTGGATTGGGAATCATGCGTGTTGCTTATTATGTTTTCATGTTTTCTCACTAAAATAGAAAAAATAAAAACAATAAAAACATCTATTTAAAAAAAGGAATGTTATAGCTAGATTTTGGAATGAGACATGAGCTAACTTTAAAACACTACTAAGCACTGGAATATGCCAATTATATTGTAGTGAACTAACTAATGTGTGCCCTCAACCCCACACTGCTTATGCCCTCACACAGTACGCCACTCATTACATCTCATTACATATTACAAAGTGATGCTTCAATTGCAATTTTGTACAAAACCATCTCCACATGGCACGTTAGGAATCAAAATGAAGAACTTCATGTTCACGTGGAGTAAATAAATCAACACATGAATAGAATCAAATTCATCTAATGACCAAGTGAAAAGACAAAAATAATTACATCATATATACCATGAACTATGAATCTACCAGAGTTCATTGCCAACCCCAGTGAATGACAAACGAAAAGTAGCTTGTTTGTGAAACCATTTGAATATCTTTACCCCGGAACAATAACCAAAACAAACACCCACCAGAGGGCTGGGCTAAGGGCCAAACCAGAGTGTGTGATTACAATTAAAATAAAGGATTAATTAAGAACAAGTGCAATCAGCACAGACTTGATCATGCTACACAATAAAGACTGGCAAGTTGAAATGACCAGTATATAAAAAGCCAGTCGTATTAAGAAAGCAAAAGTTCCTTTCCCATGGATACTCAGACCTAACTATAACTGCACTGGTGCTATTGCTGCCAGTGTAATGTGTGTGTGTGTGTCTGTATATATGTACATATTTATTCTGAATGTTTGCCAGTGGTTTCAAAGCTCATATGTCACAGAGACGAAGTCTTAACTACAATTTATTTTTTTGTAATTAACATGGCTATATTTATTTTCAGGATGTTTAGATTCCCTATACATATAAAAAAAAGTTAAATGGATGGTTAAAAAAGCATTTCATAACTGTTCAGTGCTGTTAGAAAGCAGAAAAAAACTTTCACAATGACAGTGCTGGGCTCAAAGCATTAAATCAGCTTTTCTGACAAGTTCACTCTGGCGGGCCCATCCTTGATGGAAGCATCTACTAATGAATCCTCACTAGTGTGTGAAAATGAATACACATTAAAAATACAAAACCCGCTAAGCAAAAAGTTACACAGTCCCACGTTTACATTTCCCTACAATGCGCATCGCATTTAAAATCTCACTTCTAATAATACACATTGTTGCATAAAACACTTCATCCACCACCAAAAAAAAACATTTGCAGTCCCAGGCAAGCAATGAATACTAACTGATGATGCTCAAATGTTCCAGAAGTTCCTAAAGAAAATCAGTTAATAATCATGTGATCTGAAAATTACATAATGAGTAACATGTGTAATGTGGTCCTATATTGCTCTCTTGGGGTTCAGGTGACATTTATAACCCACTCTGCCTTTGGCCTCATGGTTTTTAAATGTCACCAGAACCCGTTGATGGCAATATAGGCCTATATTACAATATTACCCAGGCCGTTCGCTGCAGGTCTTGCCCACTTTTGGGGTTCGGGACACGACCTGTCGGAATGCCAGGTGCTGCAGCCATCCCCCACTTCACACAGACAAAGGCAAGAGCTGCCTTCACCTAATTTTCATGGCCTTCTTGCTTGGTAACGCGTGGCAGGTAGGGCCAACCTCTACTGCACACAGCCCAACCCAGATACAGAAAAGGCTCTAAGCAAGGCATGGCAGTAAGCGGCAGGAAAATCTAATGGCAGTTGCCTCAATTTAAACCAGATATAAAGATTGTCCCTATGGCCTGCTGAGCTTGTTGTGGAGGGGTTACTAAGTGAAAGGCTTCCCACGGTGGAGCCAGCAGAGGTACATATTGCTCTTTATAAGAGGGGCCAGCGGCGCATACTTGGGGAGGGTGGGGGGGGTGGTGTCGGTCCGCCCCAGGCGGCACTTTTTTTTAGGGCGGCAGCCGCGCGGCACTGGCCCGTTGCGGCGGCCTTTATAATTTATTTGGCCAAGGGCTGATCTGCACCACTGACATTGCGCAGAAGTCATTATGCGCAGCTGAGTGTTAGCAGGCTGTAGGATTCACTATTGTGGCGGCTGCATTCACGTGACATGGCTTCAGGACTGCAACAGTGTGTCTAGCTCTTGAGGGGGAAACAGGAAGTTAAGTTACTCCTGAGGCGGGCGGGGCCCCAGTGCGAGCGGGCGGCAGTTACAAATTGTTTCTGTAGTTTAAGTGGCAGCCTCTAACTGCTCGCACGGCTGCCTGTGCCGAATTGGTCACGGTGCCTAATCATGCTGCCCTGCGACCGGACCTTTTCGGAGAAGAGAGGTCAGACTGTCATCAAGGAGAGGCCGCTGTGTGGCTCACTGAGGTATTAATAAATAGTTTTAAAACTAATAGCCTGACAAACACCGAGCCTGTAGCTCTGCTCACTGCTCTCCAGGCTCGTGGGTGGTGCCGCGGTGGGTGAGGCTCCATTCAGATGTCCCTTGATTAATTTATTTACAGATTTAAAGATTTTGAATACCATTTTGAGTTCTTCTGACTGAGGGCCACCAATCCATGTGTGACCTCTCAGTGCTGCGCTGCCGGAGTTCGCGCTCACACTGGCACCAGGCAGGAGTGTTTTGAAGTCCTGCTGTGCCCCCTGCTGTCTCACCAGCCCTGGGCCCTAGGCAGAGATTCCCTCTGGGTGGGCCTTTGATATAAATAAATAAATCTTTCTTCACCTGCCCTGGCTCCATGTGTGTTGCAGGAATGGTGGGGTCCTTGTGTTTGTCCTGGGGAGCTCTGTGCTGTATGTACTATTTTCAAACGGCACAAGCCAGAGCCTGTAACTTGTCAATTACCCGAAGTGGCAGCTGCGACTGAGGATTCTGCAGACTGTCAGTGCTGATAGAGTGATGTATGCGGTTGGAGGGGTGACGGTCGTATACCTATGAAATTTTATAGACAGTACTTTAAATGGAAACATAGAGAAAGTGCTGCTACTTATTATCTACAGTACCTATTTGCTCCTCCGAAGTGCTGCTGCTCTCCCATTAAATGTATTACAGCAGTGCTGAGTAGTGCCGATGCTCTTTCTTTTAAATTAAAGTAGTGCAGGTACCAGACACCATCTGCTCAGTTAAAGCAGTAGTTTACGTGAAGAAGTTTGGATTTAATGATCACTCTGGTAAGGTTTTGTATCATGGAATGGCAACTTTACACAGGAGTGAGCGATGTCAATTATCTGCAGTGCAAGCAGGTGTAAAGTGTAGGATGAGAGGAGATTCCGCAAGTGTGAGAGCGTTTTTGAAGAAGTGTTTTGAAGGAGTATGTGCATGGGAGAAAGCAGAAGAAGGGAGTTGTGTTGCTTTTGGCACCTGTTGAGGAGAACTGAACTTCCATTTCTGGTACTTTGCAGCAGTTTTAAGATAATCTTAAAGTTTCTCATGGCTCAAATGGGTGTCATTTCTGGTATTTATGTTTCCCTCGTCTTCATTGCTTGATTTTGCTCGCGAGAAAGTGCCACTCATAGTCGTTGAATGTCACTCATAATTACATTGAAATTCTGAAAATGTAACACATAAGTAATCTGAAACCTTGGCAGCTATGCGTAATACGTTTAATTGGAGAGTACCGGCACGTCTCAAGAGTGATGTAGTACGTTTAATTACAGAGTAGCGGCACTTCTCAGAAACAAGCAAGTACTCTGGTACAGGGTGCCTGCTCTTCAATTTTTGCATTTCTAGCTTTGGAAGGCATAGGTAGGTAACATGCCTCAAGCTACTGTACATTTTTCAAGGACGAGCACAGGAAGTGATTCGTTTTTGCTTGTTTCATCCTACGTAAGTTCTTTCACACCCAGAGCTCACCTTAGCAGCGGGCTGCCTGTGGAGGAGAAGTTGTGAGCTTCAGCTGACTATTAGCGGCGATACTATGCGTCTTTCGGACCTCTTTCAGGTGCTCGCCGTTCTTTTTCCTCAGCACCCCCTCCCCCCCAGGGGGCGGCAATCTGAAGGATAGCCCCGGGCGCTACAAGCTCTAGCTACGCCTCTGAGAGGGGCTATAGCTTGTTCCCTTCTCGAGCACCCTCTTCTCAGCATGTTCATGAGTGGCCTTTGTGAGAGTAACAATCCTGTAATCTGACCGGTGCTTGGTGCCATTTTCTGAATTTGTACTTGTGTTTTCTACAAGACTAACTTTTGTCATGGATGCTACATGAGGTAAGTTCTCCAGCCTTCCCCTCTCAACCGACAATGGTATCTGCAGAAAACTGTGACCAGTCACAGCCCTGGGGGTTGTTACTGTTACTATTTTGAATGTTATAGTTGTGGTTCATATGGAGAAGGCTAGCACCTCAAGTAAAAGATTTTGTACCTGCATTTTTTCATCACTTTTGCGAGGCTGCACTTATAAGCTATTGCCAACGTCCAACTCAGTAGCCAGTCGAGGATTGTTATGCCTTGCAGCATCTGAAGCAGATCGGTCCTCTCGGGATGGGAGCTGACCCTAGCCATCACATCAGCCATTGTAGTTAGGCAACCACATAATACATTTCATAATTTGGCACTTCCAAGCCACACTTCATCAATGGGAGTTGTAGCTTATGAAGTGCCACCCTTTTCCTACTATCAAATTACATTTGAACGAACACCATGCAGTCGCGTAAAGAATGTCCTCTGTAAAATTACTAGCAATGTGCAAAGAAATATAATAGCCATAGTAGAAGCAGCATTTGGCTATTGCCACTCGGCCCGTAGGGGAGAGTAGAAGATCAATCCAGAAGGAAAGTGACTGGTGCATAATAAATGTGTAACCCCAGATATTTAAACATATATCTAGTCTCCTTTTTAACATTGTATGCAATATATCATTTCTATGTTCCTATTCATCGAAAAGGGAACAGACAGGACTTGGTCCAGTTAGTTTTCAAGTCAGATATCTTCCCAAACTCATCTAGCATTTCCATCAAGCCTGGAAGGGACTCCTGTGCATAGTGGAGATAAACGACTTTGCGTCCGCATCACGTACCAACTTCCAAATATTTCAGTCCCCCATTCTGGGGCTCTTATGCGGAGCAGACATACCAGTGGCACCATGGCCAGTGTAAAAATAATCGGAGAGTGTGGACACCCTTGTCTGGTGTCCCTATCAATGTTAGAACAGTCCAAAATAACATGGCCCTTCCGAACTCTGGCCGCTGGGTTAATATACAACAATTGCACCCAGCGGAGGAACACCAGACCTAACCCTACTCTCCCGCGAAACAGGCATGAGGTACAGGCAGCTGAGAGTGTCAAAAGCCTTCGCAATGTCAAGATCCACTGGCAGGCGCATATAATCGCTTCCATCATCCACATCCATCAATCCTAGTCAGAGCCATATGTAGAAGAAGGTATTTCTTACTGGGATAGGCCCTTTTGGTCAGCATGTACTACTGATTCAATAACGGAAAGCAACCTATTCGCCGATATTTTCTCTTGAATCTTATAGTCCAGGTTTAGGAGGGATAACGGAGAGTAGGAATGCACATCAAATGGATCCCACATCTGTAGGACCGCTATCAATGCTTTCCTTATGGATTCCTGTAGCGTTCCTGAATCTCTCACTTAGCAATACATTGTTAGTAGTTTCTGAACAACATGAGCTCTATAGGAAGCTTAAAACTCAATAAGAAGTCCATCCGTCCTTAGGGGTTTTCTGTCGCTATTTGATCTATGGCACTATATATTTCCTCTGTTTTAAGAGGCACTTCTAGCTCTTAGTGGTGCAATGGATCAATCTGTGGGACAGATGCTGCATGGACATATGCGTGTATTTGTGCTAAATCTGTACCGGTGGGCTTGGTATACAAACTTTGATAATATTGAGCAGCAGCTTCATTGATGCCTCCTTGTGTATTGATCATTTCCCCACAGCTAGATCTAATAGCACGGTCGAGATCCATGGAATGTTGTTTTTCGGGAACCAGGACAACAATGGGCCCGCTCTGTCTCCCTCCCCATGTTGGCGTGCTAGGTGTTCCCTATAGTCAAGTTTCTCCAGACTGTTACTTAGTTCCAAATGTCCCACCAAGTTTGCAGCTGCTGAATTTCCCATCAGCCACATATTGCATTCTACTTAAAAGTTATCCCTGGTCAATGTTAATTTGATTCCCTATTTGGTATTAATACAATGTACATGGACAACCACCTCAAAGGCCTGCCATTCTATAAATCTGTTTGAGCCCGATCCCTCATTTTCTGTAAAGTATTGCACAATGTGGGTGCCTATTGAGTCACGGAATGAGGTGTCCAGTAACGCCTCTGTATGTAACCTCCATTTTGTAATCTGGGCTTGCCCCCAACTCCAGGCTACCACCATCTTCAGAGGGTACTAGCCTTTTTGTCACCCATTGTTTAAAATATTGTGTTGTTTTAAGGCAGGAGACACCAGGCAGTGGGGGGTTGATGTGGCCACTCATTCAGGGACGCAGTTAAAGTCACCTCCTCTGAGAGCGGCACCTACAGGTCCCGTATGAGGGTGGGAAAGGCTGAGTGAATGATGTTTGGGTCAAATATTGCTACTAAGGTCAAGTACTCGAGTGTCCCCTCAACCAGCAAGTACCTGCCCACTTGGATAATTTTATTACCTTGAGCTACAAATAGGATTATTGGATAAATCCATATTAAGGCACCTCTCATGCATGCTAAATCAGGCATACCATATTCAAGCCCCTTCCATCTCTTTGTTAAATTCTAATGTTCTGCCCTTCCTAAGTGTATTTCCTGTAAGCAGACTATATGCACGTGTCTGCACCTGAGGTATGTGTAACTCTTGTGTCGCTTCATAGCAGCGACCAGTCCTCCGTTTGTTACATGCCAGAATGTTATATTTGGTGGATGAAGCCTTACTGGAGTCCACCCTGTTTGCTACTCAATGTCACTATTACTCATAATCTGTGTTGGACCAGGAAATGCAAATCCCTCCATCCTAGTGGATCCGCGGCTGCTCTCCATGCAACGTTGGACCAACAACAGCAACAGTAACATTGACCGCAACTCCCACTCCTAGGCTAAAAGCAGAAGATGTTCTTTGCCACAATAAAAACCTTACTTACAATAAAAATCCGATTTGCACATAGACAATTGTTTCCTCGATGCATATTGGAGACCTGACCACACGTGTTTTTCCATTGTGCTTTTTGTACTCCCCTGAAATTAACATTGGACCCTCACTTAAATGAGATTCTCGCACGCAGCAGCTTAGTTTCAGTGATCCGTTCCCCTCACTAAACACAACACCCGCATGGTACAATAAATAATGGCATCCACAGTTCTAGGTGTCAAATTGGGACTGTGAGAAACGTCTGGGCGAGGGCCTGATTCACTTAAGCTTGGGGGAGGAGTTGGCCTAACGGCTAGGGCGCTCGACCTCTGACCTGGGGTACTGGGTTCGAGTCTCGATAACGAAGCTGAACATCCTGTGATTCTGGGCAATTCACTTAATCTCCCAGTGGCTAAGAAAAAAATGAATGTGTGTCCTCATGTAACGTAACTGGTGCTATGTAAAGCGCTCTGACACCTGATTAGATTCGGGTCAAGTTCGCGCTATATAAAACTCTGCAAAAAAAAAAAAAACTGGTGTTCTCGCGTCCCAAATCAACTGCATGGTCAAGTGTCATTCGCCCTTTGGGGAGGAGGTTACTAGGTAAATATCCACCACTGCTTCTGCTCACTTATTAGCAGCTGATCATCTGTGGTCTTTCCACATGATCCACCGGGGTCTTCCTTCTGGGGAGCCGTCATACCCATTGTAGTTTAGGAGTGACTCTCTCTGGTGGAATAGATACTCCTTTCAATTGGATCCAGAACCAGGCCTTATTTGGGTTTTGGAAAAAAGGTTTCAGAGTTGTCCACCACTCTGTGTATTGCTAGACACAGAATTGCATACATTTGCACCAGTTGGTGCAGCTGTTCTTTATTCTCTTTGAATGAACACAATAGTTTCTGCACCTCAAATGTATTGTCAGGATAAATTTTAATGGTATTACTGTTTAGAGACCGATGGCCTTTTGTCCGGATAATTAAGGTATTAAATCTCTGTCACTGAATTTGAGTAATCTGACCATTGTTGGACATGGCGTGACCCTCGGTGGTGGTGGGCACTGTGGCACTTGGTGCGCCTGTTTAATTGAGAAGAGTTTGAGAATCCTGCCTAAGAGCATTCTGTTGACCAACCTCTCCTCTAGAAACAGCTCCATGTTCTGGCCCTCTGAGCACCCATGCACCCTATGATCCTAATCCTATTGCCCCTAGAGCATGGCTCAGCATCCTAAGTTCCTAGTTTAACCACCTTTACCTCTCTCTTAAAGGTCTGCAACTGTTTTTGCACTTCTTTTACTATGGGGTGCAGGGCCGGGAGTACGGATTCACTGTTTTCAACCAGTTCAGCAAAGTTTCTATGGTCTGCCCGAAGAAAGCCCACATCAATAGATACTGCATCTATGTTTACATCAAGAGTGCTCTTGGTATTGAGAATGGCCTGGAGGATCTTACTGACTTTGCCTGTATGCTGTGCTAGAGTTATGTTATGTTATGTTATGTTAAATGGGACTTTTATAGCGCAACGGCTACTCCAAAGGAGTGTCCCGGCGCTTTTGTGCTCCAGACCAAAGAAAGAGCTGGAAAACATAATAGTAAAAAGAGCAGGGGCCTAAAGAGGGGGCAGATTATCCAGTGAACAGCCAGGTTTTTAAGTCTTTTCTGAAGGCAAGCAGGTTAGCGGTGTTTCGCAAGGACACCGGTAAGGAATTCCATAGCTGCGGAGCAAGAAAGCTAAAGGACCGGCCGCCTAGCCGAGCCCTTTTGATGCGTGGCACCCGAGCCAAAGCCAAAGCTTCTGACCTGAGGGATCGTACAGGTCGATAGAAGTCCAGCCTCCTCTGAAGATATTTGGCACCATTGCCATGCAAGGCCTTATGGGCGAGAGTCATGGCCTTGAAAAGTATCCTCTTCCGCACCGGAAGCCAGTGAAGGGATACGAGGAGATTGGAGGCACTGGTGCGGCGGTGCAGGCCAAAAATTGCACGAGCAGCAGCGTTCTGAGTAACCTGCAAACGCTGGAGGAGGTATTCAGGCAGACCCAGATATAGGACATTTGCATAGTCCAATCTGGACCCTATGAGTGCCTGAACAGTGATCCTCCGATGTTCCTCCGAGAGAAGGGGAAAGAACTTGCGCAACATTCTGAGTATCCCAAAGCATGTTCCCGTAAGAGTGGAAACCTGGGATTTGAGCGAGAGCTCGTTGTCAATTTTAACCCCCAGGTTCTTAGCCCACTTAGAGGACTGAGTGGGAGGGAACATGTCAGCAGGCCACCATCCCTGCCAATCTGGTTCTGATGGGCATCCGAAGAATAGTATTTCGGATTTGTCCGAGTTGCATTTGAGGCTGTTGTGTGAAAACCAGCTAAAGACAGCCCCAAGGCACTCGCAGATCCTTTCTCCATCGAACTCTTCGCTCTTACGACAGGTGAATAGAAGCTGGGTGTCGTCAGCATAAGAGACGATCCGGGCCCCGTAGGACTCCGCCAGTGTCGCCAGAGGGGTCATAAGGATGTTAAATAGAGTGGGGCTCAGTACAGAGCCCTGAGGCACTCCGACTCCCAATGGCGGCATCTCGGCGGACCCGGGTGGGACCCAGACCGTCTGCCGGCGGTTGGCCAGAAAGGAACGAAACCAGTTGAGAGAGTGGATTCCATTTGCCATAACGGGTCGGCGTGGGCAGAGGTAGTTGTTAACATTTTCATAATGCCTTTTGAGAAGGCAACCTGAGATCTTGGGTTTGATCGTTCTCATGCATACAGTTTCTGAAGGTGTCTCCCTCGCCGATGGCCACCAGAGGGGGAGGAGAAGGCATAGGAATGGTGAGCCCCATTGAGCTCGGGCAGGCTTCATGCGCACAATCGCAGCTCACGAGGTTCATTCTTTCCAGTCTCAGCCAGCAAGCCCCAGTTCCTGCCACTGAGTAAAGGTTCAGTTATGAGAATTCCAATCCCTTATAAGGAAGTGGCTGTGGGCGCCATGAATGATCTATACTCCCATCAATGTAGAAAGGGCTATTTTCTGCAAATTGTCCAGCCTGGTGATTGGTCATCCATGCACCCTCAGTGCAAATATTTAAGGTAGGATGCTCAAGTCCAGTGTCCACAGCACCTACTTTTCTCAGGCTCCAGTTGACACCTGTCTCTCAGGCCTGTGCGCAGGCCCATGTGCCTGTCAGCTTGAAGTTTCATGGGGATCAGACTTGTCTCATGCGCTGTCACTCCTTCCAGTCCCGCACCGAGGAACACCTTCACCTTATAATCCACCAGGTGGTGGAACAAACACACCAGGCAACAGGGGAGAGATGAGCAGTGCCCTCAGCCAGGCACACCCTTTGCCTGTTCGTGGTTACCTGGCACTTCGCTTCTTTAGGTCACTCAGTAGGCCTCACTACGCAGTAATCGATTCTTCGCAGGGCACACACGATGCCATGGGAGGGCAGTCTGACACACTGCCAACCTCCGATTTCCTTCTTGTCTAGTTGACCTGGCCTGCTTCTTTGATTTATGGCTGTTGTAGGTACAGTCAGGCATGGCACACTGCTCTGACATCCTCCAGGGTCTACTTACCGGTCATGGGATTCTTCATGGCTCTAACGACCCACCACCACTCCCCATCCACTCATGGGCTGTTCACAGTTGCATAGAAGGCCGATGTCAAATGGAAAAATTGAATTATTGAGGGGAATCAGGGGGGTCATATACAGAGCAGGTGAATTCATGTTCTACGTGGCCCTGCCCTATCCTGCATCTAACCATAACAATGAAAAGTATTTACATTAGCAGTATCTCTGTATAATAGGCTCCCTGTGTTGAGATATGAAACTTGCTGTCTCTGAAACTGAAGCATAACAAGCTGAATACTTGTCTATATGTTCACCAGTAGTTTTGTGTTGTTGGTAAAATAAATTACTTGAACTTCACAGCTATTCGTTGTCACTGCAAAACGTGAGAAAGTTTTACCCGGTAAAACATGATAGCCATCTCCATCTCCAAGCAATGGGAGGGTTCAGGGCTGATGGGAAATGTAGTTTATCATTGGTACACTGAAGCAGAATGCATCCTCTACACACCGGAAGCCTCACACCAGATGGCACCAACCCTGTGAATATCACCAGCTTTTCCTTCTCTTAAATAGTCTTGGTGTGAGCGTGTTTTAAGTATTGCATCCCTGTGCCTGCTGAGTCATAAGCGGCAAGCCATGCCTGCTGACTCATGCACATCCCTGCATCATCATTGAAATAGGATACTAATATGATAGCTTCCAGTGCTCCTCTCGTCTGTTTGTATTAAGTGATGGATGCTGTGAAGAGCTTCTGAGAATGAGGGCTTTGAAAACTTTCTTTTTTAAGAGGTGATTTATAGAACTCTGTATAGTCAGTTCTGCTTGTCTTTATGTTTGTGTTCTAGTATGTTCACCCTATAGTTTTGAAACATTTAATTGTAATGCTAAATTGCATCCAGTTAAAATGCAGAGTGATAGGGAGTTTGACCAAGAGGAAGATTGGAAAGTGTATATAGGTCCTGAATAAGAGCGGGGCACAGCGACACTTGTTGTTTTACTTCTCTGTCTAATTAAAAATGTTCTGGTGTTCTCACTCCAGGGTTTTCCAGTTGCATGAACAACATTCCAGATTTTATTGCCTGGAAAATCCATCAGGTAAAATCACTTCAGGCTTGTGCTTCATGTGTACTCAGCCTTCGACTGCTGTCCCCGCCTGACCTCTTCCTACAGCACTGGAAAGCATCTTTTGCCACCTTCTTGACAACTCTGCTTCCACCGTCTGCCCCTCAAGAGAGATTTAATCTGCACAGGCATGGGTTTTACAAAAAAAGGTATCCTACACCCTACATCAATGGTCTTATACACCTAAACCTTAAGCAAGCCGTTAAAAGAGATCCCACAAGAAACACTTATTGCCTATTTTTTAAGACCCTCACAAACTCTATTAGTGGCATGCTTCATCATTGGGTCTCATCCTGGTCCCAATAAACCATGGAGCACTGATTCGTCTATAAAATAAAAGTACCTTTGGAACTCCCATGTATCACTTTAAAGATGGGTCCAAATATTAGACGCTCGCCCCGTGTTTTCCCGACTCCCTCGTTCAAGCAAGCAGGCTCATACGTTACTATGCACAGGAACATGCTCCAATAATTCCAGGTATACTGTGACGGCCATCCTATAGATAGTGGAGTTACCATCACAGCACCGGGCATGGCTGAGATTCTCAGAGCATTTCCACCACTAACGGCCTCCTTAACCATAGTATTTTATGCATAAAGAGGACACCCCTCATACAGGTGGGAACGCGGAATGGGCAAAACTCCGCAATTGCTGAGATTTATGTTTTGTAAATATATTTAACTATAAATATTGACAGAAGATACATTTTAGGTGTAATAACACTAAGAGCAACAAGGTTTATGAACTGTAAGTATTGTAGATTGGAGCCCTCCTAATTAGCCTCAACTTGGGAAAAGGTATTTAATGTATATGGATAAGTTGGTGGGTTGTAGTTGTGGATTACTTCTATAGAGCTTAACAATCTCTTATTTTGAGGCTTATGAAATTACTTTTGGGGGGTTTTGACTGTTAGAAGATGAGTTTTTTAAGGTGTTATTTATTGATGTGTTCGTCAGTGATTTCATTGTCTTATATTGTAAGTTTTAATTAACTGAACAATAAAGTATCATTATCTTAACTTACAAAAAAGAATATGGGGGTGGGCTAGCAGCCGACGGTAATGGCCACCTTCTAATGCGGCTCCTAAGCCCGATCCGCCTATCCTGCCTAAATCTGCCCAAAATCCTGCTTTCCATCCAGCAAAAGAGTGGGATCCCGGCCCTACAGCCCAGGAGAACGAAGTGTGGCAAAAACCGCGATCCAACACTGACATACCTGTGGTAAACGGCCGTTGCGGCTGGAGCTCCATGGCGCAACGTGACGGTGCTCCCTCGCTCCGGGGCCTCCCTGTGCAGTGACCAGCGGTCAATGAAGTGCTGCGGGAGACGGAGACAATCGGCGGCACACCTGGTGGAGGAGCGGCAGGCTGGGGAGCGCGCCCAGACAAAGCTTCAGCTTCCCGGGGAGCGAGCTCGGAGAAGACGGGACTAAGCCACCAGACGAGAGAGCTGCGGGCCGTCCCTGGTGAAAATAGAGGCCCCGGCTTCATGAGCCCTGAGTGGCCGTGAGTGCGTGCCTCTGCCCCTGTCCTCCTGTGAGCCCCTGACGAACTGGCGCCTGCTAACAGTTGTAGTGCGCCTCGATTCCCTGTTTGCTGGAGATACAGGGCCTGGACAGAGAGCAAGGCGTAGCTCCCTGAAGTAGAACTTGCCCCTTCCATGCCCCGGGGAGATCGGACTGGGGTCCTAAGTGAAGCGATTACTGGCAATAGTGGCGACCTGGGGACTCAGACGCTCTCTCTGCGTCACTGGGAGTACAAAAGGGCTGAGCCGCCGATGTAGCTCATACGCTGCTGTTACCACAAAGTACAGATCAGTGGCGAAGCCGTGTGGCGTCCGCTGCATGTTGACTATGGAACTCCACAGAGTGGGGTGCTGAGGGGACGCAAGAACCCTCCGGTATCCCAAATTGAACTAGCAGTTGCGGAGTGCAGTGCTTGGTGTACCGATGGTGCTGTCTGGGCCTATTTCTGCCTCGTGTGTAGTCTGGACTCCGTGAGGCTCTGGATGGCTGTGAGTAGGGGGCTGCCACCCTACATGTGCCCGAACTGCCCCGGAGGCGATGGGGCTCTACCTATTTGTCTCTGTGCTGGGCCTCATACCCCCACCCACCCCGAAAGCAGCAAGGTCGGTGACCTGGGAAACCCGACAGGCCGGCAGGGAATTCTTCCTCCCTGAGCAGGCGGCGGCGAGTACTGGGTCCGCCCTTTGATATATCGGCCATATACACCACGCTGCACCCTCACGATGGCAAGTGGGAAGGGATCCAAGACACCTGTGCAAAATAAGCTTGCTAAATTTGCCTGGTCTAATTCGAGGGACAATAAAGACGCTGCCTATCCAGAGGATGCAGACAGCAAACAATGCCTACCACAGCAGCAGGAATTGACGTGCCAGGACATCATGACGGCCATTACAGGACTATGGACCTCCCTGGAGACTCGCATTGATACAGTGAACATTGAGGTGTACCTCATCAGAGTTGACCTTAGGAAAATGGATTTCAGGGTGAAAGAGGTTGAGGAGGTCACGACTGGGTTAGGTCAAGACACTGCCCTGCTTAAGACGCAAGTGAGCCAACTGCAGGAACAACAGATCAAAATGGAGGCGCTACTCGATGACTATGAAGGGAGGTCCCGAAGAAACAACATACGTATCCTAGGGGTACCGGAGCGAGCGGAAGGTTCTGCGGCTGATCTATTTGTCGAAAACCTGATTCTAAAGCAGTTGCAACCCACAAGACTCTCGAACTTTTTTTCCATCGAGCGCACGCACCGATTCCCCGGGGGTAGGCCTAAACCAGGACCCCCCCCCCAGGCTGATTTTAGCGCGAGTCCTTAACTTCCGAGATCGGGACATCATACTCCAGACATCACGCTCCAACCCACCGCTTAAACTAGATAACAATGTGATCTCCTTTTTTCCGGACTTCACCACAAAGGTTCAAGCTCAATGTCGCACCTTTATGGCGGTCAAATGGGCACTGAGAGATAAAGAGATAAAATACACTATGCTTTTCCCAGCAAACTCTGTATTGAATCAGAGGGCAAGGCATGGTTCTTCTCTTCCCCTGAAGATGCGTGGGACTGGCTGGAGAGCTGGCACCGGGTAGAGAAACCACAGAAAGACCACAACGGAGGGCCTCACTCTTCCAGACCAGACAGCAACGCCATGCAGCGAGGTGACCCAGTTCGAAGGGAAACGAACCCCACAACGAGTGACTAAACAAACGGCATCTGTGGGCTGTAATAGACATAGTTGCCATAAATTGTGTCTACCGGGCTGGGTACTGGAGCCGCGTGAACATACTAGGAAATCTCCCCTGGACTACAAGTGATTAGGCTATCACTGCAAGGAGTAAGGCTTTGAAATGTTCCTAGTCAGCAGCTTTAGTATCGCAGCTGACGATAGGGCCGGTTGCAATCCCTGTTATTTATTGTAATATGATCCCATCCTCACATTTGGCGCAAGGGTATGGCTGCAACCAGGCACCTCTTTAATAGAGGGTGGGGCGACAGGCACTCCGCCTTGTTGGGTAGTGGGTAGTTTGAAATCCACTGGCAGGGGGGCAGGGAAGGGGGGATGTTGGGGAGGGGGGAAAGCGCTTCTATGTTTTACGTTTGGTTTTTAATCACAAAGCACCGACAGACAGGTTTAATTACCTCTGCTTTCATTTCAATTGCAAAGTATGCATTCATTTGGTTCTTTTGCCAGAGTGTACTTGACTGCCCTTATATGTCTATCCACCTGGTTGTGGCAATGTTGGAAGAGGCGGTTGCCCTTTCCACTGTACTCACAGGTTTTCACATTTTCCCTATGCGGGGCATATGGCTGTGACTAAGGTAGAAACGTCACTGTCCATTCTGATGTGGAACGTCAACGGGTTGGGGGACAAAATAAAACGTGGGGTTGTTTTGCAGTATCTAAAGAGACAGGCCCCAGATCTGGTCTTGCTGCAAGAAACACACTTAGTGGGTAATAAGTGTAGGGCCCTCACACAGTGAAGATACAAGCTGTTGGTCCATGCGGGGTTCACCTCAGGTTCGAGAGGTACTGATATTCTAGTGCGGAAAAGCCTCGCACTTACTCCCACCCGCACATGGGCGGATCTACAGGGGAGGTTTGCAGTTCTAGAAGCCAATTGGGAGGGAAAGCCACTTAATGTGGTCTCGGTGTATCTTCCCCCGGCATTGGGCAAAGAGGCACTTGCTGACTTAGAGAAAGTTTTGATAGATCTCCCCATAGGCACACTTATACTAAGGGGGATTTTAATATGACTATGGACGATCATACGGACAGACATCCCCAGCGTCCTCTGATGCGGCCCAATACTCAAATGAAAGACTTTGTGCGGGCCATGGGTCTAGTAGACGCATGATGCACCCTGCTCCCAGACCTGATTCACTACACCTACTACTCCAACGCCCACAAGATCATGTCCCGCATTGACTATTTCCTCACCCATTTAGCAGATATTGGACATTTTAGACACCCACGTGGTCTGCCAAGGGGCATTTCGGACCATTATTCAGTGTGGATTGAGCTTACTTATTATAATACAAGGCACCGCAACACGATTGTCCTTAATCCCTGGCTGCTCAAAATTCCAGACATCATAGAGACCCTGATTTCACAGACAGACCATTACTTTAATGAGAATGTCGGATCCGTTGAATCGGCGCAGATAATATGGGAAGCCTATGAGGCAGTGCTTAAAGGGCAAGCCCTAGCGCTGAAAACGGAATATGTCAGGCAGAAAACCAGCAACTTTCTCAGCTGGAGAATGAACTCCAGCGATTAGAGGCTCAAAATGCTTCCTCGCCCAGTGGGGATATGGCGCACCAATTAATTGTTAAACAGCTAGAATACAAAGCCCTGGCGGGGGAAAAGACTAGGGCCAGATTACTCCAGTTGCAACATAAGGTTTATGAAATGGGAGATAGGGCAGGGAAAAGTTGGCATGGCTGGAGAAGAGGGAGCAGGGGGAGCGTTGGGTTCCCCAACTGACCATCCGCAGGACGGAACAAATCTCAGATCCGCAGGACATCGCGGAAACATTTGTGGATCATTTAGAACAGGTCTATACCCCCTCAACTCCATATACAGCTGAGGACTCCTAGCAGCTGCTGGCTGACTTACGCTTACCCACCCTGACGGAGGCAGATTGGGACTACATGGACGAAGATCTAAATGATGACGAAATTTGCCAAGCCATACATAGTATCCAGTCAGGGAAAGCAATGGGGCCTAACGGGGTCCCTATAGAATTTCTAAAGTCTGTGGACCAACGGGTAGCACCCCTCCTGAAAAACATGTATAACGAGAGCCTTGAGAAAGGGATTCTGCCGGAGGACCAGCGTCTGGCCTCTATTGTTGTTATTCAGAAACCAGGTAAGCCCGCTGATAGTTGCGGATCCTATCGACCAATCTCGTTAATAAACATTGACGCAAAAGTACTGGCAAAGCTCCTGGCTTCTCGCTTGGTGTCAATAATCCCTTCGTTGGTCCATGCGGACCAATCAGGGTTTATACCGCGGAGGAACACGGCTCTCAACATTCGCCGCGTTAACAATGTCCTAGGGCGCCAGATCTTTATCAAGGAAGATGCAGTAGTACTCTCTTTGGATGCCTCCATGGCATTCGACTTGTTAGAATGGCCTTATCTTTTCGAGGTGCTGAAGCGCCTGGGGTTTGGCCCGAGATTTCTGGGGTGGATCAAACTTCTCTATACGGACTTAAGGGGCCAGGTGAAAGTCAATAACCGCACGTCTAGAGTGTTCCTGTTGGGTAGAGGCACCAGGCAGGGCTGACCCCACCCCCCCCCCCCTGATCTTCTCTTTGGTTCTTGACCCACTGGCAACCTGGGTGAGAGGGGACGTCTCAATTAGAGGGCTGAAATGGGCGGAGGGACAGGAAGATAGAATTTTGTTGTATGCGGATGACATCCTAGTCTATCTTCGTTCCCATATGCTTTAATACACTCACTGTTTAACATTTTCATCAACTTTGGCAAATATTCAGGTAATGCCATTAATTGGACCAAATCGGTGCTATTTGTTCTTCGGGGTCCTGTCCCCAGGCTCCCTCGGGGATGTGAGATTGAAATAGCTCTAGAAGGATTCCGATATTTAGGGGTTTATATTACTTAAGATCCCCAACTCTTCTATGATAGGGATCGGGCCATCCCCCTAGAAAGATTACGTAGTGATGTCAAATACTGGAGATCTTTGCTGCTATCTATTGTTGTTATTCAGAAACCAGGTAAGCCCGCTGATAGTTGCGGATCCTATCGACCAATCTCGTTAATTAACATTGACGCAAAAGTACTGGCAAAGCTCCTGGCTTCTCGCTTGGTGTCAATAATCCCTTGGTTGGTCCATGCGGACCAATCCAGGTTTATACCGCGGAGGAACACGGCTCTCAACATTCGCCGCATTAACAATGTCCTAGGGCGCCAGACCTTTATCAAGGAAGATGCAGTAGTACTCTCTTTGGATGCCTCCATGGCATTCGACTTGTTAGAATGGCCTTATCTTTTCGAGGTGCTGAGGCGCCTGGGGTTTGGCCCGAGATTTCTGGGGTGGATCAAACTTCTCTATACGGACTTAAGGGGCCAGGTGAAAGTCAATAACCGCACGTCTAGAGTGTTCCTGTTGGGTAGAGGCACCAGGCAGGGCTGACGCCACCCCCCTGATCTTCTCTTTGGTTCTTGAGCCACTGGCAACCTGGGTGAGAGGGGACGTCTCAATTAGAGGGCTGAAATGGGCAGAGGGACAGGAAGATAGAATTTCGTTGTATGCGGATGACATCCTAGTCTATCTTCGTTCCCATATGCTTTAATACACTCACTGTTTAACATTTTCATCAACTTTGGCAAATATTCAGGTAATGCCATTAATTGGACCAAATTGGTGCTATTTGTTCTTCGGGGTCCTGTCCCCAGGCTCCCTCGGGGGTGTGAGATTGAAATAGCTCTAGAAGGATTCCGATATTTAGGGGTTTATATTACTCAAGATCCCCAACTCTTCTATGATAGGGATCGGGCCATCCCCCTAGAAAGATTACGTAGTGATGTCACATACTGGAGATCTTTGCTGCTATCTCTTCTGGGCAGAGCTGCTCTGTTTAAAATTCTGGCTCTCCCGTGATTTCTCGATATCCTTCAAAATTGCCCCAACAAAATCCCTGACTCATACTTTAAGAGTATTGAAGGTGAGGTTCGATTGCTATTATGGGATGGGGGAGCGCCTCGAATAGCGTTACACAAACTGACTAAAGGGTGGTATGATGGAGGGATGGCTCTCCCAGACATCAGACTTTATTATTGGGCCTCACAGTTAGTGGCCATAAATCACTGGCTGTACTGTTCCCCAGCAGACCCTGCATATATGCTAGATAGATATCAAATGGGAAGGGTGTCTACAAGATCTATATACAAAGGTCTGGAGGGGGAGGTACGTGGGCCCTACCGTGCAGACGGTCGAAATCTGGCATCAGGCAAATAAACGCCTGGGTTGGACCGAGGTGTTGAACAAGGCCACACCCTTACGGTCTACTCAGAAACTCCGGCTCCTGTGTTCTCAACCAGGCTTTGATAAGTGGGACACAATTGGTATATCTAACATTGGCCATCTAGTGAAGAAGGTCAAAATCCTCACATTTAATGAACTACAACAGAAATATAATTTGGCCCAAGGGGAATTATTCCGCTATTTGCAAATCCACCATGCACTCATGACAGCACTTCCGGACCTCAATACCCTACAGGAATCGTCCCCTCTGGAGGACCGGCTACTCTCTGAACCCATGCCAAACAAAGTCGTATCACTAACGTATTGGAAACTTTGTAATAATCTGCCAGATCCCTTTCAGGCTTTGCGAGACAGGTGCTAGGGAGACGTAGGACAAATTGAAGATGAGGACTGGCAGACAGCACTGATGTCTCCGAGGGAAGCAGCTATCACTCTCCGCTTTCGGTTAATCCAAGTAAAAGTACTGCATAGAGCATACCTCACGGGAGGGACCCTAGTAAAAATGGGAACCAGACAGAGTGCTCTCTGTCTACGTGACTGTCATCCAGAGGCAACTTTTTTTCACACTATATGGGACTGTCCCCTCCTGCGTCACATATGGGAAGAGTCGACAGGGAAACAAATAACACTCACACCATCACTGGGGCTTCTTAATATCGGGGACGCTACTGATCTTACAGAAATAGAACAACAATTAGCCACGCTGGGATACACACTGGTCAAGAGGGCGATAGCAATGAAATGGGAGGCAGCGGAACGACCATCGATCAGGCACTGGGCAGCAGAAAAGGACAAATGAATGGTTGCCGAAAAAGAAGTGTATAAATAAAGAGGGTGCCCTAAAAAATGGGATGAAAATTGGGGAGGGTGGAACACACACAGAGGCAGCTTATGTATATCCCCAACGGGCGAACTGGACATGTCAAGGCGCAGTAATCAGCTATTTGGATTGTTAGACCAACTGACTGTATAATGTTTTTACCATGAAAACATGGTGCTATATTATGTATGACAACTGTGCAGACAAATGCTTTGTGATGCTTGAAATTAATAAAAAAAATATTTATAAAATTACTTTTCAGACAGATACCAATTGTAAACAAATGACACCACATTCCAATATCAACCTATCTATGAAATAAAATACATATATGTATATATAGGTTTAGTAATCGTATCAACTATAGTGGTTTCCTTTGGTGAGTGATGTTGAACAGTAAATTATTGATCAACAGCTTGGAATTATATTCTATCTGACAGCTTGACTTGTAAAACTATATGATATGCTGTGATGTATGCTCCTCAATGCAGTCTATCTAGATCCTGTTCAGTATTTCCAAATAATAAATATTTGCATATTAAAAAAATATATTTAGGGTCATGCTAAAGTGGTCCCTACAATAAAGTATCAGCCTGTTGCTCCTGTTCAGCCATGCCAAAGCCGGCAGAGAACAGCTACCTGGTGTGGGCTAGAAGCACATTATTGTGATCATTGCAGGTTGAAAGCTTCTTTCTTTCACTGAAGGATGTTGTTGTATCTTACTGCATCCTTTCTTTTCCTGATGTTTGGTTTGGGAGAACAGGAGGCTCTCTGCATTTGTTCTCTGTCAACATTCAAAGTCTGATCCTATTTCTACATCTAAAAATGCCCCTCTGCCACTTCGTGGGAGGAGTCGTGGCTTGGTGGTTCAGTTCACAAACCAGTCCTGGGATGGCCCAGCATCTCCAAAACGTCTCTCCTCAAGGCAATGAATATGTAAAGTGTCCACTAGTCCAGTGTAGGGTTGTCTCAAGGCTTTGTTCAGGACCCAGATAACTTCTACACTGACAGTAGGTGTTGAATGTCAGAGAGAAGGACTATTAAATACCGATTTGGGAACCTCTGGACCAAATGTTTCAGTTCACATGCCTACGACACCAAGGGCTTCTCCGAGGAATTCAAGTTTTATTATATAAAAAGCAAGTTTTCCTCTTCCCTCTGGAGAACTTAATCCGGGATGTTATTCAGTTGTATTCCTTGTACAGAAAACACACCACTAGAATTGTTGTACTATACTAGACTTGAAAACTGTCAACTCTCTCATTTTTCACTAGACTGGTAACACTTAAATCAATATTTATGATGAACATTCCATTTTTGTTGGCTTCTCTGATTCTTTTAGATGTGTACATGCATGTTGCCATCCACCCAGAGGTCCACTATAGCTTTGATTTTGCATTTTAGGGAAGTATTTCCAGTGTCAGTTTGAACTAACATCAGCCCAAGAGTTTTTACGAATGTCTTTGCCCCATTGGTAGGTATTCTGCACTCTCAGGGAATACAGAGATATCCTTTTCTGGATGACTGGTTGATAAGTGCCTCTTATTTTCTTAAGATCCGTGAAGATGTGCAAGCAATATGCAGAACACTGCATCAAACGTTGCACCTGTTGCCTGTTCAGAACTTGCAGTTCCTATGAGCAGTTTTCTAAATGAACTTGGGGAGGGTGTTCCGATCACCTGCGAGAAGAATAAAACTAACTTCCAGGCTGTCAACTTTATCCAGTATATTGGAAGTAAGGGCCAGGAATGACTCCAGGCCCAGAGTGTAATGGCAGCATGTCTACTTGTGGTTCCTTTTCATCTATTAACGCTGGCCAGACATTTTTTTTTTATAGTGGTAGTCACCATCTTTGAAGAATTACAAAGTTCTTTTTCCAATAACTGTTCAAACATTGTCAGAATAATCATTGGTTGTTGCTTCAGTAACATTTGGATAGAAGTGTCCCTTTAGCCCCTCTGTAGACATGAGTGCATTGAGGTGGAGAGCAGTAGTGATAGGAGCGTTCAGAGTCATTGGAGTCAAGAGCAGGCAGCTCATTCTTCTAATTAGAGAGAAATGGGAGTGAGACACATTTCTTTCTTATCGCCCGAGTGCATACTGTACGGATAAAATAGACAGACCAGTAGAAAGAGCTTGTTAGCAGGCAGGGGAAACCAGAGTTCAGTAGACCTAGCTCAGATGATGAGTGTTTGGGTCAAGTCTTATCTCTTCTCTAGGACAGCTGAACATCTTCTGGGAAAGAGAAATGCCCTGTGGATCAGCAGAGTTGGGTGTTTTCCTCCTCACTGCGTCTGAGCTAGTCCTATTTCTAAGATTGTTGAGCCGGTATGTTTGCCTTCATCTTGACCTTCTTGCCATACAAGAGAATGATCTCCTGGACCGGTTCTGCAATCTAGTATACTCAATAAAAGCTTGAGGTCAGCTTCTTTATGCCCTAGTGGCCTTGGCCTTTGGCCGTCTCTGCACACATGCCCTCCATTTTTCTTTGCTACCTCAGGTTCTTTGGCAAATCACAGATGACAAAGCGGAGGTGTTGTTAGTGGCCTTGTAGGGGCCCCGTTGCTTATGGTTTCCATTAGTCCTCCAAATGTCAGTACAGCATCATTGAATATTTTCATTAAATCCATCTCCTCTCAGGTCTCCTAGTTTCCCACAGTCAAACAATCTGCAAATACGCCGGCATGGATCTTGAAAGGTTAGATCCAGACACCAGGAGATATTCGAGCGAGGTAGTTTCTTACATACAACAGTCTTATCATCCATTGACCCTTAAGGTCCACACTCGTGATGTTTTCAATCCTGGTGTTTAGCTGCTTCCTGTGAGGCAGACTACGTACTGGCTTTTTGAAAGGATGGCTTTCTCTTAGGTTTGGGGGTCTCTGCTCTTAGAAGCCAGTAGGCTACTATGCAGGCATTTACAGAATCTTAAATTGCTACATTGGCTGACCTAGCGTTAGGAGCATTACAATGCTGGCTAGTTGTTCACTCTCTAGTACCTCCATGGGATCCTCCTCTGATTCACCAATAGCTGCAGGGCCCCTGATACACGAATCTCTAATGAGGAAGACCAGTTCTCTGAGCAATAAATAGCATCCGAGGCTCTGGTGAATACCTCAAATTCCCAGTTGCCTGATGAAAATTAGAAAGTCGTATACACTTGGTGTTTACTGCCCCAATTTCCTCATGAATCACACTTTATCAGATAGTTTCCCCTAATACATTTTTTCAAGTTTATCCTGGTGAAATCTGTCTTGGAAAAGTTGAGGGCGATTCATTAAGTGCCACATTACTTGGATTTCATATCCCGATTCAAACTCATGTTAACTCACAGTTGCTCCCCTTTTGACCCTGCCATAGGATGTTTTCGAGCGTTGCAGCCCCTTCTGGTGTAGGCGCATGTACAGTACTCACTCATTCGCTTCTTAAACCTGTGATGCTAAGAGATGGCTTTGGAATGCCCCAGTCTGCGCCTTCAAGCCTCTCTCTGGCTGTGAAACTGCTGGAGCTCTCTAAAGTCCGCCTCTCTTTAAAATAATTATGTAATGAATTTGCTCGGAAAGCTCTAATCCGGCTTGTGTGCAGTGTCTGGTTTCTTGCCGGGCCCTGCAGCCGCTCGGCGTGTGTTACAAATCTCTGCTAAAATAAACAGCTGCGACAGCTGCTGCGGCCCTTTAAAATTAGGGAGGCTTTGCGCTTTCATTAGGCGCCGGCAGCTGCAGGGCTCCCAACATGCACCACGCGGCGCGCGGAACAAGGCCCTCTATCTGGAGGCGCGTGGAGTGGGGTCAGCGAGGAGCGTGTTTTATCAGTTCTAACAGAGGGTGTGGTATAATTAATTTGGTGCTTGACAGTGTTTCCAGGAAAAAACGTGTGAGGTCGCTGTCAGAAAGAGAGAGGAATGTCGTAGATTATTCAGATAAAATGCCCTTTTTAGTGAAAGCCGTGTTTGCCAGCCATCGAGAAGACTTCAGCAAGACAATGTCTTAAAAATTAAAACTTTTACACATAGCGATATATTCAGTGCCGTCTGTCAATTGCCACAGAATTATAATGACGTTTGATAACTATTTCGAAATGGGATTTTGAATCTGTATTCGTTACACCTGAGGCTGTCACCTTGTAAATTCACAGGGTGCTTCTCCACCACTGTCCAATACTACACAATAACCTGTTGTATATATCTTTAAAAAAAAAAAAGATTACTGCAATTATCACTTGTAGAGTTGCCTAAATGAAAAAATCCTACACCCAGGGATATGGCATTAGCTGCTACTGCTGTTCCAGATGTTTTTGAGATGCATTACGTTATATAATGTCACGATTGTAACTCCTGAAGCCGAAGGCTGATTTGCTCCGAAATGTTACAACTAAGTTTGGGCAGTGCACTCTGCTCTGCTTGCGAAGTTTTCCACACTCTGCGTTACGCAGAGCTCGCGGAGTTCGCAAAAAGGAGCGGAGTTTTTTTCCTCGCTTGCGTTCGTAACATCAAGTTGGCGAGGACGAGCAAAGATTTCTCATTGCGAGTGGTCGCGTTTGCTTGCGACCGCTCGCGTTCAGAAACCGTCCGCTTGAGTTGAGAGAGCTGCTGCTCGAGTAAAAATCTACTCGAGCGGCAAAAAGGAAGCAGCGCCCACGTGCGCTGTGCATGGTGCCGTTTGCGAGGATTGCACTGTGCGGACAGGCACCTGGCACTGAAAATCACTGCGAACTGCATTTATCTAACAAAATCCGCTGCTTGCGGAGCTCCGCGTAGCGCTACGGAGTTTTGCGGAACTCCGCGAACTCCGCCTAGGCTTTAGTCACAACAAGAGCATAGGATATATCGGTATGACATTTTCCATGAACTATGCGTTTTAAATTACTGCATTTCCCAGAACAAAAAGTGAAGACTTCTCAAATGTATCATAAACTGCCTATAACTATGCAAAATCATTTTGTAGTTATTAGGAGTATGCACCGTTTTTTGTTTTTATTTTTGACAGTGAACCTTCACGAACTTAAAAAGTTCTATTTCTCCACAGATAGATTTTTCTTTTGCATTTCACAATTATGTTTACCACATATCAGGATAATTTTCACACTAGTGAAAACATACAATGTTGGAAAATGCATGCAGAAGTTTTCCCTGCATGTTTAACTTTTGCATTTTTGTAAGCACGTTGTGAAATGTAGTCAGAACTTTTCTCAGCAACCTTATATTTTTTGGAGCTTTTTCGCGCAGAACAATCATTCCACCTTTTGTCTGCTAAGTATATTTTATGCAGAACTATTTTGTTAATAAGAATCTGTGTATGTATGTATTGTAATTTAATGGCTACTCCAATACAGTATCCCCACGTTAAGATTCCACACTAACCAGTAAACCGAGCTACACTACCTAAAGAAAAGAGACAACATTAAAGTTGTCTAAATAGCCAAGTTTTTAGCTTCTTCTGAGAGATTATCTCGGATTGTTCCTGCCTCAAATCTACCGGAAGTGAGTTCCACAATTTAGCAGGCAGGTAACTGAAAGAGCGACGCCCCCATTTGTGCTCTTGTGATCCTGGGAATGACTGCCAGAGCAGCGCCAAAGGTCCTGGGACAGTGAGAGGGGTGGTAAGACCTAATGAGAGGATACAGATAATCAGGAGCTCTCAAATTAAAAAATTCAGTGTCAAAAACAAAGAGCTTTAAAATAGATTCTTTCCCTCATCAGGTGGCAATGTAGTCTTCTCAATGCAGTGCCCATGGAGGAGAATCTGGGGATGTTAAGCAACATCCTCGCTGCAGCAGTCTGGACATGTTCCAGAGCTCTCATTCTACCTTAGGTAACCCCAAGGTAGAGCACAATACAACAGTCCAATCTGGACTCCAGGAGAGCTTGGATCACGTTTTTTTAGTTGCATCAGGCATCAGTCCTAAGATCTTTCGCAGCATCTTTAAGATGCCAAAACAGGCCCCCATTAGGTCGACAATGTGGTCATCAAATGAAAAATTATTGTCAAACCAAATTCCTAACTTTTTAGTCTTTAGTTTGGGAGTTGGGGTGGGCCCCAATACATCCGGCCACCATGCGGTGGACCAGATGGAGGACTGTTTCCCATGAGTACCTCTGCTTTTCCAGCTTTAAGTTTCAGACAACTGCGGTCCAATCAGTTCCTAAAGTTGGCTGCAGAAAGATCTTTATCCTGTGTTAGGGAGATGATTAACTGGGCGTCATCAGCATAAGACACGATTTTGACACCAAACGGATCCACCACACTCGTCAGAGGGCGAATAAATAAATTGAACAGGGTCAGACTCAGAGCCAAACCCTGTGTCACCCCCTGCCATAGGGATAAGATCTCTAAAGCAAAAGACTGTTTGATCACCGGAAAGGTGCGGTTTTAGAGGAAGTTGGTCTTGGTCATTCATCTTGAGGCTAAACCTCTGACACCTATACCCCACAACCTCTCAAGAAGAAGGCTGTGGGACACGGTGTTGAAGGCCACACTCAAGCCCAATAGGACCAATGCAACTGCCCTGCCCTTATCAGCCATGAGTCTCAGGAACTCAGAAGCAAGCAGAAGTGCTGATTCGGTGCTATAATGGGGCTCGAACTCAGATTGAGTCTCATGCAAAATCTTTTCCCTTTCCATATATTCCGTCAGTTGCTGGTTGACATGTTTTTCTGCTATTTGAGCCAAAAACAGAAGCAAAGATATAGGTTAAATTGTTGCAAAATTTATGATTTTCATGCAGAGTGGCAAACGAAAAACTTGTAAACTTCACTGGGTTGCATAGTTTTGCATAGACCTTTGCGATAGTTGCAAAAATAGCCGTTTTTTACTTTTAATAATTTTTACAAATTAGATCTTCTAATTTAACAAATTCTGTATAAGACCAGATTGTGCGTAGGCCTTCCTGATGCCCTTTCCCATATACTCTTCCTCTGGAAATTCTGCAATTTTGTCTAAAACAATGCTTCAAATCATTTGCTGAAATAGTTAAACATGTGCCACTAAGATGTGTAGTAAAGATAGGACGAGCCATAACTATTAATTTGTTAGATAGGACCTTGCGAAGTCTGCCTGTTCATGCCAGTCACTAAAATCAAGGACAGTGGGGTGCAAGGTTTTGACATTACCGGACTCACAACCTCTCTTTTTATGTTTCACCTGCACAGCGCTTGTGCTATGTTTTCAAAATCTCCTTTAAAAAATCAAATGGGGCTTAGAGCCCACTTATTATTTAGCTTTACTTAAAGGGGCTTGGAGCCCACCCATTTCTTAGTTTTACTTACCATCGGTTGGCTCCCAAGTCACTCTCGTTTCCTTGCTTACTATTGGGTTGTGCCTCTTCCTTTCCTCCAGCTTCCTCCTGCGCTTCAGTCTTTTTGTCCTTACCGTGGGGCATGGACCAAGTACAGCTTCCTGTGGCCAGTATTCTTCCACTCGCCACAGGTACTTCTTCAGGTAATCTTTTTTACTTTTCAGCAACTGCCCCGCCGTCGTTCTCTTTAACCCCTTCGATACTCATGACGAATGGTTCCATCATGAGCATCGCTCATGATGGAACCATTCCGTCATGAGGACAGGGGCAGGAAATCCCTCTGCTGTAAACAGCAGAGGGATTTCCATTTTTGTTTTGTGCCTCGGGAGGTGGGGAAGAGCTTCCCCAAACTCCCGAGGCCCATCAGCTGTTTTCAGTCTAATGACGATCGCGCGCATGGCGCGCTGTCGTCAGACTGAAAACGAAACTGAACCTTAGTTTCAGTTTCAGTGTTTCAGTACTCGTGGGGCTATCTCAGCCCCCCGAGCACTGAAACACTTGGGAGAAGTATCGTTGGAAAGGGGAGGATCTCCCCTTTCCCTAGTGGATCCCTGCTTGGGGATCGCCCCAGGAGGGCGATACCCAAGCAGAGAACCACCCACTAGACACCAGGGAGGGGGGGAGCAGCCCCTTGGGCAAGGGCCTTTGCTCCCACCATTTTTTTTATTAGGTAAATTAGGGGTGGTGGCTGCCCAATATGGGCACGCCAATGCCCCTACCCCCTGCAAAAATTAGAGTCTTTCTGACCCCCCCTGGGGGGCAGATGGGGCAGAAGCACCCAATCTGCCCCCCATGGGGGGGGGCAGAAAGCCCGCTAGACACCAGGGTTTTTTTTTACATTTAATTTCGGGGTGGGGGCTGCCCAAGATGGGCATGCCAATGCCCCCACCCCACACCCCAAAGTAAGAATAAGACTTTCTGCCCCACCAGGAGGCAGATGGAGGAAATAGCCCCTGATCTGCCCCCCTGAGGGGCAGAAAGCACCCTAGATGTCAGGAATTTATTTTTTTGCGCCAGGGGTGGGGGCTGCCCAGAATGGGCATGCCAAAGCACCCACCCTACCCCCCAAAGTAAGAATAAGACTTTCTGCCCCACCAGGAGGCAGATGGGGGTAATAGCCCCTGATCTGCCCCAATGGGGGGCAGAAAGCATCCTAGATGTCAGGGTTTTTTTTAATGCGCCAGGGGTGGGGGCTGCCCAGAATGGGCATGCCAAAGCCCCCACCCTACCCCCCAAAGTAAGAATAAGACTTTCTGCCCTTCCCAGGAGGCAGATGGTGGCAATAGCCCCTGATCTGTCCCCAGGGGAGGGCAGAAATCCCACTTAGCCCCAGGGATTTTTTCTTATATATACGTAGGGGTGGGGGCTGCCCAGAATAGGCATTCAAATACCCCCACCCAAAAGAAAAAATGCTACAGTCTTTCTGCCCCTCCTGGGAGGCAGATGGGGCAATAGCCCCTTATCTGCCCCCGGGGGTGAGGGGGCAGAAAGCCCATTAGGCACCACAAATTTTTTTTTTCCAAAGTTTGGGCTGGGGTTTCCCAGAATGGGCATGCCAATGCCACGCCCCCTCATAAAAATGCCACAGTCTTTCTGCCCCCTCTCAGGAGGCAGATAGGGGCAGTAGCCTCTGATCTGCCCCCCCCCCTCCCCCCCGGGGAGCAGAGAGCCCCCAAGTCTGCAGAGATAATGCTGGCTTTTTTTATATGTAGGGGTGGGGGCTGCCCAGAATGGGCATCCCAATATCCCCACCCACCCAAACAAAATAGCCAGTCTTTCTGCCCCTCTTGGGGGCATATCGGGGCAATAGCCCCCGGTTTCCCCCACTCCCCAGGGCGGCAGAAAGCCCACTAGGCACAGACCTTTTTGCGGAATGTGCCTACTTCTGGATTTTGGGTCCTAGTGCAGCTAGCACCCAAGTACACCTACCAAACCTATACTTTTCTGAAACTAGACACCTGGGAAATTCCAGGGAGGTATGGCTTGTGTGGATCCCCCAACGTTTTCATACCCAGAATCCCCTGCAAACCTGAAATTTAGCTGAAAAAAATCACTTTTTCCACACATTTTTGCATGGGAAAGTTATGGCATCACCGGGCTGACACAAATTTCCTACCACCCAGCATTCCCCCAGGTCTCCCGATAAAAATGGTGCCTCACTCGTGTGGGAGGCCCAAGTACCCGTGACAGGAAAGGGCCCAAAACGTATTGAGGCGACATCAAAATTGCCTATCACAAAACGACCTGGTTTTGCAAGGGGGCTCACCTGGCTTTTTGGCCCTGTGCTCGGCGGCCAGCTAGGGAGACCTACAAAACCCACACATTTCAGAAAACTAGACCCCCAGGGGATTCCAGGGAGGTATGGCTTGCATGGATCCCCCAACATTTTCTTACCCAGAATCCCCTGCAAACCTGAAATTTAGCTGAAAAAAGAAAAAAAATTCACACATTTTTGTGTGGGAAGGTTGTGGCATCATCGGGCTGACACAAATTTCCTACCACCCAGCGTTTCCGCAGGTCTCCCGATAAAAATAGTGCCTCACTTTTGTGGGAGGCCCAAGTACCCACGACAGGCAAGGGCTCAAAACTTATTGAGACAACATCAAAATTGCCTATCACAAAACAAATTGGTTTTGCAAGGGGGGTCACCTGGGTTTGTGGCCCCGTGCTCGGCGGCCACCTAGGGAAAGCTACCAAATCCACACATTTCTGAAAACTAGACACCCGGGGACTCCGGGGAGGTATGGCTTGTGTGGATCCCCCAACGTTTTCTTACCCAGAATCCACTGCAAACCTGAAATGTAGCTGAAAATATCACTTTTTTTACACATTTTTGTGTGGGAAAGTTGTGGCATCACGGGCCTGACACAAATTTCCTACCACCCAGTGTTCTTCCAGGTCTCCCGATAAAAATGGTGCCTCACTCGTGTGGGAGGCCCAAGTACCCGCGACAGGCAAGGGCCCAAAACGTATTGTGGCGACATCAAAATTGCTTATCACAAAACGACCTGGCTTTGCAAGGGGGGTCACCTGGGTTTTTGGCCCCATTTTTATCGCAGGTACTTAGTCCTCACCAACGAGTGAGGCACCATTTTTATCGGGAGACCTGGGGGAACGCTGGGTGGTAGGAAATTTGTCTCAGCCCTGTGATGCCACAACTTTCCCACACAAAAAAGTGTAAAAAAAGGGATTTGTTTAGCTAAATGTCAGGTTTGCAGGGGATTCTGGGTAAGAAAACATTGGGGGATCCATGCAAACCATACCTCCCTGGAATCCCCCGGCTGTCTAGTTTTCAGAAATGTGTGAGTTTTGTAGGTTTCCCTAGGTGACAGCCGAGCCCCGGGCGAAAAAGTCATGGAACCCCCTTTGCAATACCAGGTTGGTTTGTGATGGGTGATTTTGATGTCACCTCAATAGGTTTTGGGCCCTTGCCTGTCGCGGGTACTTGACCCACCCTTGCAAGTAATGTATCATTTTTCTTGAAAGAGTTTGGGAAATTCGGGGTGGGTGGAAATATGTGAATCCACGCAGATTCCAGAACTTGCCACCACAGAAATGTGAGGAAAATGTGTTTTTTTGTCAATATTTTAGGTTTGCATGGGATTCTGGGCAACAGAACCTGGTGAGAGCCAGTCAACTCACCCAATCCTGGATTCCCCTTGGTGTCTAGTTTAAAAAAATGTATAGGTTTGCTAGGTTTCCCTAGGTGCCGGCAGAGCTAGGGTTAAAAAACGACAGCTAGGCGCTTTGCAAAAAAAGGGTCATTTTTCACTTTGAAAATGTAGTGTGTCCACGTTGCGTTTTGTGCCGTTTCCTGTCGCAGGCACTAGGCCCACCCACACAAGTGAGGTACCTTTTTTCTTGAAAGACTTTGGGGAAAGCGGGGTGAGTAGAATTTTGTGGATCCACACAGATTCCAGAACTTTCCACCACAGAAATGTGAGGAAAATTTGGTTTTGTGGACAATTTTGTAGGTTTGCAAGGGATTCTTGGTAACAGAACCTGGAAAGAGCTAGTCAAGTCACCCCATTCTGGATTCCCCTGGGTGTATAGTTTTCAAAAATGCATGGGTTTGCTAGGTTTCCCTAAGTGCCGGCAGAGCTAGGGTTCAAAAACTACAGCTAGGCACTTTGCAAAAAAAGGATATTTTTTCACTGTGAAAATCATGTGTGTCCACGTTGCGTTTTGTGCCGTTTCCTATCGCGGGCACTAGGCCTACCCACACAAGTGAGGTGCCATTTTTCTCGAAAGACTGTGGGGATTGCGGGGTGGGTGGAATTTTGTGGATCCACGCAGATTCCAGAACATTCCACCACAGAAATGTGAGGAAAATGTGTTTTTTTGGACAACTTTTTAGGTTTGCAAGGGATTCTGGGTGACAGAACCTGGTGAGAGCCAGTCAAGTCACCTCATCCTGGATTTCCCTGAGTGTCTAGTTTTCAAACATTTATAGCTTTGCTAGGTTTACCTAGGTGCCGGCAGAGCTAGTGTTCGAAAACTACAGCTAGGCACTTTGCAAAAAAAGGGTCATTTTTCACTGTGAAAATGTGGTGTGTCCTCATTGCGTTTTGAGCCATTTCCTGTCACGGGCACCAGCCATACCCACACAAGTGAGGTACAGTTTTTCTCGAAAGACTTTGGGGAACCCGGTTTGGGTGGAATTTTGTGGATCCGCGCACATTTCAGAACTTTCCACCACAGAAATGTGAGGAAAATGTGGTTTTTTTTTTACAAAGAATTAGATTTGCAAGGGATTCTGGGTAACAGAACCTGGTGAGAGCCAGTCAAGTCACCTCATCCTGGATTTCCCTGAGTGTCTAGTTTTCAAACATTTATAGCTTTGCTAGGTTTACCTAGGTGCCGGCAGAGCTAGTGTTCGAAAACTACAGCTAGGCACTTTGTTAAAAAAAGGGTCATTTTTCACTCTGGAAATGTGGTGTGTCCATGTTGCGTTTTGAGCCGTTTCCTGTCGCGGGCACTAGGCCTACCCACACAAGTTAGGTACCATTTTTATCAGGAGACTTAGGGTAATACAGAATTGTAGACCAACTGTTATCACCTATTGACTTTCAATGCATTTCTGCCTTCCAAATGAAAGACAATGCTTAAACAAGCATTGGCATAGCCAATAGGTCTCGCCTTTGGGACCTTATAAGTGTTTAGTTATCCAGCACAATATCCTTGGTGCAACAACATCAAGTGATGCATGGCTAAACACTTATAAGCTCCCAAAGGCGAGACCTATTGGCTATGCCAATGCTTGTTGAAGCAGCTGCTGCATTTGGAACTGGGGAACCCAGTTAGAGTCTCGGCGTAGGCTCAGCATCCTGTGATTCTGGGAAAATCACATAATCTCTCTGTGCCTAACAAAAATGAATGTTTTCTTGAGTAATGTAACTGGTGCTCATGTAAAGTACTCCAATACCTTCGGGTCGAGTTCGCACTATATAAAACAACACAAAAAAAAGCAATACTCCTAGCTTCAGAATTCTGCTCTTAGGTAGTTCCGACCTAGTTGTACATTAGTTTTACATCAGTCGTTACTCTTCACAGAGCAAGAGGAACCGTGGCAGGGCAGTTTTGTTTTCAGCAACTCCGGCAGCCCAGCAGCAATGCTAGGAGAAAGGTTCAGAGCAGTGGCCTACATAACGCCCCCTTGTGTCATGGCAAGTTAAGGGTGCACAAGGGAGCGAGACCCCCCCAGAGTATCCTGGCCACATCATATAGCCAGCTATTCAAATACAATTAAACAATGTTTAGGGCAGAGGAACTTTGCTCGTGCCTCAAAGGTAGAGATTTTAGGTATTTTAGTGGTGCAAATTATCCGTTTTTGAGCTTTAAACTAGCCTGGACAGACTGTAACTTGATACAATCTAGAGAAGGCAGTAAGCACAATCTGTGCATGAAAAAAAGCATCACTGTCCCAAGAAAGATGTCCAAGAGTGCTGGGCGGGCTAATACAGAGTGCTCAATTTTTATTAGCCAGAAACATGATTTTGAAATGTAATCAGATTTGTCAAGAATGTAAAGGTGATCCAAAGCCAAACTATAGTAAGAGCTGTGAAAGTTAATTACAAAGTGTTGACATTTACAGGTAGAGGAGGCTGGGCTCAATAAGCAAGCATGGATGAAGAAGGACAAGGAGTTTCAGGAGCTCCCATGCATGCGTATGGGCTAAGAGTGGAGACAGCATGGTCATAACCGACGGACAGGATTTCCTATTGTACCACCATCGCTGTATTGCTGTACACATGTTCACAATGGTTTGTTGCTGTATACAAGCTCACAATGGTTTGTACTGGTGTATACGTGCTCACATTGGTTTGTATTGCTGTATACATGTTCACAATGGTTTGTTGCTGTATACAAGCTCACAATGGTTTGTACTGGTGTATACATGTTCACATTGGTTTGTATTGGTGTATACGTGCTCACATTGGTTTGTATTGGTGTATACATGTTCACAATGGTTTGTTGCTGTATACATGCTCACAATGGTTTGCACTGATATAAACGTGTTCACATTGGTTTGTATTGGTGTATACATGCTCACATTGGTTTGTATTGGTGTATACATGTTCACAATGGTTTGTTGCTTTATACATGCTCACAATGTTTTGCACTGGAATATACGTGTTCACATCGGTTTGTATTGGTGCATACGTGCGTGCTCACAGTGGTTTGTATTGGTGTATACGTGTTCACAGTGGTTTGTATCGGTGTATACGTGCTCACATTACTTTGTATTGGTGTATACGTGCTCACATTGGTTTGTATTGGTATATACACGTTCACAGTGGTATGTATTGCTGTATACATGCTCACAGTGGTTTGTATTGCTGTTTACTTGTTCACAGTGGTTTCTATTGCTGTATACGTGCTCACAATGGTTTATATTTGTGTATACGTGCTCACAATGGTTTGTATTTGTGTATTCATGTTCACAGTTTGTATTGCTGTACAAATGTTCACACTGGTATGCATTTGTGTATACATGTTCACAATGGAATATGCCCACTGCAGTTTCCCAGACCCACGTGGTCAACATGATTGTCACTTTTTTTGTGCTGTTGGTAAAGTTCAATTTGGGGTCACTGAGTATGTGTGTGCCTAAAAGGGTGCATTACATGACAGAAAACAACAACAGACATTCTCATTATTTCCACAGAAGAGCCACTGGGTAATTCAGATGTGGCAAAAGTACACATTGCATAAAAGACTATATAAGGGACCTAAAGGGATGATGTATGGAAGAGGGGGAGATTAAAAAATTGAAGAAGGCCAGGAAAACTCTGGGAGAAGTGCGGATAGAGAGGAAGCTCATAGGATGGAAGATGTAAACATAGGTAAATCTTTTTCACAATCATTCTTTTGCAAACATGGCAGAGAGGAAAAGGCTATTTCGATGGCATGGCAGGACAATGCAGTAACTTGGGAAGCACCAGCAGGGGAAGCCATTTGACTACTTTCTATAAAAGCTTTTCAGATCCTCCCGAAGCTCAGGGCGGCAGCGGCGGGGAAGGGGCCAGCAAAATGTCACTTCATTCGAGGGTGGCCCAAATCATTGCAAAGGCCTGAAGGAATAATTCATTGCCTGTTTCTAGGGCTCATACCTGATATTTTCAGCAGTTGTTATACTTGCTGTGGAAACGTTTGCACATAATAACCACATCCAAAGCTTTCATGCACAATTACCTTATACATGGAATGAGAAGAGGATGTGTGCTGAAGTTCACAGCTAACTACAATAAGTGACAGGACGCCCAGCTACGCAGAGGTAGCTTTGGCTCAGAGATCGAGTGTTGGTTTGATGAACAACGCTGGCAAAGAAGAGCAGAATAATTACAATTCCCAATAAGCAGTCTCCGTGCTGCCTTGGAGCCCCCATTTTATTATACAGCTACACATGAATTCACTAACCCGTGCAGACGAGGATCAGGGGAGTCTCCGCCGCCATCTGCCATGCGCCTATCATGTCATGACTGCACACGTATTGTGCAGGGTCACATACCGCACATACCAGTACCAGCCAGGGACGCGCCCTGCCTGAAGAAGCGATTTCTGGAAGTTTGAAAAAAAAAGGAATGCAGCGTCTCGCAAGTGGCGCACACGCGAAAGCAAGCACCAGGCCATATGTTTTGAATTATCGCACCCGTGTCTGGGCACAATAATTCAAAACATATGCGCCCGTGCGGGTAATCGCAAGCAATAGACCACGCTTGTGCGTGTGTGGCCTATTGCTTGTGGTTACCCGCGTGTGGTGAGCTTTTGAAAGCCCCTTACAATAAGTCTCGCAGGGTAGCGCATGCGCGCTGCTAGGCGAGACCTAAAAAGAAGTCATTTTAAATAATGACCTATAATTCTCAAGCTAGTATGGGTACTCCCAATTTCGGAAATGTTCAAATATCTACTGTTTGTAAACTCAAAATTTTGTTCCCATTTCAGAAATACGTAGGTGTCTTTCATACCGATTTTTTCATGTATACATTTTCCCAGAATAATTGCTATATACCCGGTACATAATAAAAAAACATTGCCAGACGCTGCTCAGTTATTGGCTCTGGGCTCGTCGGGTTCTTGGTGAACCTACAAGTCCTATATGTCGCCACAACCAGAAAGGTCCAGCGGATGAAACGGTATATTGCTTTCAAATAGCTGTTATAAATAGAAGAAGTTACAGGTGAAAACGTTGACACAAATGCCTGTGTTTTTCAACTAATTTTCAATTGTTCCCATATTTAACTGTTAGTTTCTATAAAGAAAACTTTTTGGATCTACACACATGACCCCTTGCTGAATTCAGAATTTAGTCTACTTTTCAGAAATGTATAGCTTTCCAGGATCCATTATTTCTTTCATACCCATTTCTACCATTAACTGGAAGGCTATGTCCCAGAAAAATGCCAAAACTGTGTCATTTTTTTAAATCTTCTGACAAAAGTCTGCTCGTCCCTGAAAGCTGGGAAGATGGTAATTTCAGCACAATCCCTTTTTTGATGCCATTTGCAAGGGAAAAAACAGACGCTTTCATCTGTAGCCCTTTTTTCGCATTTTTCCCCAAAAAAACAAAATGTAGCTGTATTTTGGCTAATTTCTAGGTCTCCTCTAGGGGAATCCACAAACCCTGGGTACCTTTAGAATCCCCATGATGTTGGAAAAAAAGGATGCAAATTTGGCATGGATACCTTATGTGGTCAAAAAGTTACAGAGGCCTAAGTGCGAACTACCCCAAACAGCCAAAAAAAGGCTTAGCACAGGGGGGGGGGGGAAAGGCCTAGCAGCGAAGGGGATAACCTTCCCACCCCCCCATGTTTATTTCACACCTTCTTCCCTCTTGTTGCTTTTTTTTAAGGATTATATAGCACTAACTCAACTTGCAGGTATTGGAGCATTTTACATGATTTCCAGTTACATTACACAAGGACAAAATAATTTTTTTATTTTAGGCCCAGAATGTTGATCCGATGCAGAGACTCAAACTCTTTACCCCAGTCAGCAGCTCTGGCTGTTATGTCACATCGCGTCCCCAGGAGAGGGAGTTGCTTGCCAAACCAAGCACCTAACGTGAATTTATGGCATATTGCACAACAGCACTGGCTGCTGCACAATATCTCTTAAAGTAAATAAAAACAAAGCGCTATGAAGCACTCAACACTGGGGAGGTCTTATCGATTTTTTTTCTTTTAAGCCAAGTTGCACAGCAGCCTTCTCTGCTGTGCAACGTCTTTAAAGAACCCCAACAAAGTCAAATAGCATGTTCAGAGCTATTTGGCTTTGTTCTTGCTTTTTAAAAAGGTTGCACAGCAGCATGGGCTACTGCGCAACATGGCTTAAAGTAAACAAAGAAATGCATTATGACACGATCAATGCTGGTCCCACCATAAGCTTTGTTTTTATTTACTTTGAGTCATGTAACATCTTCAAAAAACATTGACAACGGCAATAGATTTCGCAGAGGTAAAATCTATTGGCTTTGCCAATGCATGTTTCATTTATATTATGATAGTGTCTTTCTTGCTAAAAGATGTTCATTGTGGATCTTTTGTTTTGAAAAACAACTAATTGGTTGGAGGACATTTAGGATGCTCCGATTCTTACAGTTAAGAAGTCTTCAGCAGCTTTTCCTCTTATAAGAATCATTTACCCCACAGAGCAATTTTCTAAACCTTGGGTGGCACCTTTTTTTGCCTGTATATGCATGTGAAGTGCGTTAGTAGTTGTACTAAATTATTGACTGTAGGTTTGACAGACTTAATTGTTCTGTGTTTATACATGTTACATTTATGGACTTTTATGCCATGTAACAATGTATTTGCCACCCAACACTGTGCCTGAGGCTTTGCTTCTAGAAAAGAACAGTGTAAAGAATGCAGAAGGGTGCAGGTCAAGCAGTTCATGGCATATTAGTATCGCTGTTTACATCACATTCAACCAGTATGTTTGCCTCATGGCATAAGGTTCAAAAAAGCAATTTGGCAAAATTCTCTTTCATGAAAAACGAGGGCACCATTGTATATCGATCTCTGGAGGAGGTCAACATTACAGCCCCCCATGACTCCTCAGTCTGGCCCATTGGACAAGGATGGTGGCCCTGTCCAGTAAATACAAGCGGACAACCCGAACTATCAGCAGCCCTTGCTCTGCCTCTCTCTTTCTAACTTAAACCTTCCCTCTGTGCAGCATCTTGTTAGATCTTCACCAACTCTTTAATTGCAAAAAACAAATATTGAACAAGTCTCCCCCTCTGAGCAGGCAAAACTGGACTTAACTTCAGACTGTGTTTCACCTAAAGCCTTGAATGACACGACGCACAACACAAACCACAATGCATCTGAAGACGTACAAATTTCTCAACTTCGATCTCTTCAGCCCGAACGCAGCCTCTCATGCTTAACTTCAGGCTCCTCAAAGATGTCTGCCAACAATGGACTTTGATGGGGAAACAACATCTCCGTTCGCCTGTGAAGGACATCGTCAGCACTTCTACCTCACATTAATCAACATATATTAGCGATTTTTATGTTGAATCCCAGAATCAAAATTGCAGTATAAATTCTCTTATCGACATAAGGACCTGGTAACAACTAATTAATACTCTTGACACCACTGCTAAGACTTTTGAATATCAATCAAACAGGTTTGATAACCAAATCTGATTGCAAGAGATGCTAACCCAATACATGTCATCCATAGACTCAGGCTTTGAACGCCTCAACGCCACCGTCGCTTTGAACGCCTCAACGCCACCGTCAAAAGCTTGCTTTTAAACTAACACAATTCACCAACTCCCAACCGACCAAACTTCGCTACGTCCAGCATACAAGAATGTGTCTGTTCAAGTTTGTTGGACAAGTTACTCACCTTACCCTCTATAGTCGGCGATTTACATCAGGATGTCACATTGATAGGCAAATCCCAGCCTCTCCAGATCAATACTCACATTTTTTCACCTTCAACAGTACCGCTGAGCCCAGTCGCACAGATATCAAAGCCTCTCCCAGTAGCTCTCACCTCGAACAACGTTGTGGAACTCAGTGGGGAAATTCATCCTGTTTCCCTGCATCTTGAAATGCCAGGCAGTAACAATATGGCAGTAAACAATGTAGATATAGATGCAATTGGGTTATCCACCAAAGCAATCAATCTATCAACAAATGTGCATGTCACAATCACTGCATCTAGAACCTCCTCTCCTCAACTGTCAAAGCGCAAGAGAAAGCGACTCAGAAAACTGAATAAAAAACAGGATAACAATTTGAGAGCTTCAGATCAAGCCTCTAACATCAAAAACGTTTTACACCCCAGGAAAAAAGAGATCCACACAAAACCAGTGTTTCGAAATTGGAGTTCTGGTTGGCTAGGGTATGCACCTAAGCCAGGCAGAACCTACCATTCTAGTCAGGGTAAGGGAGTCACACAGCTTAGATAACCCCTTGGTAGCTAGGCAGAGAGCAGTCAAGATTATCCCAGAGGCAATGTGTATAGTATTCATACACACACAATAACACAGTGAAAACACTACAAAAGGACTTCACACCAGGTTAGAAAATGAGCCAATATTTATCTGAATAACTTAAGACCACAACAACAAAAATCCAACATACACAAGTCAAGATATCCCTTTTGCAAGATTGAATCAAAATATAGTTCTTAGAAATCAAATAGCTCTAATTGGGGCTATTTGGTTGTGGTTGACATTGACGACTCCACAAAAGACAGTCCACCCTACATGGAGCGAGGACCGGTTATGGAGTCTGTCAGACCCCAGTACAGTACCTTGGAGGTGTTGTGAACAGAGGCTGGTGTGGTGTCAGTTCTTTACTGCTGCCAGGAAGGTGATGCGTTGGTTCCTTACAGCTGCAGGGGAGGTGAGGCTGCAGTGGCAGTTGCAGTACCTCAGTTTCAAACTATGAAGCGGTGTTGATGTGGAGTTGAAGATCATGATGCGAGGCTTGCACCCTGGTGTCGATGCAGAAGTGCTGGCGTCAGCTGAGTCAGGGCTGCAGTGTCAGTCGGGGCGGTGCATGAGCAGTGCCCTCGGCACCGGTGCAGGCAGTGGCATGATGTCGATGCTGGAGCGCTGTCATCTGAGAAGTCGAGCTGTGGTGTGAGTTGAGGTGTTCCATCGTGCTCTTTACAAACAGTGCCCTCAGCTCTGGTGCAAGCGGCGTCCTCGAGGATGACGTCTGAGTTGATAAGTTGCTGTTGTCGGCAACCGGGGCTGTGGTGCAAGTCGGGGCAGTGCGCTGTGCTCTTTACAAGTGGTGCCCTTAGCTCCGGTGCAGGCAGCAGCATTGAAGATTGCGTCTGGGTTGCTTTCCTTGGGTCACAACTCAAACCACTTGACTTCAAGAGTCCAGGAACTGGATTTGGCACTACTTGGCAAAACAGGACCTTCAGCAGAAAAGCCCAAGTGCTGTTGGCAAGAACAGGTGAAGCCCTTGATAGCCCTGAGATCTCTTAACAGGAAGCAAGCTCAACTCAAGCCCTTGGAGAACCCTGGAAGCAGGATATACAAAGCAAAGTCCAGCCCTTTTACTCCCAGGACAGAAGCAGCAAAGCAGCACGCCAACACAGCAAAGCAAACAGCAAAGTTGCAGTCGTTCCTGGCATCTATCCAGCTCTTCTTCCTGGCAGAATGTCCTCAACCCAGAAGTGTTCTGAGGATAAGGAGTCATAGGTAATGCACTTATACCCATTTTATTCTCTGAAATAAGAAAATTTCAAAGGTCAGTCTTTGTAGTGCACAAGACCCTGCCTTTCCCTGCCCTGGCTCCGGACACATTACAGTGGGGTGGAGACGGCTTTGTGTGAGGAGAGGCACAGTCCTATTCAGGTGTCAGTGTCAACTTCTCATATACTCCACCTCAAGAGGACCGATCAGCCTGGTGATGGCCCATCAGGATATGCAGGGCACACCTCAGCTCCCTTTTATGTGACTGTCTGGAGGGAATGTACAAACAGCCCAACTGTCATCCTAACCCATTCGTGCATTAAGCTGATAGGCAGAGGCACAGAATGGTTAAAGTAAGAAAATGCAAACTTTCTAAAAGTGGCATTTTCAGACCTGCAATTAAAAAACCAAGTTTACTAAGATATACATTTTTAAATTGTGAGTCCAGAGACACCAAACTTCAATTTTCTATCAGTTCCCAATTGGAAGATACACTTGTAAAATATTACAAGACAATTCCAGTGCTAACCTATGGGAGAGCTAGGCCTTGCTCTAGTGAAAATCAAAATGAGCAGTATTTTACTACCAGGACATGTAAAACACAACAGCACATGTCCTAGCTTTTAAATACACTGAACCCTGCTCATGGGGCCACCTTGGTCCTACCTTAGGGGTACCAAAAGGGAAAGTTTGGACCTGGTAAGTGGGTGCACTTGCCAGGTCAAAATGGCAGTTTAAGACTGCACACACAGACGCTGCTGTGGCAAGTCTGAGACATGTCTGCACTGTTACTCATGTGGGTGGCACAATCGGTGCTGCAGACACACTCGTAGCACTTGATTTAGAGGCCCTGGACACACACAGTGCACTGTACTAGGGACCTACTAGTGATATATGCCAATCATAGAGAAACGAATCACAGTTACATTTTACACAGGGAGCATTTATACTTTAGCACTGATCAGCAGTGGTAAAGTGCCCAGAGCCCTAAAACCAGCAAAACGAAATGCAGCACTGTTGTATCCAAATTTTCATCTCAAGGGCCACACTTACCGATGGCCCGCAATGTAAGTCAAATAATGAGCAGTTGGCAACGTAGAAGGTTCAAGAGTTTATTGGCCAAACAGAAAACTCTACATAGAGGAGCCTCATCGATCCTCACCCAGGAGGTGCGCCGAGGAAGACTGCTGGCTCCTTGACAAACTCATACTTTTATACATTACAGCGCAACATACAAAGCCTTACAAGTGGAAAAGTACCAGCCCGTCCAGGCGCTCCTAATGAGCTCATCCTATATGTAGTTTCAGCGATACAAAAAGGGCTACTATCTTTAAGAATAGAAGGTCGGCCGGGTGACTCCCTTCTCATCCCAGGTTCAGAAGGAATTTTGCTGGGTACTCCCTTTTAGCAGATGTGACCTTGCTTCTCGGTCGTAAATACAATTCAGCCTGTCTTCTAAACTGGTGCATGCTAAATGAGGAAAATATGGGCTCAGGGAACCACGTGATCGTAGTTCCTACATGACGAGAGAGTTAAGGGCCAAGATGGCCGCGGTCCTGTTTTCGGCCCTTTCCGTCGTACTAACTTAGTACGACGAAAAGGGGCCTTATTACGGGACTGAATCAAATAAGCTAGTTTTAGTTACGCTATGCTAATCATATATTTTAATTTGAATCCTACAGCACAAAGTCATAAACAGGAGGTCAGAAGCAAAAAGACAGGGGAATATCACACCAAATTATGCCAGGTCTAACAACCAGTTTTAGCTCAAACCTTGAATTCACAGAAAGCGGACAACAGAGATTTCTATTAGCCTCCATGTGACCCATCAACACCTCACAAATCCATCAGAACATGAATCTCTGTAAGGCCGGAAAACTGTAACCTAGCTTTAATCAGCCTGCAGATTTCTGTAGCACAAGAATCGCAGCCCAAAGCTGACATGTCATTCAATGGGGCAGCTTTTGAGACTCCCTGCTACTGGTCCTGCTCCATCCTCAGGTTGGAATGCTCTGTCCAGTAGAGCAATTGGACATTCTGCCAGTCCTCAACCAAGAGTTGGGAATTCCAAAGAACAACAGCATGGCTTGTCCATGCCCCCTACCCATTCTGTCACAGGATATGCTCAAAATAACACACCTCAAGTCGCATTCACTCTAATGACAGTCTAGCACATGGAGTGCACTTCCCAAGGTTATAAAAACATTTTGAAGTGAGGAAACATTGTCAATTTTCTGGCATACAGTTTGTTCCCTCGAATGTATTGCTCCAAGAGAAAGCAACAGCCGTGACTTGATCCCCTCAATCAGCAGTCAACACAATATGAGAAAATTACGAAATATTGAAAAGTGGGCTAAACTGATACCACTTCCATCAAAGCCCTGATATCTACCAGCTCTTAATAAGAAGGATTCTGAGCGTGCCCATTGCCAGTCCCCCCTTGATCAGGATAAAACCTAAAGTCTTGCAGGCCTGCTAAATCCCTAGAACATCATCTCTTCTTAGAAGCACAACTGCCCCCCTTCACTCAAGAATATTTACCAACTCACAACCTCTAATCATTTCCACTCATAACCAAGCAGAGAGAGACACTGCAAATTCACTACTTCTCCTACGGAAATGCCTCAAGAGGGCTGGGGTTGGCTTTCTGCCACTCTGGGTGGACCCTCAATGAACTGACCTGCATTCAAAGGGTATACCGCCAAAACGCCAAACTTGAGGAATAAGCCCAAGTTCATAAATCCTCTTTCCTGGAACATGGCTGGTCTTGAAAACATCTTAAAAGATTTGAAAACTATGCCCTTTTTAACATCCCATGACATTATATGAATCCAGGAATGAAGGTGTGACGTGGAATCCCCACTTCAAAGCTACCACAAGATTTTCTGTCCAGACAGTCTACCAAGGTTTATGTAATGTGCGGCCTGTCTATCTTTTTATTGGCCCGCTGGGTCTTTGCAACTTCTGTCTGTGTGTGCTACTGGACACCACAACTTTTTATGTGTGGAAGTCAAGAATTGGAACCTGAAACCATTGGGCAATTATTCTTATTAAATGTGTACATTAATCTGGCATCCTCAGTAAAAAGGCAAAGGAGCTGGAGCTTCTAATTTTGGATATTAGGTCCACTCATCATAAGGCTCATCTCCTCTTGACTGGAGATTTAAATCTAAGCTTACTTCATATTCCTTTTTGCAGCCTTTCCACCGAAATAGCAGACTCTCAGTGGTTGATTTCATCACTGGTAACAATTCCACAAAGACTAGATTCCATAGGTCATTTTCTGATAACTGCCTTAGAGGGGATGTCCTTGCGTGCATTGAACAGGCACTTTCCTGAAGATCAACCATCTCATTTTACACATTTTCCCCCGATGATATTAGCTGTCTTAGATTACACCTTTTGTTCAATTCCACTGATCAACACAACCAAGACTTTTTCCATCATCTTGTGCTGTGAAAGGGACCACATGGCCAAGAGCTTGATTATAAAACATTGTAACAAAGTGCACAACATCTCACTGACCACTGGTACAAATTGCACTCACCAAAACTCGAAACAAATTGAATGATCCTCGGAGTTCGCAGCGAAATGCACGGCCTGGAAAACAACATTGCCTAATCAAAGCATCCCTCTGCTGCATACAATCCACTACTGGGAACTCCTTGTGCAACATCTCCTCTCTGCCCTTGTTGGCATCCAACAGCCAGGCCCAGCACAAAGGACCCCAGACCCCCTTTGTCATATCCTTGGTTCATAGAAGATCCTGAAACGATTTTTGAATAAAATGATTGGATCCCTGAAACTTGGGTCCACCACCGTTTTCCTGGAAGAAATACACAGCCTACGTGGTAGCTACTAAAAAATTAATCTGGCTAGCAAACACAGAGATATGCAGAAGCACTCCAGATTAAACTTTTTCTGGCCTGTTGAAATAAAGACTCGAACAAGTTTTGGCTCATCATTAATTGCCTCAATAGAAAGACTGAAACTGTTAAATTAAACTGAAACAATGTCACCTCTGAAAATTGGTCCATACATATTAGCACCCCACATAAAACCAAACCAGAACGCTCCAACCTGCAACTCAGCTATTGTAAACCTAGACTGCTACAGGGAAGGTCTGAGGAAGTAGAAGTACAAAGCCTTCAATACACCTACCATCATGGCCAAAAGAATAGTAACGTTCATCAAGAATAGCGGAGTCGATGTGCCCCTGGCATCCCCGCGACAGTATGTAATCAGGACGCTGAGTTCGGGTCCCAACTGATGGAAATGTTTTGGGGTTTTTTACAGAGTTTTATATAGCGTGAACTTAACCAGAATCGGGTATCAGAGCGCTTTACATAACACCAGTTGCATTACATGAGGACACATTCATATTTTTTAGGCACGGGGAGATTAAGTGATTTGCCCAGAATCACAGGATGTTCAGCGTCATTGCTGAGACTCGAACCCAGTTCCCCAGATTCGAGGTCAACCTCCCTAGCCATTAGGCCAACTCCTCTCCCCATCTGTTCATAACTTGCCTCACCACTGATTTGATTCCATCCCCCCGTCCTGGCAAGGATCGACATTGCATCCCATCTATAAAACGGGTCCGGTTTTGAGCCCCGACAGCTATTGTCTCTTGGATGTTGAAGCCAAATGCTTCACCTATCTACTATTGGCAGATCTGGATGCATGGGCATGCTCAAAATGTTTATCTCTTTTGGGAAACAACTCTGTGATCTCTGACAAGATAAAAACAGAACAAGACGTCTACTAACAAGGGCACGTTCTAGCCCAGCCCTTTTTAACTTGCTCATGTACGATTTGGTGCCTGTAACCAGCGATGCACCAAAACTGGTGAATCGCACTATCACCTCCTTGATCTACGCCGATTACATAGCCCTCCTAAGTCAAACAGCGATATGGCTTCGAAGGCTGATTAAAGTTTTACATCCGCATAGTAGCTCAAACGGAATGAAGGTACATTTTGAAAAAACAAATATTCTGATATTTGGCCACAAAAGAAAAAAAACTGAATCTGCCATCTGACCGACCGCCGCCTAATTATAGCAAAAATATACAAATTTGTGGGATGCTGGCTGGATGACAAAGTAGGCCGCTTAACCCATTTAAAGTCACTGAAACCGAAACCCGCTTCATTACAATTTGCCTTTCAAACCATCTTCAAACAAACAAAACAATCTACCCTTTACCTCTGTTGAAGATAGTGAAGATCAAACCCATCCCCACATTGGGGTACGGTAAGGAAGCTTTCCCGGTGAAACTGGGTGCTTTTTTAATAATTCCCAGAGTGCTGTTTTTAGATCACTGTTTAAGGTCCCTCACCACACTTACCCAGCCCACATCAGGCTGGAATTTATGATGAGCAATCAACTCCTAGCACAGAATGGTAGCCTGCTGAAATGTATGCACTCAGCACATGCTGCAAAAGAAGGCTCACTCAAGAACCTAATTTGCCTGGAAGTGCTATCTGTGAAAAACATGGTGCCTCAAATCCCTGGAGTATCCCTCTATCTGAAGCTCAAAGGTGCAGCAGCCCTCTGGAATCTAAATGTCCCTACCGCAGTAAGCTTTAAAAATAGCGGTTCATAAGGAATCTTTTTAATTGGATCATTGGACCCTCAAGGGCAGACATCATGCGGACCTTGTTATTAGGAGCTATGTTAAAAGAGCACTGATACATTCTCCTTGTACTACAAAGCTAGGTGCTGCCTTATTTGTATGGGCAGCTTCTCCTCATGAGATCTTCTCCCTCCATTGGTGAGCCGCCCCATCAGAAACAAGTGCTGTCTCTGCGGCTTCTTCCAGGAGTCTCTACCACACCTGCTCTGTATTTTCACCTTCAACAGTACCGGTGCAGCTATTGCCAGACTAACTAAAGGCTCACAACGTTGTCCGGCCGGGTCGCTCTGTACTACTAGTGAGTGAACGGCCGTTCAACGGCGATCACTAGGTGCGGCCGACCGGCCGTGGTGCGGCAGGTATGCTGGGGTGTGGCAATGACTGAGGCTAATGCGTGCACAATCAAAACTGCCACAATCTGAAAAAAATCTGCGGAGTGCGCACGCTGCCGTGGCCGCGCACAGCCCCAACCCCAAAGATCCAAAATCCAGCCCTGCCCTGCCCAACACCAACAGTGTCTCGCCCAGTGGGCCAGCGGCAACACTGCATCAACATTCGAGCCGCGAGCAAGCAGTAAGTGATATGAGATCAGAAAGAATCTGATCCATTCATTGAGAACTTGAAGTGACGTTGGTTCAAGTGAGTGCAGAGTTGCAGACAGACAGTGTCTCCGGAGTCCGGAGTCGGACGAGAAGTAGAACACTTGAGTTTTAGTCCCGTAGCGATAGTGAAGCAACTAAGCAAAGCAAGTAAATAATTACTAGTATAAATCAATTACGTGCACAGTGCACCAGAGTGTGTAGACCCGGCCCTGATAATTAGGTGCCGGTGCTTAGCACCGGCAAGCACCGGCACAAATTAAGCACTGAAGACCTACCTCTGATGGAAAATCCGCTGTTATCCTCAGCTTTTTCTGCTTATTGTCACATAACGTGCAAATGTTAATGTGTTAATGTTGTACTTTTTTAAATTGTAATAATATATTTTTTTGTAAAGATTTTTCATAATTATGAGACATTTCAGAGAACGTATGCGAAATTACATGACATGGTAATGTAGCGTTTAGTGCTATATATTGGTGCAAAATGTATCCCTGTGTCCAATTTGGATACGAGGGTGTATTATGCCCTAAAAAATGTAGCGCAAAAATTCAAGTGCTATGTAACAGCTACTTGTGTTCTGATCATTCGCATTATTCCCATGCTCATGCAATATGATTTTTATGCAAACGTTTTTTGAATACGTGACCAGCAGGAAGGGTGTAATTTCAGGTATTTTAGGTAACGAGCATAACACGAAATGCTGGAAAATCCAAAAGATTATGGTGGTGGAATAAATGTTTTGCCTGGGCCTAAGCTAAGTGAAATGTTGTCAAGAGGTGTCAGAATAAAAGTGATCAGGCATGAGCGCGCCCTTTTTGCTGAGGGAGCAGCTTTCCTAAGGGACAAAGAGTGATGAAGTGTCTTATGTGGTCAAGTGTTTTTGAATGTTCAAAATGATGTGAGAACCATTGGATGCTACTGTAGATGAAAATATGTCTTGTAGGGGTGAGGAGTCCTGTGGGTTTTGAGAGCAGACAGTAGTTCCAACAGTGTGGGAAGGCCAGTATTTACTCAATTGGTGGGTCTGCTGATGCGCACAGCAAACAAACAGGGCGTTGGGGGCACCAGTCACTCATGTGGCGGGGGAACCAGACAGACCAACTACTCACAGTGCTGATCACTCAAATATCTCAGATATTTCGGTGCAACACACACATTAATATATAGATTTATGGGAGTGTTTTTCACTCATAAAATTGAGACACAAAGCATACATCCTGTGTCCAGTGGGCGGGGACATTTGCCACCAATACTTAGGACACAGTGCACATATCAGTTGGAAAGGTTCTGGAGGACATTTATCAATCGCATAATGGGGCATAGTGCACATATTAATACAAAGGTTGCTAGGGGGATCTGTATAATTTAAATAATGGCATGTCACGCATTCATCAGATCACAGTATACTGAAAGGCACCAGTCACTCAGTTATTGTACACGCTGACAGGCTTTTGTTAAAATTGGCTGGAATTCACATGTTTTGGTATTTTGAAATGCAACAGGTAACAAGGTGCAGGTATCAGTCACATGGGTGTGGGAGTATTTCACTCAGATGCTTGAGGTACCAAGGTACGCGTATAGTTCAGAAAGAGAGGAAGAGGTGTGGCGCCGCGGCCAGGGCGTCTGACTCCAGAATCTGGGGATCACGGTTCGATCCCCTGCACCGGCGGCAGATTAGCCCAATACCATGTGACTCTGGGCAATAGCTTGCTTAATCTTTCCGACGGCCCCCAGCGCCTAGAGACCCTTACGGGTGATTGTTCGCGATTTACAGGTGTGGATTATTATTGTTTTGATGAATGTGCTGCTGACAGCTCTTGGAGATCTGGTTACCATTCATTCACATGCACATGTGAGCAGAAGGTGGAACAGCTCTACCCACTAGCACATAGGTACAAAATGTTAACAAAAAAACAACACTGACATGAAGCGTGAAGAAAAGTCTTAACCTTTTGACTGTTGTGGCCCCAGTTAATCATTACTGGGACCCTGGGAACCCCACTGAATCATTATTGAACCCGGGGACCACCACTGAGTCATTACTAGAAGCTGGTGACATCAGCCTAAGCAGTGTTAATGATGTAAACCACAAAATAACACACAAAAATACTCTATCAAACAAGTACATAAATGATTAAACATTTTGTTTATAATTCATAAAATAAAAACACAAAATTGTAATTTAAATGGGAAGGTAGGAGCTTTTCTAAATTAAATGTAGGCCACCCCTCGTCTATACTATATTCCGTTTGATACACGTGCACTGCTCCCACAAATACATCTAAGCATACCAATTTAACTTTTAACCTCCAATTTCAAGTTCATTCCCGTTTATAGAACTTTTTAAATTTGTCGACTGACATTTTGCTTCTTTATTTATATACAATTTGTTTTTCAGTTATTTGTGTTTACTTTTCTGAGGAGTGAAGGTCCTAGGGTGACCAACCGTCCGTAAATTTCACGGACCGTCCGTAAATTGGACCTCACGTCTGTTGTCCGTTAGGATCCCTTTTATGGACGCCTTTTGGCCGTAATTTTGGGCCTTTCAGGGAACAGAGCTGTTCCCCTGTGAAAGGCCTCAGCTCCCTGAGGGGCCCGCCTCGCACTCCTCTGAGTACAAGAGCAGCCCCACCCCGCCCATTGTCATTCTGTCTCGGGCTGACTGCCACATACAAAATGTCAATCGGTCAGTCTGGGCTGGCACAGCATGTGGTGGCCTCCTCCAGCCTCGGTCCAGGGCAGGGCATTCTGTCTCATGGAAGTGCAAAAACGCCCATGCTGCTGCTACCTGAGAATCCAGTTAACACACGCATTGGCATAGCCAATAGGTCTCGCCTATGGGACCTTATAAGTGTTTAGCTATGCAATAGTTGCATAACTAAATACTTATAAGGTTCCAAAAGCGAGATCTATTGGCTATGCAAAGCGGCGCAATCACGATCAAACATCAAAGCGGCCGCGAAAGTGAAAGTAATCGTGGTAAAGCGCGGCGCGCGCGCCCGCGCACATGCACTGTAGCTCTAGGCTTGCCTGGCAGCACTTTTTGGAGCCCTCTCAATAAGTCTCGCCAGACCAGCGCATGCGCTGGGTCAGGCGAGACCTAAAAAGGAAGGCAATGAAAGAAGTTCAAAGGAAAGGATTATAGCTCTCTCAGAGTCTTATCGGTTTAGAACAGACGCATTTTCAATATTATAGTCAAGGAAGCCATGGTTGCTGCTGTTTTATTTTATGCAACTAACAACTATTGACATAGCCAATAGTTCTGGCTTGTTGTAGGTGTAACACTTGTTCTAGGTGTAACTTTACTTGTTGCATTATATATCTGGAGGCAATGACAGAAGCAACAAAAATACCAGTTGGGCGGCACATTATACTAAGCACAGATTTTTAGCTTATGTGTTTTAAGCCACTCCCTTAATTACATCAACCTCCATTTTGGAGAGAATCCTAGTTTTTTCATCCCACTTAAAGCTCTGGAAACAACACCATGTCACAGTCGCCCCACGTCCAGGCACTGTGCATCATGCATGACTCATGCCATCCACTTTTTCGGATTGCCTATGTGCAGGGGCATAGTGAACCCTGCCCCGCCCCACCCCTTGCTTTAGGAACTACAGCGAGGGTGGAGTTCTTGATGGGTCTCGTCTGTCGGCAACTCTGCAAACAAAGGCTCAGCTCATAATTAATGTGAAAAGGTGAGTGAGTAAGTAAGTGAAGGGATGGGATGGGTGGATGGATGGCTGGATGGATGAGTGAAATGATGGATGGATGATGGATGAGTGAAAGGGTGCATGATGGGCGAGAGAATGGGTGGATGGATGATTGAAATGATGGATGGATTGATGAATTGATAAGTGAAAGGGCAGACTGATGAATTGATAAGTGAAAGGGTGAATGGATGGACGGATGAGTGAAAGGGTGGATGTAAGGGTGGATTTGTGAGTGAAAGGGCGGGTAGATGGACAAAAGGATGGATAGATGAGTGGAGGAGTGAAAGGGTGGATGGATGAGAGAAAGGATGGATGGATGAATGAAAGGATGGATGACTGATAGGTTCAATGGATGGATTCATGAGTGGATGGGTGGGTGGATGGAAGGATGGATGGCTAAGTGAAAGGGGAATTGAGAGAGAAAGGGAGGATGGGTACATGGATGACTGAATGGGTGGGTGGGTGGATGAGTGATGGGTGGATGAATGAGTAAGTGATAGGATGGCTGGATAGGTAAATGGCTGGATGGATGAGTGAATGGATGGATGGGTGGAAGAGTGGATGGATGAGTTTACAGATGGATAGGGTGAAAGGGTGGATGGATGGATAATGGATGGATGAGTAAAAGGGTGGATGGAAGGATGGATGAGTGAAATGATGGATGGAAGGATAGGTTTGTAAATGGTTGAATATGGACATGGATGGGCACACAGATGGAAGGACAGAAGGAATGGTGAAAGACTGAATGATGGATGAAAGTATGATTACACATTGTAAGCCCCATTATCTTAAGCAACATTTCCTATACATGGACTTTCACATTTATATGAGTGATTGTCTCTATATAATATGTGTGTGTTGTAACGCACTCCAACACTCTGCCCCACATACTTGGGATGAGTAGCACTATAGAAGAAATTAAATACACATGAGAGAGGCTCTATGTGAAGATGAGGGGAGCCATTGGAGGGTGGTATCAAGGCCAGACTGGCCGGACCGGGCATCAGGCGTTTTGTCTGGGAGCTGGAAAGGTGGGGTGGGGGCGGTTTTCTTACCACAAAAAGACCTGCACATTTGCTTAAAGCTGCGCGCATACTGAAAAACCATGAAGTGCACAATTGTCTCAACCTAATATAAACTTATTTTCACTTGTACTTAAGTGGTTGTCTATTTACTTACTTATATACTAGTGTGCAGCCTCCTCTGATGTGTCCGTAAAACTTACCTTTTGTCCTGAATTTTGATCTCCTGTCCTGAATTTTTGTCCTGAATTTTGACCCTTTGTCCTGAATTTTACACTCACTGTCCTGAATTTGCACCCATGCCAGTTGGTCACCTTAGAAGGTCCCCCCTGAGTAGGCGTTGCAGACCCATAGGGGCCTCCAAACACAGGTTGAGAACCACTGTGTTAGAGTTTAGGGGGACAAGAGCCGACTTCTCCCACCCCACTGCCTAAGAAAATCAAAGCTATTTAAGGATTTCAGTTGTACGCACGGGTACCTCTACGGAGCTCAGCGTGTTGTGCCAAATATCATTTTTCGATTCTTTAAATTCTCTGTATATATAGTGATTGATATTTTTATCTGTAAAAAGAACAATTTTGATACAAATGCAGTTGTAAAGTTAGTGTAAATTTATGGGCCAGTAAGTTTGTGCTCGAAGAAAGAAAAGAGTTCTTATCAGATGGTCATAACTTAGTTCGATGTTCGAAAGAATGAGCGATGTATTTATATGAGTGCTGCGAAGGCAGAAACAGCGCTTTCAAATATTCCCATTTATGGTTCCCCCACACAGGACTGGGACCCGACTCCGCCTGCCAGTGCCCTCGCCTCCGTTGTCCACTTTGACAGTGACCCCGAGCTGTCTGACATTGACGACGATGATGAACGCGACACTGTCTTCGGCTCCGTTGACATGATTTCTCCCAGCGGACACTCGGACGCCCAGACTCTGGCAATGATGCTGCAGGAGCAGCTCGACGCAATCAATGAGGAAATCAGGTACAGTGCACAGACTGGCGCCGTCAATCAATGAGGAAATCAGGTACAGTGCACAGACAGGCGCCGTCAATCAATGAGGAAATCAGGTACAGTGCACAGACAGGCGCCGTCAATCAATGAGGAAATCAGGTACAGTGCTCAGACTGGCGCCGTCAATCAATGAGGAAATCAGGTACAGTGCACAGACAGGCGCCGTCAATCAATGAGGAAATCAGGTACAGTGCTCAGACTGGCGCCGTCAATCAATGAGGAAATCAGGTACAGTGCACAGACAGGCGCCGTCAATCAATGAGGAAATCAGGTACAGTGCTCAGACTGGCGCCGTCAATCAATGAGGAAATCAGGTGCAGTTCAGGTACAGTGCTTAGACTGGTGCCGTCAATCAATGAGGAAATCAGGTACAGTGCAGAGACTGGCGCTGTCAATCAATGAGGAAATCAGGTACAGTTCAGGTACAGTGCTCAGACTGGCGCCGTCAATCAATGAGGAAATCAGGTACAGTGCACAGACTGGCGCCGTCAATCAATGAGGAAATCAGGTACAGTTCAGCTACAGTGCTCAGACTGGCGCAGTCAATCAATGAGGAAATCAGGTACAGTGCTCAGACTGGCGCCGTCAATCAATGAGGAAAATCAGGTACAGTGCACAGACTGGCGCCGTCAATCAATGAAGAGATCAGGTACAGTGTTCAGACTGGCGCCCTCAATCATTGAAGAGATCCGGTACAGTGCTCAGACTGGCGCCATCAATCAATGAGGAAATCAGGTACAGTTCAGGTACAGTGCTCAGACTGGCGCCATCCATCAATGAGGAAATCAGGTACAGTTCAGGTACAGTGCTCAGACTGGCGCCGTCAATCAATGAGGAAATCAGGTACAGTGCACAGACAGGCGCCGTCAATCAATGAGGAAATCAGGTACAGTGCTCAGACTGGCGCCGTCAATCAATGAGGAAATCAGGTACAGTGCACAGACAGGCGCCGTCAATCAATGAGGAAATCAGGTACAGTGCTCAGACTGGCGCCGTCAATCAATGAGGAAATCAGGTACAGTGCACAGACAGGCGCCGTCAATCAATGAGGAAATCAGGTACAGTGCTCAGACTGGCGCCGTCAATCAATGAGGAAATCAGGTGCAGTTCAGGTACAGTGCTTAGACTGGTGCCGTCAATCAATGAGGAAATCAGGTACAGTGCAGAGACTGGCGCTGTCAATCAATGAGGAAATCAGGTACAGTTCAGGTACAGTGCTCAGACTGGCGCCGTCAATCAATGAGGAAATCAGGTACAGTGCACAGACTGGCGCCGTCAATCAATGAGGAAATCAGGTACAGTTCAGCTACAGTGCACAGACTGGCGCCGTCAATCAATGAAGAGATCAGGTACAGTGTTCAGACTGGCGCCCTCAATCATTGAAGAGATCCGGTACAGTGCTCAGACTGGCGCCATCAATCAATGAGGAAATCAGGTACAGTTCAGGTACAGTGCTCAGACTGGCGCCATCCATCAATGAGGAAATCAGGTACAGTTCAGGTACAGTGCTCAGACTGGCGCCGTCAATCAATGAGGAAATCAGGTACAGTGCAGAGACTGGCGCTGTCAATCAATGAGGAAATCAGGTACAGTTCAGGTACAGTGCTCAGACTGGCGCCGTCAATCAATGAGGAAATCAGGTACAGTGCACAGACTGGCGCCGTCAATCAATGAGGAAGTCAGGTACAGTTCAGCTACAGTGCTCAGACTGGCGCCATCAATCAATGAGGAAATCAGGTACAGTGCTCAGACTGGCGCCGTCAATCAATGAGGAAAATCAGGTACAGTGCACAGACTGGCGCCGTCAATCAATGAAGAGATCAGGTACAGTGTTCAGACTGGCGCCCTCAATCATTGAAGAGATCCGGTACAGTGCTCAGACTGGCGCCATCAATCAATGAGGAAATCAGGTACAGTGTTCAGACTGGCGCCGTCAATCAATGAAGAGATCAGGTACAGTGCACAGACTGGCGCCGTCAATCAATGAAGAGATCAGGTACAGTGTTCAGACTGGCGCCGTCAATCAATGAAGAGATCAGGTACAGTGCTTAGACTGGCCCCGTCAATCAATGAAGAGATCAGGTACAGTGCTCAGACTGGCACCGTCAATCAATGAGGAAATCAGGTACAGTGCACAGACTGGCGCCGTCAATCAATGAAGAGATCAGGTACAGTGCACAGACTGGCGTCGTCAATCAATGAGGAAATCAGGTACAGTGCTCAGACTGGCTCCGTCAATCAATGAAGAGATCAGGTACAGTGCTCAGACTGGCTCCGTCAATCAATGAAGAAATCAGGTACAGTGCTCAGACTGGCGTCGTCAATCAATGTGGAAATCAGGTACAGTGCTCTGACTGGCGCCGTCAGTCAATGAAGAGATCAGGTACAGTGCTCAGACTGGCACCGTCAATCAATGAAGAGATCAGGTACAGTGCTCAGACTGGCACCGTGAATCAATGAAGAGATCAGGTACAGTGCTCAGACTGGCGCCGTCAGTCAATGAAGAGATTAGGTACAGTGCTCAGACTGGCGTCGTCAATCAATGAAGAGATCAGGTACAGTGCTCAGACTGGCACCGTGAATCAATGAAGAGATCAGGTACAGTGTTCAGACTGGCGCTGTCAATCAATGAAGAGATCAGGTACAGTGTTCAGACTGGCGCCGTCAATCAATGAAGAGATCAGGTACAGTGCTCAGACTGGCGCCGTCAATCAATGAGGAAATCAGGTACAGTGCACAGACTGGCGCCGTCAATCAATGAAGAGATCAGGTACAGTGCACAGACTGGCGCCGTCAATCAAGGAAGAGATCAGGTACAGTGCTCAGACTGGCGCCGTCAATCAATGAAGAGATCAGGTACAGTGCTCAGACTGGCGCTGTCAGTCAATGAAGAGATAAGGTACAGTGCTCAGACTGGCACTGTCAATCAATGAAGAGATCAGGTACAGTGCGCAGACTGGCGTCGTCAATCAATGCGGAAATCAGGTACAGTGCTCAGACTGGCGCCGTCAATCAATGAAGAGATCAGGTACAGTGCTCAGACTGGGGTCGTCAATCAATGAGGAAATCAGGTACAGTGCTCAGACTGGCGCCGTCAATCAATGAAGAGATCAGGTACAGTGCTCAGACTGGCGTCGTCAATCAATGAGAAAATCAGGTACAGTGCTCAGACTGGCGCCGTCAGTCAATGAAGAGATCAGGTACAGTGCTCAGACTGGCGTCGTCAATCAATGAGGAAATCAGGTACAGTGCTCAGACTGGCGCCGTCAGTCAATGAAGAGATCAGGTACAGTGCTCAGACTGGCACCGTCAATCAATGAAGAGATCAGGTACAGTGCTCAGACTGGCACCGTCAATCAATGAAGAGATCAGGTACAGTGTTCAGACTGGCGCCGTTCAATGAGGAAATCAGGTACAGTGCACAGACTGGCGCCATCAATCAATGAAGAGATCAGGTACAGTGCTCAGACTGGCGCCGTCAATCAATGAGGAAATGAAGTACAGTGCACAGGCCGGGGCATCTACGTCGCAGTCACTTGAGTTTCTTGTAATTGTGAGATAAACACGGCAATATGTGTCGTCATGCATGTTTTACCCTTCAAGACCACTGTGAATTGACGAGCATAGATTTTAAAAAATATATCTTTTCTGTCCAGATTTTGAATATTGGTTAATAGATATTTGCACTTTTATATATTCACAAAAAGAGTGTACGTGACGTGAAAGAGGGAAAGAAAGATCGATATTCTGCTGCTATTGCGTCACGCCTGTATTCAGAGTAATTCCACAGAGGTACCCAGCGGCGGTCCATCCAGGTGACAGCGGTGAGGCGGTGTGCCGGGTCGGGGGGGATTTCAAGGGACGATGCAGAGGGAAAATGAATTATTTATTTAATTTTCCTTCTGCATCGTCCCTCGAAATTCCTCCATCCGGACCCACCGCTGTTACCTGCATGGACCGCTGCTGGAGGTACCTATATCTCCTGTGATTGTTAATGATTCAGCGGGTAGCTCATCCAAAAGCATAGTCCCAGACAGTAGCACATCCTATTTTTGAACGCTTGGCTGGTGCTGTGGACCCCTTTCCTGCATCAAGAAACACTTCTGGAAGGAAGTGTAAAAGTGTTACATCATTGTTGGCCTGGACACTTGACTTTGTCCCGGTCCAGCGTTACCATTTTTAACCCTTTGAGTGCTATTTGCTAATAAACGCCAGTTTTACTTTTAATCTTTAAACGTTAATTTCTCTGGTTCTCTACATTGGATTTTTGTCAATTTGATGTCATTTTAATATTAAAAATATTTCCTATTTTTATAAATTGGTGTTGAATTTTTATTGTGTGCTGTGTCTTACATATTTCATGGATTGGTGTTTTTAAATGCTTTACACACCGGTCTCCTAAATTAAGCTTGTCTGCTCACAGACACAGATCAAGGGGTCAGTAAGGTTTCATTTATTGAGAACTTTACTGGATCATATTTGTGATTATGGTATTATTACTAGCTGTAGGCACCTACCTGCACCTACTAATAAACCACCTTTCAAAAGTGGCATGATGGGGGAATAGCCCTACCTGATATCCACAAGAAGTACTGGCCGGCGAAACTCACCACCATTGGTAGCTGGGTTTTCTCCCCCCAGACTAGCCTTTACTATGAATGGACAGGCTGGTAATGCAGCCATGGGGTTATCTCAAGGCTGTCTATGACACAACAAGGAACACTGCCCTCTTTGGCCCAATGGCAGCCATGGTTACTCTGGCACACAGCTACGAGGACTCCCAGATGAAGGGGTAAAATCACTAAGCTGCAGCCTTATGGGACACTGTGGAGTTGGGAATCCTGGGAGCGCAGTGAGAGTTGGATAAGTGGACTTAATTGGCCTTCCCCGAGTAGGGGACCTCTGGGCTCACGGGGATATTCTGGGTAGACTTACAGCACAACTATCAGCTGGCCCCCACCGAGATCTACTGCTATCTCCAAGTACGTCATGTACTTAGGGCGGTATTGCTGCAGGAGCGGTGCTTCCTGAGTCTTTGCCCCTAAAAGATCAGCTGTTGGATGAGTGTATGTCACGGAAAACAACATGCCTGACATGTGAAAAGTTGGTCAACAATACACCTGATGCCTTGCAGCATCTGAGGGAGCAACAGGCTCAAAACCTAAAAGAGCTAGAAAATGATGAATTGGTGAAGGCTCTTGCGTATCCTCTGAGCTCAAGTAAAACTGCTATATCGATCCTGTTCGCTCAGACCAAACTGGTCAAGATGGGTAGGTCAAGGACGGAGAGTTTTCGGTGTGTGTGTGGGCAAGTAGGTATGTTTGCCATATTGTGTGGGAATCCTCAGAATTGCAAAATTTTCTGGGCAAAGGTTGTGGCGTGTATGTGTGAAGCGACTTAGGGCACGATGACTGCCTCTGCAAAATGGTGTCTCCTCAATGTCTGGAGCGCAACGGACCTGAATCAGATTTGGTCGCACATGGGACTGTCAGGTGCTAAATGTATTGCTGCGAGATTGTGGGGGGCAGAGCAAACGCTACAGTTGGGGGACTGGAAACGTGATATGGATTGGTGTTAGTTGGCTGAGAAGGTGATATATGAAGGCTGGGGACACCCCCAAATGTGGCGGGGGGGAATCCGTGGGAACTGGAATGCTTACAGGGGCAACATTTGTAATTATTTTTGCTCTCCCGGTCTGGTGGGGACACAATCAGGTCCATCTGTGTCCTTCAGCATTGTCGGCTGAGATGGTAGGCGGGAACAGGTTCTGCTGGGAATGTCGAGTATTATGATGCTCATGAAATATAACGAAATGTCAGTGCACCATCATGCTTTGTATTTGGTTTCCTTGAACTGTCAATAAACAGATTTATATATTTTTTTTAAAGAATCAGTGTGTGTAGTAGCAGATATGACCATTCTTATCTTTATTTACTGTGACAGTGTCTATCTGATGGGCTGAGCGGGCATTCACATAATTTCCATCTGGTTTTATGTCTGCTGTAGTAGTTCCACGGTGCCCTTGTTCTGAGTGTTCTGAATGGCTGCAGTGCACGCAATTGCAAGTTTTTTTGAGGTGGAGTGTTCACAAATTTCCTGTGTGGTAACTTTACAGTTTGTTTTTGAGTTTATGGTTCATCATTAGTTGTAACTTTTCTTCCCCGATATTGTCATGCTTGTGCACCACTGACCCTACGTGGTACTAGGTGTATCGGCCTCTGTACATTAATGTTTCCTGACGGGTTGTTTATAAGATTATCATTGCCTGTAATCACTTTTTTAGAATGTTTGCAGGTGCTTCCATGGGTTCCTATAATCATGTGTTTAATTGCTTCAGGTCTTATTTAGTCTTGTCTGCCAAGCTTAGTCTTTGTGGGGTTTTTAATGGGCCTTGGTGATTTGTTTCATGGCTTTGCTCATTTGGACCTTTATTGTCTAAAGAAGATTATTGGAAGAAGGTTTATGGTTTTTACCCCAGACAATGGCAAACAGCAACAGACCAAAGCACATTTCGTTGTAAATTACAGCTCCCTGGTGGCACTTAGAATGTGGCAAGGGAATGCGAGAGCATGAGAAAAATGGGGGAAGTAAAAACACTAGTCCATGTTTTAGTAATGATAGAGCTAATTCTTATTGCATTGTTTTCAAGATTAGAACATTGAAAGAACTACAATTAGCATGCATTAGGGACTCATAATTGGACACAATGTCTTTCAGGGGTGGCTGTCTCATAGGCCCGCTTGTTGGCTTGTCTAACTATGGTGATAAAGGACATCTTCAGGGAAGTGAGGTCAGCCGTGCTGCACCTCTCTTCCTGGTAGCACGCCACAGAAAGCAATGTATGAGTAATTGCAAACTCTTCCCACCACAGAGTTTGATTCCTTCCTGTGGTTTTTCCAATTAGCAAATGTAATAGGTTTGCTAATGCCGTTTTTGTGACATCAATTCAGGCTATTGGGTCCCCACGGATGTTAAATTGTTGGGTGGACCATCTGGTAATGGGACTGTCTGTTGCACTGTGAGAATGAAATATGCAGTAATTACAGTCGGACATCACAGCAAATATAAATGTGTGCTTGTGGTAAGAATGTTGCATGATGTAGATTTTTAATCGATGCTGTTTGAATATCATAAACTCGCTGCCACCAGGATTGCCGAGAATAAATCTTTATGAACATAAGAATTCTGGGGTGCCATCTTATTATCACGATTACCATTAAAATGAAGCAGTTATATTGCATCAGTGATTCCTCGAATATATACTTGAGGAATCACTGATAAAATAGCAGTGCATCTTTTTACTGGTAATAATGCTAATCAGATGGTAGAGGAATTGCTGATGAGATAGAAGTGCATCTTTTTACTGGTAGATATGCGAGGAAACGCTGATGAGATAGAAGTGCATCTTTTTACTGGTAATAAGGGTAAGCAGATAATATTTGAGGAATCGCTGATGAGATGGAAGTGCATCTTTTTACTGGTAATAATGCTAATCAAATGATAGAGGAATTGATTATAAGATAGAAGTGCATCTTTTCACTGGTAGATATGCGAAGAATTACTGATGAGATAGAAGTGCATCTTTTTACTGGCAGTAATGGTAATAAGATGATATTCGAGGAACGACTGATGAGATGGAAGTGCATCTTTTTTCTGGTAATAATGCTAATCAAATGATAGAGGAATTGATTATAAGATAGAAGTGCATCTTTTCACTGGTAGATATGCGAAGAATCACTGATGAGATAGAAGTGCATCTTTTTACTGGCAGTAATGGTAATAAGATGATATTCGAGGAACGACTGATGAGATGGAAGTGCATCTTTTTTCTGGTAATAATGGTAAACAGATGATATTCGAGGAATTGCTTATGAGATAAAGTGCATCTTTTTACTGGCAGTAATGGTAATCAGATGATATTTGAGTAATCTCTGATGAGATAGAAGTGCATCTTTTTATTGATAATAATGGTAATCAAATGATATTCGAGGAATCGCTGATGAGATAGAAGTGCATCGTTTTACCGGTAATAATGATAATGAAATGATATTCAAGGAATCATTGATGAGATAGAAGTGCATCTTTTTACTGGCAGTAATGGTAATCAGATGATATTTGAGGAATCTCTGATGAGATGGAAGTGCATCTTTTTACTGGTAATAATGGTAATCAGATGATATTTGAGAAATTACTGATGAGACAGAAGTGCATCTTTTTTCTGGTAATATTGGTAATCAGATGGCTTCCCGGAATACTTAGGTTCTTCGTGTCTCCCGTGACCACTGGCTATAAGATTTTTGACACAAAACCAAATATTGTTGGAAAAAAGAACGGTTGAGAGATTTCCTTTTGGTTTTATCAAAAAAAAACATTTAAAAATCATGAAATAGTTCAATTTAGATATGTTCAGCAATATAAAAACTCTAACAAGATGACACGGACATCAGCATAGCTGGATAAATCTAGGTAACCTTAACACATATTGTGGAACAGTTTTACTGTAAAATATTCTTAGGGATTAGTTTTGTGTAAACTGTCAGAGCTATTGCACGATTCTGATGGCTAAGCTGTATGTACCTTTGTTAAACTGGGTTGAGTGACTCCAAATGAAAGAAAGCTAAGGTTTCCCAAGTCGAGCACTTGTCAGAAGGTCAATACCAAATCGTTGAACTCCACACCCCACAATTTGCAAGGAAACTAGCTCTGTAAATAATATACCAAAGTAAGGTATTCTGCAGACAGAGTCCAGTGGATCCCCAGAGGCAATACAGAGGCTAAAGTAGATAGTACTAATGCTCTCTTTTCTGGTAGTGTGGGGCGAACAGTTAGGCTTATCAGAGGTCTGTGTTAAGCATTTGTTGTACACACCAAGGCAAGAAATGATTACACACACTCAATTACTAAATCAACAACCAGTGATTTGTAAAAATATTACTTTACTTTTATTACCAGAACTAAAGAAACTCGGTAGCAGGTAAATACAGTTTTCTAACTGGCAACACTTTTCAATGTAGTAAATGAATACTTAGTGCAGGACTTCAGTTCAGCAAGACAGATAGTTTTTTAGAAATAACAATTCTTTGCGGATCAAGACAAATATACTCAAACGAGCAATGGTATCCTATGGGAGTAAAACAAGAATGCATTTTCACAGGTAACTATGTTACTCACCAATACAGTCTTCAGAGTTTTAGGTCAACACAGGGCAAGCTACAAGTGAGCACCAAGACTGCACCATCAGTGGCACTGGGGCGGCCAGGTGCAGCGGTCAAATTCGGAGTTGGGTGTCCAATATTAACCAATGGAGACAGGGGGCACTCGAAGTTGTGCCAATAACAGGTAAGTAAAGCGGAGTTGGAGGTCAACCTCCAGGGGATAAGACAACTGCTGGGGGGCATGAGGCATCACCAAACATACACTCTCAGTGGCACGGAGGAAGCCGGGTGCAGAGTGTCAACACAGCTTCAGCTGCCCAAAACAAATCAATGGAGGACGACGGCTTTGAACAAAGACTGCAGGCTCGAACCCGGAAGCTGGACAAAGTAAATCAGTTGCTGGTCAGGTAAGTTTGAATGTTGAGGGTCACCTGGGCACCATCAGTTGGACTTTGGACATTGGAAATGCCTTGCCGGAGCCGGTCGCGGTTAGGGGGTCCTTCGTGTTGAGGTTGCAGGGGTCATCATGTAGTCCACGAGGAGCAGCATATGGTGGACTCGGGCTCTTGATCGCTGGGGAACCTCGCTGGGAACAGTGAGCCACTTGGACTCCGGCCAGAGGCGTTGGGTGAGGTGGGGGGTCCGAAAGCAGGGTTTCACAGTTCCACAGGTCACAGAAGCCTTTCTTGGAGCTTTTTTTTTAACAGGGCCGCTGTTCTTGGGAGTTCTCTAGAGGTTTTTGGAGGCTGCTAGGCTATGGGAAGAGTCGTTGCTTTTTGCAGGATATTCGAGGGCTGCAGACAGGCCAGTAGGGCTGGGTCCAAGTCAGTGGGTGTCTTCTTTCATCCTCTGATGCACGTCTCTTCTTTGTTCTCTTCCTTCGTAGGTTGTCATGAGCTAAGACTTAAAGTTCAGGGGTGCCCTTAAATACTCAATTTAGGGGCGTTACTGGGCCTGGAAGGCAGTAGCCAATGGGCTGAGTACTTTTAGGGTGTCTACACACTTTGCATGTCCACTCCCATTGGGGAGGGGGCATACACCTAATCCTATTGACTAGAATACACCAAAATAATATGGTGGATTCTGAAAGGAGGGGGTCACTTCAGTTCTGGACATCTTAGGGGTGGTCCCGGCTGAGAGGAGACACACCTCTCCTGCTTAATAATTTTTCCACTGACCTCTTCCAAAAATGGGGCGTGGTCGGGGGCGGGCATCTCCACTAGCTGGGGAGGCCCTGGTCAGCATAACATTAGGCAGGAAGCCTTTGAGGTTCACCGCCATTCAGTTGTGTTCCTGATTGGGGGTAGGTGTGAAGCGCCTCCACCCAGACCAGGCTTTGATTCTGCCCCATAGAGAAAAAGGCTCCCACCTCAGGGGGTCAGAAACATGTCTAGAAGTGGCAGGCTGGTGCAAGCCAATCAGGCACACACTAGTGGTTTGGTAGGTTTTCAGGGAGCACCTCTGAGGTGCCCTCTGAGTGCATTTATTATTGAATCCACCACTGGCATCAGTGTGGGCTCATTAATCTGAGATGTTTGGTACCCAACATCTTGGGATTCTGTGAAGCCATTATGGAGCTGTGGAACTCGTATTGACAATCTCCCAGTCCATGTACTCAGTACTGCTTAACTACACCCTTATAATGTCTAAGAAGGGACTTTGACACTATAGGGCATATCTGCTCATGCAGTTATGCCCTCACTAGAGGTGTAGTGCTCCCTGCCTTAGGGCTGTAAGACCTCCTGTAGGGCTGGCTTACCTATGCCTTTTGCATTGTTGGCAGGCCTGGCACACAGGGATATTTGCCAGGTTGACTCTTCACTTTTCCCTGCACCAAAACATGCAGGCTGCAGTGGCAGTGTGCATGTGTTTGGTGAGGGGTCTCTTAGCGTTGCATAATACATGCTGCAGCCCTCAGAGACACTCTCTGGTCACAATGCCCTTGGTACCACTAGTACCTTTTACAACGGAGTTATATGTGGGCCAGAGGTGTAAAAATTGTGCTAAAAGAGCTACAGTTTTGGGAAAGAGCACAGGCACTGGGGACCTGGTTAGCAGGAACCCAGTGCACATCCAGTCAAAGTGCATCAGAATCAGGCATAAAGTGGGGGGTAACCCTGCAAAAAGGGGCACTTTCCTACACCAACCCCCCAGACAGAGATCAAGTATCTGAAAGGGGAAGAGCCCTTGCCTCTGGGTTTTCTAGCAGGAAGCTATGTATTGTCTATGCAGATTGCATCAGTTAATGTGAGAGCAGTAAGAATTATTCCTACATTATTATAAACGTTTGTGAACATTTATAGGTACCCATAATTTAGGCATAACAATACCATTTGTAAAGCTAATTTGTAATTTACACACACCCATCTCCACGAATGGTTATGCCAGCTAACGCTGACCATAATGTTTGTTACTATGACAAATAGTCACTATGGCATTTAATCTATCTATCTATCTATCTATCTATCTATCTATCTATCTATCTATCTATCTATCTATCTATCTATCTATCTGTCTGTCTGTCTGTCTGTCTGTCTGTCTGTCTGTCTGTCTGTCTGTCTGTCTGTCTGTCTGTCTGTCTGTCTGTCTGTCTGTCTGTCTGTCTATCTATCTATCTATCTATCTATCTATCTGTCTGTCTATCTGTCTATCTGTCTATCTGTCTGTCTATCTGTCTATCTGTCTGTCTATCTGTCTATCTGTCTATCCGTCCGTCCATCTCTCTGTCTCTATCTGAATCATAAAGAACAGAGTACCTGCAAACTTTATAGAACAGACCTCCAAAGGACTTATCGGGCAGTTGCTTTCTAAGTCTGGGGAGCATGAAACTGAACAGGCCTGCTACCATAATATGCAGTGTTTCACTTCAATTCGTCTGTTAACGATATTTGGGGGACTCAGAACTTAGGACCTGATTACGATCTTGGCGGATGGGGTACTCCGTCACAGACGTGACGGATATCCCATCGTTGTACCACAAGTTTCATCTATTGCATGCAATTCTGGCTTCTATTGCTCGTCATTGACTGTAGCCCCCACTTCTTTTCCTTGGCTATTTGAAATTTCAACTTGTGTTGGCTTACTGGAGTGTTGCATAGATTTAGTCTCAATACAGGCGAATCCAGTAAGTTCTTGCATGAATCTCTCAAATGATATTAACACCAACTTAGCCCCTGGCCTCATCTGTGCTCCTAACGCCCTTTGACTGTTCTAGAGGTCCTGACATTTCTTTTTTTTTAAAGCCTGCATTCTTCCTTGACTTGAATGACGACCTGTGATACAAACAAGAGCATTAATCGACTTTTGCAGCATGGTATCAGCTATTAACCTGGTAACTTCATGCAAAGTGATGTGAATGGGGAAGACACATGGCGCTATGTCAAGCAGGAGCGCCAAATTTTTAAAAAGACACTGTCCAAAACTAAGGAAAGCACGCGTAATAGAATCAGTTATCGGAAAAAGTATAGATATTAGTAATCGGTATGAAAATAATTGTACTTAAGCATGTGACTTAAATTCAAAAGTGATACAAGACACCACTTTCTGTGCTTTTGCACTGGGACTCGACAATAAATGACGCTTAGCATTATGTGGAGATCACATTATTTGCATTTTTCATATGGCCACGGGACGATGGAGATTTTTGCTCATTGTTCCATTTCATAAATATTTTTAAATCTGCCCTAAAGTGGCTATTGAGTCCAAACAGATTCTATTATTTATCAGTGTATGTGTTGATATTGAGAGCAAAATGAAGAATTTGGGTTCCTATTGGATAGAGATAATTGTAAAAGCAAGGGAAACCCTCTCAGAGCTGGGGAACTCTTGAGCACGCAGCGAGTGCTCAGTGGCGATCATGTCTAAACCAGCCAAGTCTACGCCGGCTCCCTAGAAGGGCTCTGAGAAAGCCCCGTCGAAGTTGTCCAAGAAGGATGGGAAGAAGCACAAGAGGAACAGGAAGGAGAGCTATGCCATCTACATTTACAAAGTGATGAAGCAAGTGCACCAGCAGCTCCTACAACGCCATGGGCGTCATGGGACAAGGGTATTCTACAGCAATGACTCAGTGGATGCGGTGGTGCCATTAATGTTAAATCGCTCACTGAAGTCATAGGGATTGTGAAAAGTCCAAGGGCCACACAAAAAACAAATGTGCCCCGCCCATTCAGCAGGAGAATGGTAAGACTGTATGTAGCCAGTGTAGCACACTGTCATTTACATACTGTAATTTCCATTGAAATGGCCACTAAATTTAAATATACATGCAGTATCACTGGTAAAACTATATGGTACACAAACAATAATGTGCGGAAATCGGCTTTCTACGAATATTTATAATTTGACCAGCATCAAGTAAAGTATCTTAATTTGTTTTGATCGAATTACAATCAGGGGGCGATTCACAGAACTAATGTGAGATAAAATCCTAAACCTGCTACTTTTAGTATTCACAGAAGGCACCTAGTAGTAGTAAAGTTAGGATTCCTAACTTACTACTACTAAACTGAGACAAAATCCTAACTTTACGACTTTCGGTATTCACAAAAGTTATGATTCCTAACTTTACTACTACTAAATCCCTTTTGTAAATACCGAAAGTTGTAAATTTAGGATTTTGTCTCAGTTTAGTAACAGCAAAGTTAGGAATCCTAACTTTACTACTACTAAATGCCTTCTGTGAATACCACAAGTAGTAAGTTTAGGATTTTGTCTCAGATTACTTTTGTGAATCGGGCCCATTGATTCCATCATGCTTCGGAATTAGAAGATAATCTGCTTCATTTGTGCTTTCCCAGTTACTGTCATATTTTGATTTATGTGTATAGATCATTTACAAGTGCTTAAATGTGTGTGGTATAAAAAAAACTGATATGCTACAGCCTTTTTTTCCACTTCCTGTACCCCAGCAAGATTGTAACTTACTTCACTTTTGCAAAATCTTCTCACTTGGCAGTCAGAGGGATAAACATAAACACCAGTTTTCGAATAAGCAGCAGTTTGTTAGAAGACCTGGCCTGATATTTGTCCCCTCTTTGAACTGTGCTTTGAATGTGAGAGGGTAAGTGCGAAATGTAAAGGCATCTTTATTGTCCACACACCTTCTGAACTGCAGCATGACCATTTTCGGGTGTGCTTAAGTACCCACCCCCCGCAAGCCTACTTCCGGTGATTATACCATGACTTGAAGGATGAAAGCAGCATGAGCCACCTCTGGTATGTACTTTGGTAAATCAAAACAGAATGGTTGCAAGAACCACAAAATCAGTATGTTGCAGTTGAAGCCGGAAGAACCATAAGACAAGATGTCACTGTTGAAAGCTACTGACAGGTCTAACAGAATCAATCCAAGATGTAGATAACACTGCCAACTGATTACATGACGCAATGGAGTCCTGCTCGGAATCTTCAGATGGACAACCCGGTGCCCCTCAATACTCAGTGTCCTTTCTCCATTTGCTTCAGCAGCACGTGACGTCTTCCTTCCTGTCTTAAAATCCTGCTGTTGGGATCTCTCACTGACCTACACTAGATTGACTTTATCCAAGGAAGCTGCTGAGATCAATAGAAAAAACCTGTGTAGTCTCGGGTTTTCAGGTGTTGTTTGCCATCTCCTTATTCTGAAAATCTCCTGGGCATCTGATGTATCCTGGATGAAGTTTTTTTTCCTTGTCTTATACGTTGTTTTTCTCTTTACCACATTATGCCGGCACTTGAAGACGTCATTAACTTTGCAGGTGGTCAAGAGGACATCTTATGATGTTGTGGTTTTCTATAACAGGTACTAACACATTGGAAACAAGATGGTCACACTTGGTTTCTACAGAGATTCGTGGTACCATTGGACTTTAAATATCTATTCTAGACCGTGCTTACGGAGAGGGCTGTTACTGGGAAAGCTTCTTTGAGTTTGCAAATGGAAAGGTAGAGTATTGGTGGCTCTCTTGCAACCCAGTTAAAAAACTGTCATAGGACACGTCAGGTTTTTTCTCCAACGTGATAATTCTTACAGTTGGAGAAAATGTTCATCATTTAACGAATCAGCAGAACGTTCTAGGTGAAGATTTGGAATTCTGCAACTGGCTCAGAGTCACAGGATTACTCGGAAACACATCCATTCCCTCATGTGGCACCATAAGAAGTGTACACAGTTAGGCAAAAGGAAATTTAGAGCAAAAGTCCACTTCCACTTAAAAACTGTTTTTCTCTATTTTCATCAGAACTAACATGAGTTTCCCTGTAGGCTAGTACCCCATTATCCACAGATCACAATTTTGGGCTTGTGCCAGCCCCCTTTGCCATGTCAAAATGTATTGATGCAATGCTTGACATAAGTAAAAATACAAGCTTTTTTTGGAAACTGCAAAATGTTCACTACTCCCCATTCACCTGCGAGTTCATGGTTTCCACTTATGGGCTCACAGACGATTTCCCACAAACATGTACTTGGCATAGATTTTGCTCAAGCAGAATTTCCAATAAACTGGGAATCATTCTGTGTGAGGAAAGCACGCTCATTAAAAAAAAACACTCACAGGTTCTATTTTAATGTAATAAATGAATAGTAAGAGCTGAGAGGGAGATGTAAGGTTACCACCTTGTCAAGGTGGTTATGGATACTGTCTCCAGACCTGCATGTTTCATCTACAAATCAAGGATTCCAGGTGTGTTAGTCTAAATAGTTGAATGGAAGCAAAATAAGACTACAATACCCAGAATCCATTAGACTATCACACAATAGTCCATGATTGCAATCAGTGTCCATAATGACCTGGATGGACGTGGTCACCCTGGGTAGAAGCAAGGAATCTTCAAAGGGCAAATATAGTCCCATGTGTAGACGACCAGTTTCCTGACCTCCTTCCAGGTTACGTAGTTTCCAATTGTCTGTTTGGACACTATGTGCTTTGTTGCCCTTGGAGTCCTTCGGGCACATTCTCCTGTGAGTTACACATGCTCATTTGAGAGTGCAAAATTCAACCATTATTGTTTTCATGAATCTGGAAAGGGGTTCTGCATTTCACACACATTTATTTGTGCACCTAACTATCCTTGCGTGAGCAAATAGCTGTGTGTATGAACGTTGGGCAAACCTGCTAATATTTTTCAATTCAATTGCATTTAATTGTTGAAAAGTGTGGTTTCCCCCTAACATTTTGCCATTAACCGTCCTCTTTTGCTGACTTCATTTTTGCTGGATTTAGGACAATGCGCTCTTTACCACAGCTAACCAGTGCTAAAGTGCTTCTCCTTAAAACATGGTACAATTGGCTTATTCTAAATTGGCATATACGTCCCTACTAAAGTTGCTTTACCAGTGCCCAGGGCCTGTAAATCAAATGCTACTAGTGGGCCTGCAGCACTGATAGTGCCACCCTTTAAGCAGCCCTTTAACATGTTTCAAGCAATTGGCTTATTCTAAATTGGCATATAAGTCCCTACTAAAGTTTCTTTACCAGTGCCCAGGGCCTGTAAATTAAATGCTACTAGTGGACCTGCAGCACTGATAGTGCCACCGTTTAGGTAGCCCTTTAACATGTCTCAGGCCTGTCATTGTAGCCTGTGTGTGCAGTTTTAAACTGCAATGTCGACCTGGGAAAAGAAACATTTGGTCAGGCCCAAATCTTTTTTAATACATATAAGTCACTCCTAGGGTAGGCCCTGGACAGCCCGGAGCGCAGAGTGCGGTTCTATTTAAAAAAGTAAGACATGTATTTATACGTTTTACATATTCTGGTAGTGAAAACTTTTAAATTCATTTTCATTACTGCAAGGTCTACCTCTCCCATAGGATAACATTGGAGTTAACTTATTACATCTAATAAGTGAAAGTTTCCAAATGGTAGCAGATACCCAATTCATGTTTGGTGTCTTTGGAAGTGTATTGAAAAATCCTCTATCATGAAGAAGTCAGATTTTCAATTAAAATTGTGAAAATGCCACTTTTAGAAATTTTGCGTTTTCCTGCCTTAGTCATTTAGTTTCTGTAGCCTATCTCTGGGTCACATTACTGAGGGTAGCTAACATTTGAACTTGTGTATTTATCCTAGACAGCTGCACAATAGAGGCCTTATGTGTGCCTGAATGGGCCACCACTGCTGAATGGAAGGGCGGAGCTGGGTGGAGCCCTACTTAAACTTTAATAGGCTGGATCTTTCCTCCACCAAAGAGCTATTATCACTGTATTTAGTCTGGAGCCAGGGCAGGGGAAGTTGCTCTGCTGGACTGCTGCCTTGCTGCACTCCTGCTTGAGTCACATGGATGTTTGGACGTGCACCTGAATCCAGGACTCCCATAGTGACTCCAAGTACTTGTCTGCTGGCCTCCTGTTCAGAGCGACAGGGACATAACAAGCTCCCAACCAGCTGCAACTGCACCCAAATCCAGCTGAACCAACCACTGACCCCCTGTGATGCCCCTTTGGTCCTGAACGCTTCGTGTGGCCCCAGAGAGGATTAATTGTATATTTTGGGCTGTTAGCAACTGTGAACAAGCCCAGGGGTGCTGAAACCTTGTCACTCGCATAGCCCACCAACTCGAAGTTCATTCAGCCCAACCCTTCACGCTACAGCATCCCACGCTCGCGGGAGCAGCACCAAAAAGCTCTCACCGGCCTGTTCGCGACGACAACAGGATCTTCACACTACAGTGATGACAGTCTGTGATGCCAAGCCTGCTCTTAGTTCTATATCAACAACCCTCCCCGACTCTCCTCTGCTCATCATGCCCCCTCAACCTTGAACGGGAATCTTTGAACAGGACTGAGAAAATAAGTTTTCAGTGGACCTAACCTTGAACCTGTATCCTACCCGTGCTCCATCATGGTCGGCTTGAACTTGTGACTTTTTCCCGCTCTCACACGACCAGGTAGCCATAGTGGCGCTTTGGGCTTTTTCACTTAAATCACTAAATTGCATATCTCTGGTTCTACTGATTGGATTTTTGTCATTTTTGTCTTGTTTTAATAATTAAATTCTGCTCCATATTTCTAAATTGGTGTGAGATTCTTCTTATATTGTGTTTTCACTTTATTACTGTTTGAAGTGCTGCAGAAGTACTTTATGCATTGCCTCTAAGTAAAGTCTGACTGCTCTGCGCCAAGATACAAGAGGGTTGAGCACAGATTAATTTGGGGTTTGCTTATGCCATACCTTGACAAGGATTGTGGTTGCTACTTGAGTAGTATTTCACCCTCCTCAACCAGTAGCCCAATTTCCCTGAGCCAGATAAACGTACAAACATTGGGTTGTCATCCTACGGCTTTAGATGCTAGATTTGTGAGCTTCATATTTGACATCTGAGTGAGACAGGCTGATAATATTTGTCATGTTTCTTTGATCACTTTCAGAAGTGACTGTTTTTCATTCGCAAAATTGTTGGCGATGTGTTTCAACACGAGCCATATCACGATCACATATTTTAGTACTGCTCAGATGCAGAATGGTCTTGCCTTGTTTTTTCTCTGCTGAATTTGACTACAGCACACACATTGAGTCAGATAGGCTGGGACTTGGAGTCAGAGTCATAGCTGTCAGTAGTGCAGTGTGCCAGGGCCCAGAATTATTCGACGTCCCCATAAGGTCTCCTTCTCTGAAAGATTAAGAGCCTAGCTAGGCTCTGGCAGAGTTTACTCCTGGGCAGGGGCAAGGAGGGAGGAGGGACTTCAAAGGAGATCAAGGAAATAAGAAGAGAGGAAATGAAAGAATAGAAAAGGGTGAAAGACAGGAGTGTAAATGGTAACAGAAAAGGAGAAGGGGATATGGATATGGATATGGGTGAGAAAAGGGAAAGAATGAGTAAGAGACCTGAAATAAGGATGTTAAGAAAATAACAAGATGAAGGAGGTGGAAAATAAAGGGAAACATGGATACAAGATATGGATGCTGGAGAAAGGGGGTAGAGAAAACAGGTGGAATAATGAGAGTTTTGGTGAGAGAACGGTAGGATGTAGATGGATGAGAAAGGGAGGGTACCAGGGAGAAAGGAAACAGGAAAGGATTTAAGGCAAGTGAGGAGAGAAAAAGTGAGGTGGTAGATGGTGCTAAGAGCAACAAAGAGGGTGAAGGGGAAAAGGCCAACAAAGAAATAAGGAGGAGAAAAGGTGAAATACAGAAATGAGGGAGGGATGAAGAGCAGAAGGAGAGAGGGAAAGAGAGTTAGAACATGGTACTTAAAGACTTCTACATACCATAGGTGCAGCATGTGCAGTGACACCCTGGTTCCATGGTGTGTGGGGCCCACTGCACATACTAGTATTATCTCCTGCTGGTAAATCTAGTCTTCAGTCTGGTCTCATCTGTGAGCAATATTGGTTCCACTGTATTGTGTTTGATGGCTATTAAGCAGCTCCCCCTCGGTGGGACACAATTATCATTCCCTTATTTAAAGCGGTTATCTCTATGACAGTGCCTGGATTCAGGAGTTGGACATCTCTAATACCAATCCAAAAATGGAGAGTCCAGGATCTTTCTGTCTGAGAGTCAGGTTGGACTCTGTTGGGAAGTCATACGCAAAAGAAGTACTAGTCCAACTAGAAGAATTGGTCATTTCTATTGCTGTTCTTTGCATCAGGCTGCCAAGACTGTACAAAACATGAAGGTGATTGCACTATTAACTCTGCTTGTAATGGGCAAACTTGTGCACTCCACTGTGTTTAGTTGAGCAATTCAGGTGCATTATTCGGATCAAAACAATAGTGGAGGTAGCACACTGCCTGGCATACCGGCACCCTATTTGCCCAAATGCATTGTGGTAAATGCAGGGTTTTATAACGCTCACCTCAGTTGAAAGTGTTTATTTTTTAGCATTGTTGGTGCAGGCAATACTGTGTATCCCTAGACACGTGTTTCAGGATGTTTGTCCTTCTTCAGCAGAGAGTAAGACTTTAAATGTGGAGGTACTGGCAATGCTGCACACAGTCTTCTCCGGATTCAGTGCCACTCCCGGAGCACAGGTGCATTATTCTGATACCTGGTTAGGGCCTAGTTAGAATCTTGTGGTTTCCTCTCTGCGAGGATAGATGCAACGACCTATCCTTTCCAACAGGCTGCCACATGTTGCAATAACAAACTGGTCAATAAAGACGTCATTGCACTTATGGTTTCTGTAGGCCTTGATCATGGGCAGTCCCTCTCCATTACATATTTGTGGAAGCTACCACTTTCCCTGAGTGGGTGAGGTCAGGGTTAGAACATGGTAGGCACATTTGTACATTGCAGAGCGTGTACTGATACCTGGGTTAGGAGACTTTTACCAGGGCTTCCTCTTAGTGAAGGTATCGACTAACGTGGGCGAGAAGCGAGATCCTGCCCTTTGTGGTTTTTTGTATAAAATTAGGAACAAATATGCAGTCATCCTGTATGATGGGTTCCCAGCCACCTACCTTCACCCAAAAATGAAGACCTTCTTTTATGGAGGGAGTGTGTGTGTGTATTTCTGTAATTAGAAAATTACATATGAGGCTCCGGTATCTCTAACTGACCAAATCCCTGATAAGTGATTATGTGTGGTGTCCAGAAGCATTGGCATTTGGAGAAGCTCTCTGATATGTTGAGCGGGGTGGTGTGGTGTGTGTATCTCCTGACTCAAGTGGTGTTTGCATGTTGCAGGATGATTCAGGAGGAGAAAGAGTCCACCGAGCTCCGGGCAGAGCAGATTGAAAACCGAGTAAGCAGCGGCAGCATGGACGGCCTCAACCTCACACAGCATCGGAAAAGGACCTCCATCCCCACCTCCTTAACCGCTCTGTCCTTGGCCAGCCCTTCTCCTTCGGTCAGCGGTCAGTCGACGCCCAAGCATTTTTCCCGGGGATCCACGCATGACCTGGATCGAATGGGCATCATGACACTGGTAAGTTTAAATACTTAAGGTCATGAAGATTTTTTTTTGTTTTATTTAATATAAGGAAGAGAGACTTTGGAGCACAAAAGTAATACCTTTCTCTGTTTAATGCATTTGGGACCCAAGATTGAGGGATGTGGGCATCAGGCAAACTTCACAAACTCAAATTAATTGTTGCCAAAAACAATACGAAATGGAAATGCTTAGGTAGCAATGTCTGTCAGACTTTAGATGATCTTTCCTTCTGCAGAATGTGGCCAATCATATGTAACTTGGGGAGAACTAATCCAAAAACCACCCTGGCTTGAACTGCTAGGGCACATCCCCTCTGCACTCGATCACAAGCACCCCAAGCGTGTGTCTCATCGCCCCCTCATTGAGGTGCAGCTTGAGCCTCTAGCTGGGGCAGAACAGGACATGAGTATGGACATGTCCATCCAGCACATCAGAGACATCAAAGGAATGCAGGTGTGTTAGCATTTCTAAACCGCCCACCGTCTAATGGGCAGAGACTGCGGCTTAGCACCTCCGAAAATGCTGCTTATTGATAGGATGAGGTCAGGACTGGTTGCAAGGAGTCGGTGCCTTCTCTAAAGGTGTCGAAAAGCTACAAATTGTGGAAATACTGTCTGGGGTATTTGATTTACAGCATGTGAAGCAGTCGGCCGTATTGTTGTTGCTTGACTCTCCAAAAGTGTAGTGGGTGGGACCAGATAGTGACTCTGGGCGCAGATCCTAAAGGCTGAACTTTACTAGCACAGCCCGGCGAGGCTTCGTGTTGTCTAGGCCTGCTCGTTGCAAGTTCGGATCATACATTCCCACGGGCCTGCTATGCCTGAGGCGGACCTCCTTACGCAGCGGCATTGAAAGCTACAAAACAATAAAAAGCTTTTATGTGGTATTTCCACGGCATGGAAGATGCGTGTGTGCGGCTACTCGTGTGTTTCGATGTTGTGCATGCAGTGTGCCTGCTGCACGTGGCTTTGGCCATCCATTTTGTTTTCCGGAATCCAGTCGTTCCTAAGGTGGATGTGGAGAGAGCCACAGGCTGCGCTGTGAATGACAGGGTTCCCTTGCACTTCCCTGACCCACTGTGCCCTGGAAGGGATATCTCCCACAGGTCAACAGGTGTGGGGATGGGCTGGCACCCTTCACTTTCATGCCCTTCTTTTGGCTCTCCCCTGACAGGAGATCCCTAACTCCCCCTGCCCCCCCTTGCCTCCTGTTGACACCTCAAGACAAAAACCGTGACTGGCATTAAAGAGGAAAAAACTGAGCAAAATGCAGCAACTGCCCAAAACCGTTCTCAGAACTGATTATTGGAAAACAGAAATGCAGTCAGTGTTCTTTGGCCTATAGATTTACAGTTTCTGCTTCGTCATAAATCGATATCTGGTTGTGTTTGTGTGAGGATCAGGCTGGTTTTTAGAGCAGAGGGCACTGGCTGCTGGCACCACTGTCACATTCTACAGCTTCCCAAGGTATTTACAGAAGGCATGAGGGGCTTCAGGAGAGAGGAAGGAAAGAGAGCGAGAGAGAGAAGAAAGAGAGAGCGAGAGAAGAGAGAGAGAGAGAAGAAAGAGAGAGCAAGAGAAGAGAGAGAGAGAAGAAAGAGACAGCAAGAGGAGAGAGAGAGAGAGAGAGAGAGAGAGAGAGAGAGAGAGGAGAGGGCGAATAGAGAGAAGAAAGAGCGGAGAGGAAGGGAATAGGGCTGGTTTGAACATTTTTACCAGGACTGATCAGTTCCCAGTCCAGCCCTGGTAAAAATAGAATGGCAGAGGATCAAATCTCACTCCCAACGACCATTTGGACTGTACTCTGGCACTGCCAACAGACAATGCCAGTACCATTCCCCTGGAGAAAGAGGGAAGAGAACAAATGGAAAGAAGCCCTTGATTTCAGTGTTGTCAGTTTGTTCCCTGTCAGACTGGTTGAAGCGGTCATGCTGTGTGCTGTTTGTTCACACTCCCAGAATCCAAATCTAACGCAGTGGACTCAACCCGTCACATACCAATTGCAAGTCATTAGCACAACTTGCATTAATACTCTTACTGGCTTCTTTGAGAAGTGAGCCTTTACAAACTCATCTTTAGACCAGGAACCAACTAAGGACTAGATGAAGGGAGAGGAACCCTGGGATGGAAGAGAGGCTGCAGAGGACTCGTATAGGTATTACAGGGTAGAATTTCTAATCGTTAAATCATGTAACCAATGAACAATCAAGGAACTAAATAACAAAATAAAAGAATGCAGTGCCCAGAGCAAACCTTTTTCAACAGAAGTAAAGAACATTGCCAGACAAGAGGTGACTGGAGTTGGCACCTCTTGTAGTGCCACTAATTGACCTTACCCAGAGGAGGACATTGAAAATATAAGTAAACATCAATCAGTGCATTCCCAGCCCTTACTAACCCTCATCGATCATTGACCAGTCTGCTTTATGCGGCTCTACATTTCACCTCCCTGTCTGCCCCTGCTACTGTGCAACCATGTCAAGTGCAAAGGTGAACATGCCAGCGTTCCAAAACTGCTCACAGACCTGGTATCCAAGGAAGCCTGAATCTGCCCCACTCACTACATTTGGCACACATTATGCATCAAAAAGACATTAAGGGCTTCCGTTCCGAACAATTTAAAGAAATTTACCCGGAAGCACAATGGCTTGAAGTTGATCAAATCCTATAGAAATCAGGCACATTTCTAAATGCAGATCTAGCAGGAAAATGCCCGTCTACCTTGCGGAGACCCCATGGGAAGTGTTTGCAATTATCACAAGACCACCCATACACCCTCCTCCATTATGAACTACATTTATTGGAAGAGATCCCAGGACTGAATAGTAGGACTGCAACTGGCACACTACCAACTGGACTTGAGTCAGAGATGAGAGATTGAACTAAGTGCCAGATGTATCAAGCCGTGTTCTAGTCGCAAACGGCCCTTTTCACAGAATCAGGCCATTTGCAACCGGAAAAATGCATTTTTGTATGTTTCAGTCCCACATTGCGATTCGGTAACATTACCGAATCGCAGTTTGGAATTGCGAATACATACTGATTCGTTATTAGGAAGGAGGGGTGTCAAGGGTGTCCCTTCCTAATATCGAATTATAGTTGTATGTCAGAATGTTTAGCGTCCGAAATGAGGTCGCTAAACATTCACATGTTACCACCTACTTCAAGTAGGTGGTAATCCGTTCGCAGCCTAACTGATCTGCGATGATGCAATGCTATTTTATTTTTGATAGAAAATTGGTCTCCCAAGTTTATTTATCTTTCTGGAATATGTGGCCTAGCAGTGAAGATGTTGCTCTAAGACGATGTGGTGCTAAGTCAAGGGTACCGTACAACACATATATCACAGTTGCAATAACGATGGGAAAGTCCAATCTGGGTTGTGAGTTTTGCAAAGACACAGCTGTTCAATGATATCTCATTATATAATTAAGTATAATTAAAACGAAAGTCAATTATAAAGCACACAATCACTATAAAAAAATAGCAATGACGAGACAGGGATAAAACCATGGAGCTTCAATATAAACACAAAGTACCATTAGCAATATCTAGACGATCATAAAGTGAGTAACTCTCTTGAAAATTAATACAACTGAGCAATACAATTAATTCTGGGTGAAATTCCCTTTACAGTGGTGTAATCTCACTTAAATTCAATCAATCAATCAATCAGGATACATAAAGGGCAACAAATCACCTTTGAGTGTCTCAAGGCACTGGAGTTGCTATCTGCTTCGCTGTACTCTGTTCATTCAAACAACCATGTCTTGAGTCCTTTTCTGAATTCCTGGAGCGATGCAGTATTTCTGAGGTGAAGGGAAAGGTCATTCCAGACTTTGGCCACCAGGTGAGAGAAGAAGCGTCCTCCACTGTTGGATCAGCAGATCAAGACGGTGTCTGTGAGGAAAAGGGAGGCGGCTCTCAGTTGTCTGGTTGGTTGGTGGAATGTCATTCGATTGTTTATGTATGCTGGTCCTTCGTCATGCAGGGCTTTGTATGTGTAGGCCAGCATCTTGAACTGGTATCTCTTCTGGATTCGGGAGCCAGTGTAGCTTCTTGAGGTGCGGGGTGATGTTAGTCCATCTGAGGAGGTCAAGTATGAGTCTTGCCACTGCGTTTTGTATTGTCTGTAGTCCAGTGGCAGACTGCACTGATCGGGGGTGGTGAGGCTGTGAGGCAGGGGAAGGGGGGTAAATAAAATAAAAAAATACATACATATATATATATATATATATACATATACCTCCTGTCTGCATCGTCTTGTCCTCCTCGTCGCGTCTCTCCACTCCTTCCTCCGGCCGGAACAGGGAGGACCCAGGAAACACCCAGACTCCCCTGAGCCAATCACAATGCTGCAAGGCAGGTCTGAGCGCCGTGGTTCTGTGCTCAGCTGGGGACTGGGAGCCTGGGCATGTTCTCCACCCAGGCTGTAATGCAGCCTGGGTAGACAGCATGTTATGTGCACATAAATGTTTAGCTGGCCTAAGACGGCCAGCCAAACATTCATGCACACGTAGGGAAGGGATGATTTCACAGGAAGAATTTAACTTTTTACAAGCACAACATCCAGTAATTCCAACAATTTATTTCATCCCCAAAATCCACAAGCAAACTGTTCCAATCCCAGGACGCCCAATAATTTCAGCAATTAACAGTATGAGCGAACATGTCTCTCAGTATATAGATTTTTACTTGCAAGATTCAGTTAAAAACTTACCAACGTATGTGAGAGACACTGGAGATTTCTTAAATAAAATCAAAAACATCAAATGGGACAAGACAATGATTCTGATGACACTGGATATTGAATCCCTTTACACGTGCATACAACACGAAGTAGGACTTCAAGCTATTCAGCATTTTTTGGACTTACGTCCTATTGAATTTTACCAACACAACAAAATGTTACTTGAATGTATTGACTGGTGTCTTAATAATAATTTTTTTCTGTTTGGCACGGACATATTTAAGCAGCTGCGAGGTGTGGCTATGGGATCCTGCTTCTCTCCCAGCTATGCCTGTTTAATGGTAGGCTGGTGGGAGGAGCAGGTCCTAAGGGGGACCCACGCAGCACTGTATAACCGACATGTGAAATTTTGGTACAGATATATCGATGATGTGTTTGTGGTGTGGCAAGGCAGTACAAATGAAGCACATACTTTTGTTGACATTATTAACAACAACAAGGTTAACTTAAAATTTACATCTAATATTCATGCAGAAAAAATAGAATTTCTAGATGTTGAAATTGTCATTAAGGAGCAACAGCTAACCACAACACTTCAAAGAAAAGCTACGGCAGGGAACTCCACCCTACATGCGTCAAGTAAACATCCCACGCATTTGATAAGAAGCATTCCCTACGGGGAGTTACTTCGCATCAAAAGAATCTGTAGCCAAACACAAGAGCTTGAAAGATGCACAAATGAAGCCATCACTAGATTTAGAGACAGAGGGTATGATGAAACTATCCTTAATGCAGCACAGGCGAAAGTGAAACTTAAGACTAGAGAGGACCTATTGGAATCACAAAAGGCTACAGCTCTAGCAGCAGATAGTGATGATTCTGAACCAAGATTGATTATTACTTTCAATCAACAGGAGAAAAAAATCAAAGCAATTCTCAAACGTAACTGGCCCATAATTTTAACAGATGCGGTATTGGCACCACAACTGTCAGAAAACCCCACAATCACATTTAGGAAAGGCTTTTCCATGAAATCCCAGTTGGTCAAAAACAGCCCAGAGATCAGCTTAGACAATAAAATGTGGTTACAACCAAAACAGGGATTCTATAAATGTCCAAGTTGCAGAGCTTGTAAGTTTGGGATCAACACTACCAGCTATGTAACTCCTTTTAATACCAAACCCAAACTAATTGAGGGCCACTTCAATTGCAAAACCAAGTTTGCCGTATATGTTTTGGCGTGCACCTGTGGTTTAAGATATGTGGGCAGCACAAAGCTACAGGTGCACGTCAGAATACTGCAACATATCCGAGCAATCGTAAATAACGACGAGGCCTACCCAGTCGCCAGACACTTCAAAGCATGTCACAACAATAACTTGAGTTGTTTAAGTTACTTTGTAATCAGCTCAGTATTAAAATCCCGCAGAGGCGGTAATAGAGAACGACAGTTACGCCAATTAGAATCGCGGTTTATTATTGAGTTGGATAGCAAACATCCAAAAGGTCTAAACAACACAGAAGACCTTCACAACTTTTTATAGACACAACTCATGCTTTGCTGCAGATGTCTGACATAAGGGTGAACTATCATACAAACAAATGATTTTTTTACCCATTTTTCCCATCTTTGTTTTCAGTATTATCAGGTAGTTGCAGGTTTACGCAAAATAGGTCTGTCTATTAGTCTGAAGTGATTTGCAATAAGGGTAATTTTATGACATTTTAACTACCCTTATATGGATTATTATGCAATATAATCTTGTTGTTTTTTCCACCGTTAACTGGCAATGTGTTAATCATAATAGTCTGTTATGATTAACGATGAAGTTAGAATATTTATGAACAGTTCATCAAAGCCATAACTTCCCTGTATATATATTTTTTTCTTGTTTTTCTCTTTTTTTAAATTTTTAATGCACTTAAAAATCATGTTTTCAAGCACTAGCACTTTCATGAGTATCAAGGGAGCACTCAGCACTTTACAGTGTATAATTATTTTTCTGACCAACTATGACAGTGTACAAAGTGATTACAAGCGATATATGAGCATAGTATATGTTTAGTCAAATATTACAACTACCAATTGATCAACACATCAGTTACAGAATTGCGTGATACTCACTGAAAATCCATAATGGGTTTTAAGCATTTATGCAGTTATAGGCACATGTTGCACTTTATGCGCTTAAACAATATTAAGCACATAAATATATTTTAATAAATCTGTTGTTTACACATATTTATTTATATTTATATTATATGTATTTATAACATTCAATTTTGGGGTTTTAATCAACCAAAATTTTAGCAAACAGTCTTTGTTACTAGTCAAATCAAAGATTGATGTATTTATACAGATGAGATTCACCCAAGCAGCTGAGTGTTTGAGATAACAAAATATGTTAATATGTATTTACTGTTGGTTACCACTAAAATATAATGACAACATGATTACGGTCTTTCAATAGCATTGATGCACAATTAACGCACGTAATTTTGGATACACGATTGTCAGATAGTGTTTCTTTTATGTTCAGCACAGGTGATTTGGCAACTAAAATATAAAAAGAGAAAGCGGACTGCGTTTCCGCATGTGATCAAGGGTACGCTGTATACCCGAAACGCGTCATATGGCTTATCAATAAAATAAGTTCCAGCCACGAAACTTTGGGTCCGTGACTCTGTATCTCATGTCCAGGAGTCGCTTATGCAAATATATATATATATATATACATATACCTCCTGTCTGCATCGTCTTGTCCTCCTCGTCGCGTCTCTCCACTCCTTCCTCCGGCCGGAACAGGGAGGACCCAGGAAACACCCAGACTCCCCTGAGCCAATCACAATGCTGCAAGGCAGGTCTGAGCGCCGTGGTTCTGTGCTCAGCTGGGGACTGGGAGCCTGGGCATGTTCTCCACCCAGGCTGTAATGCAGCCTGGGTAGACAGCATGTTATGTGCACATAAATGTTTAGCTGGCCTAAGACGGCCAGCCAAACATTCATGCACACGTAGGGAGTGAAAACCACTCCTCCCTTTGCCTACTCTTTAAGCAGAGCAGTCCCGCCCACATCCCAAAGCTGCTGCGCCTGCAGCATGAAAAAATAAATTGATAATAATATTGAGCTATTATCATTTTATATTTTCTTACACTGCTGAAAAGCAGTGGGGCGACGCTCCTCCGCCTTAGCGGAGGAGCCACCACTGCTGTAGTCTCTTCAGGAGGGGTGCAGTGATTCCTACGGAAGGAGTTTTCCCATTGTCCAGCCTACTGGTGACGAGGGCTTGAGTGACAGTCCTCTGGTGTCGATGGAGAGACACCTGAAGATCTTACAGAGCATGTGTAGGGTGTGGAAGCAGGCGGACAAGACTGCGTTTACCTGTTTCTGCATAGATAACTTGCTGTCCAAGATGATGCAGAGGTTGCGGGCTTGGGAAGCATTTTGTGTTACGATTGTTAAATGTAGTGCCTGGGATTATGTCATTATACCACGTGGTGTAAATAAGATCTTGTTTGGATAAAAATCCTATCCCAGGAGCACAGGAACAATAAGAACAAACCAAATGTGAGCGGCCGTTAGACCTGACAGCCTTAGGTGTCGTCTTCCCCCAAACTTTCTGCATTCACTCCTCCTGTTTTATGAATTCATTTTTTTAGTAATGAGCACTGTGTGCACTTTACCACCGCAAACCAGTGCTAAAGTGCTTGTGCTCTCTCCCTAAAGCGCGGTGCATTTGGCTGACACCAAATTGACATGTTTAATTTCTTTATAAATGCCTAGTATATGGTGTTACATGTGCCCACAGCCTGTAAATTAAAAGCTGCTACTGGACTGCAGCATTCATTATGCATCCCACTTTGGTAGGCTTTTAAAACATGACCCAGGTCTGCCACTGCACCTGTAGTGCAGTTTTAAACTGGTAAAATAAACCTTCCTTTTAAAAATACATAAGTCGTCCTTAAGGTAGGCCCTAAACAGCTAACAGGGCAAGGTGCATTATATTTAAAAGGTAGGACATGTGTTTTTAAGATTTACATGTCCTGGTAGTGAAGAACACCTACATTTATGTGTTAATACTACAAGGCCTTTCTCTCCCATTGGATAGCATTTGGTTGCCTTATTATATTTAATAAGTGCTAACTTTTGATTGGAAACAGATAGGAATGTCAAGTTTCGACTCAGGTGAATTGTAATTGTAATATAAAATCCTCTTTAATGGTAAAGTCAGATTTTTAGCCACATTTCTGAAAAGGCCAGTTTTAGAAATTTTGCATTTTCTTGTCCTAATCATCTAGTGCCTGCTGCCTGTGTCTTGGGTCACATGACTGTGAATAGCTAAGCAGTAACACATTTGTGTATTCGTCACAGACAGTGAGCCAAAGGGGGACTTTGTGTTGGTAGGATGGACAATTCTGCCAGGATGGTTTGGCGGAGCTGTTCCCTGCCCCACTTACATTTCAATAGGATGCATGCGGCATACACACAAAGGGTTTTGACACCAGTCTTGTGTCACCCCAGACTACTTGGAGCCTTGACAGGGAAAGGGAAGAACTTTCCAGAACCAGATGAGGGGTAGCCAGGATGTTACCCCCAATTCAAAGGCTGTCACCTGGTATAAATGTTGCACCTCCTGAACCACCTCTTCTGTATGATCCTGGACCTATGTATGATTTCAGAAGGAGTGCTTTGTAGTCCAGAGAACTTCTACTTGAGGCCTTCATTGCTCTTCAGAGGACTGCCTAGGTGCTACCAGAGGACTGCCCAACTGCTTGAGGCACGCCTTCATACTTGATAGAGAGAGGACTGTCTCCTTGAACCCAGGACTATCAGAGAGACTCCAAGGGCAAGTTGGCTGGCCTCCTGAGTGAGCTACATTGACATAACAAGCTTCAGAAACCTTGAAACTTGCACCTCACTTCTGCTGGAATGAGTCCTGACCCCCCACATGGTACACCCCAATTTCTGGACCCTTGGAAGAGGTGTTACAGAGGCGGCACCTGCCTAACCTTAAGTGTTGGGACTAGACATATTTTCACCAGAAAGTGCCAGAACAACCGACATAAAACACGGACCTGCCTGCAATCTGATCCACCTAAGATGCATAGCTGGTCAGCCTCACTTTGAGGTATCTCCGGCTACGTTCTTCCCCACAGCAGCAAATCTTGTTCAACAGGACCTTTGAGTGACAGTATTAGGCCTCTTGGGGCCCTCTTTGGCCACAGCTTGCAATTTTGTTTCGCTGGAGGTTTTCGACTTCCAAAATGTGGTCTGTGTCCAAGATGAAAAACTTCACCAGGCTTGGCGGCGACAGGCTTCCCATTAATGATGATGATCTCCTCAGTCTGGAAATCCAGGGTTTCCTTCTCAGAGATTTTTCCCTCCATCAACAGCTCCACCGAGACCCTACAGCCAGCATTCTCCGGCGATGATGACTCCTCCTTGGACACATCCTGCTGCTTTGCCCTGTTGAACTGTACCTTCTCCTGGACTATTTCTTCGAAATTTGTTCAGAGTCCGAAGGTAAGCCAAGACTGGGCCCAATCCACCTTGTGTGTCTGAATCATGCTCCATCAGCGCTGGCCTTAACCTTTGACTTTGCCCCGGTCTCGCACAGCCGGATACTTGAGGTTGGTGCTATGATCTTTTAGTTGCTAACTTTCTCTTAACTCGGATTCTACTGATTGTATTTAATTTTCTGTTTTCCTAAATTGGTGTGGGATTTTTCTTGTGCTGTGTTTTCACTTTATTACTGTTTGTGTACTGTATAAATACTTAACACAATAACCTCTAAGTTAAGCCTGACTGGTTTTGTGCCAACCCACGAGAGGGTTAAGTACATGTTAATTTAGTGACTTTTGTGGCTCACCCTGACAAGGATTGTGGTTATTGCTTGAGTAAGGCTTTCATCCCACACAATAAAAACCCCAATTTCATACAGAAGGGATGCTTTCTCACTCTTTGAAATGGAGCTACACTCTTCATTATGCACTTCTACCTTTGCCGAGGAAGGTATTCACAAGATTTGATCTCCCCATAGTATTTGAACCTTCATAACTGTACAGCTCTGTTTCCTCTTGCTCTGAAGAATCATTTTCACGCTCAATATGGTAAACATTTATTTGACCCTAATCAAACGGTTGTCAATGTCTAGAGGTCAGGCGCCTCATGCCATTGTCTTTCTGAGTAGGTTTTTTAGCAGTAAATAAGCCTTTAACACAGGTAGATTATCAAAGCATGTTGTCTGTCTTGCATATTGAGTTTTTCCACTCTGTTGATCCTTTACAAGTGGGGACAGTCATAATTCTACATAGCAGGGTTACTTGTTTACATACCAATGTCTCCCAATGCTCTTTCATGTTCCTGGCTGAGATTTGAATTTAGCCTTCTATTTGTGATAAGTTCTCCGTTTGAACATTCTTTTTGAATTTCCTTTCTCAGAAAGTGGCTTTTTTGCTGGCCACCATGCATCCTAAAAGCATCAGTGAGCACCAGCATCTATCTATTTTACCTTCTTCCATGAAATTTCTTAGGGACAAAGTGATTCTATAAGTGAAACCTTTTTTTTCTATTCAAAGTGGTTTGGTCGATTGATGTTTCTCAACCAATTTCAGAATATGTTTTCCTTTCTCCTTCCCATGGCTCTTCAATAGAGGCTTGCCAAAGATCTTTTTTTAACATAAAGCTCAAAGTCTATCACAGCGCAACCTCTCATTAATGGCTGCTGGGCACAGTGGTACTTTAATGAAATATCATGACATTTTGCAAAACTACAGCGGCCACAGATATCACCAAGTTAAAATACCTTATAATTTTAATAAAATACTTACCCAACTAACCTGTACTACCCAAATGAATCACCTACACATAATAATCTGCCTTCCTGCCAAACTTAATTCAAATCCTTTCAGCCACACAGGTAAGTGCGGTGGGGCAGGGCGGGGTGGGCGAGGGGGGGGGAAGTAGACATACGATGGAATAGGTATAATTAAATAAATAAATAGTACCTATTCCGTCATCTGTCGACTTCCGCCCTGCCCCACCACGCTTATCTGTGCCAGCCAACGCTGGAAGAGTTATCAAACAGGGGAAGAGTTATTAGCAAGCAAAAATCTGAGGAACTACTATACCTGGGAATCCTAAGTGTAACATACATATAACTGTCATACAATATATATCATGATTCATAAGATTCTATAAGTTCATTGATAATATAAAACAAATTGAGCTCCCCCTGGTCCACAAGATTAAAAAATAGTGTGTGTGCCCTGATGGACACTGGGGAACTCAAATGAACACCTTTTTTTAAAACAAAAATATGAGTAATAAATAAGTGGCTCATTTTTTATTCACTGCTCTGGCAAGAGCATCCCATAATGCCCTAGGGATTTTTTTAATTATGTATTTTTTTGCTGGTGGTGCAGTTAGAAGGGGAACCACCAAACATTTTATTTTTTATTTTTTGGGGGGCAGCTGGGAGTACATGGCCTAAGGAGAGCTTGCCATATTTTTTTAAGCACTCAGAGCTGGAGCTGTATGCTCTCCAGCTGGAGTGCAAATACCTCTAGTGGTTGGTTTTGTGGTTGTGCTTTGTGGCCTGAAAAAGGTTACAACAAAACTCAAACATATGATCATGTTTTTTTAAAAGTGCTTTGTTGAAACAAGCTCCTGAGAGACTACATCACAATAACAACACTAGAATAAATATGGTAATAAGGGTGAATGCACAGACACGTTTGAAATACATACGAGGGTAAGACAGGGTTGCGTAATCGCCCCGGTATCATTAAACATCAATATTAAAGAAATAGGAAAGGTCCTCAATAATCTTGGTCTTTATGTTCCCAAATTTGAGGACAAGCATGTCCTGATTCTGTTATATGCAGATGATGTGGTAATTCTCACACGTACAGAAAAGTCAGTGCATTATCTTCTGGAAGGCTTTGAGTTATTTTGCAGAAAAAGGAAGCTAACCATCAATGCAAAGACCACAAAATTATTCATGGTAATTAAACCTAAATCCTAGTTAATTTAGACTTTCAAGTTCCTTGGTAAAGCAGTTGAGTGAGTTGAAATCACCGACTACCTGGGCATATGATTTGATGATTGGCTCCACTGGATAGTTTAGTTAGTCAAGTCTCAAACAATACTGAGTCAACAGGCCAGTGCTATATCAAGATATACAAATATATGTGGACATTGAGTAATTAAGCCAGCCTTAATTGCCTACAAAACAAAAGCTCATGCGACAAGCTCTTATGGCGCTCAATTCTGGGGATATATAAAAATGCAGGCCCTACAAAAAATAGAAAATGCTTTCTTGCGAAGCCAATGAACTCCAATGACAGTACTAAGAGCTGAGCTGGAGATAGTTTCATTGGAGAATGTAATAGAGTTTGTCCTGTAAAATACTAGGCATGAGTTTGGAACAGACCAGCTCTTGTCCTATATCTGAAGGCCTTGCAGGACCTTCAGCCTTCCAAGCCAAGCTGAAAAATCACAAAAGCCTTTCACCACTGCAGGTACACTTCTACAGCTTTGAATTGGTAAAATGCCATCCAAGCCAGTATGGAACAATTAAAAGCAACCCACGTGTATTTTGCTCTATTTAAAGTTCATCAGAGAGGTTCAGCTGTCTAGACACAAGAGACCACCCAGGATAAGTCAAGACAATACCCTTTCATGCTTAGAGTGCCTAATAAATTATGCAAAACAGTAAATAATGAACTCTGGATTGTTTCCAAGTTTAGGTGGAGAGAAGCTCCTTTATATTGAACATCAGCTACACTCATAATCTGCTCACCTCAAATGTATGTTTTTTCCAGCAGACTTTTTAAGCATAGGATTAGCACAGTGGCATCATGATGAGCTAATATAGATACATATTCTGAATATATAATTTCTTGCTCTTTAATCTGGGGAACTATGGAAAATGAACATAACAGATGTTGCTGCTGCATGTGATGCCTTATACAACAGTTGACATGTAATTTCCCTTGGAACTATGAGATGTTTTTGTGGACTTCGATCAGATAATAATGTTCAGGTCCACTGTGATTCTTGAGAAGGACTTTACTTAAGGAGTCTGCATTGGCCATCATACTCATCTGAAATACATTGCCAATGGTAATTAACTTGTTCTACTTGGTAATCCGTCTCCACCAATAAAATACACCTCAAGGTGTCCTAATTCCTTTTCTTTATGAGTGGAGTAGTAAGGAGATTTCGACTTGTAAGCTTGAAGACCACTCTTTTAAACTCTGACGTTATCCTTGAGTGGCAGCTTCAAAATATTATTGTTTATCATAGAGACATCTATCTATAGTTTTATTGAGGTTGTTGAAATAGCTAGGGGATTCTCTATGGGATTGCACCTCTTTAGCAGAGGCACCAGCACCACAATGTGTGATTTCACTACCCTTTAACCTCGATTGCTGAGGAATTTATATTAAAATGTCCAGGGCAGGTACACTTTAAAAAAAAGCTAGATTAGGGGTGTATTGTTTTCAAGATTAAGTGCAGCATGCAAATTGGGACACCAAGGTAAAATTGACAGTACCATATCAAATCTGCCAAGAGGGAGGATTTTCAAGTGAGGGTCATTTAGAAGCTTAAATAGGGTACCCAGATCAGGAAGTCTGGGATTTCCCACAGATGAACATCTTTAGTAACTCCTTGTCTCTCTTCCAAGGTCAGGTATGGCTATAATAACTTGCCTGAGCTCACAGACTGCTTGATTTCTTTTGGTAAATATTTTTATTTGCATTTAAACACTCAAAAAGTAGTACATTCAAAAACTATCCCTTGCCTGGGCATGTCAATATACAACTCCCATCACATAAACGTCCCATTTATGAGTCCGCAGTATATGGGGTAAAGCGTTGCCCCCCCAGCAACCTTGCAGGATAATCCTTAGAAGCCCACCACCCGGCGTCCACCCGTAGGCATACCATATACTCGCAGAGCGCGGAGTCCCCATGCAGGAGGTACCCCCGTGTAATTGGAGCAACCAAACAAGATTCAAACAACTACCCCATGCTACGACCCTCCCCCCGACCGCCCCCCCTACACCCACCCCCCCCACCGGCATGACTGCTTGACAGGATACATGGCAAGACACTCAAGTCTTGGACTCTACATCCCTGACCTTCCCAACCCAGGACCACCGACCACCCAGTTGTGCTATTTCCTAATCCCAAAGCTCTTCCCTAATCAGATGCAGGGGAGGCCGGGGCCTGCCCGACGTCTGCATCAGAGGCCCCATCCCCAACAGGGTCAGCAACTTTCAAGAGTTCCACCAATACACCCCAAGCTCGGGCCGACTCCAACGCCCTATCACTATGAGCCCGGGTAGCCGACTGTGTTCGAAGGACCGCCTCGCAGTCTGCCCACCGAGTAAATTCTGCCCTCCACTTCTGCAAACGTGGTCCTCGTTGCAACTTCCAGTTAGCAGTTATTTCCCGCTTGGCTAATACCAGCCCTAGGTCAATAAATTTACTAGTCAGTTTATTCTTGGAGGTGTGGGGGAACCAATGCAATAAGCTCGGGCTGATACCAAAGTCAATCTCCCTGTCCGTGATAGTGCATAGCAATGTCCACACCCCCCGCCAGTAGTCCCTAATCTGAGGGCAACCCCAAAGCATGTGGCAGAGGTCAGCACCCTCCATCCGACAGCGGGGGCAGGGCGCCCTGAGGGTATGGAAATAACTCTGAATCTTGGCTGGGGTGAGATAAGCCCGGTGCAAAATAAAGAATTGAATCTGCTGAAAACGAGCATTCCTAGAACATTTCCAGGGGCGCTTTAGCAATTCGGCCCACACTCTATCAGGAATAACCCGTTCAAGATCCTCCTCCCAGCGCTGCTTTAACCTGTCAAGAGGGGTCAGTCTTTCCGTCGTCATCCGCCAATATAAACACGTAACCGCTTTGAGTGTGCCCGTCGCCAATACCACATACTGGCAAGAGATGGAGGTCTGTGGCTCCGACAAGCCACTCCGCCACCGACGCTGAATAGCCGACACCAGGGCCGAGTGAAGCAGGTAATCCCCACATGGCAGTCCATAACGCTCACGAACAGAGTCGTAAGGCAGAAGCACGCCATCCTCGTATAGATCCCCTATCGTCATCAACCCCGCGTCGCACCATCCCGACAACGCCGCCCAGTTGCCCCCATGCGGAAGCTGCTGGCACATCAATAGAGGTATCTCGGGCGCATAAGGACGGGCAATCCGCGCTCTCTGCTGACTCCTGGACCAACACTGCCGAAAAGTCTGTACCTCAGCAGGCAAATCCCTCACGCGGAGCTGCTGCTGCAGGATTATCTTCGCCAGGATAGGGGCCGGAATCCGCCCCCTCGCACCCTCGCCGATTCCCCTGAACTCTCGAGCCACGGCCTGGGTCAGCCACTGCAATTGAGCAGCTAAGTAATAAGTCTCTAGATCGGGTACCGCCAGGCCGCCCTCCCCCCGCGGTCTCATCAGCTTGTGCAAAGCTACCCGACGTCGGCCAGAGTTCCATAAGAACCCCGTGATCATCTGCTGGAGCCGTTTAAACGTCAACGCTGGTACCCAGGCTGGCAGCGTCCTGAAGTAATATAGCAGCCGAGGTAGCGCCACCATCTTGAGAAGAGCCACTCGTCCCATCAGGGAGAGTGGCAGCGTCTGCCAGAAGTCCATAGTACCTCGAAGGCCACGCACCGCCCTGCCGACGTTACCCTCCACTAGGTCCGCGCGGTCATGATAAATGCGCATCCCCAAATATGTTATGCAAGTATATTCCCAGCTGACCCCCTCCGTAGAGCAGGGGCCTCCCGTCTTTCTGGAAGCGGGGAAGAGGCACGACTTAGCCCAATTCACCTTCAGGCCTGCCAAGTCCTCCAGACAACCCAGCAATCTCTTGGCTCCCTCCAGATCACCCTGGGTATTGCTTAAAAAGAGGAGGAGGTCATCCGCATATAACGCGATATAGTGGGTATCATCGTTCACCCGGAGGCCCTCGAACCAACCTCCCCTTCGGGCCTGAGCCGCCAGCGGCTCTATGGCTAGCGCGAACAGCAGTGGCGATAAGGGGCACCCTTGGCGCGTTCCCCTGCCCACTGTGCACGGGGGGGACACCAGTCCCCCCGTTCTAGTTCGGGCCGTGGATCCCCTGTATAACAGCTCCGTCCAAGACACAAAGCGATCCCCCAGGCCAAAGGCACGCAGAACCCGGTACAAATACGGCCATTCCAAGCTGTCAAAGGCCTTTTCCATGTCGACCGAGAAAATGGTGGCAGTTTGTGAACTATTCGACATAGCCTCTAGCACACGTAGGAGACGCCGTACATTACCGGCCGTATCACGCCTGGAGATGAACCCTGCTTGATCTCCGTGCACCAGCCGAGTCATGTAGGGCAGAAGTCGAGAGGCCAATATCCGACTCAAGATCTTATAATCGGCGGTGAGCATTGCCAGCGGGCGGTATGCGGCCACATCAGAGGGGGACTTCCCAGGCTTCAACAAAGGCACAATCAGCGCCTCCCGCATCGTAGCAGGGAGCCTGCCCGCAGCCCGTGACTGATTATAGAGGGATACCAGCCGAGGCGCCGAGGCGCCAAGACATCAGCATAGGCCGCGTAAAATTCAATAGGGAGCCCATCCACTCCGGGGGACTTCTTCCGTGCCATATGCTTAATCGCCCCTCGGACCTCCCCAAGCGTAACCTCCTGGCCCAAGATGTCCGCCTCCCCTTTGTTGAGGGCTGGCAAATCGCCACCAAACAGGAAATGCTCCAGCCGGTCGTCGTCTAAGGCTACTCTACTGGTATACAGTGTCTCGTAGTAGCCAGCGAATATGGAGTTTATACCTTGCTGGGTATAACACAATTTCCCTGTTGGGCCCGTCAGCGCTAATATAGGGCCCGACTGCTTCAAGGGATTCGCAAGCTACGCCAACAACGCACCAGACTTATCTCGCTCCGCATGAGCTCTGGTCAGATATCGCTTATGGTCGTAAGAACGTAGCCTCTCCACCCCACCGCCACCGCCTCGCGGGCCTCCAATAGGTCCCCCTGCCTCTCCGGGTGTTCCGGGCGATCACGCTCTAGGACGCGTCGGCGCTGGTCAGCGGCGTCAATGTCCTTAAGGAGGTCCCTCCGCACCCCTAATTTCTGCGCAATACAGAGCCCCCTCGCTACCACCTTGAAGGCGTCCCATTCCACCGCCAGTGTGGAGGCAGTGCCCTCATTCTCCCGGAAGTACCGAGACACCCCCTCGCCGATCGCATCGCGATAGACCGGATCGTCCAACAGCTCCCGATTGAGCCGCCACGCAGACACCGCCGTGGGGCCCAACGCAGCCGCAACAACAGGGGATTATGATCTGACAAGGTTCTGGACAAATATTCGCTGTTCTGGACTGCCACATGTATATCAGGGGAACAAAGCACTGCATCCAACCGCACATGCAAGTCATGAATCGGGGAGAAAAAGGAGTAATCCCTCTCATCCGGGTCGCGCTCCCTCCAAGTATCCACCAACCCCAATTGGCCTGCCATGCACCGTGGGCCCTGGCTGCCCCAACAGACGGCGCTATCAAAAGCGGCGGGTGGGACCTGTCAAGCGCAACATCTGTCACCGAGTTAAAATCACCCCCAAGCATGAGTGGGCCAGTCAAGAACAAGGAAAGCCTACTGGATAGTGAATCAAAGAAGGCCTGTTGCCCAGTATTTGGGGCGTAAATACTACCCAGGGTAAGGTCCCGCCCATCTAGCCTGTCCTGCACTAGCACATACCGCCCCTCCGGGTCCACGATCTGTTGCGCCATCTGGAAGGAGACACCAGCCCTGATCCACACCAGCACTCCCCGTGCAAATGCCGAAAAGGAGGTATGGTACACTTGCCCCCTCCATCTGCGGCGGAGCGCCAATCCCTCGCCACCCGCAATATGCGTCTCTTGGAGGAACGCCACATGCACCCCCCGTCTGATCAGGTATGCGTGAATCTTATGTCGTCTGCTCATGGTATGCAAGCCCCGTATATTCCACGTTATGCACTTTAGGTCATTCAGTGTACCCATGTTTTGTAATACATCCATTGTCTCAAGGTCAGTTCACTGCAGTCATGCCGGAAACCCCGAAAAACATCCCATAACTCCCCAACTCCCCTCCCAAGGACAGTTACCTCCAAACTAGTACCCATCCAAACATCCTGGAACTGATTGCGCATCCCTCCGACTACTTCAGAGGTAAGGGTGGACAAAGTTGGCCCAGGGTGAACACCCCGATCAGCCAGCCATCATCAACCGCCTAGAGAAAAACCACCCTCCCAAAAGCCTCCCAACTCGCACCTGATCCAGTGCGCTGCAGCAAGGGACCCAACCCATTCCAAACCTGATTCAGCCCTAAGTCAGACTATGTCGTCCACACTCTGCGGCGTGACCACCGGAAGTCTTGTACTGCTGGTCGAAGAGTCATCCGTTCCACTCTCTGCTGATTCCTCCGCGGAAGTCCCCTCCGCAGCCCGCACCAGCGGGCCAGGCGAGCCGGACACCGACTCAACCGCCCGCAAGGCCGCCGCCCTTTCCAGTTCCGCCTGCACTGTCGAGGGTCCCTGTTGGGCACTCCGTTGTCGCCGTCGCAGACCAGAGCCTCCAGATCATCCTCCTCGGGCGCCGTCCCTCCGCAGCGGGCCGCAGTCAACAGTCCCCCGTGTGCTTTTTCATCCACTCCCAGGCCTCCGCAGGTGAGTCAAAAAAATGGGATGCGCCCTCAAGGACCACGCGGAGCCGCGCCGGGAACAAGAGGGAATATTGCAAATTCGCCGCCCTCAGAGCTTTCTTGACCTCCAAGTAATAGGCCCTCCGCCGCTGGACCTCCCAGGGAACAGGTCACCCTGCTATTCCCCACCACAAAAGGACCCACTTTTCTTGCCCTCTGCAGCAGCAGGTCCCGGTCGCGGTAGTGGAGTAGACGGGCAATCACCGGCCTCGGCGGTCTCCCCGGCGCCAGGGGACGAGCTGAAACCCTATGGGCCCGCTCCAGGGTGTAGAAGCCAGACAACCCCTCCGGGGCCACCTTCATTTTAAGCCAGGCCTCAAGGTACCCCACCATGTCGTTCTCCTCAACGCCTTCCGGCAGCCCCACCACCCGGACGTTGTTTCTTCTATTCCTTCCTTCCACATCCTCCGCCCGGCGTTCCAGGGTGGTCACCCTCGACGTGAGCTCGTGCAACTGCTGGGCCACCTCCGCCTTAGCCGGCATCAATTCCGCTAGATGCGTCTCAGTGTCTTTGACCCGTCCCGCTAGTTTCTTGTGCTCATCATTGGAGTGGTGTGGCTCACTGGTTAGAGGCAGCAGACCCGGAAGCAGAGGACAGCCCGGGACCAGGGTTCAATTCCTGACGCGGCAGGGTCTTGGACCAGGGCCAGCGGACTCGATAATTCTCGCCTCGGTGCCTACTCTAACCAGGGATCACACTCGGCAACTCTGGGCATCAGCTTGCCTCATCTCCACAACGGACCCCCACATTCACCGGGGATGCCTGGTTTCACCTTGGAGATACCCAGTAGGGACCATCTCACAGGGATAGCCAGGACGGGTTCCCCAGTGGTCTACAGCGCCGGGACACTTCAGAGTAGCTGTGCGCTGAATAAAATTAAAATATTATAACATAACATCGCGCAGTAGGCCGAGCCCGACCGACACCGTCGCAATGTCTTGGTGGAGGGTGGTCTTCATGTCCGTTATAGCTTCTAGGATTTCCTGCAGGTGCCGCTGCACAGGGTCCCCGGCCGCCCCCTGTGGCAAGCCAGTGGGCACCCCCGCCGGCCCGCAGCTCAAAACCACCCTGGTCCTGGGCTTACCCATGGCTCCGGGCACAATCAAAGCACTCCAATCCGCAGGCAGGGGCAAGTATTCGAGGATCCTCGGGCAGCGCCAACCAGGTGGGCGAGTGGCAACAGGTCACAGGCAGCCCCAGAGGTCCAACAGGTCCAGCCAGGTCCCCCCAACGATTTCTGGGCCACCGCTTGCACCCCCCGACAGTGGGCCCCCAGCAGCAACACTCCCCCGTTGGGATCCTCTGGGCCAGCCCCCCAGCACGTGTGCAAGACTCTTCCCCACTCTGCTCAGCAAAGCCGGGCCCCGTCAGGCCAGGCCCCTCGCCACAATCCGCAGTAGTAATGGCCGGGCAAGGCCGCGGGGATCCGCAGCGCCTCAGCAGCTCCGGCTCACCCCTCCCGCAGGTCCGCCAGGTGAGGAGGCGAGGTCCCAGTGCCTCTCTCAGCACCACTATCACGCATCCGAATCGAATCCAGGGTCCCCTAACAGGCGGCCTCTCATAGCCCAGTCCGCTGTCCAGTGAAAGCTGCCGGTGATCCAGTCGTCGTCCCACAGGCAGGCCGCCTCTGAGCTCACGCCCCGCTCGGGCGCCTGCAGCAGCTGCCTCCCCCAGCGATCAGGCTTTAGCGTCTCTCGTGGTCGCAGCGCACCTCTCAGGCCAGTCACAGCCGTGTCAGCCTCTTCCTCCACTGCACCCGCCAGCTACAGAGGCCGCCAGCTACAGAGGCCGCCAGTGGTCACAGACAGGGTGTCCACTCACCGCAGGGATGGGCAGTCTCCACAGTCCTCTCGGGGGTGCCCCGCCAGGTCGAGCGCCCCTCACCTCCGGTTTCAGCGTGTCCAGCGCGTCCCCGCAGGCCACGGCCTTCACGCCACGTGGGAGCCGCGAGCTTGCACCAGCTCGCACTCCGCCGCACAGCTCCCGGCAGTCAGGGCAGCTCCCCAGCCAGAGTCCGACAGGGGCACAGCTCCGGCGCTCCGCTGCTCTCGGCGTGCAAACTCGCAGCGAGGGTGTCAAAAGTCACCAGGATCCCACAGAGGTAGTTGGGAGGGGGTAACATCCGTTAATCAGGAGTTATCAGCAGTTCGATGGGCCAACCTACGGGAGCCTCACCTCAGTGCGGCCATCTTGCTCCAGCGCCACCTAGCGCCTCCTCACAGACTGCTTGATGTGCACCAACTTATCTGGGAGCCTTGTGAGTGGGGTCTGGTAGACTTTAGTTACCAAGAAACTTAAAATAACAAGGCCCAGAAGCAGGGCTGGCTTTAGGGCGGTGCGACCGGTGGTGCAGCTGCACCTGGCGCTTAGCTCATGAGAGCTGCATTTAGAAATGTTGTATGGGTGTAAAAGCATCTGCTATGGTGTTCCCTGTGTGTCCAGCAGATGACTAATGTTCATGCTGGTGAGAGATTGAAGTTTTGTCTAGCAGTAGTTTTGAGGCATCATGAAGTAGCTCAGAGAGTTTTTGTGCCTTTTGCAAAGAATGTGTACCATGCAGATCACCAAAATGTATTTTATAATTATACCGCAGTGGGTTGCTGCTTTTGGAACAGAGATCCATTGGTTACTTACAGTTCATAAGTTACAATCCTAGTATAGCACATTGGGCTATGAACTGTCATCAAAGACCTGTATGAAAACTGCGTTGTGTAGGTTAGAAAGTTGTTTTTTCCCCAGTCCTTAATCTTCCTAATAGTGCTGAAAAGGTTTGTTCAGGTAGAAATACATTCTTATTAGGAAAGCCACCCCTTACAACTGTAGTACAATCTTAATCCTGAGTGTCTGCTTCCTCAGACCAAACACTCTTAAAATATACTGACTACTAGTATGCATAACATGTGGTTCCTACATCTTGCAATCCTTATTGTCTTATGTAACATTTTCTATAGACTAATTTATGAAATGTGTAAATGTGTGTAGCAGCAGCTGAGTCTACACATCACCAACTTCCACTTACTAGACGACTTTCAATCCGGGTTCAGACCAGGTCACAGCACTGAAACCACCCTCCTCCACATCGTGGATGATGCCCTCCAAGCCCTGGACCAAGGCAAAACCTGTCTCCTTATCCTCCTAGACCTATCTTCGGCTTTCAATACGGTTAACCACGAAACACTCCTTGAACGCCTCAAACTCAGGATGGGTTTGGATGGCACCGTTCTTGAATTGTTTAGGTCCTTCCTCCAGAATCGCTCACAGAGAGTCCTAATCAACGGCAACCTATCCGCTCCCTCTCCGATTATGTCCCGCAAGGCTCAACCCTGTCCCCTACCCTCTTCAATCTTTACCTTGAACCGTTCACAGAGGTGCTACGCACCGCCAATATCTCCTACCACATGTTTGCAGATGACACACACATCTACATTAAAATCTCTTCTCCTAAGGACATTCTCTCCCTGAATGAGGCCTTGAAGCTGCCTGTTCACTAGCTCACCTCTAACCAGCTCAAACGACTTAACGCAAAAAAACTGAGTTTGTTCTTATCCTACACCCAAAGCCAATCCAGAAATCCAGGAATGGATCAAGGCTATCACAGCGCTAAACTGCCCTCCTACCATTGTGGACTCTGCTAAATCCCTTGGAATAACTCTAGACGGCAGCTTGAACATACGTTGCCATATCAACTAGATGGCCAAAACTGCCAGATATCACCTGAGTTACCTAAGAAACCTGAAACCCTTCTTCGACACTCCCGACCTAAAAACGGCAATCCAGGGACTAGTCATCTCCAGACTAGAATGTGGATGCTCTACTCTCACAGGTCTGCCCAAGAACTCTCTGGCCCCACTGAAAGCCTGCCTTAACATCGCCGCCAGACTCCTAACTGGTTCAAAGAAATTCAACCACATATTTCCCCACCGTAAAGCTCTGAATTGGCTTCCTCTCGAGGCCAGAATCCAACTTAAGATGGCCTGCATTACTCACAAGGCTCTATACTCTAATTCCCCTGCATTCCTCACCCAGAAACTCGTGATATCCGGAGGAGCCAGAAACTCCTGGTCTGCCAGAGACCTTTTGCTCCAACCAGCTCGCTTCCAGAAAAAATAAACCTACAATCGGGCCTTCTCTGGGGCCGCTCCAAGAATATGGAACTCTCTCCCGCCCACCATCAGAAGACTGTCGTCTTTGGCACGCTTCAAAAAGGAGACCAAAATGTTCCTAATGGGCAAATTCCTCGCCTAACGATTGCATTACAATCACCTCAACGACCTTGTTCCACCCACCGTTACGGCATTATCCATGGCTTTTCCAGGATGATACCTTCCCGGCCCTTCTGGGCATCCCACCCGGGAGATGAGACTGCTTATTTTCTTGTATAATGAATCTACCTGTTTTTATCCCAAATGTATCCGGGATTTCAGACTGCTTGTTTTTCCGGTATTATGTATCTACCCCAGTGTATCCGAAAGGTATCCTCCCCTCCTAAGTCTTTTGAATACCACCCGTCATTCCTGTAAAGCGCTCTGATACCCTCACGGGTCTGGTTCGCGCTCTATAAAACTTAAAAAATAAAATAAATAAAAATGTACACACATCTGATAAATTGTCTCTGTATGATGTGTGTGTGTATGTAAAGTGCTCTGACACCCTACACTGGTATGAGTAGTGCTATAAAATAAATGAAATGCATGTAAGAGAAGGGTTATGAAGAGATGAGAGGCCCTGTTGGAAGGGTGGGAGTGAGGGAATCCCTGGAGAAGGAGGTCATTGGTATAGTGATGTGGTGCTGAAGGGACACGACAATTGGGGACGCCAAAAAAGGTTCTTGCAGCGGGCGCCACCAGTGCTAATGGCGGCCCTGGTCAAAAGGTTCCATCATGGCAATGCAAGAGGACTAGGAGAATACAATCTGAGACTCTCCTTGGAGCCTCAGAATAGAGCTGGGGCTTAAAACAAATATCACATAAAATGTCACCACATGGTTTGGCACAATATGCGACAGAGAGCAGCACAAAAGGCAAAATACTGTTCTGACATAATCCTACTCAGATGAAAGAGTTAGCTCAAGAAGCCTGATCACTGTGTTTCTTGGCTACAAAAGGAAGAATTGTGTTTTCAGGAAAAAAGGCACTTGGTATAAGTATGTTTAATATCCAATAGCTAAAGATGTCAAAAGTGCTGCTAGGGTCGGTAATAAACTGATATATTTAATAAACTCTGGCTGACATGTAGTCTGCTGACTTTTAGAGTCCCCGGCCAGTTGAGGACTGATCCGACCTTTACTATTACAGCCCGGTCCACACTGTTTACATCTTCTTTATCAAGAAGAATGTTTCTTCGGTGCTGCACTTGGAAAAGCACGTTTTTAAAACTAATAATTTCAATCTGATGGATGACTTTAATACAGTGAGTTATGTTGTATGACGTTTTAATAAAGAATATTTTACCACAGCTGACTCTGTCAGAGCTTAGAACGTGTGATATAAAAACAATATCATGTAATTGGCAATATGGAGCAGGAGCAAACACTGGTGAGTGGGAGGCACATTTTTCAGTAATGGTTATTGATGTCCCAGAATGACTTCTGCTTCAGGTTTAGGTATAGGATGAGATAAAATATAGCTATTGCTGCCTGCTAAGAGAAAGTTTAAAGAGATTTTGGAAGGTAAGGGAAAGAAAACTACACTGAGACAATAGTTGGCAGGTCATTTTAATATTTAGATCCCATTTATTCCACACATTTTCAAGCAAGGATAAACCAATGCACTGAGTAATTGCCATTTGATAAGTTAGATAAAGCAATTGCAAAGTATAGGGTATATTTTACATCACATTGATGTATTGTGGGTTATCAACATATACCACCATATGTATCCAGTCATCTTTTCAACCTTCCTCAAAAGAACTGTTTTCAAAAGAAGAGCACATACCTACTAGATTGCAGGTTGTGTCACCTTTCATGTTTAGGGTCGAGCCTGCGAGTGCATTTGTCTCGCTTGCGAGACACAATGTATATAGAAAAGTGCATGGAGCCCACCCATTGCTTTCCATTTGTTGTTTCAAGTCACTCTTCTTTTAATAGCTCTTTGGCCAGTGCAGCCAAAACGTCACTTCCGAAGCTTGCTGTGGAGCAGGGACCAAGCACAGATTAATTCAAGTTAATCCGTGCCCATCCTCTGCTCGTGACATGATTGGGGTACTATTTCATGCCCTTTCCTACTCCCTGCTCCTCCGTCCATAGCTCTTGCATGCTTTTCAAAGCGCTCTCCCAAACTCCGCATTCTTGCTTGTTTTTAATGGGCTATTAAGGCACCACTCAAACCTGCAAACCTGCTGATTGTGTCCCATTGGAAGTGATTCCGCCATGTTCTCTTTGCACTTCCCAATTTAGCATTTCGTGTCACCCTCCTTGCGCTCCACGACGCCGACCCGCTTTCGTTTCCAATAAAAGTATTGTTTAGCAACTTGCCCTGCGATCCATTTTTGTGGGTTTCATTTTCTAAAAATAGTCATTTCATCTATTTTCTAGGGGTTTCACTGACACTGTTCAGTCCCCATTTCTGCCGGGGTGCCCCAATGTGTCCGTTTAATGTGTGGTACCGTCAGCCAGTTCGGGTTTACTCGCTAGCACCACTTGGAATGCTGGGGGATTTGAGCCTACACTTATGGAAAACTATGAATCCCAGAATGCACTTGCTTTTGTACTGCTAGATGGTTAAACCTTCCTTTGACGTGATCCAAATTATGTAATCTACCAGTAGCACAGTGCGCAGCTCATCCAGTCCAGCTTTTTTCCTTTGATTTCCTGTGTATACTTTTGAAAATTTGAGACTACAAAGGCCAGAATGCTCAGAGTAATCCTGGCCTGGATGAGCCACAGTGGTCCTCTCTTGATGTTTTATGAGAGCAGGAAGTGGATCACAGCACAGATAAAACTGGTGGTGCCGCCTGTGACTACCAAACGTGAAGAGTGCAAATCACATGTGCGTATGTATTGTGAACCTACAGCTGCCTGAGGATGAGGTATGCTTAACTCGTCTATGTCCCCTGCCTGGAGCCATCAGGCATGGCGAGAAAGGAGGCTGAGTGCAGATCTGTCATAAAAAGCTGATGCTGACATCACAGGCTCTGGTGAGCTTCATCCTCTCCGGGCTAATGTTTTTAAGAGTTTAGTCATGGAGCCACAATTTGCCTGCGAGGAGTCTGCTTTTGGAAAAAAAAAATTACCTGTATGTCCATCTGTGCACAACTCCATACCACTGCATTCTACTCTGCACCACTCTACACCACGCCACTTCATACTGCATCACTGTACTCTTTGCTACTGCACCCTGCATGCCAGCAGCTGAGTTGCCACAATGAATCAGCATGCGGGCACTGTGCATCCTTCCTCGTTCTCCTGCCCAGTTCACGTCCCTCTGACGTCATCCCTTGCACTTGTGGGTTTTGTATGTAATCATTTTGCCGAAGCCTGAAATTCCAGCCGAACTCCCAATTGTTTCAGAAATCAGAACATGATGTACTAGTCTAGGGAGTTGAAAGCCTTTTTGGCATCAAGGGGAAGGATGCCCAGTGGGTCCTCTACCCCTTTGACTTGGTGCAGGCAGCCATGCAGCCTCCAAATCTTCAGCCGTGTTGACCTGCCAGGCATGAAGCCAGAATGATCAGGGTGAATCAGGCTTTTAACCACCCCAGGGAGTTTGTCTGCAAACACTACACTATGGCTTTGGTTTCACCGATCAGTAACTAGATTGATCAGTAGGAAGACCACCTCGATGGTGGTCCTTGCTTTATGTACAACTACTACAATGGGGTGCTGTAATAAGGCACAAGCTCCCACCATCCCTTGCCGGCAGTGGCTGCCCTACTGCTAAGAGCTTAAACAGTTCATCTTTTCACATGTAAAGACTTTGCAGCCCGACATTTTCCTTCCCTGCAACTGTGCATTCACCTTTGGAAGTTATTAGTAGTATATCTGTTCCTCAACTTCACCGTCAGCTTCTGGTGGGATAGCTAGTCTATCAATCAGTGCAAACAGACTATGATTCCATTAATCCTGTTTAGTCTGGCCTGGCATAGGTTTCAGTAGTCATCCGTAAATGCCTGTGCTATCTCCCTATGCCGGTGGTTGAACGTTGTATGGTTTTCTCCAAGCTGGCCTTGGCATGGCTAATGTTTGAATGACGCCCTCCAGAAACCACTTATTCCCAACATGATATTGGAATGTGGAGGAACACAAATCCTGCGAGAAGGAATCCCAAAATGTGGAGGGGGACATAGATTAAAAAAAATCTCCCTTTTGTAGGCGGATGGGGCTCGGACAAAGGAAGGCAATCATTGATGAAGGTAGACTGGAAGGTGGTTCGGACGGACTGGAGAAAATGAAGAATAGGGTACAGGGTTTCCAGCGGAGCGTAGAACTGTTGAGTATTGGACTTTGTGTCGCAATTCAAGCAGATGCAGTTCTGAAGTTCTCTATGTAGAACCAAAACAAGATACAGGAAGTTGTCAGCAAATAGTCCTTTCCCCTTTGATTGGAAACTAAAGGAAGATCTCACAACTTTCTGGAAGGAAGGTTAAAGGAAGGTTATGTAAATTTGTGGAATGTGCTTTAGAATGCTTTTGCTCAGAAAGTAAATGTCCTTTGACCATTTAAATACATTTTACTTCAAGTAGTCTAATGGCTTGTTTAATAGAACTCCAGTATTTAAGCAGATCTGGGGTGACTGGGGCACAATATAACCAGGACAAGGAGCAATCCCAGAATGCCTCCAAGGAACCCATCCTCGAGGTAGGACTAACTGCGGCCGGGCTCTCTTTGTTCTCTCCGTACGTCACAACACTCCATTAATGGAGCTCGCCCCTCCCCCTTTCATCAACTATCTCCTCATGTCACTTTCTTCCTTCTTGTCTTTTAATAAGCCTTGCTGGTAGTCTCCCTGCCTTGTCTCCTTCCTCATAGAGTTCGCCACGGGTACCAATGTAGTGTAGTCTAGCCGATTCCCTCAACTTATCATGGTATATTCTGTCAGGGCCAGGTCCAAAAGTCTGATTTCTGTATGCGTCGAGAGATTTCCCACATTTTTTGTCTCTCCAAAAGCTTATCATTTGAGTCGTTCTTGAAACCCATCATGAAAATCTCCAAAAGAAAGTAAAATCACCGAAGGAGAACAAATGTAATGCCTCTGTGACACAATACAGACACACTACTGATTACCTCAAAGCCTCAGGCACCTAAAGATAGATTTAAAGTTGACTCGATGGGAATGGAGAACAGATTAATACTGACATGGTGCAGTTCATTTTGTTTACTTTAGTAAACGCTCCATGTAAACAGAATGGAAATAAGTCTTGAAATACTCACCAGCTCATAACCATGTGGTGAACATTAGATTAACTAATGTTGAGTAAATGCCCTCTATCCCGCAGGCCAGGCACGAGTCCATCTGAAGCTGATACACTGAGCAGGCTTCCTTCAAGCATCGATTGTGTATTTTAATGTTTGATTCTGCAGGCCAGGTCAGGCCAGGCAGCTGCAGAGCGTATTGGGATCATGCATACTTCCAAGTGCTCTTCACTTAAACCGCATTAACCTTAAAGGGGCGTGTCAAAGGTAAACTGGTGGGTCCAGTGACTAGGAGATTTTAGTGTACATACCGAGTAGCCTCGCCACCAGATAATACCTTGTTTATGACACTTTACAATAAGCTCCTTGATGCTTACACAGCACCTCCTGGGCTTGCCTCAATAGAACACACCACCTGCCCGGGATTCTCTATCTCTCTGCTGTAGTCAGTTGCACCTTTTGAAGTAGACTGCAGCATCTACACTGGATCACATCACACTTTGCTAGACCACACAGCCTGACCTGCCATGCACCTCCTCAGCTCACATCACAGTCCCTGATGCAGACAGCACACTCTGTATTATGCTGCAACAGCCCATTATACTACTCCATACAATGGCGCTCAGATCTACCACAACGCTGCATTGCATTGGCTTAGCGTGCATCAGTGTTCTTATTGTACTACTGTGCGAGAAAGTACAATTTATTTACCTTTCCTTAGATATTTTACCACACCTTATGCATGCTACAGGGACCATTTGTTATTTATGTTTTCCTCCATGGTTAGCTTTTTTGTGATAGTTGTTATAATAGACCTTGCATTCTTGAACAAGCTCTTCTGTTTCCGGGAAAGGGTTGTGCTAAATTTATTTATTTATGTGTTTATTTAATGCGATTATATATAGCGCGAACATTACCCGAAGGTGTCAGAGCGCTTTACAAAAGAACCAATTGCATTACGTAAGGACTTTGGATTACACGAGTTACATAAGAGATACAAACAGAAAAAAAAATGTAAATGTAAAGTCACTCAAGGAAGAGCTATAAACAGGAGAACATTGCACATGTACAAGTTGTAAAGTCACACAAGGAAGAGATACAAACAGATAAACTCTAAAGTCACATAGGAATGGTAGAAAGTAGAAAGGTCTACTACATATACTAGTGCTTAGAGTTCTACATATACAAATAGTAAATTCACACAGGATTACATTTTAACAGCGATTAGGCTTGGACAATTATATAAAATGGTAATGTGAATGAAATTCTTTAATTTATTTATATATATATAATATACACTTTTTTTCATCTCCTCAATAATGGAAGTCTATCCTTCGTCCACCACAAAACCTCAAGACATCTTGCCGTTCAAAACTAATGGGAAATTTATCAAATTCATGCAGCTTATTTAGAAAGATCCCAGGGAAAATGGGTCCTCTAGCTGCATAATAAATTTACATCTGAATAACTTGGGCAAATACATGCAGACTATCACATATTAAGAAATAGCACCTAAGCCTTTAATTTACAACATGGTTCACTACGGAAAGCTAATGTGACATGCCACCGAAGTGAAAAATTGAATAAACTTGATACTTGCCCAGTAACAATTCTTGAAATATCTTCCTAGCCAACTATGAGACCAGAGGTATTAAGTGTCTATTCTCGGGCAACGGAAGATGCCTCCCAACTAAAGGTACAGGTTTCAACATAAGGAATGCAGGCTTTCAATGGAATGTCTTCCTCTCCTTGGCAGTAACTCTGTTGCTTCAGCCATCAATCTGAGCATGTTTCCCCTACACCTTACGTTTGCAATGTACATACTATTTCTTGAATGTTTGTAGATAAATGGCTGGAGTAGACCAGGTATATTCATAGAAAGATTTAGATATCAGATTTGATGTTGAATAAAAGTGAAGGTGGGAGCTGTTCACCAACTACAAAATATATGTCATTGGGCTACATTTTCAGCTAGTGTAATCTTTACCGGCAGTCCCTTCATTTAGGTGAACCAGGTACGGGTCTCAAATTGCCCACCTAGTTAGTTTGCGTGTCATAGTCATTCATTTCTCCTTGGTTGCATTAGGTAAGATACTGTGCCTAGGCTTAAGAAAAAAAACTTGGGACTCTACTATTGTTCAGGAGATCCCCACTCAATGGACCTACCACTAGCAAATGTCAGTCTGGTTTTTGAGCATCACTTCAGTTATACGGCTAGAAGACTAGCAAACTGTTGTGACTCGGCTTTGGGACAGAGGACCCAACTATAAAGGCCCTTGCTCTTTAAAGGCAAGAGTAGAATGTGGACAATATATATTTACTCTTCTCAGAATTTATTACAAGCTGTGTGTTTTCCACTTCATGCCAGGTGCAAAGGCAATTCATGCAACTTCCTGGCAACAGGATGCATCATACCAACAGAATTTAACTAGGCCTACCCCAATATGCTGCATAACATCCTAACATTTGAACTTGTCAGGTCCACTCAAGTGCAAGATAAAATATGATGTTGAGAATTGCCACCTTTATGTACGCTTATATGTTATCAAATTTCAGTTTCTGTTATTTCACCAACAGAAAAAATAACATTTTGAAGTAATTGTTTTTCAATTTTTCCATTTAGCCCAGTGATTTAAGGAAGCATCGACGGAAAGTTTTGGTAAGCTCAGATCTTTTCTTTAGATTTTACGCTACATCTCCCTGTATTAAATACTCTCCAGTCATCTGGCCAGATGTCTTCCTCTTCTGGATGCATGCTTTTAAAATATATACTACTCTGATGTACACTGTAATTCACCATTCTGTCTCGCCTTTCATTCGTAACATTAGATCACACATTAGAAGAATGCTTGAGAAGTAAATAAAGATGCTATGCTTCAATCCTGTTAGGGAGTGTAGATTACATAACTGCAACACATTGCTTTGAAGATTATTTAGCTGCCATACCCTTGTTTTCTCATTATATCCTCTTTATTCAGTCACCAGTATCGCGGGATGAAAGCCGTGAAGATAAGGCCACCATACACTGTGAGACATCCCCTCCTCCGTCACCTAGAACTCTGAGACTGGAGAAATTTGGAATCCAATCAATCATCCAGGAAGATGGCAGAAGGTACTTACGGGCTCGTACAGGGCCAGTAAATTATCACTTTAGTTCCGCAGTTTGTTTTTTTAGAAAATAATATTTTGCTAAGAGGACCCTTAATGCGTACATACCTTTTCAATATACATTTCTGTAGTGGTATTTTTATGATTTTGTTGGGTTGAGAAGATAATACTCCGATGTTATATTAGGCTCTATCTTACTTTGTCTTCAAGCAATTTAGTCGGCACGGACAGGCAGAGCAGTTCTGCCTACTTTATGATTTTTCTAACTTCACCTCACGCACTGGACATTGCTTTCTATTGCGCATCGCCTCTCAAGCTACACGGCTATGCAGTATGGTATTTATTGGTTATTCCAGTGCCATCTCACACTGATTGGCACAGCATTTTTCTACTAGTGCTTAATTCGCTGATAAGCACAGTCTTTCATTCTTCTGGTATCACCAAATATATTAACCATCATTTGACTAATTTCAACTAGAATTATGAGAGCTGATGTTCTTTTCTTTCTTTCCTTCCTTAGTTTTAGAGAATAATGTGTATTTACAGCTCAGACTTGCACTAGGCATATCAGTTCCATTGAATAATAATTCCCAGTTTCTATCAGCTCTGCCATGGCCTAAAGGTACTTATTGAACCTTACTCCTCCTCAAACATTCCTTCCAGATGGAGGTGAACCTCTTCTTAAATGTCTCAAATGGGAAGAGTGGAGAGAATACTTTACAAGCTATGTTACAGCATTTGATGATGAGGAAGGGTTCACGGCTGAGAAAAAATATAACATTCTCTTGCATTGCCTTGGCGCAGGTGATATTAAAGTTTTCAATAGCATTAACAAAAAACAAAGAGCAACTGGGGAAGGTGATGTATACACTAATTCTATGCTATTGATGATTTAAACAGTTACTACAAGACCACTGTTTGTATTGCAGTGGACAGATATAAGTTCTTCCACCGAAAGCAAGGCAAGGAGGAATCCATCGATGACTATGTCTTAGCTTTGAATAATCTAGTTCTCAATTGTCGCTTTGATGGACTTCATGACAAGTTCATTAGCGACCAGATCGTTATGCAAGGGTGAATCCAATACTTATATTCAAGAGAACCTACGGGCCAAGAGAGAAAGTCCTTTGCAAAGTGTAATTGATATTGCTAGAAGAGCAGAGCTTCCATGCAGGTGCGCCAAAGCTGTCATCACTGAAAACAAGGATAAAAAAGAGGACTTCATTGTGGCCAAAGATGGGGATTGTAAATTGTTGCCCAAGCATGAGAAGATTTCTAGCAGTATTAAGTCTGGTAGGGGCAAAGGTTTTCTTAGTGCTAGGAGACTCTGTTAAAGGTGAGGAAGTTTCAACCATTTAACCAATGATAAGAAATGCCCTGCCAGGAAACACAAATGTTCGTTTTGCGGGGTCATGGGACATTTCCAGAAGGTTTGCCAAAAGAGACCCGCTAGTTCTGTTAAGTTTGCTGCGGTTGAACATGATGCTATCTCTAATTCATCCAATGAGGATGATATTAACACGTGTGCTTAATATAAAGGATGATTACGTTTTGCAAGTTACCTGTTAGAAAACAAACAGTTCGTGAAATGTCGATTGGTGGTTTAGATATCTCAATAGTTGCATACTCTGGTTCACCCTACACCCTGGTCAACAATACGGTATGGCAGGAAAAGGTTTCCCCTCTATTGGGTGAGCAGTTAGAATTGCCAGACATCTCCGTTAAAACATTCACTGGAGATTCCATTGAGCTCTGCACTTATAGGAAACTCAAATTCTCTTTCAAAGGTAGGGAATCTTTGGGGAAACTGTATGTATCCAGGTCTGGACCTTCAAGGTTTGGGTGGATGGACCAAGGTAAATTGGGTATTGTTCCAAATCTCAACATTGTGGAACCCGTCCTCATTGTCCAGACTGATGAAGAATTCAGCAACAGAGTACTTCATACATTTCCGAAAGTTTTTTCTGGAGCGATTGACCTTTTAATAGGTTTTTGAACATAAAATATGTGTCAAGGATGGTGCCATTCCCAAAATTCACAAAGCTAGAAATATTCCCTTTGCCATCAAGGAAGATATCAAGGCACAGATGGAGAGGCTACTCAGTTATGATGTCATCGAACAGGTGGAGTCCTCTGAGTGGGTCACTTCTTTAGTTGTGGTCAAGAGACCCAATGTAAATTTGAGATTGTGTATTGATTTGCTAGATCTCAATGACAACAACGTCATTGATTAGTTTCCCCTTCCACGCATTAGTGAAATGTTAGCTCTCAAAAAAGATATCAAAGGGTTTTCCACCATAGACCTAAAAGCTGCATATCCCCAAGTACCCTTACACTCTGACAGTAAGAGCTTGACCGTTTTTATCACACCCTTACCGCTTCAAGAGAGTCCCTTTTGGTCTGGATGTTCCAAAGACTCATGCAGTAGATCTTTAAAGATGTTGAGAATATTCTTTTGTGCTAAGACGATATCTTAGTCATGGGTAAATCCAGGAAGGAGCACAATGAGGAACTGGCAAAGGCTTTGGGCATATTAGAATCCAAGGGGTTAACTGCTGAGCACAGCAAATGCAAATTAGCTTGTACCGAAGTGACTTATTTGGGACATGTGATTACAGCAGGGGGTATCAAGCCCAAAAAAGAGCTTTTGGATGCCATTCAGAATGCTCCTGAACCAAAGAACAGGGATGAACAGCGTTCCTTCTTGGGCCTTGTCGAGTTTTATTTGAAGTTTATTTAGAACTTTTCTTCCAAAACATATGAAATGAGACAATTGCAGAAAATGAAGAACAAATTTGTGTAGTCAGAAGTGTGCTGAAAGTCATTTTCCATACTTAAAAAAGATATGTGTTCCATCCCCCATTACAGGGTTTTGATCCCTCCTTAAGTAATATCACCACTGATTAGGCCTGGGCTAAAATTCCGTTCCGGTTGCGGAAATTGCGATAATTTGACATTTTAGCATTCCGCGGAGAGCGCGAAAATGTCAAAATTTCCGCAATCCGCATTTTACCGGAAATTTTTTGCTTGCTCGCGCTGTAAAATAATACATTCTCGTGATCGCCTTACCTGAATCCCCGCGTTCGCCGACAAGTTTTCCCGATCTGGTCGCGTTCTCCATGAGATGTTGGATTGTTGGTAGCCATTTGCGCTGTCTCGCGACAGTTCGCGCCTGCAGTGACGTCATTCGTCGCGCGATCACGTCTTTCTTCTCGCGATCATGAACCGCGAGACAAGTGAAAACAAGATGGCCGCGCCCGTGAGCAACCACATGGGTAAGTGGCGAGCCGTGACCATGAAGAAAATACCGCGAACGGGCGGGAAAAAAACGTCCGCATCTTCGCGATATTTCCGCGTGTTTGCGGAGATTTTTAACATTTTCGCGATAATTTACGAAAGTGAATTTCGCAAATTCCGCCCACCCCTACCACTGATGCAAGTGGAAGTGGTCTAGGTGCTGTACTTATGCAAAAAGATTTGCGCAGCATTGAATGCACCATCACTTTTGCTCATCGCTCATTGACACCTACAGAAGAAAAATATTCCTTCATAGAACGGGAAGCATTGGCATGTGTTTGGGGATTGGAACATTTCCGGCAGTTTGTGTGGGGTAACAAGGCCATTTTGAGAAGTGACCACAAGCCATTGACTAAAGTTCTAACCACTAAGGGACTTTATGCTACATGAGACTTGACAGGATGTCCGTCTGGCTGTTTAATTTTAATTATGAAGTTCAGTATGTGCCTGAGGCCAAAAATGTGGTTGCAGATTTCTTAAGCCATAGGCCTGTACTTTTACAAGAATCCAATGATGACTCCGGAGATGAGTTTTGTGTTGCATACAGGAAGAGTTGCAAGGCATATCCTTAGATGAGAGGAAAAGAGAGCAGAGTAAGGATGCAGTTCTTGGAGAAGTACTTAGCATGATTTCTAGTAGCTGGCCAGAAAAGAGGTTTATTTTTAAAGAACTACATCCATTTTAGGAGATTAAATATGAGCTATCTCAGGAAAATGGGCTTTTAATGAGGAGTGGTAAGATAGCTCCTCCTTCCAAGCTCAGATGTAAAATCCTTCAAATTTTTCACGAGGGACATTTTGGTATTGTTAAGACCAAATGCAGAGTTAGGAATTGGTCCTGTTGGCCGAGTATGAATTTAGCCGTAGAGCAAACCATCAGAGATTGTCTGCAATGTTGTGTCTCTGAAAAGACCCAGGTCACTTTCAGACCTCCCCTGTATCCCATCGCCAGCCCCACCATGCCATGGGAAAAAATTGGTATTGACATCGTGGGCCCTGTTATGGATCGAGGTGAGCAAGTCTTTGCCATTGTCCTCTTTGGTCATTACTCCAAGTGGCAAGAAATTGGTTTTGTCAACAAAGCTGATGCCCCCAGCATTGTAAAATTTCTGGATGAGGTTTACATCAAAGAAGGTTTACCAAAATGTATTGTCAGTGACCAAGGTCCCCAATTCACCTCCTAAGTTCTTTCAAAATTTCTCAATAGGAATACAATTTCCCACAAAACCACACCAGTCTATCACCCTACTGGTAATCGAGTGGTAGAACGCTTCAACAGGGTGACCAAGGGTACTGTGCAACTAACTAATAACACTAATTTAGTGTTGAAGTCCGATTTTTTAAAAACTTTTTGGGCATACCGCAGTACACCATGCAACAACACAAGACACAGTCCTTTTGAACTCACGAGGGGCAGAACGCCCATGTCTAAGGACAATGTGGGTTGCTTAGTGGTATCTACGAGAGTAGACCGGTCACCTGACCAGATAAGATGCAATCTGGAGAAAGCTCAATTAGAGTGTAAGGTTTGTTTTGACAAAAAAACATAGCTGCAAACCTGTCCTTTTGCAAGCTGGTGATGTTGTACGTGTAAAAAATGTGGTTTTACAGTCAAGGGTCACAGTAAGTTTTCCCAACCCCTTACCGTCAGCAGGGTGTTTTGCAATTCCGTCCTTTTGAGTGATGGAAGGGTGTGGCACCTTTCCATGTTACCTGCATGCAAGGGTGGAACATCTTCCTTACCCAGAGCTCTTCCCCCTTCTTCATCTGTTAAGAAGAGGTGTTGTGTTCTTTCACTAGTGTGTCCCTTCTCTTCCACTGTAGCTACCTCCTGTTAGTCATTTGCTGAACGTTCTGAAATGTTGCCAGATGATAGCTGATGACAGAGGCGACCAGACGCTTCTCTCGGAATCTCCTCAATGACCTGTATTCTATTTTTGAGTTGGAAGCTTCAATTGAATAAACTTATTCTAACTCACTCCACGTGTGAGTCTTCATCATTGCAATCCTTTTACTGTGTGGTTTCTTGATCCTTTATTAGTATATAGCCGTTTAAGTATTGTGTTCCTTTTCTTACTGTCCCAATTCCCTTTTGGAACTTAGTGATGGAAAGGCAGTCATTGTTAGCCTGACCTTGCGCCTTGCGGTACTTGCTGTGCTGTGGGTCCTGTCACCTTTATTTATCTTCATGAACATTAAGGACAACTGATGGGGCATGGCCAGGAAGCCAACATGGCGGACGCGAGTCCTTAGCGCTCCGACCAAAATCCCCTGATTATCCGCCTAAAAGATCCTTCAGTGGTGCCATCTGGGTCCGAAACGGACGAGACTGTGGTGATACAGCGGGGAGGCGCCTGGGGGCTCAGCGGTGTACCGGTTACACGGCTCAACTCGCGGCTGAAACGCAGCCCAGGGAGAGGCAGCTTTTGCCGTAGAGGAGACCCTATGAAATCCCCGGAGAGGCAGCGAGCAAGTGTGGGCCCCCCGGACGAGGTTAGAGGTGCGGGCTGCGGGAGCTGCGGTCCTACGGGAGGGATCTGGGCCCAAGCGGCTGCCAGTGGCTGACGAGGTGCTCTAAAGGCAGAGAGGAGACACGGACCCCGGCGCCAGTTGCAGAGAGCGACACCGAGGTGGGGTGGAGCGCAGCGAAGCCACGAAATGGAACACACAGACAGGGGAAAGTGAGACCTGGTGGTGGAGGTGCAGCGCGAAAAGCTTGGAAGTGACAGTCAGCCATTTTGTAGGCTGCACCATCTTCTGCAGTCGAACTGCAGGGTAAAGTCACGGCTGTGTGGCAAAAGGTGCGAGTGGCTGCCGCCTGTGCCCGGTGTGCCACTGGGGTGCGCGTAGAGAGGAACGGGGTCAACCGACTGTGCCCCTGCCAAGAGCGCGTTCACCGGGGGCCCGGGAGACAAGTGGAGCAGGAAGATCCTGGGGCCTGCCTCTGCGGCGAGGACTATTGAAGCGCAGTGCCGCCTAGAGAGGCTGGGAAGTGGCCTAGCGACTGGCACTGGAGCTGTGGGACTGGGCTCCCAGCAGGCCCCAATGGATGCCGGGCCCTAAGCACACGGTGCCAGACCTGTTGGATGCCTCAGGCGGAGTGGCATGGCTGCTGCTCTTGGCATATCAGGACTTACCGGTCATCACAGCCACTACATCACATCGTGACCTAATCTGGAGGAGACAGGCGTGGGCTGGTCACTAAGCACCCGTGCATTGGAACAGACAGGTAGTTGGGAGACGCACGTTCTGTGGCCTGCGACACCCAGGGGGGGGGCGCCGCGAGTGGAGATCTGGCGCTGTGGGCTGCTGCTGGCTGCCACCTGCTGTGGGACCGGAGCACGAGGCTGGTAAGGCGGCAACCTCACCTGCTGGAAATGAGCTCAGGGCCTTCCACCACACACCTGATTCTCGAAGTGCACTATCCTGAGCCCCGGGCATAAGCATACCGATTATGCCCTAAACGCATCGGACGTTGGCCACGAATGCCCACGGCACAACAACTTGTAACGGGCCGTATGCGTGCCAAGATGCAGCAAGGGCCGCTGTGCACTGGTGGCCTGGACCCTCCACGTCTGCGAGATGATGGTGAAGCGGAGCCGATGCCTGCAGCACTGGCAGCCAAGATGGACTCGGTCCTTGCAGCAGTTGAGAAAATAGGTGCCGCATTGGAACACACCAGGACGTCTCTGGAAACCAGGATCGACAAGGTTACCTCAGTCTTCACGCTCCTCCACGCGGACCATCGCAAGCTGGCTGACAAAGTTGCCACCCAAGGCCAAGCGATCGAAGAGCTTCAGCCGGTCACTCGCAGCCACGCTGCTGCATTGCAAGATGTCATAGAGCGCATGCATGCTCTGGAGGACAGAGCGGAAGACGCGGAAGGACGTTCTCGGCGCAATAACATCCGCACCGTGGGACTACCAGAAGGAGAAGAGGGTAGGAACGCAGAGCAGTATGTCGAGAACTGGCTGCTGGAGCTTATGCTGCAGAGAACACTGTTGAAGCAGTTTGCGGTGGAACGGGCCCATCGGGTGCCCGCACGGCGACCTCAGCCCGGAGCCAGACCACGCCCATTCCTGTTCAAACTCCTGAACTACAGAGACAGAGATGTGGTCCTGCGGACACTGGGCAGTCTCAGGGAAGGCGGCAGCCGTGTCATGCTTTTTCTCGATTACACCGCTCTTATGCAACGCCGTAGAAGCAACTATATGGCGGTGAAACGTCAACTCCGGGAGCTGCAGATACCGTACTCGCTGCTGTTTCCTGCCAGGCAGCGAGAGTTGGGGAAGGATAAAGTCCGCTTCTTCGACTCCCCTGCGGAGACATGGGCCTGGCTCGAGACATCAGGACTATGGACGGGGACCAGCCCGACGGATCCAGAGGACGACATCTAAACAGGCAGGAGGCCCAGACGACGTGGACGACGCGTGGCGGATCCCAGAACAGCAGCTCAAAGTCCGGAGAAAATGCGAACGGAGCATCAAAATGCGCTGGCAGCAGTCACAACACTTAGCACCCCGTGTGCTAAAGACCGGCTGCAATCCTTCGTGCAGCCCACGGTGGTGGTGAGTGGCTCATCGTCACCGTCCACTGACATCTCAGATGACCTTTGCCTACCAGTTGTCACCCCACAGACGGCTGATGGTATCCTGGGATGAGAATGCTGTCGCGCTGAACTCTGAGGCGGACTATCCACGCAAGTAGACAATTGTTGTTAATGTGGCTCCATTCCTGATATGTGGGGGGTGGTAGCAGATCAACAAGGCTGTTGGCTGTACATTCCGGTTGGTTGTTACTGGGGTACCACAACACGTTGCCTAGCGCCCCGTGGTAGACAGATGTTGAGACTTCCAGCTTCACCTAGACGCCAACCAGCCCACAGGCTACGCTGGTGAATTTTCTAAATGGCACACCACTGACGCGGGATAGGGAGGGGACAGTCGCAACAGAACGCTGACAGCGCACGCACCTCATTAGGCCGCACCTTGACCTAGAATACACATATCCATGGTCACAGAAGTTTGGACGAACAAACACGCAAAGTTCACCATGGACGCTTTGTTGTTTACGGTTCACACATTGTTAATGTTACAGCAGACCGGTGCACTCATACCCGACCAAACTCCGCACCCGGCAGACCTTGTCCTGCCCCTGACCTCCCCGCTGCCCAAGCAATCTCGCAATGGCGCGATCACATGGAACATACGCGGCATGCATACTCCCACATGGCAATACCCCATATTTGCTTACCTCCAGAGGCACTCGGTAGGAATCGCCCTCCTACAGGAAACACACATGTCACAATCGGAGTTAGAGAGACTGTGCAAGCACTGGAGGGGGCAAGTGTATGGTACTGTGTATTCGGCTCATGCTAGAGGCACATTCATTTGGGTGCGAGCGGGCGTCCCGTTTGTTGGTATGGGATCGGTAATAAATCCCAAAGGCAGATACACTCTAGTACAGGGCACGCTCAATGGTCAATCTATATTGTTGGCCTCGATTTATGCCCCGAATACTGACCAGACAGCATTCCTCATGCGGCTATCACAAGCGCTGACCCCCTATGCGGGGCTCCCCTGGTTCCTGGGAAGGAATTTTAACTCGGTACTTGATGTGCATCTTGATAGATCCTTCCCCCCCCTCCGTACAACATCAGCTGTATCAAACGCGCAGGTGCTCACAGGCTGGCTTTCTCACTGGGCGTTGCTAGATATGTGGCGGGTCCTTCACCCCTCTGACCGTATCTATTCCTATTATTCGGCGACGCATGACTTGCATGTACGCCTCAACAGGGTGGTGGGATCCCAGTCTCTGCTGCCTCTGGTCGCAAAATTGGAATATTTAGGGCGAACACACTCTGATCATAACCCCTTGTGGTTCCAACTTAGTTGGGAAGCCGACCGACCCCCTATACCCACATGGCGCCTCCAACCTACTGAGCTGGAGGACTCAGAATTCCGCTCCTTGCTAGAAACTGCCATTCTTTCCTATTTTGAGCTCAACGAAGGCACAGCGATTGATGCGCTGGTGGAGTGGGACGCCCTCAAACAATGCTCAGAGGGCACTGTTTGGGAGCCACATGGAACGTGAGGAAGCGACTGGTGACCTCCAATCGCCAGCCTTGAGTCGCAGCTTCTACAATATGAGCGCGAGGGGGGGGCAGGCACTCCAGTCTACTGGAGACCCTTCGGACGCAGCATGCGAAACTCCTGGAACGCCTGCGGTGCCATAACTACACAGCCCACACGATCCGCACACACGCCACAGCAGATAGGGCGTGCCGCTTGCTCACCTGGCTACTAAAACAGGAGAGTAACCACGCTCCGATTGCAGCAATACACACGCCAGAGGGAGACCTAGTGTTGTACACACAGCGGGAAATTCACAGGGTCTTGGTGGACCACTACACCCAGCTGTATCAGTCAAGGGTCCGCTGTACAGACCACGACCTGGAGAGGTTCCTTGAGCAGAACCAACTGCTCACCGCCTCAGAGGAGCATCAGGAGGCACTTAATTGCCCCCTCACCTTGGAGGAGATAGGGGAAGCGATCTCATCTATGGCATCTGGGAAAACACCGGGCCCAGATGGCCTGCCCACCGAGTTCTACAAGGCTTACCGGGAGTCTCTGGGGCCGCACTTGCACATGCTCTACATGACAACGTTGGAGAAAGGCACACTACCCCCCTCGCTGTGTGAGGCGTACCTGGTGTCTCTGTCCAAGCCTGATTGGGATCCCACATTCCTGAGCTCCTATAGGCCGCTAGCGCTTCTCAATGTGGACTATAAAGTACTCGCCAAAGTTCTGGCGGAGCGCATGGCGCCAGTGGTTTCCGACCTAGTCCACAGTGACCAGAATGGATTCGTGCCCAAACGAAGCACGTCACTGAACCTGCGGAGATTTTTTAGCGTGGCCGCGGACAGTGTGCGAGAGTTGCCAAGGGCGGGTTGCTTAATACTAGACCTTGAAAAAGCGTTTGATTGCTTAGAGAGGGTCTACCTATCGACATTGCAACAATATGATTTGGGGCTGGGATATCTGCAGATGGTGGGCCTCCTATACAAGAATCCCACAGTTCGGGTAAGACTGGGTCCGTACATATCTACTGTTATACCAATCAGCAGGGGCACCAGACAGGGGTGCCCACTATCGCAGCTCCTGTTCACGCTGGCGATCGAACCCCTAGCAGTAGCATTGCGCGCAACATTGGGAGGCGGGATACCCTTAGGTGATGCAGTACACCAGGTATCGCTATACGCAGACGACCTGCTAGTATACGTGTGAGATGTTGAAGACATCCCAGCCCAGTTGGCCCGCATTCTGCACAACTTCGCCGCCATTTCGGGACTCCGGGTGAACGCCACCAAGTCATGTCTTTACGCGTTTGGGGAAAGGCGGCATGACCCGGGATACACTCTCAACGGTACGAGAGTACAGTGGAGAGGAGACACCTTCAGATACCTGGGAATCCAGATATACCGTCAACCGGCGGACCTCTTCGATGGTAACCTGGGGAGGGCCCTTACGGCCATCAAGTCGCAAGTACGCTTCTGGAATACACTGCCGCTAACAGTCACTGGCAGGGTAGCTTTATCTAAAATGGTGGTCCTTCCCTGGCTATTGTATTACTTTACCAACCTGCCCCTCTATATCCCAGCGTCTTTCTTCGCGACGCTGTCTAGACTGCTCAGGGACCTCATATGGGGGAGTGGACGACACAGGATGACGCTGGCGAAGCTATATCTTCCTACGGATCGGGGGGGTTGGCAGCACCTTGCTTCGATCATTACTACTTAGCTGCACAACTGCAGTGGATCGCCCGCTGGCTGGCGGATAAGGGTCGGGAAAACACGGCGTCTACACTACCCCAACGCTCTTTGGAACAGATACTAACACTGTTCCACCCAGCCGCCAAGGCTGCGGTGCCGGCGCCGCTCCTTCTGGCGGTAGCGTACAGATGCTACCGTAGGAGCCTTTACCTCACCAGGGCCCTGATTCCTTACGCACCGGCGTCGCCGCTGGAGGGCTCCCCTAGTGGGATGGGGACACTCACCCCTACCATGCTTGCGATTTGGCGGGATGCTGATATACAGACTATGGGAGACCTATACCGTGATGGCATACTCATCCCATATGACTCCCTAGTTGCAGATGAGGGATTGCCGCCAGGGCAATTCCTACTCCCCCACTCACTAATAGCGACCCTGACTGCAAAATGGGGGGACATGTCCACAGAACCCAGCCAGCACCTTACCATTCAGTACCTTCACGTTATGGGGAGAGGCCGTCACCTGATCCGTTGGTTCGCGGCATCACTACGCACTCATGCGGCGATTACTCTAGAACCCCTCCGACAAAAATGGGAACTCGACCTGGGGAGGCAACTAGAGGACAAGGAATGGGAACGGATATTGAAAAGTCCAGTGCGCATACCCAGAAATATGGGGTTTCAGCAAATACAATTGTTCATCTTGCACAGGGCATACCTTACGCCTGAAACGATCAATAGATACTTTCATCGCACTGATGCAGTGTGCCCTAGATGTGACGAACCCGGGGTTCGGCTCATCCATATGCTATGGAGTTGCCGCAGGACACACACATATTGGCACACAATCAGTGAGCTGCTGTGCATAAGTACGGGGCGCGACATATCCTTTGACTGGACGGTGTATCTGCTGCATAATTTCCGCAGGACCCCGGCCACAAAAGTAACGTCCCGGTTCCTTGACCTGGGATTAGTGGTCGCTAAGCGACTTCTCACCAGGAAGTGGAAGGCACAAGATCCCCCCACACACGGGCATGGAGACACTCGCTCACCGCATGGGCCAGGGCGGAGGGGACAGCTATATGACGGGAAGAGACCATGGGACTTAGGAAGGAACCCATGGCTGCCAAATGGGAGGGACTGCTCGAAGCACTCCAGAAAACTGCAGAGATAGGTACAGGGGAACAGCCTGAGGAGAGGGGCGAAAGCGCAGAGTAAGAAACGAGGGCCGTGTCTGGGGGCGGCCGTGGTGTTTCATGTACACCTGCATATTCAAACTGACACTACGGGCGATCAGCGTGGACGCCGTCATGTGAGGGTGACAGTCAAACTGACATGATGTAACATGATGGGAGGGGGGCTGAGGGGCGGCGGAAGGGGGAGGAGGGGATATTTGTATTGGCACTGGCCTATGCTGCGGTTGTGGTTTTAAACTGTTTCACCACACGTTATCTGTTCGGAAGTCCATATTGATCTCTCTGAAAGACTTACGCACTGGATTAATGGGATCATGTTATCATGACACTGTAATCACTATTGTTCATAGACTGTGCTCAACACTGGATTCCCATGCGTTCGGGTGCACTAGGTGCCCCATGACTACTCGAAATGCTTGAACCCATGCACTAGTAGTAAGTTTCCAACGTTGATATGTGATCCAATGCACTTACAGTCTTAAAATGTATGTTGCCTTTCTGTACATGCAACTTAAAAGTCAATAAAAACAGATTTAAAAAAAAAAGAAAAATGAACATTAAGGACAACTGTTTCCTTTTATCGACCTTCTCAGACTCCATCCTTCCTACGCTAACCCACCACTACAGCTCGTCGCCTGATGTGCAGGGGTTTAGGAACAACTTCAAAGCAGTGGTTGCCAAAGCCGATGAGATTTTGATAAAATAGTGACTATTGGTGTTTAAATGGGTGAATGAAAGATCCTGCTGCTCTTGGCCTGCATTGTAGTTGTGGAGTTCTGTGCAATCAGTGGGAGTTTGCTTCCAGGAAAAGCATTTCCTTTGTTTAATATTGCCACTGTGGCTCCTCTGCAGCACGATTCTCTCTTTTCCAAGCTACGGGCTATTCGTTGAGGCAACCGTGCATTCTGGTGATTGACGTAGTCTGCCAGATAATGACGGCCGCGTTAATAATAACACCAAATAATAATGCTCTCAGGGGCCTTACCGCTGTGCATTAGCAGAGCCGGTCCCTTCGCCTGGGGAGCGCCAGCTTCAGTCTCAATGACGCAGCCTTGACTGTACACATCCGAACAAGACCTTCTGTCCTTGATCATCTCACATCCTTAATGGCTTCCATTACTGTGGCTGCCTGGGGCGACTGGAGAATACAGAAAGCGATGCTCTGGCATGTAATCACAATGCAACATGAGAGTGATATTATACATCCCACGACCATCTGTATAAGGAGGCAGCTGCACCAGGTGTTTGCACCTTCAAGCAGCCTAGGTATGTGGCACATGCCAGCACTGGTCATTGTGCAGGATTCTCAGTCAGGGGGGCTCCTAGGGTTCACATAGCACCCCACTTTATTAAAGGTTCATGGGTTGCACCACATTTGGCAAGGTGGTAGTGACTGGAATGAAATGAAAGCAAATTAAGCAAACCAGGGGCACCTGTTGGCGTTGAAAGTTAGTGAACAGTAGGAAGAGCCAGCAGCGAATGGAGGGGCTGCCAGAAACAGGCGGGCAAGGGCTCTTCAGGAATGGTGAACTACAGTTATTGCTGGTGTGTGTCAAGCATTGATGAGATTACAGGGAACTCTTGAGAAAGACAGCAAATGAAGTCCCCCCACAGTTGATGTACCCACTTGCAGAGTTCCCTCTGTGGCTGCTAGTGGCTTGAAGGAGAACCCTGTACTTTTGTTAAAACATCTGGTTATTTGCCTTCTGCCAGCAATGCCCCTGGGTCGCAAGCATCTACCGGACTTGGGTGTAGCACTCCTCACAGCTTCCGGTGTCTTGTTTGCTCCTAAAGGCATTCATTGCTTGTTATTTGCTCCAGATAACACAAAGGTGTTGAGCACTTGGGAGGTACACTGGCAAACGAAGTCTCTAAAGGCACTTGTCTTTTGTTTTCATTGAACCATCAAGAGATTTCTGTAGTCTATGTTGCACGCTAAGAACTCCAACTCCTAAGCTATTCACCTTGACAATCTTAAGTTTCAACTAACCATACTCCATCCCACATGGTCATTGATTGTTCCTGCCAACCATTTCCTGGTTACCCCTACTCATGGTGGCTTCATGACAACAACTACCACATACACGCATATACACGCACACACTTTAGTGCCTTTGTTCTCCGTGCACTGCTCCCTTTCACTCTCATGTGTATTGCATCCAAATTTAGCCTGGTGGATCATTAGTTGTACCTACAAAGCCTGGACCACCTGCCCAGGTGGACTCCATATAATATACTCATGGGTGATTAACAGGGCTTCCAGAAGCTGCTGCTTCTGTCTGTTCTCCACGTAGTGGTTCCTAACCTCTTACAGTCCCCACAGAGGTAAGCCCTTTGTCTCTCCTGGGCTGACACCACATAGTGCTCCCCGACTATTTCATCAATGTCTCCAGCCATGAGCCCTTATTACTCATTGGTTCCTAAAAACTTAGCACTACCCCAGGAGTTTGGACTCTTCTACCCTTAGGGGTCAGGCTTTTGTTGTTCCTCGATGGACTCCATATTGTACTCCCTTTCTGTTTATATGTTCAGAGGTTGGACTTTTGTTACTTCTGGAAGTCTAGTGTCCAGTTGTTTAACAGTGCTTCCAGGGTTGGGTTTTCTCGCTCCCAGGTGGATTCCATATACCTCTCCCGGACTTTCCAACCATACCTCAGGCATTGGGCTTCTGGAAGACCCCATTAATACACATTAATCAGCGGTCTCTACTTTATGATACATGCTAATCCTAAATGATGGTAAGTTTGAGCATGTGAAAAGGAGTCTTTTCTCACACACTCTCCAGCGCTTCATGACTAGACACAGCAGTAACTCTCTACCATGATCAGATCATGTCTCCAATCCTCCTGTACAGGCAAAACTACAACCAATATGGCTTTCATCAATATATCTGAAAGGGAACCCAAGAGTTTGATGCATACCGTAGGACTTGGGAATTGTACGAAGCCCTATACAAGTACTACAATCCAATACTATATATCATAAGACAATAAGATGAAGCTGGTATGTGACTCTGTCTCGAATCATAGCCATATACAAGAAAAGATCTAATTGTCAGCGGAACAGTGCGACAGCACAAACAATACGGTTTGCAACTTAACTTACTAGTCCAAAAACACGATTTCCACCAACTGGGATTTAAAAATTTGAATATTTGTACTGGTTGGTTTGTGCAAATATTAGTGCAAAAATGCACTTGCCCTGAGCAATGTTACATAGTTTGTGCCATGCTGTGTAAACATGCTGCACGGGGATATAGTTTAGTTTTCAATTTCTAGAACAAGGGGAATCTGGTCCCATTTTGAGGGCTCCTCAGTTCTACGTAAAACTTGTGATCTTAGGCAAATTATATTTCTATATACAGGAATACTTAAATACAGGCTAAATTCCAGTTGAAAGTTGTACATTTTGAAAAACAAATTGGACCTTTCCATTGAACATTTGATGATATGAAATATAGAATACCTTACCCATGCATGTAAAATCCATCACCAATCTATTCTCATTTAGAAAACCTTAAAAAACATGGCTGCTTGCCAATCAGTGATTTATTTGTCAATCGGTTATAGCAGAGATAGCGCCAAGACACCTCCGGGTATTCGTGGGCTCTAGAAATAATTATAACATATAACATGACCTTGGAGAAAAATACTTTGGGTGCTAACTCACACTTCATAGTATCCAGAAGAAGAATTGTGTGAGAAAAGTTGACTGTTACTGACTGGTCTAGACTTTGGGACATCCATAGTCGTCAGTGTGCAGCGTAATAGAAATAGGTGGAGTTGCGACTCTTTGTGTCGTAGTGCGCATCGACAGGTTGGATTTTAACCACAATAATGTGTCCACATTCGCTGCTGAGGTATGCATAGCCCTGCGGGACAGGGTGGGATGGGATGGTACACTGTTTATGTTCCTTAATCGATTGGAATCCTTCCTGTGTAATTATACATTTTTCACATTTCTCTCATTTCGTAGTTCAGCTGAAGATCAGACCAGTTACCCCAGCAGCACCAACGGCAGCCTGGACTCCCTGCACAAGGGCCCAAAGAAAAAAGGCATCAAGTCCTCCTTCGGCCGCTTGTTTGGGAAGAAGGAAAAGGGACGGCTTATGCAAATGAGTAAAGATGGTATGGGCCAAGGTATACCTGTGCTTCTTATGTACTTACTTAACTTTGTATAGCTTATTTTGAATATGATAGTAACCAACCATTGTGTTGTTTGAGACCACAACTAATTTAAATGCAGAGCTATCTCTGCACAGGTTCGAAAAAGAGTTAGATAAGCAATACAATCAAGGTCCACGCCAAGCATTACAAAGATACAAAAATAAGAAACCTCTGAAAGTGTGGAAAATGTAAAAATAATGTCGCAGGGTAATTTCTAGGTCTGGTGCAGGCAGAACTTGTCATTGATCAACAGAAAATACACAGAGAGGAAGTTTCCCCGTCCTCAACTGATCTCTTTCGGTGAGACGCCCTCAGCTATTGGCCTCTTAGGACCAGTCCATTCTGACCATTGCATAAATAAAGTGTGATTCGCATTTTGGATCAGACACGAGGAGTATTTCTTACTCACAGTGATGTCCCTGGCTATTAGGTGAATTGCTTCAAGGCGAGGTAGGGCTTTCATTACTGTGCATGAGGTGCAGAGACTACTCACTTGAATAAAAATAAAAATAAAGTTATTTTACCGTGTTGGAGAGATAGATTTCTCACCTAAAGGAACTCACTCTGCTTCAAAAACATACTTATTTAAAGTGTTGATGTAAATAAGTATGTAAATGCACTTTAATATTTGTCGAGTTGCCTATAAAAAAAGATTTTTTTTGCGAAAAAAATGATGCATCAAAAAATATTCTAATGTGTTTAGACTTAACCGTAATTTTCTTGTCGCCGTGCTGGGCAGACTGAGGCTGCGAGAGAAGCTGCAAGAGTCCTTATTTTACCATCTATATGTAACATGCCCTTAGTCATGGAGGGCAGAGAGCAGGTACATCCACCACATTACACCAATATGAGGGCAACAAAATGCTGTACAGCTTATGTATGTATTAATCAATATTGGGTACGAATATTGATTATTTTAGATTTTGAAAGCGTTTGGAAGAGGTAAAACGTTCAGCTTTAACATGGTCACCTCTGTTGTAGTTTGAGCTCATTGAAATCGGGCCTCTTGAAGGACCACCGCATTGTTGCGCACCGTCGGTTTCTCAGATGTAGGGGTCCGCACTGACCGCCCTATGTCTATTTCGTGAGGGAGCACCAGGGTAGTTGTGGTATGGGGGTCCTGGTAGGCTAATAGGTCCTGCGTCTCAAGCCCCCACCTGAGTGCCCTGCCAATGCCTGTTTTTTTTAATTTTTGTCTGCTATGACGCAATTCGATGTGTAGCTCAAATCAGGATGGCATCTTTATGTAACTTAGTGAAGATATTGATCTGGTCACAGCATGCTTACTTATTAGGGTAAGCCATACATTAGGGAGATGACAGTAGCTAATCAAAGCAGTCATCCCTGAATTGTCAGATTACTCAGAATTTATTTTCCAGTAAATGTTTTATTTGTGTAACACTAGATCAGAAATGTCTGTAGATGTTCAGCGGATTGTTAGTATCAAAATATGTGCAAATGAACATGAGTTTGAAGTATTTATGCAATGCATAGCAGGGTATTCGAAAGTTATGTTAAATCTTTCGTAACCTGGGTTCATTTGCAGTTTGTGAACCACTGAAGTAAATAAAGATTCATTCAACCCCCATCATAGAAACTTTGTGTGTTGCTGATAAAAGGTTTGCCACATTTGTTGATGGTTTCTGCAGTTTTTGAGAAGGTACATTTGTAACAAGCATTTGCAATGCAATAGGTCTCGCATGTACATGAGTTTGAGCTATTGGCATTGTAAAAGAAAATGCCTTTTATTTATATTTTGGTTTTTGAAACATAATACAAAGTATTGTCATTTACAATGCCAATAGATGAAACTCGCGTGATTGCGAGATCTATTGCATTGCAAATGCTTGTTTTAGCTTGTTAATGGAAACGTATTATTTGAGAAAGAAATTAGGTAGGACTTAGTAAAGAAAAAAGATAGCGCACCTGGAAAATGTCTGGCGAGAGTATATTTTCACAGAGTTGCCAGGCGCACATTTTAAACAAAACAAAGGTTTTCTTGCCCTACGGATCAAAGAACCAATTAAATCCTGCTCTGGTGGCAAATGCTTGCAAGCGCTAATAAATCAAGCGCGCGGTACACACACAACATATCTACACACATACACACAAAGAGTAACATTGTCACAATTTTAGGACTACCAGTAAGATCAAACATTACCATCCAGTGACAAAAACAAACCATTTTCTCAAGTACCCCTGCCAATAATGAACTTTGACAATCATCATCAGTGGAGAAATGGTGAAGTCGAAGTATTCAATGATATATGTACTAAAGTCACACAGTGACACATATATTATTGCCACAAAGTGCCACAGTCAATGTAACCAAAACACCTGTGTAGCTCCCACAGTGGGCACTTATATAAGAGCCCAATTGCATACTGTCCTTCAGTATAAGAGCGTATGAAAAGACACTCACTACTAGTTACTCGGCAGACAGGCATACATTAGCGAACAACAATTTACACATGTACATACCCTGATGTTACACAGAAACCAACAAACACCATTCTTAAGTTGTCACCAATATATACATTAATACACCCCAGAATTACACAGTACCCAACATATACTGTTGCTAAGATCCCACATTTACCATCACATAGTGCGAATATGGAATTAAATGGCTATCAAGTCGTCCAACAACACTTGCTACCCTTAGCTACTTACTACATAAGTAGATTTGCTGGGAAATGACTGAACTCCTGTATCAATTAAGGAAATATGTAAGCGCTTTGGTACAGCCCACTGGTGAAACCCTCACAAAAAACTCTAAATTCACTAAATGTGACTATAGACATCAACACAACCGATTCGAACTTCGGTCTTGTAAGGAAACATTTGGAAATTCATACCCTGCACTATCTACAGGCTCTGCAATTAAATATGTTTAGCAGACTGTGCTCTATACCTGTTCTAATGAACAATTAAAATATCAACAGTAACACATCGATCACTAGAAGGTGTCCAAGGTCACACAACCATGACCAGTGTCTGTACTTGTGTACCTTTGTATCTGTACTCAGAAACATACACTAAGCACCATTATATGTGCCCAAAATCAGCTCGCCACCAGAGTTGCCCTGGCTTCTTGATGGGCCTCAGGAATAACTATTTACGAAGGGAGCCGGCTCTGGTCTCAATTGCAAAGTAACATTCTGTTCTCAGCTGAGCGACAAGATAAAGGGCAGGCATTGAAACTGCACAACATCAGCTGGGCTGAGGGCCTGCTCAGTCTCCGTTCTTGCTTCATTGCCCATCAGGCCAGGGGGAACAAGAGCGGTGCAAGGGGAGACGGAGCATACCTGGTACCAACAGAGTCTAGAAGGAAGGGGAAATCCAGGGTTAATACAAAGTTTAGATTACTGGATGTGGAAATGTTTTGGAAAAGCGAAGGTAGTCAGTAGGGCAGTCACGGGTCTTAATGCAAGAAAGGAAAGGGCCCCTCGTCTTTCGTGTAGGTAATGAAAGACTGATGTGATAAGTGTACTGCTGGCACTTAACACCTCTCTGGGCCCTAGTGCCACGCCACCGGCTGCACTTTCTAAAGCTTTCCACGTGAGAATGGGTTTCAGGGCAGGTGATAGATGCAGCTAAAGTCTGTCAGTCACTTCTCTTGTTTGGAGAGAAGAGTGCAAGGAGAGCGACGCCCTCCTGACAGGTGTGCCACGCGGTGAGCCGGGGGGCAGCAGTGACTGCCCTTTGCGACCATTAATCGACATCCACGGACTGTCTGTGCCGGTGCTTACTTTGTGCAGGTGGTTACAGGGGGTGGCCATTGGCGATCATGTTTGGGGACAGGGATGCATTTTCCATCAGGAGAGTTTGATCCAGAGCAAGAGAGAGAAAAGCAGAAAAGGGAATAAGAAAGAGGAACAACAGATAGTAAAAGAGAAAAGAGGGTGAGTGCTGAGTTGCTGAAAAAGAATCTCCCAATGAGCAGCACAGAGCAAGTGCGGGGTGGTGGAAGAAGGTGCTAGGTGTGGGTGGGGGTGTGGGGCCAAGGCAGCATCAGATTAGGCAGTCCCTGAATTCTACAGCGCCGGCAGTGGCCTCCAAAGACAAGAGTGAAACCGATCCAAAGAAACAAATCCTTACAGATGAAGAAGACAAGAGGCAGCTGAACGGTGAGAGCAGGGGTCAGGATGACCCCAAGAGGGATGTTCTCCACAAGCTTTGCCTCAATGATCCCAAAGAATCTGTCCCATTAAAACAGTGACTCCTGACCCCATGCGCGCCCTTCTCCAGCTCCACACACTTGCTCCACGCACTTGCTCCACGGATATCGAACCCAGGAGTGGAGCACGCCATGTTTTGACGCAGGCACCAGCGCAGCAAGCGCTTCCTTGGTCACGTCAGGCTCGCCGCACCCTGATGTGATTTGACACTCGCGGTTTTCGAGACCTGTATCAAAAACATTTTCTGGTGTATTGAAATGCGAACAGTTCCATACTGAAATAACTGGAACGTATAAAGCCACAGGTGAATGTTATATTAATCGCACTCTCTTTTTTGCATCTCCAAAAGCCACACCGAGGGCACTCGATCGACTACATGAATCTTGCTCCACAGATATCGAACCCAGGAGTGGAGCACGCCATGTTTTGACGCAGGCACCAGCGCAGCAAGCGCTTCCGTGGTCGCGTCAGGCTCGCCGCACCCTGATGTGATTTGACACTCGCGCTTTTCGAGACCTGTATCAAAAAATTTTCCGGTGTATTGAAATGCGAACAGTTCCGTACTGAAATTACTGGAACGTATAAAGCCACAGGTGAATGTTATATTAATCGCGCTCTCTTTTTTGCGTCTCCAAAAGCCACACCGAGGGCACTCGATCGACTACATGAATCTTCCAACTAATGCAAACCACAAACCCCCTGCGCGCTCCAGGCCCTAGGTACGCAACCACACAAATACGGAGACAGACAAATGCACACACTATACAAAAAAAGAAACAACAAAAGAACAGGTTAGCGGGTTTCCAATCCTTGGTGTCTCACAACTTTGAAGCTCCCCAGCAAAATCACCTTTTTTTTCTCCAGTAAAAAGGACCATAATCCGCACGGTCTTTTTGCTCCAGTGCTTCCTTCTCTAAGTAGGATAAGAGGCGGTCCCTGTCAAAGTTTCCCGTGGCTTCTCTTTCAGTCTGGTCCTTCTGTCTTAAGCCCGCCGGTAGGAGGGTATGCTGTTAAAATAAAACAAGGGGACAAAGGGGAGGGAGGAGAAAGGCGATCGCTTTTGCGATCGCCTTTGTGAAAAACAAAGCCGCGAGTGGTGCGTGCGCCCATATGCTTTCAATTATCGTGCCCTTGTCTGGGCACGATAATTGAAACCATATGGCAGGAAATGCGCGTAATAGACACCAATAGGCCAGGGGCGGAGCTATGCGCCCGCCTCTGGCCTATTGGTGTCTATTTTACAAAAGAACACGCACGGAAAGGCCCATAGCAGGCTGCTATGGTAAAATCACACGCACGAGCGTGTGCATTTTCCAGGTCGATTTCAAAACCCGGACAAAAGGACTCTTGCCTGCGCGAGCACTGCTGCGCAGTGTAACGCAGGTCGCAAGACCTAAAAACAAGCTCTGGCATCCGCAGAGTGGACTGATGCATCTCTTCAAATGTACTGCTGACTAGTTTATTATAAAGAAAGAGCACCTTTCATGTTATGAGAGCAACTGGATCAACTTCTGTGCAGGAAGTACAGAATATTGAAATTATAAAAATTAGCGTGTCCCTTTCTCCTGCTGCAACTCGTGGCAGCGAATGGTCAGCCTAGATTCGGGGATATCCTCCGAGAACAATTCTTGGCTGTGAGTGGGAACTGCAGCAATTGACTTTCAAGTAATCTCATGAATGGATGGAGTTTTTAAGTTTCTGAAGTTGTCAATACTGATTGATGCTTTCTGTCACTAATGCCCATCAAATGTGCACTGGTGAATATCCCACAAGGGAAACATTGACTATGACACAGACTTTCATGTGTCTGAGGAACACCTGCAGGCTTTCTCCATCAGCCAGGGTCTGATGGCATTGGGAAATGATTTAGGAAAAGTCCATAACCTCCTGGGCCAAAATCTTGCATCCAGGAATGCAAAGCTGCGCTGCTGATTGGAGGAGAGAGATGAAAAAACTGACTGTCAGATACTTGCAGAAGAGAGGATAGTTCTTGGAGGGCCTAAAGGGCCGAGGCAGTTCATTCTGGCGTTGGCTGTACTCATAAAGGAGGAAGATGCCCACGTTCTAACTTTTTTTTCTATCCGGGAATAACAACCACAGTAAGAAAGGCCAAATGTAAGGAAGCCTTGCAGATATCTTGTAAAAATGTGTTGTTAAATAAAGAGGTCCCCTGTTAAAGATAGCTGTGTGACCGAGGCATATCGTTTTGAATTTAAACCATTAGGCAATAGGAAGAATATATAATGTTTGGAGATGGACCCAAATATCAGAGCGCCCACTTGGGCCCAGAAACAAGTGGGCAGCTACATTTTGGCCCTCTGGCAGTCTTTTAGGTAAACATTTAGTACAAAGAGCATTGCAGTAATCCAGACGAGTGAGTACCGTGGGTTGAGTTGCCGTTTTCTTTAGTTTTGATGAAGACGCTAATGACTTGTCTTCAATACTTTGAGCTACAAGAAGCATTTAGTGAAAATTTTATTCACATGGCCCTTAAATGACAAAGTGTTGTAAACGCGGCCCCTTGCTTGTTCATGGTGTGAGACTGTGTGGGTGCCGCACTATGTTCTTGGGGCCACCAGGCCTCTGATCAGTGTGAGAGAGGATTTCCCAAAACTAGGACAATGCCCTTCTCTGAGTGAAGACATAAGGTGTTCTTCTCCATCTTTTCAAGAATTGTCAACAAACAACTATTTAAATTCAATTGAGCACTTGAGCTATTCCCTTTAATGTGGAGGATCACAATGTCAGATATTTCTTTACATAGCTTTATATCAGGCGTCATTAAATTATTAGAAGTGGACCTTCTCATCAGGCTTGTATACATTGGAAGTGCATTTCTTTGCGTCATTATAGGTAAATATATTTTAGGGGTAAGCCTTTAAATTAAATATTTGCCAGTGGTGTCAAACTCAGATATCACAGAAAAGAGGTTTTCAGTATGAATTATTACCCGAAATTCAAAAGACAGAATTAATTTGCAAGATATTTAGCTCACCTAAACAAATAAATAACTTAAATGGATGGTTAACACAGCTTTTCTACTATCATTTAGTGCTAGTAAAAAATGCTACCGCAATGGCAGTGGTGCTCTCAGAGCACTAATCAGCATATCTGACAGGGTCACTCGTCCAGGCCCATAAATGATGTATGCATCTACCAATGAATCTTTCTGTAATAAACTGGAGTATTGAGGGAAATGAGAATGCAGCACTTAAACAGTAATAAAGTGAAATTCAAGACAAGTAAAATCCCAAATCAAGATAAAAATATAGAACAGAGAATATTTTAATAAAAAAAAATAACACCAAAATAACAAGAATCCAATAAATAGGACCGGAGATAGGAATTTTTAAAGTTTCAATTAAAAATAGCATAAAAATTACATAACGCCAACCGCCGTTATCTGGTTGTGATAGACCAAGTCAATGTCAAAAGCTAAAACCTACCGCAATGGAGCAAGGGCTGGGGATAGGGACCATGGTTTGTCACAGTGGAAAGTGTACCTTCTGACTCAGAAACTTTTATGGAGAAAAAGTGGTAGTCAACATGTTGTCAGTGGGGCAAGCTGCAACCTGGATCCAAAGCAGAGCTCAGTGATAGCATATTGATGAAGACTGGGGTCTCAGTGCGCTAATCGACAAAGCTGGTAAAGCTCCGAAAAAGGTGAAGTCCAAAGTCTGTGTCCAGGAAGGCTTCTACTTCAACAAGTTTCTGCTTGGTGTCGGTTCCTGATGAAACCCTCTAGTTTCGGACTTAATACTTACAGATCTCTTTGAGCAGGGCAAACCAGCAAGCTGAAGCCCCCTGGAATTCGAGGTTGATGACGGCTGTGGATTCAATGGCGGCCCCAGTGTTTGATGATTCTCCAGGCAGAAAGTTGGCTTCAAGTGTCCAAGTCCCAGATCTTTGATTTTGGAAGAGGAGGAGTACACTGTAGCAGCAGCCAAGAGTCCAGGACCTCAGAGTCACCAATTGGTATTTAGGTCTCCTTCCAACAGGAGCAGGGTCCAGGGCATGTCCAGTTGGTACTGCTCAGCTGGGTAGTTGCAGGATAAGGCCTCTGGAAGTCCCTGTATTGCAAAAAGGAGGTCAGCCAACAGACCCTTGGAGCCACTTCTGAGGGCCCTGGTTGAACGTAAACAGGTCCAGTCTTCCTTCAGGTCTCAGACAGCTGGGCAGTCTTTCTTCTGATCTTCACAGGAGTGTCCTCAGGCTGTTATTAGGGATTCCACATTTAAACCCAGCGCCAGCCTGTGAATATGGGAAATGCTGGCCATTCCCATGCCAATGGGGTAAAAGTTCCTAGGGTTGGCCAACCCAGGTTTCAACACTTCCTCTGTGTTTTATTATAAACTATCCACCAGTGCCCTCCTCTACCTAACCCCAGCATGGCAGAACCTTTCATCCCCTGGTCAGAGCTCCCTGTGCCCACCCAGCGATGTGGCTATAATAATGGGCAAACTCTGCCTGTGGTTACTTCAAACCAGCTCTGGGGCAGATTCCCCTCCTACTAGGATTGGAGCCAAGCTGACTAGCAAGACAAATGGGAGGCATGCTTAGATGTGAGCTACACCGGCTAGTAACAGGGCAGGCATCCTTGAAGCTCAGAAAGTGGCTGGGCACAGCCTTCCAGGCCATCCTCATCATGGAAGTAAACATCTATACACACACAAGCCCTTTGTGCAGTGTTTGAAAGCAATGGACATCTCACCACAGAGGAGCCATCAACAATCTGGTGACACATGACACTAGTAGAAAATCTCTTTTCTGCTTAGGCAGGAAAATGGCATCTTTCCAAAAAAGTCATTTTCAAAATAGTGATATAAAATCCAACTTGAGTATTACGATAGATTTTAAATTACAAATAAATAAGTCATTACACCATTTTACTAGATGTCTCCGAACTGAACGTAAGCACTCTAAGTTGTTATGGTGAGACCCTGTATTTTCCCATGGCAAAGACAGTATTCCCACAGTGAAAAATGACTTTGGAGGTTTTTCACTGTCAGGGCATGTCAAACATTAAATATGAATGCCCTAATTTTTAAATGCCATGTGCACTGCCCAATGGGCATTTAGTGACTACCTTGGGGGTGATTTACTAGATAAAAAAGGTCCCAGGGGCATGCTTGCAGACATGTTTTACAGTGTTACTTTAGTGGGTGGCACAATGAGTTATACAGCCCACCAGTTGCAGTGAAGTTAAAGGCCCTGGATATATCTAGCACTGTGGAAATTTAGCTTGCGAACTGAACATTATCTGCGCCATCTTGTCTCTCCCCAGCGCGACACGCAGGAAAGCGCACGGCAGCCATTTTAGGCACCCTGGTCTCTCCCTGCTCATTGCCGATCGCCAGCGCGTCCCCCTGGCGCTGCAAGCATTCCCCCGCACGCTGGCCACCCCCGCTCTCTCATACACGGGCCATAAACCCTCTCCTTCTGCGCGACCCTGCCATGGAACCACATCCCACGCCTGACCGACATCCCATACATGGTCATGCATCTCCTTGATAACCCCCTTCCTCTGCGCCCCATTGTCCAAACCGATCCCAGGCCATCACCTAGCCCTGCGGATGCAGTTTATTGCCCCTACTGTAAGGGAAACACCCCACATCAAAGGGATTACAGTAGATCAAGGCCCCCCACCCCCTGAGACCCGACCGGTCGCACACACCCCCGGGAATTGGCGGAATGTCCAGCTGTGTGATAGCCATCTCCTACTGTGGGTGGGGTGGGGACTTCCACTGTAGATATGTGTGGGAACGAGCTTGAAGTGGGGATTCTGAGGATGTTCTTTCATGTATCAAAGCGATCTGAAAAATGTGCCATGTATGATAAACCTGCAATAAAGTCATAAACCTGTGTATAAGAGGCCAGGCCTCAGAGATGCAGTTAGAGCACCTCGTGACGATACCTCGCTGTCTGATCTGATGTGTTCCACTCCGACGGAATAAAACTTTGTTTCCTGCCTTCCAGTCTCCGGCGCCTGCCTCTTTATTGGTTTAGCATCGAATGGTATCAGAGGCGATTACCGCCGGGCAATACTTGAAAGGTTATCGACTACGACTGCCGCTACCATTTAACAATTGGCGTCCCAAGCGTGGTGCCCATCAGTGACACGTGGATCCAGTGGGAAAGGTCCCGACGACAGAGTGAACGACTGCAACGATCGGGAGAGCTCCTGCCCGATAGACCCTCGTCTGGCAGCCGATCATCCGAACTTCACTGGTTCCGAGCAGACCTCTCTCGAGTGATCTACGGTCCTGACTGGGAACCATCAGGAGTGCCGCGGCAAATACGGAGAGTAGAGGACGATCGGGCGCTGGAGGCGGAAGACGAGAAACTGTCCACGCGGTCTGGGTAAGGTCGTGAAACACGACAAATTGCGAAACGATTGATTGATTGATTGAAAATACTAGTATTGCTTATTGATTGTTCTCTTTGAGATATTCGCTGTCTACAAACGGGGAGGAGTAGAAATACTCTCTCTCTCCCTTTGCAGATAGTGAAGGGTAGGTAACGCAGACTTTTGTCCCCATTGTAACCCGTCGTGCCTATTTTTATCTCCCCACTGATTGATTGTCCGAATATTGATTGTTTTGAAGGATAGTGCTCTTTGAGATATTCTCTGTTTGCAAATAACGTAGAATAGAAATATTCTGTCTAGTCTTTGCAAATAGTGAAGGGTAGGTAACGCAGACTTTTGTCCCCATTGTACCCGTCGTGCCTATCTCTTTCTCACCATTGATTGATTGATTGTCCGAACACTAGTTGTTCGATATTGGTTCTTTGGAGGTATTCTCTGCTTACAAATAACGAGGAATAGAGATATTCTATCTAGTCTTTGCAAGCAGTGAAAAGATAGGTAGTGCTGACTTTTGTCCCCGTTGTAACCCGTCATGCCTATCTTCTCCCCACTGATTGGTAGTTGGTTCTGCCCGGACCGCTTATTAGAGGTGGACCACCCGGCTCCACTGGAGGGCACCCCTAATAAGGACATGTTCACTAAATATGGACTAGTCGCCGTAGCTTATAGCAAGCTATGGCATAAATATACAAAGAAGGACCCCGAGAGTCAGTGGCCACTGATGGGATCCTTCGACGACCATAAAATAGAAATGCTAGAAATAGCTCTGCGTAGTAATAAAACGACGCCTACTATGCTTGACAGTATCGGCATGTGGCGCAAAGAAGCAACACAACGGAAAAAGAGGGAAGAAGTAAAAGCAGAAAATGAATTACGAAAGGCAGCTCACCTTGCCGCTAGAAAGTTAGAAGAAGAAATAAAGGAGAGAAGGGAAGCTAAACTAAGACAGGAGCCTGAAACATCAGGCCAGTACCCTGTTAGGACCCCCTCTATGCTCTACCCTGAGTTGTCTTCTAAGCAACGAATGAATGACGAATTGCTATTAGGTCCCCCGATCATTTACATGCCCCCTCCATACGCACCCTCCCAACCGGTAGTGCAACACCCACAACCCCCAAACACAAGCGAAAGCAGTACAGGGGCCTCGGTCCTCACGGCCTCCGCGCCGGCCGAGCCTCTTGTACTGAACACAACGTTGGCAATAACGTTGGATGACCCTGAGATGAGAAAGAAAGATCCCACCAGAATGAATCGACTAACAAAGGATGAATGAGCAGGAATCGACAAGATAGTAAGGACACTGGTGGAGCGAAAGGAAAGTGAGGAGTATATAACAGACGTGTATAACTCGTATGCCGACAACCGCAGACGACACTTTGTCGTACGACTTAGTTATCACGCCCTGAATACATATGAGGATAGGTACCACGATAAAGGTCCCGAAGGCTTAGCGGCCCTATATAGGAAGGTAGACATTGGGGAAGAAGGAGAGGGCGATGTGACAGACCTCTTCACTCGTACACTCGAGGTCTACCGGCACCTTAAAGAGCACAGACAGACAACCAAAGCAGAAACCCCCATAGCGACTAAGCCCCAGGCAGGAAGGGCTGATACCATGATGCCCATCAAAGAGACCGCCCCCTACTGGGTCCCCCCACGAGGTCAGGGAACACATGATGACATCAACCACCAAGATGCGAAGGGAAGGGTTGTATATAATTGGGTCTACCAGCCATGGGACCAACAAGACATTTTGACCTTTAGAAAAACCCTACCCGACTTAAGAAAGAACCCGACAGCCTTCTACACCGAACTAGGTACAGCCTTAGGTTCAACAATAATAACCTTAGCAGATATCGACTTGTTTTTCGGGTTATGTCTGCCGGCTGATGTGTGGAAGCAAATCCGGAAAGTTGACCACGCTGAGCCGTTCGGATATACTTGGGTACAACTTGATACCATAGACAAACAGCGAGAACCGGGACAGAAACCCCCGAAAGCCATATTGGAGCTCCCAGACAAGATTGTACAGAAGTTGAAGACTCTAATCCCAGAAAGAAAGGTAGACTGGTCGATAGTGACGGCTTGTCGCCAGAAACCCCAGGAGGATGTGTCTGAATACTTCTCTCGATTCGAGACCGTGTTTTCCTATTATAGTGGCCAGGACATGACCACCGCAACCGGACATCACCTCTTTGTCCAGAATTATGCGAAGGGTCTGTCACAAGAAGTCTCCCAGAAGCTACAGACCAGCGAGAGTAGTTGGGCAGCCTCCAAACCCGCAGCAATCCTCCAGATGGCCCAATACTACGAAAATCAAAAGAATGAGAACGATTGGGCGTCAGAGAGGAAGAAAAAGGAACTGAAGGAGAGGGTAATGATAGCACAGTTGCAAGGGGTGACCATAGGAAGGGACCCCCAAAAGGGAATACCAACCAACCGCCTCTAGAAAGCTACCCCCTAGAGACCATACACCTGCACCCTACAACGGACGGAGAGACTTCGATGGGAACCAATGTGCGTTCTGTAGAGGGTTCGGACACTGGAAATCCCAGTGCCCGGTCCTTCTGGAAATGAACAAAAATAGGGACCCCAGAGACACAGCATATGACCCCAGAAATAGAGGACAGGGACGAGGGTACACGAACGATGCCATCAACGACAGGCCAGGCAGACCAAACACCTTTGATCGCCCCCGACAAAACCAGTGTCAGCAGTCCGACTACGAAAGCACCCATGACTTCGCATAGGACCGCCAGGGGCAAGGGAGGGATCCAGTCGAACTCCGTGTTGACCAGCAAAGTCCTTACGTCACTGCTAAGGTCTTGGGCACAAAGTCTCCATTCCTGGTAGATACTGGGGCGACACGTAGTGCGTTATCTAAACGACTGATTCCTAGGGCACCCTTGTCTGGCTCACACGTAACCACAATAGGCTTCGATGGAACGCCCTCCACTAACCCCTTATCAGCACCAATCTCCTTTGACTTAGAAGATAACGCCACTGACACGACCTTTCTGCTCTCCTCCAACACCCCCGATGCTATTATGGGACTCGATTTGCTAAAACATTTCCGAGCTACCATCAGATGTTCCCCAGACGGAGTTCGAGTCATCCTGCACGATAACCCAGATCTGTTCAGACCTTGTCACACACGACGTATGCTCTCTATAACTGATGCTAACCTGTCCCTACTCGACACGTTACCCTCACATCTATGGGCTAAAACCGACTCAGATGTAGGGCGCATGGTGATCGACCCAATACACATAACCGTCCGACCGGACGCAGTGCTACCAAAGCTTCCACAGTATCGAATATCGCCCGAAGGTGAGAAGGCATTGGTGGAAATCATCCAGTCCCTAGTCAATGCAGGAGTAGTAGAAGAAGTAGTCAGTAATGTTTGCAACAGCCCTATCCTACCCATTGTAAAGAAGCAAGGCGAGGGAGATGAGAAAGCATACCGCTTCATTGTTGACTTACGAGAAGTTAACAAAGTAGTCATACCTCAGTACCCCGTGGTCTCAGACATCACCACCATCCTCACCCTAATTCCGTCCACTGCCACCACCTTTACTGTTATTGATCTCAAGAACGCATTCTTCTCCATCCCCATCCACCCAGACAGCCGCTACCTGTTCGGCTTCACTTTGAAAGCCCGGTCATACAGATTCTGTAGGGCACCCCAAGGCTACACTGAGAGTCCCAGCATTTATAGCCAAGCCCTCAAGAGACAACTAGATACAGTCCAATTACCCGATGGAGTGGTGTTAATACAGTACGTCGACGACATTCTTTTGGCGGCCGACACCACCCCACTTGCTGTCACGGCCACCCTTCACCTCCTCCACTTCCTCGCGGAGAACGGTCACAAGGTCTCCAGGAAGAAGTTACAGTTCTGCCAACCCCAAGTGACATACCTAGGCCACCTCCTATCCAAGGATGGGAGGAAACTTACCCCTGACCGAATTCAGACCATCCTAGAAACCCCTGTTCCCAAAACTCAGAAGCAAGTGCGGTCTCTAGTAGGCCTCACCTCCTTTTGTCGACAATGGTTGCCAAACTTCAGTCTTATTGTAAAACCTCTGCTTTCCCTGTTGGCTAAAGATGTCCCCTTCCCCCTCCCCTGGACACCCGAATGCCAATCCTCCTTCAAAGAATTACGAGACGCCCTCTGCTCGGCCCCAGTCCTAGGAACCCCAGACTACACTAAACCTTTCTCCCTCTACACCCACGAAAGGGAGGGATGCGCGTTGTCTGTCCTAACCCAGTCCATAGGCCCTAAACAACGCCCTTGTGCCTACTTCTCTGCCACTCTTGACCCTGTAGCCAGAGCATTGCCCGCCTGCCTTCGAGCAGTAGCCGCCGCTGCTGTCTCTATCCGGCAAAGTGAGGGGATCGTGCTCTCGAACCCCCTCACTGTATTGGTACCCCATGCGGTTGACACCCTCCTGAACCAGACCAAGACTCAACACCTGACTAGCGCACGACTGACTGGCTATGAACTGACTCTGCTTGCACCCCACATCACATTGAAACGATGCACCACTCTGAATCCAGCCACTCTACTAACTCTCCCTGACACTGACCCCAATGCGCCCCCCATACATGACTGCGTGACTCTCACCGACGAACAGACCAAGAGTAGGGTTGACCTTCGAGATACTGCCTTCCCAGACCCTGACGGAGAACTATGGGTGGATGGCTCATGCATCAAGCTCCCCGATGGCACCACTTCCGCTGCCTATGCAGTCACCACAGCCCGAACAGTTGTTGAGACAGCCCGCATCACACAGCGATCCGCACAGGCGGCTGAACTGATTGCTCTCACACGAGCATGCATCCTGGCAGCAGGGACAACCGCAAACATTTACACAGACAGCCAATACGCCTTCGGGGTAGTTCACCACTTTGGGCTCCTTTGGAAGGAGAGGGGATTCTTGACTTCCCATGGCACACCCATCCTGCATGGAGATCTAGTCTCTGCCCTGACCGAAGCAGTCCTCCTCCCCACACGGCTGGCTGTGATCAAATGCCAGGCACACAAGAAAGTGACAGACATTATAGGACAGGGAAATGCACTAACTGACATTACTGCCCGAACCACAGCCGAGAATAGGTCCACGACCCGTATGTACGTAACCAGGTCACAAACTGAGAAATGGAAGGATGCTAGGGAAACGATTAGGGACATCCAATTAGCCAGCTCACCACACGAATTAACTGAATGGGCCCGGGTGGGATTGAAGGACGATGACGGTTGCTGGCGAACTAAAGACTCGAACAAATGGTTGCTACCTGACTCATACTTGATCCCCATGCTGACCATGGCACACTCCCCCGCACACATAGGGTCTGCTCCCATGATCGAACTCATCTCCAAAGTCTGGCACAACGACAAAATCTCAGACTCAGCCAAACGTCTGGTCCAACAATGCCTGGTCTGCCTCCAACACAACCCTGGGAAAGGAACTGCTGTACCCCGGGGAGGGTTTGGGGTTCCCAATCACCCCTTTGAAGTCCTACAAATGGACTACGTCCAGTTAGAAAGGTGCCAAGGTTTGAAGTACGTACTTGTCGTTGTGTGCGCCTTCAGCAAGTGGGTGGAAGCCTACCCAACACGCGACAACACCGCTATGACTACCGCAAAAGTACTACTGAAAGAATTCTTCCCCCGGTACGGCCTTTGTCGAATTTTGTGGAGCGACAACGGCCCCCACTTTGTAGCCGAGGTTATCCAACTCATCTTAAAGGGGCTGGGTGTAAAACAGAAATTCCATGCGGTCTTCCATCCCCAATCTGCAGGCTTGGTTGAGCGACATAATGCCACATTGAAGCTTAAGATAGCAAAAATAGTTGCCACCACAGGACTGAAATGGCCAGACGCTCTCCCGCTAGCATTGCTATCAATGCGTTCCACCCCCACCAAACACCACTTAACCCCCTACGAGGTCGTCTTCGGGCGGCCCATGAACCTTTGGACTGCACCGAAACCAACATCCATCCACGACGTCCCGGACGTCCTCATGTCTGACTATTTGTACAACCTAACTAAAACGTTGTCTGTTATCCATCAGCAGGTGCTGCAAGCCATTCCCGACGTTTCCAGAGGCCCCGGGCACGACATCCAACCGGGTGACTTTGTCTTAGTGCGTAACTTCCAGCGCATCAAGAGTCTGGAGCCCCGGTGGACGGGCCCTCTGCAAGTCCTGATCACCACCCGAACAGCTCTTCGAGTGGAGGGGAAGCGCAATTGGCTGCATGCACACCACTGCAAGAAGGTATCATCGACCCTGACGACCACGGACAACATCACCGCCCAAGAGGAACTACTGGACAAAGACCGACCATCCCTGAGCCACTGCCCGGATACAGAGACACTTGAATTAACGAAATATCCCGATCCCACTGTCCCATCCAAAGAAGGGTATAACCTACGACGAAAGGAGGGAACTTCGGCTAAGCAGACCACAAACTAAGTTGAAATCTCAAGAGCGGTTGCCTAGCCACCTCAAAGGCCACCAGGAGAGAAATTAAACAAAGTCTGTGGTTCTGCCCGCTACCAAGTCCCTTGAAGGTGATGGAAGCATCCGACATGAAGATGATGGAAGCAACCGGACGCCCAAAGATCCACTACAAAATCCCAAAGACTGACAAAATGCACAGCTCAAAGACTATTGCACTTTTCATTACCCTTCTCTTTTGCCTTCTCCTCATGGTCACCTTCTGGATCATGGAGGAGAGCGCACCCGCCCATAAGATATTGCTGACCACTGTTCCACCTACCACCATGAAAGAACACCATCTGATCTCACTTTCACCCCAAATCCGAGAAAGGCGTAAGGAGTTCTGGAATAACTCTTTTGTGCAGTTGCTCCACCAACACAATCTTGCCTCCAATGCCACTAATTGCTGGATCTGTGGATTGCTACCACATGCCACCGGACACTCTATCCCTTTCATCCCTTCACCTTTTTCGGTCCATGGTTCCTGCCTCGCCTGGCTAATCCTCCTGCAGGAAAGCTACAAGGACAATGCCACTTCCGGCAAAACTGTGTCACACTTCTACCATGGGTTCTGGCTGAACAAGACTGGAAAAACTTCTGCCCCCTTCTGTCCTCTGAGATCAAACACTTCCTTTCACATGGACATCCCTGCCAAAGAACGAGTTGAAATGCAGGTGTTTAACAACCCAGCCAGACCCACCTTCTCTTACCTCCGGAAACGAACGGCCGCCACCCTAACAGTGGCCCTATCCGTCATCAACATCACTGGACTTGTGTGCCTCGAAGGCCTGGGGGCGCAGCTGGTGGGCCACAGCTCCTGCCTCATCACCCGAACATTGGACTCAGTTGATCCACCCTCCTTTGTTGCCTCCCCGAATATGTACTTCGTCTGTGGTACTAAGGCCTACACCTGGCTTCCGAAAGGTTGGGGAGGCACCTGCTACATCGCTTTTGTCCTTCCTCCGACATATGTGGCTCCAGCAAACCATCACCGACAGAAACGTGCCAAAGACATTGCGCAAGCCGACTCCACCGGAGCACAGTTCATGGACGCAGTAAAAGGTCTTGTTCCACTCTGGGGTCCAATGGCAAACAGCCGTGCCATCCGACACTTAACCCAGGCAGTCGAAACAGCGATGAACATTACGGCTGGCATCCTCGCCAACAACACCGCCGAGCTTCAGGCCGTCCGCCTGGTGGCTCTTCAGAACCGCCTCGTTCTAGATGTGGTTCTGGCTGATCGTGGAGGAGCATGCCGCATCATTGGGTCCAGCTGTTGTACCTACGTACCGGATAACTCACCCTCAGTCTACAAAGCAATTGAACACCTCCACAGACTTTCCGCAGAGGTTCATCAGGAGCAAGAAGAATGGTCACTGGGAAGTTGGTTTTGGGACACTATGAGAAGTTGGGGATGGAGGCTGTTTTCATTTATCCTAATACCAATTGTGATACTATGTGGATGTTGCTTGGGGATTCAGTGTCTGCCACCTTTATGTTCACTTTTTATGAACTGCATCTGCCCTAAGACTTTGAACTTTGAAGCGGAGCGAATGAAAGCTTTGTATGAGGTGGAAGTTCATAGTATTATGGGGATAGATCCGAACTAAACAAGCTGTCGAGATATGTTAAAAGGGAGGACTGTGGAAATTTAGCTTGCGAACTGAACATTATCTGCGCCATCTTGTCTCTCCCCAGCGCGACACACAGGAAAGCGCACGGCAGCCATTTTAGGCACCCTGGTCTCTCCCTGCTCATTGCCGATCGCCAGCGCGTCCCCCTGGCGCTGCAAGCATTCCCCCGCGCGCCGGCCACCCCCGCTCTCTCATACACGGGCTATAAACCCTCTCCTTCTGCGCGACCCTGCCATGGAACCACATCCCACGCCTGACCGACATCCCATACATGGTCATGCATCTCTTTGATAACCCCCTTCCTCTGCGCCCCATTGTCCAAACCGATCCCAGGCCATCACCTAGCCCTGCGGATGCAGTTTATTGCCCCTACTGTAAGGGAAACACCCCACATCAAAGGGATTACAGTAGATCAAGGCCCCCCACCCCCTGAGACCCGACCGGTCGCACACACCCCCGGGAATTGGCGGAATGTCCAGCTGTGTGATAGCCATCTCCTACTGTGGGTGGGGTGGGGACTTCCACTGTAGATATGTGTGGGAACGAGCTTGAAGTGGGGATTCTGAGGATGTTCTTTCATGTATCAAAGCGATCTCAAAAATGTGCCATGTATGATAAACCTGCAATAAAGTCATAAACCTGTGTATAAGAGGCCAGGCCTCAGAGATGCAGTTAGAGCACCTCGTGACGATACCTCGCTGTCTGATCTGATGTGTTCCACTCCGACGGAATAAAACTTTGTTTCCTGCCTTCCAGTCTCCGGCGCCTGCCTCTTTATTGGTTTAGCATCGAATGGTATAAGAGGCGATTACCGCCGGGCAATACTTGAAAGGTTATCGACTACGACTGCCGTTACCATTTAACAGTACCATACACTAGGTCTAAGAAGTAGATCAAAGGTTCAAATTATAAATATGAATATTTTTTTCTAGGTTTAAAAGGGAGAGCACAAACACTTTATCACTGGTTACCAGGAGTAAAGTGTGCGGAGTCCATGGCCAACAAAAACGGCTTCAACAAAAGAAGGAAAAAAAATGGGGGAATACCATCCAAAAGATCATAATTTTGAACACCTTCAAAGTATGTGTCAATAATATTTCTAAACACAGATTCCTGTAAGCAGAAGATTACATAAAGTAGTCCTACGTTGTGCGTTATTGTCTTTATATATGTCTTGTTAAACATACCCTATAGTTTCTAAAGTGTCAGTGTGCTACAAATCAAACATTTTGTGATGTTGCTATGTGCACCCTAAGTGGCTAAGGGTGTGCCCAGACATGGGCCCTTGATTGCTGCACCTCTGGATTCAAACTATCCTGGCTGATGAGGGCTGATACCCTGAAACTGGTCCCAGGATGTTTGTTTACAGTCCAGGGAGGACCTGGCTTGGCATTTCGGGCTGAACTGCTCCCATGGTGAGCCGGGTCAGGGATGATTTGCAATTGGCTGTTTTCAAACTGTCATGACATGGTGAGAAAAATTTAAATGGATTAAACCCAGATCTGTGACTGAGGGTGAGTGTTTGAAAAGTTTCAAGACTCCATCATCATTTTATTTTGTGATGTTACAAAAACATAAACATGTTTTTAATTTTCTTAAAATACTGCTTTTTATTAAGAATTTGATTCATATTATATTTTCTTGCATGAATATAAAAACACATTTGAAATATTAGCAAATAATTTTAAACAAAACACATTTCACATAACATTAGCAGACATTTCTGCAGTCTCTGGCAAACAATGGATTTTAAACAAATGAAACACAAATGCTCCAACTCTTTCTAAAGAGTACTAAAATCAATTAATAAATCATGTAATATAAACAATCCACAATGCATACATATAAAATATAGTCCTAGATTGACATAGTGGGGTTAAGGTAGCATTTATAAACAACTTGGCATGGTGTATGATGCCACCAGAATCCTTCAGTGGAAACATAGGCCCGTGTTACACAGTTACCTGATATATAATCTAGATAGCTGAATAATAATGTAAACGGCATTGCACTCCAGCAAAACCAATGCTTATCGCTATGTTAAAGTTCATGTTTCAGCACCAAACTTAAGTGAAGTGTCCAATTGCCTTCAAAATAACAAATGGGGTTGCATTCATAACAATGGAGGACAGACTTTGGTGATATTAATAACATTTCATTGCAATGCAAACAAAATAGATCAATAAGGTTACAAATTGCATAATTATATATAATAAGTTAGGATGTGATTGCAAACAATCACATAATGGTGAAAATGTTTCTGTTTACTTGGTATAAGGAGCAGTGATTGTACAGATTAAGTTGGGTGATGTAAATATATTTAATCAACAAGAGAGAGAGGGAAAATGGAGCCACTCTTGGTCCCCCTAATACTCAGAAATTAAACTACAAAAGAGTGAAGCCAAAGAATCGTGAGCCAGTAAGAGAGGTAAAAGAAGTCACTCTTATTTTGTAAAAGAACCCTCACTCACCAACCTAGTTGGTGACATGCTTTATCATAGGGTTCACACCAGAGAGGCCGAATGCCCCTCTGGTGTGCTACAATGCCTGGTTACAGTAGAGCGTTTTTTTTTTGTGAGTGTGGAAAAGTGATGGTGCAAAAAATGTGTGTATTAAAATTACCTTTATTCGCCCAATAGAATTTTAATAATAGGATAATAAGGTAAGGGATAAAAGCAGTGTAGTGGAAGTTGTAGACTATGTAAATTGGCCAGTGACATCCTATGGTATAACAAAAAAGAATGGTCTACATGTTTCAGCTTCCTTGTGCCAATCGCAAGGCTTTCGTCAAGACCAATCTGCCACGGCGGTATGCGCACGCTAAGGCGCACCCTAACCTGAGGCAGGAGCACAGAGGTACTGCATAACTTACGGTTCTCGTAGTACCTTCAGAACATTGTCAGAAGGCGATTCAATGTGTAAGACAAAACAAACAGAGAGACAGACAAAACATATGGACATTAAGTACACTTCTGTAACCACATATGTCGCCCAAATAGTGACCAGGCTCATGCTGATGATAGTGCTATTCACAAGTGTTGCCATGTCAGATCACAACTTGTAATTAATCATGATAGTAGTACATGATTGCTGAATTTCAGTTATTTCATGTCAGAAACAGTGAACTAGGTAATTACCCCAAAGGTAAATAGTAGCACCAGTAGTTCATGGTGTTTGTGCGCTTTTACTTTTGCACGTTGATTCTGGCATTGCCAGTCGATATATATATTTGTATATTACTATGCAGGCGGTGAACTTGACTAATTAAAAAAGAAACGGTGGAGTTGATTAATTTAAAAAACACACAAGCGATGGTGAGGCTCGTGATAGCTTAAATAAAACCGGTAGATCACATCCAAGATGGAGAATGCGCTTACTTTGAGTGTAGGAAAACCGTATGCCATGGGTCCAGGCGGTGGGCGGTGGCTTAGTCACACACTAAGAACAGAGTGAATCAGTGACATCGCGTTTAATATAAGTATAGCTGTCATATTACTTGAAGCTGCTGTAATAACTGCTCAGGTACTTACTCTGTCAAAGCCAGACATCCGTTTGGCACCTAGACACTCCTATCACGAGGACCCCGCCGACAGCGAGGCTCTCGGCTGGAGCGTATTTAAACGGAGATGTGGCCATGTTGGGGGTGTGCTGGCCGTGTCCCGGGCCCCAATAACATCAATGCGTGCACACGCACTCGTCAATCTGGTATCCCAGAGAAAGGCTGCACCGCTAATCTGTGCAATGTAAGGCAGGTATTGAAACTGAATAACTTTATTCAGTATGAGACAAACGTGGCGATTTTTTACATAGTTTTAGAACCGGACAATTATAGTGGTATTAAATTCTCACAAATATCTGTTTAGCAGTTTACTTTTGCAATGATGGCATTGTGGGCTCAAATTAGATGGCACGATGTATTCTGTGCAAATTTACAGGCTGTAAAAAACAAAATATGAAAAATAGACTCAAGAGAAAACAGCACAGTTGTGCTGTGATAGACAAGGCAAGGAAATATGTCCTTCTTACCAGTACAGCCATTGGTTATTAGTTGTATGTGAATAGCACACAAAGTGCTAAATGGCTGGCGCAATATGTGCTTATCAGACTAATGCGTGTCTGGAGTATTAATTATCGTGAAAGACTAGCTGGTAGAGTTGCATTTATATTTAGCATGGAAAGCTCGCTGGTAGTGAGGAGCACCACTTCTGTGTAGGAATGAAATATATGCATATCAAATCCTGCCATGATGGTGTAAATACAACCTCGGATAGGTAGGGGCAGTAATGCTTTAACACAGATCCCCAGGAGATGTTGTCATTCAGACCCTGTTTGTATGTAGAGAGGCGATACACCCACCGCTGTTCCTTTTCAAATAGTATTCTCTGTGTGTTGTCCCCTGTTTTATTTGTTCAAGAACTGTCCAGCGCAAGTCATTTACAGTATGGTTGGCCTGCAGGAAATGTTCAGTCATCCTGGTTGTGCTTTTCTTGCACCGGATATTACTCAGCTGTTTGACTTTGCGTGTGGTCATTCCTAAATACCTTAATCCACATGGACACGCGATGAGGTATATCACATTGTTGGAATTACAGTTTATATGTGATTTTTATATCCATGGCTTGCCGTGTTCCAGGTTTAAGGTTTTTGTAGGTGTGGTGAGATGACAAACGCTACATGTGCCACACAGAAAATGCCCCAGGACCTTCGGTAGGCCCCAGGCATTGAGTCTTTGCTGTCTGTTTTCTTACGGCGAGTATGTACTAAAGCATCCCTAAGGCTTCTCGCCCTTTTGTAAGAAAATAAGGGTTTCCCATTTCCTGTTGTTGCTTGTCAGTACCTTCCAATGTTTGTTTATAGCCTTTGTTATTGCATTGCTGGCAACACTATATGTTGTTACACAGGTCAAGGGGACTTCGTCACTCTGCTTCGGGTGTCTTTGAGGAGGACCTCCCTTGGTTGTTTTCTTACAACTTTTCTTAAAGATTTGGTCCGGGTATCCGCGATTATGCAGTTTCGTGGTTAACTCACCTGACTGAGTCCGGTAGTCCGTTACCTTTCTGCAATTACGTTGTTACCGTACATATTGTCCGTAGGGAAGGTTCTCTCATAAAGGCCTAGGATGTAAGCTCAAAAATTCCAGTAGATTATTCTTGGCTGTGGGTTTGTGATATGTCTTACTGAGTAATTGGCCTTCAGTTTTTGAGATGACCACATCAAGAAAGACCATTTCATTGCGGTCAAAAGCATGTGTGAACCTAAGATTAGGGTCACATGAGTTGATCCATTGAAGGAACTCTTGTAAGATTTGTTCCGGTACTTGCCAAATTACCAAGACTTCGTCAATATACCTTTTCCGAAAGAAAATAAAGGATGAAAAGGGATTACTTGCCACCAAAATATATTTTTGTTCAAAATCATGTACATAGAGGCCTGCTACGCTTGGGGCGAAGGTACTGCCCATCGAAGTCCCTGTTGTTTGCAGGAACAGGTCCTCTTTGTACTTAAAGAAATTTTGATTTAGTGCCAAGGTCACACAATCAAAGATTAACTTTTTTTTGGTCTTGTAGTTCCATGTGGCCTTATCCAGAGCCTCACCAGGTATCTTAATTGTATCATCCTGTGGGAAACTGGTGTACAGGCTCTCGATGTCTAATGACACCAGTCCTCATCCCATGTTCGATTTTGTAAGAGTGCTAGGAGGCTCTTGGGGTCCTTAAGGTAAGTGCATGTTTTTTGTATCAAGAGTTTAAGAAAGAAATAGCAAAAACGCGATAGTGCGTGGTGGGTGACTCTGGGATATATGGTAGCCAAGCGTGATATTGCTCAACTGTGGGGATCCCAGAGGCCCCCGACGGTCTCGGCCTGGAAAGAACACATGGACTGGTGCATGTTTCGCGAAAAAGTGGTGTATGTGGCGAGGGGTAAGCCTGGGACATGGGTGAAAGTATGGGGCCCCTGGAACGCCTACCGAGGGGGTATCTGCGCGCCACCGCTGCTGCCTGATCCCTCGCCAGCCCCATCCCCTTAGCCGACTCATTCCCCCGCTGCCGGGCATTGGGTTCCCCCAGTCCTCGCTTTGCTCACTTCCCCCTCTTCACACTTCTGTGTATAGTTGGGATCCCCCCTCTTGGGGAGCACGTGCTGCTATTTTTGATTGTGGGTTGCCTTGTGGGTGTGGTTTTAATTTTTGTTGTTCTTAATTTAAAATGAAACCGCATAATGGGGCCTGGATGATGTGGTTTTCGACATGGTTATCTATTGAGAAATGCTCCTCCTGTAATACCACGTGTTCCATGAATATATGTTGTATGTTCCTACTATTGCTAGCGGCCGGCCGGAAGGTTGTGGGCCCATACTTGTATACTTTTAAGACCTGTAATAAACGGTTTAAAAAAATAAAAAAAAATTAAAAAAAAACGCGATAGTGGCTCCAAGAGTGACTCAATCCCTGAGACGATAGGGCGTCCCAGAGGAGGAGTTCTATTATGGTGCGTTTTTGGTAAAGTGTAGACGTATGGGATAATCCCATCTCCTGTCGTCAAGAATTCAGCTTCGTGTTTAGAGATATGGCCATTTGATACTGCACCATCAACCAAGTCAGAAATGTTTGTCCCCTAAGATGTGAGGAAGGGACAGTATTGAGAGGGGTATAGTTCTTACAGTCATCGAGGAGGCATCTACATTCGATGTCATAATCCGCCACATACTGTATAACAGGACCCCCGCCCTTATCTGCTGGTTTTATCACAATAGTGGTGTTGAATTGTAAGGATTGGAGGGCGTTGAACTCATCTGCGCTAAGGTTCTTGAACATCCCTATCTCTTCAAAGTTCTCGATGTCATTAAATACTGCCTGTTCAAAGGTCAGTATTTCCACAGGCACTGTGTGTGGTGGTGGGTTGAAAGTGGATTTTAATCTTAAGCTTGTTTCCCCTACAGGGCTGGGGTCAACAGATGGTCCTTGATTCTCAAAATAGGCTCCTAATTGGGGCTTCCTAAAAAACTCGGAGAGCTCACAGTGTAACCGGAATTTATCCAATCGGGCCGTGGGTACATAACCAAGACCTTTTTTGAGCACCTTCACTTCCATTGGGCTAAGGATCAATACAGATAGGTTGGTGATTAAACTCTCTGGTTGCTGGTCCCGGCTTGTTGATCCTGGGACTTGCTGCGGGTGTTGTTCCCCACTGTATCCTCCTGTTCCCAATTGATTTGGTTGGTCCCGCTTCTCTTCCCTCTTCCCCTTCGGCTATGTGTTTTGTGGGAAGGGTTGGACTTGCATAAAGGCTGGGTTCCAGCCCATCATAGGAAACTGGGGGTGTTGAAACTGATTTGGAAAACCCCCTCTCCCGGGTGTTGGAAAAGTCGGCTAGGGTTTCTGGTGATAGTGTTGTCTATTCCTACCCCTGCCTCTTTGTCTGAATTTGTAGTTACCCCCACTAGAGCTGCTGTTTGTAGATCTGTCATCGTCAGAGGCATCTGAGTTATTGGAGTTTCTTGATGGTGCTACAAATTCCGGATCTGCATAGGGGTAAACCTTATTGAACGCAAACCGCTAAAAGTCTTTCCGGAATTTTTATACTTTCGATTGTGTTAAATTTTCTATGTATTCATATAACTCTTTGTTCAGTTCGTCTAATTTCTTTTTGTAGCCTGTTAGTGTGGTCTTGATATGGGTCTCCGTGAGTTGTAATTCTACCATCATTGCGTTGGACAGTCTTAATGCTGTCTTAATAATCAGAACTAGCCAGTCACGGGTACAGTGCCAAGCGATCTGGGCCCATTCTTTTCGAAACACAGCATCATCTAAAAAGATTCGAGGGGCATTGGTTACCAATAGACCTCATGGTGCTGTGTTATTTCGTAGGTACTCAGTTAGGAAAGTACCATGCAGGATGGTCTGGATTCAGTTACGCTTTTGGTCCGTCAATTTCTCCCATTCGGTGGTCTGGGAGATAGCCAGGGCTATGGACCGATCTGTAAACAAAGGGGGACCTGCCAAGGTGGCATCCACCTCTGCTTCAGAAAAAGTTAGCTCTAAATTCTCCATTGTGCTGCCAAGGTGATAGTCAGAGGTTCATAGCGTTTCAAAGATAAATAAATCTCTCGCAGCTGTGCGCTGCCTAAATATATTTAATTAACAAGAGAGAGAGGGAAAATGGAGCCACTCTTGGTCCCCCTACTACTCAGTAATTAAACAACAAAAGAGTGAAGGCAAAGAATCGTGAGCCAGTAAGAGAGGTAAAAGAAGTCACTCTTATTTTATAAAAGAACCCTCACTCACCAACCTAGTTGGTGACATGCTTCATCATAGGGTTCCCACCAGAGAGGCCGAATGCCCCTCAGGTGTGCTATGACGCCTGGTTACAGCGGAGCAGGTTATTTTTCGTGAGTGTGAACGTAATGTGAATATGTAACCAAGTTTATTATCAACCATCCAAACTCAAGGCAATAGAAGTGGTCAATATTTCCAATGTAAACCATGGCGATGTGTAAGATCTGGAACAATAAACAGTAATTATGTTTATCTTCTAAATGTAAACATATAATGAAGTATAATACACCCATAGGCAACCAACACTTCAACCAGGAAGTGTTAGCAGCAATTTTGGGGCTCAGACTCAGCTGAGTTCCCCACAAAAGCGGCAATTAAAGAAAATGGGAAAGGGTAGGCCTGGTGGTGGGGTCTCCCAGATACCCTGCCAGGGGAAAAAAATGTTTTTCGGCCAAAATCACGGCAAGAATGAAAACAAAAACAAAACAAAAAAACATGGTTTCCAGTGCTTGGTTTACTTCAACCCCTGGATGGGCCAGGCCCCGGGGGTAAGCGTAAATTAAACAAAAGGGAAGGGGGAACTTGTGAACCCCTCCCCAAGGGCAGTTGAAGCCCCAGAGACCACTTCCTTCCTAAGGTGTCATTTTAAAATTAATTGGAGGTGCGCTGTTCAATACATGGCCTTTAAAGGCCCTAGGGACCCCCCTCCAATGTTTAAAATTGACCCAGTGACCGCCACCTCCTTGGAGCACAAAACTAGTTACAAAGGAGGGCAGTGCAGCCCCACTCCCACACTGTTTTAAGCCGGGGGACCACCACCTCCCTGTGACTGGCCCTTTGTAAACTAAAGGAGGGAGGCCGTGTGCACCCCCGCTCCTGGAGCCTTTAATTGCACTGGGGTCCATGACCCTCCAGGGCTGCTTCCCTATCTCCAAAGGTGCCCACCCTCGGGAGATAGCAGTTTGCTTTCTCTTAGCGGGAAGTTTGACAACTCCCATCAAGCGAAAACAAACTACAACTCCACTCCAAGGTAGCGGGAGCAGGAAAATAGCTCCCGCCCCCTGGGAGCTGACTTTTCATCTGTTTTCCTGTCCATTGTCAAGCGGGCAGTAAAACAGATGAAAAAATTGCGGGTACTGATGACATCTCAAATGATATCTCAAATGACATCTTTCACTGAACCCCTCATACACCTATACAACCACTCACCCACACAACCACTCATACACCCATACTACCATTCACACATCCATTTATACAACCATACAACCACTCACACACCAACTTACAGACCCATACAACAACTCACACACCCATGCACCCACTCACACATCCACTCACACAGCTACTCTGACACCTACTCCCTTACCCATACAACCACTCCCACACCCATACAACTACTCACACACCCATACAACCACTCACACACCCACCTGCACAACCACTCACACAACCACTCACACACTCATGCAACCACTCACACACCCTCTCACACAGCTACTCTGACACCTACTTACACACCCATGCAACCACTCACACACCCATACAATCACTCTCACACTCATAAAACCACTCAAACACCCATACAGCCGATCACACAACCACTCACAGGCCCATACAGCCTCTCACATACCCATTGACAGACCTATACAGCCACTCAAAAACCCAGTGACAGTTCAGTACAGCCACGCACACACCCAATTACACAACCATACAGCCACTTAGACACCCACTCATACACTGATGCACAGTCACAAAGCCATTCAGATGAAATCTGTTAGAAACAGTATCACTCAGTAGTAGTTCAGAAAGTATAGTAATTCAACATATGCTGTAGCTTAGTATATATCTTTAAGTCTCAGAAATGTTTACGAAACACATGCACTGAATGATGTCATCAGTGATTTCATCAGTGATGTAATTTGAGATGTCATCATTGATGTCATCAGTGATGTCACTTACCATGTCACGAGTGATGTAATATGTGAGATCATAAGCAATGCATTGCAGGGAAGTAAGTTATAATTAGCTCAGGTAACTATAACGCTGAATTTCACTGATTTTATGCGAGTTAAATATCAGCCTAACTATAACATCCCTTTAACCTTTGGTTTTTTCAGTGAATATTTATGTATTTATATATATACACACACATACAAAAAAAGTTATGTAAAAACTTTAAGCAGACTGAATTAAACAGTGTTGATGTCTGTGGAAGGGGGTAGTAGTATTTTCAACCACTCAAGTTCTATTCATGCCACTTTCTTCTGCAGTCTCTCATTCAAGCACACCCTTTTCTCTTCATATATTTCTGAAACACTCCATGTGTGTATATCACACCTCATCTCTTTCCTCTTCAGCATCCTCTTTCCTGCACCAACTTCCTTGCGTCTCCTTCGCCACCCAAACACACAGACACACTGCACCAACTCACCTGTTAGCACTGTATTTTCTTTACCTTTTGCCATTTTAGTATTTTAACAGCTGTGTACCTCCGTCACACCCTTTCACATAAACGCTCAATTATAATTAGCACACTTGAACATTGCTCTGTGCACCCTACAGAGAGGCCAAATATTGGATGAGCATGTATTATGAACCCCTTTACCATCCACTGTTGGGCACTGGCTTCAGCCTGAACTCTACAGCTCTCAATCGTGGCCCGTTACACACACCCTACACAGTACAATATGTCAAGTTTTAGATTAATTGTATAGGTCTAAAAAAGAGGTGTGCATCCCGCTACTCATGTTTGCACCGTTACACACACACACCACAACCTGAACTCACAGGCAGGAAAAGGAGACCCTTTTGACACTCTTGACTATACATGTCTAATATATAACATTAAAAAACTACAAAAACACATCATCATGGTAAAATAAACACACTTAGGGAATGCAAGATATGTAATACCAGAGATGGAAACAGGAACAGCATCACAGTTCCCAGGCTGAGAAGACAGTGTCTTTTATCAGCTGCGGCTGACGTCCAGTGGTGTGGCACAAGATGGATGGGGGGGGAGGACAGTTACAAATAGGCTACTGGTCCCACATTGCCCTTCCCCAGCCCCCAGTGATGCTACTATTCAATGGACATATGTAGGGTGAAATATCAGTCAACAGCATGCTGGCATTCATGTATTTGAATTGACTTTTAAACGGGATAATTGAATATGACAGCATTGTTCGAAATGTTTAACATGTTTTGCCATGTGCCCACAAGTGTTCTGCAGCGCCTTCAGCCAGTTCTGGTATTTCGGCATCTGTTCTCTGTTTACCATTGAAATTGTGGTAGCAAAAATCCAAGCCTCTTTAATGTTTTTGGCTAATTTTGTCTCCTCTGTTTACAATGCATTTTTGATTCCACGTTCATTATCTATTGTATGAAAAAGTGAAACGGAACATTGTTTTTGGACTATTCTTTAAACTCACCACCAATCATGTGATTCCCACTGAAATGGTTGTCGGTTGCATTGCCTTACAGTACAAATATTGTCTGTGGTGAATTGATGGACAATAATGCTATGATGGTTAGGGAATGTGCCTTTGAGCCACTTTGAAATTCTTCAGCTTGCTTGCAGTATACAACATTTTGTGGAATATATCCTGCTTCCATGACCCCAAACTCCCCTGGAAAACCTTCAGATGGCTTCCACTCAACAGCCCTCAAGCCATCAACCAAAGAACTTATCCCGTGCAAGCTGGACTATGGTAATGCAGTGTAAGTCGGAATCTTCGCACAACTCAATAAGAGACACCAGGGTATCCAGAACACAGTGGCCAGACTCACACTCAACCTCGCACCCACATATTCTTACATCAAAAAGACCTCCATTGGCTCCCCATTCACAAATGTCCCCTTTTCAAACTACTGACAGACATACACAAATCAGTGCACAATTAAGGGCCGACGTACCTGAACAGCCGAATCAGCTTCCAAACCCCAACCAGAAATCTTTGCCCTGCCAGCCTACTGCTCACCCATGTTCCCCGCATCACCGAACCGGAGCCGGTGCCTGCACTTTCTCGTACCTGGCTCCTCAAATCTGGAGTTACCTTGTCTTGCACGCCTCTTCCTCTTCACATTGGACCTGCAAGCTCAGTTTTCGAATTCCCCAAAAATCTGAAAATCTGGCTCGTTCAATAGGCCCCAGCCAGCACAGAACCCCCTTTCTCCAGGCACCAGGAACCCTCCTGAATGACACGTGCCCATTACAAGTACAAAAGTCACGTGAGTCATAATAACATTAATTTACGCAGGGGGAGGCAGTATAAAATGTAAGGCCACTGCCTAGTGGGGGGGGGGGGGGTAGCAATTCTGCGCATGCGTGGTCACATTCCTGCATCCTTTAACAATGCTCTCAAATACTCTTCCAGCGTCGGTGTGAGAGCTGCAGTGCCCTGTCGGAAACCTTTGGTTCGTGTAATGTATTCCTCATTATTGGACTCGTGCTATTAGTCCTTTTCAATGACACGAGGAACAATGAGCCTACCAGAGCTGGGTCTGAACGTTTAAAAGATTTCTAAGATGCGAACAGCGTTGTCTCTTCTCCGTATTGCCTTTATGTAAAATTAAATTCAAATGTGAACAAACATCACTGATTACTTCACCTATTACCTGCGATTGTGCTTACAAGTACGTCATCCAGAAATGCCCATAAAGCCGCCTTTAGCTCTAAATTTGCTAATGTAAAACATCCACTATAATAGCATAATTCTGTGTTTGCGAATGCTTTTTTTCACATGCACTTTAGTAATCGTGATTCTAAGAATCAGCATTATGAATTTACATGTGAAAAGAGTATATTTTCAGTACTTCAGATAATTCAAGTTTGCAATATAGTTTGCTAATCAGACCCACGATTTTTTTTCTCTGACGTAACTCAGGTACTTTTCAAAACAGTCAGTCTCCAACAGTCTCAATCCTGTTGCGCACTTTGAGCACAATGTCTTCACTCACTTAGAGAGATGAGTTTCTTTTTAGGTCTCGCCTGAGCCAGCGCTTTAGCACTGCTCTGGCGAGAGCTATAGAAAACGGGGATTTGGAAGTGCAAACGAGTGCTTTTCAGGCCCCCAACTACAGTGCATGTGCGCCGGGCGCGCATCATTTGGCAGCCTGCGTGTACATTTCGCGGGCGCTTTGATGTTCTCAGTGAGCCGCGCGGCCACTGCGAACATCAAAGCGCCCGCGAAATGATTACTTTCACTTTAGCGGCCGCACAAGTGAAACATACCCTCTAATTCTTCTTTGGGCCACACCTAACCAACCCTTTCATCCTTACAATCTAACGTTCGCACCTACTTGGCAGACAAGGGAACATTAGCACCCCATCTCTACCTCACGTACATGTTTTTTTAACTAAGGCCATGTGCTATACTTTTGTGATTTAAAATAGGGTTCCCTTTTTTAAAAACTATTTCGGAACTTAAATGGAACAGAACAAGCTTTTGTAATTACTTCTTGATCCAATGCCATACCTAGACATCGCCAACTCTAAAAGTTTCACTACTTTCGCTGCAAACAAACACGGTAAGTTTTTTAAATTACAGAGCTACATCTCCAATTTGTGCCGTTTTTAAGGTTGCCTAAGTACTTATCCGAATTGTGAAACAATACCTTTTAATATAATTCCTTAAACATCTTTTTTTGCTTTGCTTATAATATGTTCTTTTTACAAAATGGTAGCTTATTGCTTATACATCGCGTTTGCTTATTTGTTCATCAGTAGAGCTAACAACTGGCAACGTATAGTCTTTTTCCTAAAAACAAAGCTTTGTATGTATCATAATCACTTGCCTATGGACTGGATTTTAACTATACAGTTACGTTAACTAATAATCTTTTTGGGAACGGAAACTGTACGTAACATCTAACACATTAAAATATATATAATACGCTTAGGTATTTTTAGATATATACGCACAATAGTAAAGTAGACACAAGCGTTAATGAGGCACAGAGTATTTGCAGCTACAACGTTCTAGAAGCGCGCCAGAATTAGCGCCCCTGATGCTCTTACTTATTTATTACATTAATTTAACGCAAAACAAAAGGGAGTCTTTTACAGCCACCTTCTCTAACATGCAAGCCGTCTCCTACCACCCTTAATATGTGTTAGACATAACTGACACCAACACCTGCACACTGCAATGTCTGTAGGGGTGTCACTGGTACTTTAGAGTACATCTCTTTTATATTAACTTTAAGTACACCTTGCTTGAAGGTCACTTGAGTTCCCTTGCTGTATGTGTGCTTTTTAGTATAGTCCTACTCTATGCATTTCACAGCATCCTATATCCCTCCGCCCACACGTATTTATTTATTAAATAAGTTTGCACAGTGGACAAGCTGCTGCTTTCTCGGCCATGTAATGCTTATCCCACCACCCTCCGTAACATGTGTTTCACATAACTAGCACCATCCCTGATGCGCTACAATGTCTGTGGGCAATTTCTGGTGTTCCCAGTGTGCATCTCTCCTTTCCTAACTGTGCCTGCACCTCCCTGCAGTTTACTTAAGTGCACTTCCTGTGTGTGCGTTTTTTAGTGCAGTTCAATACTACGTACTCCACGGCCTCCTAATATGTGCCCAGCTGCAATTAATTATTTATTAAAAGCCTTTGCTGCACGTGGGAAAAGAAGTGTTTTACAACTGTCTTTTCTGTAAATGCAAGTTTATCACACCAACTTACATAATATGTGTTACACATAACTGCGATTAACACAGGCGCGCTGCAATGTCTATGGCCGGTCTCTAGGGTTCCCAGTGTGCATTTCTCCTCACTTAATTATAAGTGCACCTCACCACTATTCACTTAAGTACGCTTCCTGTATGTGCACTTCGGTAGATGTGCACTTGGTGTGGTATAATTCTACGTACTTCCCAGCTTTTACTGTTTTGCTTTTAGAATACTTTTTTGGGGGAAGGCCAGTATAGTATTGCTTATTGTATCGCGCTTGCTTATGTGTTGCTCAGTTCAGTTAATAATTGTCAATGTATAGTTTACAATGCGGACAACTACGCTTTATATGTATAGTTTTAGCAGAAACTTGCCTAGGTACTATACATTCACTATAAGGTTATGGTAAATAATAATCTTTTTCTTTTACAGAAACTGTTGTGTAACTTTTAACTCATTGTAATTATATTTTGCGCTTAAGGCTTTTTTAATATGTACACACACCAGTCAAGAACACGCAAGCATTAATAGGACAAAGTCTTTGCAAATGGAACGTAATATAAGCGGACTAAAATTCCCGACCCGGCCGCATTTAGTAATTTATTACAATAATTCACCACGCGGGGCAAAGGGAGCCTTTTAGAGACGCCTTCTCCAAACATGCAATACTTCTCACACCACTAGACAAACATATGTTCCACAGAAATGGCACCATCCCAGATGTGCTGCAATGTCTGTAGGGATGTCTCTAGTGTTTTCAAAGCATCTCTCCTTCTTTAAGTGTAACTGCACCTTGCCTGCAGTTAGCTTCAGTGCGCTTCCTGTATGTTTACTTTTATCAAACTCGCACTAATTTATTTATTACATTAATTTGCTATACTGAGCAATGTGAGCGTTTTAGAACCGCCTTCTCCGGCCATTCACACATTCTCACAGTAACCTGCATAACATGTGTTACATATAACTGGCACCATCCCAAGCGCGCTGCGTTGTCTGTGGGCAGTCTCTGGTGTTTTCAGTGTGCATCTCTTCACTATTGACTGTAAGTGCAACTCGCCTGCAATTCTCTTCAGAGTACTCCCTGTATGTGCACTTTTTAGTGTAATATAAACCTACGTACTTCACGGCCTCCTAATATACACCCTGCCGGGATTAACTTTTTATTAAAATATTATGTCGCGTGGAGCAAAAGGTACATTTTACCACCACCTTTTGGGACATACAAGCCTTATTGCACTGACCTGCGTGCCATGTGTTTATATAACTAGCACCATCCCAGACGTGCTGCAATGTTTGTAACGGCGTCTTTGGAATTCCCAATGTGCATCCTTTCTATGTTACCTGTAAGCGCACCCCACATGCAGTTTACTACACTACGCTTCTTGTATGTACACTTTTTACTGTAGCCCAATCTACGCACTGCACAGCCTCCTAATATGCATCCGGACGCACTTATTTATTTACTAAAATGCTTTGCGACACTGAAATGAAAACTTTTTACAGCCACCGTTTCCAAACATGCAAGCCTTATTGCACCAACCTACATAAAGTGTTACACATGAATAGCACCATACAACCACACTGCAATGTCTGTAGGTGCATCTCTAATGTTTCCAGTGTGTACCTCTCCTCCATTGGCTATCATTGCACCTCGTCTGCAGTTCACTTGTGTGCTCTTCCTGTATATGCACTTTATACTGTAGTATAATCCTACACACTTCACGGCTTATTAACATGCATCCAGGCGTAATTAATTATTGTTTACATTGCTTTGCCGCGCAAAACAAAAGGAGCGTTTTGAATCCTCCTTTACCAGCATTGCAAGTCTTATCGCATCAGCCTGTGTTACACATAATTTGCACCATCCCACGCATGCTACAATTTCTAAGAGCAGCCTCTGGTGTTCCTGGTGTGCATCTCTTCTCTGTTCACTGTCAGTGCACATCGCTTGCAGTTCACTTTAGTGCGCTTTCTTTATGTACACTTTTTAGTGTAGTCTAAACATACACACTTCAAGGCCTCCTAAAATGCACACTGCCGCCGTTATTTATTTAATCCCTTACTTTTTCGCACGCCTTCTCTGGACATGGAACTTTTATAACATCAACTTGCATAATATGTGTTACACATAATTGGCACCATCGCAGGCGTGCTACAATTTATATGGACAGACTCTCATGTTTCTTAATGTGCATCTTTTCAGTGTTGACTATAAGTGCACTTCACGTGCGGGACACTTAATATGCTTCCTATATGTACACTTTTTAGTGGAGTCTAAACTTACGCACTTCACAGCCTACTTACACGCGCACTGCCGCCCTTATTTATTTATTACATCAATTTTCCGTACAGAACAAGCAAAGCATTTGAAAGTTAATTTTTCCGGACATGCAAGCCTTATCACACCCTCCTGCAAAACATGTTTTACGCAAAACTCATCAACCCAGGAGCGCTGCAATGTTTGTGGGCTGTCTTTGGTGTTCACACTGTGCATTTCTCTACCGTTAACTATAAGTGCACCTCCACTGCAGTTCACTTCAGTGCACTTCCTGTATGTGCACTTTTTAGCCTACGCACTACATACTCCTAATATACAAACTAGCTTTCGCGCTGTGCCTGTACATGCTACTACCATAGCTTGTATAAGCGCCAGCCTTCAACATGTTGCGGATTAAACATCGAAGTGGTGCCTTCCCTTATTTAGACATTTTGGTCCAGCAGCTACTTTAACCGCACTGCTGGCTTCTTTTATTTCTGAGGCCCACCTTCTTCCTTACAGTTGGCTAGGCTACAGTGTAAGCTCGTACAGTTAGTGTTAATTTCTTTATATACAGGAATAGAATACTGCATGCATTTAAAATAGTGACTACACTTACAGGCTCATATACATCATTGTTTCACACACACGCTACTTTGAAGAGCACTTTGCATTACTTTTTAATTTGCGCACTAAATGTCACTGCGCTTGCAAGTGTGAGATCGATATCACTGTAGATATAGGTGTGATATCACTATTACTGCAGATGTAAGTGTGGAATATCTATTATAGCAAATATTGGTGTGAGATTGCCATCACTGCAGATATTGGTGTGAGATCACTATTGCTGCAGATATAGGCCTGACATCACTATCACTGCAAATATAGGTGTCAAATCACAACAAGCATTGGCATAGCCAATAGGTCTCGCCTTTGGGACCTTATAAGTGTTTAGTCATGCAAAAGTTGCATAACTAAATACTTATAAGGTCCCAAAAGCGAGACCTATTGGCTATGCCAATGCTTGTTCACCATGCGCACTAAAGTTAAGACCCCCTTCATGTATGATATGGTGTAAAAAATGAGAGCCGCGCTTAAGTCTGTCACTATCCCAAATGCACTGCAGGCTCTAACCCTACGGACAGTATTTACTGAGGAAAGCAGTTCAAAGTTGCAGGGATAAACCATCAATGGGATATAAACCGTCTGCTGTTATAAAGGTACAGCACAGGTCGAAACACAGCTGAACTCGCCTTATTTTGAGACGCAAACAGGCTACTAAGTATTTCTGTTATTCTGGTTCACTGTGGAAGGTTGTATTTGCCTTAGAAATTTTTATCAAAAAAATACTTACTACAGAAGAAATAAATTTGAAAAAAAGTTCATTTTCTGCTTGCAGTCTTGTCTTGTTACCTGCAGCGCAGGAGTGATGCTAAGCATTTGCGCGCCAAAACTGTTTTTGCTTTGTTGCATACCCTTGGTTGATCAAACGTGTGCTGCTAACTTCCCAATTTTCATTAATTATATCTAACTCTTTCCAGCCTTCATCACAGACGCAGAATTGACCATTCATGACACCGTAGGTCTTGGAAAGCTGGGCACTCAGGCAGAGAAGGACCGACGGCTAAAGAAAAAGTGAGTAAATCTGATATTCAATTAAAATACATATGTTTTCCTTTTCTTCTTCGAGACACACTATGGCTCCTCTTGAGTTATCCCGCTGTGACTATAGACCGGAATATTGTATTAGTGTTGAAACACAAGGTTTTCACGATACTCTTCATTTTGTTGCTATCTTGTAAAATGTGTTTTTCCTACAAAACAGAACTATTTTGAATCAAAACACGTGACAGTGAACAGCTCAAGGGTATCAATGACCTATCGGGCTGTAGCTGTGTTTTGTTATCAGTCCCTTTGGTATACATGCCTATTTAGAATAGCAGTGCACACGGGCACTTTATCTTTTTGTACGTGCATGCATTTTTTAAGCTGGCTATATTAAGATTAACATGTCTTTAATGACCACAATGTTGAATGAAAAAAGACTGTGAGTTAAGCAAGGACAATAGCGTGCTTGGTCTAGGTGAAAAAAAGGCAGACGTTCGCTGAACCACATCATATACAACTGCAATGGTGAAAAGACTCAATCCAAACATGGGGCCAAAGGGGTTTTTGGCATTCTCTTTAAACACTAGGAAATGCAACAGTACACTTGATCTTCCAGCTGCAGATGGTCGTTGTTCGAACCAGCACTGTCTGGTTGGCCGAAGGGTTGCCCCAGCCAGGCAGAAGGCACAGCTCCCATCAAAGGCAGGTGATTGCACACACTGTTCACCTCGTGCTCACCCATGGGTAGCTTGGCACTGAGCAGTCAGGCTTACTTCAGACACAATGTGTAAACCAAGAGCACAGCACACGCACAAAGTAAATATTCCATACGACACAAAAGAGAGACTTCACACAACGTCGAGAAATGTTGTTTACTCACACACATTAAACAATGCAACATAATATCATGGAATCCTGGGCATAAATCACACTTGGCATTATTACTAGCAGTACAAGGCCCAATTTGTGTTGAGCAAATCACGATAATATGCACACATGGGAAAGGTCCTATTCTAATCTTCAACACAGCACCCTTTGCGGTGCAACACATTGTCAGCACCACAGAATCACAATCCTAATAATGCCATTTCACACGGCTATAGGGTACACCCTGGGCTACAATGATATCAGTAATATGCACATACACAGAATTATAATACCTTTAGCAGCACCACTGGCCAAGGCAACACGTGTAAACCCACTGTTGAGAGGTAAAGTGCTTTTGGCATGAGAACAACGTGTACAGCCGACCAGTGTCATGAAGCACAGGCAGCTCACAGACTGTTTCTTCTGCGTATTCACACTCACTTTGCACCCCTATGGGATGCGACAGGTACCTGCCTTGTCTGCATGGGTACTTTCACACACACACGCACACGACACCCTAATGCTGTGCCACTGATACCAAACAGGTCAATAGGTAGCATTCTGCTGACCCCATGGCTCCAATCTCCCGCCACCTTCTAATTCATCCCCACTGTTCCAGACACCATGGATGGAAGTTCACCAGCCCCTCCCTTTGGACATTAGGCCACTCATAGCTGAAGTCACACCTCGTCTGGATCCCTGGAAGGCAGGTGGGGATAGACAGTAAGCATAAACAAGAGGTAGACGTAAACAAAGGGGGTCTTGGTGCCTGCCACTCAGGAAGTTCACCAACAAGTTGTGAAGCAGAAACAGGCCAAGAGAAACAATTTGTTACAAACAGGGGTCCACCATGGTCTTCTGGCACCAGCACAGTTCTGTGAAGTGCAGGGGGGTCACGCAGTCTGTTGACCTGCTCCGAAGCCTCCTTGGAAGCATCCCTCCAACCTAGTAAACTCCTCTCACTCCTACCTGGCCCCACAAAGTGTTCGTGATGGCCAGTTGGGGAGAAGGCAGTTGGTTCACCATGATGTGGCCAGTAAGGGAACAAGCAGTGAATGGGGAACAAAACACAGGGGACCTGTTGGCTTGAGGAGGCACCCCATCTGGTACATATTGATCCTGGTTGTGTCCCGGCAATCCAGGCACAGGGTCTGGTGCACAAAGAGGGGAGTCGCACCAGACACTTCAGGTTACACAAAGTAGAGCTGCAATTCCGCACCTCCCTAGAAATGAGTCACTATGTCTGGTACACCTTGATGTTGATTACACCAGACAATTCCGGTCTCACACACATGCGCAAGTTCAGCAATGCCTCACAAGGTAGAATGAGACTCTGCAATGGTTGCATTCCCCACCTCCGAGGGTTGCAACCTGTGAATCGGACACCACACAAAATGAGCATGCAGTTGGCGTGGCGCATGAGAGAAATGCGACACAGTCGATAAAGCGGATCCTGCAACTGGTAAATCCGCTCCCCACCAACATGATGCTTATGCGTGCTGAGGTCCCTGCAGTACAGGAACCACTCCGCCGTAGATGCAGACAACTTCTTGAGCTCCGTACTAGGCACTTCGTTCTCCAGGCACGATTCTATAGTTTCAAGCTTACAATGGTCTGTCTAACAGGTGATGTGGGCACTTAGAGGGAAACACTCTCCAGATGTCACCATTAGATGGTGTGGGCCCCTTGTAGGAGATCTTTGATATCCCCGAGAACTCTGAGAGAACAGGAGACCAGCCAACTGGTCCTTGGGATCCCACTTCAGGGTGCCACACATCAGCAGTTTGTTGGCAGCGGCCGGCCACTATTCAGGAAGGCACACCGTCCTTTCCATGGGCAGTGATCCTCCATGTACACAACAGAGTCCTCTGGCAGTGTGCATCACGCAGACCAGGTTCTCTGGTCTGGCGCCCTCACAAGCAGATCTCTCCTCTCTTTGGGGTAGCACTGACTAGTCATACCCTATTGGACCTTTGAAGTTGGGGGAAGGTTCAAAGGGCATTCCTTTGAACCACAGATGTGTATCCTAAATTTCCCGCAGTACAGTGGGAAAGGGACCGGAGCCTTAGGGCTCCACACGAGAACCAGCAAAACAAGAGAGGAAAAAGCAAGGGAAATGCTACCTGACAAGCATCAGGTCCAACAGTCATGGACTTCTAATGAATCATTCCAATAGCAAGGTGTTTTATGCATACACATATGTGTTGTTATGCTTTACATAGTAGCTGCTCATAAATACGAAGTGTACCTTCTGAATAAGAGTACTATAGGTACTCAAAATGCATGGGAGATGTATACATGTTTGTGGACATCACAATGGTCTGAGATGTAAAATAATGGATGTCATTCACAATGGACATTAAACCTGCGTTTTGGAAACATTTGTTACTAAACACCGGTTGATGACTTGTGTTAGAAATGCACTAGCGCGACGATTTGGATAAACTGCTCTGAACTGCAGTAATAGTCACTGTGCCCAAGGTAACACTGCAACACTGCTTCTGTGGGGCATCTTTCTAGCAATCTGAGACTGCAATCCGCATTCTCAGCTGCATAAGCCATACCACGCTGAAGTACAAGACTTGGTATTTCACTTTAGAAATCATTTAGTGTCCTGTAGATCCTGTAGGATTATCAGGTCATATGTTGGGGCGCAGGGCCAAACGGTTTTTGTAAATATCTGAAGGCGAAATTGCAGAACCCAATGTGTTTGCAGTAGCTGTGTCATGTTTACAAGGACACGCTGTAGCTGATTCAAGTTCCATGTGAGCATCACAGATTTAATTGCAGATTTCAGAAGGTACATGTGCACCTTAAGAGTGTGTTTGTGACTGCACCGAGGATACTTGTGACGCTGTGAATTTGAAAATGTCACTGATCTGGCACTAGATCATACTTCAGAACATGAAAACGTGTGAAATTATGAGTGGGAACAAGAGATGGTATTACATTACTGAACGAGGATTTCACGAATAAACTGTGTCCTAGACAAGAAAAGATAAGGACGGAGTGATGTAGAAATAAAAGTTAGAGCTTACCAGAAAAACATGAAGAACATGGAGAGATATTTATATCAGCTTTAAGGCATGGACCCACGTGGAGGAGTACATTGTGGAGAAAAGAACAGATGCCATAGGAAGGACGGAGGATAAGGTAACATGCAAAAAGTTTGATTTCAGTTCATGCCTTCTTTAGGGGGGGGGGGGGAAGTTCTACAGTTTGTTGGGAGAATTTGTTGAGACATTTATATCTAGCTTTGGGTAGCTGAAAGAACACCAGGACCATGTGAAGTTACAAGAGTGCTCTACAGGTGAGGTACCAGGCATCCTATTTTCTTTTCTTCACAGAATAGAGTTATTTATCTTACAATGTTATGACATGGCCATCATATTTTGAAATGTGTGAGTTTATAACACACAGTAAACTCTTTCTGTTATTATACTATAATCTTATAAGATATAAAACATGTTTTACACAGGACAACCAAGATACAGTATTAGTATATTCTGAATAGGCTGAAAAAGGGTGTCAGTGGCTAGCAGAGGAAGAAAGCAGTGTGAAGGGAGAACAGGAGTGATCAGAAGTGATCAGACTGAGAAACTCTGAAGACCACTAGCCCTCCCACAGACATTAGTAATAGTTAATTCACAATTACATCTTTCAGACTTGAAACATTTTCAAATCTAATTATTTATAACAAAATCGTTATTATTCGTTTAGCTGATACTATTAATAAGTATTAACAATGCCAACAGGTCTGGCTTGTTTTAGGTGTATGTTCATTTTCTTGTGATATGTCTAGATATAATTATAGAATGCTCACGGAGGAGCACTCAAATACGTAGTTACTACTTTGATTTATTTGCGAGAAAGTACCACTCAGAGAGTTATACATTTGACAGACCAATGTCTCTAATATGCACGCTGAAACCACAGAAATGTCTCACATATGCAATCTGAAAACTTGGCAGCTATGACTGTTCACATCACATTCCCTGCCAAGCAGGGTGAAGATAAACAGGTTTAAGCCCAACAAATTCCAGTAACATGGTCTCTTCCATGGCAGCCTGGCTTCCGCTCAGTAGTCACCCAGTAGAAATAATCACGTTTAAGCCGCTACAGCATGATATATCAGCTTTTTTCCCCACCCTGTAGTCTGCCAGTTTGTCTTTTAGGCTGGCATAGTTGCAGGTACAATGCCTCACTTTCGGCACTTTGTGCAGTCCCGTCATCAGGTTATGTTTCCTGCTGGTGGCGGGTCCAATAAAGGTGAGGTACGTTGCCTCATTAATGAAAATGCATGTGAGCAGCTGTCTGCTAGGCCATTTGGAAATTTCAAATGCCGCCTTTGAGTGAGGCAGCCTGCTCAGCATCAGAAGGCACATTAGACAAACACTGAGGTCCCCGAGAAATGTACTCAATGCCGATGCTATCCTTCATGTAAAGAGAGGCATTAGGATTCTGAGGTATGTCGTGCCACAGTTGCCCTGTGTACGAACATGTATTCAAATTGTGTACTTGCCATGCTCAGGGGTGGCAGTTTTGAGGAAAGTTGATTATTCCTGTTGTCCCAGAGGAAGCATATACACAAACACTCATGGGCACATACACTTTACCGTGAATCCATGACCATCTGCCACTATCTTGAAAAAATAATCTAAAAAATAAATTGCTGAATTTTGAAACTGGCCCTTTCTGCAGGGTTATCCTCAGACTTTTTACGTCTTCACTTCTCTGTTTTCTGAACCCGTTTTTGTTGGCTTTTAGGGCTCGGCCGTTTTACAACTGCTAACCAGGGCTAAATAACTTGTGCTCTCTCCCCTAAACATAATAAAATTGGCTTACACCCAACTGGCACATTTAATTTACTTGTAAGTCCCTAGTAAAGTTGTACCACATGTGCCCACGACCTGCAAATGAAATGCTACTAGTGGGCCTGCAGCACTTATTGTGCCACCCACTTAAGTAACCCTTTAAAATATGTCTCAGGGCTGCCATTGCAGTCTGTATGTGCAGTTTTAAATTGCATTTTCAACCCGGCAAAATGAACCTTTTTGCCAGACCCAAACCTTCCTTTTTAATACATACAAGTCACCTCTAGGGTAGGCCCTACACAGCTCAGAGGGCACGGAGCAGTGTATTTAAAAAGTTGGACATATAATTGTTTTACATGTGCTGGTAGTAAAAAACTCTTAACTTACTTTTGCACTACTGCAAATTCTATCTCTCCCATAGGATAACATTGGAGTTACCTTACTACATTTAATAAGCTGTAACTTCCAATTGGGAGCATGTGAACAGGCCAAGTTTGGCGTCTAAAGAATTGTAATCAAAAGCGCTCTTTAATGGTAAAGTTGGATTTTTTATCATAATTCTAAAAATGCCACTTGACGCATCCTTGACACGGGACTCCACAACTCTTCGCAACTAGAATTTAAGGTACTATTCTTCAGCTGGCCTAACTGGGTTCCTGTAGCCTGCACATGCTGCATCACGGTTGGCCTGAACTTATGACTTAGTCCTGGTCTTGTGCGACCAGATATCCACAGTTAGCGCTTTGTGCTTTTTGGCACTATCTTCACTGTAATCTTTAAAATTGCATATCTCCGGTTCTACTGATTGGAGCTTTGCCGTTTTGGTCTTGATTTATTTATTAAAATGTACTCACTGTTTTCTAAACTGGTGTGGGATTTTTCTTGTGTTGTGGTTTCACTTTATTGCTGTTTGAAGTGTTGCACAAATATTTTGCACATGTTCTTTAAGTTAATGCTGACTGCTCTGTCCCAAGCTACCAGAGGGTTGAGCACAGGTTAATTTGGGGTTTGCTTGTGCCTCACCCTGAACAGGGTTGTGGTTCTAGCTTGAGTAGGGTTTCACCTCTCTCTACAAGTAACTCAGTTTAAGAATGTATCTAAGTTGCAAACTGAATTCATCCTAGGGACTTGGAATAAGTACTTAAGATAATGGTCTATCAGCTGTTGTTGGGTTTCGTCCTGGAACCATGCTTTCACTTTTTTCTGTACATGGTTGCTACACATTTAACATGTCTATGCTGATGACATTTATAAGTTTCCTGTGTCTTTTGTATTACTCTTTATCATTTCGCTGGCACATCATGCTTTGGTTCTGGTTAATTTTCTTACTGCTTAATGTCATTAGTTTCTACTGCCCCTCATTCTCTAACTGTTACTCATTCCACCTACTAGTTTTCTCTGCATGTATGTATAACTATGCACAGCGGGTGAAGTAAGTAATGTTGAGAATTATGTAAATCTTTCAGATAAAAAATGAATATCATCGAGTTGGGGTTGCCAGCCTGTGGCAGTAACTTTCTTAGAGTCCAACCTATTCTAAATACTCCTAGCTTCTGCAGATAAGGAAATTAAGGCATAGTAATATCACTAGGGTAACACGTTTTTATTGACTAGAGATAGAGGTGGGCAAGCCAGCTCCGAGCCAGTGGTCTGTCTTAGTTTTTAGAGGCCATGCATGATCCGAACTCTGAAAATATTTGCCATGAAATCATGCAATTAACATCATGTAAAATATGATAACGTCTCTTGAAAATTCACTCAAATGTATTTCTTTAACATGTGGAAGCTTTGACATCAATACATCTCATTATAGTAGCTGCACTGAGAAGTACTTATTAAAAGAGATAGTTTTTAAACATGAACTTAAAACCATTACTATCCCTGTCCCACCTTGGGAAAAAGCCATTAGTGAACTAAGAGGCAATATAATTTTTCATGTGAACCCTGTATGTGGCCCATGGTCTTAGCAACTTCTAGTCTATTTAGTCACTATAGATTTTTGTACAGCTGGTATTCTGAACTCATGTATTCGAAGGGGCTCTCATATGAAATGGTGAAAAAAAGCAGTATCAGTAAAATAAAATATTTCACACACATCTCACAATTCGGTTATGCGTGGAAACTGTGAGTTATCCAGTTTTTCTGGTTTTACTCTGTGTAAATCAGCCACCACACGGGTATCTACTTCTCAGTCCTGTTTAACTAAAATGTTGATGCTTTGTTTTTACCTCTTTGTGAATGAAACATAGAGTGAGGGTCACAGACAGAAGCCGCATGAATGCTCAGCTTGTTATGGACTTGAGGTTCTAATGATACCTTGCACTGAGCCAGAGACAGCTTTCAGTGACACTCTCACCTCTAAGGAGAGAAACATAAGAATGCAGGACGCTGAGTTCCAAGGTCATTGTTTTTGCCTTGTTTCCTTCCCATTCTCTCTCCCATTTCCTAAAAATGGGTGATTTTTCCCATCATATATCAGAACAGGAAGTGACACAGTGCTCAGCCAGGGGCTGGAGGGGTGGGCATGTTCTCCATGCAGGCTGCATTACAGCCTGCATGAAGAATGGGGAAAGTATGCATGACTGGTTTGAGTGGCCCAAGAGGGCCGACCAAACAGTCATTGCGCACTTTGGAGTGGGGAAACCACTCCTCCCCTGTCCTCCTCCGAGAGCAGAGCAGCCATGCCCACCCGCAAAGCAGCAGGACACGAAGCATAAATTGATAACAACGCTAAGTTATTATCATTTTATGCTCCTACTTGCCACTGCTTAGAAGCAGTGGGGCGATGCTCCTCGCCATAGCGGAGGAGCCGCCACTGGGTCTTCAAACTGCAGGCTGGCCTCTCCTTGGCAGAGGCAGGGCTTAATTGATCTTATGAGGCGTGCCAGGCTCCAGACAAGTGGAGCATTTGTTGTGAACCTGGTGGCAGAGACACACACCATTCTTAAAACAGTGCTCTGTTTTTAGTGAAAGAAATCATTGTAGCAGTCAGCCAATCCCTAACGTAGCATCGGTAACGTTTTTTTGTTACTTACGTCCTAGCTGGGAGTAGGCATCAAAATAAATAATTCTCAAATTCCCGTCCCCCATACTTCTGATAAAGGATCACAGTGTGGATACTCACTCTTTTATGCAGACCTGTCTGCCAATAAAAAGTCCGAAATCCTGTCTTTGATTCCATTTTTGAAAAGGATACCTGAACATAAATGCTTGTTGAATATGTTCAAAACTGCCAATAGTATAGGATAACTGTGAGAAACTAGATTTACTGCTCTGGCCCTAAGACCTTCATCACCAGCACCCCCACTTTAAAATGTCACAAGCCGCCACTGGATTGGACAACCATTTCGTTGAAGGGACAGACAGCAGAACAAGAGGCGTCGCGAGACCCAGGTCAGGATATAAGGATCACGAGCCAAGGAGGAACAGGCAGCCTGTCACTAAACACTTGACAGCAGTGGTGGCAGGCGTGGCAGGGTGGGAGTGTGCCGCAGGGGGGAAGTTGCGCAGGGGAATTCACGCAGGGGGAGGGGGGCTTGAATGCCCACCATTAAAAAAAGAAAACTTACCTTGAGCCGGTCCTGCATCTCTGCTCCTGCTCTCCGCTGAACAGGAAGCACAGCTAGGCCCCTCTGACCAATCACAACGCTGTACTTAACCAGGGGCTGGAGGGGTGGGCATGATCTCCATGCGCGCTGTAATGCAGCCTGCATGGAGAACGGTGAAAGTGTGCATGACTGTTTTGGGCGGCACGAGAGGCCTGACCAAACACTTATGGCGCACTTGGGAGTGGGCAAACCTCCCAGAGAACAGCAGCCACGCCCACCCACCCCACCGCAAAGCAGCAAGAAGAATAAAATGCTAATAACGCAAAGTTATTATCATTTTATGTTTCGTGCTTTGCTCTGCTCAAAGGCAGTAGGGTGACGCCCTGCCACCACTGCAGCCAGGTGAGGGGCGCTGCTCTATTACTGAGCTCTGAGGGGACACTGCCAGGCGGTGCTCACTCTCTCTCTTCTGGGGGAGTGCTGCTCCTTTAAAATGCAGCTCGCGGAAGGACGCTAGTGGTGATCCCAGGAGAAGCCAGTCTTGCTGATCCTGCACGGTTTAATAAAAGCAGGAGTCCCATCTTATAACGTTCCCACAGATACGCACAAACGCCGCGCGACTTTACGCGCCATGTTGACAAAAGGCAAAACCTGCAAGAAATTGTAGGGTTCAGTGGCTACCTTGGGGACTAGCGTTTTGAATGCCACTGCCTGAAACCAGCGCTGTCTCGCCCTTCCAAAGATTAAAAGACACTCAATTTTTATTTGAAGTGATATCTTTCTTATTCATTTATGTTCTAGCTACAGGCTACTAGTGTAATTACTGTTTTTAAAAAACACAGGTTCCAGAGGAGAGTGTTGTGAAAATTAATAGTGCGCGATGTTGGGAAAGACAGTGTTACGGTTACATATGTCGGCATACTTTAAACGTACAAAGGGAACGCCAGAAATCCTTAAATGCATATAGACAGGCAGGCAAAGGGAGAAGCCTTTTTAGAAGTACAGCGAGAACTGTATACGTTATTTGCTTTTAGCGGATCTAAGATGGAGGAGAGAGGGTACTGGGTGCAAAAAAAGTGCTGCTCTTCCAACAAATGACTATTAGTCATGCCACCTGTGTTCTCCAGTAGCCAGCTCTGTGGCACCGTAGGTTCTGACAGTACACAGGAGTATTGTGGCAAAACAGGTATTTGTTGTTTAGCAATTCATTCAGTTTAAGCGCCAGAGTGGCAAAACAACTTATCACTGCTTACCTACTGTTTAAGTACCAAAATAGTGCGATTTTCTGGGCTACAAAAGAGAAATAAGGCAGAACACATGGTTGTCGTTTTTTCATTGTACCAGTGGAACAAGTAATACACAAAGTAGTTTTATCATTCAGTGCTTTTGCATTGAAGACGGTTATGCTACTTTTGCTAGACCCAGGCTTAGGTTGGCAGCAGAATAAGGTTCACAAGCATTTTGCTGCTGAACTATACTGATTTGAAGAGGCAGGACACAGTAATGCTAATCCCATACATTAGAAGTACTGGTATAATGCCTCTAGATAGACACCATCTTGGAGAAAATCAAACATGGCATACTTTAAAGCAAATTCTACATGCGTCTTACAATGCACCCTGAGAAACTGATCATAGATGCACTTGCTTCAGTTGGGAGAGGCGCACCTCTGTTTAGACATACAATATATATTGGTGCTTCACATAGCTAAGCTATCTCTCAGTCTACCCTTAGGTCAGGTGCAAGACACCTGAGCTATCCCTCCATTAGGTCGGAGGAGCGCGGCCCCCCATGCCACCAGCCGCAAATAAACCATAATAAAACGGGTTTCTAACCCGTTTTGTTACCGTTTTATTTTAATCCCCCAAAACTCTGATGAGTCTTGGGGGCGGGTCCAGGTGGATGACTCTGGTGGGGGAGTGCTAGTGCACTCCCTTGTCCCTTCACTGCGTATGAGGTGTTTGGTCATCCGTTTCAGGCCGACCAAACACCGCATGCGCAGTGAAGTTTTCTCCAGCCCCGGCTGCGTTGCTGGGGCTGGAGAACGCAGGCACAGGCTCCCAGTCTGCCTGGGAGCGCAAAGTTGTAGCGCTCAGGCCAATCCTGACGCTGCTTTCCTGCAGCATCATGATTGGCTGCAGTGCAGTCTGGGAGCCGTTCCCAGAAGCAGGAAGAGCGGGATGGATCAAACGGCAGATGCGGCGGTGATCAGGTAATTTTGCTGTTGTTGTTTTTTAAAAAATGTTGTCCCCCCCTCCAGCCTCTGGCCCGCCCAACACTTTGGCAGGGTATGGGCCATGATTGCACCCCTCAGATGAGAATGCTCCATCTCCAAAGGATATGACCCACAATCCATCAATTCTTTGAGATTTCTTCTCAAATGTGCCACTAGCCCTGCATTTAGTGCCTGAGGGCACTCACTAAATATATTGTAAACCTATCAATCAGTCAATCATTCAATCCGGATTTGTATAGCGCTGCTTATCACCGGTGAGGGTATCCAGGCATGGGAGGAGCTTCTGCTGAGGTGTTTAGTTGAAGAGCCAGGTTTTCAGGCCTTTCCTGAATTCTTGTATGGTGGGGGCTGTTCATAGGTGCTGTTCATAGGTGAAGGGGGAGGCTGTTCCAGGACTTGGTGGCCAGGTGAGAGAAAGAGCGGCCACCACTCCTGCTCCTGTGGATGTGAGGCGTGTGTTCCATAGAAAGGGATGCAGAGCGTAGTTGTCTGTTGGTCTTGTGGTTGAGTTATGCTGATCCTATGATGTGAAGCGGCTTGTAGGCATGGATGATCATCTTGAACTGGCACGGTTTGCTGACAAGGAGCCAGTGCCTTGAGGTGGTGGGTGATGTGGGTTGATCTCAGGAGGTTGAGGACAAGCCTGACTGCAGTGTTCTGGATAGTCTGGAGTCTGTTGAGTAGTTGTGAGGTGATCCCCGCATAGAGGGCATTGCCATAGTCCGTTGGCTCGTGATGAGGGCCTGGTGCTGGTGGGAAGCCATTTGAAGACTTTCTTAAGGGTGGACAGGGTTGCTTCCTCATCGTGAGCCCACTGTAGAGTATGATGCCAAATTTCCTTGCATGTTCTGTGTGTGCGGGCTGAGTTCTGCTGGCCACCAGAAGTCTTCTCATGGGGAGGTGTTGCTCCCGAATATGAGTCTCTGTTTTCTCGGTGTTTAGTTTGAGGCATCTATTTGCTACCAGTTTGCACTGGCCAGGCATCTGTGGAAGGTTTCTAAGCTGTTGGTGGGGTCTGAAGATGGAGAGGATGAGCTGGGTGTCATCAGCGTTGGAGATGATGCTCATACCGTGGGATCTGACCAAGGTGGCCAAAGGGGCCATGTAGATGTTGAATAGGGTCAGGCTTAGTGAGGATCCTTGTGGGACACTGCATATGATGTTCCTTGGGCCTGAGGTGTGTGGCAGTAGGCAGGCACTTTGGGTTCTTCTGGAGAGGAAATATGTGATCCAGTTGAGAGCATTACCCTGGATTCCCATTTGGTGAAATTCGTATAGGAGTGTGTAGTGGGACACAGTGTCAAAGGCAGCATAGAGGTCGATGAGAATCATGTCAGCTGTTTCTCCCTTATCTAGGAGAGCCCTGATGTTATCCGTTGCTGTGATGAGGGCGGTTTTGATGTTGTGATTTGGGTCCAGTAGGTTGTTGGTTTCTAGGTGAGTGGTGAGTTTGAGGTTTATTGCCTTTTCCAGAACTTTCGCTGGAAGTTCGATGTTAGTTTTTTAGGTCTTTAGGGTCTGCCCTGGGTTTGGTTGTGTTGGTGTCATTGGGGTCATCCAGGTGAAAGTTACGGTCCCCAAGTGAGAGGGAGTCCTTAGAATTGATGACTAGCGGGGTGATGAAATCGAAAATGGCCTTGCAGTAGGTGGGGTGGGGTCCTGGGGGTCTGTATCCAAGGGTGCCTTTGACTGTTGTCTTGCTGTCTGTGTTGATTGGAAAGTTGAGGTGTTCCATGATGAGGGTGGTGCAGTCGGTGGTGTCTGTGCTATTGAGGGAGTCCTTTGGGATGATGGCTGTTCCACCTCCCTGTTTGTTGATGTGATCCCGGTGGATTATCTTGTAGCCGTTATGTGTGGCAGTGGCAATGTCGAGTGTCGATTGTGGGTTGAGCAATATTTCTGTGAGTTAGATGATATCTAGCGTGAGAGACGTGATAGTTTCCCAGATTTTGATGGAGTGCTTGTGGAGTGATCTGGTCCCGATTAGGTGGTAGTGGAGCTGTTCTGTGGTGGTGGAGGTGGGCGGGCGTTCCAGAGCAGTGAGCTTGGCATTGCATTAGAAGAGGCAATAGCAGCAGGAGTAAGGTCCTGCTGTGGATCGGGGGGATGCGAGGCTGCAGTTGTTGTTGCGTTGCCCGGAGTTTGAGACTAGAAGATCAGTGCTGGTGTATGTGTGGATGAGTGTGGGTCCAGGGGTCAGAGCGCGGGGCACGGTCCAGGTGCAGGTGGGCACGCATCTGGCATGCTAGCAGCATGCCTGCTGCATGGCAGTGCGCCAGCGCTGCAGCATCCATTAAGTAGGTTACTCAGGAGGCAGGCGGGGTCAACACGAAGTGGGAGGGAGAGGGGGGCATGATGGACTGCCTGGGAGGAAAAGAAGTAGAAAAATGAGAGATTGATGGGGAGAGAGAATGATTAGCGGAGCCTGTAGGAGAAAGCTGAGTTTAGTGGAAGTTAAAAAAGTGGTTAAAGGCTTGAAAAAGCTAATTTAGTGGGGTAGCAAAACGTTTGATGGAGAGAAGGCGAACAGGTTATAAATGAATGATAAAAATTGTAACGCTGTGTAGACAGGCGGGAGAGAACATGCTAGAATCGATGGGTTTCACGGAGGCAAAAGCGAGTTGAAGACATAGGAAACAAGCATTTGCAATGCAATAGGTCTCGCATTTGCAAGAGTTTGAGCTATTGGCATTGTAAATGACAATGCCTTATATTGAGCTGTTTTGATAATTAACACATAAATAAAAGGCATTGTCACTTACAATGCCAATAGCTCAAGCTCTTGTAAATGTGTTACTGCAAACCCTCACAAAAAAAGAGCATGCATTATGATATAGGAGACCGTCACAGACAAACAGCCTGGTACAGAACATCTGCTCACAGAAACAACATACAGCATGTTATAGGACAGGGTGATAGAGAAGACCCTCCCACACAAACAGCACACAACATGCGATAAGAAACTCATACACAAAGAGAATAGTGTATGGTACAGTAGATCTTCACTCACAAACAGCATACCACATGATATAGGAGACCCTCACAGACAAATAGCATACAGCACATTACAGGACAGCCTCACACAACCGTATGGTACAGAACAACCATATACACAAATAGCATACAGTATGCTACAGGACAACCACATACACAAATAGCATACAGTATGGTACAGGATAACCCCACACGCAAACAGCATCCAGTGTAGTACAAGAAATTCTCACAGAAAAAAAAAGATGGCAGCAAACCCTCACACACAAACAGCATGATATAAGAGACCATCACAAACAAACAGCATGGTACAGAATATCCACAATCAGAAACAGCACACAGAATGTTACAGGACAGGGTGATACAGTAGAACCTCACACACAAACAGCACACAGCATGGTACAAGAGACCCTCATAAATAAAGAGAATATTGTATGGTAAAGTAAATATACACAGCAAACAAATGGCATCCTGTGATAAAGAGAATGATAAACAATACGAAAATATCTTCAAATGTCACCATTGACAAAGAAGTAAATATAATGCAGTGAGTCGCATGAAATGCAAAGGAAGAATTCAAATAGACTAAAGATTGAATTGTTACAATCTCTACCACACTTGCACCCTATAATTTCGTGCAAAACAACATCCTGGAGTTAGATGCAACAAGAATCACCGAAACTACACAAAATGAAAAATGCCATAGACTAGTTGGATTGCATGACAAAAACCAATTGCATCCTTAACTGGGTTGAAAACACACCCAGAAGCCGCTGACACCATTCAATGGGACTCAAACTTGCTAACATACACTATGGCATTTATTAGACAGCGACTGCACATTTAAGGAGACAACGGTTGAGTGATGGTCATGGATACTGTAATGAAGGTACTTGCACTTGATTGCAGGGTTATCTGAGAGGTAACAATCATATTATAGGATATCTCTACACTTCGCACCAGAGATAGCATCTAACAGTAGCGGGACTTTTCAGCTGAGCTTCTGGCCACGTAAAGGGACAGTGCAGTGACACTTCAGCTATAAAGGAATAGTGACTTTTCAGCGGGGTTCTAAACACAGTGAAATAGCGCAGGTGTTAGTGAGTACACAATGAGCAGAACCGATAGCTTTTATTTAAAGTTTTGCCATCACGCCCCATTTAAGTATGTCATTTGGCAAATTGACCCCAAACCGTTTTGAGGAGCCAGTGTATGTGTCACAAACACAGGGAAACATTTGGACTTGTGTTGGTATCTGTCTGCATTTCAAACTCCGGTGATGTGGCATATATGCCGCTAATATATGGCAGAGACATGAACCCGACACACTGTTCTTAGGAGACAACATTAGAAAGTGCACATTGGAGGCCGAGATGGAGGATAACGGTGTCATGAGGGAGAGCAGGCATCTCCATCGCCAATCCAAGGAGTGCAGCTGTGACTGCAGGCAGGATTAAGGTGGGGGTACAAGAGTTAGGAGGGGTTTAAACAAACTGAAGTGGAGGTACCAGGCTCCCTCCATCAGTGAACATGCAGAAAGGAGCGGCCTCTGTTTACCTGGCTCCGTTTCTTCTGTCTTTGCTGCTCCGCCATCTTTTTTAACTTCTGTCTGGTGTGTGATGTGGATCTGACACGAAGAGGAGGGCGGGCGCACGTTTTGCAAGAGGTCTGCTGCAACAATCATAAATAGCGGCAAAGTCTTCAGGTAGAGAAGTGGCTGTGTGACGTCAACCATGGTGACACCCCCGTCGCCCCCAATGAACTGCCCATATTTCATTGTACTGATGAGGAAGAATGCTCCCTTTAACAGCTGATAGAGTGCAGCCGGAGCAGAACTGGAGGAATGCCATTGGGACCGGAAGTGGGATTGCCGTAAAATCAGAAGTGGGACACGAAAAACAATGCTTTCATAGGGTACCAAACCGCTACTTTGTGCCATATATGCATACCCACAATCCTTTACACTACACGGAATACTTGTTTTATGTTCATTTCATTACGTTTACAGTTTTTAATTATAGTTAAATGCACACCGGTCCACATACTCTTCCACATTGCGTCTATTTTACAAAACGAAACCTAATATTCCTAAGAAAAAATAAATAAAGAGCAAGCCTTTGAAGAACCAGAACCAATTGGACCTGGCGGCGCAGGGTACGCCTTAATCTCCTGGGTTCTCCTGCTTAGCTACACAGAGACACGGGGACACTCTGTCGGCGTAAAAGATCAGATTTTATTAGCTGCAGCTAGTACAGTTGTCCTAGAAGTACACACGGTATGTTCTCAGGAGACTGCCACTTCACTCCGTGGCGCACAATCTTATATAGTACATAGGTGACATATACATTAACTAAGAACACACCTAAAACATATAAAAGGAGCCAATAAGAATAGTTGGAAAACAGAACAGAACCAATAGAAAAGGTTTGAAAATAAAGTATCGAGTAACTCGAAGAAGCCTCTCCTCCAACTGTGTTTGTCACCCCTCCCCACGAGCTAATTCATTAACTGACTTGTAGCTGACTTGCAGGTGACGAGATACGTTTGTGTGTTTTGGAGGACAGTTATGAAACAAGAGAATACGAGCAGAGGACAGCGAAGGCCAAACGATAAGATTAAGTCAGAAGAGAATAGTGTAAACCAACAGATAGTAAAGACAGGGATTAGGAAAACCAGACAGGGATTAGTGTACTCGGCCAGTTCCAACACCAGCTTTGTAAACAGAGGCACAAGGCTATTTCGACACAGTATTGCAGGAAAAGCAGAAAAGACTTCGATCGTCGTGCTGCCTGAGTGAGGGCAACACAAAATGGCGGCGGAGCACAAAATGGCGGGTCGATACGATCACGATCGAAAATCGAAGTTCCTCACCTTGTGTAAAAACCAATGAATTAATAAACAGCCTCTATTGTGTATTTCCTACTCCCACAGGAACGATGGGGCGCTGTGGCTATACATAATGCGCAGCGCCCGTGTACGTCAAAGCTGTGAAGCGTCTGCTGTGGCTAACCCGTTACCATTAAATAAACTAAGTAGTCCTCAAAGGAACTGATAAGCAAGTAGAGCGCATGTAAACTGTACTTAGTCAGTACTGCCTCGGCAGAAAACGGAAATGCTAACCATCATCCTGATAAGAACAACAATGCTAGAATTAACCTATGGCAAGCAGCAGGACAAATTACCCTCGATATTGTAATTACTATAGGTTTTGCGACAGCGCAGGTGCTGTCTAGCCTCGACCTAAAAAGTGATAGCGCTGTGGAGAGAGCCGGAGACAATGGGTTGGAATCAGTGGGTTACACCGAGGCAAAAGTGGGTTAAAGACTAAGGAAAAAAGTGGTAAAGCTGTGGAGAGAGTGGGAGAGAACGGGTTACAATCAGTGGGTTACACAGAGGCAAAAGAAAGTTAAAGACGATGAAAAAAGTGGTAAAGCTGTGGAGAGAGCGGAAAAGAACAAGTTAAATCAATGGTTCACAGGGACGCAAAAGCGGGTTAAAAACTAAGGAAAAAAGTGGTAAAGCTGTGGAGAATGTGGGAGAGAATGGGCTAGAATTAATGGGTTAGACCAAGGAAAGAGAGGGTTAAAAATATGATGGGAAAAAGTGGTAACGCAGTGGAGAAAGGTGGGTTAGAATCAATGGGTTACGCATTGGATCATACAGAAGCAAAATGGGCTCAAAACGAGGATCAGGCACAAAGAGGTTAAGCTATGGAAGAGAGTTAAACTGCTGTCAGAGCGAGACAGCAGGGGAGAGCGGTGCCAGGGACCAGCTCATGCAAGATACCATGGACTCCTGCATTCTCTGTCTTTTTGTTAAAGTTAAAGTGTGATGAATTAGCCTCTTTTGTATTTGTAGATGTGGTGGGATGTGATAACTAAGCCTTTTAACTCTGTTGATCTATCCCCAGGCACTTTAAGTAGCCCACCATAGCCACGATTACAAGTTGCAATGTACTGGGGGGTTCAAACTCCGTATCAGTAATTACCAGTGCCTGGCAGTAACAGCCTACTTATACCATGGATTTATGAGTTAAACCTCACAGAATGGGGAATTACTGTGAAGACTCAGATTTAACTGTTGGTGTTCCACATGGTATCCCCTTTACCATTTGGTTTAATGCACACATTTACCACTTGCTTACAGCATGTGGTAAAAGCACGCAGTAGGCTGTGGTAAAAGTGTTCATGGTGGTGTTTTAAGACGGGGTGGATGGACAGGGTGAGAAGTTTGAAGGAAGGAGTGGAGAATATTGACTGACAGGTAATACTCCCTCGTGCCTTGTCTGAGGTTTGGAAAGGGGTCATGGAAGGAGTCCTGTCTACAATATATCCTTCTGCGACAGTGATTTTAGCGGGTGGTTTATTGTTTTTTGCACTCAGTAAATCTAAGTGCAGGAACACTAGACCTTTTGTAATTGAATGGAGAATGGGTTTCCACATAGGAATTCCATTCACAGTGCTTTCAGTCACAGCCTGGTAACATGTAGCACTATAAATGTATGCCACTATTCTACAGTGCCGAAACCAGGATTCAGTGAGACTGTCTGGTTACACAAACAAAACGTCTGCTGTGACCATATTAACCAGTTCAGCTTTCATAGCCTAAAAGAATGCATTTACCACCGATTATTTTGTCACTTTTTTTCTCTTTTTTTGTGTGTGTTTTGTATTTTGTATATATTTGCCTGAAGGTGAAAGGTCGACAAACTGGTTACAGACAGTGCTTTAAATGGGAAGGAACTGTCTGGTACTGAGTACTTGCTCTTCTTAAATTTGAAAGGCAGAGTACCTGCACTTCTCTGCAGTGCTGCAATACATTTAACATGTGAGTACCTGCACTTCTCAGGAGAAAATAGGTAGTGTAAATGGTGAGTTCTAGTACTCCCCCCTCAGACACTGCACTCAGGATTAGTATTCCCATTGTTTTTTAATGCACTTCAAATACTTTCAGGCTGTCATTGAGGCCTCATCTTTAGCGCTATCCAGCACACATCAGCTAAAGATCTGTGAGTTTCCCAGAAGCTGCAGCTGCCTGGGCTGAGACTCATAAAAGTGGGGAGGGGGATGATCTGCCTGTTTCTACCTTTCTATTCACTCACCCATTCATATGGTCACTAGTGCTTAATTTGAGCTGGTGGTTGTGGTTTGGAACACAGGCACTCAATCAATCAATCAAAAATAGCTTTATTTGATTTAGAAATAAATCATAAAAGCACGTAAAATAATGTACATACCAATAGTTTACATAACACGTTAAGAACACACAGCCCATTAGATAAATACATCACATCAACATAATTTAAAAGCCAGAATTCCAGATATACCCAATTATTTTACATAATAAAACATACTTTTAAAATGAGGCAGCAAACATTTTCACATTTCATTACATAGGCTCTTAGTAAATGTGTCAGGAACTTTATAAGCTTATGACAGTTTCACATAGAATTCCTGAACCTAATGACAGTTTTTAAGAATAAGGCAACAAGCCTCATAAAATTTCAGTATCCAGGGTTTGTACTACTTCAGAAAAGCTATACGACATTGTCTCAAACCTAGCGTTTTCAAAATAGGAGTAATAAACCTTTTCCTAGGGATTGAATAAAATTTACAAAATAGGACAGTGTGTATGGTAGATTGACTAGCTGTATTGTCACATGGGCATGGCACCAAGTTTCTCGACCAATCATTAATGGTTGGGTGACCGATGAGTCTGAAAAAAGTCCCCAGACGAAAACGAGTCAGGAGCATTCGTTCAAAGCTACCCAGAACTTGCACCAGATATGACTGATTGCCCGAACATGATAACATCAATTGATTATTCATGACAGTTACTTTCTTTAGACCATCTCTTGTCTTGTAATTGGACCAAACATCTGCTTTCAATGCCTTTCTTGAGATACAAGCAATACTTTCAGGATTCTCAAAATATTCAGGATGGCTGATTTCACTAACCAGAAGTTTGATATAACAAAGCCAGAGAATGGAGGAAACTTTATCCAGTTTCAAACAATCCTTAATGATGTCTCGATTGAAACTGGTCTCATTAGACACCCACACCCTATGCCATAGCAACATTGGGCTAATTCTGATCACATCCGAAATGAACGGAATACCTAAATATATTCTCGGTCAGCTGTAGTGGTTGCACATCCACAAACCCCCATATACCTGCTCCATACAGGGCTATCGATAAACACTTTGACTTGTAAATTTGTAATAGTTCAGGGACTGGTCTGTGACCTAATTTTCTGGCAAAATTTATCACAGCCCCTATAGCTCTGGAGAACATTAGTTTCCTTGCCTGAACAGCTGCAGACCATGACCCTGTACTGTCAAAGTTAATCCCTAAATACGAGAATTTGGTAGTACATTCAATTTTGTTATTATTAATAAAAAATCTCACAGTACTTAGTGGGCTTTTTCCCACATTTCATTATATATGTTTTACTGGTATTCACACTCAGACCCCTATCTTGCATAAAGGTATTGAAATTGGTCACTGTTCTTTGGAGCCCTATTTGAGTTTGTGCCATTAAAACCGTGTCATCCGCGTAAAGTAAAACTGGAACTGGACTATTGTTAATAATTGGGTAATCCTGACGATGATCTATTAAATACTGGCCTAGGCCATTAATATATAAGGTAAAAAGAAAAGGAGCGAGGACACAACCTTGCCTTACTCCTTTTCTAATTGGAAATTTATCTGAACATTCACCCTGCTTCCCAAACCTAACCCTCGTCCCTGCATCTCTATACAATTCTCTCATAAAAAATATTAATGACGAGTCAACGCCCTTCTCCTCCAGTACATTCCACAACATCTCATGTCTCACACAGTCAAACGCAGAACTAAGGTCTACGAATGACAAGAAGAGCCTTCCCTCCTTCGCCTGAGTGTATTTACTTATTATCAGGCTTAAGTTTAAACCCTGCTCAATGGTCCCAAGACCTGAACGAAACCCATACTGCAGGTTTGAAAGGACACTAGTGTCATCTGCCCAGGTCTGTAATTTATTTAGAATAACCCGCCCCACCACTTTGAGGAGGGAATCTAACAGAGAGATAGGACGATAGCATGTGGGTTAATTTCTATCTTCCTTGTTAGGTCTCGCCTGGCGATAGCAGTGCATGCGCTATGTGAGTGCCTTTTGTAATCAATTCTTCCAACCGCTTGCATGCACGCGTCCGCATGGACAAAGATGGCTGCTCTTGCCATTTGTCAAAAGCAAACAGCTTGCGTGTGTCCGTAGGGACTGTGGACAGTCCGATGCCATTTTGTTGTTGATCGCTTTCACTTTAGTGATCGCTTTCACTTTCACGGCCGCTTGTTTTAGTTTTTTTACAATTTAAGCACTGTCCCTCCATCCAGGAATACCGCTGTCCTTTCTTCACTGCGGCACAAAGCTCTCTCCCTTCGCCCAGCAATAGCTGAGTCCCTCCAGCGCTCTGTCCTTTCACTCCTGCAGTAGCTCTGTCCCTTTACTCCAGAACTACCTATATCCCCTCTTCACTCCTGCAGCGTTGTTGTCACTTCGTCGCTCCTGCACAAAATATCTGTCCTTTCACCCGTCACTGGCTCTGTCTCTTTACTCCAGTAATACGTCTGTCCCTTCACTCCTGCACTCTGCCCCTTCGCTCGAACACAAGATCCGCGCTTTCTTCGCTCCCGCACTTTTTCCGGCCCTCCTTTCAGTGTGCCTTACACATGCAGCATATTACTAACACCTGCGGTTAGGGTAAAACGGACTTTACAGCCACCTCTATAGGGTCTGATTATTCACATCACTGACACCTGGAGTTACTACAAGATTAACTAAACTACGCCATGTCTGTCTGGAAAGAAACCACGTGTAAGAGGAGACACACTCAGCGCTTTTTACTTTCCAAGCACTATAAAGTGTTGTTTTACGCCACAGGAAACACCCGCTCCATTAGCTCGTAATTTATGACGGGCGCCAGGTGAAATCCGCGTAACGAGATCCCACCCACAGCACCATTACAAAACAACCAGCGCTGATATCACCTGTAGGCGCTAGAAGCCTTTCATCCGAACCCTGCCAAGTCACCCCATCTCTGCACACACGCACAACTCGGAGAATAGAAGCAACTTGTAGAAAGAAGCAGAGACGGAGGGCGAACGTTCCCAGACCCCAGAGTGTTCTTGGAGGGACCCACTTCCTCCCCAAAGCCCCAACCCAAAAGGTTTCAGTTTTCCATACAGAGGCGTCGTTTTTGCGAAGCAGCTGTCGTGGGAGATCGCACTGACCACCCAGCCCCTGGTGTCCAGGCCCTCGTCCCACGATCCTGAGCCGCCGAGATGCTGGTAACATGAACGCAAACCATGTACTTTCTTTGGGGGGTGCTGCGGAAAATGCGGCAGCTCCCATCTTGGTCTGATCCGCTTTGCGGCGCTAGATGTGGATAGAGCGCTGCCAGGTTTTTTTATGTTAGAACTTAGAAGGGACATCTAGAATCAAGGGAAAACTTGCACTTCACCTTTTTGAATGAACACTCCGGACACCCACTGCCTCAAGCTAAGAGCTGCCTGAGGCGAGGGAGCTGGGATAGCTGTGACTTGTGGAGTTTTAAACAATTTATCTTACCCATACTATCCATCACCCCCACATCCACCCACTCTCATCTGAAAAGACCCACCTATCATGCGCGTGTCCAGAGGGACTGTGGACAGTCCGACGCCATTTTGTTGTCGATCGCTATCACTTTCGCGATCACTTTCACTTTCATGGCCGCTTGTTTTTTTTTTTTACAATTTAAGTACTGTACCTCCAACCCTCTTTCCCCGCAGCCACTTGGAAGAGCCAGAATGCAAAGGGAGATAAAATCTCGCTGTACAAGCGTTCCGTTAAAATAGCCCCGTGTGTTTTACGTGTAACGGGAAAGGCTACATTCAGGGTTTATATCTCGTGTAACTTTGCAAAAAAACGATTTCCGCACCAAATCCACCTCAACTTACAAGAACTAGCATCAGCGACAGACATGTTGTTGGCAAGAAAATAAAAAAGAAAGTATTAGCAGGCAAATAGCTACAAACCTTGCACTGGCCACACACAGTGTGAGGATTTGCCAAATGCCCGTGGAGCTGCCCTTGAACAGCATTGCGAGGGGCACTCTTGGTTTCGGAAGAGCATGGGGGTGGGAAGCCGACGGCCAGCCAGCTGTGTCGTCCTGGCTCCGTTCCCGGGAATCCAGTACCGGGATTTGTGCGCCGCCCGCTGCTCGGTGTGTTTGAATGTGGAGACAGGTTGTGGTGGTAGATTATTGTGTCCACGTTATGCTCTGGCTCCGCACATTCTGCAGCCACCTGTAAACACTCACTTGCCAGCTTGGAGTTGTGTTTTGCCAACACATCGGAAGCGGGTCATCCGATGACGGCTGAAGGTAAAGAAGGTTTGGGGCTGGGGGAGGGGGTGGTCACCGGGTCTGAAGCTTGACGGACACGGCGCTGGATGCTGTCAGTGAGGGGGAGGACGGGGCTGCGCACCCTACTTTAGAGACACCGGCTTTGTGCAGAGTGTTCCTGGAGTGTTAGACAGAACTTGTTTTTTTTTAGCAAAACCTTTTTCGGGAAGAATCTTGCTTAAAGGGCATATTTTGCCACCATTTCCCCCGCAAATGCTACTTTTTGTATGGTTTTTCACCAAGTGCATTCAGAGAAAACTTTGTGATTAAAAGAAAAGCTGCTGAGCATTTTAAAAATATTCACAAAGCTGACAGAGTAAACTTAAAAAGCCTTTGAACACTACGAATAGTAAGTTGAATTAGTGAAACTATGTATTTCCTTTTATTTTGTTTTTTTTATAGAGGAACCCTGCACCTGGCCAGTGCACTTGGTAGTTTTCGCTTCGCCACCTGAGTGTAAGGTATATATATCTAAGCCATGCAGAGTGGTTATATATGATTCACTGAAAAAAACAAAGGTTTCAGGGGCGTTATAGTTAGGAATTGGCATTCAGAAAACCTTAGAAATTCACAGAAAAAACCATAGGTTTAAGGGGTGTTATAGTTAGCTGGACATTTCCCTCGTACAAAACCCTAGAAATTTCCCTGTTATAGTTAGTTCAGCTAACTATAACTCGCGCCCCCGCAATGCACTGCTGATGACGTCACATATTACATCACTCATGACATGGTCAGTGACATCACTGATGACATCACTGATGACATCTCACATGACATCACTGATGACATCACTGATGACATCATCCAGTGACTGTGTGTTTCTGTAAAGTTTAAATATGTTTTATATATTTATAGTGAAAGGCCTGTGGAAGAATGAGTGGCTGTACAAGTGTGTGAATGGATGATTTTCTAGGTGCGTAACTGACTCTATAAGTGAGTCATTAAATGTATCTTACTGCAGACTAGTGTCTAAACTGTGTGAATGTCTGTATGTTTCTGTCTGTTGGTGTATAAGTGGCTGCATGGTTTTGTGAATAGCTATATGAGTGTCTATATGGGTTATCGATTGGTTGTCTGAGTATCTGTATGGGTGACTGAGTGTTTGTGTGGGTAGGCTGTGTGTGACTCTGTGCATAGATGTGTGAGTGGGTGATTCTATGGGTGCATGGTTTTAAGAGTGCATCTGTGATGAACTGTATGGTTGAGTGAGTGTATGTATGGGTGTGTTAGGGATTGAATGTATATCTCAGTGGTACATTTGTGACTAACTACATATTTGAAAGGCAGTATATATGCGTGTAAGAGTATATAAGTGGGTATATGTGAGAGTGTGTGATTGTGAGAGTGGCTGTATGGATGAGTGTGTGCTTGTATCAATGATTATATAAGAGCGTAAGAATGTGGTACTATTTTTATGAGTAAGTGAACTTGAGTGTGTATAACTGCATAGGTGAGTAAATGGGAGTGTGATTAATTATTTGCATGACTGACTAGGTGTGACAGTACCTCTATGGATAATTGGTGGTGTGTGAGTGTCTATGTAGGTGTATAAATGCATATGATAGTCTTGTACAGAGTGACTGTAAGTATGAGTGACTGTACATGTGAATGAGTGGAGGTGTATGTAGACCTAAGAGTTAACAAGTGGGTATTCAGTTATTGGAGTATCTATGGTTTTGAGAATGGATGTCTGAAATTTTGAGTTCGTGTATCAACGGATAAATTAGGGTGTGAGAAGATGCAGTAATTTATCACATGGGTGATGTCATTTGAGATGTCATCAGTGATGTCTTTTTTTTTTTTTTTTTTTTTTTTGTCCTCATTGCTACCATGGTTCCAATGCCAAGCCAGATTAGCTTGCACATGACTGTCTCAGTTCATAAGAACTGGCAGGGATAAGGAAAACGAGATGGAAGGTACACAATATCCCTCAGCCATTGCAGTGTCAATCTTAGAAGGCGAAGAGGCAAGCGATTCCCATTTTATAAACCACCAAGGTGAGCCCGGGCTGGGACCAGGTAGAGACAAATCACATGGTGTAAATGGCAATGGGAGCACCATAATAGGATAATCATGGGACCCGGGGAAAAAAACAAAAAAAAAAAAACAAAAAAAAAAAAACCCGGAAATCAGTGAACCCATGATAACAAATGCCAGAAAGCTCTCTTATTCTGATTGCCAGCTCTAACAAGGTCCATACGTGATGTAGACAAAACGGAGGTCTGCCATTCACTGAAGGAGGGTGGAGTCGGGTCTTTCCACTTCTTGCAGATCTCCCTTCTTGCCAACAGCACCGCGTAGAACACCAATTTTTTGGCTGCAAGTTGTACTCCTTCCAAGACCCCGAAAATCGCTAGAGATAAGTCAATATTAACATGGACCCCCAATGAAATGGTTAGAGTATTACTGATAGCTGCCCAGTATGGCTGTAAAGTGGGGCAGTCAAAAAACATATGGGTGTCCGAAGCAGCCAGAAGACCACACCTTGAGCACGCAATAGAGTTGCCCTCGGAGAATTTAGATAATCTAAGGGGAGAATAATATGCCCGATGCAAAGTAAACAAATGGTTCCTGCGTAGCCAAGATGGCTTCACTATGGTGTACAAAAGGTCGAATGATACTGACCAGAGTTCTTGTGCTTTGGGACCAGAAATTAAAGGGCTCCACAGCAGGTCCGGCAGATTAAAGACGCCATCCGTTTCTTCCAATAATAGTCGATACCACTGTGAAGTCTCTTTCTTACCCAAGGGGTTGTTAACCAGATTATTTATAAGTGGGCTACATCCTCCAAGTAGGAACCTATTTCTTCCGAGGGGTTGAGTTTTATAGGCCTGAGTCCAGCTATGCATTTGAAAGTATTTAAACCTTGAGAGGTTAGGGCCAATCTTAGCCTGCAGCTGTTCCCATGCAAGCAACTCCCCTTCAAAAAAGAGATCTCCCCAGACCTCTAGGCCTGCATCTCTTATAGGTGCCGCTAAGATATCTCCGAGCCAGTCAGGGTTTTCAGGTAGCCCCCATAACGGAGTCTTATCACAATAGTAGCCTTGTTTAATAGATCTAGTGACTTCGGCCCACAACTTTGCCAAACCCTGTAATACTTTCAGTTTAATTTTTTTAAAGTACTTGGGGTTGCCAAATTTAAATAAAAAGGCAGATTGGCTAACTTTTTCCCCTTCTAGCATGGCTGAAAACATCCGCCCCACCCCGTAGTCATAAGGTAATTTTAACAACATACGGGAATGAGTTAACTGAAAAGCCCAAGCATATAGTTTCAAGTCAGGGGCAGCCAGGTCCCCTTTGTCCCTTCGCCTCCTAAGCTTTATCCAAGAAATCCTTGCCTGTTTATTATTCCAGATGAAAGATGTTATATCTGACTGTAACTTAACTAAACAAGAGAAATCAAAATGCAGGGGAATGGTAGAAAACAAAAAAGAAACTTTAGGAAGAATCGACATTTTAATTAAGTTAACCCTCCCAATTAGAGATAGTGGAATACAAGACCATGAAAGCAATAACCTGCGACACTCTTTAGCTACTGCTGTTAGGTTAACTTGAGCAATTTTCCCTATGTCCTTCCCAATATGTAAGCCCAAATACCTCATCGAAGAGCCTGCTTGTAGATCCCTAGCTTGCCCGTCATCATTCCAGACAAGCATCTCGGTTTTGGCATCATTTATTTCGTAACCGGAAACCTGGCCAAATAGATGTGCTAACTTTAACACCAAAGGGAGTGCGGTGGCAACATCCGAAGTAAGAATAAACACATCATCGGCATAAAGGGCTACTTTCCTTTCCCAACCTTTATATGAGAAAGGTTTGATGTTGACCTCCTCCCTCAGTTGTTGCGCAAAGGGTTCGATGTAAAAATCGAACAGTAAGGGGGAAAGTGGGCAGCCCTGCCGAGTCCCCCCAGTAATAGTGACTGGGTCGGATAACTCTCCATTGACCAACAGACGTGCAACTGGGCTATGATATAACAAGCTTATAACCCTGCGAAACCCAGCCCCCACGCCAAACTTAGCCAAGGCTCCCGACAGGTATGACCAATTGACTCTGTCAAAAGCCTTGGTCGCGTCCAACGTGAGGGCGGCCAAGGGGAGGGCACGGGCCGATGCTATATCTATGGCACCTATTAAATCGTAGGTTAGCTCATATAGTTGTCGCCCTTTAACAAAGCCCTTTTGGTCAGAGTGGAGGACCGAAGGCGCAATCACAGCCAACCTTGATGCTAAAATAGTGGTAAAGATCTTATAATCCACATTGAGTATTGAAATTGGCCTATAAGATCCACAAGCGGTCTTTGGCTTCCCTGGTTTCAGAATAAGTGTAATAGAGGCATTATCCCATGAGGCTGGGGGGAGCTGCCCTTCCAATAAGATTTGATTGAAAAGAATAGTGAGGAATGGGACTAATTCTATTTCAAGGGCTCTATAGATTTCTGCCGGCAAGCCATCCGGCCCAGCCGCCTTCCCCTTCTTACTGCTTTTAATGGCGGATCTTACCTCTTCCTCAGTGATGGCTTTATCTAAGAGAAGAGATTGATCGGCCGATAGCGAAGGAAGATTAATGTCTTTCAACCAGCCCTCAATAGAATCTATCGAGATCTCCTTATCCTCCTTATAGATCACCTGAAAGTAATCTCTGAAGGCACCCCTAATATCCTCATCAGAGTGTAAGGTATTGTTATCTACCATTATTGCGGCAATGTTATTCCGAACCAGATCCGTTTTGATCTTCCAAGCCAGTAGTTTCCCAGCGCCCTCGCTATATTCAAAGTGGGCCAACTTACTTGCTTCCCATCTTTGTTGAAGTCGAAGATTTAATATCGAACTCAGACTACCCTTCAAGGCTAGTAGTTGACTGTGAAGATTGGACGGATCTGATCCGGGAGCCACATAGTTGGTATCTATGTCTTGTTGTATTTGACATATCTGAGCTTCAATGGAGGTAACTTCTTCTCTATGTAGCTTCCTGCGGTATGAGACTTTCCCCATAATAACCCCTCTCAAGAAGGCTTTAAAGGAATCCCAAATTATTCTAGTCGTGGCTGAACCTCTATTGGAGTTCAAAAAATTCTGGGTTTCAGATTTAAGAAATGCGATATCCTCATGAGATGAAAGAAGAGAGCGGTCGAAAGACCAAGACGTGGAGCACTTCTTAATCGGTCTAGCCAGTTCCATTACTACGGCCGCATGGTCAGACAAATGTAATGGGAGGTAGCTGATAGCCTTTACGGAATCTACCAGTCTCAGACTTATTAGGATGAAATCAATTCTGGACTGGTGGTGGTATTTAAAATTCCGAAAAGAAACCCCTTGTTGTTGTGCCGACCCCATTCTCCAGATATCAACATAACCATATTGTTTCATAGCGCTTTGCAGCAAGGCCCTAGATTTGGAGAAGACGGCAGAACGATTATTAGCCGATTTATCCAGTAAAGGGTCCAATACGATGTTAAAATCGCCTGCCAGAATAATCGGATCAGGGAAGGAAAGCAGATGTGAAAAAATTGACTCAAGAGTAGAGGGGTCGTCCTGATTCGGACCATAATATCCTACAATTGTGTTTAGCATACCAGACATAACCACTGACGCTATGGCCCATCTGCCACCTGGGTCAACCGCCTGTGATATCAGCCTAGCTTTGGCTCCCTTTTTAAATATAATTGAGACCCCTCTTGTGTTAGTTGTTTGGGTTGTTGAAACTGCAAAGTCTATCCACCCAAATTTCTTAAGAAAGGCAAGCATTTCGGCATGTGTTAAATGTGTCTCCTGGAGCACAATGACCTGCGTATCCAAGTCCCGTAAATATTGCATAATTCTATTAGCTCTGGGCTTGGTACGGAGGCCATTTACTTTCCAAGAGACATACCCCACACTACCCATACTCAAAAAAAAAAGCTAAGGAAGGCAAAGATTTCCATTGTTGCATTAATACTTGGCACAATATCTGCCAACCTCCATCTTTCATAATACTACTTCGAACAATGAGGAACATTTTAAAGTTTTGCCAACACCCCCCCCTTCTAACCCCGTGCATCCCCTGAAACCCCCCACCGCCCCCATGGAAAACCCTTGTGTTATCTAACCGGCCCATAGTCCGGAAGATAGCACCCCTTGAAACAAGCTCCCGTCAGAAAAACCCCCACCCATCCCCCAGAAGAAAATACATGCCAGAAAAGTATAAAACATAGAGAGGTGAAGTCCCCACCCAATATACAAATAAGAACGAGGTCACCTAGACCTCTTTTAAACAATTAACTAAGCCAACCTAAACCTAGACCAAGAAGAAGAGAGAGATTTTAATCAATATGGATAAGTGGCAATGGCCTAAAGTGAGGTAAGGAGCGTAGATCTATGTATAATAGTGATACAACATCTGGTAGGCAGATTTGGAGGAACCCCCAACACTATCACAGAAAATACGCTATCTAATTGTGTTCTTTCCCTAATGTTATCAAAAGCTCATCAGCTGCCTGTACAGTTCTAATATTATACATCCGATTATTATGCATAACTTTGATGGCTGCCGGAAACGTGAGCTGAGCCGTTGCTCCGACCTTCCTAAAGGCATCCAGACGCCTCCCGAACTCCCACTGTTTTTCCAATGTTATTCTAGAGAGATCAGACCTAACTAAAAAAGTGTAGCCTGCCCCGGCGAGAGACTTTTGTTTTAATGCCAGGTTAAGAATCTGTTCCTTCAGTACATACGTGTGGAAATTAACGAGAATTTTACGCGGCTTTGATCTTTGGGGGTTACGCCGAAAGGGGTCCCTGTGGACTCGCTGTATGTCCATGGCTAACTCCTCCACAGAGTGCTCTAAGCCCAGGGAAACCTTTAACAGGCCCGAGATGAACTGCTTTATGTCTGGGCCCTCGGTTCCTTCTGGAATATTAAGAATTTGTATATTCCCCCGTCTGGCATTGTTTTCTAACGTCTCCAGCCTCTCGCTTAGGCTTTGTTCCTCACTGATAAGCTTCTTTATGTCATCCTTAGCTTGCTCTAAGTTAGCTGAGAAGACCATTGAGGATTCTTCCAAGACACCTGTTCTAACAGTTAAGCTCTCAATCTTATTATCTAATGCCTCACAGTAGTTCCTTATCTCCTTCTGATTTGCAGAGGACTCAGAAAAACCTTTCCTTATCTCCATTGTAAGAGCTGAGAACATCCCCAACAAAGAGGCGGCTGAAATAGAGCACTCATCCTCAGAAATGGCAGGACCAGGTCCTGCGGTGTTACCCTTCTGAAACTGGACCTTAGTAGTCTCTTGATCCACACTGATTCCACCAACAGCCCCCTCCAACTCCAGAGTCGCATGGTCGCCGGAGGTTGGGCCATCCGCCGTTAACAAACTCAGTGGGGGGGGACTCTGTTCAAAGGTAGATAAGCCTGCTATAACCTTCTTCCCCAACACCGTTTCTTGACCCGCTCCTGCTCCAGCTCCTTCTAAATCATTCACCTGTGGTACGATCTGCTGTTCATTCATCCCCCCTGATGTAACTTCGTCTCCGACTAGTGCACAGGAGGATAGTACTGGCACGTTAGCAGAGGGAGAGGGAGAAGGAAGAGGGTCCGGACCATGCAAGACCCCTGCCATATTATGATCTTCCACAAGGTACAGCCACTCATTCTTCCACAGGCCTTTCACTATAAATATATAAAACATATTTAAACTTTACAGAAACACACAGTCACTGGATGATGTCATCAGTGATGTCATCAGTGATGTCATGTGAGATGTCATCAGTGATGTCATCAGTGATGTCACTGACCAAGTAATGAGTGATGTAATATGTGACATCATCAGCAGTGCATTGCGGGGGCGTTAGTTATAGTTAGCTGAACTAACTATAACAGGGGAATTTCTAGGGTTTTGTACGAGGGAAATGTCCAGCTAACTATAACACCCATGAAACCTATGGTTTTTTCAGTGAATTTCTAAGGTTTTTTGAATGCCAATTCCTAACTATAAAGCCCCTGAAACCTTTGGTTTTTTCAGTGAATTTCAAAGGTTTTTTAAATGCCAATTCCTAACTATAACGCCCCTGAAACCTATGTTTTTTTCAGTGAATTTCAAAGGTTTTTTAAATGCTAATTCCTATCTATAACTTATCTCTAAAGATATCATGAAAAGCATTCTTTTTTAAAAGTAGGCTGCATATTAGTTTTGTGGAAAAGCATCTTTGTGATTGGTTAAGAAAAAGCAGTTTCAACGAGGAGTACATATCATAGGATAAAATTTGCTCAGCTCAACCGCACCTGCTACTTGCATTTGGAAGGCACTGTTCGAACTTAAAACAATCGTCAAATTTTAACCTGCACGTGTCATTAAATGTTCAAGAAAATGTTACAAAAAAATATTGTAAAGTTTTAAAAAATTGATGAACTTTTAACCTGCATGTATTGTAGAATGTTCTAGAAAGTGTGTTGATAGAATACGTTGCACTTCTGACTTCTATGTGTTGTTGAATATTAAAAAAACGGTTCATATGGAAAATTCAAAAGAAACCAATAGAGAAGTTTTGAAACCTAAAAGAATCAAGGAACTATTCTAATTTATTCTTTACATGTATTTATGTGTGCAGCAACAAAATTATAGACACAACAGCACTAGGAAGAGGAAGAAGCAGAGAGTGGGGGGAGGGGGGAGATGGGCAGAATGGCACACAAGCACAATTAAGTACAACACACACATAGACTAACAATGGCCAAAATGAAACACACCAACAAGGAGCACAAGTCACACAACCCGCCAACATCACACCCCTGAACGAGCATAGAAGTGAAAACCACGCTGCATTCATACAGGATGTGTACAAAGGCCAGTCGTTGGTGTTGTGGGATGTCTGCGACCGTGGTCATCATGGATGAGATGCCCAGCACGTGGCACATGGGCGAGTTCACTGTCTGTTACGTTGCCAAACAGCTGCTCCTCCCTCACACGAGCCCCCACACTTATGTATGGTGCGCTGTTGTATCTCGTGCACTCGTACGGCACACCATTGAAATGCCTACTCGCGCATGTCCTGCTGCATTCCAACTACACCATCACAGTGCCGTTTGGAGGTGGTGCATGCCACTTTAAACCAGCGACTGCAGCGGCCCTTGTGGCAGGCCACACCACAACACAGAGACACACTTACCGCACTTTCTGTACACGGACATGTCCGAGACTCCCCGTTCCCCTTGCCGAATAGGCACACCCTTGCGCTGACCTGTGTACCCCGGACCAACACACGCCAGTTATACATGCAGGAGGATGCGAGCGTAGCTACATGTCCAGGCTCACTGCCAAAGCTGAGGTGACAGCACACTGTGATATTGCAGGGCTCGTGCCTATCATGCTAACACAATGACCACAGGGACACACTTGCTCAGATGCGGGTTTGGGGGGCATTGGCGGTCCTGAAGTTGTTGCGATGAGTCTTGTGGCCCTCATGGGTATCCCTGTATCATGCTCATTGACTCTATGGCACCTGTGGGTGTTCTGGTGTGGCTCTTGGCTGTGTTCCCTTTCATGGTGCAGGTAGTTGTCCTGCTTAACACCAGCAGAAAGCAGGTGTAAAATCCCTGGTGCTAACGTGTCTTATTGCCGGAATATGTTTCGCATTGCAATTGGTGTGAAAGTTGTGATGTGATTTTTTTCGTGTGCAGAACAATATACGAACTGAGCAGTGTATCTCGTCAAGATCCAGCACCTGACGCACTATTCCCAATCAATATAAATACAATGAGATTTCTTAATAGATTTTGTGTGTACACTGTAAGTGCAGCCAATACCTCAGTGCAATTCAATACAGGATTTTAGTATTTAGAATAAATCGGAAAGGTGCACCTCGTGTCTTTTTGCACAGGAACGGCTACTCTCCATTTCATTATCAGCACTTTAACGGAAGTAAAGTTGAGATAAATCTAACACACTATTCAGAAGTTGGTGCAAACTGCAGATATCACCAGTATTCCAGCGATAAGTGCCCCAAAATTTAACACCATGGTGGACTCCATCAAATAACAGTAATAAGAACAAGAAAGAGTCACACAGCAGTTAGGAGAACAACCAAAAACGTTATTAATTTTTTTTTCAAACTTTATTTTTTATAATAATAAATATATAAACGATAAACTATTTTCAAACTTTATTTTTTTATTAACATATATATGGACAATAAACTAATAAACAAAATGTAACAACAATTATACAAAACAACAAGGCGGAACACTCCTGTGGGAATCATGGATGTCGACAACAGACCTGGAAAATCAGAAAGATTGTTAAAAAAAACAACATGGTATTCTCAACAAAATACCACAAGAAACAAATCACAGATATATAAAATGCATACAGCTAACAAAATTTTATAAGTTTAACTTTCAAAAACTGTAAGTATTGCCGCGTTAAAATATTTACCGAATCTGAGGAAATTTTTTTGCAGAAGGCACCACGCCCACAACGTTTTTCTTCAGTGGTGAGGAAATTTTTTACTTTTCCCAAGGGGCAAACAAAGACCAATGCCACCTTCATCACTCGCAAGATTTGCCAAAGAGTTCTGTTACAAGGGGATCCTAACAAAAAAAATTCTCGTGCGGCACAGCAAGTATGATGAAACACCTCAGGACCCTTCATCCAAACAATCTTGCACGAGAAGAGTGCAAACAGATGAGAAACACTCCTGTTCTGTATCTGTAAAAAAGAATCACAAATAAATGTATATTAATAACTTTCAAATTTATACTATTCCATTACTGTACAAACACATTTTATATAAAAACTGACTAAGAAACTATAGCCCTGAACCACAAGTGTGATGATCGTTAAAACACTACATGCATAGTGCATACTACTTTGAAGCAGTTCATGCCCTAAAGCCTACCTCACTAAAAGACTACATGCTAACTGACTAAATGATTACAGTACTATAAGGAGACACACTGGGTGAATGACAGGGTGTTTGCTAGAAGAGTATGAATACTAACTAGGGAATAGAAGGTGTGAAACACAACTGTGTAGGTGATTAGAGGATTGCATCCATACTGCATAGGCATTTAAAGCAGTCCATGTGCTAAGGCCTGGCTCTCTGCATAACTACTTGGGTACTGACTGAATGATTAGAGTACAGCAAGGAGAGTGCCTATCTGAATTTATAAGTGCTAGGCTTTTCGCACAGGGAATGGATTAGTACTTGGTACTGAATGGGTCACTAGAGGAGTGCAAAGGCAGTGACAAGTGCTGGACTGTATGGATACTGACTAGGAAATTGAAAGTGTGAAAGACAAGTGTCTAGGTGGTTAGAAGACTGCATGCATAGTGCATAGGGGTATGAAGCAGTCCATGTGCTAAGGCCTGGCTCAGTGTATGAATACTTAGGAACTGACTGAATGGTTAGAGTACTGCAAAGATAGTATCTTGGTGAATTTATAAGTGTTTGGGTTTTAGCACAGTGAATGGATTAGTAAATGGTGCTGAATGGGTCACTAGAGGACTGCAAAGGGAGTGACAGGGTATTTCCTGGAAGTGTATGGATACTGACTAAGGAATTGAAGGTGTGAAAGACAATTGTGTACGTGGTTAGAGGACTGCATGCATAGTGGATAAGGGTTTGAAGCAGTCCATATACTAAGGCCTGGGTCACTGGATGAGTACTTGGGTACTAACTGAATGATTAGAGTACAGCAAGGAGAGTGCCTGGCTGAATTTATTAGGGTTTGGCGAAGTGAATGGATTAGTACATGATGCTGAATGGGTCTCTCGAGGAGTGCAACGGCAGTGACAGACTGTTTGCTGGAAGTGAACGGATACTGACTGGGGAATTGAAGGTGTGAAAGACAAGTGTGTAGATGATTAGAGGACTGCATTCATAGTGAATAGGGGTTTGAAGAAGTCCATGTGCTAAGATCTGGCTCAGTGCATGAATACTTAGGCAGTGACTGAATCATTAGAGTACTGGAAAGAGAGTGTCTTGGTGAATTTATAAGTGTTTGGGTTTTAGCAAAGTGAATGGATTAGTACATGCTGTTGAATGGGTCTCTAGAGGACTGCAAAGGAAGTGACAGGATGTTTCCTGGAAGTGTATGGATACTGACTAGGGAATTGAAGGTGTAAAAGACAAGTGTATAGTATGTTAGAACACTACATGCATACTGCATAGACATTTGAAGCAATCTATTTGGTACTTAGAAACTGATTAAATAATCAGACTACTTCTAGGACAGTGCTTAGGTAAAACGTTTACATTTTCAGTTCTGCCACAGTGAACAGAATAGTACATGGTACTGCACCTTAGTGTCAAACCCTGACTCATCTTATCAATGCATTAGCAAAGACTAGCTTCTAATGCTACTAAAACTTGACAACATGAGAAGTTTTAAAATAGTTATCTGTCAGCAAATACACGATGTTACCAAATGCTTCTCTCACAGTGGTTCCCAAATGCACACAGACTCACAGTGTGATTCTAGACAACAACCACTATACCTAGGAGTTTACCAAAAATCATTCACTACTGTGGAAGTGGTAAGGGAACTGCACACAATCTTCATATTTCAGGACTGCACTTTTATGTCAAAGCCTAACTTATATAATGAAAGCATAAGCAAAGACTGGCTTCTAATGCTACTAAAACTTCACAACATGACCGGTTTTAAAACAGGTATCTGTCAGCAAATACATGATGTTACCAAATGCTTCTCTCACAATCCTTACCCAAATGCACACAGACTCACAGTGTGATTTTAGACAAGCAAAAGTATCCTAGGAGTTTACCAAAACTTATTCACTAGTCTGGAAGAGTTAATGGTACTGCACACAATCTACATATTTAAGTACACCACATCAGTGTCAAATCATGACTCATTTAATCAACGCATAAGCAAAGACTGGATTCTAATGCTACTAAAACTTCACAACATGACAGGTTTTAAAACAGTTATCTGTCAGCAAATACATGATGTTACCAAATGCTCCTCTCACAGTTATCCCAATTACACACTAACTCACACTGTGATTCTAGACAAGCACCACTATCCCTATGAGTTTACCAAAACTCATTCACTACAGTGCAAGTGGTAAGGGAACTGCACACAATCTACATATTTCACAACTGCAATTTACTGTCAATGTCTGACTCATATAATGAAAGCATAAGCCATAACTGTCTTCTAATGCTACTAAAACTTGACAACATGACATGTTTTAAAACAGTTATCTGTCAGCAAATACACAATGTTACCAAACACTTCTCTCACAGTGGTTCCCAAATGCACACAGACTCACAGTGTGATTCTAGAGAAACAACACTATCCCTAGCAGATTACCTAAACTCATTCACTACAGTGGAAGTGGTAAGGGAACTGCACACAATCTACATATTTCACAACTGCAATTTATTGTCAATGCCTGACTCATTTAATGAAAGCATAAGCCATAACTGTCTTCTAATGCTACTAAAACTTGACAACATGACCGGTTTTAAAACAGTTATCTCTCAGCAAATACACGATGTTACCAAATGCTTCTCTCAGAATCCTTACCCAAATGCACACAGACTCACAGTGTGATTTTAGACAAGCAACACTATCCTAGGAGTTCACCAAAACTCATTCACTAGTCTGGAAGAGTTAATGGTACTGCACACAATCTACATATTTAAGTACAGCACATCAGTGTCAAAGCATGACTCATTTAATCAACGCATAAGCAAAGACTGGATTCTAATGCTACTAAAACTTCACAACATGACAGGTTTTAAAACAGTTATCTGTCAGCAAATACATGATGTCACCAAATGCTTCTCTCACACTGATCCCAAATACACACTAACTCACAGTGTGATTCTAGACAAGCACCACTATCCCTAGGAGTTTACCAAAACTCATTCACTACAGTGCAAGTGGTAAGGGAACTGCACACAATCTACATATTTCAGAACTGCACTTTTCTGTCAAAGCCTGACTCATTTAATCAAATCATAAGCCATAACTGTCTTCTAATGCTACTAAAACTTCACAACATTACACGTTAAAACAGTTATCTGTCAGCAAATACACGATGTTACCAAAAGCTTCTCTCACAGTGGTTCCCAAATGCACACAGACTCACTGTGTGATTCTAGACAAACAACACTATCCCTTGCACTATACCAAAACACATTTCTTCATCTAGAAGTAGTAGTAGATTTTACTATAGAAACATAACATAACTCATTTCACAAATTCATAAACAATGACTGGTTTCTAATTCTACCAAAATATAAAAACAGCACAGTTATCTGTCTACAAACACATGAAAAACACAAATGCTTATCACAGAATGGTTTCTCCATGCACACACATTGTAGAGAAAAAAAGTACTCTCTACACTTTAGCTGGAGAGATACATTAGTCTGATTAAAATCAAAATAGTCTACATACATCCCCTCACAATTAAATAACTCATCTTTCAAGTTCTTTTGTAGATTAAGAATTATATCAATCACTCGCCATATTTTCTTTTACAGAATCTCTGCACTGTGCACCTCTCAGCAAAAACAAAGAATGGAAAAGTTTCCCTTTCATTTTCCACACATATATATGTAAACATCAAATCACAATCCTTCACACATAAACTCAAAAGCAAATACACATTTCTATTGGTTAAACATTTCAACCCTTTCCAACTGAAATACATTTCAACCCTTCCCCCAATCTGCCTTCTGCCTGTTACCATAGAAACAGGTCATGGAACACTGCACTGAGCTCACAGGTCACAAGTTCAGCACACAATGTTCCTACACAAGACAGGAAGTGTGCTTGACTTTTCAACATATCAGCTTATCATATATAATGTTCCTTACAATCTGTTTTTGTTAACCAATAAGAATCATACCTTTAAAAAACAGAAATATACACCCTACCTTTCAGTGTAGAAAGTAGTCATACAACCAATGATTTCTTGTCTTTTTTCAAAAAACATTTCCGTGGACCCACGCACCCAACGCGTGAGAATCCGTGCACCCAACGCGTTAGGATGCACGCACCGTGCGCATATTTCGCTGTTTTTTTTTTTTAAAAAGGGGGGCCCCAGGGGGTCCTTCTGGGACCCCCTAAGCACCTCTAGAGGGTCAGAGTATTTCCACTCTGCCCCCTTTATATGTTTTACACACTTATTCCCCTTGCTTCTTCAGCCTCGCTTCTACCGAGGCAGAAAATGGCCGCCAACAGTTCCTGGTTTAGAATGTAGAGAGACACTCGACAGCCAATTAGCATTCAGCGCGCGATCGGGAGGGTGCGCGCTCGGTTCGGGGAGGGTGCGCTAACTAACTAACCAAGAAATGAAGAAGCACTTTCACACACAAAAGGTGGCAGACCTATTGGCTTTGCAAGTGGTCTTTATATCTATTTTTTGGCACCAGTAGCAGGAGAAGGAGAACTGTACCTCTTAGACCTCAGCTGGATCCAAAGATACCTCTATCCCTTCTTCAGCCCACTAGACATGCAAATGGCGCCATAGCCCCTGCATACAATCAAAGAAGGAGTAGCACTTGTGGAGCTGGCAGCAGCCAATAGCCACACATGCTGTACCTTATTACATATAAAATGGAGGCCTTTACCAATGGTGCTTTCAGTTTGGCAGCACCTGGTCGCAACCATGCCCCTCTTACCCAGTCACATCACCTACCACAGCTAATTAAAGTAAACAGGGCTAAGGCATGTTGGTGCTCTTACCCCTAGATTTATGGAAGAGAGCTCCTCATCTGCGCTCCATGTCATCCCGAGCCCGCAGTAGGAAGGCTGGAACATTAGTATAGAGCAAGAGGTAGATGATGTAAGTGAAACCAGAGTCAGGCAGCTACAGCAGGCTTCTGCATTCACACAGCTGCCAGGGCTGCTTGGTCTCCGAGTCTGGCACATTGACTCGGCTTAGTAAGCTCCTGCACAGGCACATCTTCATGTGCATGTACACACACCCACTGGGCTGCCAGATATCCTGCACTGAGGGAGCTGTGCCATTTACAAGTGATGAGTTATTTTTACACAGCCATGGGCTTAGCCTTGCCTCCTAGCTGTATGTACGCAGAACACCATGTTTCACGTCCTGTGCTTTTCTGTCGTCGTAGTTATCAGGTGTGTCTGTCCAAATGAATTCAAAGGAGGCAACCTCTAACTACAATTCCAAGAGCATACTGAAGCTGACCAATCAAGGCCCTTCTCTGGATCTTGAAGACAAGAAGCTAAGTTGCAGCCTTTCATTGGCTTTCCAGGCAAGGAATGTGTTATGTCTACGGGTCATGGACATGCTTTACACGAACAAGTGCTAGAATGTGTGCTCTTCATACAGGGGGAGGGCAGGTTACATGATGGTGGTGGCATGGATATCGATTATACAGTTGTGTGCTAGGCATAGTCGTATTACGGGTGGATGGATTACAGAGCCATGGGCAAGTGCTGCAAGTGCATTGGAAGGTGTTTGCCCTGACTTTAGCATGTATTGCAAGGGTATATGTGCACGGGGACATGCATGTGTCACGTGTTAGAGATTGCATGTGCAATCTGTACTTGTCTTGTACCTGATAGTGTGGAGCCCTTGCTAGCCCAAAACTTATCATAGCTGCACATGGGCACAGGATCCCTGCTGACCAGCCTGGTTTCAGTGCCTTACTCTGTGGCCACAGTAGCAGGGTAGGTGCCTTACTCCCTGTAGCAGAGGGATGTGCTGACTGATGCAGGTCCCTTCCTATGAACAGAAAGTCCAGAGGCTTGATGATGAGCTGGGAATGTTACTCACAGATTGTAACGCATTTATCCAAATTAAAATATTTGTTATGTGCCTTGCGACATTGAGTCTCACTTTTTTTTCATTTTTCATTTTTATGAGGTAAAGCCTGGGCAGTGCATGCGCTGCTCTGCGAGGCATGCTGTATTGTATGCTGTATGATGGATAACAGGCTTACCTTGAAATCCCAGATCCTGGGGGTGTCGGGCATTTGCTTTGGCATCCTCAGGATGCTGCGGAGGTTTCTTCCTCTGTTATCCGTGGAACACAGGACGCTGACTGTCCAGGCTCTGATTGGGTCCAGGTTGGATTACTCCAACGTTCTCTACCTGGGCCTCCCAGAGTACTTGTTGCAGCGGCTTCAAGTGGTACAGAATGCCGCTGCAAGGGCAATCTTTGGCCTTAGCAGGCGCTCCAGGGCCTCGGGCTTGCTGGTAACTTTACACTGGCTTCCTATCCGCAAGAGGATCGCCTTTAAGGCGCTGACCTTGGCCTACAAAGCTCTTCACAAGGAGGGAGCCAAGTACCTCCAAAAGAGACTGGTCTTTTACCATCCAACCAGGTCTCTGAGGTCGGAAGCCCTGCACCTTGCTGTTGTCCCCCGGGTAAAGAAAGCGCGCCTCGGAGGCCGCTCTTTTGGACTGCTGGCTTCTCAGCTGTGGAACTCTTTACCACTGGCCCTGCGGGGAGCCACCAGCCTACTAGCTTTTAGGAAAGGCCTTAAAACTTGGCTGTTCACTCAGTAGCTGGTCCTCCGTGAATCTCTGGCCCATTCTTCTGTTAGTTTTATCTGGTGTTATGTTTTTTATGTTGCAGTATTGTCTCTTTCTCCATTAAAGCGCCGGGACACTCTTTTTGATTAGCCGTGCGCTATAGAAATAAATAAATAACATAACATAACATAACATAACATAACATATTCAGGTTTGACTACAAACTCCGCCCATTCCAGCTCATCTTTTCAATTGGCTCCTGTTACTGTCATTTTCAAAATCATTGCTTTTGATTGATAAATAGGTTCAGTAGTACCTCCTTTGAACCGCCTTGTCTGCATTTGTAACCTCCCATGAGGACTGGCCCTTTCACTTGTGTTGTTACTCTGGATGTTTTAATTACAGACTGAGCACTATTTCCTTAAATAACTTTCTCCTGCTTGCTGTTGCAGCAGCAGGCAGGATAAGCTCTCCCACAACCGCTTTTTTTTTTAACCAGTGCGGCTCACCTAACTCGAATTTGACTGCACATAACATAATATATTTATTTAATAGCACCACTGCCCGACCTGCTGTTTTTTTTAATGTTTTCACCAAAGTAATATTAAGTTTTAATTTCACCTCCAGAAATATTATGCACTTATTTCAGCAGCGGTCTTCCGCGTTAATAATAGGGGCCGCGACTCGCACAACTTGTTAATAAAGAGATGGGTTTCTTCCTTGGATCGTTTGGTTGCCTTTGCAAACAAGATGCACAAAACTCTGCTTGCCTCACGCTCTCCGTGTTGGACATAGGAGCCGGACATTTATATGGACACATTTTCTGGACTGGTGGATGGGGTGCCGCATTCTAGCACCTTTTTCGGACAGCAAAGCCTGCTCCTCACCATTTCCCTGTGTGGGGCACTGAAAGCATGTGGTAATAATCTCTTCAACAGTCTATCTCACATCTATAAATATTGTTGGAGCTGCAGGTCTTCGCCAGCAGCACGGACCCGCCCTGTAGGCGTTCCCTCTGTTTGACAGAAGGGGCGGACTTCTGTGGTCTGAAGTCAGTTTGGAGGTGCCAGCTGTGAAGCTGACGTGGTAGTCATTCACTCCTCTTCAAGCTTGATTGCGGCCAAACATGTCAATGAATCAATCTGGGTTTTGGATCAATAGGGAGAAATGTTCGCTGAGCTTTAAACAATCATGTACAGCACAAAATATATTCTCGGGATTTGGAAAGAACAAAAAGTACTGTGTGTATGTGTGTGTTTGTGTTTTAAAATGTTTTTATTTATTTACAGCTGGCCAGCTATTTTCAGTGCAAATGATTTATTTAGATGTTTGCAGGAAACAGTTTTATTTGGACCCCACTAGGTGCTTTAAAAAGGTGAACCAAAGTTGAATAACCGACACAGACCGACATGCGGTCACGCCCCTTCCTTTAGACACAGCTCGTCGAAGGAAAGGGGCGCAGCTGACATTAAAGTGAAAGTGCCGCATGGGTGCTTTTATAAACAAGCATTTGCAATGCAATAGGGGTCGCATATACTATAGTTTCGTAAATGCGAGGCATATTGCATTGAAAATGCTTGTTTTTTTCTTTACTGGCATTATCACCCACTCCTCTGGCCTTAATATTTTTTTCTTATGATTCAATCTACCTATCCATTACTTGTAGTCAGTTTTAGCTCATTTTCTATAGGTTACACTTAAAAATTTTTACAAAAGCAGCTTCAATGTATACACAAAGAATCCTTTTTATTGTGTTTAAAAATACAGCGTTTTTCTTCAAGAGAAAACATCTTGTAAAAATGTGACAACCTGACTCAAACATAAATAGCTGCACTCAGCCCCACCTCCCTAAAGTCACATCTCCTTGGGTAGCTTTCCTCAGTGCACTTTAAACAGTGCAAGGCAGGTGCGTTGATTTTTTGCCATTTCCCCGTGTGGCTGGAACCCTGTAGTAAGGCCTTAGACTCCCTGATAAAGGAGCAAAATTTGAATTGCAGGAGGCGTGTGTGTATGCACTACACAAAGACACGACCTATTGACATTGTCAATACCCAGAGGTTGTAATGGAGTATAGAAGTGCTGAGAAGTGCCTGAACTCTTCCATTAAAACCATTGGTGAGAAGTGCCTGAACTCTTCCATTAAAACCATTGGTGCGAAGTGCCAGTACTCTTCCATTAAAAGCATTGGTGAGGTCCATTAAAAGCATTGGTGAGAAGTACCAGTACTATCCGTTCCAATTCAAAGAAGTGCAGGTACTGAGTCCCTGATAGTACCTGCCCATATAAAGCACTGCCATTACCTGTCTCACACTGGTATTCACATTGAGTTCTTAAGAAATCGCAAGGTACTAACTCGAAATGAAGTACTCCATTAACGCATTGTGCTTTAGAACTTACGCGCTCCTCTGAATCCGATCTTCGGTGAGCCAGGTACGTTTCATTGCTGCCTCCGTACTACTTTTATGGCTACTAATTTTTCCTTTAATTTGCTTTACTTTGGGACACAGTTCAAAGCCTTTAGAAGCCAAAATGGAAAATATACCAAACAATAAAAATATCTTAGGTTGAAAACAGCTCAATAAAGCAAAAGCCAGCTCAAGCTAAATGCAAAACTGTTTATTTATGTTTGTTTTACAAGTATTGTTAATAGTTAAAAACTAGAAAGTCTAACCTGCGTCTAATTTGTCAATGTAAAATGGACACTGTTTTATAATTTTTGCATATATTTGTTAATATATTGGTTGCTGTTGTTTGTCTACAGCATTTCTAATTTGTTTTATTGGCCCCGCTTTGCCTCTTTTATCCCATCTGTTAATTCTGCTAGAAGGACAATGTTGAAGCAGAGTTGCCTGTGTCGGACTCTAGACACAATACCTTCTAGCCAGTAAGGGCTAGTTTGAGTTCCTGTCTATATGTGACTGTGGCCATGTATGCCCTCTGTCGGGCTCAAAAGACGATACCTTCTAGCCAGTAAGGTCTAGCTTGAGTTCCTGTCTTTATGTGACTGAGGTCATGTGTTTTCGCGTGTGCACTTCTCTGCATGGTTACTGATCTAATGTATGCCTATCTGAGTGAATGCTTGCTTGTTTGCACCTGCCCCTGGCCTCATGGTTTTGTGCTATTATGGGTGGGTACGCCAATGTCTCAATGTGTCTGTGCATTTTTAGCTATGTCTGTCTGAGGATTTATGGGTGTTTGTGTGTGTGCTTGATAGACAAATAGATTGTGTAGTTTAGGTTTGATTTGTTGAGAGGAATGGCAAATTAGTTCTTGAGATCAACGGTGCTGAGATAATTATTCTATTACTTGCTAACCCATCTATTCAGATACCAGGCCAACTCATCCGCCACTCGTGTAGCCACCCACTCACTAATCTTTCCAGCCATTGATTGATCCATCTGAGCATGTTCTATGGGCAAAGGAGTTGCATTGCCCGGCCTGTGGGGATCAAAAATAAACCATTTAATCACATTATCTTTTTCTGCCCAATCTATGTGTCGCAAAGGAGGGGCTAGATTATTCCTCTCTGTCCGAAACTGAGATTTAGCTAACATAGGGAAGCACTCAGGATTCTGAGATATAACACACCCAGGTTGTCAATCAATGCTCTCTCTCATTTTCTGCGGAGTGTGTGGAGAATAAGGTACAAGTTAAGCATCCCTTATAAAAAAAACTTGTATAAATGGCGGACAGTAACATGGCAGCTGTACAATCGTTGGAGAATAGGAAGGTTAATACTTGTTGTATAACAAGATTAAGATTATAGTTTTATATTCTTTTAACCTTTTAGCAGGTGAATAACCTATTTTATTGCCTAGAAAGCCACACTCACTAGGTCACGATAGCTCGATTTGCAATTATGTTAACAATTAATTTAAGCTTAGAGCGGTATTAAGCACTCCCAAACAAATTGCATTAAATCCTTATGCTGTTCACTGGTAATATTATTGTATTGAATTTTGTACATTTATACTGTATATGTCAAATGTTTTACGTATGATTTATTCCATGTGCTTTTATGGCTTACAAGCCGAAATAAAGTTTAAAAAGTAAAAAGTAAATGATTCATCTGTCTGTTCTTTCATGTGCCACTCATGGTCATCCATCCACTCACTCATACAGCCACATGCACTGCTGCTGATCGTGCTGTAACTTTTGTTGTTAGGCAGTGGGGGCTCCTCCACTATGGCGGCCGAGCATCGCCCCACTGCTTTGAGCAGTGGAAAGGAAAGGAAATATAAAATGATAATAACTTTTAGTTATTATCATTTTGTGTTTCCTTCCTTTGCGGGTTAGTCGGGCTCAGGAGAGGAGTGGTTTGCCCACTCCTAAGGTCACAATGACTGCTTGGCTGGCCCTCTCGCGCTGCCCAAACCAGTCATGCGCACTTTCCCCGTTCTCCATGCAGGCTACATTACAGCCTACATGGAGAACAAGCCCAGGCCCCCATTCCCTGGTTGAGCATAGAAACAGGATGCTCAAAACCAATCACAATGCTGCATTGCAGCATTTGTGATTGGTGAGGGGATCTTGTGTGCTTAACAATCACAACACTGCATTGCAGCTTTGTGATTGGTCAGGGAGCCTTGCTTCCTGTCCCAAGAGCAGAGTAGGAGCAAGGAGCAGAGACACAGCGGTGGGACCAGCGGCAAGGTAAGAGTTGTAATTTTTTGTGTTTTCCATTGCGCCACACCACCCCGCCATTCACGAGTCATGCCGGCCGCTACTGTTGGAAAGGATCATGACGGAGTTGTTGCCTGTACCTAATTGTTCTGTGTATCTGAAAGCAGCTTAAATTGCTGCTGTCACATACACTGTATCTGTTCTCTGTATTAGGGAAACGTGGTATTTTGCTGCCCATTCTGTACCTCTGCTGTGTATCGTTAGTGAAACATGGTAACTGATTAGTGTTTACTACAGAAATTCAAAAATATGGTATTAACAATGCTTTTTAAATGTGTATCCCTCTTTAAAAGAGCAATTTGCCGCCTGGTTTATCTCTTGTTAGAGAAGTAGATGGGTAACAGAAGGTCTGTCAATATGTGGCTCGATGTGCACGAGAAAGCTCCTGATATATTTGTCACAAAACGAGTTCTTTATAATGACTATTTTGTTCTTAATTGCAGGAGCAAAAATCTCAGATCCATTTGTAGCAACAGCGGCATTTTTTGTCTGGTGTACCACTGAGGCGCCCCCTGGTGTCTCTGCTGAACAGCATGTACCTGCTGTCATTTCAGCGAGTGCTCTTGGCATTTTCTCTTCACCTGTAGGTTGATTTTGAGGGGAAATCCTCACACATAGGTAGTGACACTGCTGGACCAGTCCCAATACTGTTTGTGACTTTAACAGCCTCCTTTGATTCTGTCGCTAGGTGCGCACTAGCACCCTGTAGGTAGTGTGCACAAGTGTGCAAATGAGAGTTCACTCTTTATGACACTGCCTGATCCTCTCATGCCACATCTGGACCGCTACCCAGGATTGGCACCATAGCTGTGCCCATTGCCACAGGTGTGCGAATAGCAGCCTCGAGCTGGCAGCAAGTGTGATTTCATACCTGTTTCCCTCATGCAGCTGGGCAGGGAAATAGGGTCTTGGAAGTGACTGGAAGAGAGGAGATGCAGGGGCTTGGCAAGGGATCCTTAAGGATAGAGGCAAAGCAGAGGTTAGACAGGAGGAGGGGCAGAAGTAATGAACACAGGGAGGTTCTATTGTGGGGTTAAATTACCATAGGTTAAAAGCTAAAAGAAAGGAGTGTTTTCAAGGTCAGTGGCGGCTGGTGACTTTTTAAAGTAGTGAGGCGTAAAAGTGGGGGTGAGTTAAACTGAATACCGATGACCTTATAACTACCAACAAACAGATGTTATTTTCACCAATTTTAAAAATACGGCATTGGGCGCTACTCAAATAACATACAATTTTTATTAATAGTGGCAATTTTCTACCAATACCTCTCAAAAATGTACCCACTTGAAATGTGTAGATGTTGGCAGACGTCTTAACATGTTTCTAAAATGATGTCTCTTTCCTATTTTTTGTTTTTTTTAAAAGGAACCTTAAGACTGAGAGAGAAGGCAAACAGACAGGCAAGTGAAGGGAGAAAGTGGCTTAATTTAGGCTTAATTTATTTACTGACATACAAGGCTACAAATCCTGTAGTGAAGGGAAATGCATAGTTTTAAGGCATAAACCTCGTATGAGATCGAAGATTCAGCATTTCCTACTTCCCCTTACTTTATAAACTTTTTGATCACATACCATTGCAGTGTCTTCATAGAACGCATGGTCCAAAAGGAGGCTGTGTGCCTTACCCATCAAACTCCAACCCTGTCACAGCTGTGGTCTGAAATGACCAGACACTGCCTCAAATGCAGCAGATTTTTTTCTGTTTGTTACTACGTGCCACACTATTTAATATATCACGTATGTCTCTTTACACGTGTCCTCTCAAACCGCTGACCCCTAGATTCCAGCAGTGATTTCTGCGGTTGCTAAGAGGCGCTTCTACAAGCCTTTGCCTAGTCTACGGGCATTCAAAGACTCACATTTGTCTGTTACATCATACCCGCTTGGCACATTCGAATAGAATAAATCCTGGCTCAGTATGATGAGTCTGCCTGCGCTAAACATATGCCCCCACTACTCAGTGCCCATATGGCACTGGGAGAGCGAATCTTTACAGCAGGGCAGGTCCGGCCACAGATAGTCAAGGGATGGGTATCTCCAGGAAACAGGATCTCACAGAAAAGCTCTGTCTGCTGACTCAGCACCATTAGCCAACTCGCCGTCATCCCCTTTTCTGTTGCTACTGGGCACATGAAGGGGGTATTAGGTGCCTGTTTATTAACATTTTGAGCGACACGGACTTTCGGAATTCGCATTCACCTTTAAATCATTAGGCGTGGGCCGTTCGAGATTACGTTGTCAAACAAACCGGGGAAAAGAAAGCCTGGATATTGTGCGTCACGATAACATCTCAAAAGAGTGGTGTCCCTTACAGCTTTGACAGACGCATTGTTTGTTCTTGCAGATACACATCCAATATTTCCTTTCACAATTACAGCTGCTTAGGCAGCTACTGTTACGCTAACGAGTTTTATTCACTGCGGTGCACAACTAAAACATAGGCACAAAAAGTGCTGTATTAAAAAAGTGCTTATTTCTGTACACTCGCCCCTAAACCATAACTGAGGAACTTGTATCCTCTCTAGGCCTCTGACCCCCGAGCAGACACCACCCCTGGGCGCTCCTGTCCCTGACGAGGTCACACAGAGCGCCAGCCATCACCTCTAGGCGCTATTCCTGCAGTCTGCGTCAGAGCGCTTGTCATGTGCTGTATTATGCCTGACTAATGAACGCAGGGCATAAAAGCAAAATAATCACCAGTGCTGTGCACCTCGACTTTATATTCAGCCTAAATAATGAAACATAATGTAAGGCTCCTTACGTTTTATCTGCAGATGGCATATGCTCCGGCCATAATATTGGCCACACAAGCAGCGCTCCGAGCTTGACCCCAGGCATCTGTACATCGGTGAGGAGGCCAGTCTAAGTGAACGTTTACGGGCACCGCACTAAATTGTGCAAAGGACGGGAGCCATTGTTTTGTGTTGCACCACAATGCAGTATCTGACTTGTAGACTTCCAGTCTTTAGCAATAATGAAATAAGAGTAGTTGAGTTATAAAATATTTATGTGCCAAGAGCCCTTACAGTTTGCCATGAGCCCCATGGAAAAATAACGTAAACAAACCAAACTTGCAACCTCCACAATTGGCTCCCTTGATGCCCCATAAACCAGCATTCCTTTCTAGGCATAGATTCTGTTATTTCACCCTGTGACGTCTCTTGCCAGTTTCACACTTCATTAAAGCTCTAAAAACAAATTCCAGATCTTGGTCGAAGATGAATATGAGCTTTCAGAGTCCTGATGATGGAGGCAGGCTGGCAGAAGTTTACGTTTTACGAGATGCCAGAGCCTAGGTAAGGACGTGAGAGCTGGGGTAGAGTCCATCACACGTCAGCCTCTGCCGGATATTCAGTTTGTGAATTGCTAGACGGCCTTGAGTCTGAGAACAAGTCCCATGTCAAACGAAGGGTCTCTTTTGAATGAGCAGGTCTTGCCTTGCTCACAGATGCTGCAGGTGGGATTTTCGACCTCGTATCAGCAGCATGGCTTTCGGTAGTTTAGTGTGCTAATACCGCAACGGATCAAAACAGATACCGTGCGCTGTGGTATTTACCGTAAGTGGTACCGCTGCAGCAGACTGGAATGGGAGGTTGTGTGGGAATCTCCCGGGGATGATGGAGTAAAATCTGCATGATCTAGCTTGTTCGATGCGCAGTTTGCGTAAGACACTACCTGCCAAATACCTACTGGTGGAAAACCCAGCAGATTGCCATCATTAATTTGATTTGCCCCCAAGTCAAGGTCTGCGGCACGATTGGAACGAGGGTCTGTCTTCTAAGCATTGGGTCACCTTTTCATGTCATTTTCGGTTATGCCCAAAAAAAGTTATCAAGACACGGCTTCCAAGTTTGTAAACTGGATTAACAGAGACATTTCGCTTTGCGGAACTCGAAGTAAAATACGGTAAGCCACAGACATCCTCAAGGGAGCCTCTACACCCTCTCGGGAGCCTCGCGCCCACCCTCGTGCTCCTGCTGTGCAGACACTCAAGGGAGCGTCGACACCCTCTCGGCAGTCACGGCTCGTGCTTGCAATATGAGCTGGGGGGGGGGGGGGGGGCGGGGGAGATTAAAATAAAATAAAAAATAAAAAATAAAGAAAACTTACCTTACCGGGTCCGCACCGCCTCTGACTGCTCCTGGCCGGGGTCCTGTGTTGGCACCTTCTACGTTACATCTTCTACAGGAACAGCCACGTCACTGGAGTGGCAAACCCTCTCAGCCAATACTGACGCTGCTCCAACTGCACCAGGATTGGCTTAGCAGGGATACTCGCCGCCCGCCTGCCCATTAGGAGACCGAGGGTTGTGGTGTTGATTAACCCTCGCTCTCCTAATGCACAGCCGCCAGCCAGACTCAACACTAGTGCGCATGACTGGGCTGGTCAGAAAAATTCTCTGACCTAAACCCAGCATGCGCACTGGTGGTGCTGCCTGCTGTGCGCTCCGCGCCACCCCCTGGCCTGACAATGCATGTCAGTCAGGTGAGTCAGCATGATGCCGGACCGCACACCCCCCTCAGACTCTGAAGGGGGTGGGGCGGTCCGGCATCATGCTGACTGACATGCATTGTCAGTTTCCTTCAGTCAGAGCCGCCGAGGGAGCTGCGGGCGTGGGCGGCTTGTGGGTCAACACCCCAGCGCGCTAATGGACGCACCCAGGGCACAAGTCCTAAAAAAAGAATGGGGGGGCACTGACGTCACGACAGGAATTGACGTCAAGAAAGGTGGCTTGCACCATCAGACTCATTGCCTCCCCTCGCTCACCCCTTAGATGCGATTGCATCAGAGAAGCCAGCGCGTGAGCAGCGTTCTGAATGAGCTCCGATCTCGCCCCAGAGAGGCCAAAGAGTGAATGTGTGGCTCCATTTGCTCCAGTTATCGAGCTCCCGGTAAAATAAGTGGGGGGACACCGTCCAGTGGTACCCCGACTCGAGCTCTGGACGCACCACCACTGTTCAAGGTGCCTCAAGGTGGAAGTTTCACTGGTGCGGCCGCATTTTTCAATCAAAGAAGACTACTCAATAGATTGATAAACTATAGGTGGCTGTTGTATATTTAGACCACCTCCCATATTGTGACTGGGTCTGGGATCTGACACACTCAGATCCATGAGAACAAGAGGACATGGCAAGACATGGGGCAACATGGGAGGTGCTGGGGCTTGGTGTTGTGCTAGTTAGAGAATCATGAATGTGGCACCATCTATTTAGCAATATTATAGGCTGAGGTGCCTATCTTGAAAGCGGCTGCATCGAATAACCTTCTTGGAGCATGCTGAATCGTAGGTACATAGATATGATAATCCAGAGTAGATTCAAACTGATACTTCTATTACAATGTGTGATTTGTTCGTGTTTATTGTTAATGCACGTTAAAAGAGAGTCCACAATACCTAGAAATTCTTAAGCCATTTCCAGGAGTACAGTTGATTAACACTTTGTAAAACATTCAACCAATCAATCAAGATTTATAAAGTGTGGCTAAACACCACGTAGTGTGTCCAGGTGCATGCAGCCAGGGCCAGACTGGCCGTATCGGGCACCGGGCGTTTCCCCAGTGGGCTGCCAGGGTGGTGGCCGATTTTGGGCCCATGGGGGGCCGTTTCGTTAAAGGGCTGTTTTTCAGCATAGCTGCAATATCGGCCCCTGGAACAAAATCGGCCGAAATCGGCTTTGGCAGACAGCTCGGCCACACCCCTAACCCCCGGTGGGCCGGCCGAGCACTTTGCCAGGGCCGGTTTTGGTTGCCTGTCCGGCCCTGCTTGCAGGTCCTAAATGCTTACTCAAACAGCCAGGTATTGAAGGTCATTTGGAATTCCAGAAGTGAGGTGATGGTCCGGAGGTGGGTGGGGAGGCTGTTCCAGATCTTTCCTTCAATATGGCTAAAGGAGCGTCCTCCACTTCTTCTTCGGTAGATGCAGAAAGTATTGACAACTGAAAGAGAGGTAGAGCGTAGTCTTCTCGATGGTTGTTGGAAGTTCAGGCAGTGGTTACTGTATTAGTATGCATTAGTATTTAAGCAAATCATTTTGCTAATCTTAAGCATGTCCTCATTTACCCACATAAAAACCATATAAAATCATCTGCATTTAGGTGGAATAGAGATAAACCCAGTTGAGGCTAATTCACCACAATCCACCAGTCCTAAGCATAGAAAAATAACGAGGCAACTGTGCTACAATAAGCAACCTTGAGCATAGACAGTGTTTTAAGTGAACTGCCCTGCATATGGAACAGAATCTGTACTAGAGCACCTGAAGCATTACAGCCTAACCTCAGGAAGAGAATCAGGACTAATGCTGCGGACTGGGGTGGGCAAAATGAAACCCTTGGCCTGTGAAGCTGGGAAACTGTCTTGTTGAGTCGAGTTTCACCGACCTGACCAAAGGTGAAGTTTCACCTCTTGATAACACTACTGTTTTCCAATGTAGCCACTGGAGGTATGATGCAGGATGGGCTTAGCGTGGAAGACTGGTTTATGCAACTCCAAGGACACTGTACGACGCAGAGAGATGACCCTTGAAACAGACTTTACGGGGCAAGGGCAATGGGAATTCAAAAGGAGGGGCCTGTGCGATGAATGGAGTATTAGGTCATACCGGGAGAGGTGGGGCATTTGACAAAGGATGGCTGTCAATTTGCTTCAGTCTTCCCACTGCGCCTTGCTGTAATGGTTTCCCACTGCAGTGAATGGTGACCGATACTGCCCTTTTTGTAAACGTTCAAGATGCGTGCTTTACAAAGAGTGTGAATAAAAAAAATAAAGAAATAAAAACTAATTAAAGTTGTGTCACTGGGCTGTGCAACTTTAAACACCCCTATTCAAGATGCACCAACCCTGCTCATAAAAACATAATAAATAATAAAGGTTGGCTCAACAATGGTAATATATAGCATATTTAACACTGATAACACATACTGTGTGGGGAAGACATGATTCAAGAGAGGCAAAGCCTTGACTGCGTCATGATGACGTTTCCTCAACAATGGTAAAAAATAGCATAATAACCCTCTTCATCTGCATACATGGGTCATGCCATAGTGTATTTTAATATCTTTTTTTTAAAATATACTTGACCAAACCTGGATAGAAGAGTTTAATTCATGCAGTGAGGAAAACTCACTTTGAATTGGCCTTGTAACTCCTAAAAGAGTTGTGTCTCTGATCAAATTCATTGTAGCATGCATCCTGTGAAGTGGCAAACAGTGTTTTTTCCATGCAGCTACCTAAGAATGTGCACCGTGTAAGATCCATCAGCAGTAGCCACAGAGATAGAAGAACGCTTTGACACTCTGCAGCACCAGTCACCATACAAGGATACCACGGTTACAGCCCACAGTACTAGGAACCTTAGAAATAGAACAAAGACGGGTGTTTTTGTTAAATCTACATTGTCATTTACCATGTTCGCTTGAGTTACCGCCTACTAAAGAAGAAATATAACACAGCAGTGGTGCCCTGGGTGCTGCTTGATTGGCTTTTCCAGTGGTGAGTCTCTGCGCCTACACACAGAGGGCGATAATGACGTGGTCAGCTCATCAGCAGATACGCGCGGCATCAGAATGGATTCGCCACACACTTCAGCGTCGGCTTAAATGCGCTGGATTGATGACGTCCCGCTTCTCCTCTTTCAGCTTCGCAGTGGTCCCACCATCAGTGGTAATTGGCCATTTTGTACAGTTCCCATCCATCGCGTTGAATTATGGGTGTCAGGCAAGGCATAATAGGCCTAGGAAGCCGTTGCTGTCCTCGAGGCGTGATCGCCGCGTCGCGTGCGTGCGTGCTCGCAGGTGTGCGTTCTGAGAGCCGCCCTTCTTGCTAGCACGGCCTGCTTACAGGTTGCGTAGGCGTTCTGTTAGGGAGCGGAGGAACGCATCAACCCTTTTATTCGGAAGCACAGCAGACATCACGCATACAAACCCGCGTGACAGGCAGCCGACGCGGGCATGTCAGGGCCTACCTGCTGCCATATCCAGAACATTGTAGTTCAAAGGCCAGCCTTGCAGCGTGAGGAAAATAACAGGCATCGATTTCTGAAAATTCAGCAAATACGGCTGCGTTTTACCGAGTACATTATATACGCTTGCAAACGGAATGTAGGACTTTTAGAAAAAAGGGTATTTCTGTTGATTGATCGGTTCTCTAATTAATCCGTTGGTGGAAAGATATGCCTTTGTCAGCTGGCCTCATTAGTGCGAGTGCTGAGTTATGAGCGCCAAATGGAGAGGATGCAAGGACTTGCTATGCCAGCAAGCAATCTTAATTATTACATACCTCCACCCTGTGCGTCTCTGTGGACTCTCAAAGTGCACTGCAAGAGCCTTCTCTCATCAGGTGCTGTGAACGAGGGTTCATTAATGAATGTAGCGTTGGTAAAATACTTTTATGGTAGCAGAAACCGCACTCCTGTGGAAGGTGGCGGCGAGAGATGCTCGAAGGTGGATGACAGGGGGAGGATGGCGGCCGAGAGGTTTCTTATCATTTCAAGTCAAGTCAAAATTCTTTATTCGACATGCAAAAGCATTATCATAAAAGTACAATAAAAACACATTATCACATCATAAAATGAAATAAAAGTTTAAAAAAGGGATAGTGGACATATCAAGTTCAGTTAATGAGCATAAAAACAATATGTTCTTTTATGGATGCATAGAAGCCCTGGTCATTAAGATCTTTTTTAAGTAAAGTGAAACCACTGCAATAGCTAGAGGGCTGTCTAATGCTTTCATTTTAAGATAGGCTGCCCTGCAGGAACGAAGTCCCCAGGATTTGAGCAGCGGTTTCAGATAAACAACCCTTGACAGTTGGTAAAATTTACAAAAAAGAATGCAGTGGATGTTGAACTGAGATGACAGGCCATCACATGGGCATTTCTCCAAATTTCTCGACCAACAGTTCTGATTAGGGAATGTCAACAGTCTGAAGAAAGTATCAGTGCGGAAACGGGTCACGAGCATACGGGAAAATGGAGAAGGGATTACAGAAAGATAATGTTGCATCCCTTCAATAGTAGTGCAGAATTGATGTTCCTGTACAGTATACTTGGTATTTTCAATGATCCAGCGTCGTTTTGCCAGGTGGCTGATGGCCAAGCGTTTTAGGGTCACTCTAGGGATGTTATTTAGGGTGGCTGGATCGGTGAAAAATTCTGGATGTCCCATGTCGTGTAGCATATTTCTGACGTAGTTCAGCCATTTGAATCGATCCGCGTTGCTCAGGCTGAGACAGTCCGTAATAATTTCCCTGTTGAAGTGTGTTTCAGTAGTCCACACTTTATGCCATAATATAACGGGTGCAGATTTTATCATGTCCATAATATATGTAAAACCAAGTTCTTTATGCATAACAAAAACAGAAGTGCCGGGTGGTGTTGCCAAAAGGTATGGTAGGAAACGGTTCTCAGAGCGTTGTATGGGGTCTGCCTGATCTATACCCCAAATCCCAGATCCATATATGCCTGTAGAAACGCACTTGGCACGGTAGATCTGTGATAAGGGGATGATCGGCCGTCCCCCTAGTTTTTTCGAGAAATTAATAAGTGCTCCTATAGCTTTAGAAAAGGCAGCTCCTCTAGCTTGGGCGGCAGCCCGCCAGGAGCCCTTCTTCTCGAAGGTGATACCTAAATAGGGAAACCTATCAACACTTTCGAGCTTGCTTCCATTAATAAAAATGGAGCATTTTCTTTTCCCTATTCCCAAGCCACAAGACATGGTAAAAGTCTTTGATGCATTAATTTTTAAACCTCGGTGTGACATGAATTCTGTAAAATCATTTACTGCACTTTGGAGGCCCATGCGGGTCTGTGACATAATTGCAGCGTCGTCCGCATAAAGTAATATGGGTATGGGTTTCCCATTTATAGTGGGGTAATCGTGGTAGTTTCTATTAAGATACTGGCCTACTGAGTTTATATAGAGAGTGAACAGTAAGGGAGCTAAAATACAGCCCTGCCTTACGCCTCTTTTGATGTAAAACCTGTCCGAGCACTCACCTTGTCTGCCATATCTAACACGAGCTGATGCACCCCTATACAGCTCTTTAATAAAGGCGAGAATGGGGAGCTCGATACCAATCTCGACCAGGGATTCCCAAAGCAACTCATGGTTGACGCAGTCAAATGGGGAACTGAGGTCCACAAAGGTCACGAAAAGGTTCCCCTTTCTTGCCTGAGTATATTTTGCAATAATAAGGGTCAAATTCAGACCTTGCTCAATAGTACCTCTGCCCTCTCTAAAACCATATTGTAAATTTGAAATAATGTCTTGTTCACCCAACCAGTCATGCATCCGGTTTAAAATAATACGCCCTGCGACTTTCATAAGAGAGTCGAGCAAAGAAATAGGGCGGTAGTTAGAGGGATTGTTCCTATCACCCTTTTTAAAAATCGGGACAACGACCGCTTCGGGCCATGTGTCTATAAAACCTGTTTTATTCAGGGAATTTAGGACGTTTGTTAACAGGGGGGCCCATAAGTCCAGCTGTGCTTTAAAAACATCAATCGGTACACAGTCAGGGCCGGGGGCCTTCCCAGAGGGGCTTTCTGTCAGTGCCATAAGCACCTCAGTACAGTCAAAAGTAAGGTCTAAGGGAAAGAGAGAGGGAGTGTTCAGCTCTTTATCTTGGTTATGATGGAGATCCAGACAGGCTGTAGGGAGTATATGGTCACTTATATCGTATAGTGTGCCAAAATGGTCAAACCAGATATCAGCGGGTATAGCCATCTCAAGTTTAGCATCCCGAATACCCTTCAGAAAAGGTGCATTAACAGCTTTCCAGAAGGCGGTGTTATCCCTATTGTTGGCGGCTTCCTGTAACGCTTGCCATGCCTCTGTTTTTAACTGTTTGGTTCTTGCCGCCCGTGCTGCACGGTATTTTTGTCTGGCATCCCTAATTTCCGGCAGGTTACGGGGTTTATTTTGCAGGCTTATTTTTAGATGTTTCAGGGCCTTGGTACATGATCTGTCAAACCAGCCTATACTGCTCTTTGAAAATTTCTTAGGTACTCTAGAGAGTAAATTCTTAATCTCCGTTGATATAATGGAGAAGGCATTTCTGATTGCCTGTGGGCTTTCTGAGGTGGACAGACATATCTGGATATGCTCATGTGTATTATTAATCAGAGAGTTAAGGAACACTGGGGGGACCACTTTGTCCCATTTAAGGTAAAGTCCCATCGTACAACCCAAAGTGATGGGCGGGGTATAGGACGGGTTTACCCTTAAATCATCTTTTGATGTAATAACTGTTCTAATGGATGCCGTTAATGGGTAGTGGTCACTGATGGCACAGTCCAGAGTCTCCCAGTTAGTAATAAGCTCTGAGTACCTTGAGGATATCAAGATATAGTCGATTATGGAGTGGCAACCTCTCCCATTATAAGTTGGTTTAAAGTCTTTCGGAGGGCTACATAATTCATTCGCATATGACACATTAAAATGCGATATTAATCCATTCAGAAGGTCGCCTAATGTCGAATGCAAAAAATGAGAAGTGGTGTCGCTTCTGATAGATTCTAGACCACAGGTGCCACCCATACTCAATGGACACAGGGGGCAGTTGAAGTCCCCTGCCCATATAAGCAACATATCTGTTTGAAGATGGGACTCAACTTTAATTAAGTCTGCCTTTAAGCCGTTAAGAACCATGTCGAAACGGAGACTAGGTATGTTATTGTAAAAGTTGACCAAGGTAATGTTATTAAAACGATTACCTTTTAAAGAGATGATCTGGTAATTTTCAGTCCCAAAAAAATTAGTAGATGATATACCTGATTCTACAGATATGTAAGTCACTAATCCGCCTCTATTCCTACCACGCGGGCTCAACAGCGCTGGAGTGTGTAAGGTCTTATATCCTAAAAGATGGAGTTCATCAATGGACCATGTTTCCTGTAAACAAATGATACTAAAAGTGGAGACAGTTTGGATCCATGAAGGGTTCGACAATTTATCGAAAAGACCTGCCACATTCCATGACAAGAGCCTTACGGCCATAGATTTATTGTTAATGTCGGTATTACTACTCGTGGCACCGTTGAAATGCTCGGGAGTGTCATTTAGCTGGCAGGGAGCAGATAGATCTAATGGACATACCGTAGCATCAGACTGAATTTGATTCAGTGATATATTTAAGCCATCACGTGAGGGACTATACTCAGAGTTTAAGATATAGGCATTGGTGGATGTTGCTATATTAGTTTCATGGTTGCCTGGGCTCATGGTGTTAATCTTAGGGTGGAAACGATCTACCTCTAAAGAGGGTTGAAAAGCACTTTGGATGTCATTTTTACTCGGTTCATTATTCAGCTGAGAAAGTCAATCTAGGTCGTCCAGGCTCGAGAGGATGGCAAATCTATTTGAGGTGGGGAGAGATGAGTAAAAAGGTTGGGCGTTGGGTCTGGATAAGATGTGTGAATTTGGGGGATTTAACAGAAGAGAACGTGGGTAGAAATAACTTAGGGCATGTGTCGAAATGCCTGGGCCACTGGTAGCAGTATACCAATCTGCTATGTGGCGCAAAACCCTGCGGTCTCTAAAGTTTATAATAATTACATCTCCCTTGATATCCTTTGGCCTAGAACCAACCCATTCCAACCTTCTTACATGTAATATTTCCCCATTGATGTCATTGGGGAGAGTCCTGTTTTTAGTGAGCCAGTGTACAACCTTATTTTTAAGTTCCTGATAGGTCTCTTGTTTGTCCCTAGCAAGTACCGGAACACCAGCAAGAATCACCACATATGGAGCTGCTTCTGGCGGCAGGTCAATGTGGTCGGTCATTCGCTCCGGGCCTAGCGAAAATGGCTGTGAATTGGCATAGCCATTATTAAGATCTATCGGGTTATGCTTTAGGATGGCTGTGGGTAACTTGCTAACTAGGGCACTGTTTTCCTGTATAGGCTTTGCTAAAGGTAAAATTGCCGTTCTAGGTGGTGATGTGACCTGGGTTAATTTTTGATCTGAGAAGGTATGGCCAGCGTTTGATGAATCAGTGGGATTATTTGGGAGACTAAAGTTAGAATCCCTGATGGATGTGGTAAGCAAACTGACAGTTGTTTACAGGGATGTTAGCTGGACAGTAAGATTTTTCATTCTTTCCACTAAAGGAGAGAGTAAAGATTTCACCAAATGCTCAATATCTAATAACAATTTGGGGGATAAGGTGGATTTGTCTGAATATCATCCTGCATAGATTCTGCAGGTGTTGTGGTCTCGACAACTGCAAGGGTTGATTTAGGAAGAGGAACATTGATATTTTTCTTACGTTTGGTGATTTTAGTACTCGTGGGTTTGTTCCCAGAGGGATTTTTCTTTACTTTCTTGAGGGTTTTAATGGGAATCAATTCCGATATTGAATTATCAGTGGAATAAGAGATATCAGAAGTATACCCGTTATTATTATTTGGCACGGTTTATGGATCCGTGGCGGCAGGGGTCTGGGAGATAAGATTCAGATCAGATACACAGGGCTCGGCAGGGTTAGAGATAGAGGTGGTAGGAGGTGAAAGTACGTCCACAATATGTCCTAACGATGAGCGTTTATGAAACAAAGGCTCTAAGGACAGACGCCGTTCAGCGATAGCTATCTCGTGCTCCAAGACGGTAGCAGCCCTGGTAATGAAGTGGTCTAAGGTCCCCCTGACAGATCCTCCCACCGCGGATTTCCTGCCTTTACTTGCACGGGTAGTCATGATATTTCTGTATATGTACAATGGAAAACAAAGACAGCGTACTGTGGAATAATAAAATTTAGATGGCCTGGAGGCAAGGGCAGTACTCAGCAAACGGGGCCGCAGCCAACCATAGAACGTAATCAAACAGAAGTAGCAAGGAATAAATAAACAGTAATAATTACAATTCCCGTGTGAGCCCGTATAAACGGGGTGAAATAACGATGTCAGTTGCAATATCTCAAATCAGATATCTCACAAGCAAAGTCCCGATGAATAGTAGGATGGAGGCGTGGCTGCTGTCACGCAAACATATGTCAACTACAGTACATATCTGATGACAAGAAACAGTACCTCAAGAACCGGTGGCAGGAGATATAGCCCTGCTCTGCTTCTTCCTGCCTCTGAGGGCCACAGAGGGCCCGCCCTTTGCCCGGGCTTAGCCCGGCGCCCGCCCGCGCGCGTCCCGCGACGCGGAGGAAGCACCGGTCTCTTATGCGCCTCCGGGCGCGTAGGTGTCGTGGACAGCCGCCGGGGCACCTGGGAGGTGTGGTTTACACCGCTTCCAGCCGCGGAATGAAATAGCGGCAGCGGCGAGCCTGTACCTGGCGTGGAGCACCGACCGAACCCACAGCAAAGGAAAAAGGACAGCGACAGCAGTCCCGTCCTGAAGGCAAGTCGCTCTGGCAGGTTTCACGCTTATCATTTCACTTTACACATAAATGATACCAGCATTAATGTTCTTCATCCAAAAGTCATTAAATATAATCTGTATGGGGCGTTTAGTAATAATAGATTCTTCACCATTGCATTTTTAATTATACTTTGTGTACCTGACTACAACCATGTCATCTCTGAATATTTCCCCCTCAATCAATGCCTTTTTGATTCCAGCATAACGCCGTAGCATGCTCTCAAAGCACTCTCTAAATAAATGAGGATAACTGTTATAATCAGATAGAACTCTGAGGCAAGGTAAGTTCAAGCGTCTTTATTCTGTCATCCACTCTCCGTAACTGACAACCTGTCCAACATTCCATGGTGAACTCTAGAGGAACGTTCCAAAAGGGAGGAGGGGGCGGAGGGAAAGAGAGGGAGATACCACCAGGGAAAGAGAATAGGAAAACAACACAGAGGAAAGTACCAGGGGGAAAAAGAGGGAGATTACAACACATCTCCCTATGGGGGAAACGGAAAGCACAGGAAAAAAAACTGAAATAAAAAGGAAGAGGTGAGAGGGTACAAGGAACCTATGAAGAAACAAAGCTTAAACGTATCAGTAACATGGAAACCCCTAGGCCTGGAAGGCGGGGAGCACCCAGCAGTCAAAGGAAGGAGAAAAGACGGCCGGGTTACATTATGATGAAAACAAATAGCGTGAAGGATAAATCAGGGCGGTATAGAATTGGCAATCGGATCTCTTCCCCTGATGGAAGCAAAAGGGGTAACTCCCGTTCTCAGGTCAGAAGAGGTGTGATATGCCCAAATGCTTTCTCTTAACATCTTATCTACATCCATATTGTTGGTACAAGCTAGATGAGTGAGATTTTTGATCCAGAGCATTGACATCCGAATGGGGTCATTGTCTCCTTGGCAATATACAGTAGATTCCTCATGCTTGATGCCCAGCTCACAAAGGAATGTCTTCATTTCCATAGATGAGAATTTGATATCATTGTTGGTGACTATGCAAGCTGGCACACCTTCGCATGCAAATGAGTCTCTTAAGAAGTCGATAAGGACTTTTGTCGAGACACGTGAGACACACTTGTATTTGATCCAGTGAGATGTGTAATCCATGAGAACAATCAAAAATCTCTTTGGGACTCCTGATTGTCCCGTGGGACAGATTATCTCCAATGCCAATTTAGTCCATGGAGTCTTAGGAACTGCTGTGGGATTATCAGACAGATTACAAATATTCACTGCAGGCCAACCTTTAACAACATCAGTTCCTGAAACAGCATGAACCAACTCTGGCACCACCCCTTCTACGGGGGTTTTGGCACTTTGTTTAGAAAGGATGTACACTCCCGTGGGAGGTACATCACATGCAATGCTATTTACTCTTTGGCCTATTCCAGTGAACAACTCAGAACAAATGTATACATCCCTGCTGATTTCCTCCACCTCCTCAGCTACGAGAACTTGATCTTTACTGTTCGGGTCGAGTACAATCCCCAGCTCTCTTTGACGATGCCAAACCAACAGATTTGACCCTTTGCTTACCATGTACACTTTGCCCCATGTGGCTCTTCCTTTGAATTTAATACACACACTCATCATCCCTACTAAAGGAATGTTCTCATCAGCATACCCTACAGCTGAAATGTCAGGTTCCAGCATTTTGAGACTAGAGGTATTAAAAATGTCATTTATGACATCAATATTGAATAAGGTAACTCGGGCACACGAATCGGCCAACACATCTATGGGCTTACTATTCACAAAGATGGTACATTTAGGATGTTCAATAGGCCTGTGGTCACTGAATTGTCCTTGAGAACTTGGGGAAGCTTGACAGTCCCTAGCTTTTACTTGGAAAATATACTTAGGGGCCAAGTCCCCTTCACTGTGTACTACTTTCACTCAGTAGTTTTCACTGTTGTTGCACACTCTACCTAGGTGCCTCTTCTTGTTACATTTTACACACATGACATTACGGGCAGTACAACGTACATCATTAGCAAGGTGATTGCTGCTTCCACATCTATAGCATTTCAACCTTTCCTTTTCACTGGCAGAATAGTTATCTTTGACTTCTCCAGGTCTAACTTTGAATACCTCATTATCAAAGGAATTGGCCTGTGCATCACTGCTATTGCGGACATTGGCAACAAGCTCATTGGGAGTCTTCATCTCTTTGATACACTTAGCAGTGTGTTCCACATAGACTGCTATACTAACCGCTTCTTTTAAGGTGAGGTTTTTTGCTAGGAGCTTTTCTTGAATACGACTATTGTTTGTGCACCTGACAAGTTGGTCCCTGATGAGTGAATCGGTGAGTTCACCAAAGTCATATAGTTGTGTCAAGCCTCTAAGTGCTGCTATGTAATTGATGACAGATTCCTGTTTACCTTGGATGCAGGTAAAGAACTTATGTCACTCCAAAACTACGTTTACTCTGTCACCAAAATGTGTCTCTAACTTTAACAGTGTGACTTTATACTCATCCGTATCATCCTCATCCTCTTCTAGTTCTGGTTCAGGTAAGGTGTCATAAATCTTCCTACCTTGTACGCCTAGGTTATGCAACAATATGTGTTGTTTGCAAACTGCTGAATACCTTTCCCCGCCTATGGCAATGAGGTATGAGGCGAATAAGTTTATCCATTCCTTCCAGTGAATTTCCGGCTCCCCGATTTCTTTGAGGAACGGAGGAGGTTGGCTCATAGCTTGTCCAGCCATGGTGGGAGGGGTAAGCTAACCAGACAGGCTGAAACGGAATTTCCACTGGACGGAAGGTGGCTACACAATACCTATTTACAACAGGGGTAGAAGAGCAGGGAACTTACTCAAAGGACTATAAGTGGGTTAACTGAATAGCTAACCTCAATGCGTAACAAATACAAGTAAGTAAAGTACAATCTGAGCGATTAAAGCATGGACTGTAGAGGTTACACTATTATACTCTTTGTACACCCTAAAAAATGTAGCATGCAGGAAGACTTTGCTTGTAAGGCAGTACTAAGTAAGCCTAATACTTTGTATACACTCTAAATAAATGAAGCATGCAGGAAGCTTTGCTATTTAAGCAGTACCCAGTAAGCATAATACGACCTCAGAGACTCAACACATACATGGTAGTATTTTCACTTTTGAACACTCTAAATAAAAGAAGCATGCAAGAAAACTAAGCTTGAGAAGCAGTGCGATCCAGCAATATGCACCACCTCTGGGAAGTAATTCTAATAAACTCGAGTAATGAGAGGATGCGAATATGAAAAGGGGAATTCAGAGAGACAGGGAGGCGTGGAGGTTATACATTAAAATTTAAGATGTCCAATGGTCCAATGATGAAGGTGTGCGTGTCACTGTGTAGTGGTGCACACACAGTGCGTAGACGGAGGTGGAAAGTGTATACAGGCAGTAAGAGGGTAGGGCAGAGTTTTACCGTACTTGAAGTTCTCCACAAGCTGTGACGGATCTCGCCCTAGGGAAACGTAGCTGGGAGGAGTGGTGCTCTTCAGTGTGTCTCAGCCGTGGATAATGACCTTTGGTATGCAGAGCAAGGTTGGTGTGTGTATCACCACAGAGGACACACAAGGATGGACAGGATAATGGCCAAAAATGGTGAGAGTGTCACTTTATAACTGCTGTGTACCAAGGGGTAAAGGAGAAAAAGATATTACTTGGTAGGAGGAGGCTTTGCATGAATCATAAATAAACTTGCCTGGGTTAGACGATCACAGGTATAGGAAGACCTGAAGTGGAAGAAATGTTGTATGACATGGCCGATTCCATAGCTGCTGGTGCGCCGGGAAACTGACGTGCTGCGCTCTGAGAGGAAACTGACTTGCACTTCTGAAGGGGAAAGTGTCTCCACACAGCGCCTGCCTCAGCGCGGCTTCTGCTGACAGGATTTATTATGGCAGAGCTGCTGCTGCACAGGCTTAATGAGACTGATCGAGAAAAAAAAATGTCTCCACACGGCACTTGCCTCAGCGCATCCTCTGCTGAGAGGAATTTTTACATGGAAAGCTTCAACTGCGCAGGTTCGAGGAACGCGCACAGCCTACAGACACCACAGGGAAAGGTTACTCATGTGGCGCAGGGTTACCGCTACCTCCCGCTGACTCTTGAGGGTGAGTGTAAGACGGCAGCGCACCTCACCCGGATGTTGCCCACAATCTTCTGCCCGATACTTCACGAAGAGGATTCACCCTTTATCCCCAAACGCAGAACGAAACAGGAGTGCAGGAAAACAAAGTCAAAGCATGGCGTGAGGATGCAGCGGTTTACGGTATTAGTTGGCACTGATGAAGTGGAACGGTCGCTGGGTTATGCAGATGGCTGTGACAGAACACTTAGGAGGCAGCCAAAAGCAAGCAGACCACAGCGCAAGGTAAGAACGGACAGGTAAAAACACAGCAAGTGTCCACTCGTGAAGTTTACTCACGACTTGTGGTGGTCCGACGCACAGAAATACCCAGCAACAGTTCTAGACACCAACGGAGATGGAGAAGAGGGGGCACTCAGAGGGTACCTCCCAGCCAAGCTCGTAGGATCCACGATGGTCAAGAACTCAAAGCAGGGAACTTCCGCGAACTTCGTCAAGGAGCGTGGACGTACACCAACTCTGCGTCCTCACAGGCACTGAACCGGGGAATCACCAAGCAGAAATGCAGAAAGGAGAGAGTACTGAAAGGGGAGATGACAGGAATGGCCCCCTTTGCTAAATCGTCGCCAGTGTTATAATAAGATAGAACTCTGAGGCAAGGTAAGTTCAAGCGTCTTTATTCTGTCATCCACTCTCCGTAACTGACAGCCTGTCCAACATTCCATGGTGAACTCTGGAGAAACGTTCCAAGAGGGAGGAGGGGGCGGGGGGAAAGAGAGGGAGATACCACCAGGGAAAGAGAATAGGAAAACAACACAGAGGAAAGTACCAGGGGAAAAAAGAGGGAGATTACAACAATAACCAATGTAGGCACAAGCAGAAGAACAGTAAAAACAATATTTTCTGAAGATAAGCAAAGCGCTAGTGCAATTTAAAACATGCAAAACAGATTATGTGAAAATGTGAAGCTGTGTGGACGTTGTGCTTAAACGTATCATGCAAATATCGTCCTAGATTTTACAAATAATAACATTATCACAGGAGCTACATTAGATGTTGGTGCAATTAAATTATTCATATATGTGTTGCTTATCTAAAAAAACTCACCTCCCTTTGCTAATGCCACGAACCTAGGGTTCTTACATATCACTAATGCAGCAGTTGTAAGATGTGTTATGCTCTGTGGAGAGGTGTAGCAAAAACACGTCCTCATTCAGAAAATAGCTGTAATATAGGGAAATGTGTGGGATGAAATTTAACACTTACTTTATTGTATCTGGATATCTAGACTTGTGCTCCAACTCTGCATAATTGAAGTCTGAACTGAAAACTGTTGGAATTACTTTTCAGAAATACCACCTGACAAAAGCAGAAAGCAGTGAGGAACCAACAAACATTTGCAAAACCAATAGATCTGGCTTTGGATTATGAAATGTTGGCTTTTCCAGTGCTTATTGTGTTTGTGAATGTGTTTTGTATGAACAAATGGTCCTAAAACACTCACTCTTCTTAACTTATCCATAAAGTAACTCTCACAGTTGGGTCATGCAAGTGCCTGATTGACTACCTATGAACTATGCATTGATTAGAAACACAAGTGTCCTTTTAGTCTTGTTTCTGGCTTGCAAAAACATTTTAAGTTGTTGTGTTCACTTTGCTTTATTTACAAATACATTTGTGAAAGAACTACACCATTAAAAATGGACCACAATTGGGTCCAGAAAGTGTTTTCCTATAACACGTTAACTGTTCCCTATGCTCATAGTCTTTGTAAAGGTAAGGTTGTGTTATCCTATGTGTATCTGTGAATGTAGCACTTAACAGTGTGCGCTTTTACCAAGCGGTATATAACAACACGGTCGTTACAATGACCGCGTTATTACTACGTGCGCCTATACATCGCAAGACCTTTGAACGACTTGCACTAGGTGGCGCGCTGGACTTAGGAATAGTATAAATTACTATTCGTACTCCAGTTAGCGCAACAGCAGGGAAGTTGTTGTATTTAAAATCCAACACATTCCCTTGTGTTGCACGTCACCTAGCGCAAGTCGTTGAAACGTCTTGCGATATAAAGGCACGCGCGGTAACAAGGCGGTCGTTGTAACGACTGCATTGTTATGTACCTGCGTGGTATTGTCAGCTTTGTAAACACTATTTCCCATATCTGCATAGTGCACAACTTACCCAATAGAGTAAACTGGAGCTGCAGCAGATGTATGGGCCAAGCCCAGGTCAGGGCTGGGTGAAGATCCAGGTCTTCAGTTTTGAGTAAAATTCAAGAAATGAGGCGGTGGCTCTGATGTCCAGGGACAGCCCATTCCAGGCTTTAGGAGCAAGGGTAGGAGAAGACAAGACCGTGGGATCCAGTTCCGCATATGTTGTGTGAAAGTAAGAGTTGTCTGGTAGGTTTGTGGAAGTTTCTGCTGTTGTTGAAATTAGTGGGGTAAATATTATGTAAGGTTTTGTATGCGTGCTTAAGGAGTTTGAACAGTGCTCGTTTGTGGGATCCAGTGAAGCTCTTTGAGATAGTGTGTGTGTGTGTGATGGGAGGTTGACGGTAAGCCTAGCCACTGCATATTGTATGTATTAAAGAGCAAAGCACATTGGTGGGTGCTTATTCAAGCAAGCACAAAGTTTGTTACAAGTAGAAACAGGAGGTGTGTACTTATTCTTCTATCATTCCAATTCACAAGCATTACTTCTTTTTTAATCTTTTTACTTTTTTCATCATTCCTTATAAAATGTCGGCACTTTTCGGCCATGATATCCATTGAAAAGCTTTATAAGGATTCTACAAAGACTAAACACATTTTCATTGGTAAGATAAAATTAAATGAATATGCACCAAAATATGTATTATTACCATCTCTACAATTCCTAAAAATACACAGAAACAGTAACACAAAAAAAAAAAATACTTTGAGAACGCTATGGTACTGAAAACCAAGCTAACACAAAGAGACTATCCTAAAAACACTAGTCACAAATTGAATAAAAAGTGCTTAGTTTACCTCTCGAGAAATACTCTTATAATCCAGTAACCCAAGAATTTGAAGACACAGTCCACCCATTGACCTGCGTAACACACAGCCCAATAGCTAACTGTATTAAATCCATTATAAAAAAAGAACTGAAAGACATCAGAACACTTTAAATTATACGAACCCCTGCTTGCTTTCCGTAATTACAAGAATTTATGAAAAAAACTGGTGCTGAGCAAATACCACCATTAACACAGAAAGAACGATTGCAGAAATGTGTGGTCTACCCAAGTTTATTGTACATTGCAAATGTGGGAATATGCATATAACAAAGAGGTCAAAATTAATAGCACCACAATTAGATTTACGTTTCTCTAACTGTAACAGCAAGAATGTTGTTGATGTCATTACTTGCCCATGTGATCAAAACATACATACAAATGCCAACTCAAGAAATTAATAAGCAGATAACCCAACCCAGATTATGCACATGGTGCAAGACAATGAAAACACCATTAGTGAGCAATTATAATGAGGCAGCCCACACAGCAGAGCAGATCTCGTGTACAGTAGTAGCATTAGTCATAAATGATAGAGGAGGTAATTGGAAGAGAAATTAAGCAGAATGGAAGCCAAATGCATAGAATAGCTCACAATTGCCACAATGCATGCCTTAATAGCATGCATCAAAAGAAACCATATAAACTAACTATGAATGAATGCTTGATAATAGTCATTATTTAGTTTATGTACATCGGCTCCCAGATACAAACTAGTGTGGATCTTTAGTCAGACAATATGTGTAACTATGATTAAAAAGAGATTTATAACAAGTTGTGTACTTGTCCATTATAATAATGGCACACATAGTAATTGAAAATTTACAACACCATTTAAGAAATTAGGGTAATGGTTGACTGGGGTGTGAGCTCTAGTCAAGTAGCAACCACAGTCCTTGTCAGGGTGAGGCACAAGTCAACCCTAAATTAACCTGTGCTCAACCCTTTGGTAGCTTGGCACAGAGCAGGCTGGCTTAACTTAGATGCAATGTTTAAAGTATTTGTACAGCACTTCAAATAGTAATAAAGTGTAAAACACCACACAAAAAGGATCCCATCAAAGATAGAAAAATAGAGTTGTTTTTAGTAAATAGAAACAAGACCAAAATATCAGAAATCCAACCAGTAGAACAGGAGATATGCAATCTTAAAGATGTTGGTGAAAATAGCAACAAAAAGGATGAAGCACCAACTGTGGATATCTGGTTGTGCAAGACAGGGACAAAGCCACAAGTTCAGGCTGACTGTGATAAAGTGTGGGCCAGCTACATGGACCCAGTTAGGTCCACTGAACAAAGTACCTTAAATCCTGGTTGTTAGACCTGTCAGCCTTAGGGTGGTCTTCCCCAAAACATTTTGCCTGCTTGCCTCCAATTTTGCTGAATTCTTTTTTGTTGGCCATAGGACTCTGTACACTTTGCCACAGCTAACCAGTGCTAAAGTGCTTGTGCTCACTCCCCTAAACATGGTTTGATTGGCATATACCTAATTGGCACATTTATTTCACCTTTAAGACCCTTGTAGAGTGGTAAACCATATATACCATATACCCAGGGCCTGTAAATTAAATGCTACCAGTGGGCCTGTAGCACTGATTGTGAGGCCCCATTGAATAGCACTCTAAAACATGTCTCGGGACTGCCATTGAAGCTTGGATGGAGTGTTACACTGCCATCGCGATTTGGCACTTAAAACCCCTTGCCAAGCCTTAAACTCCCCTTTTATTACATATAAGTCACACCTAAGGTACGCCCTAGGGAGTACATAGGTAGGCTGTCCGGTTTTAGGTTTAAACCTATAATAACTGATAAAACCCCACAAAAAGGGAAATAGCCATCACCAGTGTAAATATATAACCACTGAAAAAACACCTGCACAACCACAAACTAAATCTCGTTCCAAAAAAGGAAAAGAGTAATTTTTTTCTTCCTGAAGGGGCCAATACAATGTAACTTTGTTATACAAGCTAGCAGCAAGAAAGACTGGCTAACATTATTTTGCTTGAGTTTTGTTGTTTAGGGATGTCATTAAAATATTGTTTTTTCTTTCTTTTGCTTTTTTCAGATTTGTGCCCTTTGGTCTAAAGATGCAGGGTTTTTAAGCATGTTTTAGGTCTTGTTTAATTATTTTGTAAACTGTATAGAATCAGGAAATAAATCATATTTGATATTTTTAGAAAATATGGAATGCAGTGTCACTTGAAATGCTGCTGCAAAAAGGTTCTTTCCAAGTTCAACAAAGATTGAAGTGGTATTGCTTGTATTTGCAGTGATTCAGCTATGTATATGAAAAAGTTGTGTGATGACCAGTCAAAATCGATACCTGAGCTGAAGTGCTTCCCTGTAACAGATCCTTGCTACTTGTTTGATGGTACGCTGAAAGCATCTTTACAATCTTCAGACTTAATGAAGAATGCTATTGACTTTTTAGTCCATTTTGATGCACTGTTTTGTTATGCGCGGGAACTAAAACACAACTCTTTCTCATTTTGTACATTGTGTGGCATCAAAGAGTTATCCAAACTGTGTCTCTTGGTTCTCTTTCCAAGGGAAGGGGCTGTGAATGCTATATTATCCATATGGCAATCGTTTACAGAATCTTTGCTGAGTGATGATTCCAAAGGCAAGACATGTGATGAGCTTTGGTCACATATTGATGGTGATATGAAACAAAAACTCTACTGCATACTTAGATTTTTACAGGAAAAAATAACTGCTGTTGTGGACATAATAAAAAAACTAGAGTCTGAAAACACCCTTGTCTGCCAAGTATTCAGCATAATTGGTGTAGATGTGAAACACCTCTTTGAGAGTAGGCTGGGTGACACATTTAGTGAATTTGGCACTGCAACATGTTCCATGTTAGAGTGCTTGCCACTTGGTAAGCAAAGCAATGTTGAAGAGAAATTCAGGAACTTTTATTTTACAATGTATGAGAAATAGCTTGCAATGATACATAGAAATGTCCCTTCGCCAACCATGGCATTTGAAATCAATGAAACCTCCCCTTGGTACTCTGTACATGTTCTAGATCCCTTCAGTAAAGGGAATCTTCTCCGTAGTTTCAAAAGAGCTGCTTCATTTTTGACTGCTTCAATAACTCTGAGGGCATAAGTTGCAGAACTTGCCCAGAGATTCGGATCTTCAAGTACACCAGTATTGGCATGGAAAGCTATGTAAGTGGCCAGAGTTAGCAAATTGTGTACTGGCTGTTCTGGCGTTGCCGTCTCAAGTGCCAATGTTGAGAGGGCCTTTTCACAGAAAAAAAGTTTACATGGGAAGGAAAGAGCGAGCGCACATGCCAAAGACTCACTGAAGAAGTATTCTATGGTGTACTACAATCAGTCCAAAAGTATGTGGACCCCGTATACACTGTACATACACTGTCTATATACCATACACTATCAGTGCAGAAAGCAAGCAATAATAAAAGCAAAACAATCCATAAACACTGGAAAAACACTGTTTCTGTTGTTTTTAATGGCGTGAAAATGTGTAGCCACTGATAACCACTGTTTTTTAAGGTATTGAAATCCCTTGAAACACTGAAAAAAAACACCAGAATTTACCAAAAATAGAAACTGAAAACCTGAAAGCCTATACATAGGGCAGGGTAAAAGGTAGGACATGTTCCTTCAAGTTTTACTCACAAATTGCGATTTTTACTTCTATGTGGTCTACCCCTCCCATAGGATAATACTGGGGATTCCTTATTACATCTCAAAAGCTGTAATTCCCAATTAGAACGAGTTAGATCTGTAATGAAGAAAAAAATCTGAGGAGCAAGAAAGAACTGCCTACAGGAGAAGAATAAGATAATTACAAAATAGCCCTTAATGAAAAGTCCTGATACTGTGCGCCATGTATTTGAATCTGCTACATCCACTAAAGAACTTTTTAAGGGTGTGCAGTTGCTCTCTACCCACCCCCCATCAGTTGGAGAATTAGAAGGCTCACAAGATTTGTGTGACCAGCTAGCCGACTTCTTCCAATGTAAAATTACTGATATTCAGGATGGACTTGTAAAACTTTAAAAAAAATTATATGCTGAAAACTCCTTGTAGAGACCCGCAGTTGACACCCTTAGAGTCTCTGGGGCCCATGAACTGAGAGTCTAATTTGATCACTGTATATCCACTTCTCACCCTGAAGTGGTGGAACAGCATGTCCTCAAAACTAAGTCAGGCTCCCCCCTGGAATCATGCAGACCAGCAAATTTGCATATGGTAGCTGGTACTGTAGCTCGCCCTCTCACTACCTTGATGAACAAATCTATCCTCTCTGGCCGTTATTCGCGGCTTTGGATGGCAGCAGTGATCAGGCCTCTCTTTAAAAAAAAACCTTGACAGTAAGGATCTAAAAAATTACCGACCGATCTCGCTACTTCTACTACCAGCCAAGATTCTTGAGAAACACCTAAATGGCCACCTGATGGGATTTGCAGAAGAGCAGGGATGGCTGGACAAATCTCACTTCGGTTTCTAAAAGCACTATGGGACCAAAACTGCTCTGCCACAGACCATATTGGATGGTTAGTAGACGAGGGGCAAGGCGCAGCTCTAGTTCTTTTAGACTTTTCCACTGACTTCTATACCATCTCCCACTTGCTGCTGATTGAACGCCTTCAAGATATGGGTATTGTGGAGCAGGCTTCGGCTCTATTGTCCTCCTTTCTTAATGATCGCTTGCAGAGGGATCTGTTAAATCAGTTCCATTTGGATGTGCAGCAGGGCTCATCCTTGAGGCCTGCGCTGTTTAATCTGTACGTGTCCCCTCTTGCTGCCATTATTCGTGCCTATGGGATGGATGCAATATCCTATGCTCATGACACCCAGTGTGTCAATCCCTGGACGATGCCAGATGCCTGGACCCCTGCCTGTCTTTACTTTTAGACTCTGTTGTTCATGCTATCAGTGATACCAATATGGCAAGGAAGTATTCTTCTAAAGAGCTAAAGCAAATTTAGCTGGCTAGCGCCAAAATATGTGATTCTTCTCTGAGCTGTAGCCAGAGCTTTCCATCCCTCAATGGCCCTGTTTCATGCAGGGAATGTAGATCCTCCTGCTCAGTCCTCTTAGGTGTGCCAGACACTGAGTAAAGTCTGTTTGTGTCAGTTATGCTCCCTAGTTTGCCTGGAATTACCCTCAACCAAAATACCAACCTTGGCCCCTTTATTCACAAGGACATCTATAAGCAATTAGTTGACTTCTACTGTAATTCAGATCTATGTCCAAGCATGCAATAGAAATATGGGATTTTATTTTTGCATCCAAATCAGAGATCTGTTTCTTTACAGAGACCTGGCTCTGCACTGCTGCTTTCCTCTGCATTTCACTAGCCATACCTGAGCATTACTCACTGGTTAGATCTGACAGGACAGAAAGCTTCGAGGGGGAGGGGGAGCCGGGAGATTTATTGTATCGCCTTATGTGATTCCCAAAAAGTTGCGCTAATTGACACCTTACGCTCTGGTTGGCTACAGATATGCATTTTCAAGTTAGTGTTATCTGCAACAGAAGCCTGGAAAGGGGTGCTAATGTATCGCCCTCCCGCCACTAAGAAGGATTTTACACAGGCACTAATTTCTTATGTCACACCTTATGTTGTGGCCTTTGAGAAGTTCCTAGTATTGGGTGACTTCAACTATCATGGCAAAAACACAGATGAGCTAGGTGTGACTCAACTCTTAGATTATTTGGAATCACCAGGGCTTAAACAGATTGTGTCAGGCCCTACACATAGGGCAGGACAATTGTGGGATCTCATTTTTTCAAATGTTGAGGAAGTAACATGTGATTCTCCACTTCCTGTTACTTGGTCAGATCATTATCAGATCAAGTTCTCCATCCCGCGTAACAAGGCTGACAGAAAATCTAGCAAAGTAAAATAGACCACAAAGCAACTGGAAAATAGTTACTTCAGTCACCTTTATGGTGGCTTTTAATGCCCACCCCACTTTCATTTTATCCGGATGTGGACACAGCATTTTCTATTTACCACGACTCTTTATTATCCTTCTTTGATCATATTGCACCTTTATGGATATCCTCATTCGTTCAGCTCCATGGTATACCGACATGTTGCGACAAGATAAATCAATTTGTAAATGCCTTGAACGTAGATGGCGGTCCACAAAAATCCACTAAGGATAAAATTGAATATTGGACCAGGCTTGGAGTTTATTATAATCTAATAAGGAGCAGCACGAAAAGCATATTTAGCCTCCTCTATTGATATAGCAGGCAATTCTACCAAAGAGTTATACAAAGAGGTAAGCAGCTTTGTAAAACCCCGTGCCTGTGTCTTTACTATTGTGACTTCCCAAGAATTGTGTAACGATCTTGTGGACTTCTTTGAAGATAAAATAGAGAAAAATTACAAGGATTTTTCAGTCATTCCTGATTGTCTTGATAATGAGATATATAAATCATCCACATCCTACATCCATGTGCAGTTTGAGTGACTTCGAACTTTGCTCGGAGGACCAGATGTCGGTAATGCTTTCCCATGTCAATTCTGATTCACCTGAAGACCCATGACCTCCTAGGACAACAGCCAGTTTAGGAACTTGTCTGGTGCCTGCAGTCAAGGATTTATACAATCTTTCATTGACTACAGCTAACGTGCCTAAGGAATGGAAGTGCGCTTTAGTATCTCCGCTGCTTAAAAAAACCTACAGCTTATTCAAATGTTCTCTCCAACTATAGACCAATTTCACTGTTCCCCTTACTTGCGAAAGCTCTAGAAAGGTTTGTTAATAAACAACTTTTAGCCTTTCTTGAAGAAAACCACATCTTGGATTCCTCACAATCAGGTTTTAGAGAGGTCCACGGCACTGACACTGTGCTTGCTGGCTGTCCCTAATAACATCAGGCTCTCCTTAGATGTTGGAACCCTGGTCATGTTGGTGCTGTTGGATTTGTCAGCAGCATTTGACATTGTCTCCCACTCCTTCCTAATCCGTAGGCTTCATGAGGCCGGGCTGCATGGCAGGGCATTACATTGGCTCAGGAACTTCCTTGCCAGTCGAACGCAACATGTCTGCTTGAACTCTTTCAAGTCTCGACCGATGTATATGAACAAGGGAATGCCCCAGGGATCGTGCCTGAGCCCAACTCTGTTTAACGTCTGTTTAACATCTATTTAGCATTGTTAGCCCAAATCGTGGAAGAGTGGTGTGGAGACCGTGTCATATGCTGACAATACTCAACTTCTTATATCTTTTGGCCCTGACCCAGATGAGGTGAATGGCAAATTTGCAAATTGCATGAGGGAAATCGCTGTTTGGATGAGTAACCACTGTCTCCAATTAAACAGTGACTAAACTGAGATCATGCTATTTAGAAAAGCGACCGAGATATGGTCTGCTGATAGGTGGTCTTTAGATCTTGGTTGCGCTCCCTCTCCTTAGCAGGTAGTGAACAATTTTAGAGTGACGCTAGATAAATCTCTTTCAATGAAAGACCATATTAATGTCACCTGTGGCCTCTGTTTTGCCAACATGGGGCGCTTAAAAACAGCTCTTTCGTGGCTTTCAGACACTGCTAGGGAGACTCTTGTCCAGGCCCTTATCACCAGCCGCCTTGGCTATAGGAACACTTTGTTGACATCAGTACCTTGCTGTCCAAGCTGTAGGTGGTTCCGAATACAGCTGCATGGCTAATATGTAATCTTCCCTCTCATTCGCCCTCCTCCCCGATTCTAAGGAAGCTTCACTGGCTGCCGATTGAAAAGCATGCCATTTCCAAACTATACCTCAGATTACTTCTCTCAATGTATGTCGGCAGTCGCAGGCTGGATGGAAAGGAATGTCCTTAAACCTAATAGTGAGAAAAACCGAGGTGTTGCTCTTCGGGATGCTAGCCTCGATTTGGAAGGGTAACTGGTGACTCCTTAGGCACCCTCCTGACACCAGTTCAGAATGCCAAAAATCTTGAGGTAATCCTATGCGCTGAACGTTCTCTGGAAGGACAGGCCAATCGCACTTTTACAACCTGCTTCTGGCTTATTAGGAAGCTAAAACAAATCTTTCCTTTTATCCACTTGCCAGCACAAAAGTGGGTAGCACTTGATTTGTTCATGTCCAGATTAGACTATTGTAACTCCCTCTACCTGGACTCAGTAGCAGCTGCCTCTACGGGGAGTGGTGGGGTGGAAAAATGGGTGGTGGGTTGTTGTGCACTATTGCGCACGCACCACAAATAAAATAATAAAAAATGAAATCCACTTACCTTACATGGATGACATAGCCTCCTCCTCACTGCACGTTCTTCTCCTACTGCAGTTTGATGTTCAGTGCCGGCCCCCATCCAAGTCCCTTAAGCAATCCTGGTGCTGCTCTCATGCTGTTAGCCAGCATGAGAGCAGCGCCAGGATTGGAGGGAGCGTCCTCTCTCGGCACTCCCAAGGGTACCGGCGGACTGTGCGCTTGGTCTAACCCAGCTGTCTTTAGACACCTGGGTTAGAGCTTTCAAACAGCACATGTCTGGCTGGCTGGCTGCCGCAGGACGGTTGGCCAAAGAGACATGCGCACTTTGAAACCGTGCCCAGGCAGCCCATCCTCTTCCCTGCTACTACCACTCAACAAGTCCTGCCCCGTCCTGACACGCAGTTCGGGACGGGAAGGATGAAAATAAAAATGGTTAAACACTTTGTTGACATTTTATTTTTCATCTCTGGGGCTTTTGAGGGCCTTTTACTTGGTGGGGGGATGCTCCTCCACTCTAATGGAGGAGCTGTCCCTGCCTGGACTCCAACATCAGTACCCAGGCAAAACTGCAGGTGGCACAGAATGCGCTCACCAGAACAATTCTTGACAGTCCTATGCTCCAGTCAGCCTCTGTGGTTCTGTGTAGCTTCATTGGCTTCCTATTAGAAAGCACATCATGTTTGAAACCATCTGCATTGTACATAAAGTACTCTATCTTCTGAGTCCTGCTGGAATTATAGCTCTGCTTAATCCATACTTCCCTGGTAGAAATCTTTGCTCTATCCATTGCAATTTGGTCATCGTGCTTAGGATTCAGATGAAGAGATGGGAGGGCTAGAGCCATCTCAGTTGCTGCTGCTAAACTCTGGAATTTGCTCCCTCAGTCTGCGTTATAACGAAGCACCTGCTTTTTAGAAAGTCACTTAAGAACTGGCTCTATACCATTTATGCTTCTTTTTCTAGAATGATAATGGTGGTTTCATTGACACTGATTATTACAGCGCCTTGATCCCTATGGCTAATTGCCACACTTTATAACATTATATCAAATCAAAATCATGTGTAGTACTTATTGAATTGTAATGATAAATCCTCTTTTTTGACAAAGTCGAATTTATCGTTACGATTAAAAAAAATGCCACTTTTAGAAAGTTTGTATTTTTCTTCTCTTAGCCCTGTGTGCCTGCAGCTTGCCTCTGATACACGTCTTTGGAGGGTGACATCTGGCCTTTGAACATTTCCCCTAGATGGCCACATACAATGGGAGCTTAGGTGTGACTTGATGGGAGGGAGGAGCAGGGCACAGCCACACACCTACGCCTGAATAGGCTGTGTCCCAGGTCTAACAAAAGTGTTCAGTCGGAGTAGACATATCATTTTTGCCATTTATCTATGAATGCAATAACCTAATAAGATTCTGTTAGACTTTTGGCATTACTTGAACTTGGTCATTTGAAGGCCTTGTTTTACCCTGCAAAAGTCATGCACAGTTATTCTTACTATACATGTTGGTTAAATCACATAGTGGCAGTATGAAACAGCTCACACAGCTGGGTACTTTGAGTATTCTAATTCGACTTGCCCAGAGTCACGACACCTGCCACTTTTATTTTGACCGACATCCAAGAATGATACCTAAATGAGTTACACAACACATTAATTATATCCTGAGGTTTTAATTGGATAAATAAATTGAAATAATTCCAGTAAGCATCTCAGTGTTCAATAACCATCCCAGAATACTTTTGCCTTAAACCATTGTTAGACGGAGCACGCCAGACCTCTAGTCATGTTATAATGTACCAGAGTTTTTAGTGGAGACCAGACATGGTCATCCTGCAACTGCTTTTCCAGAGCGTAAACCTGTTGTTTTCAGGACAGAGGTAAGTGGAATGATTGATTCTAATAAGGACAGCAAGGGGAAATACTCACTGCTCCACACCCCCCTGCATATATTACAGAACACACACACAATGGATAGTCAGTAACAGGCATTTTGAGCACATATGGCAAGAAACATAATTGAGCTACAAAACAGTTCTAACCTAAAACCCCCTAATTCTGTGTTGTAAAACTCACTCTAATGGGCTGATTATGATGTCAGTGGGTCTGACACCAACTGCGTGTCGGAGTCGGACCCCCCAACATCTGCCCTTGCGGTCCACCCGCTGCATTATGATATGGCAGCCAGAGGCATCTGGCGGAGGGACTGTCCGTGGCGCTTCCAACAGGCTCAAGGAGCCCGTTGGTGCATCGGAACCCACCATAATCCCCTAATGACGGCAGAGCCAGGCTTGGCTCTGCCTTCTGGACTATGATGGCACTTTCTGACAGCCTTTTCATGTCAGCCTTTCTGACATGAAAATGGTGTTGGAAAGTGCCTTTCGGGGCCCCTAGCAGGGTCCCCTTACCCTTTGGCCCTCTGGTATGGGGCCAGGAGGGCACCCACGGTGCCCCCCTAAACATCACTGCAAAATGTGGCAGGCACCGCATGTTGCCTGCCACATGGTGCATGGATGTTTGCAAACATTCATTCTACAAAGGAAGCTTGCGCTGCAGGCCAATTCTGTTCACTGCACAAGCTTCCATTGTAGAATTGATGTTTGCAACCGCCTTATGGGCGGTCGCATCTTAATACTGAAGTTGGAACCGCCGCCCAAAGGCCGGGCTGTTCCTTTCCGTAACGGTGTCGCCGCCCGGCATCGTAATAAGCCCCTATGTGTGATTAAACTTAATTCTGCCTATACTTCACATTGCGTCCTATACCACTCAACATTTTGTGATCACTGGAGTCCATAACCTCCTAGATCAAAGATTTAACAGAAGTCTTCCTTTGGTTTTCTTCTCCTTGTTCTGTATGTCTAGTACACTGTGTGACTCTTTTTTCTAGTGGTAGTGTTCTTATTTCCATTGTGTTACTCCTTTACCTCCATTTTAATTGTTGAGTTGATCATCCCGACTGATGTGACATTTATTTATTTACAGAGTTTATAAAGCACACAGCCAGCGGCGGCTCCTCGGTGCTCTCACAGCAGTGGAAAAAAAGAAAAAGAAAATAATAACACAACATTATTATCTTTTAATTTTAATACTGGCTACTATTGGGCCACGTTAGAGTGGGGCGGGCCTGGGGTCACATCGAGGAGGCAATATGTATGCTTCATAAGTGCACATGACAGTTTGGCTGGCCGTCTTGGGCACTTAGCATTTCTCCACCTGGCTGTGTTGCACAGCCAGGTGGAGAACAGTCGCGAGGCTCCCAGGCACTGTCTCAGTGGCCATATAGGCTGGTCAGACCAATCACAAAGCTGCTGTCATGCTGGTGACAGCAGCATCATGATTGGCTAAGGGCTGTGGTTGTGTGCAGCAGGGAGCCAGGAAGAGAAAAGGATGGAGGAGAAGCTGCGTCCGTAATTAGGTAAGTGATCTTTTTTTTTTGTTAATCCTCCAATCCGCCTCATCACCCTTGTTCAATAGCAGCCGCTGCTGCGCACAGCTACCCCATAGTGGTTTCTCGGTGCTAGCGTCAGTTAGGGTTCGCTAGAGGAAGTAACTAACAGTTATGCAGCTCTTTTAGAAAAATCGTGAGTGAATGACATTTGCATGGTTTTCACTTGAAGTCATGTGCATATGAGGAGAAAGCCTTATTTCTTTGTGCCTACTTAAGTCACAAGTTCCACACACACATGAATATGGGTTTATAACCCTTCAGCACATGAATAGACACCTTCACTTGAGGGCCATGTTGTAAAGTCTGATGTGTTTCTCAGGCCTAATGGGTGCCACCAAAATCCTTTAGCAATTTTATATCAATCACTCGATTTTATTGGGTAGTGTGATATACTGTAATCACGAGATCCATTCACAGACAGGAATGTTAATTTCTTTAGTGAAAAAGCAATAGGGAAATGTAAGAAGTCACACCTAGTTATATGAAGACAACGCTCACTCGTTTCAAACAACTTCACTGACTCCCTGCCCCCACTGAACAACCAAATCCTTAAAAATGAGCCTGTTAACTATTTAATGTTTTGTTATTAATTCAAAGAAATGTCCCACTACCAAGATAGTTGCTACCAAATCCTAATGTATTGACATTACCTTTCTCCTGGCCCAGGGATGCGTACCAGTCTTTGCTAGTGAGTAATCGTCATCTATAAACTGGGCCACTAGAATTATACTCTAATGAAGAATCTAATTATGCAGCAGGGTTGGATACATTTTCGGGTTAGAAAAGGCAGAATATGCATCATAGTGCAGCACATTCTGCATTTTCACTAATTTGCCATTTTAATACACGTTAATATCATCTAGGCAAATGGTTCACCTCATTGTAAGCAATTTTCCCCAGAATAATGCAATGAGCAACTAAAGGGTGGCCTTTGTAAATTGTGTACCACGTTGAGGCAAAACTTGTGGTGCCTTTTTAGTAATTTATATACAGTTTGAACTAGAAAAGATTTTTTTTTAAATATGCAAACTATGCTACAGATGGTGGCGTACTTGGCAATTGCAATAAACCCATAGTTATACAGAAAACATTTCAACCGCAGAATTGCATAACTCCTCAAGTCTTTTTTCTAAGAACGGACACCTCCAGGGTTACCATTACTGATTTTAGGTAGAGTTTGGTTGCAAAACACATATTGTGGGCTTACCATGAACATGCATGGGCTTGGAGCGCACCCATTGTTCGCCATTGATTGACCTTCCTGTCACTTTCATTTAGCTGCTTCTTATTTGATCGCTTTTTGGTCAGTCTTGTGTTTGTCCCTCCCATTGAGCACAACTTCTTTACCATGTCTTTGATTGGCAGGTTTTTATGCTTCCTCTGCTTGCTTTTAGGAAGCTACTTTTTTCTTTTTGTTTAAACACTCCATGAGAGTGCATGTTATTTCCAGCTGTTCCTCTAATGTGCTTTTCAGCCCATGCGCTTTTCTCCCCACACCCGTTTTGCTCTTTTGGATGTGTGCTTTTGCCCCTGCGCTCCACACTGCTCTCTTTACGTATGTTCTCTCCTTCTTGATGCTTTTCCCCTGCTGCCTTCTCCTCTGTCTGCCATGTTGTTTCACCCTCACCCTTACCCCCTCTCCAGCCCACAACTCAATCACCCATACATTTTTTTTGAAGAGCAATTTCCTATTAAAATTCACGTTACTATTAAAAGCAACAATTTTGTGCCTATTTGAAAAAGGATATGACATTGTTTCTTTTTTTAATTGTTTGTCCATTATGCACAGCAGCTGTGATGCTGTGCAGCGTCATTAAAAAAACATTGGGAAGGCAATAGGTTTCATAGTCGAAACCAATTTCCTTTGCCAATGCATGTTTACTCTCCTGTGAAATGCAAAACCAAAAGAGCATTACAGTTACCACTAGAGCAGAGAAAGTAGTTGAGATGATCTTTTAAATACTGTCAGCCTATCCAGTCCTTGGCAGGTTTAAAAGCTGCCACAATTTCTTGCTAAACTAGGCGAGCCCAATTGTCAGTCCTTTACAAACACATGCAAGTCATATATGCTTTGCATGCCGAGCTAAAGAGGTGTTAGCAGGGCCGAAAGGAAGGTATGGAGAGGGACTTTGGAGTTTATTTACAGCCAGGCTGCATGTGAGGACTCTGTGAAACAAAGTTTACATGCTATTAAGCTGCTTACCATTAGCATGTAAGGAATAATGCTAGCACTGGAAGTTAATAAGAATACCTGTTTTTTATGTTTTTTATGTTTTTCTATGCTTTTCATGTTTTTATAAACAAATTCTGTAGGAAAAGTGTCCGTTCTGCAGGATCACCCTGGATGTTTCACTATTTGAAGGAGCCTATAATTTTGCTGGTTTTAGAACTCCATGGACTTTACCCATTCTGAGCAGGGAAAAAGTACCTGTGCCCCCCCTTTAACACAGTGAAATTTGCTAAGCCCTGATTGCCATGTTCAACTTACCTGTAACTCCCTAGTACATGGTACCGATGGTACCCAGGATCTGTAAGTTAAATAAAAACACAAAATGTGATGGGAGAATTGAATGCAATTTGTCTGACCACTGTCAATTGCTTGTGATAGCATTCCAAAACATTGTTCTTTTGCCCACTATGGCACCTCAGATTAGACCCAGCTGTATGCAAATCAGTCTTGCTCCTGCTCCAGTAGGAACAATGCTGCTTGAACTCTCCTTGTCCACTTAGGGCATTACACCAAACACACAAACCGTAAGTGGAGAAAAACGTCTAATTTACCAAATCACTGGCAATCGCTCAGGTAGCTTTCCAACCCATTGTTCTTTTTCCCACCATGCCACTTCAGATTAGAGTGAGCCATATGCAAATCAGTCTTGGTACTGTTCCAATAGGGAAAGTCCAGCTAGAATTTCCAAGCCAGGTGCTCTCTGAACCGGAACACGAACACCCCAAGACTGGCTTTACCCTATTTGGGGCTCATCAATTGTGTGTAGTTTGATTTCAGTGGTACAGTGAGCATGGGGCCATGTCTGGGCATACTTTTAGCCATTAGGGCATTACATCAAACACATAGAAGGTGATTGGAGAAATGCTTGCAGTTTGTCTAATCACTGGCAATCACTTTGGATAGCATTCCAACTCTTTGCTCTTTTGCCCACCACGCCTCCTCAGATTGGACCCAACCATATGCAAATCAGTCTTTGTTTTGCTCTAACAGGATAGTCCAGCCCCAACTGCCAAGCCCAGTCCTCTACGAACCAGAACACAAGTAACCCAAGACTGGTTTTGCCCTCATTGGGGCTCATCAATCGGGTGTAACTTGGTTCCCAAGGCACAGTTAGCAAGTAGGTTACATATCACTGGTGGACTCCAGTCAAAATGCAAACATGACTGCAAGCTCACCAGCTGTAGCCTAGCTGTTTCAGTTTATAACTGCAACATCAAACCGGTCAAAATAACCCTGGGTTACATTATTACATTTAATAATGTTCATTTTGGTCAGGAAACAGCAAGAAAATTAATAAAACAACTATTTTTTATATTTATTAAAAATCCAATTGAATAGTGAAGTTACAATTTTGATAAATATTAAGAAAGAGGTATTTTTGAAAAGCTACCTTTTTCCTGCCTAAAGCCTCTGTACCTCCATTTGCATTTTATTCTCCCACTTCGGCCAGCCAATAATTTGCATTTGAAGAACTATAAAAACTGCTTCCAGAACAGAAAACAAATTCTTGCATGTGTGGAGGTGGTGTTGTTCCTGTCACAGGATAATGAACGGGTTTAGGTCCAGGACCTGGATTAATTTCAAAGAGTCCCCCCCTGTCACAGCCAAATGTTAGCTGACGCTTGGGTAGGGTTCTTCTTTCATCCCCCAGTCAGGCATGCTCCAATCACAGAGGGCTTCTTTTTGACATCATTGTGTCAACTCCTCAGCATCTTTCATCTGGATTTCAGATCACAGAGAGGTAGTTAACTAGCTGACTCAAGATCAGATAAGAATAGCTGTCTGAAAGGGGGCGTGACTGGAGTTTCTCTTGATTTACTTAGACCTGTCCGAATCCTTTGATCCAGTGGACAATGACATTGTTCTGTCTAATTTGGTGACTACACTTGACAGTGTGGGAATTTCACTTCTGTAGTGCAGTACATTTTACTCAAATCATATCCAGCCAGCAGGTAAAACATGATCCCTCCCTCTATACAATATCCCAACATGTTCTCTCCCTGTATACAATTTTCTAGGTGACGTGCAAAGCATCCCATAGTCTCGTATTTCATCACTTTTGTTTTCAACACCCACATGGAAAACTTTGTTTAAACCTTCATCCGATTGTAAAGGCTGGAGTTCATTGAAAGAACAGATAGTAAAAACAATCTATCTGCAACATTAGTCAAGTATGAGGTTATTGATTGCAGAATAAACATGTGACAAAAGTAATTAGGTTTCATTTAATAGATACATGTTTTGTTGTGTTTATGGCTCAATATACTGCAGTATAAAAACCCACTTTTCACAAGAAACCATATGGAATAGATATGGAAAATATTTCTCAGTTCCATGTGAAGTATGGATATCATCAATCACGGCTCCTAAATCACTCTGCAGATCTTTATTATTGGCAGGCCTAAGATGAATAGGTTGGATAGAGGCCTTTGTGAAAGATTGTCTAATTTATGTGGAATAAAACAAATTATGTGGCACATTCTGTGGCAGTATTTGTATTATTTTCGACCATTTAAGTTGGAAGTCATGTTTTTGAAAAATCTACAAATCATGGGGCAAATGAAGTAAATCCATAACTATGCCTCAAACACTGCAGTCATACAATCACATACATTCAATAGTCTTCATCCTTACCCATTATTTGATGAAATATTTATTCAAGAAGGGTGAACAAAACCCTAAACGTCCTAATTCTAATCAGTGCCAATTGTTAGATGCACTTTCAAAAAACAGCTTTTGCAACTTAATTACCATAAAATAAACATGTAAAATAAACAAATAGATCATAAGTAATGTGTAATATGGTCCAGGATTACCATCTCGGAGTTCTGGTTGTCAGAGTAACGGGAGAGCAGGTGAGGGAAAAGAGTATAGCGAAAAGAAACAGCAGGGAGTTAGACTTCTGAAATAAACAAGAAAACATACATTAGCATTCAGTATAACCACTACACTCAGGTAAGTCTCGCTTGTGAATACTTAACATCTATATACCTTGTACAAAACCAGGTAGACCCTGCTTCATGGAATGCCACTTCAGACATATCGTAAGACACCACAACCCTGCTGTAACCTGTGAACACAAATGTATGAGAGTCACCTCTATCCTTTTATTCCGGCATGAAACAATTCAGGTAATGCACGGAACCACTCAACATCTTACATATCTCATTACAAAACAACTGAATAAAGAAATGTAGACCCCAAAATAAATGCGAAGCTTCAATAATAGGTGAGCTTCTTTCGGTCCAAGGAAGAGTTAATTGGTTGTCTCATTAACTCCTGGTCTTCACGTTCGCACGCAAGCAAAATAGCAAGTATAACTTCTAAACTACTCGCTCAGGTCGTCGCTCTGTGGCACTGGTGGCTGGCAGACAGTCAGGAATTTTTAATCGGTGATGAAGGGGGGTGGGGGCGGGGCTGGCAGCAGCAGCAAGGGTGAGTGACAGCAGCGCTTACTAAAGCACTGCTGCAATAGTGCGCATGCTCGATTTTGGGCTGGTCATTTTTATGACCAGCCCGAACATGCGCACTACAGCCACCTCCTACTACCATCCAGGACCAGGAGAGCGAGTCGGGACCCGAGAGGCCGAGGGTTGCTTCATGCAGCAGCCCCCGGTCTCTAATGGTTGGGCCGTCTCCGTGCCCTAGCCAATCCTGGCGCTGCTAATGCAGCGTCTGAATTGGCAGAGTGACCGCGGAGCCTGAGCCTGTGAGGGCAGGCATTAGCACATTGGGTGCCGTGTGTGGTTGGCACTGCCGCAGCAGCCACGCTGTGATTGGCCATGCTGAGTCAGTCCGTCAGTCACGCATCACCGCGCCAGTGCCACACGACGAATCGACACCACAGAGAGAGACCTCTTCTAGTGTGTACTGCGTAGAGTGTCAACTTTTTGTGTTGAAAAAAGTAAGACAGAGTCATCATCATGAGTAGATAAGAGTAAGACACATTTCCATTTACTTAGTCCGAGTCGAGACAGACTCCGAGTCGGAGTCTGCCGCTCGGCTGGGTGTGGATGGTCGGGTGGTGGTGGTGGGCCCTCAGTTTGTTTCAGACAGTTCTAATTTAATGTTTTTTTTCTTTTCCTGTAGTAGGCCAGGGCGATTGGCAGCGAATCCCCTGCGCCGCGGGCCTGCGCAACTCCGACCAGGCGCCGCCAGAACTTCAACACCTCCTGCCAGGCCTGTAAGTTACAGGCCTGGTAGCAGGACCGGAGATGTTGAAGTTCTAGCGGCGTCTGCCATAGGCCGCTCCCGCTCCCACCGTATAAACCCTCTCTTTCTCGCTCTCTAGAAACCCCCGGAGTTGCTTTTTTTGATGACATAGCAGAAAGTGTCACAGGATCAGTGGCTTGAAAAGGCAAACATATCAACAGATATAGAAAGAATTGTTTCTACTTGTCGATCCAATTACAGATGCTGGACAGGCTCATTATTCCGACCTTTCCTGGCACTTACAGGAATATCCTTCTGTAAATGCTGCATAAGTCAATTTTTAATCGAGCCTGCGAAATTAATTGTTCCTCGTGGCCCACAAAAAGCACATCTAGCAATTTCACTACCCAATGAAAATCAATGGTAATTATCTTGAAAGAAAGCCTGCCACGGCCTCGGAAAGTGCTGCACACTAGCTTTTCATTCCCCTGGGAGTGATTCTGTGCAACTCAACGTGAAGGGTGCTGCCTACCCCAAGATAAGATTTAGCTGGTAGATCAGAGGGAAGCCATTTTCCTGCTGTACAATGGTTTTACTGCATCTCCCTTCAGTGCTTCCATTAATGGCAGCAGACTCTGAAACAAGACTTGACTTGTGCCGCTGTGACTGATGATGACAGTGGGTATTTCCTCACCACTAATATCCGAGATATATTATTTTTTTGAAAGATGCCCATGCTTACTACATAGTATGAAACCACCTCCTTGTCATTTGCGGTGCTTCCATTTTGTTGAAGCGGACCATTTACCTGCCCTTTTCCATCTACCAAAATGGTGCTCCTATCATGGAGGTCCGCAGCACCTTACACCCATTGTAAGATCGCATCACATTAATGTTTAATTATTAATCAAAAATAGATGTATTTAGTAGTATCTTGCAAAGGTCTCTGATATCCCCATGTTAAGTTATTTCTCTTCTCGCTACAATCAGAAGAGACAGACACTGTGGGTGAGGGATAGGGGTGGGCGGAATTTGCGAAATTCACTTTCGCAAACTATCGCGAAAATGTAAAAAATCACCGCAAACACGCAGAAATATCGCGAAGACGCAGAAGTTTTTTTCCGGCTCGCCAACTTACCCATGCGGTTGCTCACGGGCGCGGCCATCTTGTTTTCACTTGTCCCGCCCGTTCGTGTTCGATATGACGTGCCCGCGTCCTCACGTTCTCGCTCATGGTGGAGAATGATGTGTTCGAGATCTCAATCATCTCATACTCTCGCGGTGCATGATCGCGAGAAGAAAGACGTGATCGCGCGACGAATGACGTGATCGCGCGACAAATGACGTTAATGCGGGCGCGAACTGTCGCGAGACAGCGCAAATGGCTACCAACAGTCCAACATCTCGTGGAGAACGCGACCGGATCGGGAAAACTTTTTAGCGAACGCGGGGATTCAGGTAAGGCGATCGCGTGCACGTGAGAATGTATTTTTTTAGAGCGCGAGCAAGAAAAAAATTCCGGTAAGATGCGGATTGCGGAAATTTTGACATTTTCGCGCTCTCCGCGGAATGCGAAAATGCAAAATGATCGTAATTTCCGCAAGCGGAACGAAATTTTCGCCCAGGCCTAGTGAGGGACAGACTATAGGATGCCACCATGAGACTTTCATCAATGGAAGGGAAATGCAGCCATATTGCCTACTTGCTGAAGAAACATTTGTTCTGCTCCACGGGTCTAATTAACGTTAACTTATTTTACTATATGACTGTCAGCGTCTGACCAAGGTCCCAACCAGATAGCTATGGGAAGAGACTGAGGAAGTCTCATATATTGGAAAATGACGTCATATACTGCTTCATGTCTGGCATGCTTCTCTGATCAGTACTGATGACGATGCCAGGATGGTTGTGTCAATTGGTTTATCCGTGTGGATAATTAGAAGAGCCTTTATTTACCACAAAGAGTACCCTTTCAACCATTCACACTTCGAAGGGCACCCCAACACCTTAACAGAGTACACAGTTCTTCTTGCACCGACACTTTTGTTTCAATATGTTGATTGCTGCTAGTTTGCGACCTGTTTGGTTGTTTGTTAAATAAAAAACATCTGTGAGGTACTCAGAAATGCATTATATCTCGAAGTCTGTTATGAAGCTCTGTGGCTTTACTGAATAAGCAGCTACCTATGTTATATGATATCTCTTTATTAATGTAATAACTGCACTTTCACAATTGCTTTATTAACCTTCCTGCTTTCTCAAATTTGCTTGAAAATGCACCATTTTTCCACTCTTTTTTCAAAATTTTCACGAGGGGAGAACCCCCCCGAACTGCTCTTAGGTTGTTCAGGCTCACTCACTACACTCGCTCGGTACGGTGCAGTATGACAATCATTTTACGCTCACCACTTTCAAATGTCCCCATCCGCCACTGCGCACAGCGTGCCTTGCACAACATGCGTTTTTATACTAGCGCCTCAGCAACTAGAGCATCATGGGAATTGTAGTGTTTGGAATGCTGTATCGCTAAGTAGGTGCGGGAAGTTTGTAATTCCTCACACTGGTGACATCAGAAACCATGAAACCAAAGGCAAAATTGGACACAGTTACACATTATGCATCAAATATTTATTCAATAAAAAAATCAAAGGCCAATGTGCACATATGGTCAACTTCGTATATTGCACATTAACATATATTTACAAAATCTTAGAATTTCACTGAAAAAACACAGTTATGGTTGTGAATTAAAACTGAAATCAGCAAATAATGGTTAGGACCTTAATCCCTAACTCGCAAATGAGATGCAGTGCTCTTGACCTCAACCCTTATGTGGCAGATACAATTACAAGTGTTGTAAATATTCCTGCAGCTGGGCTTACATATTGTTTTCCCCTGAACGTTATGAAATAACTATTAATGTAGTATTATTTATTGGTTTGAGTGTGAACTGTTTTTTCGCATTCTTCTCCTTTGTCTTTATTCGATCTTTCAAAGGCAGATCATAAAAGATACACAAAAGAGATCATACAATAAAAACTGAAATATTAAAAACATCTATAATAAAAACCTTTGATAACATATGTTCAAAGAAATAAAAGTGCTTAGTTCAAAAATCTCAATATTAAAATGGCGACATGTTGGTGAGTATACTCGCCTCCCCAACAACTGTTTTAAGGGATATAAAGTGCATAGGTCCATATTCAACATCATGGTAAAGAGCCGACAATTCATGATACAAATAAATATATAAATTAATATTAAAACATCATACTCCTTCTTTGTGTTAAGATGCACTTCAAAAAGCTGGCAACTGAATAAAATGTGTCTCATTGAGTTGCAATAAAGAAAATAGGGCAGCTTTACACTTGGAGAATTCATGACTACGCAACAGCGGTAATAAATCCTTCTTGTAGACGGCAAATAGTAGCAACAGAAAAATAGATAATGTAATAAAGTTTGCTCATCACAGTGGCAGTTACCAATAGTAGCCGTGGTGTAACGGATCACATATTAGCCAGCGAATGGAACCTAACCTAAATCTGGCCATTAGGGTTCTCTCATACACATTTTTCACATATAAGGGTCTATTGTTGGCACTGTCTGGATAATACAATAATCCCTAACCATGGGTTTGGCCACTTACATTAATTCCTTGCGGCCTGTCTATGCTTAACAAAGTTATCCTGAACCCAGCATTTGTTCTTTTTCATGGTGGTCTCAGGGTGCTCACACAGATGTAAGCAACGAAGAGCTAGGAAGCCATCTTTGGTATGTTTAATCCATGGGATTGCCAGCCCAAGGTCGCAAAGCAAGCAATCTCTAATGAATGCCCGATTAAGGTCAGCTTGCTTATTTGCCATATTGAGAACTAGAGGACCAAAGGGGCAGCATTAATAGTATTCTGTATGTACTCCATACCTAGCTCTTGGTGCAAGGAAAAATGCGGGGTCGAGGCGGGGGACGCCTAATAACCGGCAGCAGAATCTATTTTACTCCGTCTGCACAAAACCCATTATTTATTTATTTATTTATTTGAGTTTTATATAGCGCTGGCTAGACCCGAAGGTATCAGAGCGCTTTACATAAGGTTCCACAAAATTACAAAATAGGGGGAAGCCCACAGCCCATCTCCTCTATAGCTATCAGGCAGCTCCACCGGGTATCAGTCAAGCAGCTGGGTATCAATGAGAAAACAATTAGAGAGCAAAGAGGAGGGAAAAATGGAGCATAAAGGAGAAAGTGGGTGGAGTAAAGAGGTAAGATGGAGAGTACGATATCCCTGCCTCCCCAAAAACCCATTACATAAGTTAAAATTGGCAAACATTTCCGATTGTATATCTCCAGAATAGGTGCAATAGGTTTTTTGCCAATGGCCATGGTGAGCGAAGAAAGTAGTGCCCAAAGCTCGGGTATAGCGAGCTATCCTATTATTGATGCAGGTTGCCCATGTCCACCTATCATAAAACTCCATGCCCAAGTATGAAAACAAACTTACTCTGTCTAATTTTTTACTATCAATATTTAAGGTACGGGTTTTTGTATTTCTAGGGCTACATACCATTGTAAATGTTTTTGAAAGGTTAGTCTCCAAGTCCAGGTCTCTCATAAAACTAACACAGCTAAAAATGTATCTCTTAAGGCCATTGCCCATCCTTGCCAGGAGAACCACATCATCTGCATATAAGAGTGCAGGCACTGCCTTTTGCTCATCATAAGGAACGTCCATCCAACAGATACCAATGTTCTTTCCAGATCATTTGTATAGAGCAGAAGGAGGATCGGGGCAAGGACACATCCCTGGCGTACCCCATGCTCAACCATTAAGGATTCTGTGCATTCAGCAGCATTGTCAAATCTTATAGATGCTGTGAGATCATAATGTAGGAGTCTTATGGATGAAACCAAACCCCCATCAACACCCAAACTCACTAAAATAGACCACAGCTTAGATATACATACCTAATCTAAGGCACTAAACAAATCCATAAACGCCAAATCAGTAGCGGCACCCGTGACATATTTGTATTTTGCCACAATTAGATGGAGGTTGAGGCACTGTTCAATAGTCCCAAGCCCATTTCTGAAACCATACTGAGTTTGGGATAGGATGTTATTTTTATTTATCCAGACAAGAAGGCAGTCCTAGACTACTCTCTCAATGATTTTGGCTGTAGAGTCTAGGAGAGATATTGGGCAATAACACTTTACATCATGAACATTTCCTTTTTTAAAGGTGGAAACAATTGTTAAGGTGCACCATGACATAGGCACACCCAAACAACAAACAGAATTGAATACTTAGATGAGCACTTAGGCCCAAAATCCTACATTCTCTCTGAATAAATCAAGGGGGACACCGCCCAGTCCCAGTGCCTTCTTACACCGGCTATCAACAATCACCTTAAGCACCTCTTCCTCTTTGAAATCAAGTTTTAAACAAGAGGGATTGACCGTCAGCGCATCTTCAACAGCCCTGTTGTCAGTGGCATACATCCCAGAAAAATGCACCAGCCAGGCCCCTGCCATAATGTGGACCGTTACTTTATCTTGGGATGTCGGAGGAGATAAAACTGACCGTGCTTACTTCCAAAAAGCTTGAGAATCTTTAAGTTTGCAAGCTCGAACTATAGACTCCCATTTCTCCTCCTTCATGGCCAATTTCCTTTTCTTTAGTACCAGTTGGTAAGTCTTTCTGGTGGCTACAATAACACACTGGTAACTAGGGGATTGCTTTAAAGCCCTATGCAGAGATTCATTAGCTGCTCTACACTCTTTGTCAAACCAAGATTTGACAGTCGATCGTGGCTGGGTAATGGATCTAGATAACATCCCTTTAATCCAAGTTAAAAGATCAATAAAGTGACTTAATGTAAGAGCCTGATCATATGTTTACAATTTGCAACCATTTACCAACACTGTACTGTTACAGGCAATCTGGGACATAATATTCTTCACGTTCGCAGTTCGTCAAGCCACTCAACGCCCTGCATCCTTCACATTTAAAACTCGGGGAGGTATAGTTTTAGGCTTATATCACTTCTGCGGGGCTGCTATTTTCACTGCGATGGGATTATGATCACTATAAATCTGTGCCAGCACCTCGCTACTAATGATGGTTGATGACATACTCCAGAAGGTAAAGACAAAATCTATTATGCTCCCAGCGCCCCTTCCTATGAAAGTTGGGAATTCTGGACCAGCAGACCTAGAGACCTTATTGGCTAGATCGAGCTCGGCCAGTATAGAAAACAGGACACGCCCCATAGCGTCCATACCATTATGATCAGCTTCTCGGGCAAGTGGATCACAAATAGCTGATGATAGAGGAGGCTGGTGCCCTCATTTAGCGTTAAAATCACCTGCCACCAGCAGGTTAAAGGTGCATTCTGCTCAAGCCTCCTTTTCTACTAACAAAACAATTACAGAGAAGTTGCAATCACTCTTGCTGGAAAAGTTGTTATTATAGAAATTCATCAAGTAGTCCCTATAGTTACCATCCCAGCAGAGGCCAAAAACCTGTGCCTCACCCGATCTAAAAGAAGAGGAGAAATAGTGCAACTGATGTTAACTTTCAACCAGGCTGACAGTCCCCCTTTGGCTCATTCAGCTGGCGATGCTACTGCTGGCAGGTTAAAACATGTATATCCTTTAAAGGCTACCTCTTTCAATTCCCAAGTTTCCTGCATGAAAACTATATCATAATCAAGAATAAGTGATTGACAACCTTCAATTAAGTCTTTTAAAGCTAGGCCGGCAACATTCCAACTTAAAAAGTTAACAAAGGGGGGATATTTACCACCTTCTACTAAAGATACTCTTACATCAGACCCTTCCTGTAGATTTGAAAGACTGACATGGACTTGCTCCCTATCCAGGTTACCATCATTTAGTAATGGAGGGGAAATAGGCAAGTGAGCTGTGGGTATCTCACTGCTAGACACACCTCCATTGTCCAAGGCACCAGTGCAGTCACGCTTCTTGCTATGCAGTCAATCATTATCCTTCAACCCTGCCAACACAGTAAATCTGTTTTCCAGGGGTACTCACGGGTATAATGAAGATATAGGGAATTCTCTCTTTGGTGCCATTGGCCCATCTGAGCTAAGAGTAGAGGTTGCCAAGTGCTTATAAAAAGACACAAGTGGCAAGATCTTAACAGGACTAGTTTTGACCATTCCAGCCCTCGCTCGACACAATATTAAATTTACAGAGGGGTTACTGAAGTTAATCACTATGTCATCACCATTATACAGTTTTCCGATCCCACCAATTCCCCCTACACATCTTGCCAACAGAATCTCTTAGGAGAAGTCCGAATAGGCACAAACATTGATGTTCAACCAATGTATGGTTTTTGTTCATAAGGCCCTTTGTAGATTCCAAGCTGTCGGCTGGAAGGTTGGGAACATTAGCTAAAATAATTGAGTAGGGAGAAAACGCAGGAGGGAGGTCGATCACAGGAAGGGGGACAAGACTGGAGTGACATCTTTCAGCCTGTTTGACTCTAGTGGGTTGCTCCTCATTATTCCACTGAGTTCCGTGCATGCCCTTGATTGCTGGAGGTTTATTTTTCACAGATCTCACTGCTTTACTCTTTGATTGTAGCCCAGTTTCTGGTTTATAATCTTGGTTTGGACCCAATTTACAAACAGGATTTAACTCATCTACTTGGCCTTTTGCTGGTGCATGGAATTCACCATCCACACCAACTGGCGTATCATTATTGTTTAGGCCTCAACCCCAGAATAAGGTCAGCAGTTAGAGCAAATAATGGGCTTGATGCAGGAGTTCTAGGTAACCTCAAAAAGGAAAGCTTGGGTGAGCCACCAGAGACATGATAGTTGTCCTGGGTGGAGGATCGAGCAGGCGAAAATTCCTCCGATGTAAGGGAAAGACGTCGCTCTACCAATCTAATTTCATTGGAGACCATATGCACAGCCCGTGTCAGATAGTTATCAATCATGGAGCGAGTATCTGGTGGTGGGACGCTAAGTGCCCCAGAAGTGCCCATCCTTTTTCCCATGACCATATAGACAGCAATGGGACAAATATGATAGGTAAGAGAGGAGGTGACCCAGAATACCAAAGCAATCAGAACGTATACATTGGTACCTTTATGTAGAGGTCCTCTTCCCTGCTGCACCGAATGCAAGACTTGAGAGGGATAGCCCAGCCCAGCCTACTCCGGGCCATTCCATGCGTGTCCCGCGCTGAAGTCCCGTAAGTTTATGGCGCTCTGGCCCCTGTCCCTGATGTTGCGGCCTCCCCTGGGGCTGAGAGAGCAGCGGTGGGAACTGTACCCCCCCACCCCCGTGAGGCTAATGCAGCAATGCGGCAAGGATCACTATTATTTTAATTATATTGGACTATTAGGTAATGTTACGTATTGGTGTATATATATTGTGATGCCATGAGCATTGCATTTGGTGCATTTGGTGCACGAGTTATAGTTTATGGTTTCCAAGTCTGTTATCATTGCTTCAATCAAAATATTGATGAAAAGTACATAAAAGGCAAGCAGATATTTTATTAAGATGATGGGACTGTGAACTCCTGAAAGTCCTCTGCTTCTTGATTGATTTTTGGGAGTGCTGCTGCACAGCTGCTGCTATGAAAGGAGTGGATCAGGATGACATGGCCAGCTGCTGCACAATCGTTTACTCGCCCACCCCATGTGCGCCAGGTAGAGAGAGGCCAGCTGCCCGGTCTCCTTCCAGCACCTTCGAAAGGTGTACGTCAGCACAGTTCTGCTTAGGGGGCGGTAATGCACAGAGGAGTCGAGTTGACATCTGCGTGCAAGAACATTGCATTTCCATCACCCTCGAAATGCTGCCACTGGACCTGCATTCCCAGTGTAATGTGCGCACGGCAACGAAGAGGCACATTTATTTGAGCTTCTGTTAACATTTTCAGTTGTTTCTATTTCCTCGTAATGAAACCTATAAACTTAAAAGTGGTGTTTTTTAAGGAACTGATCAAACAAACATTTGCACTCTTCAATCTGAAAATTCACAAGCAATATTTTTAGGTTCTGCCTCCATGTCATATGTTTACGTTTTACAGCATTGCGTGGAAAATACTTTTACACACAGGAATCAGAAATTCGAGTTTCTTCAAATCTACCAGCGCATGTAAATACTCGATCCTTCCATCTGTTTTTGGATAATGGCCAACAATCAGGAATTTTATATATAAGTGGGTTAGGTTTTTTAGTGTTTTTAAACTGGGACATGTTTCTAACATTTTATTGCTGTACTCCTGTAAAAGATGTGTTTTTCGCCAAAAATAAAACTTTAATTATCAAAGCATGACTGAGCTCTCACACAGTTTGAGTAACATTCGTGTTTCCAAGTGGTTGACCATTGACGATTCTGCATTATACCTCTCAGCATGAACAAGTTTTGCTTTAGGGAAAGCTTGTGCACTCACAAGCAGGATTCTGCCGTCGAGGACCAGTTATCATTGTGATGGGTTGGGGGTAAGCCTTCACACAGCAGGCCTTCCTCTGCCCAGTTACCCCTCTGTAATGCTAAGTTGTTACCGGAGAATTTGATCTCACCTGCATTAATTAAACAGACACCCTACTTGTATGGGGCTGGAAGGACTCAACCAATTAATATAATTCCAGAATGTTAATGCAAAGTATATCTGGAGCTCAACCACTGATCAGCCAGAGCAATATTTTTTAATTTAACAAGGTGAGGTGGCACCTAAAAGAAAAAATCCCTCACTTCAATTATCCATTGGTTCAGATAAGCGACGAGCTAGTACCCCTTAGGACGTTGGAACAAAGACAATGTAGCACTGACGTTGGCTCCATTAGGGAAGGTAGGTGAATTGATAGATGGTTTCCCAACCAAAAAGTAAGACCCACAAGCAACCTCACACAAATATATGGTATAGGCCATACAGGCAAAATGTTTCTGCTTCCATACAGAGGCACATAACTGTGTGACACTCTCGACATGCTTTCCGAACTGGAGTGCAGTAGCCCTCCCACATACTCTCCACCGATTTACAGCATCTTCCCCAGCCTACTACTATTCTTTTGACTATGAAAGCCAAAGACTGCGTGCTGCTTTCCCTGGCTTTGAAAATGCCGGTCAATTCTGCCAGCCTGGTAGCCACCTATGAACTAGCTCTCCAATTTTCAAAACCTCATCTCACAAACTCTGTAAATGCCTCTTGACTTAACTGTTGGCTGTTATAGTCCATACCCTTATGTCAGTTCCCATATGTCTCCACTGCCACCTTTTATTTATTTGTGACATAGTAGAGTTCAGTTCTACTTTATTCAATCTAGGAACCCAACTCTCCTGATGTCTTGTGGGGGTGGGGTCATGTTTACCTATCAGTCAAGAGGCAATCATCTAAACGAGTCCATATGCATCCTAGATATTGTATCCGCAATCTCATTTTCACAGCAGGGCTAGGTCATGGAAGTTATGTTCAACGTTAAACATCTGAGTACCAAAGTGTTCACTAGCCTCACAATGTCGGGAGAGCATTGGAATGCTTGTTCAGTACCTGCGCATTGGATCAGCTGTATGACGAGAACATTAGGGTACTGTTGAATAGCTGTTCCCCAACATCATTGTCTCTAGGATGGGTTTCAGCCCCAGGAAGTTGATGTTATTAACAGGAAGGGCAACACTCCAATGTAAGATACTGGAGTATTAGTTGAGGGGTGTGAAAGCCCATCTCAAGTCATAATCGCATTTCTTATCAGGGTGAGTAGCAAACGTTTTAATAGCATGCACCCTGCCCATTGAGGGCCCGCCATAGGCATGACTTGTAAGTATTCAAAAGGAAGGAAGGCCTGGCAAAAGATTTGTTTTGTCAGGTCGAAATGGCAGTTTGAAATCGGCACACACAGGCTGTACTGTAAGCATGGATGTCATTTAGGGGTTGCCAGGGGTCGCCGCTGTGACCCCTAACTCGCCATTTGTGACTCCTGGCATTGCCTTTGTGATCCCTGGCCTCAGAGGTGGCAAAATCAGTGCCAGGAATGCAGTGACCGCTTCTATGCACGGACGTTGGTTGGGGCTCTGCTTGCTTTGTTTTCAGTTACTTTTTATTACACTAATAGTGAATACTATATTAGTCCCCATCTCTGTAATAAAACATGGAGTACAATTAGGTGGAACATGACCTCTAGGAGAGGTGAGTAACACAATGTTTCTAAATGTCTATTGCTTGTGTGCTCACAGGTGTGAGTGTGTTTACGTGCAGGAGAGTGTATGTAATTGTAAGTGAAAGTGAAGGTCAAGGGCATGTGATTTCACTTCTGCTATGCGTGGCATTTTGGCGAATTGACACCCATGGCTGTAAGGACAGGCCTGTAGTCATGTTTCTAGAGCTATTTTAGTGGGTGGCACAATGAGTGGTGCAGGCCCACTAGTGGTGTTTCACTTACAGGCCCTGGGTTCATGTAGTATCCTATACTAGGGGCTAAGTAAATTAAATGTGCCAATTAGGTGTATACCAATTTAGCTGTGTTCAAACGGGAGAGCACGAGTACCTTATCACTGTTTGGCAAGAGTGTGTGGAGTCCTATGGCCAACAAAAATGGGTTCAGCTTAAGAAAGCAAATATCTAGGGGAATACCACTCAATCAATAGCCATTTAGAACACCCACCATTTGGTCACTGTATTGGGCAGTATTTTTTGCATAGCCCTGAAATATATACTTTCTATACATTTACATAGCTCCAGATCTCTGGCGTTGCCTGACTCCACCACATAGATACTTCCATCTAAATTATCCAAAAGTTCCTTCCAGGTCAACAGGTCGAGTCTGGTGTACTTATTGAGTCTTGTGAAAAGGAAAGGGTGTGCTAGGCTGGAACTTGCTTGTGCCAGACACACTGAGGATGGCCTACCCAGAGGGATGGCAATGTTTAACTGTCTAACCAAGGAGTGGAGCTGTCTCAAAAAGACCTTGTTGGCTTATAGGCAATCAGTCACCACCTCTTGAAAAGTTCCAACCTTGTCTGCGGTGTCTGCACTCCTACTTGATCATGTACAACTGAACTGGAATAAAACACAGTGATACTATCTGTGCACATTGCTTATTTGTAACCATACCTTGGGTATGAAGATATTCATTATGAACCAGAGGCGAATTTCTGTGCCGAGCCTTTGCTCTATGTGGACTTTCAGAACAGAACTGAGTCAAACTTTATTTGTTCGTCGCTAGGTTTTTATCTTGCACAAATACAAGAAACAGTAGTGCGACAAAAAGTCTGCAGTACCTACTATAAAATATAATTCATAAGGTCACGAACTGAATTGATTTAATCCCAAACAAGGCTTCGAAAACATAGTTATTCACGAAAACAATGTAAATATTTATTGACCGCAATCTAATCATACTTACAGAGGTATCTGGAGTATCCTGGCACTGAAAAACAGATGTTTATTGCACTGAATAGCAGTATAATCTACTTTATCGACTTTGCATGATTAAAACTGTGTATGGGCCTGTTGGCATTCACAAATGTGACCATGAGGTCAACTAAATTCTTGGAGTGGATTAACTCTTTTGGCAATATGTGCCTTTAGAAATAATACGGCTAGCTAGTTTGGCTGCAGACCACACATCAGTTCCAGACAGACACTTATCTACTACACATCTTACTAACCATATTACGCTTAAATCTGCCCTTCTTAGTAGTTCGAGCTCATTGGCAGCCCCTTTTTCCTAGCAAACCGTAAAACCAGCCTCCTCTTCATTGCTCATTATTCTGCAAAACAAAAAAAGAGTTTGCTCTGGTTTATTTGTACATGGCGCACCTACCACTTGAAGCTCGGTTTAAACCCCCCATCTGTAGTGTTATGTTAAGAGAGCTTGTATAGCATCTAGCAGCCCCAGCAACAGGTCTTCCCAGTGCTGAACCCAAAAAACAAAGGAAACGAGACTGCCTGGACAGAGGGGGGCAGGAGTAGAGGGAGCTAACTGGGGAAGAGCCAGGTCTTAAGGGATTTCCCAAAGTGCAGATGGTACTAGTTCTTCCTGAGGGAGAGAGAGAGATTGTCCCATAAGGTCGGGGCCAAGGTTCTGAAGGGACGGCCTCCTGCACTTGCTCTCTTGAAACAGGGAACAGAGGCCAGGTTGAGGTTGGCCAATCAGAGAGATCGTGATGGCAGATGGAGTGATATGAGATTGTCAAGGATAGGGGTCCCCCACGAGTGCAGGGTCTTGTGAGCGATGCACAAGGTCTTAAAGTATATTCTCTTGTCAACAGGAAGCCAGTGTAGCTTCTGGCGAAGCCCCAGGGCAGAACATAATTTTGGGAGGGAGAAGAGCAGCCTAGCTGCAGCATTTTGGGCTAACTGAAATCTCCTAATGACAACAGGGCTGGCTTTAGGGCGATGCGACCGGTGCCACCGCACCGGGTGCTGACTCTTCAAGGGGGCGCTGTCCTTGGAAGTATTTTATTGCTTTAGATGCACCTGCTGCTGTATTGCTAGCCTCCAGCAATTCTCATACAGCCATAAGTTTTGTCTAGTGGAAGTTTTAACTCATTTTTTGGTAGCACAGAGGGTTAATAAGCCTGCTGCCAAGAATGTGTACCATGCAAATCAGAAAGTGCATATATTTTAAATCAGTCAGCGCTTTTGACAGAGATCCTTTTGTTACTGGCAGTGTAGATGTTAAAATCCTAACATGGAACAGTGATCTAATAACTATCAAAGAGCTGCATGCAAACTGCAAGATATAGATTAGAGCATTATGATTTTTGCTCTGTCTTTGATTATTCTAATGTTTCAAAAAGGGTTCATTTTGGTAAGAATAAAAAATCTCTATTATTAAATGTAACCCCAAACCATGGGGATATGTTTTCAATTATGAGTCTGTGCTTCTCCAGACCAAGCACTCTTAAACTAAAATGTCTACCAGTATGGATGACATGTGACTCCTACACCTTGTAGTCTTCTGGCTTATGTAACATTTCCTATGCACTGATTTACACACTTATGATTGATTATCTCTGTGTAGTGTGTGATGTAAAGTGCTCTGACACCCTACACTGGTATAGGAGGTGCCATACAACTAATTAAATACATATGAGAGAGAGTGATTATGGAGACTTGAGGGGGCACTGTGAAAGGGTGGCAGTGAGGGAGCCTGTGGGGGGCGCCAACAAACATTGTGGCACTGGGCGCCACCGGTGCTACAGCCGGCCCTGAATGACAACGCTGTTGCTCCTAGACAAAGGACATTACAGAAGTCAAAACAGGACATAATAAAAGCTTGAATGATTGCCTACCTTGTGCGGCGGTTGAAAGAAAACCTATGTGGGTTTAAGGCTTCTCAGGAGCCTGAAGCAGGTGCCCATCAAAGATTTGGCTTGGGTCTTGAAGGTCAGGTTGTCGTCCATCCGGATTCCTAGATTTTTAATCACCGGTTTGGGCTTGGGAGGTGGTCTGACACCAGTGGTCGCCTTAGGTGTGGTAGTGTTTTCCTAACAGAAGAATCTTGATCTTGTTGGCATTTAATCTCAAGCAATTGTTGTTCCTTCACTTAGCAACTGGAAGCATTCCTTTTTGAAAATTGGGCATGTGTTGCATTGCGTTCTCGGAAAGAGAAAGAATGAGCTGGGTATCATCGCATATGATACCAGTGCGAACCTGAGTGATTTTACAACCTGTGTGAGTGGTTGGATGAAAATTGGGTAGGGCTCAAAGAAGAGCCTGAGAGACTCCATAATGCAGAGATTGCTGGTGGGATGCAAAGGGAGGTGAGATAACCTGGAAGGTGAGCTTGCTCAAAAAGGATGAGAACTAGGACAACACTGGCCCGCGTACACCTTGGTCATGTAAGCACTTTAGTAATATTTTATGTGAGACCATGTCGAATGTAGCGTTCAAGTCGAGCAGGATCAGTGCGGAAGACCTGCCTTCATCCATTGAGCTATGGAGATTCGCTGTCACATCTAATAGGACGGATTCTGTGCGGTGTGCGGTGAGGTATCCAAAATGTGGTGTTCTTACAAAAACTTTATCTGAATTCTGTTGACATATTTCTCCGTTACCTTAGCCAGGAAAGTTAGAAGGGAGATAGCGTGATAGTTCTCTGCTTCGTGGAATCCAAAGATTGTTTTAAGCAAGGGAGTGACATTGGCATGTTTCCATAGAACAGGCACTGAGACGGAAGACAGGGAGAGTTTGATAATTGGTTACTTGTCTGTTTTAGAATTAAACTCAATAAAGTGAGAGGCATAGTAGCCCTTAATCCTTAAGGGAACTTGGGTCAATCCATGTGTGGATGTGGTCCTTGTTAAAGAGATTTATAACGTTACTCACAGTGAAGTTATCCAGTGGCTGAAGTGGGCTCAACCACTGCATGCTGTAGAAGGGGAGGCAGAGTAAATGTGAATGACAAAATTCCAGACCAACCAATGAAGAGAGCTGACTGAAAGCCCCTGTAAGTAAAATATACACCTCATTTTTGCAAAATCAAATGGTCTTGCCTAACACAGACCTAAAGAAAGCGGGTCAGTTTATTAAGATGCCCTGGCGTTCACAGATTTCCTTTTCCTGTACAATAGCTGGGCTAAAGATTCTACGTCTCAGTGTGCAGAACCAAAAACCAATTGTCATAGCATGAAAAACGTGAGTTCAATTAAAGTGTTAAAGCATTTGAACATTGAGTGACGTGCCCTGGATGTGGTGATGCATTACAGAAAAAAGTGCAGAGCTTGTTCTGTGGAAATGTTCGAATGCCTCTCTTTCTGTTGCAGGCACGTGCTTTTAGAAGAGGCTCGGAGGAGAGGCATGCCATTTGCCCAGTGGGATGGGCCTACTGTCGTTTCTTGGTTGGAGGTAATGTTCTTAATAGTCTCTTTAATTAATATATTGTACGTTCAGTTATGTTCTACTGCCTGTTTTCTTAAAAAAGAAGCCTTATTCACATATGAAATCCTCAAAACAAATATATTGCACCAGAATTTTACCTATATATTTTTTCTCATGGTGGATTTATTCTATTTGTCTATTTTAAATTCAAAGTCTGCCATCAGACGTCTCGTGTCTTTGTCTCAGCTTCCCAGAACAATTTACATACATACCTTTCAATATTCACGTTTTACTGGAGTACACAAACATCGAGCACAACTTAATCCATTGGTTAATGCTCTGCATTCATTTGGAGTCGCTAATAACATGTCTTACTGCGGGAAATTAACTAGCCGGCTGGAACTTCTGAGGTTGGAAAAGTGAAATCAACATCACTGTTCCAAGGGGAGGGTCAAGGTCAGGTCATTGGTGGTTGCATGCCATCTAGTGGTACAAATGACCATGGGTGAAATGTGATTTTTTATGCACCTTTCATTGCCGTTTGTCTGCATGGCATACATACACTTTGGATTTCAGTGGTTATAAAAATTCACCCCTGAATCTTGTCAGGCATCATTTTTCTCATAAGTGGAAGCTTGAGACACTGCGTTGCTCTGTTAGGCAAATTGTTATATGTTATACTGGGGCAGAGAACAGACCGAAGCACTGAAACAAAAGGGCACCCATTTCAAAACTGGTTAGTAGAAAAAGTAACCCACATTTCTACCTAGAACAACTATGAACTTCTTAAGCGCTGCTGTGTGTTTGGTCTCTGAGGGATGGGGACCCGCAGGCATTAGTGATTGACACAGGCAGTGTGTGTGGTAATTAGCTGTTTTCTTCCCTGTCATATCCCTTCTCATCTACCCTCAAACTGCTTTTGCTCCACGAAAATTGCCTTTGATGAAATACTGGCGCTCACAATGGGCCTTTCTGGTTTCCTCTTGCTTGTCCCCCTCCTTCCTCTCTCTGGTTACTTCTACCATCTCCACTGTCCGCCTTCTTTGCTTCAGGAGAGTATGCAGTCTTATGCTGGATCAAAAAGGTTATTGGCAGGTTGCATGCAGTGCTTTGCAGAAAACAGTTTAACCTTCCTAGATCTTTTAGTATTATTAAACGTGTTATCAACAGATTACTCACAAATCTCCTTAGCAGGCACCTTATCCGTCTGAGCAATATATTGGAAGCATTATACTAGAGGGAGCTTCATGCACAGAGATCACCAGGTGCCTTAATTCCCCAGCAGCTGCATTAACCCACAAAGACTGCTGGCCAGTGGTTACACTTGGCCAGCAGATATATATACCTGTAAGATACCTCGATTTGTAATGTTCCAGTTGGTGTTAAGTGAGGGCAAGTGGGAGGGATTAAGTTTCAATCTTTTTGCTGCAAACTCAACCTTTCGTTCTTCTAGGGGGAGTACAATAAACACCACTGTGTGGATGTTCCTAACTCCCATTAACATTCCTAGTAAACTGCATGATTGTGATAAATCGTCGAAATTATATGCATAGGTAAAAGTAGCCAGGTATGTATGTTGTGTGAATATATTATGTAAATAGAGAAATGGTTCTGCAAAAGGCATGTCACTTTCAGATCGCCTTCAGGTGGACAGAGCCTAAAGATTGGGATTTCACTTACAGGAAGCATGGCAGCCCTACACCTGGCAAACCTGACGACACCAAAGACACATTTCTATCAAGGGCTAGACACATGTGAACAGATAGCGAGTGTCTCCTTCAGAGGGTCACAACTAGGAGGAAAAACACACAATGGGGATAAATCTCCTTTGGCAACCTATAAAGTTCTTGATTGAAGACGTAGACCACGTCAGCGAAGTTAGCAATGCACCACACTCCCCCGCACATCAGGAAGGAGAACGAGCAAGACACAGGTCCAGAGCAAGGACTTCTATGACGATGTTTCACCAAAGCGCTTGAAGGAAAATGACATCAACAGCAGAAGATTCTAGGAAAGACAACAGATGAAAGGATAATTCCAAAGGAAGAATCCAAAGTGCTGAGAAATACGGGAGACAAAAATGTGCTGCAAGTGGCCGAAGACTGAATCACAAAATGGTGGAACTATTGCGTTGGGATACATTTTTCTTTTTTACATGCTGTCTTTTATATGCCTAAACTTTTAATGAGTGAGCCTATATGCTTCACTCCAGCAACACAGGTTAAAGAAGACCTGTTCACTCCTGCTCATCACTACACAGTATGCTGCCACCACTACGCTTGTGCTGCCTAACTCCTGGTAAAGACAGTAGCTTTTCACAACTATGGAGGCAGCGCTTTGGGCACCTCTTCCAGTCCAACAAGACCTTCCACATTAGGGATCCAGACATCAGTCCAGTTGGGGCGCTCAGGGCTGGGGTGCTCATGAGGAATAATTATTCTTCCCATTAAATAACATTAGAGCAAATGGGGCAACAGCACAACAGAGCTCCCGTCTGGTTCCAAATGCTGTTTCTATCTTTGACTGCGGCTCACCATTACAGAAATGAAATAATTAGCCAGTGAGAGAACAGCCAGCCTCTAACCATATCACATGTCCTTCTTCCACACAATAACCAATTTTAAATAATTTAAGCCAAAGCAAATACTTTAAAAAACAAATATACGTAATGATACAGTAAAACCCACTATGCCATCTAGAATGATATATTAAAACATATTATGACATAAAAATCATAACAAAACTTTATACTGACTCCTTTTCAAGACACAACAAAGTCCTTGCCTTTTAAAATCCATCTATCTTTCACAGTAATGATGTCTTATCCCTTCCATACCCTGAAAAGCCAACGATGAAGGTGAATCTGCAGCAGACTTCTCACTAACACCACATTCAATATTTTCTCTTGCCTGACCAACACCTGCCTTTTAACTACACATTCACAGTTCCACCATTGTCCATTGATTCATTTCACAGCGCATCCTTTAACACTTACTTCAGCAATTTCCTGCACCGGTTCGTACATCAAATTCTCTTTCTACACCAAATTACTGAGCTTTTTAATACGCACTAAATCACCAATTGAGCAAGCTATCCTCTTTGTTCCATGAAACATGTCATACCTACTCTTACTCTTCATCTGACTCTTTAAGCTTATATGTCTGATGCCCTCAAGCATTCAACCCAGTTCACAACCTGACACCACTTTCAACTTTCCTTTAATTCTATATAACCACATAGGAAACACCTTGTCACTAGCTGTTCAACCGCTCTAAACTACAAACAGCATGATACTAGTAATGCTAAGAAGAGTGTTATAATATGCCCACAACATTGCTTGCAAATAGTCTTCAACTCACTTAAACTTCACCTCCAGCCATTTAGAAAGAAAAGTAATCCGCTAAAACAATTATGTATTTCTGTTGAAAAGGAGCAAGAAAATCTACTCTCAACCTTTCCCAAACTTCTTCTGGGCACCCAACATCTCCCATTTGACGTTTCCAGCACCATAACCCTTTGTCATTAGCTCATCAAACTAAACCCTTTTCAACACAAAGCTCAACAACCCTGTTTATAGTTGGCCACCAAAACCTTTCCCTCAATCTCTTTTTATTGCTGTCATATCCAAATGTCCTTCATAACTAATTTCAAGCAATCTTGTTCTAACAGTGCATGATGGAAATAGTTTGTCATTTCTAAGAAGAAAATCATCCTCTAAAGAATGTTCATTTAGACTTTTGCTTTAAGGTTTAATATGAGGTGGTAAAGAATTCTCACAAGGCCATCCTTTAATAACAAACTTCATAACTGATCAGTTCTGGTCTTTGGTAAGTTCATCTCTCCATCCTGTCTCACTTACATGCTTGCTGTCAGACTAGCACACACTAGCAACCAAACATTTACTGTCATCTTTATCCTCACGAGAGCTCTCAGGTGGCCATCCTTTAAAAACAAACTTCATAACTTTGATCTGTTCTGGGTCTTTGGTAAGTTCATCTCTCCATCCTGTCTCACTTTCTCAATTACGTGCTTGCTCTCAGACCAACACACACTAGCAACCATACATTTACTGTTCGCCTTATACTCCATTGTAGCAAATGCAACATTTTCAGATATAGGTAAATGAAAAAGGAAATTAACATTAGAACCCTTCAAAATAGAGACTAAAGGTTTGTCGTCTGTGCTTAAAATAAACTTCGTACCCCCGACATAAGGTTTGAATTTCTTGACTGCCCAAGAGGAGGCAAGCATCTCCTTCTCAATGACTTTATATTGGCATTCATGATTCCTTTATGTTTGGTATGCTAAAGCAATGGCTATTGTTTCCTTTTGACAATACAGTTCCCAAACCTACACTGCTAGCACCAACAGTGATGCATAACTTCTTCACAGGAACATATGCACTTAACAGTGGTGCTTGAATATGGACTGGAGTATGCTCAGGGAAAAGACAGTATATTGCGCTAGAGGCCGCCCTCGGAAGTGGCACGCCATCTGGGGGCGGTGGAATCAATACAGGGGGGGAATATGTCTTGCCCCTGATTTGGATCCCCCCGAGGAACAGCTTTCTTCTTGACATTCTTTCCAGCTCAGTATATAAGATGCGATGGTTAATTGACCTCTTGGGCCTCTGCTGTCCCCCTTCTTCCTCTTATCACAGTACTGTGACTGTTAGATGATTGGGGTCCGGCCTCCCCTGGGGGGCTATCACCATGGGCATTCAGTGTTCTTGCCTTGCTGGGGTTTGTTGTGTGTTTGCGTTTATTTAAAAATGGAACCTTTTCACTGCTCCTTAATGCAATGTGGACGCTTCTCTGTCCTTCTCTACCGAAGCTGCCGAACCTCCGGGTTGTCGGCTGAATAGCTGTGTCCAGACTCTTGAAGAATTAAAGGTTTAAAAAAAAAAAAAAAAAAAAACAGTGGTGCTTGCATGAGCATACACTTGATAGATGAGAAATTGTTCTTTGCGTATGACCCCATATAAATTGGGCCTTTTTCTTCAACAATCTATACATAGGTTCCGTCATACTGGCAAAATATTAAAATAATTTCATGTAGAACTCATGAAGGGCCACAATTGGTCACAACTCTCTGGTGCTAGTGCTTTTTCTGTTGCTTCTAACTAGCCAGGTCTGGGCTTAATTTCACAAGTAAGGAAAGGGAAAGGTTGAGAGTATGACCTAAATATTCCAAACTATTAACTCCCAAAACACATTTATCTCTCCTAGTTTTTATTCCTTTCATTCTGAAGGCATTTCACAATTGTCATAAATGATGCTCTATGTTCTTCCCAAGGACTAGAACATCGTCTTAGAAAGCCAAAACACCACTCAAGACACACAACACATGACTCATCAGCCTTTGAAAAGCAGCCTTTGGCAGAAGGCTACCTAAATGACATCCTCCGGAACTGAGACACGCTATTCAGTGTAACAAAAGTCATCCAATGACATGATTATTTTGTAAGTACAACCTGGTGATACGCTGATCCAAGATCAAGTTTAAAAAAAACCTTCACCCCACTCAAGTGGTCACCATTAACCCTGGGTGGAGTTCGTGGAGTTCCGCTACACGGAATTCCGCAAAGTGGCAAAAAACTCCTACGCGCTACACCGAGTTCCGTGAGTGGCAGAGTGTGTTAGGTCATGCAGTTCACTGTGATTTTGAGCACCGGGTGCTTTTCCTGCGTACGGCACATGTGAGTTGCAAGAGGGCGAAGCTGCCTTTCTGGTGCTCGAATAGATTTCCTACTCGAGCTGCAGCTTTCTCAGCGCAAACAGAAGTTCTCTCAACGGGAGTGGTCGCGACCTACCGCGACCACTCGCATCTAGAAATCCAACCACTCGCGCTGAGAAACCTCACCAGGAGGCTGATTTTTCTCACTCATGCTCACCAACTAGATCTTGGTGAGTGCGAACAAGGAATGGTATCACCGGCAGGTGGATTTTCCTCGCTCGTGCTTGTCAACTTGACGTGGGAACTCTGCGTGCTCTTCGGAGTGTGGTAAACTCTGCAAACTCCGTGAACGGAGTGGAGTTCACCGCCCAGAGTTAGTCACCATATCATCATTTCTGGGTAGAGGATACACTTCAACCCAGAAAGCTTTATTGAGACTGCATAAATCTATGCTTATTCTTTGTTCCTTATTCTTCTTTCATGCCACAACTATTGGTGATAGCCATTACTAAGATTCAGTTAGCTCGATTACACCTTCCTTAGCCATCTTCTTTAGGAACATTGAAAATTCTTCTCATACACTCAATGGTACACATCTCATCTTATGTTTAATAGGTTCTGCTCCTTATTTTACTTTAATAACGTGCTCCAAATTTTTTATCTCACAAAATTCTTTACCAAAAATGTTAGAATATTGCTTCAAAAGTTTTATTGTTTGTTTCCACCTGAACTTCCTTCAACTTCTCTCAGCCACAAAACCTGCTGACAACATCCTGGTTTTAATACAATACTCAAACAACCCTGGTAATGCCAATGCAGAACGTCGGGTCCTTCAACAGAAACATACACTTTACCTTGAACAGACTTTAATCTAAGACCAATGATGGTTTCAAAATACCCATCAAGATCAATTTTAGAGCTGTTATACCCACCAGGATTGACATATAGTTGGCTAAGATTATGATTTATATTCTTCTCATCCAAAGTAGTATGTGAAATGATGGTAATTTTGGAACCTAAATATGCAGTAAGTGGAACCATTAAACCACTACACAGAAATCTTCTGTGTGATCTCTAGCCATTGGCACATCTTTCTCACATACATTCACACACAAGACCAAATTATTAACATTAGCACTTAAACTTTGGTCATCTTGTTCCTCAAACACAACATTAACTCTGTCCAATCATAACTCATTTTATACATCATTCCTTTTTTTGCTGGACAAATTTCAAAAGAAGCAACCTAATTTTTCAAACATCATGTAATATAAACTCCCTCAAAAAGAACGGCATTCTTTTTTTTATGTGAAATACTTGTCAGCAGTGCTCTTGCCATTCTTCACCAGATGAAGAACAGTTTCTTCTTGCAATTTGATCGATGTTTTTGCAGAAACTTTAGATTCCTCAATACAGTTAGCAATTTCTAAAGCATTCTCTAAAGTGGAATTTTTGCAAGTCAAAGACCTTTCTTGGAACATTTTGTTGTAACATCTGTTAACTAATAGGTCTCCAAATATATTGCGCTGTAAAAGTAGCAAATTCACACTTTGTAGCTAGTACCCTGATTGTTGTCAACTGTCTCATTTGCCTGTTCATGAGAAAAATGTTAGCGTCTCCTCACCACCAAGTTTGGTGGTTTGGAAAAAAGCGTTTGCAATCTCTCGAAAGCCTGATCATATTCACCCAGCTCATCCTCATTCTCCTCTGGCATATACTCAGATAAATATTCAAAGATTTCTTGACCTTCTAAGCCAAGGGAATGTTAAAAAAAAAAATGTTTCCTGTCTGCATTAACTTTGAACCCATCAGTTGCCCCAAGGTAGGCATTTGAAGCTCTAAGCCATTCCTTCTATCTGATTTGAGGTTCTCCTGAAGATTGCAAAAATGGAGGTTGCAGGTTTATAGATTGCATGTTGGTTATCCAAAAATGTTCCTTTAAAAGCGAATACAAAGATAATGGTTGGTACTCAGAATGGTAGGACTGTTTCAATTATATTTAGTTGTTGCCAGTAATAAAGCTTGACAATAAATAAGAAACTGGTGTAGAAAATACATCAACACTATAACAGTAAAAATAAGTAGTTCAGTTATTGAAAAGCCCTCATTTGCTACATGAAATATGGCTGGCAAGCTAAGTTTGTGATCATGAATACAAGTTAATGTAATACAACAATGGGAAAGTGAATTAGAAATTCCCAACAGGCGCCCACGCTGATGTCGCATGCAGAAACTCAGATGGTAGTTATGTCAGCAGAGAATTAATCAGTCAAAGATAGTGGCCACACTGACAACACAGACGTGATGATGTGCGCATAGTCCAAGGAAAATAGGAAATGGTGGCTGAGAGCACTGATAAAAGACAGCAAACAGATGCTGTTGCCCCTTTCAGTTGGTTAATGGTTGTGCCTCTGGAGCAAAGTTCACTCACACAGGAAAATTCAACATTGTTGCTCCTGAATGACTGGAGTTCATGATGGCTGTAATGTTCGGTGTGGTGAGCTGTTCCCATGGGGTGAGTTGTTTAGTGGGGAAGGCTTCCTTTGGGGTGAGGAGGCTGAGGAAGTCAGTGGGTTGGGGCTCAAAGTCCCTGTAGATGGTGGATATCTTGTTGTGGAAGTGATTTGCTAGAGTGCTGCAGAGTTCCTATGAAGGAGGAATTGTGTTCCTAGTGGCTGTTGGGCAGGAGAACTCTCTGACAATGCTGAACCTTGGTGCGGTTGGCACTTACCTCCATACGGTCTGCAAGAGCATCCTTTTTCATATCTGACTTGGTGGTATTTGCTGAGGGCTGACTTGAATATGTCTCAGTGTGTAGTATTTTTGTTGCTTCACCATATTCTCTCCAGTTGTTTGCTGCTGCATTTCATTGTACTGAGTTCTAGTGTGCACCAGCTGGCTTGTTTGGTGGATCTGTGGGCTTTGGATGTTTTGATAGAGTGACTAGGTTGGCAGCTTTGGTGATCCAGGTCTTGAAGTTCTGGACTGCTTGTCCCAGGTAGGTTGCAACGTTGGGCTGGGTGGTGTTGAGGGCGTCCATCCATTGGGTCTGTGTCATTTTGCTATAGCTGCAAAAGGAGGTGTTGTGGGTTTGAAGGCGTTGCGCAGTGCACCTGCGATGATAAAGTGAATAATGGAGTGGTCGGTCAAGGAGAATTACTCTGTCACTGAATGTGAAGATAGGGTCCAGTGTGTGTCCTACTCTGTATGTGGGGTCAGTGACCAGCAGTGAGGTCGATGTTGTTCATTCGTTTCACGAGGTTGGCGGAGTTAGTGTCTGTCGAGACGTCCAGGTGGAAGATGAGGTCTCTAAGGAAGATGTAGTGCTTGGACTCAATGGTAGGTGGGGCGATGAAGTCGGTTATGGAGTCACTGAGGCCAGTGCGTGGTCCTGGCGGTCTGTAGTAGAGGGTGCCTTTGCAATTCTTTGTGACTCTCTCTAAGACCAACAATCGTATCTCATTTTCATGATGTTTGGCCGACTGAAAATGTTCCACCAATGTTGCTCCCCGTGTCACACATAGTATGCAGCTACAATGTTGCAGAATTCTAGTTTTACTCCTCAGGCCCACATATGCAAGATCGCATGGACACTTGATCATGTAAATCATGTCTGTGCTCTTACAATTAGTAAAATAACTGAGAGCGATCTTGCAGTTATTGTGTATAGATTCCTTTATTTCATATGCAAGGTCGCAGACTTTAGATCTGCTGCAATTGTAGTGTACTTTCTTTGGTGGTAAGTTTAAATGTGTGGCATTTCTGATTGCTCATGTCAGTATAGTAGAGCCTTTACTACATGATCCCTGATATTTTTGCCTCTTTGGAAGGCAAAGATCGGTTTCTTTGTTGTGTCCTACTCTTCTTGGACTAACTCCCAATGTCTGTCAATTATTATTTTTATTTAATTACTCCATGTGCAGAAAGTGGTACCACTCTAGTCTGCTGCTATTGACATTATCACATTCCCTAGTTTCCAGTAGTACATTTCTTTGACAATATCAAACTTTCTTTCTAGCACACCTGATCAGTCCACACAGTGTATTAATGAGGATATGTGATCGATTCCATGCGATCATAATCCCTATAAATTCCTAAGAATTATTTGTAGGGAAAATTGTCGCTTTGGGTTCTAGGATGGTGACTACAATATCTGAACAGTGTGTTTTGCTCAGCCAATTTTCTACATACTATAACACTAATGTCAACTAAATGAGATATGCTGCAAAGGAACAGTCACAAAATATGAAAGAGAGATCTACTAAAGTCAAGATGCAAAGTATGGTTTGATGCTGACTAGTGGTTTTTCAGAATATTGTAGTGTATAACTTATTGTCTATGACCTTAATGGAACTATCTCAAAAAGTAATTTCTTCTCTACTGTATTATCTAGACATTGTCTATTTACCTTTTCCAAAGACGAGCTATGTGATGATAACCTCCTTTCCGTCTCTATCCACAACATTTCTGGCCTAATATCAAGCATGTTTCCCAACCTCTTAAACTGATAGTACTTGTTCGCTCTATTCATCTTAATGCGTTCTCTTGAGTCACTGATAATGATATTAGGAAAATATTGATGTCTTTCAAAGAGCTCTCGCTTCCCAAAATTTTTGTATTGCAAAGGTGGGGACCCTGGATCTTGCCGCACTGTTACATTTCACAAGCAGATTAATCAGTACTTCCCTTTCTGCAGGATCAAGATCTCAAACATGCCAACACTCCTATTGTAAAGAAGCATTTGGCGGACCAAGAAATCTTTTAAACTATTGACCTATCTCAGACTTATCTTCTGCATAAACAGCACTTGAAACAGTAGTCATCTTTGAACTTTCGTTTCACCTGTGATAAAATGCTCTTCTCAGTGAAATTCAATTTGGTTTCAGGCCTGCCAGGTGCACAGAACCAGCACTGATAAATATCAGAGAAGAACTGCTCACTAGTCAGCATCAAACCATACTTTGCATCTTGACTTTAGTAGATCTCTCTTTCATATTTTGTGAGGGCTCCTTTGCAGCATATCTCATTTAGTTGACATTAGTGTTATAGTGCGTAGAAAATTGGGTTACTGGTTCAGGGGGTGAAGCCTACTCAAGCAGCAACCAGAATCATTGTCATTGTGAAAAACAAGATAATCCCAAATTAACCTATGCTTAACTCTCTGATAGCTTGACACAAAAGCAGTGAAAGGCAACGTGTAATGTATTTCTGAAGCACTTCAAGCAGTAATAAAGTGAAAACACAACACAAGATAAATCCCACATCAATTTAGAAAAGTAGAGTAAAATTGAATAAATTGTTTGATACCAAAATGACAAAATTTCAATTAGTAAAACCGTAGATATTCAATTTTTGAGACTTCAGAAAAAATATTGCTTAAAAGCACAAGTGCCAACTGTGGTTATCTGGTTTCGCTGGATCTGGGGCAAAGTCACAAATTCATGGTGACCATGATGGAGTGCAGGACGAAAACAGGGGCCAAATTATGCCCACTGACCAAATACCTTGTATTCGGGTTGCCGAGCATTGTGAGATCCTGTGTTGAGGATGCGTCAGCGGCAGGTCCGATGTGTTGCAGGCTGCGATGTAAGATCCTGTGTTGAGGATGCATTGTACAGTGGTGGTTCAGAGGGGTGATGGGGATGCGATGTGAGGTCAGGCATCAAGGAGGCATCATACAGCAGTAGCTCCAAAGAGACACAAAGTCCTGCATTGTGGATACATCATGCAGTGGCAGTTCTGATGTAGAGCTGCTAGAAGATGCGCTGTGCTGTCTCGGTTCTGCCCAAAAGACTACAGCTGGGGGGCAAGACTCGCAGCAGGCAGAGTCAAGGTGCATTGTTCAGGATGGTTGGAGCCATTTGTCCCGTAGGCTCTTATCAAGAAGTCAGCCAACCCTTGGGGCACTCAGGTGGTCCATGGGTCAAATTGCAGGTCCAGTCCTTTTCAAACGGGCAGCAGAGTATCAGTTGTTCTTGCAGCAAAGCAGCATAGCAGGCTTTCTTCTGAGTCTTCCCCAGGTCCAGATGTGTGCTGAAGAGTTGGATCTGAGGTTTCACTAGTTATACCTGATGTTCACTTAAAAGTGGGATAAGCCTCTAGAGCGCCCCTTTACAGAGGTGTCTGGAATTTCCTGCCTTCTGGCCCTTGCCCCAGCTTGTCTGTGGGAACAAAAGACTAGTGTGAAACCCTTTGTGAGTGTACTGAGACAAAGTCTTTGTGATGTGCAAGTGTGGTAGGTGACAGCTCCGCCCACCTATCGATTCAGAGATGGCCCATCCTATCAACACCGGTTTCCCTTTTGTCCCTTTTGTGTTACTGTATGGGAGCAATTCACAAAGACCATCAGCCAGTCACAGCTAGTCATTTGACCCAGAATACAGGCTGCAGGCACCGAATGGTTGGGACAAGATATTCAGAATTGTGATTTAAAATCCAACTTCATCATTAAAGGGGGTTTTAAATTACAATTCTTTAGACACCTATATTGATAATCCTACCTGCTCCCAATTGGAAGTTAGCACTTCTTAAATGCAATAAAGTAATCCAATATTAACCTATGGGAAGGGTAGGCCTAGCAGTATTGAAAAACAAATGTAAAAGTTTTTCACTACCAGGACAGGTAAAACTTAAAAGTACAAGTCCAATGTTTTAAATAGAATGCACCCTGACCTATGGGCTGTTTAGGGCCTAACATAGGGGTGATGTAAACGTATTTATAAGAAAAGTTTAGGCCTGGCAAAAATGTTCATTTTGCCAGGTTGTAATGTGAGTTTAAAACTGCACACATAGGCTGCAATAACAGTCCTGAGACACGTTTAAAAGGGCTACTTAATTGGGTGACACAATCAGTGCTGCAGGCCCACTAGTAACATTTTACTTACAGGCCCTTGGTACAGGATATACTACTTTACTAGGTATTTACAAGTAAATTAAATATGGAAATTGTGTGTAAGCCAGTCTTACCATGTTTTAATGAGAGAGCACAAGCACCTTAGCACTGGTTAGCAGTGGTAAAGTGAACAGAGTCCTACACGTAAAAAGAAATAGGTTCAGAAAACAGGAATGTGGATGCAAAAGGATTGGGGATGACCCTACAGAGAGGGCCAATTCCAACATAGTCATATTTACTTTACCATGTGATCTGACAGCATGAATTTATACAAATAGTCCTATTGGGCGTAACACAGATCTCAGCATCACCCATGATTAACAAGGACACCCAGTGTTCCCCATCTCAGAGGAAGCCCCTCAGCACCCTCTGCGTGTAGTAGGATGTCATGGCCTAGAAAGCAGTTATTATCAAAGGAAAGCCCTGATGTCTGAGCTGAAAGTAAAAAGGAGATTAAAAGGTTGCAACATTCTTGCAACGTTTTAGAGTTATTTTTGCAGAGAGGCTTTTCCTGTGGAAAACATGCCTCAGACCACTCACTGTCACTAAGCTGAACTAGAGAGGGAGAAGAGGCAAAATAGATTAGGTGAAGGAGAAAGTGAGGAAGAGGCATTAACGTCAATTCATAAAAATCCCAGGGGTAGCGGAAGTGACATCACACTCCATTTAAACTTTTCTTTCTCTCACACAGATGTCCTTATACATGCACACACTTGCTCTCACAAAACACACTCTAACATGCAAGCACATACGATATACATTTAAAAGCATTTTTACTTGCGTCTTTTAGCTTAGCAGGAAGAGTTATATCAGCTAATTGTAATCCATTCTTAATTAACTAATATTTAATAATACACTATTGTTCACTATTAGTGTAATAAAAAAATGACAGAAAACAAGAAAAGTGAAGCCCCAACTGACATCCATAAGGAGGAGTGCCCTTGGGTGCCTGGCATTGATATTGCCACCTATGAGGCCAGGGGCCGCAATGGCAGTGCCAGGGATTGCAGGGGCAAGCCTCCGTTCGATGCGGTGACCCATGGCGACCCCTAAATGACATCTTTGGGAAAAGGACGCTGTTAGAGGCACAGCAAAGGGTGAGGCTAGAGTTACAAGAGACCATGGAAGGAGAGAGAGCCGGGAAGAGGAAAGGGAAACAACAAAGCGACAGGTGTGTGAGAGAAAGGAAAGAGAGAGCGAGAGAAAGAAAAGAGCTAGGCGGAAAGAGAGAGAAGAAGCCTGAATGGACGGGGGACTGCTCTATATATTTCTCAAGAGGCTCCTTCAGGTTTCATAAATTATGCCCTTGGCGGTCCCCTCTAAGGCCTGACACAGAGATCAGCGTGGGTAATGACTTCTTCCTTGAGCTCACACAAAAACACATTCTGGCTTGTGTTACCTATGAGGTACAATGGATGTAACAGATGAGGGGAATGTTGAAGCTTTACTAATACAGGTTATCAATGATAATAACACACTTTGTCCCAAGTGCGGACTCTTTCATGAGGGTATTGGAGCACATTTTCCTAAAACATTGGGCAAAATGTCAGGATTCTTTTTTCAAACCATGGATTTTCCAGATCAATACAATAACCTTTGCTTGGAAGTTCAAAGGTTTGTGCTGAAACTTTGAAATCAACTTTGTATGGCGTCATTACGTACTAAATATAGTCATATACCCCGGTATATTGTAGTAATATGGCTGTATTTTAGAAAATGGATCTGTCTAACTGTAGTGAGCTGCGTTGCCATACAGTGCGCTTAGCGCTGCCAAAAACTTTGCGCATCCTGGTCGAGATACTGCTCCAGGTAAAGCTGCTGCGACGTATTTGACAACTTTTAAAATTCAACGCAGCGACAAATGGCGGCTGAGATTCTGCTAGGAGCTAGTATGGATCATCCAAACGTGGCAGGATTCGGTGGATAAGAAGGCAAGACCTGAGTATTTGTTGAACCTGCTAATAGGGATGAGGTGAAGCCATGTGACAACATTTTATAGGAGTTAAAAGAGTCCAGTTTGTCTTTGCCATCAGCTCTGATGCACGGGTACCATTTGCACATCTGTACTCGGCAGCATTCCCCAGTACAGGAGTTAGACCAGATCCATATACTCCTGCTTTGCTCATAGTATGAGTGCACCAATTAGGTTTATGAATGGATTCATCTTTGAGATGCCAGAGATGAAATCGGTGACGTTCTTCCTGCAATAGCCCTAATAATTTAGAAGGTAGTTTAGACCAATCTGTTGGCTAACCAATGACAGTGTCCTGTGAAGTCATGAATGAACGCAATAATACACTGAGGTGGGATAGGCCCGTTCATTAACAGAAGTAGTGATGTAGTTCTGCTGATCAGTTGATTAATCCTCTAAATTGAGTATGTAAAATCGAATGATCATACACTATGATATTCCCCCGGATCCTCTTTGAGTTTTTTGCATTTGCCCTGTTATCTATTTCCTTTGTGTGACACTTCTGAGCACCGTGTAACCAAAGGAGGTTTGTGGGCGTGGTTATTTCCTTTAAAGCTCCACTGACACAAACCATTTCCCACCGTCTGAGGTGGTAAGAAAACCCGCTCCAGCTCTCCAGGACACCAGACGACCCAGAACTGTGGCAGAGACCAGGCCATAAATTAGAACCCCCCATGCACACTTCCTATAATATAGCCCCGTGTGTGGTGACAGGGCAGCAGAGGCAAGAGCCTCGCTGCAGGGGGTGACGGCGACCCTCTCCTGGGTGTGAACCGTGTGGTGAACTGATGCAAAGATCCCTGGCATAAGAGCTGATGTTAATCTTATGTTAAATATACAAACAGGATGTGCACCCGAGCGGTTTCTAAATGAAGCATTGTATCCTCGCACTGCAAAGTACTCATTTTATACAACTTCGTGCACCACACCCATTTGCAGTATAATCACTAAATCCGTTAATAAAGTTTCTCTTGCAACGTAGTGAATACGATACAAAGTCCTGCTGAATAGAAATGTGCACTTTCACAGAAATGTGTAGACCATAGATTTATGTTCTGATCGCCAAAGCATGGGCGTGCTTTTAATTGTAGTTTGCAGAATGATGCTAAGTGTGGGGTGAATAGGCCAGGCTGGATGGGGGCTCAGTGAACTGAATGCCCTCCACTGACGATGAGGTGATCAGTCAGTGCTTAATTTGTAAAAACACATAGTGCCAGGGCCCTCGTCAGGGGCCACTGCAGCTTGCACTACCCATTTCCCCTGCCAGCTCTGATAATGACAGTGCCAACATAGCTACTAACCATTACACTCCTACAGGAGTGACAATCCAGACTATTCCAGGCCCCCAAAGCTATAAGAATGGCTTTGGTGGCAGGTATTAGTCATTTTTATTGTATATTGAATTAGTACTAAACTGCTGCTGTGCTCACCCCTAAATGATACAAACAGCGGCACCATGTGGCAGACTGTCATAAGTGCTAGTGTTGTCAATGAAGTGCCAGTGCCGTGCACCGGAAACCACCAGCTCAAATTAAGCAGTGGGTGATCTGAATATAACAAGTTCAGGTTCCACCAAGATTGTCTCAGACTTCCATCCTTTGGAGCTTGGTGACTTGATCAGCATAAGCTAGGTACCTTCTATCATTTACAGTGCTTCAAAACAGAAGTAATCTGGCTTGAAGCACTACATAAAATGAAGGCATTGACATTATTGATGTGCAACTACAAGTTTTTTATTAATAATGTCTTGGTTTTGTTGACTGCTCATTTTTCTGTTGTTTATAATTGCTGGAAATATACAAAATTAAATACTGGAACATTAGTGCATCTATAATAGTATTAATAACATGAATCGTACATATCGCTTGATAGCGCGCTTGTACCATTTCTTAGTCTTGTAAATAACAGACGATACCATTGTCCAATTTTTAGTACTCAATGTGGTTCCGCCTGTAGTGGTTGTTTTGGTGTATGCATGCCTGAATGTCTCACCATGAAGCTGATCCTGCAGTATCATTTCTCAGGCAGCCTTTGGCCACTGGCCCCTTCATCAATGAGTTACCCCCACATCTCCAGATTGGATGCCTACTGCTCTAAAGGGTAGAGATACATCCGTGTCAATGCTTAGCCAGGGGCCTCAGTGCTGGTAGTCAGTTTAGCATCAGGTGCAAGTCTGGGCTTCTGGTGATGGACTGCGGCAAAGGTCATCCCTCATCAAACAGCTCAGCAATGTATTTGTTTTTAAGTACTTCCTACTGTCATACTGGGCAGCAGACAGTGTTAGCTCCATTCCCCTCGCAATGGGGCCGGCAAGTAATGCCAGCTTGATTTGCAAGGACTGTGTTTCAAAGTTCATGTGTTGCACCAAGCATGTGCTTTCAGCATTTCCTGCTGCAAGGTTGTGCCAGGGTATATCATGAGCCTCTATGCCCTGCCTGTGTATTGGATCCAAGGGCTGCATCCCCTAATACAATAACCACGCCATGGTGACCATCATGCACAACAACTTGGAAGCACTTCCCACATAGGTTCGTTATTAAGACAATACTCTCCTAACCACATGCCCCTCATGTGCAGCATGATATCCATCTGGGGAAGCATTTCAGTACCCCACCTTGTGATTTTAAGCACAATATCAATGCTATAATAAAACAAAACCAGCAACAACTCATCATGATGGCCCTCAAAGTCCAAGAAACTCTTTAACTCTGTCTCCTGGAGAGTGCCCTAAGAATTCATCATCTACCCCATCATCTACATTGAGCTTCTAGGAGCACATTTTACTGATGACAACATCAAGACCCATTGATTCCTTAGTGGCACACAACTATAATTCAAGATCTCCTCGGTGGATCACACTAAGGAGTGCTTTAAATTAGCTGGTGGTTGCCGGTGGGGTCCACCGGCATTCGTTTTAGGGTACAGGTACTTATTTTTATTCTTCAGACATTTCCAGAGAGCAAGAGAGAGAAAAATATGCAAAAAGGAAAGAGGAAGAAAGAGAAAGACGAAATAAACATCACAAGTTGAGAAAGCAGGAACCTGCAAGAGAGAGATAAAGAGAACAGAACCGATCATGTTCTCAAAAAGTTCCAAACTGCTATTGAGTCAAACCTGGTTAGGAGACATGTACCTCAATAGGTTCATCTCCCCGTTAGAGCCAAAGCATATTCATTGGGATTCACTCCCACCATTGAGCTCACCTTCAATGAATACAGGACCACATGGTGCAGGCTCTTCTTTTTGAAAAAATAAATCTCTTCCTACCAAAATCTGACTGCAAAGCAACACAGCAAGCATTGGTCATTCAACCACGTCGGTCTACTAGCCTCATCATCTGCACTCCTAAAAGGCATTCAACATGATGTAGCTTGTCTTATCTTGGCCTGAAGAAATTCATTAACATCACCTGACACAGATTAAGCCTCTACGACTTCCTGTCCAGGATTATCTTCAAGATGGACTGCATCACCTACAAGACAATTTGAAACAAAAGCTTAGAGGATCCGGAGGATAAAATAGTTGGCTTAAGTGAACACCACCACTCTATCAATCAAAGACATGTTCCAGACTAGAAACAAGTGAATCTAGGAAAGAAAAGACCAGAAGGTAAGCCTTCTCTGTCTGTGGATCCAGGATCTGGAAAGATATTTTTATCAGAACTGTGCCTATCATCTAATTTAAAACAAACATTGGCAAATAATGTAGGTCTAAGCTGTGAAACCTATTGGTTATGACAATTGTTTTAGGTTAGATAAAACAGAGAATGTGTAAGTTGGAGCTTATTTTAAGAATAAAAGTTGACTATGGTGCTACAGAGAACAGTCATTGCCATTGTATGTTATATATACCTTCATGTCATTCATTGGAACAGGAAGTGGTGTGAACCTGTACGCTATCCTATACTTTTAGGTACAGGTGACATACAGTACAAGCAAGTGTTGTGTGGTTCCTATAAACCTATATAGGATCTGCATGTTTAGACAACATAGACTGTGGGATTGGTGCCCTGACTGATTCCAAACACCCTAACCGGGTATGTACACCTGTATACCAGCTAGCTCACAGTGCCACTAGAAACCCCTCCTACCAAGGATAGAATAGTTCTTGGCAACTATTGAACATGACAACTCTGTCCCATCAGGGATCGTGGAAACAGTGTGATACTTTTCGCTGAGTCACTCGTGCTCACTTCTTCTCAGAGAGATACACAGAATTAACTGTAGGGACTTTTTCAATAAGCATTTATTGAACCAGCGTCATTCTAGTGTAAAATAGGTGTGCTGAAACAACCATAAGACAGAAACAGATGTAAATGATTATAAGCTCCAAGAGAGTAAAAGGATGGTAGATTTCTACCATCGTGCTAAGACAAGGAATACAGGCAAGTATGAAAATACAGGACAGTAAATATGCGTACTCCTATGATGCGACCCTAACTAGATGTACCTAAGTGTACCTAACATGTATGTAGGTGTAAAGCCAAGAATCCCTCTAGGATAAAGTTAACCCCATTGTCTGAAGTGAGAGAATGTGTGACCCCCGTCTTGGTCTCGAGATGGACACCCCGCGAGGGATGTCAGACCACTGGGAGATGGAGTGTTTTCGTGCAGGAACCTCAGCGTGACGCGTCAGTGGGTCAGCATGGAAGTCCTTTTCTCCTCTGCCTACCTCGGCAAGATATGGTACCCTCAGGGGTTCTACCTTGCTGTGTCATGTCGGACTTAGGATGAGGGAAGAATGACTCTTGTACATAGTTATTTTGCAGGAGATGGTAGTACTACTGAGTTTCCAAGAATCCTCATGCATAATGAATGAGGCTAGTTTTCAGGGAAAACCCTACTTCCTGTAAGCAATACCGTAACTAGGTAAAAGGTCAGTCCCAAGAACCATTCTGTAGTGTAATGGTAGGGGAGAATATAGCTGAAAGGTTCGGTTGCTACCCGAGCCTATATTGGGGTACCTATATGGAAGATACCAATGTACCACACATACAAATTGTACAACATTTCATGTCACATGGGACTTTACAAATACTGCCCTTTAACTGGCAGCTAGCGTCATGTAATGAAGAAAGAAGCATTTGCAAAGCCAGCAGGCCTGGTTCAATTGTGGTAATTCATGAAAACCCTTGCATGTACGAATATTTATTCCTGCTTGGTGTTGTTTGCATGTGATAGCTCATTAAGATCCGGTGCTTGTTAATTGATTTTATCCCAGAATTCAGACACACTCAGATATCGGTGATTTCCTTATATTCCTTAACCTATTTGGCATTGCTTGGGATCACTTAGTAGAAATAGAAGACTCAATGGGCCCGATTCACAGAACTAACTTAAGACAAAATCCTAAACTTACTACCATTTCGGTATTCACAGAAGGCACTTACTCATTTCGGTATTCACAGAAGTTAGGACTCCTAACTTTAGGACTCCTAAATGCCTTCAGTGAATACCGAAAGCCTTAAAATTAGGATTTTTCTCAGTTTAGTAGTAGTATAGTTAGGACTCCTAACTTTTGGACTCCTAAATGACTTCTGTGAATACCGAAAGCCTTAAAATTCGGATTTTTCTCAATTTAGTAGTAGTAAAGTTAGGACTCCTAACTTTAGAACTACTAAATGCCTTCTGTGAATACCGAAAGCCTTAAAATTAGGATTTTTCTCAGTTTAGTAGTAGTAAAGTTAGGAGTCCTAACTTTAGGAGTCCTAAACTGAGAAAAATCCTAAGTTTAAGACTTTCGGTATTCACAGAAGGCATTGAGGAGTTCTAAAGTTAGGACTCCTATCTTCTGTGAATACTGAAGTGAGTAAGTGTCTTCTGTGAATACCAAAATGAGTAAGTGCCTTCTGTGAATACGAAAATGGTAGTAAGTTTAGGATTTTGTCTTAAGTTAGTTCTGTGAATCGGGCCCTTCCTGTTTAGAGTTTGTATGTTTTTGACACATGTCCAAGACCGCGTGGCTAATATACACCTTCATCTGTGGCCGCAACTGGTGCCTGTAAGAATGATTCCCAGCGTTCTCAGCCTTCCGCAGCGCTATGCATGTGGCAGACACATAATGCTAATGTACATTTTATTCTTTATATAGAATTAGTTTCCGCAAGCATGCAGTCAATCAGCAGAAAAGGCGCTTACTGTCTATTTGCTGTTTTAAGGGAACGGTGTTTTGTAATCACCTGGGTGTGTACACCATCGGTCTGTCATGTGACACAATCCACTCAAAGTACATCTGAAGTGGGCTGTCAATCACTGTGAGGCATTCATCCAGGGAATCAGACCGCCGGGTGGCAGGCCTCACGTGCTCAGCATGCTCAGTGCATAATCTCGGAAATCCTTCCCTCTGTGGGGATGTTTTTGATGTATTATAGTTTATTAAATGAGATTAGAAGATAGAGGGATGCTGTCAGTCAGCAAGAAAAGGCACCTGCTGTCAGTCCGCGCTTTCGAGGGACCCGCGTGTTTTACTCCTGTGGATATGTACTTTAAAGGAGCCCGCGTGAGCTCCTGGCTGCTGAATTCTAAGTGGAATGACAAAAGAAAGGAATTGAGAGCTCATTATGTCAGTTTTTAGGTATGCTCATATTGTATTACTTCTAGTAGCGTTACACATCTTAACAGCAGCACCCTAACAAATGGCGCTATCGTCTGCTACGACAATCTAGTGCACCTTTTGGAATGCACCACCTGACCCGTTTTGAGCATCCGTTTGTAGCGCATAATTTAATGATTCAGGCGATGAGTGGAGAATTAAGGGAAGCCTGGCCGTGCATGAAAAACGAAGCTGTCTTTATTTTCTTTTAACACGTGCGATTGAGGCCATCGCAGTTCCTGTCAGCAGCTTGTTTGCAGAAAAAGGAGAAATTATTATAAAGCGTATGATTTTATAGCGGAACTAAAGAAGCTAGTAGTAGGCGCTTGGGAGGGGCGGGTCAATATCGAACTGTTATGGTGATTGTATTTGGAATCCAGTGGAGATTACGGGCGAAGGGGATACGATGTGGGCGGATGGCACTTTGTTTATGCATTGTGATCTTAAAACCAGTGGCGGATGGTGACATTTGAAAGTGGTGAGGCGTAAACTGCTGGTCATACTGCACCGTAGCGAGCGAGCTCAAACAACCTAAGGGGAAAATTTTGAAAAAAGTGTGAAAAAATGGTGTCTTTTCAAGCAAATTTGAGCAAGCAGGAAGGTTAATAAAGCAATTGTGAAAGTGCAGTTATTACATTAATGCAGTTTGCATGCAGCTCTTAGATGACAGTTAACAGCTCACTGTTGTATGTTAGGATTTTAACTTACAAACTGCAAGTAACAAAACAGGTTAATGTGCCTGCTGCAAAGAACATATACCTGATGATGATCACAAAATGCACATGATCTAAATAGGTCAGTGAGTCACTGCTTTTGTCAGAGAGATCCTTTTGTTCCTTGCAGCAGGCACATTAACCTTCTGCGCTACCTTTCCATGAGTCAACAGTTCCACTAGAGAAAACTCTTTCCACATGTAACATGAAGGAAGTATGAGTTCTATCCAGCCAGGACATCTTTACTTTTTGTTATATTTGTTTACAAAAGCTGTTAATTTGAATTTTTGAAGATGATAACACTGGATGCTTGTTATTTTGCCTTGGCTTCATATGTATACTTTGTAGATTGTCGGCCAATTTTTTGATTATGTATGTATCTTATAAAATCAATAAAGACAGTTTGAAAAAAGTATTTTGTCAGCCGTTTTAAAATACTGTAGGTAGGCCACAATAGACCACAAGATACAAAGCAGTCAACAGACGACAAAACAGGTTACAGTCAACACCACACTGCATAGAAGGCGTCATGGAAGAGCCCAACTAGTCATGCCAAGTTACGCACTTCAGCTTTACCGCCTCCGGGCAGCAACTTTATCAACAGCGCTATAACAGGAGACACACTAGTTGTGAATATCACAGCGACGGGTGTATATGCACCGATAAACGCTCACTGGCAATGCTACTTTAGCTACTGTGAAGCTCAACATCAAAAATGTGGAATATCTCAGGTATAATAAAAAGATAAAAGCCATTCCAGGCCCCAGTCCTGATCAAAGTTCTTCGGGGCTTTACTCCTTTGCGTAAACAACATGGTCATTACAGTGTAAGGTGCACGGCAAAGTGCTTACTTAGCAATGCTTCTTACAGCCCACTGAATCGCAAACAATACGCCTTGCAGCACAGCATGAGACTTCAAACTATTGCTGAACTTTGTAAATACAAATTCAGGCATGCACTATGATTCGAAAAGTTGTGATCTTTGAAATTGCTTGGCAAACAAGCGTCTTTGACTAAAAGGTATTAAACCAGATTAAAACAGAGCTGGATTACAATAGAGATAGGAACCACAAGTTCACTTGCATGCTGTCATTTCATTTTCATTTCATCATACCACATTCGCTACCTATGGGTTTGCCCGTTTCATGCTAAGCCGATTATTTGAGTCTCGAGAGGGCGCTGTTGGTAAACCGGATTTATAAAGCCAGCCCTCGAGTCTCTGCGCTATTCACTTCAGTGCGAGTAAACACCGTCAGAGCCATTGTACAAATACAGTGCGTTATATCAAAATAAAACTGGGCTGTGACTGAGTTCTGCAGGGTGACGTGTCAGTATTCCGTGAGAGCCACCCTTACTTGTATTTATTTCATTTATAATGCACAAAAGTGATGTAACATGTCTATCTCCTACATGCTCATAAATACCACAACACTACATACATATAATTATGCCCACACAAAAAAGACAGAAAATGAAAACAAATATACCCACATCAATATTACAATGTCCTAACTACCGTCAGCAGTTGTTTAAGGTGCAGTGCATCAAATGGTTAAGTTAATATTGACACGAGGCATTTTAGCCCAAATTCTGGCACATTTTTAATTACGTTTTGATGGAACGGCAAGAAGGTGTTTAAATATTTCAGTCATCGTTCTATTTCATGGCCCCAATTGGTCATTTAGAAAAATGTCATTTAACTGGTAGAAGAGTAATTTTCGTATGAGTACAGTATGATTAAAAAGTTCATTTTTGCAAATGGGCAATCGAGGCCCATTGTGGGGATTGGAGAGGAGATAAATTCCCGTCAAATCAGACATCACATGACAGTTCGGGCCAAGGTCTTGGACGTGTTTGCCTCAGTCTGTTTTTGCAGAACTAATTATATCCTTGTGAATATGAAATGTGACTTGCACTTGAGAGATTTTGAATCAATTTAAGTACCGGTTTGTTTTTTGTTCTAGCAGATAGATAAGTCACCCCAAATTTTCGGGCCGTCCGCCCGCTAAAGGATTTCGGCCTTCAAATCTTAAAATGCGTTTAAGTCACCTCCGTTGCTAATGTTAGGTGCCCCGCTGGGAGAGTAGAAATGAAAGGAAAAAAAATATTCGTTGTTTTAATTACAGGGACTTTCCGAGCCTGTTTAGGCCCCCTTCTTACATGGCCTAAGCGTGACCGCAATGTGTACAGTGCAGTCAGTCAGTCTTCGCTCGTGGACATTTTAAAAGTGCGCAAATTGTTGTCCCTCTCTGGCAACAGAAGCTGATTAGACAGTTCTGGACTTAGTACCGATTTTTTTTAAATAAACCGCCTTAATTCAAAGCTGATAGTTCATAAAATGGCGCGTGACTCAAACCTCCCTTGTCTAACAAACAGCGAGCATATTTTGTGGGTGGGTGGCGGGTGCTGGAAGGTCACTGAAACGTTTCTTGGACAGGATAACCTATATCAAGTGGCTGCAGGAAACCTATGAGAAAAGTGGTACAGAATATTTTGCAAATTCAAACTGAAACAAGCAATACAATACAAAAGATGCACAAGCACCCTTGTTTTTTGTAGTTTGCCCTGTAGCCCCTTCTCATTTTCCTCTACAGTTCGGCATCAGTCGCGGCTCCCAATATGGGGGGGGCCAGTACGGGGGAGTCTCGCGCGGGGGTTTGAAAATAAAGTAAACTTATGTGGTAAATAATTTCCTTTACCGGGACTTAATTTGATACAGAAACATAATAAAATAGCTCAGTAAAATGAGAGGCAGAATCCGTGGTATTAGAGGTTCGGAATGGGCTTTATTCCAGTGATCGATTATAATCGGTTGCTCCAAGTTCCATCACCACGGAGGTTCAGGAAGTGAAGTACATACATTATTGACATGAAATGACTTTTATAGATCATACATTACAATGAAGCGAATGCAGTAGGCGTAACAATTGATAAGGAAAATGACGATTTATCTGCGTAACCAAAAATGGGTGTAATAAGGAGTAAAAAGGAACATAATTGGTTATGATGTCACATATATGTGGATCTATAAGATAATACTTGGCATAGATGCGCGCGCAGCAGCATGACGTGTAATTGACGTGCAACTAGGGGGTGAAGGGGACTTGACATTTAGCTCTACACGTGGAGACAAGAAGTCTGGGGGGTCAAGTCAACCTAATCCCAAATCATATCTAACATCCTATGTTTAAAGAACTATGTTATCCACGAAAGAAGGACTCTCGGACAGAATCTATTCTATACTGACTGTGCGTGCGTGTACAAGCGTCTAAGTGTCTACACTAAATGCGAGGGGGTAGAAATCTTCCATAGTAACAGGACTATGAATTACTTGCATAAAGACAGAGAAGCCGGGCCTTTTGCTTGGTAACTGGAAGAATGTTTACTTAAACTACTAGGCAGGAATGCATCGGCTGAGGGGGAAGCAGATAATTCGAAGGTGAAATACAGTTCTTGGCAGAGAATAGGCTGATGTCAGGCTTCGTGAGCCGCGCAGAGAATGAGACAAAGTTCATGGTCACAGATGCAGGCTCAGACTGGAGCTTTCAGAGGCAGAAGGCAAGAAGAGTTTGATGACAGAATCAGGGCCTACTTGCCTGGACTGCAAAATGGAGTAACTGAACCATATAAAGCCGGTGGCCTTTCATATTTAGGAATGGAATATCCGGCCTATTCATGGCGGATCTGACAGAGGACATGTTGACGGTGGACGCACATGTATTTGCGTCTTCATAACTGGAACTGGAGGAAAACATACATGTACTTGTAACATGCACATAGAACCGTTGGGGTCCAAGATAGGGGGCATAACTGACCAGAAAAATCCATATTTCCACATTCCCTCCTTGTCCCCTACTTGCCCGTCAAGAGATATCAATCTTCATTAATCCATTGATCTGTTCATATAGCATCATTTGTTCTTCTTTCTTCTTCCGTGACGAATGAAAATCTTGATGTGGAATGCACGATGTGGCACACAGACCACAAATCGCTGGTCCACATTGTAGACATAGACAGCAACTGAATAGTATGAGAAGGCCAATACCTAGGAAAGATAGGACCTTCCATCCAAAGGTAGATAATACACTCCAAAACCAACTGGACCAAGTCCAAGTGCCTGGGTTCTGGTGTATCTGGCTTACAATCTTATGAAGGCGAGTTATAGCTTTATATACAGATGGCGAATTTTCTGGTATGAATACGCAGCAGCTTGATCCGATGACCCTACAAGCTCCGCCCCTATCAGCTAGGATGACGTCAAGGACAAGACGATTTTGAAGCACAACAATCCGCATAGCAGACTGCTCTTCTGTTAAATTGCCTAAGGCGGAAATAGTTTCATTCACTACTGCTTCAAGGGTTCTAGTTAATCTACGTATCAGCTTACTATTAGTAACCGTACCTATATAAGGAAAGATGCCTTTATTGAAATCTGTGTATTTTTCCCATGCTGTTTCAGTGTAATCGACAATTGGGAGATCTCTCCGCTCTCTGTTGTGTACTAAATGAATATTTCTGTAATAATCAGGAGGAGCTAGGAAAACAGGTGGCAAAAGAAATGCAATGTAGCAGGTACCATCCCAATCTAGAGGTAGACGCATATATGCAGTCTGACCACATATAAAGTAGGAGTGGCGAGAAGCTCTAAATGAAGATTTGCCTTGATCACTGAATTCTACTATAGTAGTGCATTTACTATGGCCCATATGTATGGAACCAACCTTTCTTACACACAATTCACCTTTCGCTGGGAATACTGACATGGTGGGTAAGACTAGTTCAACTTCGGATTCGACATTTAGAATCATGAGATTAGGTGTAAATTTACCTAATCCATATACTTCATTTTCTAGATCAGTTCCTGTTCTTTTGGGGCGACCCTCCTTGTCAGGGTAGCAGACCTTGAGTAAAACTAGGTTCAGGTTTCCCCATACCCAATGATCTTGGTAAACTGCTGTGTCTGAGTCTATGGATTTGATTAAACTAAACCATGCTCCACAGGAGCCATTATGTGTAAATGGGTGTGGAAAGAATGGCAGGACTCCTTCATAATTCTGATAGGGAGGGAGCCGACCACACACCCAACAATTGGTGGCATTACTAGTCTGATGGGAATGATGTAACATACTAATGAAAGTGTTATTGCGCAGCGCAAGTCTATAAGACAATTCATGCGGCGGTAGGTCACTAAAAGAATGTTCTGCGGTAACATTGTAAACATTTCTGGCAATAGGGTAATATATGTGCAACAATATACTTGCAGTAATTATTAAAAGACTTAAGGAAAACAAGATTAATAATGTCACTATGCAGTGGCTACGCAGTGATTTACAATACGCCTGTCGTTTCATCATTTTTCGCGACTGTCCATGATTCAGGTCTAGAGGATACATGTCAGAGACAAATTCAACCGCTTCACCTTGGAGAGGACTTAAACAATCAAATTGTCTGACGTTCTAGGCCTCAATTTTACTTTATAGAGTTCGGTTTTAGTCTTTTCAACCAAAGGAAGTTTTGAATCAGTCTGTGAGGGAGTGCAGGGCACAATGTCTATATCCGAGGATAGTCCATGAAATTTCTTGATATGACTTGAATGAATCCAGCCCTTGCGGCCCTCGATATTCACGGCTGTCCTTGTAGTGAGCAGAACCAACTTGGGTGTCTTCCACCTGGGCTCCAGCTGAGTCTTTCGGTCGAAATTTCTCACAAATACGAGATCACCCGGAACTACGTCATGGGGTTTCACCTCAGTGTTGTCGGGAAAGGCTGCAGCTACCTGTGAACGACAAGATTGTAGTGCAGACATCAAGGAAGCCAAGTAATCTGTCAGCATATTACAGTCAACATCAGTTATTTTGCGTGGTATAGGCGTCCCCCACATATTTGGTGGTCTGCCAAAGATCACCTCATACGGGGATAGCCCTGTTCGAGAGTGTGCTACCATTCTCATGTAAAAGAGTGCAACTGGTAACGCTACTATCCAGTCGACACCTTTCTCTCTGCATATTTTGGACAATCTGATTTTCAGTATCTGATTATGTCTTTCTACGAGACCTGCTGCCTCGGGGTGTCGGACACAGTGGAATTTCCACTGATATCCTAACAGAAGTGAAACATGTTTCATTAATTCGGATGAGAACGGCTGGCCGTTATCTGAGTAGACAACACGTGGTAAACCGTATCGTGGGAAGAATTCTCGAACCAACTGTTTGGCAGTAGTCGGGGCAGTGTAATCTGAAACCGGGTATGCCTCCGTCCAACGGGACAGAGCGCAGACAACTACGAGAACATATTTGAATCCTCGACATCGTTCCATCTGGATATAATCCATCTGGAGGGCTTCAAAAGGGTGATCAGGAGGATGAAATCCACCCTGTTCTACGGGAACGCTTTTTCCTGGGTTGAACTGGCAACAGATCATACAGGTACGGACTTTTTGTTTGGCTGCTGCTCGTAAATGTTTATTGAACCAAATGTGTTGAATGCTGTCTAGCATAGCTTTTTCTCCGAGATGTGCTGGACTATGTGTAGTGTTAATTATAACTTGGACCATTGAATCAGGAAGGAACCATACAGACTTTTCCTTCATCATCCATCCTTGGTCCGTTTGGATCCCTCCTAATTCAGTCCATTTCTTTATTTCGTCTGGTGTAGCATGTGTCTGTATGTCAATTACGTCAAGAGTAGGATCTTTAACTGTCATACACTGTGTCGGTGTCGGGACTATTGTCTTTATCATGTCGGGGGTTTGAGTTTGAGCAGTCTGTTTAGCTGTTCTGTCGGCTAGATCATTGCCTTGGGAAATGATATCAGTAACCTTCGTATGAGCCTTACATTTCATAATTGATATTGCAGTGGGTCGATGTATTGCATCTAATAAGGCATGAATGAGGGGTCCGTGCTGAATGTGGGCACCGTGGGAAGTTAAATAACCTCTCTCTCGCCACAGCACGCCGAAGTCATGTACAACTCCGAATGCATAACGTGAATCAGTGTATATGTTGACTTTTTTATTCGTGGCTTGAATACAGGCTTGTGTCAGAGCGATGAGCTCTGCGGCTTGAGCTGACAAAGTATTTATACGATTAGTTTCAATGACTTCAGTATCTGTTGTGACTGCGTAAGCAGCCACCAACTCTCCTGTATTTGTTCTCATACATGAACCATCTACATACAATGTCAGGTCTGGGTCTGACAATGGGACATCGGTTAAGTCTTGTCTAGGTTTCGTCGTTATTGTAATAACTTCAATACAGTCATGGGCTAGTGGGTCTGTTCCGGTTACTGGCAAAAGTGTGGCAGGATTCAATGTGTTACAGCGTCTGATTTCTATATGTGGCTGAAACAATGTAAGCTCGTACCCTGTAAGTCGCGCTATAGTTAAGTGTTGTGTTTGCGTTCTATTTACAAGAACCTCTACTGCATGTGGTACTTGAACTGTCAATGGATGTCCTAACACTATGGCATTGCTTTGTCTGATTGCTAAAGCTGTCGCTGCTACTGATTTTAGGCATGCAGGCAAAGCCTGAGCTACGGGATCTAATGTACTAGAAAAATAAGCACATGGTTTGTGTGCTCCTGCTTGTTCCTGTGTGAGTACTGACAAGGCAGTACCTTCGCGTTCTGTAACAAAGAGTGTAAACTGTTTTCTGTAACATGGCGTTGCTAAAACAGGTGCTTGACATAAAGCTTTCTTTAGGCTTTCAAAAGCTTGTGTATGTTCCTGAGTCCAAGGGAGAACAGTCGATGTGGCTGCCTCCTGTGTGGTTAACTGAATGAGTGGTTTTGCTAGAAATGCGTACTGAGGGATCCACTGCCTGCAATATGACGTGAGGCCTATGAAAGCCCGCACCTCCTTTTGTGTCTTGGGTGTTGGCATGTTAGCTATTAACTGAATGCGGTCCGGTGTAAGCTGCCTTCCCTCCTTGGACAGCGAGTGTCCAAGATAAACAACTCGCTGGACACAGAATTGCAGCTTAGAAGGGGACACCTTGTGCCCCTTTTCGGCTAGAAATTTTAAAACTGTCAGTGATGCTTTTTCACATTCCGGTTCGCTTCTCGCGGTGATCAGCAGATCATCGACGTATTGGAGCAGAGCAGTGTTAACTGACATGTGGATACTATCTAGTTCTCGTTTCAGTGCTTGGCTATAGATGCTGGGGCTTTCTGTAAATCCTTGAGGTGCGCGTGAGAATTTAAAGCTACGTCCATTTAAACTAAATCCGAACAAATATTGGCTCTCCGGATCTATTGGGACGCTGAAAAAAGCATTCTTGAGATCAATTACAGTAAAGAATGTTGCTTCGGAATCAATGGCTGTCAGTAATGACGAGATATCTGGGACCACAGGAAATTGTGGCACAATGCATTTGTTTAATTCGCGCAGATCAATAACCAATCGATATACTGGCGGGGCCTTTGGATCTGTTCGTTTAAGAATCGGAATTATCGGTGAATTACATACATTGGAGTCTGTTTCCACAACTACTCCTTGGGCAATGAGCTCGTCAATGATTTGTAGTAAAGCCACTACAGCATCTGGTGGTAACTTGTATTGTCGCATTCGTGGTAGCACCACTCCTGCCTTTAATGTGACTCGATATGGTGTAATATTCATGCAACCAACATCAGTAGGGCCTTGTGCCCATAGACGTGTAGGTAAAGTCTGCAGTCGGGGATCCATGTCTCTAGATACATAGTGACCTTTAAAATCACGTAAAAACAACCTTACTCCTTCCGGAGAACAACATATTATGGCTCCTAGAGCTTTCAATGTTTTTATTCCTAGCAAGTTTTCTGGACATGATTTAGTAAGCAATAAATCTGTAGTTCGGGTCAGAGGTCCTATCGTAAGTGGCAGAGGTTGTGACACTTCATTAACAATAGGTTTTCCTGAAAAACCAAGGGAAATATTCTGTGAGCCTGAGAGGGGTGCCCCTGGAACTTCACTACGTTTTATGGTTGTTCGACTTGCCCCTGTATCGAGTAAAAATTTTCTGTCTTGGCCTAATAATTCACTATGTACATAAGGTCCTTCTTGATCTACAGGGATCTCGATAAGGGGTAAGTCAACTTCCCTCTCTAGGCTAGTTCATGCGTAACGCTGATACTCAGGATATTCATACTGGGCGGTCTGATACATTTGTCGTGTTGTTGTCTGTGTGGCAGCAACAGGCAACGGTGGTGCAGCTGGCACAAACTGTATTGGCTGTTGTGCGGCTGGCATGGCCTGGGCATGCTGCAGAGCTCCTTGTTCATTCTGATCTTGTCTGAGTGGCCGTGATCTTTCTTGTGTTTTACCTATGGCGATATTATGTTTTAAAACTGGACAGTCGTGTACGTGATGACCTGGCTTTTTACAATAATTGCATGTCCCTTTTACAGGTCCTGCTGAATCGGAATGTGTCATACCCTTTTTATGTCCTTCAGCTGGAACTGTCTGGGAAACTAGCATTTTCATTTTCGTGTCTTTCATGCGTCTGTGTTCATGTTCTTGTTCCTCTCTAATTCTATTGTGATGGTACTGTAACATTTGTAACATTTGTGATGGAGTGTTACCTTGCCAGGTACTCTCGAATTTTAATACTCTATTCTTTACTTGGGGTAGGGCATTTTCTACTAATTTTGTTACAAACAGATGTGGGTATGATTCGCTACTTGCTTTTATGCCACTGTTTATACCAAAACATTTTTCAAATCGGGCATAGTAATCACTAGTGTCTTCATCTTGCTTCTGTTTACAGGCTGAAATTGTACCCCAATCTTCCTTTTTCGTAGTTAATAAACGTGGCAGTACCTGTACTAATAAACCTGGTAGTGCTTTAGTTTTATCCCCAAGTCCTGCTCCTGCAGTTCGGGCCTTTTCTTCCGCTTCTAACACTGACCATTCTATCTTTTGGTCTCCTACCTCCCACTCTTTTTCCTTGAGTTTCTCATAAATACCAGCAGGCATCAATACCTTTAATATTGTCATAATGTCGGGATAGGTATACTCTCCCATGAGTAACATGTCTTTAATTTCTCGGTGAAAACCCGCTGGATCTTTGTCATGACTGGGTACCACTTTCTTCATTTGTAACAATTCTATTTTCGATATGGGCGTATATACAAATACGCGCTTGAACTCGTTGTCCTCGCCTTTTATTGGGTGCACTTCTCGTAAGGGATTCTGTCTATCCATGTGATACGTGGTTCTTTCCTTGACGGGCAATGAGACATGCTCTGCGCATACAAAAAGAATATACTGCTTTCTTGATTCTAGAATTTCTTTAATTAATTTAGTACCTGCACCTCTCCATTTATTCATAAGCAATTCAGTCAATATGTCAGGTAAGGGACCAGGGTCCGAACGCTGACTCCGGTATAGTATAATGAGTTGTTGAATCATATAAATCCCAACTAACCTCTGTTCATCTGGGGTGAGATTCAAAAATGTGCGTACTACTGTATCATCACTATATTTTCCGGGACTGTCCACCCAATGGACAGCTGCCCTGGCTAAATCTTGTTCATCCATAGAATCGAGAAAATGATAACCCCTTCGTTCTCGGAGTAGTTTGTCGGCGGTTTGGAACGAATGCTCGTTAGACCTTATATTAATTATAGGTATTTGGAAATTCCTGTTATTATCTGGACATATCGGACGTATCGGGTCAATAAGACATCTATTACTATTACAAGATCTTCCTCTTCCTACATAGGCTATGGTGTCTGACTGTCCTGTGGGCAGTCCTGACCCTTCTTCCTCGCTTTGTTCGAACTCGTCTACCTCTAATCTCTCTTCGTGTAGGCGTTCTATTTCTTTACGGATCTTTCGGCACATGGCTATTATACAATTTTGCTTATCATGTCTCCCTTCTGATATATTCTGGCTCCATCTGGTAAGAATTTGCATTGCTTCCGGGTTTACCCCCGGTCGGTCTTGATTTCTGATCACACAATTTATGAGGAAACGTAACAGTTCCCCCTGTATCTCTACTTTCTGGTATTCCATAGCTCTGTTAATACATTCTGGATCTCGCCCTGTTTGGACAAAATGATATATTTTATCTAGATGCGCAGTCATTCCTGGTAACTTCCCTAAATACACTGCGGCTCGTCTGATACGCAATGATGCCAGGGTCATTTCGTCCTCTTTACCGGGCACAGGGTCATATCTGCAATCTATAAGAAGTTCCTTCAGCGTACGGGCATTTATGAGTTTGGGGGTACGTGAATGTGCTGACTCTTGAAAAGTAAGTTTATTTATTCTGGGTGGCGTAGAAAAAATATTGGTAGCACCTCCCGTGGCCCCATCTGGGGTGTCGGGTGTGAAAGGATTCGTTGAACGTGACACAGCAACTACAGGTGTGGACACAGCTATAGAAGTCGCTGTAGGAGCGGATGCAGAAACAGATGTGCTTGCCGGAACTTGTGACTCGATTTGTTGCTGTAGGGATACGGGTACTGGATCTTGGCGTTGGATCTCCCTGGTATGCGGTCTATGTGGGGCGGAATTAGCATACTCGGGAGCTGCGTCATCTAAATATGAGGAAAGAAAAACATCTTCTGCGGTTCTAGGATGCCCCTTAGGATGTACCTTTATTGGGAACAATGGGGGTGGCAAGTCTTTCGGTATTTCTGGAGTAGCCTTAGGTAATCCTTCGGCCAGAAGGGGATACATACCATTCATAAGGGCATTTCTTTGCCTATCTACTTGTTCTGATTTCACTCGGATACCTTCCTCAATTAATGTATTCTCTCGAACTTTATTTGAACTCTCTTTATTCTTTTCTTCCTGTCTACGTGCTTTTTCTGTGCGTCTATGAGATTCTTTACGCCATAACTCAACGGCATCTTTCTGTGACTGTCTGACTTTCCTTTTCCATAACTCTTCCTCGACTTTCATGATGCACTCCGCATCCCAGGTTCCCGCTGCGGGCCACCTCTGACTTTCTGGTAATTCCTTGGTGTAATCTACCCATAAATCAAGAAATAATATAGCGTCTAAGCCATGTTTATGGTACATGAAGTACCCTGGAGTGTCCCTAGGAGGAATAGGGACGGCTTCTTCGAGTACCCCTTTTCTTGTAGTGATCTGTCTTAGTTTCGAAAAGAACGGCATATTGAGAACTGATTTGATACTTAATCTTGAACACATTTAATACAAAAGCACAATAATGAACAACCATTCATACCACAATATGCAGAACGTACTTAAAACATTTAACATTTAACATTAAACCTTTAACTGAAACAACAATGATGATCGTCTGCATAACTAATCACCAAGCATAATTCTTTGACAATAACTAGATACTTCGGAATACTTGATATACTGCTAAACAGTACAGATACACTGCTGAAACAGTGCAGACCGGATTTGTGTACCCAAACCCGTCTTGACCGGCACAACCTATGTGCACGTCAGAAATGCCTCCCCAGTAATGGTACTCACCGGGTAGCTTCGGAAACGGAAGGCCTCGGAAACCGGACTTGGACCGGACTGGACTCGACTCGACTCGTCGGAAACTGGACTCGACTTCGAACTGGTGGGCCTCTGTATACCTCGGATCTTGCCCTCTCAGCTAGGCTCTGGTCGGGATACTTCGCACTTCTCACCGCCTCGTCTGGGTGTTGATCGCAGCCTCAGTCGCCCCCGCTTGACCGGAGGGAGATACAGGAAATCCTGCTGGTACGCGTTATTGTCCGTCCAGCTGTGGCAGGAGACCGGGCCTGCAACTCACCGCCGGCGCGTGAGATGAGAAAGTGTCCCTGTTCGGGCGCCATTCATGTGGTAAATAATTTCCTTTACCGGGACTTAATTTGATACAGAAACATAATAAAATAGCTCAGTAAAATGAGAGGCAGAATCCGTGGTATTAGAGGTTCGGAATGGGCTTTATTCCAGTGATCGATTATAATCGGTTGCTCCAAGTTCCATCACCACGGAGGTTCAGGAAGTGAAGTACATACATTATTGACATGAAATGACTTTTATAGATCATACATTACAATGAAGCGAATGCAGTAGGCGTAACAATTGATAAGGAAAATGACGATTTATCTGCGTAACCAAAAATGGGTGTAATAAGGAGTAAAAAGGAACATAATTGGTTATGATGTCACATATAGGTGGATCTATAAGATAATACTTGGCATAGATGCGCGCGCAGCAGCATGACGTGTAATTGACGTGCAACTAGGGGGTGAAGGGGACTTGACATTTAGCTCTACACGTGGAGACAAGAAGTCTGGGGGGTCAAGTCAACCTAATCCCAAATCATATCTAACATCCTATGTTTAAAGAACTATGTTATCCACGAAAGAAGGACTCTCGGACAGAATCTATTCTATACTGACTGTGCGTGCGTGTACAAGCGTCTAAGTGTCTACACTAAATGCGAGGGGGTAGAAATCTTCCATAGTAACAGGACTATGAATTACTTGCATAAAGACAGAGAAGCCGGGCCTTTTGCTTGGTAACTGGAAGAATGTTTACTTAAACTACTAGGCAGGAATGCATCGGCTGAGGGGGAAGCAGATAATTCGAAGGTGAAATACAGTTCTTGGCAGAGAATAGGCTGATGTCAGGCTTCGTGAGCCGCGCAGAGAATGAGACAAAGTTCATGGTCACAGATGCAGGCTCAGACTGGAGCTTTCAGAGGCAGAAGGCAAGAAGAGTTTGATGACAGAATCAGGGCCTACTTGCCTGGACTGCAAAATGGAGTAACTGAACCATATAAAGCCGGTGGCCTTTCATATTTAGGAATGGAATATCCGGCCTATTCATGGCGGATCTGACAGAGGACATGTTGACGGTGGACGCACATGTATTTGCGTCTTCATAACTGGAACTGGAGGAAAACATACATGTACTTGTAACATGCACATAGAACCGTTGGGGTCCAAGATAGGGGGCATAACTGACCAGAAAAATCCATATTTCCACACTTACCTGACCGGGTCCGCCGCCTCTGCTGTCTGCTTCTGGGCCGGGGTCCGCGTTTGGCGCCTTCACTCTGTAGTCTTCTGGGTGCTACTGGCTGGCAAGCCCTCTCAGGCTCTCAGCCAATCCAGACGCTGCTCCAGAGTCCAGCAGCGCCAGGATTGGTCTGGAGCAGGGTCACTCCCTGCCCTTTAGGAGACCGGGGGCCGTGAATGAAGCAACCCTCGCTCTTCTAAGGGGAAGGCTTAGTGCGCATGTTTGGGCTGGTCTTAAAAACGACCAGCCCAAAAATGAACATGCGTACTATTGCGCTGTCAGTCACCCTGAGTGATGCCGCAGCCCCGCCTCCACCGTCCCTCCTAGTTCTAACTCTAACGCTAATTCCATTGCAATCAGGAGTCCTGATTGCTGGAATTAGCGTCAGAAGTAGAACAATCAATTTCTCATTGGTGGGCGGTTTTTCATTGGTGGGGCAACGCCCTCAATGGATGCACCGCCACTGCTTAAAACTGTAAGAAAACTCAATAAAAAGTATTTTTTTTAAAGAACAAAGTATTGTCTGGTATATCGATCAACTGGAGTCAACTATATTTGCAGCCTACTTAAAATTCTGAGAAATTCACACCTGATTTCCCCTTAGACTCATGTGATGGTCCTAAAAAATTCTTAGGTATATGGACCAGTTAAGATTGTAATGCGGTAGTATTATGGGGTTGCTGTCTTCAAATTTAAAGATCAAATCACAAGATGGTTTGGTTTGCCAATACAAAGGGCAGGTGGCATTGGTTTAACGACAATGGGGGAACCACCAACATTCTGGTTTTACAGATAGATAATCTTTATTGTCTGATTAATTAAAGTCATTACAATTTGAAAAATTCAATTCAGACATGTTAATTCATGCAAATAATGTGCAGGAAAAATGCTATTTCAATGACCATGGGAATTCCATAAAACTCAAACCAACCTTACTACAGATATCATGACGTTTTGAGGATAACATGCCATACTGGGAACATATATACCATATATACACATTAACATCAAGCAGAAAAGGTTTTTTTTGTGTCTCAAATTATATATTGAAAAGCTATTCCCCATGATCACATCATTAAAGTCCTTTCCAAATATGCTATAAAAATAAAAAATAAAATATGATATAGAAAACATTAAAATCCATACCAAAGATCGAATCAAAAAAGTATGTTATAAAAGACATATTATCAATCTTAGAAATACTTTCGATTATATGATGATTCAATACACACTGCCGCAGTGTAGTAGTGAGTCCTAAGCAGTAAAGTGCATACATGCTTTATCTGGTATATGATTAGGCTTGGTAGTAAGATGTCATGGTAAGTCCTGAGCTGTAAGGAATTCTAAGCAATAAAGTGAATGCTTGCTTTATATTGTCCTTGGTTATGACATATAAGATAAGAAGCCTTCATGTGTACTATACTATGGGGGTTCTGCTCCGCGATTCAATATGTGATTAATTAAATTAATAAACTTAATAAATTGGATGGTTAAGTAGGCTGATTGACCTGAGACACAACATATAACTGCTTGTCGGCAGGTTCTTACCCCATGGATACTAAAAGCAGGTTTTAACAGAACGTTCGGCTCTTTTAATAGAGGTGGGCAGATGAACACCATGTGTAATATAGTTTCATCAGCGGGACCACATAAACGGCAACTGTGAGTTGACCATTTTTGTATCCATGCTGGTATTCCATCCTTTGTTGGATATATACCTAATATTAGCCTGATCAATCTGTCCCTAAAGAATGGTTTACGATTTGTCAATAAATATGGCAGAGACTCTAGATTTTTAAATGAATTGATTACCGACCAGGCAAACTTTTTCCCCACAAGAGTTTCCTTCTTGTATTAAATTCTTATTATTACCATACCACTCACTAAATGCTTTTTTCAAACATTAAGGGCATGATTCACAAATATCCTCACATTGCGGAAATTCCATCCCGAGCGGGGAGACTTCCCCACGACTACATGGCCTCCTCCACCAGTGCAGAGGCCCTTTGTGAATCAGGTCCATAAATTGTTACTTAGCAGAATTGGCCAGAGCCAGTAAGCAGCCTAGGTTGGCGTAAGAGGTAATAACGCTACTGTATTAACAAGGCAGTTTTCACAACTCATATATGGAATTAGCATCTCTCTGTGCAAGCACACTTTGCGTACTTTTGGTTCCAGCATTAAATGGCCCATTTGACAGTGGAAAAAGTGGACACAGAACCAGCCCCGTTACCAGCATTAATATACAAGAAATGTCCTCAACATTTATTGGAAATAGATCCATCAGGAGACTGCTCTGTATTGGCCTGGAATAAACGGAAAACTAGAGCAGGTCTGAATATATTGAATTCTCCGGAAATCCCGCTGCTTCACCATCTTGGCTTAGGTTTGACTAGCGAGGGGAAATGTGATATCCTAGTTGAAAAAATTATATATTACAAAATGAGGAAATTCCTATAATGAGGGGATGTGTAGAACCATTGATGATATATCAAGTTTCGAGGGGAAGGTTGGAAATACTGCTGCTTTTTAACTTCATTTTCGTTTCCTTCATACAATATTTTATACACCACTATGTATGCAGACAGAGGGACTAAGGACGGAATTTATGTTTGAAAGATGTAAGGAATCAGAAGCAGTAGCAGCTGCTACCGGATGGGGTGGTCATGGATGGTGAGCGGTTTATGAAAAAAAAGGACTTATCGCCTCTCCTCCGTCCCCTTCCATCTTCCTGTCTTGGCCGGCAGCAGGAAGCAGCCCAGGAACACAGGCTCCCCTTTTTTAAAATTTTTTTTATTGTCCTCATACTGCCAAAGAAAAAAAAACTCTTGATGGGATTCCTCCAATCAATCCATGCAATCCTGTTTCCAGCTCTTAGGAGAGGCAGATGGAGAGAAAAAGGAGCTTTCCCTCCAAGATAGTACCGTTACCTTCTCCCTCTCCTGTTCACATTTCATGGGGCACCAGGATGTTACTTAGGAGGCCAGGACTGACGGTACATTGGCTTAATCATGGGACCCGATCTCAATCTCCCTCCAGACTACCAGAGCTGCCCAAATCTTGCCTTTGCTTTTTTGATCGCAAGCCATATCTGATTCGCTAACATAGATAATACTCTTCAAGCATTCAGCAAAGGTCGGGGAGATTTCAATCTTCCTGTCTTGGCCGGCAGCAGGAAGCTGCCCAGGAACACAGGCTCCCCTGAGCCAATCATTGGTCTGAGCTCCATGGTTTGGCGCTCAGATGGGTACAGGGAGCCTGTGCATTTTCCTCACCAGGCTGGGTAATGTAGCCTGATGGGGAGCATACAAAGTGTGCATGACTGTTTAGCCGGAACAAGAGGGTCGGCCAAACAGTCATGCCCACTTAGGGAGTACCACCCGCTCCTCCCCCTGCTCTGGCCAGCCCCACCCACCACTGACTGCAATAGGAAAAATAAAATGGTAATAATGATACTTTATTATCATTTCATTTTTCCTTTTGAGCAGTGGGGCGACGCTCTACTGCCTTAGCAGAGGAGCCGCCACTTATCAGAAGCCGGGGTTTCTGCGTCCGGCCTAGACGTGCCCTCAAATGTATACGTACTGGAAGGAGGTGGTTGACATCATATCCAGAATGATACATCGAAATATTAGCCTTTCCCTCAAGTAGTGCTGTAAGTCTGGGTCAAACTAATAAGTAGTGCAAACAGAATTTGCACTGCTCTTGCATTATTACTATCCAAGAAATTAGTTGCAAAATAATTGGGTAGCAGCCATGCTCAATCGTGCAGATTACCAGTACTGAATATGACATATTGTAACAAACAACTGGCAATCTAGCCAGAGATGCTGCACAGAGCATCCTTCTCTAAAGATATTCGGGACCGCTAAGCCAGTAAGTGCTATTTAAGGCTTCAGTTGATGAAGTCAGAAAGGAATAATGCGACTTTCATATACCCTATGTGGGGGAGTTTGTTAAGTACTGCAATAGCTTGTAATGGATCTGATTTGTCTCACAGGTGGCAGGTTAATGGATTAAATGAACCAGAAATATGAGTTTCTAAAATTTAAATGTGGCTAAGAGCACCAGTGTTGCGTGTGACAAGGACCTTGGTAGAGTTCACCTCAAAAGAATGGAGTGCAGGCCAGATACTTCTAACGGGTCACATGGGCCAACAGTTTTACCTTCTTACTTAGAAAATTTGCTGATATCCAAATGGTCCAGTGGTGCAAGGCAGGAAGCTGTTTCTCAGGAGGATCCCAGAAAGTCTGGTACCTTGAATGAGTGGTGCTAAAACAGGGATGTATGTCGTTACAACGCACACTTTTACAACGCATGCACTTACAACACATTTTTTACAACGCAACATCCACTACAACGCATTCCATTACATAGCATGACACTACAACGCATTTTTAAAAACTACCTTTACAACGCATTCCATTACATCGCATACTACCTTTACAACGCATACCATTACAACGCATAATATTAAATTGCATTTAAGGTAAGTATTGGATAGTATAGGGGTAAAAATTACTATTCTAACTCCAGGGGGTGCAACAGTAGGGTAAGTGTTGGATAGTATAGGGGTAAAAATTACTATTCTAACTCCAGGGGGTGCAACAGTAGGGTAAGTGTTGGATAGTATAGGGGTAAAAATTGCTATTCTAACTCCAGGGGGTGCAACAGTAGGGTAAGTGTTGGATAGTATAGGGGTAAAAATTACTAATCTAACTCCAGGGGGTGCAACAGTAGGGAAAGTGTTGGATAGTATAGGGGTAAAAATTACTATTCTAACTCCAGGGGGTGCAACAGTAGGGTAAGTGTTGGATAGTATAGGGGTAAAAATTACTATTCTAACTCCAGGGGGTGCAACAGTAGGGTAAGTGTTGGATAGTATAGGGGTAACAATTACTATTCTAACTCCAGGGGGTGCAACAGTAGGGTAAGTGTTGGATAGTATAGGGGTAAAAATTACTATTCTAACTCCAGGGGGTGCAACAGTAGGGTAAGTGTTGGATAGTATAGGGGTAAAAATTACTATTCTAACTCCAAGGGGTGCAACAGTAGGGTAAGTGTTGGATAGTATAGGGGTAAAAATTACTATTCTAACTCCAGGGGGTGCAACAGTAGGGTAAGTGTTGGATAGTATAAGGGTAAAAATTACTATTCTAACTCCAGGGGGTGCAACAGTAGGGTAAGTGTTGGATAGTGTAGTGTAATATTATGCGTTGTAATGGTATGCGTTGTAAAGGTAGTATGCGATGTAATGGAATGCGTTGTAAAGGTAGTTTTTAAAAATGCGTTGTAGTGTCATGCTATGTAATGGAATGCGTTGTAGTGGATGTTGCGTTGTAAAAAATGCGTTGTAAGTGTAGTGCGTTGTAAAAGTTGCGTTGTAAACGTTGTTCCCCCTAAAACAGCCTTGAGCTGTGGTGCTAAAATGGGGTGTCCTTTTTCCCTTGAGGGCCCGTAACACATAAAGTGGATGCTTTTCTCTTTAGGTGAAGCTGCATAGAGCTGTGGCTTTCTTCCTGGCAGTGCACTACATAAGAACAAGCAAATACATAAAGAGAAGAAGCCCTGAGTCAGCCCTCTTCAGTCACTGGCTTGTTTACTTACATTCCTGTTAGGCATTGATATCATGGATTGTCCTTCATGTTTGGTATCAGACCATGGCATTTCATGAATGGGTATGTTTCCTTTTTTTCAATTGCAGACGGTGGTGATATATAGAAAGGTAGTCTTGGGATTTTTTAATTTTATTTTTTATTTGGCTTTAAAATGTCATGTAGGTTGATCTGAGGGAAAGCAAGAACTTATATTCTAATGCCTAAAGTATATTGCAAAATCCAACTTGCTTCTAAACATATCTCGTTACATCATTGTGTTCTCTATAAGCGTTTTTTTGTTCAATTTCCTGTTATTTTGTACTTATGCTCCCCTTCTTTTCTTCTTTGTTAAAATATTTACTCTTGTGCAGCTCAGAAACAACTTGCATACCCCATATTAACGATACACACATATTAAATAAATACATTTTAGATAAATAGCAAAAACTTGTTAGAAACTTTACATAGGGAAGTGCCTGGAAGGGTTTTCATGTATTTATCTATTTATTCATTTGAGAGTAGTTTGAAATAGAATTATCCATCGTCACCTCCGTAGAATCAAATGTTTCCAGACACTTCAAAGGAACCATAGACAGAGTGTGTTTAAATCAAAATGTGTAATTATTAATAGTTAGCAGGCAATTAATCTACACCTGAATTCACATATTATGAAAAACTGGTTGAGGGGGATGTGAACCCTTCTCAAGCAACAACCACAATCCTTGTCAGGGTGAACCATAAAAGTCAATAAATTAACCTGTGCTTAACCCTCTGGTAGCTTGGCACAAAAGCGGCCGGGCTTATCTCAGAGACACTCTGTAAAGTATTTATGCAGCATGCAAACAGTAATAAAGTGAAAACAAAACACGAGAAAAATCCCAACTTTTTGAACAATATAATAAAATGTAATAAATTGTTTGATAGCAAAACAATAAAAATCCAATCAGTAGAACTGGAGGTATTCAATCTCAAATATTTACAATAAGTATAGTGCATAAAAGCACAAAACGCCACTCGTGGTTATATGGTCGTGCAAGACCAGGCAAAAACACAGGTTTTGCTGACCTCGATGGAGCACGAGCAGGATACAGGGACTAGGTAAGTCCTGCTGAAGAAGTTTCCTTCTAAAGTCTAGCACAAAGAGTTCTGCTTGTGGTGGAGAAGGCCGCTTGGAGCAGGGAGAGCTTTGCAGTTAGTCGTAGCTGTAGCGCAAACAGCAAGCCAGGCATTGTGGATGGAAGTCCCAGTAGCACTAAGATGTTGGGCATCACAGACGGTTCTTACTGGAGCTCCATGTTGGCTGTCAATGTAGGCTGTCAATGCTTTAGTGCAAGGTGCAGATATTGAATTGCCAGTCGTCGCTTGTGGGCGCTGTAATGTGAAAAGTCGGGTTCAACAGAGCTTTGCATTGTCATTCGGTGCAGGTGGCAAATCTTGGCATAAACTGGCACATTCATGTTGCAAAGAGGCCAAAACTTCAGGTTTTCTTCTTTTCTTTTAGGAGGAGCTCAACTGATGCCACAACAAAGGACCAGGATCTGAGAGGCACCTCTTGGTGCTCAGAAACTCACTCTTTCTGGTCCTGGCAGGTCCAGTGCAGCAGGTTGAGCTGGGTAGTCGTAGTGAGGCCTTTGGAGCTTGTAATGTTCCTGTAGCTCAGAACAGAAGGTTGGTCAGCTGACCCCTGGATTCACTTCAGCCTGGGATGAAGTGTGTTGGTCCAATCCCTCTCCTGAGACAGCAGGCGGTCTTAAGCAGCAGAGCAGTCCTGTAGCAGCAGGGCAGCCCTTCTGCAGCATCCACAGGTCCACAAGGGTATTGAAGAGTGGGTATGAGAGTCTCCTTTGTACGCCTGGTGCCCACTTTAAAGTGGAAGAAGCTTCTGGAGTTTTCCTATTACAGAAGTGCCTGGAATTTCCTGCCTCACTGCCTGGGTCCGTGTCTATCGGGGGGCACAATAGGCTAGTGTGAATTCCATTGTGTGTGAGCTGGACCAGTGTCTTTGAGGTGTAAGTGTGGTAAGTGACAGTTCCGCACCCCCCTCAAGTCAGGATGGCTTATCCTGTTCACACCCACAACCGCTAATGTGATGCTGCCTGAGAGGAATACACAAAGGCCAACTACACCTAGTCATGTGACCCAGGAAGAGGCTGCAAGCACCACATTGTTAGGATAAGAAAATGCCAACTTTCCTAAAAGTGGCATTTTCGGAATTGTGACTTAAAATCTGACCTTTCTATTAAAGAGGGTTTAAAATTGCAATTCCTCAAACACCAAACATATCATTCCTTCTTTCATTATTTTACTAGGCACTTATGAGTAAATTAAAGGTGCTACTTGGGTGTAAGCTAATTTGACAATGTTTGAAGTAGAGAGCACAGCACTTTATTGATAGATCTAACAGGTGTGTACTGACATAAATACTGATGTTTTTTCTGGCTTAGGCTGACTAGGCATCAAACCTCAACACCATCTTGTTCAAAATGGCTCATGTAGCGTAATGTTTATTCTCCTATTATATTTCTGCCTTATGCTACCTGCAGCAAGATGTGATTTGTTTATTTCTGAATGACACTGTTCTCAAAGGGCTTGCTAGGAGAGCCAAAAATAAAACATTTCCCAAAGACCTTCCCATTCACAATGGTATATAACTTTTTATATTACTAGTTTGCTCTGACACCTCGGATGACATTAAGTGAAAAGGGGCACACCAATATTCATTCAGTGGGTTAGTGCTATGGTGATTGGGTTACATGACGATTCATAATTCTCATTTGGTTTATTTAAAATGTAATTCTTTGATCACATCATGGTGAATCTTAAGGTTCAATTCTTTCTTCTGGAGGAAATGACCATAAAACCTTTCACTTATGGGGTGATCTGGAAAATTTGCCTGACCCCCATTTTTCTGCCTGACTTCTTACTGATTTGCGGCACATTTGAGACTTAGTTAATTTCTGATGCTACCTTAGATTTTTTTATAGCTGCGTTTATCAGAGATTTCAAGGCAATGATTTTACGCATTTAAATGAAACTACTACTATATTGTATTGTACCTTTTTAATTTTGTAATAAACCTTCTTAGTTTTCTCAATTCCTCTATAGAACTCACTTTTTGAGTCAGTTATATTTTTGAGTGTATTTTGAAGTGCTTTTTTGAACCTTGACACTGAGACACATTGCCTTGTGATTTGAGGTTGGCACTGTCTCCGATCCAAAATAGTCCTGGGTGTGCCATTTAGGTGTAAAGATTTAGGGATTCAGCGCCCCCACAGCAGTTTGGATCTACCAATTATGGCTCCCTGAGATTTTACTTATTTATTTATTTTAAAGATTTATAAAGCGCACAGCTACCCAACAGGGTTTCCCGGCGCCGAGCAGGATGAGTAAGGTTGCGGCAGGATTTGGAGGAGGGAGTTAAACCTGACCATAAAGGACGGTCTTTAGCTTTTTACGGAAGGCTAAGAGAGACTGACAGTTCCAGAGGAAGAGAATTCCACAATTTAGGTCCAAGGTAAGAGAACGAGCGACCTCCCATACGGGTCAGCCGTACTCTAGGAACTGAAAAAAGAGAAAGGCTGGCCGATCTCCATTGGCGGGAGGGTAGGTAAAGCTGGACAAAGCTTTGAATGTATGAGGGTGCCAAGCCATGCTGATCTCGAAACATATAACAAATGTCCTTGAACTCAATATGTTTGTTAACTCTGAGCCAGTGGAATTGATGGAGCAGTGGAGACACAGAGGCATGACGGGGCAGCAGAAAAAGCAGACAAGCGGATGCATTTTGAATGAGTTGAAGATGGCGAACAGAAGACTTGTCCACACCCAAGTAAAGTACATTGCCATAGTCAAGTCTGCAAATCACCAAAGCCTGCAGTACAGTCCTTTCAGCGGCAGGTGGAATTAACCAAAGGATCTTTATTAGCCACTTAAGGACAGCAATGCAAGCTGCGGTGACACCAGATACTTGGGCTTCAAGTGAAAGCTTGCCATCAACGGTAAAACCCAAGTTATTAACCTTCGTGACCGGAGCAGGTAACGGTCTCAAAAAGGCGGGCCAATGATTAGCTCCCCAAAGTTCAGGATTGTTCCCCAGGATGAGGACCTCGGTCTTAGAGCCGTTCAACTTTAAAGCATTGATGGACATCCATAAGGAAATGTTACGTAGTCCAAGCTGGAGTAGTGAGGGGTCCTGATGTTGAGCAGATGAAAGAGAGAAAACGATCTCAGTATCATCTGCGACTTTGACAAATTGCCTAAGTTTGAAGTGCTGTCATTCTTGTGTCACATCACTTCTCTCTATGCAGAAGTCGGATCTTCAGGACTAGCGAGTCAAAGCTCTTGTTTTCACTTAAACATTTCCACTAAATTCAGCTTCAGTAGAGCAAAGGGTTGTGGGTTGTGCTAGCCTGTGCCTACGGGTCCACAGGCTTTAATTCGACAGAGGCGCAGAATTGCGGCTGACTGTGGGGGCACCCTCTGTGTGCACCACAGTCGAAGCTGCTCTGCTATAAATGGGTGCTGTGCAGTTGTTGAAGTTGCAATAGAAGACTTTGCAGGAACTATTGAAGGCCCAGTTCAACACTGTACATCATAGAAATGTTTCTGCTCCCTAAATCAGTCAATGAATCAGTAACCTGATTTGGGAGCTGTATATGTGTCTCCCTCGCTGAGGTACCTAGAAACTAAGAGTAGATCCAGAAGGTAAACAACAGAGCAGAAGCAGTAGCAGTGAGCCTGTAGAAGTGAAGGTACGTAGTCCAAGACAAGCTCAATCTTTCCCAGAATTCTCAACAAGACCCTTACGATAGTAGCGTGACATAACTATCATATGCAAGTGTTTGTAACATGTGTTGATCGAAAAGGCTTCCGTACATATATTGCTGTCAGTCATAGGGTATTTTTTTGTCCACATGTGAGCTGTCCATAGGTCAGTGATGTAGAACATTGCACACACCTCAATGCCTGGTATGGGGAAGGAAGCACTATATATATGCAACTGCAAGACAATAAAACCGAGCCCTGCTATCTTTCTATATGAAAACACTTACAATCACTCAAGTAGGTTGGGAGTCGTACAAAAAACCAATAATCATACCTCTTTATGCACCAACTCTTAAGTCTCTTTCCAAATATATACGTAATCTACACCAGAGCGATATATGTTAGTTGGCGGTACCCACACTTAAGTGCAGCCTGTGAATTGATCAGCGCCACATCCGCCAGGACCGGGAGTTTGCAAATCTGCCATCTTACTAGTAAGATTCAATAGAACAATCCCCAGGCCATTTTAACCAGCATGACCTTTTTGTTAAAACTTACATTCTGGTTATAATTACGTGTAAAAAGCTACAAAATCATTCCTTAACAGGGAATGTTTTATTGGTTCACAGCCCCACAGTCCATATTCTGTGCCCGCCCCTTGCATGCTTAATAATAGCAGAGAGACTTGAATTGGTCCCAGGACATGCTACTCACAAAATACTCTAGAGCAAAAGAAAGATTTTATTGGTGACATGGAAAGCTTTTTAAACTGCAGGTAGCAATGTATGACATAGTTTACTACCCACCAACAGTTCTGCCCGCAGAAATGTGTGCACTTCTTCAGAACTGGACATATTTAATTGGATTGAAGCCAGTGGAAGTGGTGTCAGGGTGAATGGTAAGTTTCCCTTTTAAAAGTCTCCTTGTCTTAAACAATTTTCTTTAGTGTGCTTTATTTTAGGTCTCTTTGTTCGTTTGCCTGCGTCATTTGTCAGATATGCACCCCTTACATAAAAGGCTTTCGTACAAATGTTGTGAAATGGCTAGCAGGTACTTGCGCATCAGTCCCAGCCTCAGTACTAGCCCACAGACAAGCGTCCATTCACTAGACCCAGCTGCAGTCTCCTCAGATGTCCACCGTCAGTTGACGCCACCCTGGTTCTGAGGGGCGGATGGCTCATTAAACCAGGCCGCAGAGCTTCGGTCAGACAATAGATGAATGAGGAAAGAGATGAAAGTGCGCCGCGCATGCAGGGTCCCGAGGCACCATGAACCCTGACAGAAGCTCTCGCTCAGTCCTCTCTGGATGCAGCTGGTCGAGCCTGGCACTGTGTCCAGGTCAGAACTCTACTACATTTCAACTTGATTTTAATGAGCTAGGAAACCATCAAAACTATTAAGATGCACTACATTTGTGATTAGAATGAACCGGGAGCTATAGCTATGCACTCTTCTGTCTCTCAACCAGTGACCACATGCAAAGGTATATAGGGTCAAAGGTGGAATGGAATAGGAATCAAAACAGGGACATTGGACTCTGCCGCTTTGACTCGTCACTTCTGCTGATCCATGACGTCTGCAGGATCTAGTGTATGAATGCAAAAACAATATCTTTAGTAACTAGCCATGAAGGTTCTGTACTTACCTGTAACAATGCACGGATATATTTCCCTTGGGGAACATGGAATTCCTGAAATTAAACATTCAAAAAATAATGTTTGCTAACTCTTCTCGCTGTGACCTGAATAACTACCTCAGGCTTAAGCACTATGCACTCTGTGTTGGCGATGAGCTGAACTTTCCACTTGAGTCTCGTAGTACTGCAAGGTAATTAAGAAACATTAACATTCTTCTATTCCCTATCTTTAAAATTCATGTCAGCATACTAAAACTCGAATGCTTTATGATTTGCTTTGCCATTCATATACATAGCGGGAGCAACATAGTTCAGGCTTAAAAATCCTTCCTGTAGCATCACAGGCTAGCTCTTACGTGCAATGCAACAAATCCCAGAAATCATATTGGATGTTAACATAATTCAAAGTTTGTTTCCACCAACTTTCCGAAATACTTTGTATTCCCAATGTCCTTCAATACAAATCGTAAAGGAAGAAAGTGTTTTTTCTAAAGTAAATCATAGATATATATTGCAAAGTCCTGGTTGCAGCAACATTATAACATGAATGGCCAGTAAATCGTTGTGAGCCACAGGGGAATGTATGTACAGATATCCAATAATTCTGCTACATCTCCAGATTACATGAGAGTTCATGGCCTATAGATTAATGTATTTCATTGTCCGGACACTGTCACGCAATGAGTTTTACACAAACGCGAAGCCCCTGCCCATTCAATGCTATACTCTGCAGGGACTGCCAGGATTTTCTTCCCTGAAAAAAACTCAACACAAGTGGGTTTGGAGTATTGCTTCACTTCACTCGCTAAATCTCAAGTAATAAACAATACCTCCAGTCCAGCTGACTGACACTTACCTGCATATATTCGATGTCAGCCCATCCCAAGATTACTAACACCAACTAACAGCAAGGCAATGATTCCATAGTTGTACATTCTTTAACACAGATGTTATAATTAGGCTATCCTGTTTTAGGTTTAAACCTATAATACCTGATAAAACCACACCGAAAGGGAAATAGCCCTCACCAGTGTAAACATATAAACACTGAAAAAACACCTGCATAGCCACATGCTAAATGCCATTCAAAGAAAGAAAAAGGAGAGTGAAAGAGTCATTTGTATTTGTTCCTGAAGGGGCCATTACAATGTAACTTAGTTATAAAAGGTAGCAGCAAGTAAGACTGGGCTAACATTATTCTGGTTGACTTTTGTTGTTTAAGGATGTGACTAAAATATTGTTTCTTCTTCCTTTTGCTTTTTTCAGTTTTGTGGTCCTTGGTCTACAGATGCAGGGTTTAGAAGCAATTATCTTATAAACTGTAGAGAATCAGGAAATAAAATCATATTTGATATTTCGGCCATGTTTGATTCTTTCACTGATAGGTAAAATGGCTGGTTTCATAAGAATCTTTCACAATATATACCATCATATTTACCCACAGAGAATTGGTAAAGCCCCTTGATACATCAGTCCACCTTTCTAGCGAGTCAGTATTGATAGTAGGTGAATTGCCAAACACCCCAGGCTTTAAAGATTCAATGCAAGGTGTAGTGATAGTTATATGTGAAAAGAGTGCTATCACCAAGCATCTGGGATAGTGGTGAAAATATGACACCAGTCTTTTGGAAAACATGGAACGCAGTGTCACTTGGAATGCTGCTGCAAAAAGTGCCTACCAAGTTCAACAAAGATTGGAGTGATATTGTTTGTATTTGCAGTGATTCAGCTACATATATGAAAAAGTTGTGTGATGAACTGTCAAAATCGATACCTGAGCTAAAGTGCTTCCCTGTAAGAGACCCTTGCGACTTCCTGAAAGCATCTATACAATCTTCAGAGTTCATGAAGAATGCTATTGACTTTTTAGTCCATTCTGGTGCACTGTTTTAATTATGTGCGGGAACTGAAACGCAAATATTTCTCATTTTCTGCTTTGTGCAGCATCAAAGAAAGAGTCATCCCAACTGTGTCATTTCTCTGGTGGTTCTCAGTTATGTAAAAGGTACACTACTGCTGTAGTGAACATAATGTAAATACTAGAGTCTGAAAACACCCTTGTCTACCAAGTGTTTAGCATAATTGGTGTAGGTGTAGGTATGAAACATGTCCTTGAGAGTAGGCTGGGTGACACTTTTAGTGACTTTGGCATTGCTATATATATCCCATTTTAGAGTGCTTGCCACATGGTAAGCAAAGAATTTTTGAAGAGCAATTCAGGAAATTTTATTTTACAATGTATGAGAAATGGCTTGCAATGATGCATAGAAATGTCCCTTCACCAACCATGGCATTTGAAGTCAGTGAAGCCTCACTGTGGTACTGAGCACAGGTTCTAAATCCATTCTGTAAAGGGGAATTTTCTCCGGACTTTCAAAAGTGCTGCTTAATTTTTAACCACTTCAATAATTCTGAGGGCATATGCACCCAGTTTAAAGCATTTGTTGCAGAATCTGCCCAGAAAATTGCAGTCTTCAGGTACACCGGTAGTGGCATGGAAAGCTATGCAGTGCAAGAATTAGTAAATTGTGTACTGGCTGCTTTGGTGTTGCCCGTCTTAAGTGTTAATGTTGAGAGGGCTTTTCACACATAAAAGTTAACATTGGGAGGAAAGATTGAGCGCGCATGACCAAAGACTCACTGAAGAAGTACAGTATGGTGTACTCCAAGTTTGATTTGTAAAAATATCTTTGGATCTCATATACACTGTACGTACACTGTCTATATACCATGCATTATCAGTGCAGAAAGAAAGCAATAATAAAAGCAAAATGTTCTATAAACATTGGAAAAACACTGTTTTTGTGGTTTCTAATGGTGCAAAAATGTGTAACCACTGATAACCACTGTTTTTTAAGGTATTGAAATCACCTGAAAACACTGGGAAAAAAACCACCAGAATTTACCAAAAATAGAAACTGAAAACAGGAAAGCCTAGTTCTAATCCCTCTTCCATGTTTTGTCTCATACCTTCCAGATGTGGGAGTCCTCTCTATTTCAGTATTATAAGCAGCAAATTTAAAACTTTGCACATACATCCTTCATAAAGTTAGAACAACAGTTGGTGACATGATTAGCACTTCCTCACTTTACAAATTAAATCTTCTGTCTAACTTCATCAATTGATGAAATTTTTTTGTTTTGGGATTTTATGGGACAAATTATGAGCAGCACAATGAGGGCATGTTACGGCTGCTTTATCTGTTGTATATTGTTACTGTAAATATTGGGTGAGGGGGAGGTGAAATCCTTTTCAAGCAGCAACCACAATCCTTGTTAGTGTGAAGTCACAAGCAAACCCCAAATTAACCTTTGCTCAACCCTCTTGTAGCTTGGCACAGACCAATCAGGCTTACATTGGAGGCAATGTATAAAATATTTATGCAGCACATCAAACAGTAATAAAGTGAAGCATCACACAAGAAAACTCACGCATCAATTTAGAAAAATAGAGTGAAATTAATTAATAAATCAAGAGCAAACAACAAAAATTCACTCAGGAGAACCAGGGATATGCAGTTTTTAGATTTAAGTGAAAATAGCATCAAAAATCACACAGCAGCAATTGCGGATATCTGGTTGCGTTAGATCTGGACAAAGTCACAGGTTCAGGCCAACCGTGACAGAGTGCAGACTCACTACAGGGATCCAGTTAGGCCTGCAGAACAAGAGTACGTTACATCCTGTTTGCGGAACGTTGCTGGATCCTGTGTCGAAGGTGCATCTTGCAGCTGCAATTCCTAGGAGCTGCAATGCAAGGTGCTGCATCAGTGTTGAGGATGTGGTGAACGAGGGACTTGTGATGCGAAGTCCTGCATTCAGAAACATCTTCCACCGGCTGGTTCAGAGGAAGTTACAGAGTTTGCGATGCAGTGTTCTGTGTCGTTATCAATGAGGGTCTTGCAATGCAAAGGCTTGCATTGAATATGAGTCGCACGGCAGCGGTTTCTGAAAGGCTACAGTGACGATGCAAAGTCTTTGCTTTGGAGAAATCCCTGAAGCAGAGGCGATCTGTCGCTTCTGCTTGGGGTCAGTTCTGCTGGATCCACAGATGGGCTGCCAGAGCACCTTCAGACCCACTTCCAAGGGTCCAGGATGTCTATGGCACCACTTTGCAGGGTTGGACTCAAAGATGGCAGAGTCAAAGGTTGTTGGAGCATTTTCGGTCCCTGAGGCTCGAGTCATGATGCCAACCAGGTAGCCGTTGGAGTCACTCGGGGGCCCTGGGTTCAACAGATGGAGATCCAGTCTTTCTCACACAGGCAAGAGGGAAGCAGGCAGCATGTTGGCACAGCAGGGCAGCGGTCTTTCAGAGCAGCCGTCCTTGCAGCAGCACAGCAGTACATCTTCCTGGCAGAGTCCACAGGTCCAGAAGTGTACTGAAGAGTTGGGTCTTAGGGTCCAATATTTATACCTGGTGCCAACTTTGAAGTGAATGGAGCTTCTAGAGGTTTCCACCCCCCATAGGCTGTCATGATTCCCCTTCCTTCCTCCTGGTCTCCCCTTGTATGGGGTCACAATAGACCAGTGTCAAAACCTTTGTGAGACTGCTAAAGCAGAGCCTTTATGATGCGCAAGTGTTTCATATGACAGCTCCCCCCCCCTCTTTAACTCAGAGTGCCTCATCCCTCTGTCTCATTGGCTGGAAGCAATACACAAAGACCAACTGTCACCTACACCTAGTCATGTGAACCAGGATCAGGATGCAAGCACCAAATGGTTAGGTCAAAAAATGCCTGCTTTCTAAAAGTAACATTTTCAGAATTGTCATTTAAAAATCAGATTTTATCATTAAAGAGGGCTTTTAATTACAATTCTTTAGATAACAAACTCAAATTGTCTACCTATCACCAATTGGAAGTTAAAGCTTATTAAATGTAATAAGGCAACTCTATTCTATGGGAAAGGTAGGGCTTGCAGTAGTGAGAAACAACTCAATTAGTTTTTGACTACTAGGACATGTAAAACTTGAAAGTACATGTTCTACTTTTTAAATACACTATACTCTGTCATTGGGGCTGTTCAGGGCCTGCACTCGGAGTGACTTATATGTATTAAAAAAGAAGGTTTAGGCCTGGCAAAGGTTTTTTTTGCCAGATCGAAATGGCAGTTTACAACTGCACACACAGGCTGCACTAGCAGGCCTACAACATGTTTACAGGGCTACTTAAGTGGGCGGCACAATCAGAGTTGCAAGCCCACTAGTAGCATTTATTTACAGGCCCTGCTTATAGGCTGTACCACTTTACTAGGGACGTACAGGTCAAATTAATGTGCCAATTGGGTTTTAGCCAATTCAACCACGTTTTGGGGGAAAGCAGAAGCACGTTAACACTGGTTAGCAGTGGTAAAGTGTGCAGAGTACTATAGCCAGCAAAAACAAACTCAGCAAAACAGGAGGCATGAAGGCAAAATTAGGGGAGAACCACACCAAGGATGCCAGGTTTAACAGTTACATTTGAGGGCTTGCATTGGAGCATCAAGATTTCTTTCAAATTATTTAATGATTTGCTCATCTTCAAATGATGAAAACCTTCATGAAAATTATAGGTAAACTATGCAAAATACACTCTGGGGGTGCCCAGAGTGAAAACTGAACCAGAGAGCATACCTTTCATTCTAAAGTCACACTAGATACCAGCAAGAGCACTAGTTTACAGGGAAAATGTTTTTAATAACACGTTTTCAGCACAAACCTGTTTCCCATGAGACATTTTCTGCTTGAACCAATCATCTGCAGAATTTCTGACATTTCATGCAATTTGACTTTTTGAAAAATGTGTACATTACACAAATTCAATGAGCATAATGGAAAATGTTACTTTTGCCACCTTCACAGTGATAAGGCCGGATTCTTGCCTACCTGGTTATCTCCAAGAATCCTCACAGGTCACCAGGATCTTTTTATTTGCCAGATAGCGTGGAGGGGATGAACGCAATTATCAAAATATATCTACCACAATTAGACTTCATTTGGAAAGGACCACGGACTCCGAATCTAAAATTTTTAAGATTTTATTACAACCAAAAACAACTGGACATACAAACACCTTAATACAAGGCGCAAAAGGTAAATGGGCACTAATACAAATGCCAGTCTACGTAGGATTCTCATCCGACTCAGAACGAAAAGAATTACAGATTCCAAAATCATCAAAAAAGCGATTGTAAGGCCAATGTCTGAATTGGGAATCAATAGTCAAAGAAGAAAACAATAATCTGTCCCTACTCTACCTCTAAGGTGACATCCCTACTTAGCATTCCTATCCCAGGCAAGAGAATCAAGAAAAAAGGTGTCAGAAGTGAAGACTCCTTTAAGAAGTACCTTCACTTAGTCAGAGCTCGTTCTAATATGCTCCTTCTAGCTTCCCATCTAAACCTCATCTGCTCAACCCACGGGGCACTGTCCCTAATACAAAACCCCAGAATCATAGAACACGCCCTTCGGCACACCTCTTCGGTCAGGTCTTCTCTCTGTAGTTTTCCACAAAGTTGTCTTGCATCCAACAACGGTTAGCTTGACCTTGGGTCCCAGGCACCTTGCGCAGCAAAAAGTATCTATCTCACATTCCAATGCACTTCCCTGTTGGCTTCTCACAGCATCCTAACTCCTAAAACAAAGATCTATTCTCTCTAACGAGCTAAATGTCCTTGCACCTGCAACAGAAACATGGGAACGAGAAAAGCCATTTCACATCTTTAAGATTTTACATTTCCCTGCAACCCAAAGCCTTTACCAAGGGAATCATTTTCGGCCTACAACATTAGCTAACATAAGGAATGAACAGGCCTTCTCTTTGACATATATGTGATCAAGTCTTTACAAAATGAAACACACTATTTAACCACACTCTAAGCATTAGTTCATTATTTCATATACGTGAATAAGCAACCTACGCGTAAAACTTTAACATGGCACACGTTTAGCCTAATACATTGCATTGTACGAAAACTAATGATTATTCGTTTTGTTGAATACATTCACAATAACTTGCAACATTGACCCTCACAAAAGCATTATTACATTTCTAATCACCAAGTTAAACGATTACATCAATACATTTCTATGACACTTCTAAACATACATTGATTAATATGCGGTGCTGACTAACGGTGAATATGATGCACCCCTACAAATTTCAGAATCTTGTGACGCTCTATCAACAGTCAGGAACCTCATCTGCTGACTTGGGCCCTATTCTGTGGACCAAGGTCCAACTAAAGTGACCATTTCAACGATTGCCTCATCTGAACACCTGGAGATCTGTACCATTGAAAGTAAACTATTTCTGCAGGCCTGGTTTCAGTCTTAGGACTAGCTCCATTGACCCAGACGTGCTCCACATTCAGAAGTACACAATGGCAGGATGTACGATGTTACAACGCGAGTTTTTACAACGCGTACCGTTACATCGCGGTTGTTACAACGACTGCGATGTTACCACGCCATGCCTTTACAACGCAAGTCTTTACATCAACTTGCACTAGATGGCGTGCTAACATTAGAAAAGCGTAATTTACTATTCCAACTCCAGTCCACTTAACAGTAGGGAAGGTGTTGGGATAGTAAACTACACTATTTGTAATGTTAGCACGCCATCTAGCGCAAGTCGATATAAAGACTTGCGTTGTAATGGCATGGCGTGCCAACATCGCAGTCGTTGTAACGATTGTGATGTAACTGCATCGCGGTTTACTAACCGCGATGTTAATGATGTTCCCCACAATGGCAAAACAGGACACATAGTCTATCAGAGCTCATAGCTTGGTTGAGGTCAGTGTGGAGCAAGTTACATAGCTTTAAGTCTAACTGTGTCATACGCCCTTCACCTGCTTTCTTTCCGTGAGTTAATATGAGTGTGTTGTATTATGTTGTTTAGAGGTTTCTTTAATGGAAGCCTGCATTCTAGTTATTCTTGATCTCACATAGGCCTTTTATACAGTGGTCAATAATTCCCTTCTCAGCCTTGTACAAAACCAGATGAGTCGCAACAACAATATCTTAAACTTGTAAGCGCTTACCTGAGGAATGGGTGTAATACAGTCAAGATCAGCAACTATTCTCTTCTACCTTTACATTCCCCCACTGGGTCCAACATATGTCAGTTCTTACAGTTTTCAAACTTCTTGTTAAGCCACTAAATGAAGAATTGAGAGATACAGGTCTGAATATGCACCAACACACTAATGACACTCTGCTTTAACTGCAAGTCAGTTCTGAACATGATATGAAATCACTGAAAAAGGCCTTTTAAGGGTATCATTTAGCCAATATAGAGTGTCTTCTCTTCACACCAAACAAGAAAAGCACACTTGCACAATGAAAAATCATTTACTCACAATATGTCAGCAACAAGCCTTTGATAGTAAATAAAGATTTGTTTAGGCTTTGTTCTGGTTGATAAACTCTTGCCTAATGGTCACATAACTTACATGTCCAAGAAAGTTAATTTGCCAGTACGGACCTTAGGCAACCTACCTAAGGGCCTGATTGAAATGTTGGTGAAACCGCCACCGACAGGCTGTCAGTGGCGGTTTCACCGACCATCGTAACCAGGTTTTACTTCGCCCACATTACAATGGTGGGCCTGTCTTTGGTGGTCGGAAAGATCGACCGTCAAGGTTTCCCGTCGGACTGTCGGAGGGGAATCATATCCCTACATTGGTGGGATTATGAAGTTGGTTTACTGTTTTCCCCACTTGTGCCCCTGTTTATACCACTTGTGCCCCTGGTTTTTCCCACTAGTGCCCACTGTTGTCTTTTTCCTTCGCCCTGCCGCTGCTGCCCCCGTGACCCCTCCCCCCTGCCCACGCTCGTTCCCGCCTCCCAGCTCATCGTGCCCCCCCCTATTTAATGGCGGCCGCTGCACGGTCCCGCTGCTTGTGCGCAGAAGGCGCGCCAATGGCAAGCCCGTCTGCACCCATCCGCGGCCCGACCGCTACCAGCGCCAGGAACCCTGAACCTCCGCACCACCAACGCTACAGCCCATCAGCACTCCATGAACTCAACCCAGGCCGCAACACCAATTGCAAGCTAGCTTCGCCGGCCGACACCCACAGACCCTTCAGCTGCCACTGCTGCCGCCAAACCTACAGCACCGCCAGGAACATGGACGCAGCTAAACCCGACCGCAAGAACACAACAGAACCAAAGACCCTGCAATGCATCCTCCTCAACAACCGTTCCCTCCACAAACACGCCACTGAAATCTGAGACCTCATCGACAGCACCACCCCGGACATAGCGTTCTTCACTGAAACCTGGACCAACAACACCTCGGGATCGAACATCGCCATCGCCATCGCCATCCCCCAAGGGTACAAGATCTCCAGAAGGGATTGACACACCCGCCCGGGAGGAAGAAGTGCCATCGTTCACAAATCCACCCTCCGCCTGAGCACACTCCCCGACGAACCCACAGACATGATGGAACACCTACACTTCAAGATACAGACCAAGCCTACCACCACCCTTCGAGGAACCCTCATCTACAGACCCCATGGACCTCGCGGACCCTTCACCGACTCCATCACGGACATCATCTCCCCGCATGCCATCGCATCCACCAACTACACCCTGCTGGGAGACCTCAACTTCCACAACTGGACCCCAACACCACATCCCTCCTGGACAACCTCCACAACATAGGACTCTGCCAAATCGTTACAGAACCCACGCACTCAGCGGGACACACCCTCGACCCACTCTTCACAACAGGAAACTCTATCACCTTCAGCCACACCACCGAACTCCCATGGACGGACCACTGCTGCGCCCATTTCACCTTCAGAACACCCATCAGCCACAGACACCAGCACCCGCTCCCATGAAGAAACTGGACCGAAATCACCGACGACCAGCTTACCTCTTCAATCAGCAACTCCACCCCAACCATCGCGGAAAACGAAGACCCCAGCATAGCAGCCCAAACTCTGCACAGGTGGATCTCCGACAGCGCCAACACCATAGCCCCCCTCAAGAGAAACAACAACACCCATGCCAAGAAAGCCAGATGGTTCTCTGCCGAACTTCGAGAATCCAGACGCACCTGCCGCCGCCTCGCAAAGACCTGGAGAAGAACCAAATCCACAAAAAACTCTCAACAACTTCAGAGCCGCTACAAATGCCCACCACCAACTCATCAGAAAAACAAGGAAAAAAGCAATGGAAGACAGAATCTACACAGACGCAAACAACAGCAACGAACTCTTTAACATCATCAAGGAGTTCGCCCAACCCACCAGCGAGTCGACGGACATCCCTCCCTCACAAGACCTCAGCGACAAACTCAGCACCTTCTTTCACCACAAAATCTAGAGCATCTACAACAACTTCGACCAAGACAACCAACACACGGAACCCTCGCAGCCAAGGCCTGGAACGCCCTTCCGTTCCACCTCAGACAGACAACATCGCTCCCCATCTTAGTAAGAGATCTCAAGACCTGGCTCTTCGACTGACCCCCTCCCTGATGGACCAGAACCTGCACCCCCCCTCCCCCAGCGCCTTGAGACCCTTACGGGTGAGTAGTCATGCTTAACAAACGCTTGATTGATTGATTTCTCATACCACCTGCCTTGAAAAGGCAGGTGGAGAGGGACTTGGGGGAGCCCGGTGCAGGCCCCCCTTGTCCCCTGCACCCCATTTTCTGGACACGCAATGGTGTGATTAGAATGAGTTGTTCCACAGTGGAAAGGTCTTTTGGAGTCACCCCCTAACAGAGGTGTTTGCAAGACCACTCAAAGACTACAATCTATCGTCCCATCTCAAATTGACAATTAGTAAGTCAATAAAGACCTACAAAATGAAAGCCAATGGAAGCATCTGAAAACATTTAAATTGTTACTGCTTCTTTACATGAATTATCCAATTTTCCATCTCTGACAGGGGTCTGCACTATCACAGATCAGGGATGATTTGCTGAGGTCAAAGACCTATGTTTTGGTAAACAGTCCTGATAGTACTCAATTTCTTGGCAGCCTTTGATAAGGCAGGTTACCGTGTTCTGCTTTAGCAGCTTGAGGAGGTAGTAAGATCTGCAGAAAGAGCTGTGCCTTGAACACAATATTTTCTGTAAGGGAGAAGCAGCAAGTGTTAGCATTTTAACTGATGCACAGGCACTGAATGAGTACTGTAGGGATGTGCATTCTATCTTTCCCTTTCAAGATGTACGTGCTTCTCCTCGCTGATTTCCTATTGAGACACACATGACCAATGATATTGTGCTCATGTAGAATATTGGCACTGAAGGAGGGGATTCTGTCTAGGATTTTTGATAGACGTATGTCTGGCTGAGGAGCCTGCTGACTGTGAATAAAGAAAGGACAGAAATAATGATGCTTAGAGAAAGTGAATTCCAAAAGTCCTGCCTTTTGCATTGCCTCCTATGCTAGGACCAAACCCAGTAACCTGCCTGACTGTTGGATCTCTGATTTGATCAGGACTTACTTTAAAAACAAGTGTTAAAGGATTCTAAGAAGTGCCCTATCATATTCACTCACTACAAATGGCACCTCATTTCTGAATACTCTAGAAAGAAAAGTGTTGATTTGCACCTTTACTCCCCTGATGGTTAATCACGGTGACTCGAGATATGCAAGCTTTCCTACATTTGCTATAAACAGGGTTATGCAACCATACGTCATAGGCATGCAGAGCTTTTGCCTGGCACAAGTTCATGTTTATACTTCTAAAACCTCAAGATATGGCAATTACCAATTTGTTGCTTTCAGATCTCAACACTAACTCAGAAAGTATTTACGTTTAGCAGGCTCAGCCAATGTGTGCTTGTGATCTGCTGGAGCACCGTTCATCAATGTTTCAAATTCACAGAGGGGACTCAAGCAGGTGGACCATGATAGTAATATAGTCCAGATTAGGGAATGAGTCTCTGGAATCTATTAGAAGCACCGGTGTTTTGGAAAACATCTTGATGACTGTACCAGCTGCGGCCCGTGTGTCATGGTTCCAGTGGGGTCCCTACCTCCCGACTGTCTGCTGTGTGTTTGCTTCTTCGCCCATGTGGAAATGAGTGATCCTCGCTTCCGATTTGCAGGAGGTTAGCGGTCTAGTTCCTGCTGCCGGAAACCGCCGCTACGTCTCACAGCGCTTCTAGGGGGAAACCGCATAAACCACAGCGGTTCCCCCAGGCTCAGCGCTTCAAATTGATGCCTTCACCCTGTATAGGGATGCCCGCTTCTATGCCGGTCATCAACTCCAGGTATCCTGTGGCCGCGTTGGAGTGCTGGCTCGTTTCTCTTGTCACCTTACTCCTTGTTCCCTGCTAGTGCACTCCGCATTGCCAAAACCTGGGTTCCCCATCATAGTGTGGCCTTGCTGGGTTGCGCATCGACAGTGACCTTATTGCCTTGCGCGTACTCTGGGAACATGGCTACTTGACATTTGCACCGCGCTGGAGCGCTATACTTTGTTTTCCCCTGACATCGCACTGGAGCGATTTATGTTTGCTCATGCCTGACCGCGCTGGAGCGCCATACTTTGTTTTCCCCTGACACCGCGCTGGAGCGCTAAACTTTGTTTTCCCCTGACACCGCACTGGAGCGCTTTATGTTTGTTTATGCCTAACCGCGCAGGAGCGCTGCTCCATGTTCCGTTAATGCAGATGACTTCTCCACATATGGTGTTTCCGATTGCAAGGTAATTACTGTTTCCGCATGTGTGTAAGAAGTAGATTAAGAGGAGGGTTTGTCTGTGTCCGTTATAACAGGGTCTCCCCTTGTCTTCCCTACCAGCCGGTGTTAACGGTCATTCCCCGAACAGAGGGAGGTCCTCTACTGGTCTTCTGGACACCATCTCCATCATCTTTAGCTTCCTTCCCTGATCCCATCTCCATCCTGGTTTGTGTACACGTCTCAGCTGGGGTAAGGTGGGTACGGGGGCAATAGCTCATGTCATCTCTGCCAGATTACTTCACAAGCAGCAGGTAAGACTTGTGGGGTACCCGACAGAATCCGAAGCCCAAGTGTTTCATCTCGCCCGGACGACATGAGCGATCCCGAGATCACCCTGCAGGACATAGCGGCCATGTTTACCAGTATGCAGGCAGAGAGCCTCAGCTTACGCCATGACATGATGGCCTTACAAAGCCAGGTGGCAGCTGGGGTAACGGGTCCTTGGGGTCCTTCTCCCACTTCCAGGGTTAGGCAGGAGGGGTTGCTACGGCCTCCCTTGTTCACCTTTGGGGGCACCTCCTCTGCTTCCAACCAGGACAATGCCATACAAATAATAGCACCCCACCCCGTACAACTAGCTCCAACCGAACACTTTTATGGTGACAGCACCAAATACAGTGTCTTTCTATACCAGTGCCATCTACACTTCATGGCCAGATCAACCGCTTTTCCGGACGACGCATCCAAGGTCGCCTTCATTCTCACCTACATGGGTGGCGATGCCGCCCAGTGGTCTATTTCCTTGGTGGAAAATTGTGACCCCATGTTGTATAACCTGCCAGTTTTCAAAGAAACGATGCGAAGGATGTTCGCCCGTCACACTTTTGTTCAAGCCGCAGATAATGAACTGCTCAGTCTGAAACAATGTAACACGGACCTGCTTCATTATATCACGATGTTTAGCAGACTACTCATTGAGGTCCGTTGGCCCAAGTCCAAGAAGGTGTCCGTATTCTACAGGGGTTTACGTGACGAACTGAAAGATCTAATATCACAGATGCCTGAACCTTTGGAAGAAATAGGACCGTTTATCGATCTGGTGGTCAAAGTGAACTACAGGATACAGGAGCGAAAGACTGAGAAAACCAAAGGAGGTGATAACCGGTTCTTGACCTTCAAGGATAAAACAAAGGATGAACCTGCTCCAACCAGTGATGTACCTGAACCTATGCAAATAGGCGGCGTACGGGGACCTCTCACCAATGAGGAAAGAGAGAAAAGAAGGAAACAGAATCAGTGTTTGTACTGCGGTAAGAACGGACACTTCGTCAGGGAATGCCCAGTAAAGCCTACTCGAGCAAGAGGGAGGAGACCCTTCGCATTACTCATAACCAAAGGAGACAAGTCGGGAAACGGAGAAACCCAGTAGGTAGTGGGGTCCGACTTCTGGGTTCATCGTCCAGCAAGACAGCGACCCCTGCCTTTTTCGGTGGCAGCCATCATCTGGTTGTTGATGTGGCCCTACGAGCACGGACAGGCCAGGTATGGCAGGTGACCGCTCTTCTCGATTTAGGAGCCACCGGCAATTTCATCGATATCCGGTATTTGAAGGACCTGGGTATGGCCACCGTGCCCAAGGCGAACCCAGAAACAGTAAAGGCAGTGGTTGGTACAGACCTTACCTCCGGCCTCATCCGGTACCAAACAGAGGACTTGGTTATGTCGTTCGAAAACAAACACACGGAAACCATTGACTTTGATGTCATCGATGCGCCCCAGTTCAGAGTGATATTGGGTCTTCCGTGGTTAGTGAGCCACAATCCACAAATTGATTGGGCATCCAGGATCATAACGGCCATTGTAGCTCTTCCTGTTATATGCAGGCCGATTCCTTCGGTGTCTGAGCCATACATGCCCATGCTCTACCCTTGATAGGAATGGGTGCGCTAACCCAGGAAAACGTACCAGAGGCATACCTAGACCTAGCGGCAGTGTTCGACAAAAAAGGAGCCAATACCCTTCCTCCTCACCGCTCATTTGACTGCAGAATAGACCTGATTCCTGGCTCCACGCTTCTTTGCAGTCGGATATATTCCCTCCCGGAAAAGGACAATGAGCATCTTCGCTCCTACCTGGATGAGTACTTACGTAACGGGTTCATAAGCCATTCCAGGTCTCCAGTATCTTCTCCTCTTTTTTTTGTGGCCAAGAAGGAGGGAGATCTTATGAACGCCATTACTGTTAAGAACCGGTATCCCCTGCCTTTGATATCCAACCTGTTGGACCAGGTAAAAAACGCCTCTATATCTACTAAGTTAGACCTGCGGGGGGCATATTATCTCGTTAGAGTCCGGAAGGGTGATGAATGGAAGACTGCATTCCGGACCAGGTTCGGCCTCTTCGAGTATCAGGTCATGCCTTTTGGACTCTGCAATGCCCCCGTGGCATTCCAATACTTCACCGACGAGGTGCTCAGAGACTACATCGACATCTTCTGTATAGTGTATATCGACGATATACAGATCTATTCTCAAACCACTACAGAACACATCCAGCTCGTACGTACCGTCCTCCAGCAACTGGAACAACATAGATTGTACGTCAAACTGGAGAAAAGCGTTTTCTGCACCACTGCTGTCGAGTTCCTGGGACATATCATCACTCCTGCTGGAATCCAAATGGACAACAAGAAAGTGGAAGCTATCCTGCAATGGCCGTCTCCGACCACCGTGAAAAACGTCCAGAGGTTTTTGGGATTTTACAATTACTACTGCCGCTTCATTACAGGCTTTTTCATGATTGTTACTCCCATCACTAGATTACTGCGCAAGGGTGTCCCCTACTGTTGAGACTCTGAATCCGAACACGCCTTTCAGGAGCTGAAAAGGAGATTCCCCACAGCTCCCATTCTGATACACCCCGACTCAGAGCAGCCATTTATAGTGGAAGCCGATGCCTCGTAGGACGTTCTGAGGGGTGTGTTGTCACAAAGAGACACTGGAACGGGTCTCTTGCACCCCGTGTCGTTCAATTCCAGAAAATTACAACCAGCCAAACGCAACTACACCGTACCAGATCGAGAACTCCTGGTCATCAAGACAGCATTCGAGGAATGGCGCCATTGCCTGAAAGATGCCAAACATCCCGTGACTATCTACACGGACCACAGGAACCTACAATTCCTTCACTCAGACCGTGCCCTCACATCCAGACAACTGCGATGAACTCTGTTTTTTAACAAATACGACTTTCACACCACGTACCGACCTGGTAGGGAGAACGCCAAGGCCGACATGCTATCCCGTCTTGAGGAAACCGACGACACCATGTCCACCACTGAGCTGGTGTCCATCATCCCTGAACTCCATTTCCAGGGGGTGGTTCTTTCTTCTAAGTTCCTTACCCAGCTACATGAGGACATAAATCAGACTAATACGGCTGCGTTGGCAGGGAACCATGAAGGTGTAACCACACAGAACGGTTTCTTGTTCAAAGACAGATACTACCTTCCGTTGGTGGCCCGCCATCAACAAGCCCTGTACATGTGTCATGACCACATCCTGTCCAATCATCCAGTATACCACAAAACCATGGAACTGTTGCAGAGATGCTTCTGGTGGCCTACATTGGAAGCCGACACAAGGGCCTATATAGCTCGTTGTGCGGTTTTTGCCCAAGGAAAGAACATGTCAGAACCCTCAGTAGGGCTGTTACATCCCATTCCTGTTCCTCCGTACCCTTGGCATACCATCTCCATGGATTTCGTTGTGGAACTACCGGCCACCGAATCTGGTTACACCACTGTCTTTACCATTGTAGACCACCTCACAAAGATGGCTCATTTTGTACCTTTGAAGAAATTGCCTTCGGCAGCCGAGCTGGCAATAGTTTTTCTGCAAAACGTGGTTCGACTGCACGGCATACTGTCTGTGTTGATAACAGACCGAGGTTCGCAATTCGTGTCCCGTTTCTGGAATTAAGTGTGCAATGCCATGGACATGGACGTACACTTATCATCCGCATATCACCCCCAGACTGACGGTCAAGCAGAAAGAACATACCACACCATGGAGCAGTACCTCCGCTGCTTACTGTTGGTAGTGGAAAAAGAATGGGCGGAAGTACTGTGGATGGTGGAATATGCATATAACAACAATAAGTATTCCGCCATCGGTATGTCTCCCTTTTATTGCCTCCAAGGAAAGCATCCACGAACAGTTCCATGGGAGGAACCGCATAACAGTCCTCTGCCCACGGTTCGTGCATATCACGCCAGACTTTGCAACCTCTGGGAAAAGGCCCGATTTGAGTTGGCCACAGCCAAAGAGACGTACAAACAATACGCGGACGAACACCGGAAGATGGAACCTGCCAACAGGAAAGGGGACCGGGTATGGCTTTCCATCCGTAACCTCAACGGGCACAGCGCCAAGAAACTTTTGCCCCGCTTTGTGGGACCTTATGTCATCGAAAAGGTTATCAACTGCGTGTCCATGAAACTCAAGTTACCCCCTCAAATGAGAATACACCCTGTCTTCCATGTGTCCCTTCTACGTGCCGTTCACCCTTAGTGCACTGTCTCTTCTCCTCCTTCTCCAGTTCTTAGGGATGATCACATAGAGTATGAGGTCCGGGCAATTTTTGATTCCCATTGTCCCCGGGGGAGGCTCTTTTATTTGGTGCACTGGAAAGGGTACGGTCTGGAGGAACGGTCCTGAGAACCCCTATCTCACGTACGTCACACTTCCCGACTAGTTTGTGCCTTCCATGTCAGTCACCCACTTAGCCCATGCCCTGCCACCCCTGTTTGAGTCTGCGGTTTTGGGTGGGGGTTCTGTCTTGGAAGGGGGCACTCTCATGGTTCCAGTGGGGTCCCTTCCTCCCGACTGTCTGCTGTGTGTTTGCTTCTTCGCCCATGCGGTAATGAGTGTTCCTCACTTCCGATTTGCAGGTGGTTAGCGGTCTAGTTCCCCTGCCGGAAACCGCCGCTACGTCTCACAGCGCTTCTGGGAGAAACCGTATAAACCACAGCGGTCCCTGCCAGCTCAGCGTTTCGGATTGATGCCTTCACCCTGTATACGGATGCCCGCTTCTACGCCGGACATCAACTCCAGGTATCCCGTGGCCGCGTTGGAGCACTGCCTCGTTTCTCTTGTCACCTTACTCCTTGTTCCCTGCTAGTGCGCTCCGCATTGCCAAAACCTGGGTTCCCCATCATAGTGTGGGCGCGCTGGGTTGCACACCGACAGTGACCTTATTGCCTTGCGCATACTCTGGGAACATGGCTTCTTGACGTTTGCACCGCGCTGGAGCGCTATACTTTGTTTTCCCCAGACACCGCGCTGGAGCGCTATACTTTGTTTTCCCCTGACACCGCACTGGAGTGATTTATGTTTGCTCATGCCTGACCGCACTGGAGCGCTATTCTTTGTTTTCCCCTGACACCACGCTGGAGCGCTATACTTTGTTTTCCCCTGACACCGCGCTGGAGCGCTATACTTTGTTTTCCCCTGACACCGCGCTGGAGCGCTTTATGTTTGTTTATGCCTAACCGCGCAGGAGCGCTGCTCCATGTTCCGTTAATGCAGATGACTTCTCCACATATGGTGTTTCAGATTGCAAGGTAATTACTGTTTCCGCATGTGTGTAAGAAGTAGATTAAGAGGAGGGTTTGTCTGTGCCTGTTATAACAGGGTCTCCCCTTGTCTTCCCTACCAGCCGGTGTTAACGGTCATTCCCCGAACAGAGGGAGGTCCTCTACTGGTCTTCTGGACACCATCTCCATCATCTTTAGCTTCCTTCCCCGATCCCATCTCCATCCTGGTTTGTGTACACGTCTCAGCTGGGGTAAGGTGGGTACGGGGGGCGATAGCTCATGTCATCTCTGCGAGATTACTTCACAAGCAGCAGGTAAGACTTGTGGGGTACCCAACAGAATCCGAAGCCCAAGTGTTTCATCTCGCCCAGACGACATGAGCGATCCCGGGATCACCCTGCAGGACATAGCGGCTATGTTTACCAGTATGCAGGCAGAGAGCCTCAGTTTACGCCATGACATGACGGCATTACAAAGCCAGGTGGCAGCTGGGGTAACGGGTCCTTGGGGTCCCAGTTCCATTTGTTGAATGTTGCACTGATATGTTCTCTTACTGACAACCACCCTGTCCCCCCCCCAGCAGGCCTTCCCACTTCAGTTGACGATTTATGAGCAGATTAAGGGGTCACAGCGAAATGAGGTTAAGAAGGTCTAGTGACTAGTCATGACTTTGTGATTGCAGGCTCGGGGCCCATGCCCCAGTGACACAGTGGTGTTCTTCCTGTTTCTAAGCACACTCTTTCCTTGGTAGTCACACACGATTATTTGAAATACAGAGCATTGAAGTCGTTTAGCATTTCTGCCGAACTTTGGGAACTGCACAATTGGAATCTATAATGTTTTCTAATGACTGGCATTGTTGATGTTCCGGCTGGAAAAAAAGCACGTGTACTGTGGTCCAAAAACTTGTAATTCATGTATTTTATCTGAATTGACACTTACAATATTCAATTGCAGACTAGATATTTGCCGCTGTCTATATACGACTATTTCGAAAGCTAACTTTAACAAGTGATTTTAGCTGAGCAACCTCACAAACACTGCAAAATAAATTGTCATGTTAGGAAAGTAAATGGGTTTATGATAATTTCACGTGTTCTGGCAGTGATTGGTGCCCAGCATGCAATTTTGATGCTCAACATTGTGGAAGTCTGTTCTCGACTGTTCTGAATCTACTCCGGGTCTGCTGGACAGGGAAACCAAAAGCAACCTTGGCAAAGTGTACAAACCAGCCCGCTCCCTTCCTCCTCACTCTCACCCTCTCATCTCTCTCTTCTTGCTCGTTCGTCCCTCTCCTGAAGCCCCCTCTGTAGTGTCTGTTGAAGCAGGAGGACGTGACAAAAGCACCAGCAGCGGATCCCTGCTTTAGAAACCGGCTGCATCCCCCCGGGGAAATGCCTGGTGGAAAGAACAGCCAGTCCGGGCCTGGCTGTCTGGGGACTGTAAAAAGGGGCTCTGAGAAGGTTTTCTAAACTGGCTATTAAACTACGATGACCTTCTAATTTAGGTACTTGGATTACTTATTGTAAGCCACAGAGAGTTGCAACAAAAGGCATATTTTGAGTGGCTCTCGTATTTGCACCTTCTTGACTAATCTGGACTAGGTTTGGTCTAAGAATTCAGTGGAGGGACATATTTTTCACAATAATTAGCATGTGGAAGAGAATAAAGTTCTGTGACTTCCAGACACGCCCTGTTTAGGATTTGGTTTACACCAATATTTAGAGTGTAGGCAGAGAGTCTGCCCAGGAGTGTTCACGCCCGATCGGGTGTTTGGTTGTGCCCCATTGAGTGCAGCAAGAAACGTGCTCACCATTCATTGGCTTCTAAACTGGTGCGCTTGTGTGCAGATGTGACTAGGGTTGGATTTCCTGTCTGTACATCCTTCAGCAGAAGCTCGGCTGCTATGTACGTTGCTGTAAGTGACAGGCGCACTGCTGTAGGTCGTATGGTGTGATCCATTTTGTAATAATCTTCGGCGCCTAACGTGGTTCTGTAAACCTCTACTTCCCATTAGATATTTTTGTGTTGCCTTCATTGCAATAAGCGTAAGCTCTGGTGGTGGCCGTGACTTTTTCTGACACTGTTTGCAGCATCTTGTTCTTGTCCCAGTGGATTCGCACTAACGGGTGTCCCAGAGTCCACGCCATGTGTGTTTGCGTTGAACAGCTGTTGCTGCCCTTCAAACATAGTTTTGAACAGGATAAACAATGAGCTTCGGTGATTCTGAAAGAGGTGGTGCCAACTTTTCAATCTAATGCTCGCATTCTTTTTTGTCGATGAGGAGAAGCGTTACTTGGCAAACGTTGTGCCGTATACTTGGGTGCCAACAAGCATGCCTGGCACCGTGAAGAGAAGCGGTGATGAAATGAATACAGCCCTGAAGCGCGCTGGAGGCATGCTCCTGCCAAGCTGCGTTTGGCTTTACCAGAGGGCTCAGCTGCAGGAAAACTCGTGTTGTTCTGGGGCCACTTGCTCTCTCACTGCTCTTTTTTGTGGGTAAAAGAGGAAAACTTGCAGGCGCCATGTTACCCACCTGATGCACTAGCTGCATAACCCCTCCCCGAATCAGGGGCACTTGATCATAGCACCCAATATTTTCAGATCTCTGAGAAAATCCCATCAGAAGGATAACATTCCAAACTGTTCTGTATGGCTATTAGTGATACACAAAAGCAATCGGTGTCTTCAGTCCTCGGTGTTTTCTGAGGAGCCTTCCAAAAATATCTTGAAAACTATATTCTTCTCCTCTTTACTTAGATATAGGTCTAAGTTTATAGTGTGTCGAGCTTCCAAAAATAATTTGAAAAGGTCACCAAGAAAACACTCTTCTGTCTACAGCTAGCCTGTTTCATGGGCTGCTGCACCTTCTCAAGGCTTGAAAGCGCCGACTGTCCAGTGGCGTAGCAAGGTCGGGTGGTACCCGGTGTGGAAAATTTCTTGACACCCCCGGCCGGCTTAAGGTACAAGTACAAACAAATAGCATGCATCATAACGTTTACATTACTTACCAAACTCAATATCTTAGAGAAGAGGATGATCACAATGAATCAATTAACAAAAAAAGTAACAAAAATAAATTCAGCATGGCACTTATAAGCTTCAGTAATATTGCTAACTCAACAGAATGACATGGGGTGACTGACCGACACGGCAGCGGATAGGATTGCTTGCGGGTTGAGCGATGATGAGTCACCGGTTGTTTACATCTCGCTCGAGTACAAACTGCAGAGACAGACTTCAGCAGAAAGAAATACCCCCTCCCCTTCCTTATCCATACGCCCTCCACTACACAGGGTCGAGTTCACCCGCACCCCCTTTCCTACGGCACTGAGACTGTCCTCTAATTCCTTTACTGCCTGTTTTATATTTTAGATGGAGAGTTTGCCACTGTTGGTTATACCGCTGTAGCTTCACATACCACTGAATTGATTGCCAAGTGTGCACCAGATTGGTTGCATATATTCATTGGCAACACTAATACTTTATGTCCCGCCGTTGATAAGGTTGTTCGATAGAAATAACTTGTCACCGCACAGACACTTGATCCTCAATTGTGTTTCTTTTCACTGGCTCTGTTGCAGGTACTGTTAGCCCCTCTTGACACATACCTAGGTGGTGTATGACTTTTTGAAATCATGGGACAGCATCAGTTCTATTTTCCAGTGAGGCATGGCAAAATAGAGCAATAGCTCCCTAATGACTACCGGGGAGTATAGGGTTGCTATTCAGTCAAAGAACCCCCTTGGTCCTAAATCTGCCAGTCTCAGAAGAAAGAAAGGTTGATTCAAACAAGCCAGGGACAAATCTGTGATGTCAACATATCACCACTGCAGCGAGGGCTTATCTGAGTTATCCTGTTGATGTTTCAGGATGTTTCTTCTAGGATCAGTCTGTCCCATATCATCACCTTCATCATTATCATCTTTTTCGGGGGGTTCTCGCTCTTTGTCTAATGCCGTGTACATCAGTGACATGGAGTGATCACCAGGTCTCCCTGCTTGTGGTAGTGATATTTGGTGGTTCTTGTGCTGAGTGTCTCTTTCCTGGAATCTGTTTCCCTGCTACTCTGTCACTAATCCTGCTGGACTTGTGTTAGCCACTGTTGGCCAGCCTCTGTGAACAGTCATTCTCAAACCTTACAGAGTGAGGCTACATGGAGGCTGAGCCATCATGCCATGGTGCGAGACTAACCCAGGCACCTGGGTGCAACTAATGCCTGAATCTGAACACCTATGATAATAAACTATGTGGTGTGTAGATGTCAGTAGTGGAGTGGGGATGATGGTGAGGCAGTGAGGCCTCGGGTAGGTTGCTGCGATTCATGAAATTTGTTCCAGTGGTATTTCTATCTCCTGCTTATTGCAGTAGTGTAGGGAGTGGAACTGCTGCCGTTTCTATCAATGTCGTTAGTTGCAGTCACTAACCAATGCACCTCATCTAGCTGGAGCCACCCTATAAAGAGTTGTGGATTGGGTGCGTGGTGATGCTTCTGATGTCCGTAGCAGCATTGCTGGTCCTTGGTCTGGTCATCGAGTTGTTGCTGTAACCAGCTGTTTCCTTTTCAGCTTCCCTGCTATTTCTGAGCCTCATTACAAGTGGTTTGTAATCTGGGTAAAACTGACGATGGCCCAACATGAATTTAAGGAAATGCTATCAGAAGTAGTGTCCAAAAGAAAGTGACGGCATACTGTGAAGTTGAAAAAGATAAATGTTAGGCATGAGCCAAAGTGCAAAAACTCTCTAGGAGGTTAAAGACTTCATCTCAAAACCCACAAAGATGATTTGTAGGAATTTTAACAGATGGGAGACAGTGTGGGGGGTTGGCTTAATTTTCCATTTGGAGTTTTCTCATGAAGTACGTATATTTTCTGTTTTGGCACAGATACATCTATATTCTAGAGCATAAGGTTGCATTAGTTGCAGTGGAGTTTTGGAATAGCTGTGACGCTTTGTATGGTGGGATTGTGAGTGCTTAATTATACATGATTAAATCATCTAATTTAGAAATGTTCAGTTTTCTCTTGTGGCAGCTATAGTCATAGCTTGCTCTGCTTCACGTCCAAGCAGGCAAAGTTTGGACCACTCTTTGCACACCCAAGTAAGGTGAAGGCAAGGTGGTTTCTTGATCCATGAGTATTAGAAATGGGGTTTCTGGTTGGCTAAGGTATACACACAGGCCAGGTGGAACCCACCACTGTAGTCGGGGTAAGCTAGATACATAACTGAGACAACCCATGTTCACCTTCTGGCAGCTTGGTGCAGAGCAGGCAGGCTTATCAAAAGAATGTGGTAAATGAAGCTGCAAGGTAGCCAGTAGTATAGGTGACAGCAGGATGGTTTAATAGGTCTCGCCTAGCATTGCAGAGCATGCGCTGCTCGCTCGGCGAGACATATAGTTAGAGAGGAGATTTCAGAAGGGGGCTCGAAGCCCCGCCCCTCATTTTTATTTGATGGCGTCATCGTTTATGGTAAACGGTGGCCTCCGATTGAAAATGAGGCTTCTTTGTTACCGACCTTTCTCCTTTTGGGACGGCCCCTCCGGACTGGATGGCTTGGTTGACGGCTATCGTGACGATCTTTCTTATCATTGGAGGCGTGTAGTCATGGGTCATGTTTCCGAAGGGCGTGTTTTTTTTCTTTGCTAACATGTCACCCGCTTCACTTGCTGCTACACTCTGTGAGCATCGAACGCTCAAGCGGATCACTCCCTTCCCCATAAGCAGTTCACGCTGCTAACGGAGGCTCAGCCATGGTGGCTCAAGTATCCACGCTAATAATCACAGCCACCAGTCTGTCACCGCTGTAACAGGCACATCCTTGAGCCAATAATTGAAAGTCTTGCTTTACTTTTCAGTCAATGGGAAGCAGACAAGGAAGGCAAGGGCGTGTCCGCACTCTCCTCCACTTCTGCGTCTGAGATGTCAGCGTGCATGGTAGCTACGCAAAGGTTGCTGCCAACTCCAACAGTTGCTATGTTGCCGACTTAAGAGATCACATGAAGCAGCACCGCGCTCTGTGATGTGTCGACAAGGGAGAGGGTAGGCCCCCCGAGCGGAAGCAGGAAGGACAGAGGAGGAGGGAGTCCCAGTGGAGTGGTAGTGCTGGGTGGAGAAGGTTTGGTTATGGGGGACTCAGACCTGGACGACACCATTGTCTTCCCGGAGCCGTCCGCACATGCAGGTAGCTCCATTTATGAATCCTTCTGCAAGGAGTGATGACCTTTGACCCCTCCCCCAGGCGTGACCTCACTGCCTACCTCAGCCAGAGACCACCTCTTAGCTGGGACGTCAGCTCAGTCTACTCTGTCCCTCACAACTGCAGCCAACTCTTTCCTGCATCCCCCACCCCCAAGGCCCTGTCACATTACAGTCACTACAGCCCTCGACCTCAGCCCATTGTCTCCCCTTAAGTTCAATTCACCTCTGCCACGCCACGCAGAGTTGCTAAGTTTTCAGTCTGTGTGTGTGATAGTTTGCATTGGCAGCATGCTTTTGCTTGACGTTTTACTTGTCTTTGTCATTTTCTTCCATTGATTGATTAACGAGACTACACAGAGTTGGGGCATGCATGCTGGATGGTGGCACCATGCAATGATGCAACCTTTAACTTGCCAGTGTGTGTGCCAAACAAGGTGAAAATACTTTCAGTGGGTTAATCCGGCAACTTCTTTGTCCTGCCAGGCAAAGCTTTCATTGGTGATTTTCATTTTTTGTGCCATCGTGAAGGGATGCTGACTCTGATACACGTTATTTCCAGAATCACAATTGTCAGTTTCATCACATTATGGTTTCGAATACAGAAAAGCACACTTTCTAATATTGTGCAAAACACACATTTGCCTTGCTGTCTCTTCACAAGTTTTTGTTTGATTTTCTATCTTTTGCCCTCTTTCTCAGTAGATATCTGACGATTTCTTTATTCGTCTGTCTCTTGTACTAGATTCTGCTGTTTGTCATTGAACCGCCCACTTGAGAATACAGCCTGCTGTTTATACCATGGAGGGCAGCAAGCAAGCCTAGGCCTATTTGTAGGAGGGCAACGGAGGACGAATAATTATTTCCTATTTCTTGTGTAAGGATTTCTTCAAAATAAATCAGTGTTTTACTGGTTTGCCTCAATATTAGTCTGATCTACGTTACAATGTCTTATTCACATCCAGACGTGAAACGCGCTGCATGCTATGTTTCAAGAACGGCCTTCCTGTCGGCATCTGGACTTGTGTTGTTCAGCTGTCAAAATGTATAATGAAGGGCAGTCTCCAGGGTTGCGGGTATGGAAGGGTCAGGAGCTTTAGGAGGGAGGGGTGGGGAGGAGCAGACCACAAATCCAGAATCTGTGTGTAAAAGGCCGCTTTATTGAAACAGATGCACATAACCGTATAATTCCTCGGCAAAAGCCTTACAAAACTAAACCCCACTAATCGAACAACTTACCTAACCCTGGACCCCACCCCCGCCCCTAAAAGTTTCTTGAACCCGCCCCCACCCATACATTACAACATTACAAACAATACAAAGCAATGCATCAATGTTTAACCCTCTAAATTCAACGCATCCGTTAGACAACCTCCCCTGCCTGCTTCTTTCCAACTGTCAATCACCCAACCTGTGTAACCGAACTAAAAATTAACCTGCCTACCCTTTCCCTGTCAATAACCCAAACTTCAACAATGATCAACAAACCTCTGACAACCCTGGCAAACTTCCACTAACCCCCGCACAGCACCTGTTCCAAGCGACGGTACATAGCCCAAAAAACCCTGCTCATCTGTCCCAACAAAAGCCGCCAAAAACAATAAGGAAAAGAGGGAGAAAATTGCCCAGAAAAACCATAAAAAAGGGAGGGAGGGCAAAAACTACACTAAGCTAAAGCTCCCAGCCACCAGGTCACCAAACCTAAAATGGTGGCCGGGAGCAGGAGCCCAAAGGCATTATACTTGGGCTATAAAATAAGGAGCCCAAAAAACAAGATGACTGGCTTGAAGACCGCCCCGCCCCTCCCAAACTGCCCGGGGGAGGACCTCTCTGCGGTCGACTACACCCCCCAAGCCCCCCTTCTGCTGGGCCGTGCTCGTCTGCTTCTTAAAACATGGTCACAAACTAGTGTCCATCTTTATGGAGCTACACAGCTGTGACTGGCCGGTGACTAGGCTGTGATGTGGGGCTTATTCACATGTATAATAGTGTGTCACGGCATCTCAGCTCGCCCTGTTCATCTGTCTCTTATGTCCCCACTCAGCTTAGTTTCCCGGCAGACTTCTGCACTCCAGCTCCCGTTTACCTAAACTCGCTCACCTCTGACCACGACTCAATCACCCGATACAAACTGATGCTCTTTGAGCAACTCACAAGGCCTCAGCCCAACCCTTGACCCACACCCTGACCTCAGTCCAGCCTCTCATCTATCTCCTGCCCTTTGCCATTGTCTCACGGACCTGTGGCCGGCCCCTAACCTCACTCCATTCCCTCCTGATCGGTGCTCACCCCTTGACCTCCGCCTGTGCCCTGACTGCAGCCATATTTTTAAAGTCTCGCCTAGCGTTGCACCCCCCTGTGGTAAATTTGTGGCCTCTCCGGTGGGAGTAAATGAACATTACATCTGCAGCCTCGGAGGCGGGTCCCTCTCCCCACGCCCTGCTTCCACATTCCTCGGGTTGGAATCCCTCCCTCTGACACTGTTATCGTAATTACCGCCCCTCCCCCAGCCCCCACCTATTCCTTCTGCCTCTCACTCCTCCCCCCTGCTCAGGTAGGAACTTGTTATCAGCGCTGACTCCAGACTCCTATGGGGATTGGGTGGTGGTTATTGGCAGGGTGTGTGTGTGTGTGTGGGGGGAGGGGGGCCCAGATCGGGGCAGAGCTCACTTTACTGCAGGACAGGGGTTGCCGAAGTGATCCCTCGAGCGGCTGCAGCGGACAGGATCAGTCTCTGGAGTGGGGCACCTTGATAACTCACTGTGTGATCCTGTGGCCTGTGGAGACCTGTGCAGCATTAGTCACAGTCCAGTCCAGGGCCTAGGCTGGGGGGGAGGCCCTACCAGACGGACTTCAGCCCTGTGTACCGAGGTTAATATATGATCCAGAACCAGCAGATCCCTAGGCATCGATACTAAAATGGTCAGTTTTGCCCCCAGATACCCCCAGGGAAGTGGATGTGCTAGGGTGAAGGTTCAAGCCTGTTCTTGAGGGCCTGCGGTACCTGCCACCTGGTTACACGGCCTCTTCCTTACAGGCTCCCACAGCAGAGCTATTCCTTAGGTTACACGGGCTCTTCCTCCAGTCTTGCAGGCTCCCACAGCAGAGCTATCCCTCGGGTTACACAGCCTACACCTAATAAGACATGACAATTCTGCCTCCAGGTGTAACTGATACCCCAGCTATAGGTATATTGGTATATTTGCTGATGTGCTGTAAAAGAATATGGAGTTTCGAGAGAGAATGTACTATCGTACAAATGCAATGCAATGCAATAGATTTCGCAATTACAACAAAATGAGCTATTGCCATTTTCAATTACAACATTTGATTAATGCTTCACGAAGGGAAAAAAAACTATTACATTTTCAATGCCAATAGCTCAAAACCATGTCATTGCGAGACCTATTGCATTGTAAATGCTTGTTCTTTAGGATAAGAGTCATAAGTTTCAGTTAGAAGATAGTGAGAAGGAAGCATGAAAAACACCGGAGCAGAATCCTTGCTGCTCAGCCCACATACTCTAACTCACATTCACTCAACCAGGCACACATCAGCATTCTATTACCTCACACTCACACTGGCTGAGCAGCAGGGGACATAAAACTAAGGAGAGAATGCATGCCATAGAAAGGAAGATACCCCAAAAAGTCAATGTGTAAAGTATTCGTGCATCACACTCACACACACACACACACAGTAACGCAATGAATACACCACAAAACAACTCCACTCAGGTTTATAAAAATAGCAATGTATATTATCAACACATTAAGGCCAAAATGACAAAAATACAGGGTATACTTTTCCTTTAAGAAAACAAGACAAACAACAAAAAGAATTCAATCAATATTTCTCAAGTTGTGCTCCCTCGAGTTATGCAGGCAATCTCAGTGTTTGGAGAACACTGGCCCTCAGTCTAATAATCAGGGTCATTCTAGACTTGCACTGGCACAGAAGTCAGCATCAGTGGCGGCTGCCTCTGTACGGGGGTGGTGCGGCAGGAGGCATGAAAAAAGATAAAAAAAGATAAAAAATTAACTTACCTTCTTCACCTCTGCCGCCGCACATCCCACCTCTGTCCTTGCAGAGCACTGGTAGCACCCAGAATCCCGGACTCTCCCAGCCAATCACAATGCTGCATAAGCCGCATCGAGATTGGTCTGAGCAACCTGTTTTGCTGCTCAGGCAGTATCTGGGTGGCTGGGCGTGTTCTCCACTGGGCTGTGCAACACATGCCAAGTGCACATGAATATTTGGCCGGCCCCAGAGGGCCAGCTAAGACGTCATGCGCACTTAGGGAGGGAGTGCAAACCACTCCTGCTCCCTCTGACTGCGGAGAGCCCATCATCGCCCCACCCGACCTGGCTGGAGTCCCGCAAAGAAAAATAAAATTATAATAACTTCTTGTTATTATCATTTTATTTTTATTTTGCTCTGCTCAACGAGCAGTGGGGCGATGCTCCTCCGCCTTGGCAGAGGAGATGCCACTGCTTAGCAGGGGATCAATTATCACGAGTGTGCGATTGCACGCTACTGGCAAAACAACGCACCTCCATGAGAGGTGGGAGTCAGTCACTAGGGAACACTGTGGCGGCTCGATTCTGGCCACCAGCGAGGTCGTGAATGATGCTGCAAGGACCTTGCTAGTCCCATGGGGAGGCACAGTACCATGTCTTAGTAGCGGTGTCGAGCTGTAGAGTTCTCCCTCGTGGGGGCATACAATGCATTGACAAGCCTTTCATTAGGCAGGCATGGCAGTTGAGTAGTACTGTGGCAGACTCTCTCCATCGGAACCCATGGAGCCGTGTACTCTCCTTCCTTGTAGGGAAGGGACGGAGTGCTGAGTCCCAATAGGCTACTTTTGAGGATTGTAGCAGTTCGGCAGCGCACAGAGCAGTCATGCACGGTGGTCAGGGAATAGCTATTGCAGATGTGGGTGGCACAATCAGTGCTTCAGGCCCATTAGTAGTGGTTATCTAAATTGGAGCGGGATCCTGTTCAGGACCTAGGGGGCTGGGATCAGCAAATAATATGTATCTCTAATGCATACCCCCTACACCAAAGATGTTGGATCTTTTTTGGGAGAACGCCTTACATTTGTTTCCCAAATGGTCAATGAATAGCCCCCTAGGTCCTGAACTGGATCACTCCCCATTTTAGGGAACCACTGTTTTTTTTTTTGTTTAAATGTGTTTTTATTGAATTTCGGGTTTTTCGCATATCAGTTCGTACATCAACAACAATTTGCACATGTAGACTTTCCTGGGCAAGTTTACAGTGCAGTTCACCTCAATGGTTTATTCCAGAGTCATTTCCAGTGTGTTAACAGCAGTTGTGATGTCCTATTTGTTTAAACGTAGACATTTTGCAACATAACATTGACATAACAAGGAAAACAGTACATTTACCCCTCCTCCTGTTCTTGAATTATTGAATTAGCACACCATATCAGCCATTATGCATCGCTATTGCGTTTCGCCTTTCCCACCCTCGCCCACATCTCTTTAATATTGTTTATCATTAATACACGCCCATGTCATCACACATGTTACTTAAGCAGTCCATTTGTAGCCTGGATAGGTGTTAGGGGCGTAGCACACCTAAAGCTCTATGTTCAACACATACTGGTTACTGTTTATGTTTCAATGTGCCCCGTGTTCTGTCCGATTTAGTAGTTTTTTCCCCTCAATTTACTCAGACGCGGTATCTAGTGTTTCAGAGTATCTCTGCCAGGATGTGCGAAAGTCTGACAAGATCGCATCCCACTCTGCCGCCAGCGGTTGCTTCCGTATTCCCACTGCGTCTTCGCAACACAGTGCTATACTTTCCACCTGTGCCCAGCGCAGAAGTGATTGAAACCAGGCCTTCACTGCTGGTGGTTCCGGGGATTTCCAGCGTCGTGTGAGCAGCTGTTTGGCCACTATAAGTCCCAGGTCTATATAGCGGGACGTTACTCTATATTTTTTGGGCCTCTGATATAGACCTAATATTCATGTCTCCCACAACCAATCTAGTGCGCGTTCTGTGCATTGGGCTAAGTGTCTGGTGAGCTTTTCCCAGTATGACTAGATAACTGTACAGGCCCACAGCATGTGTGGTAGGTCTCCGCCTATCGCATCACATCTTGGACATTTGGCATTGTTACAATTGAAATACTGATTTATTTTGGCTGGGGTCAAATAGGCTCTGTTCGCTATATAGTATGGAATGAGTCGGAATCTGGCATTTTGGGGGATGTGTGTGGGGCTCATCAGAATATCCTCCCATTCACGTTCTGTGCTAGGTCGCTGCAGGTCTGTGTCCCAGTGGCCTCGAAGGGATAGCAACGGTGGTGCCGAATGGATTCTCAGGGAGTCCGCCAACAATCTGGTGAGATGTCGGTCTGTGCCTAATCCATGCAGATACTATAACGTTAAATGTGTGATGGGTTCTTGTGTTATGTTTCTCCATGACGTGTGCAGCACGTGTGTCACCGCAGCATGAAGCAAGAACAGGCCTTGCGTTAAGCCTGATTCTTCAATGAGCACTTCAAATAGCAATAGTTGCCCATCACTGTATAAGTCCCCTAGAGTTTGTATTCCTGACTCCTCCCATTGGGAAAGCTCTGCACCAGTGATTGCTTGGCATCGCCTAGGTGTGCTTAGTATGGGGAGAAACGGCGCATATGGGGTGACCCGTTGTGTAATTCGTAGACTGTGGTGGAAACAATCGTAGGCCACCCTTAATAATAATTGGGTAGGTGATTTGCCTTTTCTGGCTGGATGGAAAAGCGTTACTATCTGAGGGTTGGTGAGCCCTGGCACATGCGTGTCAGTGTCCTCTAAGTATCGTGCACTTAGCCATATTGCCACCTATTGGAGCTGTGCAGCTAAATATTATTGCTCCATATTGGGTAGGATGAGGCCCCCTCTATGGGTGGAGGGATACATTTGTGTTAGTGCTACTCTGCTGCGTGTCCCGTGCAAATTGCCGCATATCTAGCTCAAAGCCTTTAAATAGTGCTGGCCTGACATGCAATGGTTAGTTCGTAAAGTGATAAAGGAGGCGTGGGAGTACCACCATCTTCAGCAGCGCATATGCCCCATAACTGTCAGATGTAGAGTGCCCCAAAATGCCATCTCCGCCCTTACTGCTGACACAGTTTGTACAAGATTACCCTCAAGTAGGTCTGTTGGGTCCTGTTTATAAGTATCCCGAGGTAACGGAACACTGCTAACTGCTGATGCACGGGCGGGCCATTAGTGACCAATTGTGGGTCTGGAGTGGGTTTCGAAAAAGGGTACAGGCACGATTTCTCCCAATTCACACGGAGCCCTGAGATGGAGGCAAAATCAAGCAATATTTTTTCTATTGCCGCACAGGGTAGCCTGACTTCCTTGAGATATATTAGCCAGTCGTTTGCATACAATGAGACCACATGGTTGCCATCAACTAAGGAAATGCCCCGTTCATCCTTTGTCCTGTGCAGGGACTCGGCTAGTGGGTCAAGGGCTAACGCAAACAACAATGGGAAGAGCGGGCAGCCCTGCCATGTGCCTCGCTCGATTGGGATCTGTTTCGACAAGTACGGGCCTGTCTTAATCCTAGCCATTGGTTGCGTGTAGAGCAGTTGAACAAGCCCTAGAAAGTCATCTCCCAGGCCATACTTATGGAATGCGGCAAATAAAAATCCCCATTCCAGGGTGTCAAACACTTTTTAAAAATCTAATACTAAGCACCCCAAGTGCATCCAAATGTCTCTTGAGTAGTGTGCCACACTGAAAAAGCGTTGTAAGTTTAATGGCATGCAGCGAGCGGGCACAAACTCATTTTGGTCTGTATGTAATAGTTGCGGAACAAGTGGGGAAGACTGTATGCCAATATTCTGGCTAGCACTTTGTAGTCTGTGTTTAATAGGGCTAACGGGCGATACAAGCCTATCAGCTCTGCATTTCTGTTTGGCTTAGGTAGCGACACCAATAAGGACTCCCAGTGTGTCTGGCATTATCCCTGACTCCTGCACCCTCTGGTACATTGAAAGGAGTTGCAGTGCTAGGGCCTGTTGGTTTGCTTTGTAGTATTCGTCCGGCAACCCATCGGGCCTGTCGCTTTACCTGTGGCTAGTGATCATATCGCATCTTGTACCTCTAGTAGCGTGATTGGTTCGTCTAATTCATCTCTCTGTTCCGCTGTTACTTGCTGCAAGACAAGGGGGGAGAGAAAGGAGTCTGGCTCTGCCGATGTAGAGCAAACCAGTGATTTAATTACTGTGGTGTAGTGCGCAGTGAATTCGCAATGAATATCGTACTGTTTGGTAAGTACCCGTCCCGTAGTGGACTGCAGCCGCAATATGGGTAGCTGTGTGTGGTCTTGCCTGATCATTCTCACCAGTAATCTACTCGCCCTATCCGCTGCAGCATGGGTGCGCGCTGCATGTGATGCATAATTCACACAGCATAGCCTTTCAGGGCCGGACTGGGAACCTTAGTTGGCCACAGTTTTAAGTTGCCTCGGTGTCTCCCCAGCACGTAGTCTATTTCTCATGTGGCGGTTTCTGCGGGCTGTTGCCTCTCTGGCTCGGTGAGGTGTGGTGACCTATAGTTTCGAGCCAGTCCCATGCTTCCTCCGCTTTATTGAAAAAGTGGGTGGACCCATCCGTGACCACACGCAAGTGGGATAGAAATATGAGGGAGTATTTTATGTTTAAGTCCTGCATTCGCCTCTTGACTACTAGGAATGTGCTCCACTGTCTTTGTTCCCCCAAGGCGTAGTCTGGGAAGAAGAGGACCTGAGAGTTGCCTACCTTGACCGCTTCCATTTTTCTGACTTCTCTGAGTTTCGCATCTCTATTTTTAAAGTTGAAAAAAGTCAAAATAGGAAGGGCAGGGGTCCAGCACCTGGCAGCGGTCTGCCCGTCGGTACCCTATGTACTCTTTCCACTGCAAAGAAAGAGGAGAGTGGATCTGTTGGCATCAGAGACTTCAGCCAGGCCTCAGTGTACAACACTGCATCACAGCCTTCTGGTAACCCGACAACATGGATGTTGTTCCTGCGGGAGCGGCCCTCGGCATCATCCACCCTACACTCCAATGAACTCAGTTGTGACGTGCGTTCCCTTAATTCGGTGGTCATCGCCTTAACGACTGGGGTGAGTTCTTTGACTTCTGCCACTAGTTCATTGACTTTTCCAGCTAACTTCCTGTGGTCCGCATGTAGAAGTGTGAAGTCTGATGTGATTTTGTCTATACGGCCTTCCAGAGACGCACAGGTTTGTATCAGTGTTTCTCCTATTTCAGCCACTGCTTGGAGCACAAAGTCTATTTTAGATTCCAATGTGAGGTTCTGGAAGACCCCGGCGCTTCGGGCTCTTGGTCAGTCAGTGTGGGGCGTGGTACTGGCTGCGTGGTTGCTGCACCGACGCCTGTGCGCTGTCTGCCCATCTTGTGAAATTTGTTATATACGCGTGATGGATGGCAAGGCAATTTATAGTGTCACTTAGTTTTTCCCAGCACCCAAGGAGACTCGCCATGCTCAACTCGATATGTGATCCTGTGCGGCTTTCTGGATTACTGTGTGGGACCGGGACTTTTGTGGTCTACCCATGGAGTTATGGTGTCAACAGATACCCGCAGCCCAGGTTAGGTCTTCTGCTCCTCCCCTTCATTCACCAGTGGTGTACCCACCAGTGATTTCCTGCTCCGCTGCTCCAGTAGGTTTACCCCCGGTAGAGGTTTAATCCCTTCAGCTGAGTAGCCTGTGCCTGCATCACTCACCCTGCTATCCTTCTCATGAGTTAGCAAATGCATTGTGGGATTTTCGCGGCCAGCACCAAAGGGGGTCCTTTCACCTGCGGGTCTAGGCCCTGTGCGATCCTCGGTTATGCTGTTATGGAGGCACCACAGTCCACCGACTCCTCTATGTTGCTCACCACCGTTGACGGACGCACTGCCTTGTTATGTGGTCTACTCTGTGCTAGTCCGGCCCACCACTCATCGTCTCTCGAGACGGCTCAAGCAGCGGCCCGCCGGGTCTTGGCTACCGCTCCTCCCGTGTCACCCGCAGTCTCCCCCACGAAGCAAGACAAAGTGCCGAACCGCAAATCCTGACCTGTGTCGGTCCACAGTCGATAGTAGCAGCGTGATCCCAGCTTCTTCAAAAGCAGGCCAGCCACTGGCTATACGATCTCCGATAACCACTCGCAGGCCTTGCGTTGGGTCCCCACTGGGCACCACCTCCAACTGTTTGCAATCCGGTCCGGGCCTGGCACGTCCCGCGGGGCCTTGCGGCAGCTATCTTCGCTCGCATGCCGCAACTTACTTATGGCGGTGGTATTTCGTGGCTCACTGCTCAATTTCACTCCGGCTGCCGCATACAGTCACTCCCGGCTGCTATGTGACTGGTGTTTGGCAGCGCTACCACAAACCTCGGTGTTGCTTGGTCACACCCGCGAGGAGTTCGCATCAGCTGGTCCACCTTTGTGCTTCAGTATGACCTCGTCTCTCCAGTGCTGTCGCTACTGCGTATGGGGCCTCATTGCGGCCGGAATATCCCCCGCCGTCTCCAACTTCACTGCACCTATGCTCACTGGTGCACAATGCTCAGTGGGCCAGTTTTGATGAGCCGATGGCAGCAGTTAACACTGAATAAATATCAGATTAACGGGCCACAAGACGGAGCCTCTTCAGAGTGCGTCTGCCATCATGTCTGGCTAGCCACGCCCCCCCTTTAGGTAACCACTGTTAGTGTGGGTGCATGCCCACAAGGGAGTTTCTCTAAATGTATAGTTTGGGAATCATTGTGTAAGGACCCCTGCTTTGCACAGGGGTTAGTTATAAACATGCAGGCCCATTAGTAGCATTTTACAGGCCCTCGGTATATGGCATACCACTTGACAAGGGACACACAAGTAAATCAAAAATGCCAAACAAGTGTAAACAAATTATCCCATGTTTAGAGGAGAGCGCACATGCACTTTAGCCCTGGTCAGTAGTGGTACAGTGCTCAGAGTTCTAAAGCCAATAAAAGCGAGGTCAGAAAAATAGGAGGAGGAAGGCATAAACGTTTGGGGTGACCCTTATGAGAGAGCCCTTTTCCAACAGTGAGCCAGGGTCGGACTGGCCTATAGAGCAATCAGGCAGTGCTCAACGTGCTGGTGGGACAGGTCAGTGTTTGGGCTGTTTGTTTGGCTGTTGGTGGGGGGTTTATGGTCTGGTGGGATGGTTTTTACTGTTGATTTCCCTGGTATTAAAGCAAACATTGTCTGCAACAAGCTCGAATCCATAAAGTCAACCACACGTGACAAAACACTTATACACGGTATCTTTACAAGTTCAAAACTGCCCCAAATTGCAGACATGGGCTACTTTTTAAACTATCTAATTCACTAATGGTAGCCACTTTTATTTTGGTGCATGGGCCCGTTTTCTGTCCTAGTTCGACCCTGCTGTGTTCACCATTTATCATTATAGGACACAAACGTAGCGCAACTGAAAAGAGGACGTAAATGGGATACAGTCATGTGTGAATCAGCGCATTGACCCTAGAAGTGCAGCTTGTAACATACCATTAATTAATGTAATTCATCGAACTGCTAATAGAGAGAATGATCAATGGTCTCTACTTTATTGATTTTAGCTAGCTGTTTGATTGCCGAGCTCTCCTAAAGAATTCCAACAATGTAGTTGAGAAGGTCGCAGACTGTATCACCACCAAGAGTTTTGCTGTTCTTTGGAAAACTTGTACCAACAGTTTCAGGATTTATTTAGATGCTTCAGACAGAGAAAGTTACTGAGAAGCAATGTTTGTTACTCTGTCTGGGAACCAAGAGTCGAATATTTTAGAACACTTTCAGATCCTGGCAGTGAGGATGCTAGAAACAGGCTAATCCTTACCTATGAAGGCTCACACACACAATTGGATGAGAAGTTTGTGACAAAATGAATATTGTTGGATTGTTTCGTTTTTTTCCCCCACCACAAAAGGCTCAAGAATCTGTCTTTACCTGTGTAGCACGTTTACTGTTGTCATGTCACATTTGTAGTCTTTGTGATGAATCATGCACAAATAAATAATTGTGTATAATCTTATCAGGATCACTGACACAATATCTGAGCTTACAATTTGTGTCAAAAATATTGTTTACAAAAATATTGTTTCCCTATCCTTTTAATGGTAATTGCTAAAATATCAGAAAAAATATTGTTTCACGATAATATAATTAAAAAACACTAATAAAACTGTTTATATATAGTTTAAAGTGGTAAATCTTTAAAATGTTAATATATACGATTGATAAAATGTTAAATACATCTCACTAATATGTGATACTATATATAAATATATACTTATATAAACACATACACATATATTATTTAAATTTACTACTATAAAAAGCACATGATTTATATATATATATATTTATATATATATGTAAATATATATATATATATTTTGAATGAAACATAAAAACATTAACAATTCAATTCTAAAACATTAAATAAATTACTAAACAAATAAAATAAAAAACATGACATTTGCAATATAATTATAAAAATCAAATATAAACAAATACTATAGAAATACAATTATAAAAAAATATGAATAATAAATATATTTAACCAATATTAGCAAATGTATTTGAGCCCCGGAATAATACATGCACTATTCCCACTCCAGTTTATGCAACAGAATGGAAAGTGTAGAACTTCGGAGGGGAAAAATTAGCAATTCCCACTTCCGTTTGTGCAACACTAGGAAAAGCGTTGGACTTCCGAGGGGAAAAATCTATTCTGCTCACTCCAGTCTGTGCAGCAGTAGGGAAAGTGTTGACTTCAGAGGGGTTAGATGTACTATTGAAAATGGTTGTAGCTCATGCACAGCTGGTTCTGAATTGTTCAGAAAATTCCTCTTTTTAAATCAAGATGAGAGGTGCACCCGGGGTATCGCTCTCCAGACTAGAGCGTGAAGAACATCAAAGCTGCACTCCCCCCAAGGGGAATGTCCCCTTAGGCACCAAGCGAATCCTCGCCAGAGGATTTTAATTCCCTTTAGATATATTTTACAAATGATGACAGTAGTCCAAATTCATCTTTCATTCATTGAATGTATTGATCATGCTGTTGTTTCATAAATTAACTTCATTCATGAAGCATATAATATACAGAATGCATTGTAATTGTTCCTTCAAACAATCACGTGGATTTTCACATTCTTAGTGTTCCCAATGCATTTCGGGCAAACTGCCCTTCATCAGGGGATGGGATCTACAAGCATAATGTAGGGAAAGCTCTTGACTTCGGAGGGGTTACATTTACTATTCCCCTGAGCAGAGCCCATTCTTGCTCAAGCTTTATACGAAAGTGGCTGCCTGGACTTGACATGGCCTCTATAGTGGTTATCCCAAAATCAGGACACCCTTCTGAGAAGTGCTCTTCGTACATACTCATCTCCTTAATCAATATGGAAATTAAGCTCTACGCCAAAATCCTGGCTAATCGACTACAATCCACTCTACCGTACCTAATTCACAACAATCAATGTGACTTTATGCCCGGGTGCAGTATAATACACTGTATTAAAATAGTTCAGATGGCGCTTTCCAGGTTAGACGCATCTCACCCCCCAACAGTGCTACTCCTTATAAACTTCAAAAAGGTGTTTGACAGAGTGGACTGTTTTTTTCTCTGGGCTGTCCTCATACGCACCCTACTGGGGAGGTACATGAGATGCGTGATTGCTCCCTCTGTCACCAGCCCTTCGCACAAGTCCAGGACAATGGCTCACTCACAGATGGCTTCTCTATTCGTGGGGGCATGCACCAGTGCTGCCCCACGTCTCCCTTAATTTTCGTCCTTTTGAGAGAACCCCTGGGCAAATCATTAGTTGTAATGCACAGATCAGCAGGTGGTCATGGAATGGGGGACCAGAAGAAAGGATCACTCTCTATGCGGATGACATCCTACTGTTCTTGCCTGAACCTCACGGACCTTGGGCCCCCGGTGTTTTGAACTCCTTTCATTATTCAGTGAGGCCTCAGGCCTCCAAGTTAATGCATCCAAATCTATATTGATCCCGGGTAGAGGTGAAGTGAGCACCCATGCATGGCATTACAACATCCCGGTGAAGCACCTCTCCTTCAAGTACCTTGGGTTTCACATCTCCCTGCTCACTGACCTCACAAGACACTTTAACCTGACCCCATTGGTGTCCAAGATGAAAAGTGACATCCAGAAGTGGACACATGTCCCTCTGCATGTGATGGGACGTATCGTCCTCTTTAAGCTGATGATTCTCCTCCACTTTCTGTATATATACCAACACTTACCACTCCTGATTTCCCTGCAATGGTTCTGCGCACTCAGTTCCACCATCTGACCCTTTCTCTCGTCAGGCGGTCATTCACAAATCGCGTTTCACAATACTAGGCAATCCTCATATGACAGTGGGCTGGGGAGAGTGGAACTCCAATGCTACTACTATGCCTCCCTGCTCATTGTTATTAATGACTGGCTTGGCGGAGGGTGGGACGATCCCACTTATCGAGGGGAGCCCTCTTTCTTGGGGCTTGACCATATCCTGGATATTTTATATGGCGCTTCAATACCCCTATACCCTAGCTGACATCACTCGCATAGTCTTCCTTTGTTGGAGATCTGATCTGAGATTTCTGGGCTGGAGCCAGAGATTGATTGAGATGGGCCCCTCTGGAGGGGGCGATGGCTCCACCACACAGCTGAGTTAGAGGGATTCCACAAATGGGATATGATAGGCATTACAGTCCTTGGAGATACTTGGGCGAGCAACCATATTATGACTTTCGGAGACCTACAAGACCACCATAACCTCTATCTGACACAATTCCATAAATATATACAACTATGTCATGCCTTCATAGTCAACATCCCACCTGACACTGACATTCCTGAATTGAGCCCCCCACAAGGCCAAACTGCCAATGGGGCACATTGCTAAGGGTGCCATATCCCAAATCTACTGATCGCTCGTTGCGAATCCCCACATGGCTTTGACACACTTAGGCACAGTTGGGAAGGCTGAATTGGCGAACCCAATTAGGCAGAATGGGAGGAGGCCAGGTTAGCCCCTCCAGTTGATTTAACTAAATTACCTACTTATGACATATCTTATCCCGATATGCCTACACCATGCAATCAGGATCCCCCAACCTGCTTCCTTTCACTGCTCTACAGTTCCAGCTGATTTTTACCACATGGTTTGGGCCTGCCCGACCCTCTCATCATACCAGCAGTGAATACGATGTGAATTCTCAGCGGTCTTGGAACGAGACGTGTGGCCTTATTGGTCAAGGTCAATGAGATTTGTTGCCCCGGGCTTACTGTGTGCCTGTGGATATTGCTTCACTGGTCACTAAGAGAGACATTGCCCGAAGCTAAAACTCCCCAAATGCCACGTACCTGGCAGAATGAAGAGCAGGAGTTGACTGGAGCGCCCAATTGGAAAAACCCATCCATACTACATGAGGCTGTCTGCAAAAACACGACAAGATATGAGGGAGGTGGGGAGCCTATTACGGTTTGTTTTGTCAAGCGTTCGATTGAAATGTGAAACGCTGTGCAGATGTAACTGTCCTTTAATTGGTGAATTCCAAAATGTAATAAACATTTTGTTATGAAAAAATATTACTATTCCCATTCCAGTTTGTGCAACTGTAGGGAAAGCATTGGACTTCAGAGGGTTCAAAGTTACTGTTCCCACTCCAGTCTATACAACAGTAGGGAAACCTTTGGACTTCAGAGGGGTTAAATTTACACTTCACATGCCAGTTTGACAACAGTAGGCAAATTACTTCACTTCAAACACATTACATATTTGCATAGCGGTATTAAGTATTAATTGAGAATTTGTTTTAAATGCTTAATAAAACATTACTTAACATTATATATATATTTATATAACAATTAACCAATTTACAAAATTCATAAATATTGTAATATTTAATTTTAATTTAAAGATAATGGTTATTTGATTATTACTTAATTAATCTGCCACCCTATACCCATACAAGCCTAACAACCCACTCTTTAAATATAACTAAAAATATAACTAAAATTATTAAGTGTAACACAATTTATAGTTAAATAACAAATTAATTGTTAATTAATTATTACTTAGCCCTCCAAAGCCAGCAGCCCTCACCTAAAATATAGCTCAAATATATATTTATTGCACAATGTACATAATTGTAAATCAAGTAAATATTTATTTATAAATGACTACTTATTATTTTTTAAATATCACTTAATTAGCTTTCCACCCTATACCCCTACACAGCTAGCAGTCTGCGACCAAAATATAACTAATATAAATCAGTATTACACAATGGGCATTATCAATAATCACGCCAATAATTAATAATAAATTAAGAATTCATTGATAATTACTTATCACTTAATTTACTGCCCACCATATACCCCTGCAATCCCAGCAGCCTGCACCTAAAATGTAACTAAAATGTATAATTGTCAGAATTTACATAATTAATAATCAAATAATACAATAAAAATTAGTTGTTAATTAATTATTACCCAATTAACTTCCCACCCTAGATTCCTACAAACATAGCAACCTGGACCTAAAATATAAGTAAATAAAACCAGTATTACATAATCATAATTAATATCAATTGCATACTTACTTACAAATGATTCATAAATTAATAATTGTTACTTAATAAACTTCCCACCCAGTCCCCCTAAAAACCCTGCAACCCACATCAACACTACAAATTACTATTAACGATTAAATTAAAAATTCTAACTCTCTTAAAATTACAAACTAAATTAAAAACCGTTAATTGCAATTATACAAACAATAATAACACATAAAAATAATAAATTAACTAAAACACACTCAAATAAATGAAAAACAATATTCTTTATAACTCTATTATTGAAAATGGTATTGCCAAGAACGATATCTTTAATAAAAATATTACTTACCTGAAAAAAAACGTACTCTTGATAGTGATATTTAAAACTCTACTTTTTGTCCAAATACCATCGGATCACAGCATACATTAAAAGAAATCTGTGCAATGCCCAGAATCCCTCTTTGGGGGAAGCAGTGCATATTGCAACAAGGGAAACACTGAAGTAAAGTATGCTAAATATGTCAGTGAATGAAAAGTTAGTGAGCAAGCAGACTATATACTTTAGATTGAAAATTAAGTGAAAATTGTACAAAGTATTAGCACAAATCAACGACACCTGGGCATGTTTGTGGGAAAATGATGGACAGTGGAGACAATGTTAATGGAATGTGTTACTGTTGAGGACATGTACGTCACAGGGCTAATGTTAAATCATGCTTGATTTAAAAATACATTGGCATACTTTGTGAAGAATGGGGCATTTCCAAAAAAGGGGTGTATTATTTCTGTAGCTGAATGTCAGGATGAAGGGGAGTAGGTAAGTATGGTATAGCATCGTAGTGAAAGTGTAGACGCCATACCAAGATGTAATGTGAAATACACCCAGAAACATTTGGGAGTGCAAAACAGTCAGGATAGTGGATCCTGATTCCTGCTACAATATTAAATCCGGGAATGATTATGTGACTAGGAAGAAGCGTGTGGAGGGTGAGTTGTTACCAGTAGGGCTTAGGTCAAGTGGGTCTGGGAAAACACCCATTGCTATGTTGAATTTTCTTTGAGTGAGCATTCATTTCGAAGTCCAGTGCATGTAGGGGTGTTTAATGTTGTTAACTCACAGAGTAAAGTCACTTTGGGTGTCTTGGTCACTGATTGCATGTGTTTTGTACCGAATATTTCTTTTGTGGGGTAGTGCTTATTGATTGTTGGTAATCTCCTCTGCCATACGGGGAGAAACAAGTTTAGGTTATTGCATGATGTGTTTTTTTTTTTTTGCATAAATCTGTTAAAAGTTACAACTCTCAATCCCCAATGCACTGTTCAAAAGAAAACTATTTTAGTACGTTTTCTCAATTTTTTTTTTTTATTAAACAATTTTTATTATCAAAAAACAGAATGTCGGCACATTACATGAATCATCACTTTGAATTGAATACCCACACATTGTGATCAGCGCCACGTTTTCTCAATTTTAGATACATTAGGAAATGTCTGACATGTGCTCTTACTTTTTGCCGGTGGGGCCACTGCAGACCCCACCAAAGCCTTGGTTGTAGAATATTCATTTTGGTTTGGAATTGTATCCAGTGATGAGGACATTGCATGTTTGAGTGGGTTTTGTCACATTATCACTCCAGAAAATGTATCGCAATAACTGTAAATTGCCCATTATGCTCATTACAGATGTAAGGAAGTGGCCCAGCTTAACACTATTGTCACCATGTAAAAGTCCTGCATTAACACGAACATTATCACTGCAACTTAGCAAAACAAGAAGTGCTGCACCACTGCTGAAAGAAGATGAGAAAGTCCTACAAGCATCTCAAAACACTGAGAAACACACAGCATAGGGGAAGGGGTTAGAAGCAACACGTGTAATATAACTAATGTCATAATATTAAGACAAACCACACAATCCTACCTGAAAAACAAATGACTTACTAACTTCACCAAAAAGGTATACATATTTCATAATTCAAACATTTTTAGAGTGGTAAGATTCGTGCAGATCAATCTAGGAGAGGTACGTCGTAATTAATAGGGTGTTCATTGATAATTCCCTTAGGAAACACCACTACACCAAAAACAACTGCATGGAATTTCATTAAACTTGGCACCAAACTGGAACTTTATTCAATGTGTTTGCTGTGATGAATGTAAATCTGTTCAGCAGTTTTCGAAAGAATTGTCCTAAAATAGTGCTGGACAAAGGATTAATCTTAGAAAGACTTTATTATATTTTGTATTAACTGGTGGGAAACATGGGCTGGTGAACTATCCATGCACACAAAAAATAAAAAATAAATAACCAAATCCCATTGAACTAGGTTATCCTATTCTCTGCTTGCCCAGTGGGGTTCCCAAATTCAGATGTGAATTCCTGGCACACACTTGCTGATTGTCTAGTCACAACAAGTACATTTCTGTTGCCGCCTCTCTTACAAGTTGTAGGAACCATTATCCGTATTGTTATGGCAAAAGATAAAACAAAAAGATCCTTCTGACCTTAAAATATGAAAACAAAACTGATTTCTACATGGGGTTCCATGAAGTGGAAGTCCTAGAGAGCTCCCGGGATTTGTGAACCTGGGGTCTGGTTTTTTAACCCTGCGACTGGGTTCTACTCCTTATGCCAGATTCACGATCCCTAGGACTCACCGTGGGCTCAAGTTCCAGTGCTTTCAAACTGCAAAACAACTGAAGAAAAAAAATAATAATAATACATTCAACTACAGGGTCAGGCTCTATAGCCATGGATAGTTAGGCACAGAGCCTGGTCTAAAGCCATGCTGTAGTGCAAAACCCAGTTGTATCCTGGTTTTTGCTGTGCATAACATGTGTTGGCTGCTCATAGATGGTTGGCACAGGGCAATGTCTTGTGCACGACCAAAGGCTGAGTGCAGAGAGAGTTAGCTGCTATTGGAAGCTTCAGCTCCGGGCCTGGGAAGGGTTGGGCACAGGACCTGGGCCTGGCCAAGGATGGCTTAGAGACTCAGAACTAAGTTAAGAATATAATGACAAATACATCCTTGTCCTGCCAGTGCTTTACTTAAAAATAAAAGGTACTTTAATCTTTGTACATGTCTGATAACTACATATGAAATTCAGAGGGCAAAATGGTGCATGGTAGTATGACTGTGGGGATTTTGGAGTTAGTGAGTCACCGGTTTCTAACTCCAAGCTAATTCCAGGTTCTTAAAGAGAGTGTTGCAAGATCAATGCAAAATACATTTAGTGAGAGGAATAACAAATAACTAATTGCTTTCAGTCTTTCAATGCTGTAGATACAACAATTCCTAGAAGCTGCCTGGAAGTCAGATATTGCTATTTTTACCTTTAATGAAGTCCTTCATTTAACGCTGCCGACTGGTGGTAGGGGCACAGCTCAAGCTGGTATGCACAGAGCCATGGGGAGAGGGAGTTGTCTCTACCCTGGCAATGACACTTCAATCCCAGAAAGGAGAGTGGTGGGCATTAGAGGCTGCACTCACTTGACCCTGCTAGAGGAGGGGTAATCTTCTTCTTGGACTATTGTTAAAACTCAGAGCTCAAACCCACCACCAAAACAGTTGACATTGGTGATCTTGTCAGGAGTCTGGGATGAAGCCTCTAAACGCAGTTACATTTTTTTAGTACTGTGTCATCACAAGTGCTTCTTTTTTCCTTCTACTGCAGCCTTCCATAGCTCTCCAAGGCGATGGAGAGATAAAAGTGCCCAAATGCATGCATGTATTCTGGGAGCAAGTTGCATGTTTCTGCATTGCACTGCACAGTGACCAGGGTCATAAAGTCTCACCAGAGAGCCAGGCAGTGCAACTTCTTTCCTCAGCTACAGTGGGCTAGTGTCACATTCTTCATGCTTAGTTCTTCCTCGCCCTCCTAATTTATGCACCTTTAACTTTGTATTGTGATACTGCTAATATCCCTACTCAACAGTCAGTGAGATCCATCCAGGTGGTTCAAGGCATCTCCTTCCAGCAAAATCCATTACTTCCCAAACTTTGAAAGGGGAGTTGGCAACCCTGGAGCTTGAAAGTCTGTCAGCTACCATTGGTCTCTGACTTCTGGCACAGGTCAATGCAAACTCCTGATATCTCAACATTGTATTTTCCTTCATATTTATCCTACTTTTCTAGTCTCAATTGGCTGTCTCCGAGTTCAGTTCATTATCTGGTCAGGGATGATTTTAGTTTAGTAAACCCCTTTCACATTGACTGTGAAAAGGTGGGTTATTAGTTGGGGTGGATTGGGGTTCACCACAAGTATTAAGGCACTATTTTCTTATGTTCAGTGAAAGGCTGCAGTAATTTTAACCTGAGCTTAACCCTTGGTAGCTATGGAACAGAGCAGACTAGCCTAATGAAGAGAAAATGTGTAAAGTCCACGTCTTTGTCCTGGGTAAAAGTGGGAGCAGGTCCAGCACTTCAGGTTTCTACACAGGTCTCATTCAGCCGGTGCTGTGGTTGGTGGGGATGCCACTCTCTAACCAATGGGGTAGTAGCTCCCTTTTTTTTTAGATAGATTTTTATTTTGCAAAGGATTCAAACTCAAAATATCCACACCATGCCAAATAGCATTACATTTCCGTAGTGCCTTAAGACCTCTGACACTAGCCAGAGCTTTTTCGCACTCAAAAAGTTCCGTAAAGATACCCCACCACTCCATTACATTTCATGGCTTCGGAGAAATCCATGCCAGGTCTATAGCTAATCTTGCAGAGACTATAGTTATAGTTAACAGAGCTCTCTTTGCTCTGTCAACATTGTTTCTGTAGCCCAGCATTATCTCGGTTGTAGTAAAGACCACTTCCAATCAGAGTCGATTTCTTAATATATTCAGAACCTCTTGCCAGAAGGCCACTAACATAGGGCACTCAGCAAACATATGAACAATATTTACCCCATATTCCCCACATTTAGGACACCCCGTCCTATTGCTTCAATGATGAGTGGCTGTTTGTCCCCACCTGACTACCTTATCAGGTGTATAATACAGCATAGTTATAGTTTTAAATTGTTGAAGCCTTAAATTAACAGACCATACTGCCTCTTCTACTGTAGATAGTGCTGTCTCAAGGGTTATACCAGATATCTCCTCTGCAAGAGTTGTGCTCCATTTCTCGGCTAGGAGATCCATATGATCCAATCTTTCCTGACTAAATATTTGATAGGCATCACCTATTAATTTCCCCTGACCAGGTTCATGTAGAAAGATCAGTAATTGATGAGGTTCCACCTCCCTAAGTCCTTGTGATCTCATAAAATAATCCCTAAATTGAAGATACTTAAAGTAATGCTGGTGTGGTATAGGAAAGGAATCTTTCAGGTCTTGAAAAGTAGGAAAACCCCCCAGATCATATAGATCTTCCAGTTTATCTATCCCAAAACTAACCCAAAGTTTAGCTATTCTGTCCCGAAATATATCTGGAAGGAATGGATTATCCCAAAGCGGGAACTTAGTAAAATAGGTTGACACAGAATATGTGGTAGATATGTCTCGCCAGACCATAGCTATGCTCCTCAGGGTCTTAAATCGTACCCTCTTAAAGTAATTGGGGTCCTGTATTGGATAGAGAAATCTACTAGAATCTTGATTTAGCAAAAGCCTACGGCTGAAATCTTGGTCCATATTGGATAAGAGGCTACGGAATCGGCTCGTAAATATAATTTAAAATCAGGAAGTGCTAAACCACCTTGACTGAATGGATATTTTAAAAATGTAATAGCCCGTCTTGCCCGTCTGTACCCCCAAATAAAACTGCTTACTATACCATCTAGTTTCTTAAAAAACAAATTCGAAAGATTCAAAGGAATAGCTCTAAATAAGTAAAGAAACCTGGGAAGAATCGTCATTTGGACAATATTGCATCGTCCGATAATACTAATTGGAAGCTTATGCCATTTTTTAAGCTTCGTAGCCGTATCATTCAATAGCACTTCATAGTTTAATTTAATAATGCTTTGTAACCTATATACGCCAAGGTATTTAGTTTCTAAACAATGTCCCATTATGGGGGTTTCTGGTGAATAATTCAACAAGATCTGGGTCTTATCAATATTCAATTTGTATCCAAAGAAGGCACCAAAGATATTAGCCTCTTGATTAATTACTTCTACAGACCGCGCTGGTTCTGTCGAAAAGATTGCGATGTCATCCGCATAAGCATTACGTTTTAACTCATTAAGTCCAAAGGATAGTGGCCGGATACCTTCATTCATCATAAGTATTTGGATAAAAGGTTCAATATACAAGGCAAACAACAGGGGGGATAGAAGGCACCCCTGTCTTGTACCCCTATTTATACGAAAAACCCTATACTGTAAACTCTCATAGCTTATGTACCACTAGTCTAGCCCTCGAGCCACCTTACAGCTTAATTTAGCCTGGGGTGAGCGATAAAGCGCTCTTACCCATGTCAAATATCGATCAAGGATTCCCATAGCTGCAAGGGTAAGCCATAAATAAGTCCATGCCACCCGATCGAACTCTTTTTCTGCATCCAAAAGTATAAATCCTACTTTAACGTTAGTTTGCTCCGCTAAATCAAATGCCATCATGGCTGTGTTAATATGAGTAGTCATGTCCATTCCCCTAATAAAGCCATGTTGCTGCTCCAAAACCAACTTCTCTATAAAGGGAGAGAGACGACTAGCCAAAATCTTCGCAAACTATTTGGCATCAGTATTAATAAGTGAGATCGGGGGGGTACGAACCACGGGATGCAGATGACTTGTTTTTCTTTAAGAAAAAAACCATGTTTGTATTATCCCAAGAAGAAGGCACCATACCTGTTTCTCCTATTTCCCTAATAACTCTTACAAACAATGGAGTTGGAATGTTTTTTAAAACTTTATAGAATTGGGAGGAGCCAAGCGCGCAACCAAGATGGCCGCGTAGGTGCGAGGCTCCCGAGGACCTCCGCAACCTCCTACGACTATCCTGAATTTATCCTGTCTCGGATGAGGGGACTGTGTTGGTGAGCCTGAGCTGAGGTGGCACCCGTTTCCCGTTGTCAAATCGGACCTCGGACACCGGAGTGAGCACCGATTGAAGTCTGCGGCCTTCTCCTCGCCAGACCCCGGATTTGCGCTGAGGGGTGACCCAGTGACAAAGTGAACAACAGCGGCGGGCCGGGCCTGGCGAGTCGCGTACCCCGCACTTTCGCTTTCGCACCCCCTTGCCGTCTCTGCAGGGTTGGGTCGCGGGGCTCTTTGTGTTGGTGTGGTCTCGCTGGGAGACTCGGCCTGCCCGCCGGCTGTGACCCACCCCGCCGATCTGGGGTGGCCCCCCCCAGAGCTTGTGGCCCTGATTGCCTGCCCTTCACGACGTGGCTGGTGCGACCGGGGGACTGGTGGCCATGGCCACGAAACAAGATGGAGACCGGGCAAAGGCCAAGTCGACCCGGCGTGGCACCACCCATCAGGCCAACAGTATGGACCGCTATACCCTCCAGAAGGGATCTCCCGGCGGACCGCACAAATCCCCTGAGGGCCCTCCTGATGCCCCGGACCTGCCCACGGATCTGACTCTGCGGGATGTCATGGGCGCCATTGCCGAGATGAAGGCCTCGGTGGGCCAGCGGTTCGACACACTGGCACAGAAGATCGACTCGGTCCTCGTGGATGTTGGCCTGGTGAGGGCCGATCTTTCCAAGACCAACGACCGAGTTGATTCTTTGGCCCACACCGCATCGGGCCTTACTACTGAGGTGGCGGCACTACAAACAGAGGTGCGCCGGCTTAGTCAGGCGAGCGCGCTTATGGATCGGCGCCTGGAGGACTCCGAGAGTCGGGCCCGGAGGAACAACATCCGCATCATCGGGGTGCCCGAGGGACGGGAGGAAGCGGCGGCGGACCTATTTGTGGAGGACCTGATCGCTACCCATCTCCAGCCACGGGGGATGAGTAAATTCTTCGCGGTGGAGCGGGCCCACAGGGTTCCCGGGGGAAGGCCGAAGGTCGGAGCCCCTCCGCGACCTCTCATTGCCCGGATTTTCAACTTTCGGGACAGAGACGCTATCCTGCAAGCCTCCAGACTGCATGGGCCGGTTAAGCTTGACAATATGGAGGTGAACTTTTACCCTGATTTCACCCCAGCGGTCCAGAAGCAGAGACTGAGCTTCCTAGGCGTCAAGCGCCGTTTTCGGGACCTGAACCTTAAATACGCTATGCTCTTCCCAGCCAAGCTGCGAGTGGAGGTAGAGGGTCGCACGCACTTTTTTGATCGTCCCGAAGCGGCCGGAGACTGGCTGGACACTCTGTCTGGGGATCGTGATCGAGGGGGCGGGGGGGGGGCGGCGGGGGGAGGCGGCATACTGGATCGGGACTGAGGGGGTAATATTGGGCTTCACTCTGGACAAAAATGATGCCACTCTCGATTAAGCGTCTGTCTGTATAATTTCCCCTCCTATGGAGGTTGTGTGGGGTCTACTGGGGGTTCTCCTTCCTCCTCTAGGGGGTTTAGCTAGTTTTTACTATATATATGGGGCGACAGGCACACTGCACGTTGGGGGGGCTGTTCGGGCTCATGCAGGGGTGCAGGGAGGGGGGAGTTTTGTTGGGGCGGGTGGGCAGGGATGGGGGGGTGTTGTTCGTTTTTACCACAAGGCAAAAGTATCATTGTGTTAGCTCTATAGTGCTCTCGGGGGGACAAATGGTGGCTTCTGTCTATGATGGGGGGTAGGGAACTAACTCTGTTGTCCTGGAACGTGAATGGACTGGGGGACAGGATTAAACGTGGTGTGGTCCTGCAGTTCTTGAAGCGAATCTCGCCCGATGTAGTTTTTCTGCAGGAGACACACCTCATTGGCAACTCCTTCTGCGCCATGAATCGGCGTGGCTATCGCCTAGTGGCCCATTCGGGCTTCACGTCTGGCTCAAGGGGTGTGGGCATCATAGTTAAGAACTCGCTCCCGTTGGAGATTGCTGAGGTGCTCCATGACGACAGGGGACGTTACACGGTCTTGGTGGGAAGGATGGAGGGCAAAGTGGTCGTTTTTGTGTCAGTATACGTCCCGCCGGGGCTGCAGTCGACTACCTTTGCGGACCTGGGGCGCCTCCTCCTTGGCCTTCCGGGGGGGATTCTGGTGGTGGGGGGGGATTTCAATGCGGTGGTTTCCGGGACTGTGGATCGTCACCCCCCTAGGGACCTTCCCCGGGCCCAAGCGTGGCTATCTGGCCTATTGGACACTTTGGGATTGGTGGATTGCTGGCGTTTAAAACATCCCACGCAGCTACAGTATACCTTCCATTCGGGGGCCCATGGTAGTCTTTCATGACTAGATTATGTCCTGGTCCCGGCGGCCTATGTTGGGAGGGTGGGAGAGGTGCGCCATTTGGCACGGGGTATCTCGGACCATTCCCCGCTCCTGTTACACCTGGATCTTTTTCCGAGGGGTGAGGGTAGGGTGGTCCCGATCAATCCCTGGTACCTGCGCGACCCCACCATTCGCGCTGAGTTGATTAAATCCCTCCAGCGCTATTTTGACAAGAATGTGGGGTCCGTGCCTTCGGCTGTCTCACTGTGGGAGGCATTCAAGACAGTACTACGAGGAGAGGCCCTGTCCCTTATTTCCCACACCCGGAGGCGCGAGCGGGAGGAGGTGACCCGGGTGGAAGCTGAGATAGCCGAGTTGGAGGGTAATCTAGAATGTGGGGTGACGGATGCCGTATTACATGTTCTCCAACTCAAGCAAGCGGCCTATAGGGCCCTCGTCACGGAGGCGGCCAGAGGCCTCAGTAGAGAGCAACAGGGGAGACTGTATGATGTGGGTGATAAGGCTGGTAAATTGATTGCGTGGTTGGACAAAAAGGAGAGAGCGAGTCGTGTAGTCCCGCTGATTGAGAAAACGGACGGTGTGTGTGTTACTGAGCCGGAAGAAATTGTCTCCTGCTTCGCGGATTATTTCCGTGGGGTGTATTCCCCGGTGTCTTCCCGCTCTGAAGAGGATTCCCGTGCCCTGCTCAGGGATATCGCGCTGCCTTCCCTTTCGGAGGAGGACAGAGTGTTGTTGGACGCCGCTCCAACCTCCGACGAAATCGCCCTCGCCATACGTTCGGTCGCTTCCGGCAAGGCCATGGGTCCTAATGGTCTCCCCATCGAGTTGTGCAAGTTGCGACCGGATACGCTGGCACCACATCTCCGATCGATGTTCCTGGAGGCTCACTCGGTGGGCTCCCTCCCGCTGGACCAGCGTCTGGCTACAATCGTGGTTATCCACAAGGAGGGGAGACCTCGGGACCGGGTTACATCCTATCGGCCCATTTCGCTACTGAACGCGGAGCCCAAAATTCTCGCCAAGGTCCTGGCCAATCGGCTGGTCGGCGTGGTGGGCGACCTGGTTCACCAGGATCAGTCCGGCTTTATTCCCCATCGTAACACGGCCCTTAACTTGCGGCGTTTGCATGGGGTGCTCGCACGTGTTCAGTACATACGGGAGCCGGCCATTTTGGCGTCCTTGGACGCCACCATGGCGTTTGACACGCTTGAATGGCCATACATCTGGGCGATGCTTGCGAAGTTTGGCTTTGGCGCAGGGTTCATCAGTTGGGTCAAATTGCTGTATTCGGGCCCATTGGCGCAGGTGGTGGTGAACGGTAGAGTATCGGCTCCGTTCGAGCTGGGCCGGGGTACGCGGCAGGGCTGCCCCTTATCGCCGCTCCTTTTTGCGCTTGCCTTGGAGCCCCTGGCGGAGTGGCTGCGGTGGGATCCTTCCATCCGTGGTCTCCGTTGGACCCCCGAGTATGAGGACCGCGTTTCCCTATACGCTGATGACATCCTCTTGTACCTAGCTTCCCCACGTAAATCACTGATAGTACTGGTTGATGTTTTGCATTCATTTGGTCGTAACTCCGGCCTTGTCATCAACTGGGCTAAATCGTGCGTGTATGTTCTCTCTGGGGAGGCTCCTATTCTCCCGCGGGGCTGTCCGATCCAGATCGCCCCGCAGGGATTTCGGTACCTGGGTGTCTTCATTACTCTGGACCCGGAGGCCCGGTATGATCGGAACTTGCTTCCCCCCCTCCAGCGCCTGAAGGAAGATGTCACGCGCTGGCGGCGCTTGCCGCTCGGCCGGGCGGCATTGTTTAAGATGATGTCTCTGCCGCGTTTCCTGTACGCTTTGCAGAATACTATGGACCTCGTCCCAGCGCGCTACTTCCGTGAGGTGGAGAGTTTGCAGCGCCGCCTGTTCTGGGACGGGAGGCCGCGTATCGCCCTGGCGAAGCTGACGCTCCCATGGTATGACGGAGGGATTGCCCTCCCGGATATCAAACGGTACTATTGGGCCTCCCAGCTGGCTGCGATTAATCACGGCCTGTACGGGCCCGCCTTAAACCCGGCATTCGAAATGGATAAGATGCTACTCCCGGGTGGGGACTATAATCGAGCGCTCTACTCCAGCGCGCCCGACGCTCGGCTGACCGGCCCCACGCGTGTCATGGTGCGAGTGTGGCACGCGGCTAATGTGGCGATGGGGTGGAAGGACCGTCTGACCCGGGCATCACCACTATACGCGTCCGAGCAGTTGGCCTCCCTGTGGACCTCGAAGGGCTTCGAGAAGTGGGACATGATAGGCATCAGCAAAGTGGGGGATCTCTGGACGAGGGGAGGATTTAAAACGTTCGAGATGCTGCAGACGGAATTCCAGTTGCATGACAGGGAGTACTTTCGGTATTTGCAGATCCGTCATGCACTGGACTCCGTCTTCCCGGACGTTGCATCCATCCCGGAGTATTCCCCCCTGGAGGATAGAGTGCTGGATGGACACGTTCCGGACAGCACGATCTCACTGATCTACAAAAAACTGATCAATGACCGCTCGGGACTGCTGACTGCCCTTCGTGAGGCTTGGGTTGCCGATGGACTGGAGCTGGACGACGAGGACTGGGCCTCTGCGGTGGCCTCCCCGAAAGAGGTGGCCATACCGGCCCGCCTTCGCTTCGTCCAGCTCAAGATACTCCACAGAGTCTACATGACGGGGCCAAGGCTCCTGCGTATGGGCTATGCTGTGGACGGGTTGTGTAAGTGTGAGTGTGGCGCTTTGGGGACCTTTCTGCATATATTGTGGGAATGCCCGGAGGTGGAGCAATTCTGGCGTGGTGTGCATGAGGTCCTGCGTGTGGTTACGCATGTGGTGCTGCTACCCGAAGCGAGGAGATGCCTGTTGAATGTGTGGGAACCTACCGACTACTCGGCGCCACAGACGTGGTGGGTGACTCTGGGATATATGGTGGCCAAGCGTGATATTGCTCAACGGTGGGGATCCCAGAGGTCCCCGACTGTCTCGGCCTGGAAGGAACATATGGATTGGTGCATGTTTCGGGAAAAGGTGGTGTATGTGGCGAGAGGTAAGCCTGGGACATGGGTGAAAGTATGGGGCCCCTGGAACGCCTACCGCGGGGGAATCTGTGCTCCGCCGTTATTGCCCGATCCGTCGCCTGCCCCATCCCCTTAGCCGACCCATCTTCCTTGTTCCGGGCATTGAGTTTACCCAGCCCTAGTCCTGATCTCTTCCCCTTCTTGATACTCCTATGGACTGGTAGGGTCCCCCTCTCAGGGGAGCACATGCTGCTATTTATGATTGTGGATTGCCTTGTGGGTTTGTTTTTCTGGTTGTTCTTTCAGTTTAAAATGAAACCGTACAGTGGGGTCCGGATGGTGTGGCTATCAACGCTGCTAACTCCTGTGCATCTTCCTCAGCCGCAACGCACGCTCTACAATGTGTATCATATGCTCCTTTTGTCTGCTAGCGGCCGGCCGGAAGGTTGTAGGCCCATCTTTGTATATTTTTTGAGTTTTGTAATAAACGGTTTAAAAAAAAAAAAAAAAAAAAAACTTTATAGAATTCAATCGGGATCTGATCATCCCCCGTAGCCTTCCCCGTCAGAAGAGACACCAAGGCAGACCATATATCCTCTACCGATAACTCCTGCTCTAATTGGGCAGCCTCCTGGGCTGTTAATGATGCTATTTGAGCTTTATCTAGATAGCCAGAGATCTCCCCTTGGTCGTCCACGTTTGAAGGTGCATATAAATCTTCATAAAAGAGAGCGAATTGTTCCAAAATCGCCCCAGGTCCAGTGTGAATCACATTATCCACCCCCTTAATCTCAGCAATCCTACTTTTAGCTTTTTTATCAGCATTTTTATAGGCTAGTACTCTCCCGACTTGTTTGTTGTAGTCATATTGTTTAGAATGGAATTTATTAAAGATAACTGCCGCCTTTTCCTTAAGGATCCCTAATGCCTTCTCCTTTGCTTCTACTAAATTCAAATAAATTGAACATTGATCCTCATCCTGTCTTCTAACAGATTGAGCATGAGAGTTCCAAGCCAGTTAAAGTAACCAGGGCCGCCTTAACGATAGCCTCTTTATATTTGTTCTTAGATAATATAAACTGCTGAATAATCCCTCTGATTAGGCCTTCATAGAATCCCAGATCATATAAGAAGAGGCCGTACCAAGATTAAAACTCAGAAATTCGGCCAAGAGTTTCCCCATATATAGGATATATTCATCTTCAGCTAGTAAATAGCGTGGAAAAGAAAATGGACGGCCTATTTTAGCAACCATTGACGCTTGGGCTATTAATAGTATTGGGTTATGATCTGAAGTGATCTTAGGGCAAATCTCCATCTTTGTTGTGTTCAAAATCACATTACTAACCCACGCCATATCCAACCTCGAGAATTGCCAATGTGGGCATGAATAAAATGTAAAGCCCGGAGAATTTAGATATAGAACTCTCCAAAAGTCTTGTAAATCATGGAGCCTTGCCAATTCCAAAATTGCATTCCGCACTTTTGATATCCTAGCAACTAATCGTTGAGAGGTTTTATCTAACCTCTGATCCATAATACAATTGAAATCTCCCATGACTATTAGAGTTTCCTGGAATTCAAGTAAATTAAGCATAAGCGTAGTAAAAACCACAGGGTCGTCTGTAGTAGGCCTATATATCACTGCTAAGACTTATTTAATCCTATAAACCACAAGTTGAGCAATAGCCCACCTTCCCCTCGCATCGGCCATAGCCTGATCGATTTTATACTGCAAAAATTTGCTAGCTAAAATAGCCACCCCTCTAATTGACACTGTTTTAGATGAGCAAACAACAGTATTATACCCTAATTGGTTAAGCAGTGTACGGTACTTAAATGCAATATGAGTTTCCATTAACAAAACAAAATGAGGGCGGTACATTTTTAACTCTTCCCGAACAAGTTGGCGCTTATGAGTAGCATTCAGCCCAGATACATTCCAACATAAGAATTTAATCACTGCCATTTTATAGCAACAAATTCAATTTGTGCAGATTTCTTTAAAACCCCTCGAAAAACCACTCCCCCTAAAAAGAAAAATGTCCTGCTTAAATCCCTTGCTTTTTCCCTGTGCCCATCATCCCCCTCCCTCAACCCACCCTTCTCAACCACCTCGTGTCTTAAGAAAGGAATCACCCCCCTCATTACTGTCTGAAAGATTTTAGGAAGTCCAGCTACCCAATAAGAAAGATAGAAAAGAAAAAAAAAGGGAAGGGACAGAAAAGTATTTCCCCCCCCCCCCCCCCAAGCAGTGTAGACATGTGGAATGGCAAGAGTATGCAGAGTAAATATTGCCATCTCCAATTAACTATGCCGAAGAGAAGAGAAAAAATAAACACATGAAAGTTCCAGCTATTTCCCCGGTTCCTGTTGCCAAGACTTCAGGACTTCCTGAGCCTCTTGCTCTGAGAACGCCAGCTTAGTGTAGCCATCCTTATTATTTTTAGACTTCCAGGCTCCTGGAGATAGACCTGCGCCCCAGCTGCTTTCAAAGGGTCGATGAGCTGTCGAAGTCTCCAACGGCGATCCTTAGTATCTTTATAAAAGTCAGATCTGACAAGCATTGAAAAAGACTCTGTGGGTACTGGGGTAGTAGGCCTGGCTTTGATTGATATTGCTTGTCGTAGTAGAAAATTGCCTAGACATATGAGAATGGGTCTAGGAAAATGGCCAGGGGGTCTGTTAGTAACAAATGTTAGCCTATGCACCCGTTTGATTTGACCATCCCAGTCCCAATCAGCCAAATCTGTAAAAGACTTCTGGAACAAATCGACAACAAATGCTCGACAGTCCGTCCCTTCCGTTCCTTCTGGTACCCCAAATACTCGCAAATTATTGCGCCGTTTTCGATTTTCTAAATCTTCAACCTTCATCTCCATCGATCTTATTTGAGTCTCATATATGTCTGTACGTTTCAATGTTTGGGTCATGTGATCTTCGGTGCCAGATACCCTCTGTTGAAGCTCTGTAATATCAGAAGTGATAGAAGCTATCTGATCCTTCACCTCTGCCAGAGTAGATCTAATGGCAGAACTGTCAGCTCTAGCCTGAGCATAGTACGCCTGAGTTTCTGCCCTTTATGTTTGTAGTATCTTAAGAATTTCTTGCAACAAGGTATGTTCAGCTGCCTGGCTAGAGCCGTCGATCTGGTCATTGAGGGAGCTGGAAAAGCCTGAGTAGTTGGAGGGAGCAGTTCGGGACTTAAGCCAGATAATCGCAAAATCATTTTCTTCCCCTCCCCCTTCTTTGTAACCCACTTTCGAAGTGGGCTTCTAGTTGTTGCAGATTTGGCGGATTTAAGAGAAGTATCACCTTGCTTATCAAAAGTATTCTTTTTGTTCTGTCTCTGAGCCCTTGATTTAACAGTCCCTTTATTCTGTTTGCTTAGCGGAGTACCCTCCTCGCCACGTTCGATGATAGATTTGTCACAACTAACAGTTATCCATTCATTACAAGCAAGAATTAGGTCTTGTGGCTCTTTCTGAGTCCCAGAGTTAATTACTAGGATATCTGCCCCTCCAGCATATGAGCAGCTAGGGCTTTGTCTGAGAAGCTGATTTCTTATCATCCTCGCTTGCACTGACAGTGCTATGGTCCACATCCTCAAACATTTCCTCTTGGCTTTCAGAGTCTACGCCGTGGCCATCATTACAGAAAGGTATCAGCCTGCATTGGATATCCTGCGAGGTCTGGAGGGGTTGTGGCAATTGCGCAGAACAAGAAGTCTCTAAAATTAAAGTAGGGAGTTAGGAGGGGGCAGATGCAGATGCAGACGCAGTCAAAATCTCCCCTGAGACTGTTAATACTTTTTCTTCTGTAGATTTAGATACCCCTGCATTCGTCTGCATTTTTTTGCTCGCAGGTGGTGACACTGCCTTGATTAATGCACTCACCATATCCGACTCTGGAGGATAGATAGCTGCGCCCCCTGGATTGATCACAGACAAAGCCTTCCCAGATTGTAATACTTTTAAGATAGACCGACTTACCCGTGAGGCAGATTGTGTTAGATCAGCCTTTTCTCCTGTCTCTTTTCCTCCCTCATTTGTATTTTCAGCAGCCCCTATGCTTGTCAATACTGCTGCTGCCTGAGCTCCAGCGTGCCCTCCCTTCGCAGGGTTCAATTTTGGTGGACCCATGATCCGAACTTTGCAGCAGATAAGGCTAATCGGCAGATTATTATCCAGCTGAGTAAGCAATCAGTTAGAATGCCCAGGACAGCCAGCGGCAAGCAACATAACCTGGAGTGGAATCCGGTCAGCGAGAAGGATCTTATGAGCAGTTTATAATATCTTCAAATGCTGAAATAAATGTCAAATACAAGCCCCCTTCTCGTTTTCTTCTTTTATATTAGCCCATCAGTTCTACGATAGTCCGGCAGCCCAGCAGTCCGCTAATCCAAGAACCCCCCGCGTTGCTTGACTTTTTCCCTTGACTCGCGGGAAAAGAAGTCAGCGCGGAGCAGAGGGGCTGGAAGCAGGCTGAAAGCAGGCACCGGTACAGTCCCTCATTATTCCGCTAATCAAGTGATAAGCTCCTCGCGCATTCCCACGCGTTTCTCTTGATGTTGAGCTTATTCCGCGGTTGTCATTTCCACCATCTAAATTGCTTTTGCCGGTCAGTTTTCACCAGGAAGCTCTGCAGCGTCTTCCCAGTGGTGGCGTCAATCCGCCAACTTCCTTTTCCCTAATAGAGTTCCAGCAGAGAGATGCAGTTCCATTTCTTGGCGGGGTAGTAGTTCCCAAGATTAACTCTACCCATGTTTGCACCAGTTCCTATGGGCTTCATTCAAACCTTAGTTACTTAGTTGTAAATTCAACACCACTGCTAAAGACAGTTATCCCAGTAGGAAACAAGTTTCCGGGAATCCTGTGAGCTGGGCAGCAGCCTGTTAATCTTCTGGACCTTTACAATTCCCTGGATTGTCAGGCTCTCTAAAGGCAGTAGATGTAAGCTCCCACCAGTGTTAGGCCAAATCTCCATGTTTTCTAGAGCAGGAAACTGTCTCTACAAGGTCTAGGAATCGGGTTAAGGAGTGCAGAAGTTTAGTGGAGATTGAAATAGCTCCTTCTTTGATAGGCCCATTGCATAGCCTTCCTCCTCCTCGTTCTACTTACAAGCTTGGTATCCATTGCTTATAGGTTTTTAAAATGGAAAGTCACATGTCATTGGTATCTGGTATAAATCCAATACATAATTCCTCACACTGCACAGAGTAGAGCGGTAGAGTTTTGGGTAGTTATTTTTCTTTCGTAATTCCCAACAGTCATACCAGAGCCCTTTGCAGGCTACACTCTAACATAGCTAAGCATAGTGCTTTTCGTCTAACTCTCACCCCCATGTTCCAACTCCACCCACAACTAGCTACTGCAGTGTAGTATACTTAAACTGCAGTCGAGAACCTTCTGTTCTCACTATCCCTAGATGTGCCACAGAGTAGGGGCGGCTGAGTCCTGGAGTGGCTCCTTCATGAAAGACCTTAGTGTTGTTAAGGTTTTACTTTGCAAATGTCAAGACAAAAATACAAGGGCTCTTCTACAACTGTTATCCTGTTTAATAAGGTGTTAAGTCCTCCACTCACAGGGGAACCGCCAGAATAATTCAATCAAACTGGCATGTGCTCAAAGGAATCCATAACTCGCAGGTACCATGACTCAAGTGGGGATGCAGCCCAGGTCACCTATAGAATATAAATTTGTTTCTAAAGATCACCTCCATTTCTGAGACCCAAATTAAGATTTCATGTATGTTCATTCTAATGAGACCTGGACCTGTAGCAAAACTGTAGGAGGGGTTTGAACTGTGTGATGTTCATTTTGAACTGTGGGATGAAATTTCCTGCTCTTCAGTTTCATAACTTATTCTGATGCAACAGTCACCGGGAAATTGACTTTAACTCTTGCCTTACAATGGTCTTGTTATTCAGATTTTAGAATTCCCCACTGTCAGCCCAAGGCCCTGTTAAGCAGGCAGGTCAGTCCTATAGGGACAGAGTTTGCACTGGGAAAACTGAGGCACACTCTCCACCCATTGATCCATGTATATGCACATAGAAATGTAGTTGCCTCTATATTTGTATTATCTCATCTCATCAATCTGTGTGTCTGTATGCATGTTGCTGTCAATTATCTGTGTATAAATTGATGGTGTGTGTAAGTGATTACATGGGTGCTTCAATATGTTGCTAGAACAATAGTAGTCCAGTGTGCATGAATACTTGTGGATGTCTGTGCCTCTGTATTTGTATGTGTCCACACGAGCCTGCATGTTTTGGTGTTTGTGTACGTAATATAAAAAGCCAAACCTATATTGCCTTTTGCAATGCTTAAAAATTGTCCTACGCCTTTTTTCTGTGCCCAAGGCTTTATTGTGTTAGTGCCAGAACAGAGTTCATTGGAGATTTTCTGAAACATCGCCTCTGAGTGCTGCCTAAGGCTATAATTAAGAAAAGGACCCTATAATCAAAGCTGTACGAAAGTGGACCTCCTGTGGCACTATTTGTGACGAATGTAATCGCACACTCAGTGTGTATTTCAAGGCTGCCTCCTCTAGGTTGAAAGTTGTAGACCTTGTGATGAATGCTGACATGCATGAGATCCAAGATACATTTCCATGAAGAAGATGTGTATTAGTGTATCCACCGGATCATGTGTAGGAATGAAGTTACTCATCAGTGGCTAGGCGTGTCATGCATGATATTATATTTATAGCTCATGCCTCAAGTTGGGGGTTATCCTGTTTTCTTACCACAAGTCAATTTCTTCAATTGCTCAATTTCAGGCCTCAATGTAAGACTGGTCACCAGCATCCTGGGGAGGGGGTGGTTGCTGAACTTTCAATAGATGATTCATGTTGCAAAACTGCCTCTGAAAAGGTAGGACATTGAAAGGAGACCCCTCTTGACTAAAAGCCAGCAGGACCACTGTTCCATGGTATTATATCTGGGCTGAGAATGCTTAGGCACACACTTTGTAGCTATTTAGAGCCTCTAGATTGCTTTGCGGAAGGTGTATTCATGGGTTGTAATACCATGCTATTGGCTGGAGCACAGCGAATGTAGTCATTTTGTCAGCGGGCATCAAGGACTTTCATTTCGATTTCACTGTGACTTTTGATATTGTTTCTTCTTACATTTGAGAAGCGTGCATGAGCGGATCACTGCTTCTTTCATATTTTTAGACTCCTGCTGCTGCAATGCCAATCCCTGACTTATTTACCTTTTTGGGTCTGATAATTTAATTGACTTATCAAGAGCACTCAATTTTCTCCTTCAGTATTTACTGGAAAATTGAAACGTAGACAGATTATGAATGAACATTAGGTAATATAGCATATCCTAAACAATTGCCCCGCCTTCAGAAAATGGTTGTATTTCATGTCTCATCCAGACAAGAAATCTTCCAATTTTAAAATGCCCAGTCTGATAATTCAGTGAGCTAATGCATCCACTGCTCAGATCTGTGTTTGATTACAGCGTTCAAATGTTCCTATCTCGACAGGACCACTCAGCCTTTCATCCTTCTGAGTTTTATAAAATGAGTAGCAATCAGTTGGGCAACAATACACACCTGTTAACTGCCACTAGTGCCAAAAGAGGCTGTCTCAGGGGTTGAAGTGCACTCAACACATGTGCTAGTTATGATGTCTGGAAAGATGGTAGGTTTAGTCTTCCACATGACTTTCAAATAATTATGATTTTGTTTTTATAATTCAAGTTTTTGTTCCAGTTTTTGTATTTTCGGTTGTCTTGATTGGTTTGAACATAGTATTTTGTTTAGCTCTATCGGAGATCGGGTCACGGGGTTAGTTTCCTTTTCACTGCTCGATTTACATAGATTGGGCTCACCTGAGCACGTTGAAGGGCATAAGGATGAGGGTTTGTTTGCGCACAATCGGGATCATGAGCTGAGGGAGTTACGGCGTTGATCACAGCGCTGAGATGTTGAACAAGGGGATTTCGTAAATGAATTATTCTGCAAGTGCACTTTTGGGTATGTGTTTAGTTTGCATGAACACGGTTTAACGGGGATGGGGGGGGGGGGACCTTGCATGAGAGTTGCCTTTGTACATCTAATATCTCAGACACAACACTCTTTTACTTTAGAGTAAACACTGTTTTGAGTTTCGTGTTTAGTTTTGGCGCCTTGATGCCCTCTGGGCTTAGTTGCGCTTTATAAATCGGATATCATTTCATTTCATAAATGTCCAGTTACAATGGGGCCCATACATTTTTGTCGCATTGGGGTGCTTTCAGTTCAAAATCTTCGGGTGCTGAGCTTAAGGCTTTTTCTGGGGACGGTCACACGCACACACTGTTATTGTTGTGAACTTATTCTAGAACACTGAAGGCCCGTTTTTGTACTACAGCTACCCCTGAGGAAGGGCGTAGTGCCCGAATTGCAGTGGGAGAAGCCCCTGTAGCGTTTCAATTGATGCTCGTTTGCATATTAGCGCGCTCGCGCTTAAGAAACACAGGAGCCGGTGGTCTGGTTTATACACGCGGCTCCGACTGCCCGCCGAGGCCACGCCTCTTTATTTTATACCCGCTAGCGTCTGACGTCACGCGTCAGCGCTAGCGCACTCCGGCAGCGCGGTAGGCTAGAACGCCTCATCGCGCGCCGGACATTACACTCCTTCCCAACTTTATCAAAACAGCAAACAATTAACATGCAAATAACGATGGATCTGTTACCAGTCCGCCAGTCCTTGCGGGTTACACCAGATAGTCAGCCAGCTGGGAGGATGGTGCTGGATTCTTCCGCAAACCATAGTGGGATTGGCCTCCTCTGTACCGGGCCCCCTCCGGGGTCCTGCACCTTGGGGTGTTGTGCTCATCCTGGGGCGAGGAGCAGCTGGGCAGGTTACCCCCGGGCGTGGCTGGCAGGGACTGGGGGTCACGGTCCCTGGGATCGTAATCGTCCTCCGGAGCTTCCTCCCCCTCCTGGTCTCCGCACAGTTGGCTCGGGCTCCGTCCCTCTGGCTCGAACCCAGGACACGGAGGTGTTCCCGGATGGGCTTGCTTGAAAAAGGACACATCCCTGGTGACCGTTTCAGCTCCTCGTCGTGCCGGTCCGGCGGGTGACAGTCCATGGTCGTGGTTCAAAAGGAAGTCGAAATTTGCTTCCAGGGTATCGGTCCTTAACATACACTCGATCTTGTATCTGGATCGGTGACTCCTTAGCTCCTCTCCGCCGGCTGGCTTGATCATTTGAGCGAGTCCGATTGGCCAGAGTCTTCTCGTTGCTGGCCTGTGCCGGAACCCAAGTCGGGTGGTGGGGAAGCGTGTCACTCACTATTCGGCCCATGGTGGCCGTTCCTGGCGCTGCCTCCGTTGTGATGTGGGGGGTCATCCTGTATTCCCTCAGAAAACTATAAATCGCCCTTTCCAAAGGAGATCCATCCGCCATGGCTATGCGTATTGTCTTATTTAGGGTGCGCATAAATCGTTCCACCTCGCCGTTGGCTTGGGGCCAGCGTGGTGTCACCTTGCGGTGATGGATCCCCCAGGTCCTGAGGTACTCCGCAAACTCTTGCCCCTGAATAGGGGGCCCATTGTCAGTCTTGACCACCTCAAATATGCCATGAGTGGCGATGGTTTTCTCAAACTTTGCAATCACCTCTGTGGCAGTTTGGCTCCCCACTATTTCGACCTCGGGATACTTGGTGAAATCGTCGATGATGACTAGTGCATGACGTCCATCTGGGAGGTGCCCGAAGTCGGCACTCACACATTCCCACGGCCTCTGGGGGTTTTCTTCTGTCACCACTGGGTGAGGGCGATCCGGCTGTCCTGCCGCTTGGCACCAATTGCAGGTTCTCACTGTTTGCTCTACCATTGCGTCCATGCCAGGGAACCATACCTTGGCTCTGAGCCTGCCCTTGGTCTTTACCATTCCTTGGTGTCCTCTGTGGGCTAGGTCTACTGCCTGCTGGGCGAGGCTGGCCGGCATGACCAGTCTGGGGCCTCGTAGCAGACATCCTTGGCTGTCAATGGACAGTTCCCCCTTTATCCTCAGAATGGACTCCAGTGTCATTTTGGCATGGGGTGTCCTCCTATTTAGCGAATCTTGGATGGCACTCCAGTCCCCTGACTTGACTGCAGCCGCCACTATTTGCAGACATTTGTCTTTTCTTGACGCGTCGATGATTGCGTCTAGACTCATAGGAAGGGGTCATGATCGTTCAGTCACTAACCGGACATATTCTTCTGTGTCCTCCGCCTCATCCCTTTCTTCCTTGGTGGCTTTACGCGGCTGCCTAGGCAGGTAATCCGCCGGATTTGTGGCTCCCGGTTTGTACTCCACCCGGTAATCGTACCCTTGCAGTTGGAGTATCTATTTCTCGATTCTGGGTGGAGGTTTTGAAGCAGACACTTGGAAGAGAGGTATGAGTGGCTTGTGGTCAGTCGCCACCGTGAAGTGATGGCCATACACGTACACGTGAAAATGTCTACAGGCCCAATGGATGGTGATGGCCTCTCGCTCGATCTGCGAGTATCGTTGTTCCATCTCGGTCAAAGACCGGCTGGCGCAGGCGATGGGGGCCCACTCTCCATTGCTCTGAAGTTGCGCCAACACTGCTCCCAGACCATAGGGGCTGGCGTCCACAGCCACATTGGTGCGCTTCGCAGGGTCAAAGTACGATAAGGTGGTGTCTGCCGACAGAGCTGCTTTCGTTGCTTGGAAGGCTTGCTCTTGCTCAGGACCCCTTTGTCAATTCCCTGAGAGGCTTGGTGAGGTTGGAGAGGTCGGGAATGAAGCGGCTGCAGAAATTTACCATGCCCAAGAAACTCCTTGCTTCTGAGATGTTTGTTGGGGCTGGGGCTTCTTGAACGTCCTTCACCTTGTCTAGGTCTGGGGCCACTCCTTGATCCGAGAAGGTGTACCCAAAGAAACTAATTTTGTTCTGTAAAAATTGGCATTTCTCCGGGTGCAAAGTCAGGCCTGACTCCTGGATTCTCTTGAGGACTCCCCTCAACCTCTGGTGATGTTCCTCAACGGTTGACGCGTAGATCAGCAGATCATCGCTCACATTCAGCACTCCAGGGGGTCCGCTGAGGACTTCTCTAATGGTATTCTGGAATACCTCGGCGGCACTCGAGATACCAAAGTTCAGGCGCCGATACCGTCTGAGGCCCACGTGTGTAGAGAAGGTAGTTATGTACCTCGAGTCTGGATGGAGTGGCAGCTGGTGATAGCCTGATCGGAGGTCCATTTTTGAGAACCACCTGGCCCCATTCAACTCCCCCAAAATGTCATCAATGGTGGGCATCAGGTGTCGTTCCCATTTTACGGCGGCGTTGGGGAGGCACATATCCACACAGATGCGGACCTGTCTGGGCTGTTTTGGCTTCCTGGCAATGACGATCGGGGACACCCATGGGGTTGGTCCACTGACCTTCTCTATGATGCCTTGTTTTTCGAGAGCCTCCAACTCCTCTTCGACCTTTTGCCTCAGGTGGAACGCAATTCGCCTGTGCCTTAGCGCCACCGGTTGGACAGATGGATCGATATGTAAGGACACTTCTTTCCCCTTCAGGCACCCGCTTCCTTTGAACACTTCCCCGAACTCCTCCATGATGGTATCCAACTCCTCCTTCAGGACCGCCATGGCAAACGATATCAGTCTCAGCTCTTCGGCCGATTGCCCGCTCAACAGCATACCACTGCCTTCTTCTGTGACATAGATGGTGGTGCCTATCTTCACCTCCCCGTGTTGCAATTCCGTCTTGAAGCACCCGATGAGTGGGATGGGCGTCTTTTGGCCGTATGCAAATACACGGATCCTTGCTTCTCGTAGCAGGGGTTTGGTGCGTAGTTGGTGATAGACGTTGGCGGCCATCAACTCAATGGACGCCCCTGTGTCAATGGTCGCTTTTACTTCCTGTTGGTGGATCAAGATGCGACATTTTGGAAGTCTGCGCTTCTTCCTTTGTGGCTGGTTGATCGCGAATACGTAGTGGACTGGGTACTCCTCGGTGTCATCATCCATGTCTTCGCTACCCGCCTCTTCCCGCACCGCGTGTGCAGCTTCTTTCTTGACTCTGGTGGACCTGCACACCGCTGCAAAGTGGTTCATCCATCCGCATGCGCTGCATTTCTTCCCTCTTGCCGGGCACTCTTGTATGCAGTGGGGCTGGCCTCCACAATACTCGCAGTCTTTCCTTTTTGTGTCCGGTTGTCTCTTTCCTCCTGCCGGTCTCACCTTGGGCCGTACCACATTCACCTTTTCTGCCACCTGGACTTGTTCTGTCTTTACGGGGCGACGTAGAGCTGCTTCCATGTGCGAGGCCCTCACCTGCGACAGCTCCTTTGACCGGCCTAATGTGAGGATGTCCGCCAGGGGCTTGCCGTCTTCCTGGAGGATGGTGACTCGGAGTTTGGATGAGTAACACCCTTGTATGATCTGTCCTCGAATCTCCTCCTGCTCATCTCGGAACCCACACGTGCTGGCAAGCTCCTTCAGTCTGCCATGGAATGCATCTAGAGACTCGTCGGCCTCCTGCTTGGCTTGACGAAAGATAAACCGTTCATAGTCTCTGTTTGCAATGGGTTCGAAATGGGCATTTAGGGCGTTCAGCAGCGTGATGTATGTCTTTGGCGCTGCCTCCACGATGGTCTTGTAGATGCGGTGGATGTCCTTGCCGCCAAGGTGGAGCAGTAAGGCTCTGCATCTTTCCCTCGCTATGCCTGCCCCCTCAAAATATATTTGTAGGCGGTCTGTCCAATCCCTCCAGCGCGGGGCAAGGGACGACGGGGCACCATCAACGACGAAGGGCTCTAGGGCGGGAATCGACGCCATCTTGGCACGTGCTCAGCGTGCTGCGGAGGCCGTCAGCTTCTCTTCCCTCGGCGATCGCAAGTGGTGGGCAATGCCCAGTGCGCGTCCGGTGTGGCCCCCGTTCCTCCTCACCGTCAAGTGGGGTCCCATCACTCAGGGATCCAGCTTTAGGGTCCTCGGTGCCTGGACGCTCCCACAGGGCGCGGGCCTGCTCTGGGGTACAGGACGGACACCGGCTGGCTAATGGTTGTGCCTACCCTGCCACCCAACACGCGTGGGGTAATGCTCCCGGGCCACTTGGATGGGCCTCTCACCACGTGTCTCATGTGCAGCACCAGCCGCCTCCTCAAGGCCTCCCAGGAGAGAACACCGATCTCTTGGCCAAATACATGGAGGGCAGACTCTCAGCCCTGTGGGGCTACATGCATCTCATGCAGGGTCCAGAAACACTCCCTCGTCGCCAGTGTAGCGTTTCAATTGATTCTCGTTTACATATTAGCGCGCTCGCGCTTAAGAAACACAGGAGCCGGCGGTCTGGTTTATACATGCGGCTCCGACTTCCCGCCGAGGCCACACCTCTTTATTTTATACCCGCTAGCATCTGACGTCACACGTCTGCGCTAGCGCACTCCGGCAGCGCGGTAGGCTGGAACGCCTCATCGCGCGCCGGACATTACAGCCCCGGAGGGTTACCCAGGACAGAAGTGAATTCTAACGCGCTGTAGTAAAAGGCCTGGATGGGCATGTACTCCGCATTTGAAGCTTGGAATCTCATCGCCTCCGTTGTGAACTTTGATGAACGTTGAGTATATTTGGGAATAACATGGATTACTATGGTGCAATGGTGTAACGGAAATGATGTTGTTGGATGCTAAATGCATATTTATGTGGCTGTGCGGTTTGAACACTGCTCGTGACGGCGCAGCAGTTGCATAGCTGAGGTCCTGTCTTCCTGCCAGTGACAGGGAGGCAGGGCTGGGATTGTAAAGTAGCGCTCTTCTACATCACAGGAGCTGCGGAGCCATGTTCAATTAAGTGGCATGCAGACCACCAAACATTGATTAGGAGAATACATTAGCATACTAAATCGATGCAGTGGGCGGCTGCTGTGGGGAGCAGCTGGGATGAAGATCCTTCCAGTGAAGTGTAAAGAGCCTGGAAGAACTATTGAGCTACAAGGGTACACTGCACAGGAGAGCCCCGCTGGGATCCGACAGGGATCCACTCTGCATCCGGTCACCAACACTGAGTTCACCTAACATTCAGACAACACTGGACATAAAAGGACTACTTTTGGAATAAAAATTCGCATTGGAAAAGACATTGGTAATACACAACACGGCGCAAACTTTAAATGCATTAATATTGCATTCTACAAAATAAAAAAAGCACTAGCTTATCATCAGCAAAGCAGCTGGTGGCACGAGTCCACTGTTGAGAATCACTTTGGTGAAAAGCACAGCTGGTGGCTAGGGTGAAGATTGCCTTGGCACTGAGCGGTGATGTTAATCCTCCATCCTACAATGATCTCTACTTACAAGAGGGCACCTGTTACTTCCATAGTCACATTTAAGCTTCCAAAATAGTTCAGTGGGCTAACCAGCTGCTGCTGAGAATTGGGTTGAGCCTGCAGTCACAGGATCTGTCAGTACTCTATGTGAGATCAAGAGTGTCTTCGGTTGGGATAGCAGGGGCACCTGGCATGCAGCCGTCTGGCAGTATGCGCTATGCAAATATTACATGACTGCTCGACTCGGAGTCTAGCTTGTTAATTAACCATGCCCAGCTCTCAAGGGGCACGTGCTAGTGTACATTTGCAAATACACGCACATAATTGGGCGATTTTGGGCCCGTGCAGGATAAAGCATGAAAGTGAGACCGTTCTGCTTTACTGGCAGTATGGAAAATGATTTCTATATTTGAAAAATGGTACATAACATAATATTAATATTTAACATACATTTGTTTTAGTTAGCATAACCAGGCTGTATTAGGCCACATTTTTTAAAGTCTATATTTATTTGTTGTGCACGAGATGCGCGTTCATGTGTTTACTTTGCTTTCAGAAAATCATCGAAATGCAGCCCCAAGTTATGGTCTCTGTCTCTGTTTAAGCAAAGTATCATTTTCCGAGCTTCCTTGTGCTGAAGCAATGTATGTTGCAACATTACAAGGTTATGAGCCTAACATCCTTTGCCATGTATATATTACGAATGTAGAGAAGCAATTCTTTTTTTTTTCCCACTTATTTTTGCATTAATAAAAAGTATGATTTCTTCTGTGCCACATATCTTGTATTCAACAGCCAATAAAAATAATGTGCAAGTAAGTGCTGTTTCGAAATTAATAATGTGATTGATGGTGTACGTCGAACATTAAAAAAGACATGTTATTGGATGAAACAGAAGAGATCCCTTCACTTCATGCTGCAGTAGCTGGTCATTCTGCTGCTGGACTAGAGAGGACATTATGGGGCATATGTACAAGAACTTAACGCTGCTGTAGCGTCAATCTTTTGACATTACGGCGGCTTTTTTTTATTGCCTTATTTACAAGTTGCCGCTAACTGCAGTTAGTGGCACTTTTCCAGCATAAACGTGAATTTTCAAGAGCGTCACTTTTGTTCGTGGGACTTAACGAAAATTAGATGCAAGGTTGGCGTTCCCGTGCAAAAACTGCAGCTAACCCCACTTCGCGATATTTACAAGGTATTCCTTGTATGATACAAAGACCTGAAAATAGCTGGTCTTAAAAACGGTGCAAACACTTGGGCCCTCCTTTCAGAAGGATTTGGTGCTGGACAGCGCTGCAAGCAATGTTGCTGCGCTGCCCTCCGACAAAACTACAGGTCAGGAATGCGCACCATCAATAAGATAGAGTACATTCCTGGGCCTCATTCATGTAAAGTGTTGCAACGCTGCGACAAAACAGCGTTGCAACACTTTTCACTACGCCCTCCTTGCAACACCATGGATGCGCTGTATTCACTGTACGGCACTCCATGTTGCATTTAATGATAGATACGTCTGGAATCCTGACATATCTGTCTGCGCTAAAGTCACGCATTGCTGCAGTTGTGACACAAACATGACGCAACTCCAGCAATGCATTGAGCCAGCGGATCCCTGTGGCACTGCGTCATCCTTATGCCTGCCATGAGGGGGGTGTAAGGTACGCAGTAGCGTCCTACAATTGTTGCAGTGAATTCTGATGGATTTCACTGTGACACACCTATGAGGCTTTGTTGCGTGGGAACGCCCATCCTGCATACATCATACCTGATGCAGGTATAATGAGGCACAGGGCTTCAGAAGGTTACGCATATGCCTAGATGTGTCACTTTGCAAATACGGCACAAAGTGGTGCAAGAATCATGCTGCAAGTACGTCAAGAAAATGATGCACCGGGTGAAAGTGTCCGAATGGGGCTCATTAATAAGCCCCCTGTCTTTTTTCCCTATGTTGGTGCACAATGGCTGCCATGCACCAACGCAGGTACCCTTGCGCCATGGTGCAAGGGTGACTGTGTTGCGGAGTTGATTGATGTTGTGGCTGTAGGGCTGGACTAGTGGAGGTCAGAAGTGAACCAGTTGGCCTTCTTGGAGTGTTTGCCTGGTGTTTTCTTGATGGATGTCAGGGTATTGGCGCAGTTGGAGATCCATTGGTAGGGGTTGCGCGCTGCGTTGTTCGCGTCTGTAAGTGTGGGCGGAGTGGTGATGCTGAGGGAGTTGATGGGAAGTTCTTTGGTGGCCTTGATCCAGCTGCAACGGGGGGGGCAATGATGGCAGCAGTGTAAGGTGGGTGAGATGAAGGCGTGATGTAAACAATGATGGTCTGTACAGGAGAGTCCTGGGGTGTGGCTGTAGTTGAAGTTCCTGCTGGTGGAGAAGACTGGCTTGAGCGTGTGTGGGTTTGTGCGGTGACTAGCTGCTTGAGTCTGATGTTGGGGAGGTTCCCCAGGATGGAGGTGGTGTTATGGTCACTGGGGTTGTCCAGGTGGAACTTGAGGTCTCCGAGTAGGATGTAGTAGGTGGATGGGAAAGCCTGGGGTGCTATGAGGTCTACAATGGAATCCTTGAATGGGAGTTCATGTCCTGGGGGGCATGTAGAAGAGGGTGCCTTGGAGGGTGGTGTTTGGGTTGGTCCGGATCTGGAAGTGTCGGTGATCCATGGTCACCATCGGGTCATTAGAGTGCGTGGTCAGTCAGAGTGTGCCTTTTTTAGACAATGGCAATGCTTCCTTCTGACTGCTCGGGGTGCTCCGTGCAGTTGAATTTGTAGCCGTCGTGGATGGTCATGGCGATGTCCAGTCCATAGCAGAGTTTGGTCCAGGTTTCCGTGAAGAAGGCGATGTCTGAAGAGGTGGCGTCGAGGAGGTCCCAGATTTCTGTTGCATGTCTGAGGAGGGACCACACGTTGAGGATGCAGTTGAGCTGGTCGGCTGCTTTGTTGGTTGGCTGGGCAGCAGGAGGCCCTGGTGTGCTTATGTGGCAGAAGGTGCATTCGCAGTTTTGACAGGTGCAGGGTGCAAGAGAATTCTACAGTGTTGCTAGATGGCAGGCAGTGTGGAGTCCAGGGTTGATGGCAAGGAGTGTGCTGGTGTTGTAGCGGTGGAGTGTCCGAGAGGAAGGGTCCTTGGTGCTGGGTGTAGTTCAGGTGCTTCAACCTCCACAGCATGTGGCCTGTGATGCAGAGAGGTGTGGCCCACCATTGGTAATCCGCTCCGTGCACCCTGGTGTAATTGTGGCATGTGGTATGCGATGCAGACCTCCCTACGTTGGTGCACAGGAGCGCCTCTACCATTCACAGTTCCAAGGGGCACCAGACGGTCTTCTCACATAGGTCTGCAACTTGTCTCCATGCAACCCGGCGGACTTCACCACCAGGTAAGGGCTATTGCCAATGCCTCAATGTCTACTGCCATGGCCCAGCAACTCCATAGCACCTCGGCATCCCACTCCGGATCCCAGACACAGGCCCAGCGAGGCCTCTGGGCCCCAGGGACTGTCCGCGCTTTCAAGGTTTTGGATGCCCCGGTGTTGCAAGGAATGCGCAATGATAAGTGATGCGTCACTGGTTTTGCCCAGCGATGTGCCTCCTTTCATGATTGTAGAATTTCCTTTTCCCCAGGGATTCTGGCTGGTCAGGCTGGCTGTTGGGGGGGAAAGGGGGGATTGTTGATCTTTTGTGCACTTGGCCCTGGCTGCTCCATTCTGCATTCCATTGGTTTTGTTTCCTGTTTTTCTTTGGAGGTTGACTTCAAGACTATTTTTGCCTCTAGAGGCAAAATAAATGTCATGTTGGGCTGACATAAGTGAGTTTTTTGTCCGCAAATTGGCCTTCCATCGGTTTTTGCCCACTAACGCCAGAATTTGCCTTCACGCTACTGTTAGCGGCAGTTTTCACTGGGGCTACCTGAAACTATCGCCATGTAGCGACCTATTGTAAATACATCACTGACAGGGCTATAGTTTTTGGTGATGGGCCGCGTTAAAAAAACTGACGTTGACTAATGCTAACGCTAGTTAGCGGCAGATCTCGTACATATCATCCTGTGTTTTTTCTCTCTACTGCTCTGGAAATGCTAAGTGCTAATCAGATATTTTCCTTAGACTTTATTTCAAACATTTACATCGCAACATTGTTGTTATTTAAATGTGCTGTATTTTATTTTAGAAAGGACTTAACTTACTCACTCTCATTTGTCATTCTGTTGTTTTATTTAGAGAGGACTAGATGCAGTGGGGCATTTTGTATTAGGGCTTGTGAATGTTCTCCTTGTTTTACAAAATGTGCTGTGGCTACATTATTTTCTCAAGGGAACATTTCGTCATTGCTTTTTATTAATCAGCTGGCTTATGATTCTAACATTTTTGTTTTTCTATAATGATAACTTTAATATTTGAATACATTCGCAGAATTGAGAACTGAAGAAGACTACTTGTGCTTGCTTTTCTTTAATGGTTTTGGCTGGGTATTTATCTGAGGATTATCCCTTCCCGGCGATTTGACCCTCCTAGAATGGAGCGTCAACAGCAGCACATGCTTCGTTCACTTGTTTTTACATTGCACAGCTCATAGACTGACTTTCACCTGCACCACGTCATACTTTCAGGGGCTTGTGAATTTTGGATTGTGTGGCTCCACCCACCTACACATTTTTGCCCACTGACAGTCTGGTTCACATATTCATGTTCCACAGTCCCTTACCTCAAATCCTGAGCAAGATAATTGAGGGATCAAACTGCATGTGTGTGTGAAGTGCCTTTACTAGTGGCCATAATACATGTGTATTATTTCATTTATTGCATACAGCTTTTTCACTACATAAAATTAGACACAAATGGTACAAAATGATTAATAGTCATATGATGACGTAGAAACCAAGTCAAAAAATCTAGGGGCAGATTTACAAGCCCCTTGCGCCACTTTTGCGTCACTTTTCCCATGTTGAAAGTGATGCAAAAGTGGTTCAAGGGGCTTGTAAATCCGCCACTTAGTGTTGAGAAAGCAATGAAAAGGTGCTTGACCAGGAGAAAATCTGAAAGTTTGTAAATTGGAGGGAAGAGTACACGTTTCTAGGCAGGGCGTTCCTATGCTTAGAATCAAGAATGGATAAAGCAAAAACTGTGGTTGAGCAAGTGTTGGTAGTAAGTAAAATTTGAGAATAGGATGAGGGAAGCAGGAGAAATACATTGAGAATCAAGAGCAAAGATACAAAATAGCAAACCTGTACATGCATTTGAAGACATTAGTAAGAAAATGGAACAAGATATGCTGTTGAAATGGTGGCCAAGAAAGTAAGTGTGAGAAATTGGCCTGTTGGTTGAGGGGGTTGAAACCCTACTCAAGCAACAGCCACAATCCTTGCCAGGTTTAACCACACAAAGTTACTAAATGAACCTGTGCTTAACTCTCTGGTAGCGTGACACAGAAGCAGTCACGCTTAACTGTGAGGCAATGTGTACAGTCTTTATGCAGCACACAAACAGTAATAAAGTGAAAACACAACGCAAGAAAGATTCCATACCAATTTAGTAAAATAGAGGTAAAGGTATTAAATTATTTGATACTAAAACGACAATTCCCAATCAGTAGAACCAAAGATATGCAATTTCAATGGTATCATATAAGTATAGAGCCTAAAATTACAAAACACCACTTGCAGTCATCTGATCGTGCGAGACTGGGTGATAGTCAAATGTTCAGGCCGACTGCGATGAAGCGAGGGCTAGATACAGGGATCGGGTTAGTCCAGTTGAAAAGTTACCTTTTAATGTCCAGTGCAAAGAGGCCCATGTGCAATGGAGGAGGCCATGAGGAGCAGGGAGAACATTGTGGCTGGACGTAGCTGTATTTTAAGATTAGGTCTGGTGTTGTGGACTTTCGTCGCTGTAATGCAACAATCCTGTTGGGCAGCGCAGACAGTCATTGCTGGAGCTTTGCATTGGTGGTCACTGCAGGCTGTCGATCCTGTTGTGCGAAGTGCAGATCATGCATTTCCAGTCGTTGTCGGTGGGTGCTGTAGCGCGAAGAGTTGGGTTCACCGGAGCTTTGTATTAGTAGTCAGCACCAGCGGCAATATCTTGGCGCGAACTGGCCTGTTCGCCATAGCACAGAGCTCACAACTTCAGGATTTTTCATTTTTTACAAAAAACCAACAGGAGAGGAAGGGAGCAACACGACTAATCCCCTCAAGGAATTGTTCAAAAACAACAAAGTCAGTGTAAAGTAAACCAAGTCAGTAAAGATAAACAAGGCACCACTAAACAGAAGAGCACTGATCCACAAGTTCAGAACAAGCCGGTATGTTGTTGAGAAGAATGCGGACCTCCATAAATATTACCCAGTTGGTATAAAAGCCCACACTCGCCAACCTGGTTGGTGACATGCTTCACCATCGGGCTCCACTGGGATGACCGAATGTCATCCCAGTGTGCTACAACGCCAGGTTACTGCGGAGCGGGGTTCATGTGAGGTGGTAGTGAATTTAAAATTTCCAATTGAGTCAAAAAATAAAGTTTTAATAATTTTGCTAATTGGAAAAAAGTAAAAAGGAGTGAAGGTCAAAAAATAGAAGACCTGTTTCACTCCACGGCGGTCAACATGTTTCTGCCTCAGTGAGTGTTCAACAGGCTTTCATCAGGACCAGAGTGGGAGTGCGGAGCCCCGGTGGTATGAACGTGCTAAGGTTCACCCTACCGTGGACAGCTGTGTGAAAAAGTATTTACAGTGAAAAAATCCGCCAAAAAATATACTTTCCGGACCCGGCGGCTAGAGGCTCATTAGGTGACATACGGGTGCCGAGCAGCAAGGGCGGTGTGCCATATTGCTCCCACCCCCCTCCTGGGATCCTTGAGGCTTCAAACGAATTGGCCTCTTTAATAAACTCGTTTCTCTCCCCCATTATATATTTTTTGGCGGATTTTTTCACTCTGGTCCTGATGAAAGCCTGTTGAACACTCACTGAGGCAGAAACATGTTGACCGCCGTGGAGTGAAACAGGTCTTCTATTTTTTGACCTTCACTCCTTTTTACTTTTTTCCAATTAGCAAAATTATTAAAACTTTATTTTTTGACTCAATTGGAAATTTTAAATTCACTACCACCTCTCATGCACCCCGCTCCGCAGTAACCTGGCGTTGTAGCACACTGGGATGACATTCGGTCATCCCAGTGGAGCCCGATGATGAAGCATGTCACCAACCAGGTTGGCGAGTGAGGGCTTTTATACCAACTGGGTAATATTTATGGAGGTCCGCATTCTTCTCAACAACATACCGGCTTGTTCTGAACTTGTGGATCAGTGCTCTTCTGTTTAGTGGTGCCTTGTTTATCTTTACTGACTTGGTTTACTTTACACTGACTTTGTTGTTTTTCATTTTTTAATCAGAAGATTACACTCTGATGCTGGCCAAGGGTCCAGGATCTGGGGAGGCACCTCTTGGGGATCAGGGACTCACAGTTTCAGAGGACAGCAGGGCTCAGGCAGTTCCAGTTCCAGATAGCAGGTCAGCTGGGCAGGTGCAAGGAGGTCTCTGGAGCGTGTTTTGTCCCTGTACCTCCCAACAGGATGTCAGTCTGCTGACTCTTGGCGTCCCGGATGAAGGGAGCAGGTTCAGCCTTCCTTCTCAGCAAGCAGAGCAATCCTCAAGCATCAGGGCGTCCTTCTTCTGTAATATCAATAGGTTCAGGAGTGTACTGAAGAGTTGGTCTGAGGTTCCTCTTCTTACACCTGGTACCCACTTAGAAATGGATGAAACCTCTGGAGTTTTCCCTCTACAGAGGTGCCCAGAATTTCCTGCCTCCCTGCCCTGGTCCCTGTCACTTTGTGGGTAGAATAGTCTAGTGTGAAGTCCATTGTGTGTGCTGAGACAGCCCCATTGACCTTCAGGCTGGACCCTCATCCAACCAGAGATGGCCCATCCTGCCAACATCAAGACCCTTTATTGTGTGGCTCTCTAGGAGGAATACACAAAGACGAATTGTCTACTAGACCAAAGTCATGTGACCCAGGGAACAGGCTGCAGGCACCAAATGGACCAAAAATGCCAACCTTCTAAAACTGACTGTTAGAAATGGGGTTTCTGGTTGGCTAGGGCATACACATAAGACTGGCAGAACACACCACTCCTTGTCAGGGTAAGGGAGTTACACACCCAAGATAACCTCTGATCGGCCCCCTTGCTACCTTGGCAGAGCAGTCAGACTTATCCCAGAGGCAATATGTAAAGCGTTTGCGCAACACACGCACATGCCATTGACACACTAAGCAAACCACAAAATGAGACTGCACACAAGGTTATATAAAAATAGCCTTTGTATTATATATACATCAAAACACATTAGACCATAAATCACTGCATAGCATGTAAACCACTTTAATACCACATAACATAAATCACTGTGCCACTAGGCACTGTCATTAAGAAAGCGCATAACACAACAGACCCCACTGCAGTAGGTGCTTGTTATGACACCATATGGTCCATTTTGTCATTTTTCAATATAATTTTGTTCAAATCAATTAGTCATTGTCAACATAACTCTTAATTAACCTGTACCCCAATAAGAATGCATCCAAATGTTATACTCATTTGTTAACCTTCCAACACCTTTGGTAAAGCAAATCTACTTTAAACATGCTGAAGAGCATATAGCCCCAACAAAAGTGAGCTTGGAAATACAACAAACAATGAGGGAGATGATGATTTTGGGGTCCCCACTAACCTAGGGCGAAGAACAAGCAAATGACTTGAACAAAAAGAGCAAATCACACTGAATGATTCAGTGGTGTTCCCATTCTCCTAGGACCACCCCAAGCAAAGCTATGGGCAAACATTCAATCAAAACAGTAAATAACATAGTATCGGCTCTCCCACTGAGCAGGGAGAGCCCCTGCGACTTCAGGAATGGATTTCTCTGGGTCTGGTAAAGGTCTGATGGAGGTTCCCATCCCACCAGGCACCTCAATGGTGATCCTTGGTGGAGGGCAGCCCGGGGAGCCCACCCCGACTGTGCTGGCCGGCTCCCTGCCCTTGCAGCACTGACCCGTGCTGCTGCAGGAGTTGGCAACAGGGCTGGAGGTCTGCCCGCTCCAGCGGGCAGACGGTAGCCCTCCGCGGTCACCTCCTGGCCCCCCAGACATGGGCAAGGGAGAGCAGGGAGAGCAGATTACGCCGGGCAGGCGGCGGCCATCCCCTGTCCTCACTCTCGGGGAAGCGCATCTGGAAGCACTTGGGTGGCCCAGGGATAGGGGCCCGGCCCCTGGTTACCATGAGCTCTCCCGGGGATGTGGTTTTCGGACCAGATAGAGGCATGGGCAGGAGGGACACAAGCACGCCCCTCCCCCAACGTAACAATGTAAATGTCCAATATTTGTATTTGTAAAGCGCGCAAACAATTACCCGAAGGTGTCAAGGTGTTGGAGGCCCTCGGGAAGATTAAGTGAGCTATTGCCCAGAGTCACATGGTGCTAGGCTGATCTGCTGCCGGCACTGGGGATCGAACCGTGAGCCCCCAGGGTCTGGCGTCAGTTGCCCTGGCCGCTGCGCCACACCTCTTCCACGATCACAGTAGCTCTCCCCCGGGCCCTGGCCCACCCCCAGGGAATCCAATCTAACGTCAGCGGAGCTCCACGTACTTCCAGTGAGGAAAGGTCAAAGGTCACCAAACTTTAAAAGCGCATAACCTGGGCCCCCTTTGGGCTGATGTGGACGATCTTGGGCTCATTTTACTCCTGGCGACCAGCTCTATCCACCATTTGCAGCAACCTTCCTCACCTCTAACATGGTGCAGTCCTCCAAAAGCTGGTCCATCTAACTCCCTGTTCCAGTTATCCTTTGTGGGTTTTTGTTGGGGGGCCCAGAAGAGTCGAAGTTTTCCCCCAACTGGTTCCTCAGGGGGAATAAGGAGGAGAGCACTCACACGCCCTTGGGGATTCTTCACAAGCAGGATAACACAGCGGGGCAAAAAGAATCAATCCTTTTCCTCCACCACAGACAGGAGAAGCAACTGCGGGCCAACCCACCCCTCACTCGGAAAAGGCAGCGCTCCTCATGCAGTCCTCTGCTCTTCTCTTGGCAGGGTCCTCTTGTTTCTTGAAGCAATCTGAAATCCTGGGGTTTTAGGTCTAATACTTATACCACAAAATGTCTTTAATCTCTCCGTGGCAAGGGTCACTGAACCCAGTTCAATCCAGTTCTGCATTAACTGGTGCAGCATGACCACAGGGGGCAGAGGCAGCATTGTGCAAAAGGAGACACAGCCTATTAAGGTGTAAGTAACTCACCTCTCGCCACTCTAAATGCAGACCAGGTCTATTCAGCCTATGCTGAGTCACCCAGACAAGTCAGGGCACACCACAACCACCCCAGTGACTGTCTAGGATGAATGCACTTCTCAGCTCCTGTCACCCATACACCAGAAACTGAATCCACAAACAGCTAGAGGCACACAGAATAGTGAAGTAAGAAAATGCTCACTTTCGAAAAGTGGCATTTTCAAACACCGGATTTAAAAACCACCTTTACCAAAAGGTGTGTAAATAAATTCTGAGTTCAGAGAGCCCAAACATAATTTTCCTATCTTGTCACTATGGGAAGTTACACATGTAAAAATGCTACAGTGCAACCCCAATTTTTCAACAGTGAAAAATGAAATGCACAGAATTTCACTATCAGGAAATGTCACACACACCAGTACATGTCCTACCTTTCACATACACTGCACCCCCCCGCCCCCAAGAGGGTATCTTAAGCCTACCTTAGGGGTGCCTTATATGTAAGAAAATGTAAGTTTTGGGCCTGGCAAATGGGGGCACTAGCCAGAACAACATGGCTGTTCACAACTGCGCGTGCAGACTCTACAGTGTTAGGTCTGAGATACATTTACAGGTCTACTCATGTGGGTGGCACAACCAGTGATTCAAGCCCTCTAGTAGCATTTGATTTACAGGCCCTGGCACACACCATGCACTTTACTAGGGACATACCAGTAAATCAAATATGCCAATGCCAGTCATGGATAACCAATCATTGTCACAGTTTATACAGAGAGCATTTGCACTTTAGCACTGATCAGCAGTGGTAAAGTGCCCAGAATCCTATAGCCAATGAAAACAGGGTCAGAAAAATTGGAGGCAAAAGGCCAAAACGTTTGGGGTTAAACCTGTCAAAAGGGCCAGGATTAACAGTGGCATTTCAGAATTCTGACTTAAAATCCGACTTTACTGTTAATATAAGTTTTTACATTTGAATTCCTGATATACCAAACATGACATTCCTACCTAGCAACAAGCCTGTGAACAGTATCTGTAACTCAATTCTCTATATCGTGTCTGGTCACAGAGTGAATGTACAACACCACATGAATACGGTGACAACAAAGACGAATAATCATAAGTTGGATTTTTCTTTCTTTTGTTCTTGAACGGTTGCCCAGCCAACACGTGTTTTGTCTGGGGAGGTACCCCATGACATCTTCAGTGCTGAAAAGATGTACACTAGAGCATCATGTAACCTGAACATACCAACAACGATCATAGGTTGTATGAACATCATATCAAACACATAAGGAGTGAGAACCCTGGGTGAACAAAATCCTCTGCTAAAAAAAACATGTGTTAATGCAGATATTATGTGCTAAACCACATGTGGTTGAGTCACAAGCAATGGTGAACACAGATTGCTTTAACATATTATGAAACCATATTAATCGATGGTCGGTAGAAACAGGAGATAACACCGACCAAACAGGTACGAAAAAAGAAGAACACGGTAAAGAAAACAAGAGGGAAAAAGGGAAAAGGAGAGAGGAAGGAGATTTAAAAAAAAGACCCATGACGAGGTCGAACAGAAGAGAAGAAACCTGCTTTTCCATAGAACCAGTGTGTATTTAAATCAATGTATCAATGCCGATGATGCAGAAGAGAAAGGCATGCTAATCAGTATGGGGTAGATACGTCCCTGTGCGAGTCTACTGTAAAAAATGACCATGAAGGTTCAATGGGCATGCTAAGGGACCATGGCCCCTGGTGACCTGTAATACCCGAGCGAATAGCTGGGGAGTGGTATTAAACGCATGCAAGAAGTAAGATACGCGCATTATGCGGTCCTACCTTCTGGCAAAACAGGATGAGATGGAAATCTAAATGGTAATGAATATACAAAAAAGGGGGAGTTAAGGAATGTATCAGTGCAGCAAAAACCGGCACGTAAACAAAGTGATAGAAGGTCGTGGGCAAGTGAGAAAGGCATCCCATGAATATGGGATTTGCACACTCTGGATTCATTTTATTTGCATATTTTATGCCGGCATACTGTATACTCACTCAATATTTCTACAAACTCCTCTCACTGTGGGTTTGTTTCAATGATTTCCATAAATGTGTGACTTTCAGGATAGTCAAATATCCATAGAATTACAAGTAGAAGTGTATGCAAATTGTACATTTCCATACATATGCCAACTCCCTTACTCCTGAGAACTGTCCAGCTCAATCCTAAAGCGTAGGTGTAACCGGAATGTGCAGTACTTCATTTGTCATGTGTCCTCGGGGTGGATTTGTGTTCTAGATGGTGAGGTGTTAAAATGAAAGATGTCTCGTAGACAGGTCACGTAGAACAAGTTGTAGGTTTATTGGTTAAGTCACAAGGTCCATGTAATGTTCCACATTCCAAGTGACATCATTCATGGCTGAGCAGCAAGGGACAGAACAGTAATAAGGAAGATGCACCAACTAACAACAATAGGTTATAGCATGAGGCCTCTTCCCTGACCAGCTCTTGAAATGCCAGACAACGTCGCATACTCTTCCCCACCTTTGAAACAGCATTAGCACTGCCTTTTGTAGAATGGATTAAGTGTGTTTAGAGATTATGAATTATCATGTAAAATATGTATTAATTTCACTTAACGTCTCACTTTGTGTTGGCTGAAAGCATTTTGTTTTGTCAGACCAGGCACTCCCTTTCCCCTGCTCCACCCCAAAACGCCGCAGCTGTTACAAATAAAAAGAGGAATTTGCAGTTGAGATAAATCTACAAGATATTTTTTTTTAAAATAACCTGTGATTTCTAATTTCAAATTCATGTTTTTGAGGCGCATGAAAATTTGGACTATACCCTCTTTCAAATGAATGGGATGGAAATATTACAGACATTCATTTATGGTACAAACTAGAATTGTTACACTGCTTCGGATAGTCAAAGGTCAGAGCAGCTCACTAGTCGTACTGTTTTAGACAACCCCCCAAAATACTAATAGAAGCTCGCGAAAGGTTTGGGGTGCAGTGAAAAAACATAATAGCAAAGTTGTAGAAAGAAGCTACATCTTTTTTTCTCTACACCACCTATTTTTGCACAGATAACATTTCTACCTAGATTGAATTGCATTCTAAAGGTATATCTCGCTGCACTCTGCGTCGCTTTCATGTCACATACATTAAATCGAATCTACACAGACTGTTATCAAACTGACAATGGACGTCAGTAGTCGCAGATCGTTTCTTTAATGACTTTCTTGGCCTCAAAGCAATATCGTTAGAATGGAAAATTGAAGAACATATTTTCAGTTAACTCTTGAATCTGTGGATAATGGTTCATATGAATAATAGCAAAATGACAGAAAATTGTTAAACGGCGGAATGGTTTCCCTGCGAGCAGAATGTGTCCATGTGCAGATGCAGCAGTGCAGGTTGGGGGGGGGGGGGCGGGGGGGGGGGGGGGGTGCTGGAGGGGCTCATTCTGAGAATGCACACACAGCACCTACAGGCAGCGCCATTTAGAGGGGGGTCTGGGGATCCACTTGAAACTGCATTAGGTGGAGGAAATAGGGCTGTTATAGAAATGGAAACTGCAATAAATACCGATATATCACGATAAATGCTGGTTTTATGACACTCGGTATTCTCTGTATCCACTGAACCACACAAAGTCGCCCCTCCAGAACGAGCGAGTGAGTGAAATGCATCTACAGGGCCAGATTAGACCACTCTGAAGTGAAAAAAGCTGCCTGGTATCAGCCTGCGAGACACACACATAAATTATATGTTGTAGTTCTCGTCAGCCAACCTGATATGGTTACCCGGTATACACGCTGGGAGAACCTATTATGTGTAAGTAGCGGAAATAAACCCTTGTCGATGTATGCGCTAGGAGAAAATAGAGATTTTGCACCCTATGGGCCTTGTATCCTGGTTTGTTTTCTAAATCAAGATGTGTAATATGTTAAACCTTGCCAAAGCAATCAACCAGCCCGAACAGACAGTGTGACTAACACAAATGACAAAGTTACACCACTGCGAGTCTATTCTAACACACCTTGATGTGGCCCCATTGTGTACAAGTTATTATTTTTTTATAACTTCTGGGCTCGAGTTCATCTATGATGATTTTCTGTATGCTGTTAATACCTGTGTATTTAATTTCCGTCTCGTATATATATTTTCTCTTCTTGTTGTTTGTATTCTGTACATTTGTCGAGGTGGTGGAAGGGGCAGGCTGCCTCCTGATGAAACATTCCTAACTTTCTATTTGTCTTTGAACTCAACTGCATTTTTTGGTGTGGCCCACCTTTTTAAATTGGTTGTTTAATTATTTCCAAAGAGGCGGCAAATCGTGTGCGTAGCAAAGAAGTGCAGCTTGTGTGGGCACATAAATGTACAGGAAAAATGTGAATACATACGTAGAATGAATTCTTTATTGTGTGATTTACAAATGCTATACATATTGCGTTCATAGTTATAAAAAATAAACGTTTAGTTGGGTTAAAAGGAGAAAATCTAAAAGGATTATAAAAACAGCTGATGGTTTTTACATAGTAAAAGAGTGCAATGTTATAAATACATCTAAAAGGAAGGACATAGTGCAAAGTGATACAGTAATCACAGGATTATGAAAACAGCTGATGGCTTTTACACCGTGAATCAGTGCAATGTTATTAGTACAGCTAAAAGATAAGGCGTAATGCAAAGTGTTACAGTAATGATAGTAAAGTTGTAATGCACTGCAGCTGGAGAAGTGTGGCTAGTGTGTTATTTTGCTATTGTCTTTTGTTCTTGTTTGCTCTTTGTTCTTGTGTTTATATATTGGCATGTGTGGAGGTAGAGATGGGCGGCCGCATTGGCCCAGGAGGATTAGGATGCTGTTGTGTCTAAGGCTTCATGGCAGAACGGTGTGTTATGTGTCCAGGTTTGCCAGTCACCTGGTTGGCGAGATGCACCAAGAGCATAATTGTTAAACCTGATACTTAGTGGGTGGCCCTTGGCTCGGCGTATAGGGCCTTCCAGCGCTGGGTGTCGATAAGTGGCGTGGACAGTAGCAAGACAGAGCAATGCAGGTTAGGCACCAAAAGAAGATGACGTTTGGCAAGGTATAGTGGTTTAGCGGGTGAGAAGTCGGAGAGGGAGAAAGTAAAATTCTGTGTGGGTAGGTCATGATTCACAATGAAAAAAACACAGTTAGGAACATCAATTGGTCAGTAAGATTAGAAGGTATCCAATGTGCTTGTTCCACTGTGTTATAGGTGTACTTAAAGATTCACATGTTGTAAAGTTGTTCACTTTGTAAATGAGAAGAATTTGTTCTTTGGAAATTCTGGAAGCAAGCGTTAAAATCTTTTCTTTTCTTTTAATGTTCCTGCCTTCCCTACACCTTCATCTGCTTCCTCTTCAGCCTCAGCTCGACCATATGGGCGTATCAGCCAGGCTGGGCAAAGTACAGACTGACAGACACTCTTCTGGCTCAGGGCACCCAAAAGCTAGACATGTGATAAATGCACAGGATCCTGGCTGCCTGAGCTGAACTTTGCCTGGCTGAAGATTTCACAGCCCTGTGGAAGTGACTTCCGCAGCCCGGCAAAAGGGCCTTGAGGTCCTCCCCCTCGTGATGAGGAGAAGCATCACTGAATGCCTCAGACCTGGGCACTTCAGAGATTTAAGCCATGAAGTGCCCTGGGCTGCTTGTCAGTCAGGGACACCATGCCATAGTGTGGGATGGGGTCAGCAAGTCTCAGATACTCCTCTTATGGCCTATCGCTGCTCATCCATTTACTCTGAACCCCCTCTAGCCATAATTCTCTTCAACCTGTTAATTTGGGCACATTTTATATTAGTTAATTATATTGGGTTCAAACCCACTTTTATCATTTGCATCAAAACCAAATTTATGGAAAGCATTGTAGTAACTAAGAGATGCATCTTGGGGCGATAGATGTGGGCAGCTTTCAATGATGTTTTATACTTTTTGTTTGTGCCAACCAGCTATTTAATAATAACCAAGTTAACATAGGTCAGTAAAATGCATTGGCTCTTAAAAACAGGAATGAATGGGTCAATAAATACCGTGATTTCTATGAAACACAACTTAATACCTTATATGACCAGATTTTGAATGGTAAATTTAAAACCTGAATGTATTTGAATAGTGTCTATGAAGAACCATAGTGGTTCCTCCGGGTGATTGGTTAATCATTCTGGGTTTAATGAATTAGGCCTGTCTGATATATAAAACTTAATGAAGTCCAAAATATATATCATTGGTAATCTGATTGCCTGTCACATTAGATACAAATACAGGAGACTACAAAATATCATTTGATGCAACTTTTATATATGTATGAATCCCCGGATTCCCAGGGGTAATGGGTTAGCCCCTTGATTAGGTCTGAAATCGTACCTTTTGATTTTACTAAAGTTATATGCATAATATACTTAGCTGTAGAGGCTTCCAGCCTGCTCTCTTCATCCATTGGTCTGTCATTGTGTCATTCACATTTTTTCTTCCTCCCAATGCAGCATACAGCCCTCTTCAGATGCTTGCTAACTTTACTGTGAGTAATGGCATTGTGCCCTCTCCTAAGGCACACATTTACAAACAAGGTGGTTCTTTAAAGTGCCTGTGGCTACTATGGCAATTGAGCTTTTTGAGACTAAAACACATTTTTACTTCAATCCGATTAGTGCCTGGGAGTGCCCAGGAGCTTCCTTGACAATTCGGCTTTGCAAATCCACCACAAAACTAAGCCGTATTGACATAGACAAAAGACTTGGGAATTAAACCAGAGCTTTTGCTTTGCCAATGCCTAATTTTACCATGTATTCGAATGCTACCACCTTTGTTATCCCTCTAGACAACATTGTGCTCTAGGGTTTTATGACAGATACACTATTTTGATATCTATTTACTTCCGCCATATTTGATACCTTAATCATGTAGGAAGTGCCTCACATCCATCACACACATGCCTCAGAACAGCAAACTCTGAATTCTCTGCGCTATGAAATGCGCAGGTTCCTACACCAGAAGAAGGGGTGGGGAGAAGCTATACAGGGCAGCTTTACTACCGCACTGTGGTCTCCGCATACTCTGAAGCGGGGACTGACAATGGATGCTTCAGCCAAGGGTTGGGAGGGTGCAGTGTGACCGCGCACTGCAGGCTTGTGAAACGGCTTCTCCAAACATAACTCACTCGAATGATCTACAAACAAGCATCGCAGTCAAATAAATGCATTGCGCAGCTGATTGCTACTTCTAAATTGACAACCACGACTGGAAATGCGCGGTGGAGCCACCCAGGTATCTGTTTTGGGTCACATTTGGATAGTCATTGCGATAGAAAAGATAACAGCCACTGTCTTAAAGTAACAAACTAGATTAATCAATAATTGGACCCAATTTATCGATGAAATTCAAGATGTTGAAATCCACCACAGATTCCTAACTGAATGAAGCATGACGCATTTTAAAAAGTAAGAGGCAACCCAGGGTGCTTACGTAGACCGTCATTCACACCAAACTGTGGTTTCGATGGTCCCCTGCCGAAGTCTTCATCCAGTCACACTCCCGCCATTTCAATGGACATGCTTATTCCAGTTTAATTGCTTATGTGTAACTTTTTATTCATGTATTTACTGATTGATTTTATTTTCCTTTGATTGGTTGTATGGTGTCTTAGAATAGTTTCATTTGTTTCAGTCGCTATTGATTGCAAGTATAAAAGTCTCGACCATGACCTGAAATTTCGAATAAAAATAGTTGTGCAATTTCCACCATACATGGCAAGGTGTCACTGTGCTGATTTGCAACGCCTTCTCTTTCCACAGCTGTGGGTCGGGATGCCAGCCTGGTATGTTGCCGCCTGCAGAGCCAATGTGAAAAGTGGGGCCATCATGTCTGCCTTGTCGGATACTGAGATCCAGAGAGAGATTGGCATCAGCAATGCCCTCCATCGACTGAAGCTGCGGCTGGCCATTCAGGAGATGGTGTCGCTCACCAGCCCCTCCGCACCGCCAACCTCCAGAACGGTGAGCAGCGAGCTGCGCCTTTTACATTTATGTATCGGTAATTCAGGTTTGCATTTATCTTTTTACGTCCAGTGCAGAATTGAGCCCATAAGACCTATTATTATTCTCTTGAATACGCTTCTTTCACCCTTTTCCCTATGGAAATCTTCAGCTCTTTTCATACACTGCACATACTGTTCGCTTGGACTAAATTACGCTATGTTGCACTGTCCTCCGTTGTAGTAATAGATAGTTTAACTTAGTACAAATACTTATATTAGACGGTATTTTGCCTTTCATCTCCATATGTGCAGCCCTGTCACTTGTCACATCACTTGGCACGTTAAGCCGTACTTGTCAGACCCAGGCACGAATGCCCCTGTGTGGACAAACCTACATAGCCTCTGCTGTAGTATAGGTCTATTGAAACTCCAGAATCTCTGAGAGAGAGAGACAGGTGACTTTTGTGACTTTCACTGTCACCTTATCCCAGAGGCTCAGGCTGCTCAATATTCAGTTTGGGAGCCAATGGCTGCTAGCCTATGTTCATCATTCTACTCAATTACCCTGTATGACATTACTTAGCCTTAGAAACTGACCCCATGCACTACTTTCTCACCGATCTGGCAGACCTGTATCCACTTTTGCATTCTTATAAGACATGTTCTACACATTTTTATCCTCAAAAGGAATGACAGTATGAAATGTTCGTTGGATAACGGAATCAAAACTTTATAAGCAATAACTGACATTTGATTTGAAGGAATAATTCAGCGGGGAGGCTTCCATCATGGAGCCTTCCTTTGTGATTGGAATTACCTTCCTGCTTAGATAAGTCAAAATGTGTGAACTGGGAACATTAGAAAAGTTGTGAAACATGCCTTTTCTCAGCTCTTTTCAGTGTAGATGCACACCCCTCCTCTGCTTGTCAGGCACATTGTTAGAAGCTCTATGTCTCTCAGTCCTATAGCTTTACGGGTCACTATCTGGTTGAAATCCGATGCTGGAAAGTAGAACTGAAGATATATGTTAGACTCTCCATGGAATTCCTTTCATGTTCACAGTCTAAACTACAAAGGGTAACCCTTCAGTACATAGGTAACTACAGATTCTATTACTAAATACTAGTCGTAGCTGGCCTAGCCCAGCCTATCGCCAATGTCTGGAGCGTTCTAGAACCTTCCCTTTTGGTATCAATCCAGTAGTAGTAGACTGGTCAGAACATCTGAAAGTGGCAGAGAGTGTGCCAGCCTCATTGGCAGGCCTGAGGTGTGTTCTCCATACAAGGACAGGTGATGGCTGTACTGGTTCACCCTGGTTGAAAAGAACAACCAAAATTCAGTTTCCTCTGGCTTGGAAATGGAAAACAGGGCAATCAAAGTAGGTTGTCATCTTCTCATACCAGTTTCCATACATGCTGTACATTTCTTAATGGCCATTAACACCATTCCCCAGATATATCTATTCTGTTTTACAACTATATATTTCCGGCCAAGACAACATTTGATGTACTGGTGGTGACCATACTCCTGTGCGTTATCCCAAGCAGACAGGATATATAGTTAGGTTTTCAGCCATTCCCTAGTAAATTACTCTAGAGCAAAGTGCCCTGCACAGTCCGTGATCGTCCACCAGAGGTGGATTTAATGTGTTTTGTGACCACCAGTTACCCATTGACTGTAGGTCGGACATGTTGAGATGGTCCATACTAGAGATTAAGATTCTATGGTATTTCCAGAGAAACTTTAAAAACATGATTGCACACCCACAACCTTTTCCTTGTAAAAAATTATTTGTCACTCTCAGACCATTACCCACCGTCCGCTGCATAATTTGCAGATTTTCAAGCTCGAGCTTGTCCAAAGCTGGTCATATCACTGGACAAGGCCACCAACATGCCCGGCACTTGACACCTGTCACATATTTAACTGTTGAGTACTGCTTTTATGAGTGTAAATAAGTGCTGCCTTTGGCCATATATGCCCCGCATTGCAGATGGAGACTTATCAGAAACGCCCGGTCTTTTTCTTTTGTGTGCCATTTTTCACAGCGCAAACTTGACCCGAAGGTATTGGAACACTTTACATAAGCACCAGTTACGGTACACAAGGACGCATTCATGTTTTGGTTGGCACGGGGAGATTAAGTGATTTGCCCAGAATCACAGGATGTTGAGCTGATGCCGAGACTCAAACCTGGTTCTCCAGTTCCAAGGTTGACAGCTTTGACCGTTACACCTCAGGTGTGATAGCACTAGCCCTAATCACAAGTATCCAGTGTTTTCCTTCAACTGGGATTACTGGTCGTGCAAGCTTTGAGCCTGATCATACAGCTCAGAAATATTAGGTGGCAAGGAGTAGGGACTGAAGTAGCATGGCGGACGGAGGCTGCACTTGTGGGGTTGCAGGCACAAGCGCAGCCTAGCCCCTCCGCCATGCCACTCCAGCGTGCGGCAGCATGCAAAGCTCCCCTATACCTGCCATAGCCTTCTATGCTCTGGACACTCTCCCCTCGTACAATTACCTACCCTGAAACGACAGCAGCTCACCCCATTCAATACTTTCTCAAATCAGGTGGTCGAGGAGAGTGGTAAAGAGCCTCTTATTCAGTCGAGAACGGGGATCCATCCGCGGGGTTTGATCTTCTGAAATGGGTATTCGTGGTATTCCTCATCCAAGGTGGGTTACCTCGTAAATCCACAGTGCATGGGCGCAATTACCATCTGGAATCGGTGGTGCTGGACCAGGCATATAGCAGCTCTGCACCGCACACCTTCTGATCAGACCAGTCCATGTACAGCGGAAGTGCTTTTGTCTGGAGCAGGAAATAGAAATCAATGAACACTGATATGTGATTCAAACAGGAAGGAATGGCTCATTCTTCTGCCTGGTAATGGTCTGCTTCATTATTCACACAAACTCCTCTTTAGATCGCAGACTCTATTTTCTAAACAGCAGTTATTGTTCAACCCCACTTTATCAGGATACCTAACGTTACATCTCTATTTGAGGTCCATGCCATGAATCCGAAAGTGCTTCATAATGAGACATTTGCATAATAAATGTGAAATGTACTCTACTGCTATAGAAAGGAGGAATGCCATAAACCTCATATTGTGACTATTAAGTAACCACAAGACCTAAGAAAAATGTTCGAAATGTAACTGTGATGTGCTTTGTAAATGAGGTACACATTTGTTTCAAAGAAGTGTCTACACGTAGGCCTGATTTTTGACACTATATTTTTCCACAATCCATTTTTATCCTGGAGGATAGAAGGACAGTCTTAACAACGTGGCTTGCCTGCGCTTTCATGCAAGGCCGAACTATGAGCTATTGAGGAATAACATTTTGAATGGGACTTGCAGAATGTGCGTATATGTCTTCAGTAGCGACCCAAAGTATATTCAAGCTCTGAAGTCCTATTTGAATCTGTGTATTAGAGTCTCAGATGCATTACTCTGTTACTGGCTCACACATGACACCGCAAGGCATCATTTCCCAAGCTGGATCGGGAAGTCTATTTTTAATGGGTCGGGAAAGTCTGAGCCATGAAGTTGCCTTTAAATTCTGGTTTATCACTTTTGTTGGTACTTCAAAGATAGAGATCAAATATCAGACTATGTCTTCTGACAGATTGCTGCTTATTCTTTTAACTTGGGAATTGGTGTTTACTTTTCTTTTTCTGGCTGCAAAGTCAGAGGAGTTTTAAAGGGAATGATGTGGCAATGTTACTAGAGTACACAGAGTGTGAATGGAAAGACTGTGGGGTGTTTCTTTGCAGCAAACAACAACATAGAAATACCTGTAAATAAACTGCATGCATTCAGCAGTTAGGAAAACAAAAATGAAGCACATTTTTTTATAATCTGAAGTCCACTTGAATCAGATGCACTTGGTGATGCACAAATGATAGAAGTTCACAGAAATCCGATTTCCACACATTATCATGTGTGTGCTATATAGTTGTATCATGAAAACTAATGTCTGTCCAACTTTAGTGGCCATTTCAATGGAAAACGTGTTGTCTGTAAATGACCATGACCTCCCACACAATGCTTTTGTTACATTCGAAAATCGCCCTGCCTCATGCTGATTAAAGGTAGGTGGGTTGTGAATGTTCGTTGTTCTAAATATTGGGTCCTGGTTCTAAACAGTTTGGGAAGCACTGGCCCAAGTTTTTACTTGATGTGCAGAATTAGTCTTACAATAACCAGTCAAGCACTAGTTATATATAGTCAAATGGGTCAGAGCACTGTTCTGCCCTACCAGCAACTCCTCCATTTCTCCAACATTTAAAGCCGGCTGGTGATTGGTCAGCCAGCTTTTTTATGATGTTCCATTAGTATTTGGGCATTTTCCGACAAGTGTAAAACCAGTTGAGTGTAAACATTCGACCTCTTTGCGGCAATAATTGGAGAAGAGGCAATGTATCACAAGAATCTCTATTGCTTCAGTATGATACACTTTAAAAGAGCTATCTAATAATGCCACAGATTTGTTTCAAAATTTGCCTTTAAATAGCTAGTATAAGGCTAGCTTGTCAAATATGGAACCAGCACCTGAGTTCAAACTCCACAAATGTCAACGGGAAGTTAGAAAGGTCCAACTCAGACAAAAAAGCTGATGTCACTGGTAGGATTTCGAGTTGGTTTATTTCCAAGCAGAGAAACTCTAGCCACAGAGGTCAGATAAAGGGAGCCACTCGTAACTTACTTTCACAGTCTCTCGTAAACAACAACATTCTAAAAAGAACTCCAGCTATAGAACATACTAAAGGGAAATGCAGAGGGGGTGGAACAAACAAGGACAATAATAGCACAGTCCTGCAAGAGCATGAAGAGGGCCAGTGCACGTTAGTGATGGACAGCCCCACCCGCAGCAATGGCAGACAATTGGAAGTATGGCTGCCCAATGAAACTATTACCAAGTGTTCATGGGGAATGATAGTTTCAACTTATTTTGCAGTATTGGGAAGTATTGGACAATATTGTTCCAATTCGAAGTAAGTACATTTGATATTCAGCGTAGATAAACAGTAAAAACCAGCTTTGGATGCAGATTTTAACATCCGAAAGGAGCACACGTTGAGCTTTATCCCATATGATTCTGTAAAAAAACATGATGTGTCCTATAACCTTTCATTTTTTTTTCTGCATTAAGTATCTTTTCTCCATAGGGTAGCTTCCCTAATGATCACTTCTTTCATTGAAGATGAGTAATATGCTATCCTGCTAGTAAGCTCCGTATAGCGTGCTGTACAATCTCAGCCCTTGCATACATCCCTTTGAGGCCCTCTCTGGCGTCATACAGGCTGTGTCAATCCAGGCTTCGTGAGATGGGATCAGAAGCCGCCTTTGTGTCGCAGCCTGGCAGCTCGCGCACCTGTAGTTCCAGATGGTATCCAAATTCAAAGGATGCCTCTCTTCTTAGGAAAGCCACCGAGGTGGCTGTGACTTTGATAGGGATGTGTTCCTCACAGGTGGCTTCCACTGTCGCATCTGCTTCCTGCAGAGCTGCTGCCAATCACAATGATGTTCACTGACCTCTTCTCGAATACACCATTGGGGACTTCTTCGCTCTTCCTCCTCATGGGTGATCCGGTCTACACTCGACTGCACCAAGGACCAGCTCTGCTCTTTATATTATTGAAACCCCCTCAGAATAAGTGGATGCCTGCTCGCTTTGACAGTGGCATGCACGGCGCTACTATAGCGACGTTCTTTGAAGTGATTTACGGGCAGCACGCTGAGACTATGTGTTTATTGGTGCTACTTGACAAGGCTGGATTTGTGAACCTTCAGAGAGAGAGGTGAGACAGGAATCGATCCATCACACGAAGGACAGTATAGGCGTTATTAGAGGTGCTGCTTCACTCTGGAAAGGATGTTGAGACTCCCCTGTGAAACATTCAAACAATCAGAAAAGCTCTATATTCACTCTTCAGAAGACCCTCACAAAATGTCAGACCATGTGCAATTGTACACCCTGTTCCTGCAGGACCAAAAAATTACATTCTTCTGCTTCCACTACAAGTCCTGCTTACTTCGCCAAAATCCACATGTTCATTATCTACCATGCCTGTTAAAAATGGGGATCTCTTGTTGGCAGTGGTATGCATCCTGTCTAAGAAGGGACCCTTCCTTCTAGCCTGGGTAAGGAAGTTACACACCCAAGTAACCCCTGCTCACATCCTTGGTAGCTTGGTACGAGCAGTCGGCCCTATCTCAGAGGCAATGTGTAAAGTATTTGTACAAAACACTCACAGTAACACAGTGAAAACACTACAAATGGACACCACACCAGTTTAGAAAAATAAACAATCTTTATCTAAACCAAACAAGACCAACATGTCTAAAGTCCAACATACATAAACAAAGATATCACTTTTTAAAAGGTTAAGCAAGTTCGTCCATAGAACTCAATGGATGTGGTGATTTTAGCACAAAGTCTGTTTGATGCGTCAAAATCCCAGACTTAAAACAGTCAAAGAGGAGGGAAGCATCAGAAAACACAGCTATGCGTCGGTTCTCAAGTATCAGGGGAGTGGAAGCATCAGTTCGGCTGCACGCAGGAGAAGTGTTGCGTTGATTCCTTATTGCGAGGAGAAACGATGTGTCGATTTCCGAAGACTGTTCCTTTATGCGGGGCGATTCGGTGGAAACTTGGCACACAGGTGCAATGTGTGGCAATCTGGGCACGCTGGAGATGATGCGACAGCAGTGAATTTTCTAGGCGTGGACCGGAGTTTGCATCGATTTCGTCAGCCACAGGGCCTGCGTCAGTCAGAGGGCTGCGTTGGTTCTTCCAGGCGCTAACAGGCACTGCTTCGGTTTTTCGGCCATGGGCAGCAATGTGTTGGCTTTTCAACCACATGGCAAGCTTGCGGTAGGAAAAACGCCTTAAGGGGTGATGCATGAATTTAGTAGTAAGTAAGTAGTAAGTAGCAAAACCATCTCCAGGGGCACAGAACTGGAGTTGGCAACACTTAGCAGGTCCGAACTAACACCAGAGAAGATCAGGGGAGCTGCAGATGAAGTCTTCGATGTCTATGAGACTTCCAACAGGAGGCAAGCACACACAAGCCCTTGAAGAACTTTGGAAAGCAGGATTCCAGTTCTTTCACTGCCCACAGACAGAAGCAGCAACTGCAGGCCAACGCAGCAAAGCAACAGAGCAAAGGGGCAGTACTCCTCCTGACAGCTTCGACAGCTCTTATTCTTGGTAGAATCTCCTCTTCATCCAGAAGTGTTCTAAAAATGTTGGGTTACAGGTCCAATACATATTCCCCTTTTTGCCTTTGAAGTAGGCATACTTCAAAAGAAAGTCTTTGTTGCTCTCAAGATCATGCCTTGCCCTGCCATGGCTCTGGACACACAACATGGGGGTGGAGACAGCATTGTGAGAGGAAAGGCACACCCCTATTCAAGTGTCATCGACAGCTCCTCCCACCACTTTAGCTCAGGAAGGCCCATCAGCCTGGTGATGGGCCATCAGGATATTCAGGGCACGCCTTGGCTCCCTTTGTGTGACTGTCTAGAGTGAACGCACAAACAGCCCCTGTCTGTCTAAACCACACGTTGATTCCACAAACAGCCCCTGTCAGTCTAAACCACACTTTGATTCCACAGGCAGGCAGAGACACAGGATGGTAAAGCAAGAAAAGGTCCCCTTTCTAAAAGTGCAATTTTTTATTTTTTTATTTTGTCAACTGGAAGTTGTTACAGAAACACAAAGCAATGTACACGATATAAGAAACAAATATACACATTAAATTTACATAGTTCCGAATTTATGCGGTTAAACACAAAAATATTAATTCCGTCAAAAACAAAGACCCCCAAATTGTCGTAAACTTTACCATTGAGCAAAGAGCTCTAACTTTGGCCAATGCCTGTTCCATATCATATATTTGTCTCACTAACACCCACCAATCCATAACAGCTGGCGGTTTTGGTGATATCCATTCCCTGGCTATAGTTAATCTTGCCGAAACCAGTAATATGGCAAATAAGCTATTTTTAAGATGTTCAGTACTATATCCCATCATAATCTCCAAAAGTGACAATGGTGCCGCTATCCCCAACTTCTGAGAGAGAACCCTCCCAACATCTAGCCAAAAAGTATCCAGTACTGGGCACGTTACAATTATGTGTATTATGTCAGCCGCATATAGTTTGCATCTGGGGCACCTTGTACGATCACTAGTCATGGTGTTATCAGCTGACCACTTAGCTACACTTTCCAGGGTATAATATAAAAGACACAACGTATAGTGTTGTTGCAATCACAAGTTCGTAGAATGAACGGCTATTATTCTGAAGGCTTGCGATATAGTATTGAGCGCTACCAGCTCCCCTAACACCCTGCTCTATTGATCCGCTAATCTCCCCACCCTACTAATCTATTTCTTCGATTCTACTGCAAATAAAAAGTCCCATATCTGAGTCAATTATATTCACCAATTTTATGTCTCTTAAGAAATAATCCCGGATCTGATAATATTTAAACATATAATCAGGCAATTTATGTTATTAATCTGCAGTCTCTCAAATGAAATAAAGTCACTGTAAACGTACAGATCCCCCAAACTTTTTACCTCATAGTTCTCCCATTTGCTGCCCATTGTGTCCTGAAATATCCCTGGCAGACCTGGATTATGCCATAATGGATATTTACAATGATAAAAAGAGATACTGTTCCTAAGCACAATTGCACGCCATATATATATACATTGTCCCGTATAGTCTTGAATTTAACCCTTTTACAATTGGGGTCTTCGATCCTATACAGAAACATATTGATCTTGGTAGACAATGTAAACTCATGACAAAAGAGGGTACTCGCAGAGTTAATAAAACTTCTGATTTAGAGCAATTACATGCTAATGCTATTCTTATAAAGGACGTAGGCGAAACTGAGATTTACCAGCAGCTCTTATCAGTCAGGGCTAAACTTAGTAGTAAGCTAAAGGAGAAAGTGGCGAACCAGTACTTTAAATTTACAACCCAACAGTATGAGTACGGGGAGAGGGTCGGGCGTGTCCTAGCATACCAGCTGGCTGATCAGCGGGCTAACACACATATTAAGAGCATTAAGGGAAGTGACGGCCTAACTTACAATAAGACGACGGATACACTGGAACAATTTAGACAAATTTACACTGACCTCTGTAGCGATAATCTAGCTTTCGACCAGCATACAGCTACAGACTACATTCGGGATAGCGAAATGAACTCATTAGAACCATACATAATGGCAATAATGGATAGGGATGTGGGCATAGAGGAGATAGGGGCTGCTATTAGGGCCCTACCCTTAGGGAAAGCAGTTGGCGAGGATGCTATTCCCCTCGTGTTTTATCGGACGTTTGGAGAGATCCTCGATCCGGTCTTTTTGAAGTTGGTCAACGATATATTGGAAGGTGGGGCAGCACCCTCCTCTTGGAAATCGACTAATATAGTCGTTTTTCTCAAAAAAGGAAAACCATCAGAGGAAAGAGGCTCTTACTGTCCGATCTCTCTCATTAATCACGTTGCAAAGATCTTCTCCAAAATTCTTTCCTTAAGGTTAGCACCGTTTATACATTTAATTGTAACGGATCAACAACACGGCTTCATTCCTGGGCGGGATACCACGACACATATTAACACCGCAATCGCCGTGTTTGATGTCACCTGTCAGATGGGGGGTAAAATATCAATGATGTTGCTTGACGCCGAGAAGGCCTTTGACCGGGTTACTTGGGTGTCTCTTTGGTCAATAATGGCAGAAGTAGGGCTTGGTCAGAGGTTCGTCACTGCAGTTCAGAAATCATATATAAACTCCACGGTGGCAATAAGTCTTAATGGTTTAACTTCATCTTCTTTTAGCATTCAGAGGGGCACGAGGCAGGGGTGTCCCCTATCTCCACTCCTGTTTGCGATTTACATTGAGCCTTTTATCCGTCACTTATTGCACAATTCGAGTATTATTCCGGTGTCTTTCAATAACGTACTTCTTAAAGTCACCGCGTATGTGGACGACATCGCGGTCAATACTATTAATCCTATTGTGGCAATGGGGGAGACGATTGCGGAGGCTCTGCGATTCGGGGCTTTCTCGGGGTACAAGCTTAATTCTAATAAAACTCAAACAATAACTAATTTTGAAATCATTCTGACACATTATCTCTAGGCGTCACTCGAACAGCTACATACCTGGGGATTAACCTTAGTAGTCAGACGAATAAAATAGTAAAACTAAATTATGAACCCTTACTTAAGAAGGTTGCTGCTGACCTGCGCAAATGGCACCAATTGCCTCTCACAATTTGGGGAAGATGTAATATTGTTAAGATGAACATTTTGCCCAAATTTTTATATTTTTTCAGGGCTATCCCATTGAGGGTCCCCTTCTCTTTCTTTAAAAGACTCAACAGTATTATTGGCAGCTTTATTTGGGGTTACAAAAGGGCTAGACGTGCCATTAAGTTTTTGAAACTGCCTTACGAAAGAGGAGGTTTTGGACTCCCAGACTTTAATCTATACTTCTGGGCAGCTTTTGCCAGTCGATTGCAGAGTCTGCTTAAAGGGTCGGGTATGTCTCAAATTTGGTTATCATACCAGCTGGCGTGTGGGCTAGAGTACAGGTTCATAGTGTGTAAGATGTCTGACCCGAACTACTTCAAGCGGGTCCGTTTTAAGATATTGGGACAAGCAGTCCGGATCTGGCACGATATTGTATGTGCATAAAACATTCCGGAATTTCATGAATTTACGTAGCTAGGAGGCAATCCGCGACTAGGAGCCCTTTTTGACGACTCAGTTTGGAGAAGCTGGCAGCGTAGCGGAATCACGCAATTAGGGCAACTATATGACTCGGATGGCTTCAGATATTTTTCTTCTCTTAGAGGCGAGTTCGGAGTTCCGTATAATTCATTTTTTTAATTCTTGCAAGTACGGGACTTCTTAATCAATGGAAAAGGCTTAGTTGCTCTTAGTGGAATTAGCAAGGCTGCCCGTTCATTACTACAGGTAACTGGCAGGGGCTGTATAGGGAAAATTTACAAGAATCATTTGATGGAGTCAAGGGATGATGACGGCCAGGCTGTAGTAAAACTAAACCGATTTTTTGGGATAGCTGTGAGCGAAGATCTATATAGCTCTCTGACTATTATTAACACAGCAGTCACCTCTATAAACTTAAAACTCCAACAACATCGAATGTTTCTTCTTTATTACACACCTGAAGTTATTACAAAATGGGCAACGACCAATTCTTCACCTAAGACACACTGTCCTAAATGTTTACTTTATGCAGCCGATATTAGACACATGTTTATTACATGCCCGAAATTGAACACATACTGGGTTCAGGTAACTGAGGAACTGTGCAAACTGGCAGGTAGGAATATCGTTATTTCTGAGAAAGAGATACTCATGGGTTTAATAGACGACTATGGCCTAATATCTAACGCTCTTTTTTCTATTATTATGGCCTGTTGTCGTCTTGGTATTGCAAGGGTTTGGATTGAGACGAAATGCCCAACACTTACGGAGATGCGGCTGATATTGAGAGGGGCCTATGAGATGGAATTGGCGCTCGCCAAAGCCAGGGGCACCTCCTCTTGTGCTAAATTTGAACGCACTTGGTCTAGCCTTCACTGGGACTAATCAAAAATTGGTGTACTGTTAACACCCTAATCTGCAAGTCGCCGTATTTATATTATTTACTATCATTTCTGCTATTACTATTCATTTTTTTATTTTTTTTTACTATTTATGTAAAAATGTTATTGTTATTATTGTATCCACAATGTATTTGTGATTGGTGTCTGCTTATTTGCCCTCATGTTTCCCTGTCTGTTGATACCATTGTTTTTTCCTCCATTGGCAAAAAAAAAAAAAAATTTTTAAAAAGAGTTAATAAAACTCCGAAAGTGAATAAAGCAAGCAGACCCAAAATTCTGGAAATTCCAACCCCCCTTGACTAAAGGGTAATTTTACCCGATCGATCGCTCGTCGCGCTTTCATGTATCCCCATATAAAACTACTTAGAAATCCATCTAATTGCTTAAAAAATGAATTCAGAACCCGTAGTGGAATAGAACGAAAAAAGTAAAGAAACTTGGGTAAAACCTTCATTTTTATGATATTGATTCTACCAATAATGCCTATAGGCAATTTATGCCATTTTTTTAAAGACTTAGCCGTTTCCTTAAGTAGGTCTTCATAGTTTAAAGAAAAAATTCTGCCTGTTTGTGCAGCTATCTTGACACCCAAATATGTAACCACCGAGCAGACTCCCTGTAAAGAAGCCGTGGGTTTGTAATTAAGAACTTGAGTCTTGTTTACATTTAGCTTATAGCCTGAGACTAGACCAAACTTACTAGCGGCATCTGTTATCGCTTGCATTGCTTCTACTGGCTCTGTTGAAAAAACAGCTATGTCGTCTGCATATGCGATAGCTTTAAGAGTTAAATCCAGCCTCAAAAGCACGTATTTGCTGATTATTTTGTAAAGCTTGGATAAACGGCTCTATATAGAGAGCAAATAGTAAGGGTGAAAGAGGGCACCACTGACGAGTGCCACAAAGTATTGGGAAAGTTAATGATTGCAGCCCTAAGTACGCTAGTTTTGCACACGGCTTATCGTATAAGGCTTGTATCTGCCTTTTAAATTGGCCCTTAATCCCAAAAGCTGACAATGTAGCCCATAAAAAGCTCCACCCCACTCGGTCAAACGCCTTCTCTGTGTCTAATAAAATCATACCGAGTGAGGTGGTTCTAATATCTGCCACATCAAAAGTGGTTACTGCCATGCTGACGTGGGCTGTTGTAGCCCTCCCTTGAATAAACCCATGCTGGTGACAGGAAACCAAATTAGGCATTATAGGGGATAAACGATTAGCGAGAATTTTCTCATATATTTTTACATCAGCGTTTAAAAGTGAAATTGGCCGATATGAGCCACATTACTCCACGGGTTTATGTTTTTTTCAGAAAAAAGATTATTTGCATCTTATTCCATGAATCAGGAATTGTGCCGTTACTACCAATAAACTCTATTACCTGATTGAGTGGTGCCAGCAAGACATCTTTAAAAAGTCTTATAAAATTCCAGGGGAATCGCATCTTCCCCTGCAGCCTTGCCCGATGGTAGTGCACTAATTGCCCTATCCAATTCTTCACCTGATATATTTTCATCAAGTAAATCAGATGCCTCGTTCCCCATATTTTTCAGGGAGCTATTCTGAATTTAACTAAAAATATCCTCTTGTTTAGGGTAAGACAATGGGGTATACAGAGTTTGATAGTACAAAACAAACTGTTCTAATATCTGTTGTGGTTGCTCATACAAAATACAATTCGACCCCTTAATGGCCTTTATATGAGCCTTAGCCATGTCGTCTGCAACCTTGTAAGCAAGGATCTTACCAATTTTTCCCCAAATTCATATTGCAACCTACGATGTTTATTATAACTTGCCATGACTTTTTCCCTAAATTTACTCTTCAACTTTGATCTGAGGTCAATTAAAATAGATCCCAATTGTTCCAATTTTCCCAAATCACTAGCCCCACTCAAAGCTGCCTCTGCGTGCTGGTCTTCTGCCACCCGTATTGCCAAAATGGTCTCCTTAGCTTCTTTTTGCTTTGATCCTAATTTTGCTGCAAGATCTACTGTTGTGTGTGACCTCTAATTTTTTTAAACGCCATCCACCACCATCCCCTCCCACACCCCCAACCTCCACAGGAGGTTGACCTACCCCCCTACATCTAGAAGGAGGAATCATCCTCTTTCAAAGCTACCGCTGGATTGGCAATTACCTGAGATCCAGTCCCCGCAATAGTTCCCGAGGCTCACACCCCATTATTAACTTAAAGTAAAAATCCAAACACAAAAGAAAAAAATACCACTTTGCAAAAGTTTTACCCCTGGCTTCTCCTTAGCAACAATAGATCCACCCTTAGCGCCTGCCCCCCCCCTCCGTCTTTTGCCATTCGTAAAGCGCTTCCTTCGCTTCCCTTTCAGACATAAAGAACTGTAAATGCCCTCCTCGAACTACTTTCAAGCATGCAGGTTCCTGTAAGTGCACTTGTGCCCCACTATTTTTCAGTGGATCGATAAGTTGTCTAAGCTGCCAACGCCTGTCCATTGTTTTACAAAAATCTGATCGGAAAACAATTGCAAATGAATCAACAGTAACAGACGATGTAGGACGCGCCTTCAAAAAGACAGCTTGCCGAAGCAAAAAAAGTTCCCAAAGTAAATAAGAAAAGGACGTGGGAAGCGTGCATCTTGCCTTCGTTGCACAAATGGGAGTCTATGGGCTCTTTGTATCTGACAATCCCAATCCCAATCCCGAAGGTCCGGAAAAGCCCTCTGCAGTATCTGTACTACGTACGCTCTAGAGTCAGACTCCTTAAGCCCTTCTGGAATCCCAAACATTTTCAAATTCTGTCTCCTTTGGCGATTTTCTAGATCCTCTATCTTAAATTGCATTTTCTCCAGCATATTATCATGTTGTTGAACCCTGCTAGTTGTTTTAAGTGTTGTTTCTTCACCTTCAGCAACTCTAGTCTGTAAATCTGTTACTTCATTTGTAAGAGTCACGACTTTCGAGGTTACAGCCTTCAATGTTTGCTGTATACCTTGGTTGTCTGCCCTAACTTGGGCAAAGAGTTCCCGTGTTTCCTCTCTTTGCTCTTTAAGAGATTACAAAATTAATGCAAGCATTGATGTTTCACTTGCTTGGGGATCCTCATCACATACCTCTCCCTCCTCCTCCCCGGCCGGTGTGCTCTCACCTTGCTGAAAGCAAACTTCCTCTGGTGTTTCCGCTGGAGTCCCTTCAACTAAGAGTCTGAGAGCCCCACACACATCATCCACTAAGCCTGCATCCGATATCCTAGATATCAGGGTTTTTACCCCCCCTTTTGCTTGCACCCAACGTCGTATAGGGCTCACAGTTTCTGAATTTTTAGATTCCACCCTTTTCTGGCTACTGGATTGCTGGTCTGACCCAGCTAACGACTCTCTCTTCGTACCCCTAGGTGTTTTAGCCTTAGACTTAGCTCTTGGGTGTTTCTTCTTACCATCTAGAGGATTTGAAATTTGCTTCCTCTTCATCACCGTTACCGTTACGTTCTGTGGGGGATTTTGGGGATTTTGTAGCTTACCAGCATTGTGCTTTTTTTTATGTTTGTGATTCATCACCAACCCCCCTGCTGAAGGAATAATGATATTGTTGTCTTGATTGACTAATAGAGACTCGTTCAGGAGGTCAGTGACCGAAGTAGTGGTGACAATACTATTCTCCTCCTGAATAGGTAAAATACTGCTCTCTAAGTCGTGTATACTGCTCATTGCTAAGTTCAATCCCTCACTCGCATCTTTTCCTAAATCCAATGCCTCGGATGTTGGTGTCATTAATGTGGGCCCAGACTCTTGATTGTTCATTTGGCACAGTCCTAATACATCTCTCTCCGGAGATACTACACAATGATTCTCTTTATTTGCTTTATTTACTCTGTTAACCTCTTCAAGATCAGCATTAATAGCAAGTTCAGCAGCCGGCTCAGTTACTGGTTCAGCCCCTGGAGAAATATCCACATTTTCTTCCCTACTGCAATTTTGCTTTCCAGAGTAGTATCTCAGGTGTCTATAGAATTACTACCTGCCCTATCCACAAACACCTGATCTTGCTTCTCATTACAGATGTCGTCGGGACAGTTTATTTCCGCACTCTTTAGCCATTTGTTAGCACCATGAGCTCCGCTCTCGTTATTTGTTTCACTAAGACCTGGGGATTCTGCGATACTTTGTTGCTTACCTATAGCGTGTTCAACCATCTCTGCTAAACTATTGCTAGCGTTTGCTTCCATTGCCCCTTCAGTCATGAACAACTCCGCTGACTGCTTCGTTTGTAAAAAGCGCAAGATCGGTTTCCAAAACTTTCCAGTGCCTTTTGGTTGACCGGGAATATCCATCTTCTGGCCCCCTGCGCCTAAATCACACTCAAAGTCCAGCAGCACTTACCAATGTCTGATTCGCTGCTTGAGCACTCCTTGCCATGTTCTTTGGGGGTGCCATAACCGCCAGTCGCCAAGAAACCTCCCGTAGTTTAAAGCCGAGTATGGACCGATAACAAAGTCTTGGCAAGGTCCGCTGAGCCGCCAAACACACAGCTATCCGCGTGGACGGCAAGTGCTGAAGCCCAGTTTGCGTTATTACCAGCATTCGATAGAAGTGTGTAGTCACTGTGTAAACTCTTGCATTGTATAGACGCTTGCTCCTTGCTCCGGTGAGTCTTTTTCTTCTTTCCTTGAATTAGCAGTCAGCCGTTCTCAAAGCATACAAATGCCGAGCAGTTAGGATCCCTGACGTCCAGCGTTTTTTTTTCTTTTTTTTTTCTGTTTGTTTCCAAAGCACCTTAAACGCGTAACGCTTTAGTTTTCCCAGTCGATGTTCAATTATTCGAATATCTCGTTATTGGGTATTTCCTTGCATGTCAGCACAAAACTTAGGTTAAAAAGAAAAGCCTCGGGAGCTCCTCGCGTGCTGGTGCTTAGAGACGGCGTCAGCCCGCCATCTTTCTCCCCCTAAAAGTGGCATTTTCAAACACACAATTCAAAAACCAACTTCACTAAAAGATATATTTTTAAATTCTGAGTTCAGGAAACCCAAACTCCAAATCTCTATCTCTTCCTGATTGAAAGTTACACCTTTAAGATTTTAAGAGGCAGCTCCAATGATAACCTGTGGGAGACGTAGGCCTTTCAATAGTGAAAACGAAATTGGCAATATTTCACAATCAAGACACATAAAACGCACCAGTACATGTCTTACCTTTCACATATACTGCACCCTGCCAATGGGCCTACCTTGGGTCTACCGTAGGGGTGCCTTTCATGTAGTAAAAGGGAAGGATTGGGCCTAGCAAGGGGTTGCCCTTGACAGGTCGACATGAGAGTTTAAAACTGCACTGACAGACAGTGCAGTGGCAGGCCTGAAACATGGGTACAAGGCTACTCATGTGGTGGCATAATCAGTGCTGCAGGCCCACTAGTAGCATTTGATTTACAGGCCTTGAGCACACAGTGCACTTTACTAGAGACCTACCAGTAAGTCAAATATGCCAATCGGGGATAACCAATCATAATCACATTTTACACACGGAGCACTTGCACTTTAGCACTGATCAGCAGTGATAAAGTGCCCAGAGTACGAAAACCAGCAAAAACGAAGTCCAGCATACAGTCAAAAAATACAGGAGGTAGAGGCAAAAAAACAGGTCAAACTACGCCAAGGATACCAGGTCCACAATGCCTTTATCACAAAGTCGCAATGTATGGGGTTAGAAAAATCTGACTATTAGTAAAATTCATACTCCAGAGTCCTGACTCTTAATGCAAAAAGGTCAACCTACAGATCCACACAGTAGTCAAGTGAAAAGAAAGAAGAGCATAGTGTCAAAAGTGATCACATATTAGACAACTAATAGAGCAGTATAAACAAATGTGTGAGTCTATCTGAAAGAGAACAAGCAACAATTATTTTCAAGACTGAGCAGCATATGTCCGTATTAATCATACTATCTCCGTCCGCAATCAACGAGCCTAGATGCAATCTGTTTGGTTTATTGTCAACGAGGATTCGACCCTAGCAATAATTGTACATAGTAAACTATTCTCCTTTGGTTGCCATTGCCAATTAACTTTTTAATTTCACTTTTTTTTAATGTAAAGTAAGATATTATTGCCAAACTAAACCATAACATCACTATAATCTTTGTTTCTTCGGTGTATTTCTACAATTTTCTTTTACATGAAATAAGATTTTATCACCATATATAATTATTCTGACCCTGCCATACACGGTCAAATGCCAGTGGTCAGGCTCTATGCCCAATGCACTGTGGGTGGCCAACCCTGTGCTGCCCAATCCTATTTGGGCATCCAAACTCCGCAGCGCAAGTCCTTTTAAAAAAACGTATTTTTTTCTCCATCCCACTGGACTCTCATGAGAGTCGAAATGAGGCAAACAAATCTATCTGTTATCTTGTGTGAGTCTCTTGGGAACACACAGGGCACTGCAGGCTCCAAAGAGACACCTGCTGGATCTCCCACCATAAAACAATAGCATTTATTTTCAAATGTGACCTCACTTTGGTCCCTTATGGACCTTCCCCGCAAGGACTAGGGGTCAGTGTATCCCTATCCCACTCTTCCCCCTTACATCATAATTTATTTTCATTTTCCGGACATGTAGCCTGAGTCCGTTAATGGTAGCTGCAGCATTTCTGTTTGCGTTGCAGCCTATCAATCAGAGTGAGTGCTCGTGCAGGTCTCGCAGGAGTCTCTTGCTTTAGCAAGCACACGATGGCCAATGGGGAAAAAAGGCCCTTGTAGCTGATCAGATCAATCCATTATTTGAAGTTGCATTCTTGAGGGAATCTCGCAAGCTCTCACGTACCCAACAGTCAGATAGCTATAGAATTTGAACCTTAATTTCTCAAAAACTACTGACCAGACTTACAACAAATCCCAAAAGCGTGCTTTTTGCACAAATATCTTGCTTTTTGCCATTTTTGGAGTAATTCCGTTTAGCCATTTTGGCCATAGGACTCTCTAAAATTTCCTATATAAATTGCATTAGGAAAGTGCATTTTGAACCCCCTAAAACAGCCCTTTTCTTGGCCCCTGTTTGATGAATTGCTGTGAAACCTTCCAGGAAGGAGACGTTTTGAATGAACCTTTTTTTTGGAAAGTTTCATGTAGATTTGTGCTTTACGGGTATAGATCTAGCTTTCTGCCAAATTTTACATAATTGTGGTCAGCTGTGTTAACTGTAGCTGTGCCTCAAATTCATGTGGAAATTGCATGGGGAAAACACCTTAGGGACCCTCAATTTTTCTCATTTCCCCTCCTTTGACTGATCACCCAAATCTTTCCTGGAAGGAGCTGAGGTGGATAAGACTTATTTTTAAAAGGTTGTGTGAAGATTCATCAAACAGCGGCAAAGTTACTAGCAAACTAAAAATCAATTTCCTATTTAAGTGTGTGTGTGTGTGTGTGTCTGTGTGTGTGGTTAACAATAATAATTCTATACATAGCTTGTGTTTCTGGCATACAATACATCAACCCACTTCTCTCAATCACCGGGAACAGGGGTGAAGGGCTTATATGTGGGACTGCATTTTATGTCCACAAAATTGGTGACATTTGGAAATATTGTATTATGTGAAAGCTGCCAAATTTCGCAATTCGTGCAACTGCAAACTAATTCAAGCAGAAAATGCCTCGCATAAGACCTTTTCCCCTTGAACTAGCCTACTTATTTGTATTTTCTGTGACTTTTGAATGTGAGGTATGCACGCAAATGTAATTTCCGTGAGGACCCTCTTTAAATTATCATTAAGTTTCACAAAATAATTTTTGCTCTGAAGTTCTTGATGTGAAAATCATTGCTCCTCCGTATCCACGTGTGACCTACTGAGGAATATTGACATTCAATATTGGTTATATCAATACCTTCAAAGTGAATTCATTAGAACCTGATTCAAGTGACTGTATGCTAATGAAGATAATAACTCAAGCTTCCAAAATATTTTCAAAATGAATGTATTTGACAATGTTATAAAAGTTCGTCACTTTTCAATTTGAGCAAGTAAAACACATTCCATTGACAATACTAAGAAGGTGCTGTAGGATTTTCTGACCAAATTTTTCCCTAGGCCTCGTTTTGTGTGCGTTTTTCTCTTTTAAAAAATCTGGACTTTTGACCTTCCCTAGAGTTTAAGTAAATTCATACATGCACAGCCGACTATTCCCATTTGTAATCCCTTTCATCCTCTACCCACTAGTTTATCGTAGAATATATGAAAACAAGAATTCTGAGAGTTTACTAAGCTTCTTCTAATTTCTAAGAAAGAAAGGCAAGACCTTCAATTTCTATGAGAATGATGTGGAGGAATCCACATGTCCACTCAACTCCATGGTGCAATCAGCTACTTAAATTAAATTCCATATGTTTTTCAGCAGTCCTCCTTGACATTGACAAGTGTGTTAGCTTATCCAAGATAGCTTCTTACATCCACTTATTAAGTATAAGAATATGCTTCAGGAAAAGACACAATAATACACATACCCATTTTTCGTGGCTTTTGTTGATTTGAAATGTTTCAGTTTTGCAACATCACTGCAAGAATAGAATAACATCCAGAATAACATCCAAAATGTAGAATCTAAATAAATTTATAACCCAGTTTTTGTATTCATGAATGCCCAACCACACCCAACTTGGTGACACTAAACCGCATGATGAGAGAGGGACGTCAGTGAAGTGGTGTATGAGACTCACACAGCAATGGTGCTTTGGAGGTGCTGTGGCAAAGTTGAGGCTGTGTTGTAAGTCGAGGTTGTTGCGCTGCACACTCTGCGGGCGGTGACCACGGATTTGGTGCAGGCAACAGTGGTGCATCTGCAAAGTCGGAGCTGCATTGTAAGTTGAGGTTGATGGGTCGTGGACTCAGCGAGTGGGTGCTACGGCTTCAGCTCAGGCACGCTTTGAAGTCGATGTATTGGTTTGTTGGGTTGCAGAACAAACACTCATTTTCTAGAGCCCGGGACTGGATTTGGCACCACTTGGCAGAGCAGGGCTCACAACTAAGGAGCCCAGGTGATGGTAGCAAGATGCAGGTAATATCTTTGATATCCCTGAGACTTTCAACAGGAAGCAATCCCAACAAGCCCTTAAAGAACCTTTAGAAATGCAGTATGCACAGAGCAAAGTCCAGTCCTCTCAGTCACAGGCAAGAAGCAGCAGGCATCAGGCCAACACCGTAAAGCAAGCAGCAAATTGGCAGTCCCTCGTGGCAGCACAACAGCTCTTCTTCCTGGCAGAATGTCCTCAGTCCAGAAGTGTCTTGAGTATATGGTGTCAGAGGGCCAGTACTTGCCAATTTTAGCCTTTGAAGAAGGGCGACTTAAAAGAAAGGTTTTTGTAGTGCACAAGAACTTCCCCTTCCTGGCCCTGGCTTCAGACACGCAGAGTTTTTGTGTGGACAGGCCCTATTGAGGTGCAAGTGTCAGCTCCTCCCACCACTCTAGTTCAGAAAGGATCATCAGCTTGGTGATGGGCCATCAGGATATGCAGGGCACACCTTGGCTCCCTTTGCAAGCCGCTGTCTACAGTGAATTCACAAAGTCCAACTGTCATCCGACCCAGATGTGTATTCTAGGTACAGACAGAGGCACAGAATGGTTAAAGTAAGAAAATGCCAACTGTTTAAAAGTCACATTTTTGGACCTGCAATTTAAAATCCTACTTAACAAAAAGATGCAGAGACACCAAACTCCAGTTTTCAATCTGCTCCCAATTGGAAGTTACAATGGTAAAGTGTTACAAGGCAACTCCTATGCTAACCTATGGGAGAGATTGGCCTTGGTGTAGAGAAAAAAATAATTTAGCGTTTTTGGTTACCAGGACATGTAAAACTCAAAAAATACATGACCTAACTTTTAACTACACTACACCCTGCCCATGGGGCTACTTAGGGCCTACCTTAGTGGTGCCTTACGTGTAATCAAAGGGAAGGTTTGGGCCTGGCAAGTAGGTGAACTTGCCTGGTTGAAATGACAGGTTAAAGCTGCACACACTGGCTCTGCAGTGCCAGGCCTGTGACAGGTTTGCAGGGCTACTCATGGGAGTGGCACAATCAGTGCTGCAGGCCCACTAGTTAAACAAGAATTGGGTTTAGGCTTATATAAGTAAGGCCAAGCCTATACACACAAATAACACCGAGAATACCAATACTGATTAATAGCTTTCTATCCGCATCTTTTTGCGGAGGAACATATTGAATGAAAACAACATGAGCCTAAAGACCACTTTTTCCGTCAATTTAATCAAACAAATTATTCTATTTTTTGTTATATTGCACCATACCTTTTTAGTGACTTAACCGAGTAAATTTCAAACATATAACACAAAGATATAGCTGTGAACACATAAAAGACTTTTACAAACAAATTCTTTACGCACTTCATTCATTACAAATCTGTCATATCTTACATTCACTCCCATACCACACTGCACAGTCCAAACCAGACATACTCTCACATAACCATCATATACCAATTCAATAAAAAATTACTTTTTTACAATAGCCATAGAACAATTTTCAACAAAGTAATACAAAATACGATGTTTTCAAACAGTTTTTTATGATTCATATGGCCGAAGGACTAGGGTCGACGCGTTTCAAGCCCCTTCTACTATTGGGGCTCTCATCAGGACCTAGAAGCTAAAAAACAAAAAGAGGCTTAGTACTACGAGATTCCCACAGTCTCTAGATGCAACTGAACATCTTTTAACTTAATGTACCTCTGTTTGAAGAAGGATAGAACATCCATAAAGCCTTTGTATCTTAGATCTGTAAAATACAACCAAAGAAACAAAAACCAGCTAGACTATAATCGTCATTCAAAATATACTCTCACTTTCACTCAAATGTGTATTATATCGCATGCTTACGTTCAATGTATTGTCTTGTAGTTTGGTTATGGTTTTAATCTGAAATACGGGAAAAAGAATCGTCACCATTTTTGTAAATGTCCTCTGAAGTTCATTGCTTATTGAGAACTGCAAACTATGACTTACTTTTAATACTTTTCTTGTAAGCGCATTGATGTATGTGTTTTCTCATCCGTTCGAATAGCGGACGGAAGGCTGTGTTCCAACTGAAACCGCAAATATCAATGGACAGGAATCAGAACCTGCTTCTAATCGGTGCATCTGTGTATACTGTTAACACTTTTCGCGGAGAAAAAAAGGGAGATAGCATACCTTAATTTTCTCACTCGGAGGTCTCGCTCTTCTTTATTTAGAGCGTGGAGGTTAGCGTGTCAGGTTGATTTGGCTCTCTGGAAGAAGATGAAAAACAGACTCAATTTTGTTGGAAAACTCGTCTCTTCGACACTGGTTCACCAATGAATAGTTTACACTGCTCAATTTCCGCGTACCTGAGTTACTTTCGCTACTCATTACACACAGAGAAATTCGACATCTGCATTTGGGCGTTAGATCTCGTGGGATTAAGACCATGCGTAGCGTCACTCTGTGTTCATGGGAGTTGTCGTTTTTCTTTTAAGAAACGATAATGGATGTTGAGCATGTTCAATCCGATTCGTTGTCCTGTCACCAGTTAAGTAACGAAATGATGCAGTAGCATGGAAATACTGTAGTAAAAAACTTGCACTTCTCTTATAAGCATTTATGGAAGATGTAATTGAATTGGTGCCTAACATATCTTCTTCTCGTAAAAGTCTTTCTTTTCCAACCACATCGAAGTGAAGTACTCTCGTTCTTCCAACCATCAAGCACATTTTTGTGGGAGAGAAGGACTTATCCGCATAATTTTTGATAGAGTGGTAACTCAAAAATTATCTTAAGTTGTATAGCTCCGAAAGGTGGATTACAAATCAAAAATATCCCGGTAATCTTCACAGAAGATCCACAATACAAAAAGGGATACAGCCTAATAGAAACAAAGTGCAGCAGAGACTTAATGGTTCTAACAGTTGAAACAGCCCAACGGATTTCGAAACAACAACTAGAAGAAATTGACACATTAGAATCTGAAATAAAAACAAATCAGATTATTGCAGACTCAAAAGCACTACTGGACAAAGTTGACAAAGAAATCTTAGAATTAAAAGACTATACGGTCAACCAAAAAGGGAACAAATTTGATAAAGACAAAAGGAATTTTTCCTTAGAAAAAGTGTACCCGTATTTACAGCCGGACTTCTATCTTCGAGTTGATTCACGTAGGTACCTCCCTGAATATCAAGGCAGATCTTCTAAAGATTTCATTACCTTTTCTGAAACTTCATCCTCCTCAAGTGGTAGCGAAGGAGAGACAAACGAAGGATATAGGAACAATAACAGAAGAGGCAATCTACAACAACAACAACAAAAAACTCCTTTTTTAGGCAGAGGACAGCAGAAACCACGAGGAAGAGTCAGATTCAATACCCAACCATGGGAGATGTCCACTCGCCGGCAAAATTACAAAAACTAGAGCCATCATTAGTGTACAATTTATCAAAGAAAATTTTGACCCAAGAAGAACAAAGTATATTGGAAAAAGGGTTATCATTCGTTCCTGCCAAAAATACGAACTTTGTGAGATTGAAAATGGAAGCAATAGAATTCTGTAGAAAAATTAGGTTAAAAACCTTTTTTTCCCAAAATCCATACACAGAAATAATGGAAAATTCAGGTCTAAAGAAAAAGTCTTCATTTTGCCCTCCGAACAATAAAATTCCGAAGGAAGTGACAATTTTTGAAAAAACAATTCTGTCAGCAATTGCTGAAATGGAAAAGAAAAAAAGATGGGTGAAATTCAACACTACAAAAACCCAAATGCAAGCATTAACTAATCTTCAGAAAGTCACCTCTATTATAATCAAACAGGCCGACAAAGGTGGCTCGATTGTGGTTTGGGATACCACAGATTACACTTGTGAAGTGATGAGACAACTAGAGGACAGCAATTGTTACAGAAAGATCAGAAAGGATCCAACGGTGGAGTTGCAAAATAAACTGTTTCCTGTACTTGAAAAAGGCTTCCAACAAGGATTCTTGAACAAAAAAGAATTTGAGTTCTTACAGAATAAAAATCCACGAACCCCCCTGTTTTATGTTCTTCCAAAGATTCATAAAAACAAATCAACACCACCTGGAAGACCTATTGTTTCCGGTTGCGAGTCACTGTTAGAACCCATTTCAAAATTCGTAGATCATTTTTTAAAACCATTCATTCAGGAAGTACCATCATTCCTACGTGACACGACAGACTTTATAAAGAAATTGGATTCACTAAGTTTCGAAGCAGACACACATCATCTAGTCACACTAGACGTAGTTTCTCTTTATACTCAAATACCCCAGGATGAAGGCCTGGCAGTTATCAATCAGTATTTGGAAAGTAGACCAAGACCAATAAGAGTTCCCACAGAATTTATTATGGAACTAGCGAGTTTCGCCCTCAAGAAAAACTATTTCAATTTCAATGGTGACTTCTACTATCAAATCAGAGGAGTTGCAATGGGTTGTCCATTCGCTCCAGAATTGGCAGTACTTTTTACGGCTAAATATGAAGAAAGGTTCGTCTACAATGACAATCCATTTTCCAAGCACATTGGGAAATGGATCCGTTATATCGATGACATTTTCATGACTTGGACAAGTACTGAGGAAATTCTCAAACTGTTCTACCATTGGTTAAATAACCGAACAGAAGAGATTAAATTCAGCATGAATCATTCAAAGATAAGGATTCCCTTCTTAGACGTAGAGGTATATCCAGCAGAAAATGGACTAGTCACCACTCTTTTCAAAAAACCAACCGACCGGAATAAAGCATTACACTTTTCAAGCAGTCACCCTAGGAATCTAAAAGAAAATTTGCCCTATGTCCAATTTCTCAGGATCAGACAGAACTGTTTTTATAAAGATGAATATGTGTTACATGCAAGCAAATTGTTGGACAATCTAAAGAAAAGAGGATATCCCAGAAAATTATTACAAAAATCCATGAAGAGAGCATGGTGGACTCCACGGGAAACACTACTTGAGCAAAAAGATAAGCCTCCTTTGAAAAGGATAGTTTGTGTCTGGACATTTTGTCCGAATTCCAACAATCTGAAGAAGATAATCAATCAAAACTGCCACTTGATTAAATATCTAGACCACTCAAAGGAAAATCCACTTTTTGCCTTCAAAAAAGATCGCAGTATTGCACATCAAGTGGTACGAGCAGCAATGCCAATAGTAAAACATAACTCATTAAGAGAGTATGTAGGCCTTCCACCAATCACTGGCCACCACAAATGCGGCACCTGTGCCTGTTGCGACTCTACTGAAGAAGGAGCTCTGTTCACACATAATTCAATCCATTGGAAACCCGAATCCTTCACAAATTGCAAAAGTAAAAATGTAATTTATGGAATCCGCTGTCCCTGTAATCAATTGTATATAGGAAAGACAAGTCAGGAAATCAGAGTCCGAGTCACACAACATAAATCTCGGATTAACAAAAACGTGCAAAATGCACCACTAGTCAACCATTGGAGAATACACAATCATCAGTTAAAAGATTTGAAATGGACCGTGATTTCAAAAGTTGAACAAGATCTAAGAGGAGGCGACCTCGAAATAAAACTGTCAAGAAGAGAAGCTATGTTAATAGTAAAATTTAACACAGCCGTTAATGGTCTCAATGAACTATCGGAGCTATACAACTTAAGATAATTTTTGAGTTACCACTCTATCAAAAATTATGCGGATAAGTCCTTCTCTCCCACAAAAATGTGCTTGATGGTTGGAAGAACGAGAGTACTTCACTTCGATGTGGTTGGAAAAGAAAGACTTTTACGAGAAGAAGATACGTTAGGCACCAATTCAATTACATCTTCCATAAATGCTTAAAAGAGAAGTGCAAGTTTTTTACTACAGTATTTCCATGCTACTGCATCATTTCGTTACTTAACTGGTGACAGGACAACGAATCGGATTGAACATGCTCAACATCCATTATCGTTTCTTAAAAGAAAAACGACAACTCCCATGAACACAGAGTGACGCTACGCACGGTCTTAATCCCACGAGATCTAACGCCCAAATGCAGATGTCGAATTTCTCTGTGTGTAATGAGTAGCGAAAGTAACTCAGGTACGCGGAAATTGAGCAGTGTAAACTATTCATTGGTGAACCAGTGTCGAAGAGACGAGTTTTCCAACAAAATTGAGTCTGTTTTTCATCTTCTTCCAGAGAGCCAAATCAACCTGACACGCTAACCTCCACGCTCTAAATAAAGAAGAGCGAGACCTCCGAGTGAGAAAATTAAGGTATGCTATCTCCCTTTTTTTCTCCGCGAAAAGTGTTAACAGTATACACAGATGCACCGATTAGAAGCAGGTTCTGATTCCTGTCCATTGATATTTGCGGTTTCAGTTGGAACACAGCCTTCCGTCCGCTATTCGAACGGATGAGAAAACACATACATCAATGCGCTTACAAGAAAAGTATTAAAAGTAAGTCATAGTTTGCAGTTCTCAATAAGCAATGAACTTCAGAGGACATTTACAAAAATGGTGACGATTCTTTTTCCCGTATTTCAGATTAAAACCATAACCCAACTACAAGACAATACATTGAACGTAAGCATGCGATATAATACACATTTGAGTGAAAGTGAGAGTATATTTTGAATGACGATTATAGTCTAGCTGGTTTTTGTTTCTTTGGTTGTATTTTACAGGTCTAAGATACAAAGGCTTTATGGATGTTCTATCCTTCTTCAAACAGAGGTACATTAAGTTAAAAGATGTTCAGTTGCATCTAGAGACTGTGGGAATCTCGTAGTACTAAGCCTCTTTTTGTTTTTTAGCTTCTAGGTCCTGATGAGAGCCCCAATAGTAGAAGGGGCTTGAAACGCGTCGACCCTAGTCCTTCGGCCATATGAATCATAAAAAACTGTTTGAAAACTTCGTATTTTGTATTACTTTGTTGAAAATTGTTCTATGGCTATTGTAAAAAAGTAATTTTTTATTGAATTGGTATATGATGGTTATGTGAGAGTTGAGAGTATGTCTGGTTTGGACTGTGCAGTGTGGTATGGGAGTGAATGTAAGATATGACAGATTTGTAATGAATGAAGTGCGTAAAGAATTTGTTTGTAAAAGTCTTTTATGTGTTCACAGCTATATCTTTGTGTTATATGTTTGAAATTTACTCGGTTAAGTCACTAAAAAGGTATGGTGCAATATAACAAAAAATAGAAGAATTTGTTTGATTAAATTGACGGAAAAAGTGGTCTTTAGGCTCATGTTTTCATTCAATACGTTCCTCCGCAAAAAGATGCGGATAGAAAGCTATTGATCAGTATTGGTATTCTCGGTGTTATTTGCAGGCCCACTAGTAGCATCTGATTATCAGGCCCTGGGCCCATGTAGTGCACTGTAATAGGGACTTATTAGTAGATCAAATGTGCCAATCTTGGAGAAACCAAATGCCATTACATTTTAGCCACACAGCGCAAATGCACTTTAGAACTGGTCAGCAGTGAAAAAGCGTATTAAAGCCACAAAAAGGTGGTCTGAAAAATAGACTAAGGAAGGCAAAACGTTTGGGGATAACCCTGCAAAAAGAGCCTAGTCCAACAATGGCCTTGGAACTCTGTGCACTTTAACACTGCTAAACAGTGCTAAAGTCATTGTGCTCGTTCCTCTAAACATGGTAACCTTGGCTTATACTCAATTGGCATATTTAATTTACTTATGTCTCTAGTAAAGTGGTACTACATGTACCCAGGGCCTCTAAATCAAAAGCTATTAGTGAGCCTGCAGCACTGATTGTGCCACCCACTTAAGTAGCCATTTAAACATGTCTTAGGCTTACCATTGCAGAGTCTGCATGTACAGTTTTAAACTGCCATTTCGACATGGCAAAATAAACCTTTTGCCAGGCCCAAACCTTCCTATTTCATACATATGTCATCCTTAGGGTAGGCCAAGGACAGCCTGGAGTGCAGGGTGCAATGTAAAGTGTAATTTCCAAATGGGAATAGATAATCAGTTCATGTTTGGTGTCTTTGGAATTGGGAGGATATTAAAAATACCACTTTTAGAAAGTGGCCATTTTGCTACCCTTAGCCATTATGTGCCTATAGCCTTGCATTGGTCACATAACTGGACGTAACTGACAGACTTTGCTAATTCCTGCCAGTCACACAATAGAGGGTTTAGGTGTGCCTGAGTGGGCCATTTTCTGGCAGGAATGGGAAGCAGAGCTGAGCAGAGCCTTCTTACACCTGAATAGACTTTGCTCCACCTTCACACAAAGTGCCTAACAACCCTGCATTGTCACATCACCCAGGCTGGAGCTAGGGCTGCAGAGGCAGGTCATTCCATACACTTCAAAGCTACTTTCTGGAAGCTTCTCCCACCTTCCAGAACCTGGCACCAGTGTATAAAAGAAGCCGATCACACACCAACTCGTCAGTATACTTCTAGACTTCTGAATATTCTGCCAGGAAGAAGGACTGCTGGGCTGCTACAAGGACAGTCACTCTGAAGGAACTGCTGCCCTGCTGTGCTGACGTGCTGCCTTCTTGCCGGGGTAGGAAGAACTGGACCTGCAACCCATCTTCAACCCAGGACTCAAGAGTGACTCAAAGGACGAGTCTGCTGGCCTCCTGATCTGAGCCTCGGGGACAAATTAGGCTCCTCATCTTCATTGAGTTCCTGGACCCCAAGTGGTGCTAGTCAGGTCCTGGACCCTTGGTGTGGCACAACAGGCTCTTATTTAAAGCTTTTGGGTTTGTCGCGAATGAGAATGGGCCAGTTCACACAAGCACTGCGTCTCCCTCATCGAAAATCAGCACGAGCCGCCTCTAGCCCATCTCTTCGCACAGCATTATCAACACCAACGCTAAGCTTCAGCCCGCCAATCCACAGAGCCTGACTTTCTCATTGCACCATGCCAATTACCAACCACAACGCTTTCCTTGCTCCACGTGACCCTCTCCAACATGAGCAGGTCTCTTGTCACAAAATCTGAGAAGGCAAACCTTCAGTGAGACTAATCTGGGACTCTATCCGACCTGCTCTCCTTCGCTACCGGCCTGAACTTTTGACTGTGACCCGGTCCCATGCGACCAGATAGCTGTGGCTGGTGCATTCTGCATTTAGGCGCTACTTTACAGTTTATTCTTTAAAAATTCTATAACTCTGGTTCTACTGATTGGGGTTTTGTCATTTTGGTCTTGTTTTATTTTTTAAATATTGCTCTATTTTTCTAACCTGATGTGGGATATCTTTTTGTGTTGTGTTTTCACTACTTTGCTGTTTAATGTGAAAATACTTTGCACGTTGCCTCAAAGCTACGCCTGACAGCTTTGTGCCAAGTTGCCACAGGGTTGAGCACAGGTTAATTTGGGGTTTGCATGTGGCTTACCCTGAGTAGGATTGTGATTGCTGCTTGACCAGGGCTCATACCCCAGTCAACCAGGAACACAATTTTTGACAGAAGTGTACTGCCAGCCAATTGCCAGGTCATGGAAATACAAGATCGAGTTCAGCTTTTTGAAGACCTTATTTGACACAGACCATGTGGACCCCGCTGCTGATACTTCTGTAACATGGAGATGAGTGTGGTCTGTTTCCCTATAGTTGGAACAAACATGAAGGCCTTGCTGAGACTCTGCTGACCTGCCTTGTTAATCTTGCCCTCAGGAAAGCCCTGAGACAACTATAGTATCCCAGGGATGAGGACATTTCATCATGCACTTGATCTATTCCTCACAAGAGATATGAGGAGACCTAGTGCAGAAGCCAACTCCTATGAGTGAAGGTCAGCTGAAAGACAATTCTGCCTGGCAAGTACACTCCCTTCCTACATCAACATCAATGGTATTCTGAACCTCTGACCATTTTTTGATGAAGGCCAGTGCACGGCCAGCGTGTGTGCTAGCCTGATGAGAAGGGCTTGATGGGTATAACCCTTTGTTCCAGTGGGTTTACCTCACTCTGTGCTTGTTGATTGATCAGACTACAGTCTTCAACCCTTCTATTTTAAGGTTGAAAACGCCTCTATGTGGATCTGCTGACCCGGGACCCAAGGGATTGACAGTGTGCGGGATATCCACATTTGTAAGGACTAATGGTCACAGCCCTAAACTGAGAATTAGGTTTATATTTCCAGAAACATGTCTTCACTGTCAGAACTCTGAGATACTTCAGATATCTTTGCATAGTGGCTGTGTTAATGTTTTATTGATTGCCAATGTACTTTATTTGTTTAAGACAGCATCAATGTTCATGATCTGTCGGATTGTAAGTGGTAAGGTTTACAACCCTATGACACAGTAACAAGTTTATGAGGGGGGATTGTAGAAGGCTCATTCTCTTTGATTAACAGAAAATTCCGAGACACACTTTAATACTACCACTAATGTGCTTTCCCCTTTATATTATTTTCTTTCCCACTAAATTGCTTTCAATCTGCTTTTCCAATTATTTACTTAATCAATTTCTGTCATCTTTCCCAGTTTTCACCTCGGCATTACTTGGATGTTGCACTTTTCTGTGGTTCCCTTTCATTGGTTACATTCTTGCATCTTCCACCAGCTGAGTACCATCTTCTTTTCACTTTCCTCTTACTATGGATTTTCACTCATAAACTCAAGTCTCAGCACTAATGTTCTCCCTGTTTTCTTACTATAGCATTTCTTCTTTTTTGCCACACCCTGAGAGTAGTTTCTCTGATCTGTGTCATTTGCTCAGCTGTCACACAAACCTCTGCCACCTTGGATAACATCTCCACTTGAGTTCATTCACAACTCTTCAGTCAGCAGAAAGTTGCTGGATAAATCAAACATTCTGTCTCATTATTTCTTCTCCCTTTTGTTGTGTTATGTGCATTTGCAAAGCACTAACCACCACTGTTAGGGGTTTGGTATGAATTTTGAACCTGGGCACGCTTTCATACTCACGTTTTCACCTGGTCTGTAAAGGGCATCAGTCAAACTGTAGGAACCAATCTTTGTTGGATGGTGTCTTTTATTTTGTTGGTGTAATGTTATGAGTGGTTAGTAGAGAGTTTGTTCCTTGATAAGTTTCAAAATGTGTTGTGTGAGTTATTGTGAGATTGAAGTGAAGCAGATCTAGGGCCATTGTTTTATTGGTTTATGACCATGGGTAGGTGTGGCAAATAATGTCTGTTTTTCTATCAACAGGGGTTTGGAGGATCAATCCGGCATTGGTCTCAAAGAGGAAAGCTCTTTTTTTATATATTCCTCGCAATCCTAGCCATTTTCATAATGCACAGTGTTAGTTAGGCATGCAAGTTGTGCTGATAGTAGTATTAGTATATTTTTGTGTTTTTTGTTTCTGTAGTTCATGACAGTGCTATTGATTTTGCAGCAGTTTGCCAATTATATGTGTTTGTTCCGGGTGGGGGCATTTGTAGGTGAGATTACTAATGGTCATGTATTGCTGGGTGTAGAGTGATGTAAAATACCTGATTAGGTCTAAACTAAGAGTTATCAGAGATTTGTTGGTTGTGGTAATGGTTGTTTCTAATGTATTGAATGTGGAGTTGTGTGTCAACTTTGAGTACTGGGAGTAGTCATAAAACAAATGAACTGCGTTTATACATTAGCATAATGGCCAATGTGTCTTCTGAGTGTAAGTAGTCAGTTTTTGTCTTTAGAGACTATAAAGTTAACAGCATAAGGATAGGCAATACAATCTTCACAGTAACAGATGCATAAACCCTACTAATGTCAAATGGTTGAGATCAAGCCGTTAATATATAGTGCACAGGTGAATATCAAGGGATTGGCTGCTCTCCTTATGTCCCTGGTCTTTTTAAGGTTAGAAAGCCTGAAATGATAAACCAACCTACAGGATAGGAGTAGCTAAGACCCTCGCCCTCCATCACAGCATTCTGTTGCTCCTGCGGTTAAGGTGGCGGATTGCTTTGCCTTGGTCCAAATCCTTAATTACTGATTGGGGTGACAAATTCCAATCCAAACCTGTTCCTTTAATGGGATATATTAGCAACCAGCCGAGCAGTTGATTCCCAAGGAGACCTGCTAGGCCGCAATGCGACCCAAAAGCTTAAAAAGACAACAAAAACCATAAAGGAACTTGACCCACTCTGTCGAGAAACAAGACAGCACCAGGATTTTGGCATACTCATCACACGGCAGCCTGCACATCCAATCTCCCTAAGACCGAAACTGTTCGTGGCCTAGCAAGTGGGGCCTGCACCCATTGCCAGGAAGGCACCCAACCCCATTCATCCTAACCACTGCAGAGCTTCGAGCTAGTACGACCTCTCCAGGAAACCCACCATTTCTAGTCTGCCCAAGGTGAGCATCTCACTGAAATCTCACACCGTACAACATCAGCATGAGCATAGCCTTACTATTCTGATCACAGTAGCTAACTTCCTTGAAAGATGACCACTTTGCTACACATCACCCCAGCAATCAGCACCATCAGTGTCATCCTACCAAAAAAAACTGTCAGTCCATGCAACTAAAACCCACCAATCCCACCATGTTCTCTATAGACCTGCAAAATTGCCAAAGCACAATAAGAGATTGGACTTCCCCTGCACCAACTCCCAAGTGTATCCACGATGAATTGATTAATATTATTATAATGATTCTGAGCTGTAACACTCTAGCTCAAGACATCTTTCTTTCACAAGATCTCTATCTCCTCACCCACACTCCTTGTTCTCCATCATCTTCGTCCTATCCAGGTGGCAGGTGTTGTTCTTATTTTTGTCCGGCTGGTTTTGCTTTCTTTTTTGTATCTGCAAATTAAAACACTCTTAGACTCACAGTTTTTATGCTGCTACTTATCTGGTCTTCGTCACCATCTTTGAATTCCATACTTACTTATCTCTCTCCCATTTCTGAACCTGCAGCTCCCTGGTCTTTCAAAAGCTAACTCCAGTGAATTCTTTCTTGCTACTTCTATCGATTGCTTATGCCTTCTTGTTTCTCTGTCTCACATCTGTCACTTATTCATGCATAACTAAACCTAACGTTCTATACCCTTATACACCATTGTTGTTTCCTCTTTATTTCTTTTGTAGCTTATCTGCAAATCTTTGTGTATACTTAATTCCCTGCACATTGATGATTTTCTCTTTTCTCCACAAGCCATAATGATTATCTAAATCGGCTCCGATTTCTGCCTGACTCGCCTCTTCATGTCAATGTGTTTTTATCAGCCTATTTTCCTCAACCCATCGCCTGTGTGTGGTACAGTAGATTTTGTAACTCTGGTCTATGCCATATTCTCTTGTTATTTTTTACAGTGTTCTATCTCGAGACTTCATTTACCGTTGTATTCAATTATACCATATTCTGTGCCAGACTGCCTTCTACTCCGGTTCCTCTTCGTTATTAGGTCCAACAGAGTTCTGTTTTCGGTCTACTGCACTCTCAGTTTATATTACTCCGCCGCAGTCAGATCAAACTGTATTTGTTTTTGTCTTTTTTATTCTGATCTCAAATTTTTCTTCCATGTTTTCACTTCACTCCCTAGTTACCCTGTGGCATCTTTAGCAGCCTCTTTGCCCTTAAATATTGGACTGCATTACACTGATTTCACTTTAAGTCAAATGATGGGGAAATTATTTCTACCCTTCACCAACACTCTTTCCCTGTTGCTACCTCTTTTCTGTTCCCTCACACTTTGTCCCCCCTCCTTTGGTCTTGTGTATGCAACTTTGAAGCCAAGTTTTATTTCGATTAACGTACATACGCACATCTTACATTTTTTTTTGCGCCTATAAATATGTACACCAGTATGGACACATTCAGCCTCAAGTAATATTTCACACTGGGAAATTTCAAATTGCACTTTCCCATCTTAATTACTGTGCCTGAGTCTTCTTTACCTCCTATTTTTATTTCATTCACAGTTTGGGTGCGCTCTACTGATCCTGTCGTCTTACTCCTATACTCATTCATATTTCGATCTATATTCATTCCATGTTTACATTGTCTCCCCTACTCCCCTGCACTCTTCTTGCATCTATTCCTTTAATGCACTTAAAAATTGAAATACTGCATTTGCCAGGTGACAAGACTGTCATCGGTTAGGGGGTAACTGACGGGGACATAATAAAGATCAGTTACTGGGTAAAGCTGAGAACACTGGAACATAATGAAACAGAAACTGTAGCATCACCTTCTACCACAGGCATGTTAGATATCACACGAATGGGAGCTATAAATGTAAAGGCTAAAGCTAAAACATACTAGTGTGCTGTAGGCAACAGATTGAAAATGTAGACTAATGTACCATTCTTAATTCTATACTGATGGGAGCCACGGTGTGTATGCATTGAAGCAATTAACATTTTTATTATTTTTATAGCTGTCCTAGAACGAAGGATTGTAATGTGTAAAGGAATGCAGTTGTAAGCATTCGGTACACCATAGCAGAAGGATGGCTTTAATGCCTTTGACTTTTTTAATACTGGACTTCAGTGAGAAGGGAGCCAGCATTCTTTTTTTTTTTTTTTGGCCATATATAATGGAAATGTAGAATGACATCATAACCCCATACAATTGTGACCACCACAACACGGAATACAAATAAATAACTTATAAAAATGGCACCACTAAATATAAAACACAAAGAAACCTAACAAGATGGACTACGGAGACTAATGCACATAACACGCCTTCATTACGCATAGATATAAAGAATGGATTACAGTCAAGCGGCAAAAAGTGGATGCATCTTGGAATTGACTTACATAAGCAGTGCAAAATAAAGCAACATACAGAATAACAATGCAAGACACAACAATATAACAGTTATGCCTGTGTCGGTGTAACAAAACATCTTCAAAATAACAGTCAATGACGAAACATGATTATGGCCGTTTGACGCTTTAACCAGTAAAAGCTCAGACCTTTATTTAAAGTGTGTAAAACCATAAAATGAAATAGAAAGCATCGCTCGTGGTGACATCAGCAGCACCATGGATTATGTGTGCTTTTAACGAAGCGTATGAAACTGACCTCTTCCACGTGAGACGGATCTCTCGAGTGAGGGATTAAAAGATCTCATGAACTGGAGTGAAGGGACTTACTGCGTTTACTGCAGCGTCCCTGCCCATTGGTGTGACATCAGTAGGTTAGTATACACAGTCAGCCTACAAAGAACATCTACTGTTAAACACCAAGGAGAGGATGTGGTGAATGTTCCCAGCTCATGTTTGATGAAATTCAGAGCCATATGTATCAAGGGTTGCGTCAATTCTGCACCACGCATTGGGGTGCAAAAGTAACGCAACCCTTGAGATGGCATGATCAAGCCATGCAGGCTCACCTTGCCTGGCGCTGAGTGGCTTGATAAATCCAGAGTAACATATTGCAATGCAAATCACTGCTGTGCGTTACTCTGCCCGAGGGAGGCTTTCCATGGGTGGTGCGTGGTTGTTCCAGCGCAAATCCAATGGATTCTGACACATTCCCATATTTAACTATAAGTGGTAGACCTGGGAATGCGCCAAAATTGCTATGCCTCCCTCGATGAGGCATAACGAGGAGACATATATTTATTTCTCCTCAGTTTTTAGGTCTCGTCTCGAAGGCTGCGCTTGCGCAGTCTCGATCCGAGATTTAATGACTTGGAGAAGAGGGGCTTGAACCCGCCCCTCTTCTCCCCTGTTCTCCATTGGCTGGCCTCTTGAATGCTGGCCAGCCATTGGAGAAGAGGTCCGTCATTCCGGTTAGGCCCCGTCCTTTTCGGATCGAGGGGCGTGTTTTTTGCAGAAAGTCTAATTATCTCCTCCAGCCAATGGCAAGAGGAGATAAAAGCAAAACACGCCCCCGAATCCGAAAACGCCACTGCGTTTCTCAGAGGCATTTCTGCTCTGCCTCAGAGAAAGGCAGTGGTGTGCTTGCCTTTTGCTCTGCCTTGTTTTTGCCTTGATCTGTTTGACTTCTAAGAACTTTCTTTTCACGCCCAAAGGTAAAGCTGCTCCGATGCCGCTCTCGCTCTCAACTGGGTGGATAAATGCAAGGGGGCCGCAGGTGTCCAAGCAGGGGCCTAGACAGAGCTCTATGAACGCGGCAGGCCCGTCCTTGAATGCCCCCAGTGGAGACCAGCCTTCACGGGACTCCCGCGCCCTCCCCCGCTGCATGACAATGGCTTCCTGCGCAGCCCTTAACAAGCCAAATGTCTGCGCACAGGATGTGACTACGGCGCTATTCTCTTTTTTCAGATTTAAATAGCGCGAACCGGGTCCAAGGACATTCGAGCATTATCTCTCGTCGTAAATTGTCCGCGCTTTTAAAGAAGAAAAGTAAAAAGTTTTTTTTTTTTTTTGTATTGAGGGAGAGAGAAAGGTGCAAGACGTGCAGGACGACGAAGGGAGGGCGGGATGAAGCCTTTTAAGATGTCTGTGGAGTGGCATGGGCCTATCACTTAAAGCCTGTTTAAGTGTAATGCAAACGTTAGCGCTGAGCCCAATGTATCCGGAGAAACTCAGCCCTAAGTTAGCACCTCCACCTCCCAGTCCCGATGGGTCACCAAAGACCAAAGTGCACCCTATTAAAAGACCTCACAACTGGGGGTTAACTTAGCACGGCTTGTAAAAGCGGTCGGGCGGCACTGGACTGAGCCGTCTGGCAGTAATTAAGAAAACACATCTAAATATGAAATTTATAACAAGGCAAGTGGAGGACTTGAAACCATGGGCACGTGTTTTTGATGTAAGGAAAATCAACACATGTAAAGCGCTCTGATACCTTCGGGTGTAAAACTCTAAAACAAATAAGCAACGCCAATCATAGTACCAAGCTAGCACGACCGAACCACGCCTTGCCTCGCCTGTGCACAATTATGTAGAAGACCAAAAATAGAAGATAAAAAAAAGCAAGCTTATTAATGTATATGTATATTTATTGCAGATGGTATAAAGGAGCCCGAAACGTTATCTCAATGTTCGTGGTTCCTGTGTGATTCGAAATCTAAAAGACAACATTCGTGTACTCAAATTCCAGGATGCACAACCTATCAACTAATTCTTAGCAATAAATGTAGTCATAAATATAATTTTTTTTAAGGCTGAGCGGTTGACAGAGCACTTTTGAATATTTTCCAGGCACGGTGTACATAAATTGCATAATGTATGCATAGTTGTTCCACTGATATCTGTGGGATGCTCGGTGCCCACATACAGTGTTCCGCTGCTGCCCCCCTGGAGCTTAGCCTGGCTGTGTAACCACACTTGGTAACCCGATACAAGACAATTCCTTAAAACTGTTGGGAAACTTTAGCAAAACATTTCCCAGTTAACAAGCATTTACAATGCAACGGTCTCGGCATTGTTAAAGTTAGAGCTATTGGCATTGCTCATGACAATGCCGTTTCTTTAAATGTTTTAAAAACAAAAACATAAACAAAAATAATGTCATGAGCAATGCCAATAGCTCTAATTTTACCAATGCCGAGACCATTGCATTGCAAATGCGTGTTTTTAACTCTTTCTGTGTATGCTGCATTCTACTGCACATATACAAAGAGGAAAACGCCTCAGGGGATTATTATTTTTGTGCAGGAATGTGTCATTTCCTGTATAAAACCATCCTGCTAACAATGCAGGCCCCCTTGCAGCCAGGGGATTATTATTTTTGTGCAGGAATGTGTCATTTCCTGTATAAAACCATCCTGCTAACAATGCAGGGCCCCTTGCAGCATGGTTCAGGGGTGTGTGTGTTGGCGCTAGGTAGCACATTATGCGGCAGTGCTGTGAAAAGGCAGGAATGCTGCGTACAATATTAAGTGCAGTGCATTCTTGCCCTTTCCCTGTGACCCAGGGCAACACAGCAGGGTGACTTGTCATGCTGCGTGGTAATGCTAAGTACTCCCCTCAATATGTAACCTGTGTGAAGGAGACTATAAATGAGTCGCAACCAGGGACACTGTAATTGCGCACTCACACAGCCTCTGACTTCTGCGTAGCCATGGATTTGCTGCACTTGCAGTTAATCTGACGTCTGATCTATACTTTGCAAAGTTTAACAAAAAATTCCCCTCAAGCTCCAACAGGTCTGAAATTACTGACAATGCAGTGAAATGCAGTCCTTTGCGAACGTTCACTCATCAGTCACCTACTGATGGATTGACGGAGTGGAGAACTTCATCCATGGTTTTTACTACCCAAATGGAAAAACTAGGCAGGGTCCTTTACCCCCTCTACATATGTCAGTGTAATTCAGTGAGATTCTTTTTTTGTCGTGAATGAGTGATGGCACCTTCCGTATGATGGCAACACAAAAAAACACCTAAAATGGCTCTCCGAAACTCCGGTGGTAGACTACAGCTAGGACATGGACAATGAACGAGGCATATCTTTTATTATGAAATCATATGTTTTGGCTTGGTTTCTTCTAACTGAAATATTACATATGTTTTCCATGAACCATTTTACTTTGGAAGATGGAAATGAACACAAGTGCAGGCGTAGTTTCTTTCTAATTTCGTCCCTCACGGGAACTGTACTTTTGCTTTTATTAGAATGCGACACACTTGGTGTGCATGACAAATTAGTGCGAGTCCAGTGGCTTCTGCAGTCTTCACCGGCCAGCAGAGCAGCACGCTAATTTAACTGAGAGGTTACCTAGACTCAGATGGCACACCCCACCCACAGTTGGACTACAAGCCCAATGTGAAAAAGGTACTATGGATGAGTGATTTTTTTGGAATGGAGGGTATCAAGGAGGAGCTGGGAGTGGAGCATAGAGGCATCCAAGAGCAGACCATACTAAGGAAAACATCAGCGCAGTTTCGTACCTGGTCAGCCGTGCAATCGTGAGCTGAGGTCTCCTGCCCTGAGAGCCCGGGAACACTGTCTGCAGCCTGGCTGTTATCCCTGCAATGATCTACGCCGAGTATAGTAACAGTCTGATCTATTGGCTCCTCTTTGTCCCAGGGCAGAAAGTACTGTTCAGTTCCTGCTTGCTCCTGCTTGCTCCTGGATCGTTTACTATATTTCTAAAATTATGGCAACCTCTCTAAGATCTGGTCGGATACGCGGCCAAGACTGTCCAGGAGGATCAATATCAGGCTCTTTGGATGACTTTATTTCCAGAGCTACTCGTGTTCTCGAACATGAGATTATTATTACAGAGAAGAGACTGTCCGTAGAGATAGCAGCTAAGAGATCCTCCCTGGGGAACATAAGGTTGGCACAGTCCCCTGTTCATGTGGCTACTGACACGGTCCAAAATGTGGCACCCAGTATCGAGGCTCCTGGTTCAGATGAAACGAACATAAGCCCAAACAGTAGCCGCAGCACAGCCAGCATTTCTATTTTGGAAAACAGTTCATGTTTGGGAGTTTATAACACTATTCCTTTATTTCCCAACCCAGAGATACCATCAGAAACTGATAAAGTCAAGGGCAAAGGGCGCATGAGTTTGCCCAAATCCTGTAAAAGGAAACGTCCAGGCGGGGTGAGCAAGGGTAAACGAGCTAAAGTGGCAAAAAAACAGTTATCTACAAACAATACTAATATTCAATCAGACTGTAATTCACTTTTAGATATTTCTGGTTCTACAGCCACTAAAATTACATCTGGCAAGCCACGTGCGAACCCATCATCTTCTACTGGTAACATGGACACTTTTGAACATTTATTAAGATCACTGTTGGCTCCCATCTTAGAGAGAGTAAAACAATTGAGCGCCAAAGTAGAGAACCTTGAAAATTTATTGTCGGCTAATACGGCTGTGATGAAAAAAGTTTTAGAATTGCATCCAGACAATGGGTGTTTACTCCCGGTCAAGAACGTGTTACCACATAAGGACACCTCAGATATTATCAGCGTGCCAATTTCGCATACTAAAAATCCTCATTGTGGTTTAGATTCTGCACCCATGGCGACGGAAACTGGTTCCGCAGATGTGTCTGACAAAGAATGTTCTAATACTGTAAATAGACTAAGTAAAACCAAGCCAGTGAACGTAGACTTAAATAAAGACCAGCTTGCTAGTGCTATCCCCGCCCCGTTGAATACTGGCCCGATCTCTATACTACCATGTATAAATCTACCTCAAGAGTCACTTCCTTATACGGTTATTCTGGCGGGCGTCCCTAAGATTTCACACGACAAGACAGAATCCTTTAGAGATTTAAAAAACAAGGTCATACATTGGCTTAATGGAAATAGGTCTCTTCCATCCAACCTGCAAGCCGAAATTCTGTTCGTACGAAGGGTGAGTTGGGTGGGCACTAAAATTAAGGATGTAGAGGGCGATTGCATCATTATAAACTTCAGAGATCCTATAGTAGTTAGGCACATTTGTTACCATCCTAATACTCAAAATCCTGTAGGCATCCTCACCCTTGATTTACGGTATTTTTATCCGTCTACCTATTTTAGTCGGTCAGCACAATGGGCAAGGGTAAACAGGGGTAATCCCAGACCACCTATTCGAGATTTTAACCTCCCACTGCATAACCGTTTTGGTCCCTTCAATGATATGGAAGGTGTGGATTGACTGAACCTTAATAATCCAGCTCTTGATCTTACTGATATAATAGATCAGGATAGAGCCGCTGCAAAGAGAATAAATCCCGATGTCCAACTGCCGGGTGGTCCAATACAGTTTGGAGGTGATTGTCCTACATTGGTTGTCCCATCATTGATGGAGGACTGTAATACTGGTGTAAGTTTCGCCGTTCCTCTTGTATACTCACAGGATCATCTCGACCCTTCTCTTTCACCTAACCCAGTGCCTGCCCCTCCTGCCATCTCGGTGGCATCAGCTCAGGAGACTTTCACATCCTTGGAACATGACATTAGGGAGATAAAACACCCGGAAATCCCATCAGTCCCTCCTTGCAAGATTATGAGTTGGAACGTGGCGGGTATTAGGGCTAAAATGAATGACTCTAATTGGCAGGAATTCCTATGTTCATTTCACATAATATCCCTACAAGAGACTTGGGACACACAAAATAGTTTTTCTATGGATGGCTATTGCCATTTCCACATTCCAGCCAAACAAAGTGTAGCAGGGAGAGCAAAGGGTGGCTTGATCACGCTGTTCTCCCTTGAGATAAAGGGCTCACTTAGGCAGCTTGATGCAGGTTGTCCAAACTGTTTAATTGTGGAACTTTCGGCTCCCGATGTAAATAAAGTTTTATTTATTAATCTATATAACTCAATAGATGCCGACAATAATCTGGACCTTTTAGAGCAGTTTCTTTTATCTTATAGTTCAAGGTCGAATTCCTTTGAGATCTTTTTGATGGGGGATCTAAATATCCACCCTTGCGATAAATTGTGTCGAGGTGACGATCATGAGGATCCGCAATTCTCGGCCGCCCCACATTTTGAACATTCTAAACAGGGGGAAAAATTAGAATATCTCCTCGCAGAATGGAATCTTTATGAATCAGCCTGTGGGGAGGGAGAAAATAGGATCCCAACCTTTAAAGGGAAAGACAAAGGTACAATCATCGATTATATTTTTTTGAGTTCTTTAATGCTAGTCCAAGTTGTACGTTATTTTACAGAGGTCTCTATTTTTAGTGATCACAACCCGGTGATTCTGGAGATAATCCCGGGTGGCCGAACATTAACGTTTAGGCATCCGTCACAAAACTTGGCGAAAGAAGTTGTCCTAACTGATCAGGGTAGGAAACTCCGGTGGACTAAAGTGGTTCCAACTACTTTTTTGTCCGAAGTTCGGTCTCAAACCGAAACGGAGTTTAATATTTGCCTAGATCCTCAGTCTCAAGGCCCAGAGGTTAATAAATGCCTTTAACATTATTTGTAAACAAATAAATCAGAATCTATTGGTTAAAGGGAAGCAAAAACCTCAGTTGGAAAAAAGATGGTTTAACAAAAACTGTTCCCAATCCCACGCTGACCTTCTTAAAGCCTTGAAAAAAATCCCCAGAGATAGGGATCTTGTAATCTCGAAAAGGCTAGTATATAAACAGGCCTTAGCCCAAAGAAAACAGGAACTAAGGGAGGAAGCTTGGGCAAATCTTCTATCTACTGACACCCTGAAAGATAGTGGGAAATTTTGGGCAACTATAAATCAGCCCTTGTTCTCTAATGAGGATAAAAATCACGAATTTGATTGTAATATTCCTGACGAGGCATGGCTAACCCATTTCGAAAAAATATACAGCCTGCCTGTAGATGGTAATCATGCTTCATCAAGCTTGCCACAAAGCAATTCTTATTCCCTGGATTTTCAGGTTCCTGAAGTAGAAAGGGCCATAGAAGAAATGTCGCGAAACAAGGCCCCGGGACCTGATGGGGTCCCTGCGGATCTGTTTAGAGCTGATCCACATATTTGGGCAAACATTTTAACCAATGTATTCAATAGGACTGGGCTAAATAATAATAGTTTTCCTGCTACCTGGGCAACCTCAATCATTATTCCAATTTTTAAAAAAGGAGACCGACAGGACCCCTCCTGTTACAGACCAATCTCCTTGATAGATTCATCTGTCAAAATACTGGGTAGAGTGGTCTTGAACAGATTGAGCGAATGGTTGAAGGGGAGTGGGATCCTGTCGGATGCACAATACGGTTTTAGACCTAAACGGAGCACCATTGACCAGTGCTTAAACTTGCACCTTTTAATAAATAAATATACAGTGGCCAAGGAGGGGTTTTTGTACATGGGTTTTATGGATCTTTCCTCTGCGTTCGATCTTGTCAATAGATCTAAACTTTGGAATATCCTATTGACCATGGGCCTCCAACCTTCCCTTGTATATTTTTTGGCCGATCTTCACTCGGATTTATCAGCCAAAATTAGAGTCAACTCAAATGGGCGATGCACGAGGCACTTTAGGTCAGACAGAGGTGTCAGACAGGGATGTATCTTGGCCCCCTTGCTGTTCACCCTTTATATAAACGCTCTTGATTCCCAACTGGGAGAGGTATCTTTAGACATCCCGCGTATAGGAGACCAGGTTGTCCCGGTTCTCCTATATGCGGATGACGCAGTGCTTCTGGCTCGCACTGGAGTAGGGTTGCAAAAGTTGCTGGATGCCTTCGGAGATTTTATGCAAAATCTGGACCTTAAAATAAATGCGAAAAAATCTCAGGTCCTGATTGCGGGGAAGGGAAGGCAGAAATCCAGGGTTAAAACTTTCTTTTGTTGTGGGGATGTGGTAAACAGGGTCTCAACATTCCCTTATTTAGGGGTTGTTTTTGATGAAAAGGGCACTTGGAACCCACAAATCAATAGCCGGAGTGTGGCATTTGCTAGGACAGTTTCGGGAGTTAGAGGCTTTGTTAAAAGATTAGGGGCTAGACCAGTTGTAGCCCTACTAAAAGTTTACGAGGCAAAATGTTTAGCTGTTGCAACGTATGGTTGCCAGATATGGGGCTATACCAACCATAATAAAATACAGCTTATTGAAAATAAGTTCCTACGAGAAACCCTTTCTGTTCCACAGTCCACTCCGACTTTCTCTACACACACGGAAGTGGGGATTGGTTTTGTGACAGACCTGATTAGAATCGCCCCTCTCCTTTATTGGCTCAAGATTTGGCTGAACAAAGAAATTACTTTAAACCATGTAATATTGAATAACTGCTTAAAACTGGATAATGTAAATAAAATATCATGGTTAGCATACATAAAATCTGGGTTCCAAAAGATAGGTCGCGAGGCCCTCTTCCGATCACCAGAAACTATCACGAAGAAGGATCTTGCAATGACCAAAACTGCCCTTGAGACCTTATTTTCCTTAGAACGTGAGGAGCTAGAAATGACAAAGCCAACAGTTAGAGCCAATTATGCCTTGATCAGTTCCCCTGGTCCTGAACCATATCTGATTGTTGTGAATGCCTCATACCACCGGTTCCTCCTAATCAGATTTAGGTTTAATTTGGTGCACTTTTCTCTGGGCTTTTTTAAAACCTGGTGCGCCGTGGATCGTTCAGAACCCTGCAAATGTGACAATAGTTCAAGACAGGACATTCTACATTTTTTAATGTTCTGTAGTTTTTACAAGGATTGCAGGAGGAAGTTTTTGCTGCCGATATTGAGGGAGCTGGGTTTTAGACAGGTTAGGCCAGCACTTATATATTTACTGCAACTAAGTACCCCACGAATTATGTTTCACGTCGCAAGCTTCCTGGTCGCAGCTATGCGTATTAGGAAAAAAATTGTTTTTCCATTGCAGGTTTTAAATTAGATCATTTTTTAACATTTTACGTACAAATTTTATAACTGTAGTTTTTACATTATTTATATCTGAATATGAAATAGGTCATATTATGATCGGGATTCATGGCATGAATTGTGTGTTTTATTCAATGTTTTTAATCGTGTTTGTTAGGATTGTATGTGTCTTTTATGATATTAATTTATCGAATAAAGGAATTTTGACTGACTGACTGACTGGCTAATGGTACAGAATATGTGGACATACAGGACCATGAATTGTTTAAGATAAAATTAATATTTGATCGCAAATGTCAGTTTGAAGTGGATCTTTCGAATGCGTATAGATTTCTTTCTTCAAAAATCTTTCAATGTTCTATCAAATAGGTGTCCGTTTGGAATCAATAACAATGTGTTAAAATGTCAAACTTGCCAGATAAAAATGCCACAGAATGTGCTGTTTAGATGGACTTTAAACTCAAAATATGCAGTTTTTAAATTCTTTAACCTAACCCGACCCTCCAGTAGCCCTGGTAACACCTAGTGAGACCCGAGAGGGCTGAGGAGTTGATGCTCACCTCAGATAGCTGTGGTGGTCCAAGAGTCAGCAGTCCAAATCCAGGCGAGGCAAACTCCGCATTCTCATCTTCAAGGTTGATAAATTGCAGACTTTTAAATTCAGTGATAGTAACTTTTATTATTTTCAGTGCTTAGAAACATCAGTAGAGTGTTGAATCAAAAGCAGGGTGCTATTGTTAGTAGCAGTAGTATCATTGTTATATTTGTTCACGTGTGCCACTACTCTATTGTGTCACAGCAGCAACTCCCCAAATGACTCACTTTCGCTGCTTAAAGCTTCAGCGGGCTAGTCACTAGGGGCCAGATGTATCAAAGGGATTTACCCATTCTGTGTCTGTGGGAAAATGTGTTCATAAATATGGCCCCAGGTCACGAGACACGAAAACGTATAGTTCGTTCTTTAAATCAGCCGCAGCCTTCTTAGCTATAATCTTCACCTGGGCTGAAGAGTCTGTGTGAGTGGGGGTAAGGGGGGCACTCACACAGTGCTCTAGCAGGCAAGAATCTATTCCAAACCTGGGCTCATAATTCGCACTTCAATGTAATTGGGGTAACTGTTCCTAAGTACAGGAGGAACAGGCAGGGGCTTCACAAACGTACATACAGAAACCCTTCAGTATTGGGAAATAAGATAATCTTTATTACCACTCGGTGATCAAGTTAAGTTTTACCCAGCATCCTATCTGCAAACATAATTCACATCTGCATATTCACTCTGTCCATTATTCCGATTCAGTAGTACATGCTCGTGGAAGAATCCCCAATTGTGTATCTGATGCCAAGACCATAGCAACTCGTTAGTCCCCATTGCACAGTAGAAAACTGACAATTGGATGCATAAACAGACCCAACACAGCATAGAAGTGAGTTTTCTATGGCTGGTTTTATGCTTGATTTTTCTGAGTTAAATGGAGTGAGGGCCATATGTGAAAAGGGCCAGTTGATGGACTGGGTGAATGGCTTTTGTTGCAGCAGAAAACAGGAACCTTAATTCTTAAAGTAAGTTATTGCTGTACAGGAATGTAGAAAGAATGTATAATGTTTACATCTTCAACATTGTTCTCGAAGTAGCAGTTATTTACAACATTGTAAATCATCTTATTTTAAGGTCTTGAATTCTAAAGAGCTCCTCGAGAGACATCTATATATTATAAATATAAATGTGCTAGACTGTTTTGTGGGGCTGTTTCTTGATAGAGCAAGGCACTGCCGGGGGTCCTCTAGTATGAACAGAGAGCCAGAAACGCAGTCTTCAGAACATAACAGAGAGACGCCTTATAAACGAGGAACACCTTTTATTACAAATAGTGTACATCTAGAGTGGTTTTCTGATCACTGCAACATTACATATAATCTACACAATCTATTTCACTTCTGGATGTAAAAAGGACACCATTAATTTCCTGTGCTGTTTTAATGTTTTTGTTTAAAAAAAATTATTTTTGTTGCACTGTGATCCTTTTTACAACCATGTGTATTAAAATGGGAAACTAGCTGGGTACTGACTCACTGTATGTTGCAGAATGTGTAACAAATTGAACAATATGCTTCATAATTTGATTCCGGGTAAGGTCGGCCTGACCTGTGACACACTCTGGCGGTACCTGTTGGCATGGTCTGACAGGTCAGTGTATGAGACTTTTTTTTTAGCTGTTTGTGCGCCTGTTTATTGGCCTGCTGAGCTGGTTTATACTGTTTGGTTCCCTAAAATTAAAGTAAACATTGCCTGCAGGAAGCTCAAATATGTGCTGTCCCCCTACCTTCCAAAACACTTATACAATGTGTCTTTACAAGTTCAAAACCTCTCCTATTTGCATACTTAGGCCACTATTTTAGCTATCAGTTCACTAATGGTGGCAATTTTTAGGTCTCACAGACCTAGCTTTGCAGCGCGAAAGCTCTGCTCGCTCTGCGAGGCATATTGTAGTAGGGTAGGTTTTAGAAGTGGGGTGGAAGCCCCGCCTCTTGTTTCTATTGGCTTGCGTCATGGTCCATGCTAAATGCTGGCTTTCGATTGTAAATTAGGCTTCTTAGTCCCTCCTTGTTACCGCCCTGTCTCCTTCTGGGACGGCCCACCCGGACTGGATCTTTTACTTGCGGCGTTACACGGTGTCCTTTAATTACTGTGTGAGCACTTTTTTTATCATTTGTGTAATGGCCGTTTAACATTGCGGCAGCTTCAGCACTAATAATGGCTGCCGTGTTATTGTTTTGTAACATACCATTGACTTTATTGCTCTGTGTTTTTCCGACGGCCCGGCCCGATAGCAGAGCAGCGGAGCTAGGGAGACAGAGAGGTAGTGTTTGCGCTCCGTTTATTTATTTATTATTTTTACTTTAATTCGGAGCCCGGCGCCCCCTTCACGGACACCGTGCTCTGTTTATTTATTATTTTTACTTTAATTCGGAGCCCGGCGCCCCATTCAGGGACACCGCGCTCTGTTTATTTATTTTTTTACGCCTGCCCCCTGCACCCCTCTCCACCCGACAGGGGCCTCCCGGGGTCCCCACCTGTGCCGGGGAGCTGGCCCCTCCTGGCAGGGCCAGCGCTTGTTTTGCCTCAGGTCTGGTTATTATTAAATGGCTGTTGTGTGTCAACAAGCACGGGCCGGAGCGATGGCGGGAGGAGGGGCGGACTCTCTGGGGCTGCCTTGGAAATCTCCACGTTTCTAGGAGATGCAGATGCATGGTGGCGGGGAAGGGGTGCCCCGACCAGGGCCGGTGAAGGGGGCAGCATATGGGCTGCACTGGGAGCTGGGAGCTCTGCAGCAGGTACGGGCCCAAGGAGAAGCCGCCTGCGGCCACCCTCAGGATGACCATGCGCCTTAGCAAGGTGGGTGCACGCCTCTGGGAGATGTGAGCAGGCCAGAGGTGGGGGTTGGGGTGGCAGTGAAGAGGGCAAAGTGCACGGAGGACTGGCGGCAAGACCGCTATGCTCAGAGAATAGCCAGAGCTGTGCTCATGCACCGGGGCATTTGTGGACAAGAGTGGGTGGGTAGTTGTTGCCAGGGGCAGTGAGACAGTTGTGGTATTAGATAAGCATGGTACCCTGTGGCCATAGGGTCACTTAAGGTCAGGGTTGGGGTAGCTGTTGTCATAAGTTGGACCATGTGTGGTATGAAGCCAGGAGTTATGCGTATAGTTCTGCCTGCAGCAGCAGTGCGGCCCACAGGGGCAGATCCGGGCCTCCCAGCCCCGGGCGGCTCTGTCAGGCCTTTCTACAGCCCTGGATGGCCAGTCTGCATGCTGGGCTCCTCGCTGGCCCATGGACCTGCAGTGCTGTAACTTGCAAACGTCACTCAAGACTGCCTGATTTTAATTGGCACTCCTATGGTAGCGGTGGTCAGCAGTTGAGTTGGGGGGAATTTAGATACAATAGAACACACAGTTAGCTCTCTGTAAAGTCCTTTCCTAGTAAACAGTACTTTAATACAATAACGGATTAAACGACCTGTTAAAATAGAGCACAGTTGTAAAAACCCGAAGTGCACAGCACTTACAGTTGGGTAAATCTAACGCCGAAACGAGTCTGTGTTAATATTTGCTGTCAAAATTTAACTCAGCTATGTTTTTGAAGCAAACTTTAGCTGCATTCTTGAAAGGATTAAGTGGGTGTTGGTTACCTGCACTTCCAGACTAGATGCAGATCGATGGACAGATAGTCTTTCTTGTCACCAGCCAAGTCCAGCACAACATTCAGTGTGTTCAGGATAGCTCAGCGGTATGGTTTCTGCTGCTGAGTTTAACGTTTAGGGCAGCTGTAGGAAACATGGGACGCATGCAGTTTTGCATCATCAAAACATGCTGTTTCAGAGGTTAAGCACTTTAAAACTAATGCCTAGGAGTCTGGTACATTTCTGGCACTGGGGGGAGCTGTACAGGCGCCCATCTCCAATTAAAGTTATGTTTTCTTCAAAATCAGGCCACCCTGTTGCAGGTGGGGGCTAATTCACTAGCTTTTCTATTAACTCGTGCACGTGCAATGGTTTGACCTTGAAGGCACACCCGAAGTGGTTTGGCCTCAGCTGGTTCTTGATTCCAGCTCCCAGCCAAGCGCCTGCAGACAAACCTCTCCAGGCAGGACCATGGTAAGTGGTGCAGTCACAAAGGCAAAGCCGCCTTCCCATAGGCTGTGAAGAAGGTCACACGCACTGGTAGCTCTCCACGGAGGAAGCATGGCAGGGCACCACTGTCGTAATACAGGACACATCTGGAGGGGCAGACCAACGGGTGGGCACACAGTAACAGGCGTGCACGAAAATCGCATTAACGAACACAGAAAAGACAACATAGGCTATAATAGCGCGGCCCTTCTGGATGTTTGATGGGTTAGGAGGCTCTTAAGGATCAAGTAGGAGGTTTGCTACTGTGCCGCATAATTCCAGAGACCCTGCTTTTGATTAACCGTAGTCTACAGTGACAGAACTGCCTGACATCTTTATTAGGATAGCATGGAGTAATAGGTTTGACACTCTTCTGTCCTAGTGTTGTCTATAATTGACACCCACCTGGCCCAATGCACTTCTTATTCACAACCTCACCCTACCTTCTGTCCCAATATAACAAGCAATGGCAGACTCGCTTGCCTCCTTTTTTATTGTAGGCAACAGTGACAGACTTTTCCACATGTCTCGGTGTAGTCCTTAGTCCCATTTCTGCCTGCCTTCTTCCCCACTGCAGCTCATATAGCTAGGCACACCTGTCGCAATCCGAAAAGAAAGGCTCACCGGCCTGGGTAGTAGTGACAGACTCACGTGCGTCCTGTGCCCTCTGGGTTTTTGTCCTGCCTGCTCCTAACACTTTTTTTCCTCTTTATGGGACAGGCGCCGTTTAAGCTATTGGCATTGTAAATGACAATGTCTTTTATTTATCTGTTTAAAAAAAACCACATAAATAAATGGCATGGTAATTAACAATGCAAATATCTCTAACTCTCGTAAATGCGAGTCCTATTGCATTGCAAATGCTTGTTATTTTGGTGCCCAGGCCTATTTTCTGGATCAATGCGGTCCTGCTTGCTAGTGCCTTTGCTTGTCAACTCTGCTGCATAATCCATTCTCAAGAAAGGTCTGGTATGAGCTGAGGGACGCCGAATGTATCGAAGGAATGGCTCTGGCACAGCCAGGGCCTTCTTTCACTCCTCCTACCTAATGTTCATTCAGAAGCCCCCCTTTGAAAGGCATCCGGTCCCGGCCGAGCCCTGCTGTAATTGCCTTCAGGGCCCTTCGTTTCCCTAATGCCTGCAAGAGCCGGAGTCTAATCTGGCCCAGTGTGTCCCAGATACTGTTGCATGTACCGATTAGGGAGGATTCCAGTGAAGTGAAAGACCGATGCAGCATGCTCCAGCCGTGGACCATGTGTCGCGTCTGTCAACAGGCGGAAAGCGGCATTAATGGACCGAAAAACATCATGGCGACTCTGTTGCAAAATTCAGATTTAAAAAACACAAGAATGTATGAACAGGGTTTTCGTTTCTGGACGCTGAAGACTCATTACTCGTGCCTTATGCACAGTGTCACTGGTATGTATTGTGGTCATGCATTTCTGCAGCTAGAACAGGCATGACCTTTAGAAGATGCTCTTTCAACAACAAGGCGTGTTACCCTGAGCACGTGTCACACAAACAGCCATTGCTGGCGTCCACCGGACAGACAGATATACTTTCTTTTAGCCATATAGTTATTTATTTTGAGGAAAAGTAAACCTCCTATGGTGTTACGCCAAGACCACTAAGTACAGAAACTTGCAAAAAAAGAGTTAATCGTGAAAATGTTGTTTTGTCGTTGCTGTTTTCGGCTCCAACCTCAGATAATGTCCTGTCTTGGTGAAGTGCAGACAGAAACTCCATACCTGATTGCACAGCCGGATTACTCACCGCTGTCGAAGAATTTCAGATTGCTGGCGGGAGAAAAGCCAGCAGAAAGTGCAACACATCCTACTTTACTCTTCACCTAGGGCCACGGCTGCGCGCGGAGCCGGTAAACTCTGACCCCAATGAAACCCCCCATGAGGGCGAGTGCCCTTCAGCGTCCCGGCCGCGACCTGCACCTCACCTTCCTTTTTCTGCCACAGATGAAAAACGCGCCTCCGATGGTGCAAAACCGGCCGCAGCTCCTCTTTATTCACATTTTGATATGCAGAATTCACAGATCATTATTTTAAAACATGCATAGCATCGCCATTGCCCATAGTATCTGCAGCTCGACAACAGTAGTCCTTCGTCCATCTCAGCACCTTGTGATAGCGCCATGACGAAAGACCTTTCCTTGCCAGGATCTAGCGCCTCTCTTGCGGGCTTCATCTTGCTGCCAAGTGTTTTGCCGCTGACCGCGGCTCCCGCAGGGGGCCACTCGGCGGTCGGCGCCTTAGTGGCCCCGGGGCCCCGGTCACCCCTCCCCACTCCCTCCTTCGGGGGGGGGGCGGGGGCAGGGATCCTGACTGTTGCCCCCCTCCGTGTCAGGGGCCGGAAGTGACGCGCAATGCGCGTCACTTCCGGGCCCAGGTGTGAGGGGGAGGCTATTTAGCCTTCCCCCACCCTCACTGGCGACCTCTTTGTCGCCCACCTCGCCTCATCATCGGTCGTGTCTCGTCGCCGTGTCCCCGGATCCACGCCGCTTCGGTCGTCGTCTCGTTCAGATCTACGGTGAGTCTTGCTGCTCCCACTCCGCCCCGGCCCTGTCCCTGGGCAGCACCAGGAGGACGGGGCCCTGTGGCTCGGATGGCCACGGGCGGAGGGGGCGCAAGATTATGGCATGATTGGCGTCTTGAGTGGGCGGCTATGAGCAGTACAGGGGCGGAAGCGTAGCGGGATCAATTTTAATGGTAGCGAGATCACGCCCGCACCCCCCCCCCCCCAAGATTTTCGCCCGCGCTTCGAACTGCCATCCCGTGCTAATTATCACCCTACATCGCGCTAGAGCCGCAGGGGTTTCGATTCCCTTACCCTCCTCGCGCACTCAATTATCGTGGCCTACCGTTAAGGTCGGAGACTCTTATGCGCACGCCTGCAGGCTCAAATCTCTTGACTGGGTTCAAGTAGGTCCGCGATTATTACTCGCAGGGCTGCGGTTTCAATTCTCATGCACTGCGTGCGGGTAGATATATCTTACAATGGTCTTTGCTTGAGTGTTTGTCGGGCGAGGGCTGGTTGCCGCAAGGCCGTCCGGGGGTGCCGGGGCGAATTTCGAGCCTCGTGGTCGCCTCCACATACTAAGCTAGTAGGACAGATTAGTGGGAGCACGCAGGCTCCATGGTAATGCTGCCTGCAGGTTACAGGTCCGATTCCCATACAGTGCTTTATTGATTTAAGGGAAGCATCCACCCCTCTCCCTCTCAAGCTGCTTGCGCGACCGCCGACGGTGCGGGGGGGGGGGGCGGGTAGGCAGCAGGCCTCTTTTTTCCGGGCATAATGGTGCGCTGTCGCCGAGGAAGGTTGCGTGCCTCGCGGTGGTCGGAGCACGCGGGCTCCATGGTAATGTTGCCTGCTGGTTACAGGTCCGATTCCCATATAGTGCTTTATTGATTTAAGGGAAGTCATCCTCCACCCCCCCCTCACGCTGCTTGCGTGGCCGCCGAGGGTGCAGGGGGTAGGCAGCAGGCTTCGTTTTCCGGGGCATAATAGTGCGCTGTCGACGAGGAAGGTTGCGTGCCTCGCGGTCGTGGCGCCGTCCTTTACTGGGCCCCCCAGGTGCGATACTGTCCGGGGGGGGGCCGCGAGGAGGTGTCGTCTGCTGCACTAACGTCGCAATGAGGGGATGTAGCTCAGGGGTAGCGCGTATGCTTTGTAGGTACAGGCCCCGGGTTCGAGCCACGGCTTCTCCACGTAATTGCGATTTCTCGCAAAGAACCTTTCGTATTTGCAGGGGGCTACCGGTTGTGTACATTCAACCGTAGCGCAGCGGGTCAGTCCCTCTGAGGTATGTTTATGCGAGCACCCCTCTTCAATGCGTCATTGCATAAGTTGTTTCGTCGAACGGCCCGAAATGCTTCTCGAGAGCGGGTAGAACGGGCCCTTGTTCGAAATAAGGGGAGAGGATGGGGTCCGTCGCCTGCGCTGCCGCCTCTGTTGCATGATACCAGGGTTTGAGTCTCGGGGTCGCGTCCGTTATGGGATCCCGAGCAAATTTCTTAATTTCAAGAGGCCTTCTCTTTATCGGTGCCTGAATCTGTAATGTAAACACTGTACTATGTAAAGCGCTCCAATACCTTCGGGTTGAGCCCGCGCTGTATAATAGGAGCAAATTATTTAATTTCAAGAAGCCTTCTCTTTATCGGTGCCTGAATCGGTAATGTAAACACGGTACTATGTAAAGCGCTCCAATACCTTTGGGTATTGCTTGCGCTATATTATATGAGCAAATTACTTAATTTCAAGAAGCCTTCTCTTTATCGGTGCCTGAATCTGTAATGTAAACACTGTAATATGTAAAGCGCTCCAATACCTTCGGGTCGAGCTTGCGCTATATAATATGCAATTATGAGCCCTTCTCTTTATCCTGTCGTCGGAAATGACAGGGGTTGAACTAGGTGTCTTCACGGGTTGGAGTTAGGCGGGAACCCTAGTCGCGCTATCCCCCATTTGCCTGTGATATATACGTGTTATATTCCCGGTCTGAACTGGCTGCATGCTCTGCTGCTGCTGTCTTAGTGCATGGCTTCCTGATTTAGTATTGGTCAGTACTACGGCAAGCCACCCACCAATACCACAAAGGTAATGCGGTATAGGTACCATACAGTGTACGACGTGTCTGTTGGTGCCACGCTTAATGGCCCGTGCATGGTATCACGGGAAATGGAACCCTGTCACTTATGCCAAATCACCCAAAAAAGTTTTGAGTGGCTTTTGATAGACAAAAGACTCGAAGAGGTGCATGGTGTCGCTGGGGAGGCAGTTCCGTTATGGCGTATTTACCGCCACTGCTATCCACCTGTCTGATACTTTTTCCCCCCAATGAAATGCACTCAATGGATTGTCAGGAAATGACGTCAGGCTAGAATATTCACTCGTTTGGAGATAGTGCTTTTCCATGTGTCCTCGCATGGGCTTTACTGGCTAGGGTTGTAGAGCTGGGTATGTAGCTTCTTCAAGGGTGCCCCGTGGAGAGGAGTTCAGCTTTACCGAAAGTTACGAATCGATAAAAGATGTAGTTAATAAATAGTGATTATTTGGCATATGTCCTTTGTAAAGACCTAACTAAAACGTCAAAATGCAAACCTGGTAGCTAGAGGGCGTAGTGTTCAAACACTAGTACCATCACACATATAAGGCGCTGAAAGGGCTGTGCAAAGAGGGTGACCAAGGATTGCCTGCATAGAAGGTGACATCGCTGTAATCTTTCTTGTCAACTCGGAACCCAATACACTTTAAATCTGCATCTGCACATGCATAATATTCAACTTTTTATGATGTGATGGTTGGACGCTAAGATGTACATTTTTGGGTCGTGGGTGAAATCAACAGTCTCTACTTTGTGATTTAATGCAGACTGTTGACGAGTCAGCCTGCAAAGGGACTAGTAGAAGTAGTAGTTATAGTTTATTCGATCATTTTTTGACCATTCCCATAAAAAGCAAATGAATCAGGGTGGTCCGCATGGGGGCCATGCCCATCCTTTTATGCCCATCTGCATTCGTGGTGCGCCCCATCCTCGGTGATTTCGGCCAGTATGACACCCCCTGCTCCGGAATGGGCGGTGCTAGTGCCCGGCGCTTTAGGGTTTTCGCGCACAGTACAGGTTTGAAGGAATTTCGGTATTCCACACGGCTGGGGCGAGCGGGGCCAAGGGGTAGGCGTTGTAACCTGTGAGTTGGCTGTTGGTTTAGGGTAACCAGTTCCGGCCCGCGGGGTTGCGTCCGCATTCGGCCATTACTATACCCCCCGCACCTCACTGGATAATCGGGTGCGGTGCTCGTGTTATCTGGTACACTCGATCACGTAATATTGTATTTTGAATTAAGCGCCCAGTGCCTGGATGTGTAACGTGAATAGGGCACTCATGTAAAGCGCTCCAATACCTTCAGGTCGATCTCGCACTATATAAATATGCAACATGTAATTGCGGGCTGCCTATATAGGCAGATCCATGATACCAGTGCATGTATTGCTCGCAAGATTTTGCTCCATATACTCGAGCACGTAGGAGACTAGCGTGGGTTCACGGCCCCAAAACACCAGCACTGCACGACTGGGAGCTGCCTGGGTCCCCGCTGATCGCGGGAGGTGCAACACATGTGGCGCTCCCTGGTTAAGGTTATCGCCCCCCCTCCCGTCGGCTACGCTGCCGTTGAGGGTGGGGGGGCATGCAGTGGGCGGCGTGCGGCAGGCGCAATGGACCTGGCACGGGGATCGTTTAGTATGATACGAATCTTGTAAGCTCCCCGTGCTTGAATGTGTAATGTAAATAGGGTGCTCAGGTAAGGCGCTCCAACACCTTCAGCTTGCGCTATATAATTATGCAACATGTATTGCTGGCTTCCTATAAGGCAGATAAATAATACAAGTGCATGCAATTTTCACATACGCGATTACTGGCATTAATAAACCCCCCCGCACCTCTATGAAGAATCTGGTGCGGGACTCGCGCGGTTCGGTCGGGGAGCGGGTAATATGGTATGAATGTCGTAAACACCCCCTGCCTAAAGAGGTAATATAAATACGGTGCTCATGTTAAAGTGCTCCAATGCCTTCCGGTCAAGTTCGCGCGATATAACTATTCATCATGTAATTGCAGGCTTCCTATAAGGCGGACACATGATACCAAGACATGCACTGTCCACATCACGCGATTACGGGTATTACTAATCCCTCCCCGCTCCTCAAGGGTTAATCGGGTGCGGTGCTCGTGTGGCCGGGCACGGCGATCGTGTTATATGGTACGAATCCCCTATTCTCCCCGTGCCGGCTTGTGTAAGTACGGTGCTCATATACAGCGCTTCAATGCCTTTGGCGTCGAGTTTGCGCGACACAAATATGCAACATGTATGTGCTGGCTTCCTATAGGGCAGATACTTCATACAAGTGCAGGCATTGTTCACAAAATTTGCACCAATACCTTCCGGTCGAGCGCGCGCTAGATAAATAGGCAACATGTGGTGGCTGGCTTCCTATGATGCAGACACATGATACAGGTACATGTATTACCCACAAGAAGTTGCTCGTGCCCACATTCGCGCGCATTAGGCGATCCCGGGCATTACGACTCCTCCTGCACCGGAACGGGTTATTTGGTCGGTGCTTGTGTCCGGCGCTCTAATTATTTGGTGCGCAGTACTCCCAACACCTTCGGGCGGGTCACGCGGTGATTCTGGCCAGATAATTATTATCCACGTGCCTGATGATGTTTGTATATACGGTGCTCATGACCGGCGCGCCATTACCTTCGGGTCGAGTTCGCGCGACATATAAGGGCTAATTACAGTAAGGGTCGCGCAGTCCGATCCTGACCACACGTGACCACGTGTCGCTCGTCTCCAACCTTTTGCTGAAAGGGGGCTTGGGTCGCTTGTCATTGTTGTCTCGTTACCCACCCCCATTGCTTACGGCCTCGCCCTCCCAGGTGCATCAGTCCTTGGGCAGGGCGGACCAGTGTGGGGATAGTCCTAACGTAGAACTGTCATTGCCATGTTAGTAACAGTTAAACACGGGTCGCTGCCGACAGTCTAAAAGAGGTATGCTTAAGCCCGCAACTTGGCCCCGCCAACATGCTTATGTGGGCCGCCTTCAACGGTCACTGACATGGGGAACTCACACATATCTAACTGTAACCTAGACACACGGGTGGGTGCCTAGTCGGGCAGGGCAACGCAACCGAGATAGAATGGTAGTTATTATCTAATGCTAAAGGAAGTCTGGATTGAGCCACTTGATGGGTTAGATATGGGTGCAGCTCAGCGCCCCAATCGCATTGAATTCGGGGACGCACTGACATAGCGGCAAAAGAATAAGTGGTCACCACATAGCGCATCACTAGGGCCTAAATCACGGCACAAGGTTACCGGCGTGATTGTCAAAGTGGTGGCGGGTGCGCCGCTCGCGAGCGGATTGCAACCCGTGGTTTACCTCTGAGCCGATTGGCCTGCAGAACACTGAGCTGGGCACCATAACCAAGAGTTAGGCCTGCAGGAGGAGTAGCTGAAGGAACCATATAGGAATAGGTCCAGATGTACTTTGGGGGGCATTCCCCTGCAACCAAAGACAGATTTCGGGTTGCTTCAATGAAGACCATCCACCCGGCTGGTGGGTGGTATGGTTGTTATATAGCAAGTGTGCGGCCGTTCAAAGTTTGGTAAAGACCACGTAGAGCCCCAGGGCATCAGGGCATTATTGACCGTGCAGCACTCGCTACGTTCAGAATAGGGCCGGTATTTGCACCAAAGTTTCCGGTTGGTTCCCACAGACTTGTCTGCTCCCAAGGTTATCCTCTAGGGGAAGAACTTGAGACTAAGGGGGCATTGCCTGCTTCGGCGGCACAAATAAGCGATAGCTACGCCGGGATGGAGTTACCATGCAGGTCCTGCCACCACTGGTTTCCCCCCAGGTGATGGGATCAAGTTAGGTGGGACCGCGAAGTCTACGGTTCTTGGGAAACTTCCTGCAGTAGGGCATTTAGCAACAGATAAGGTACCAACGTGTGAGTATCAGATATCTGCTTTCCAGCAGCACCGTGCCCTGGGAGCACACGCGTTGCCCTAACTCTGTGGCCCTCCCACAAGGGAGCCGGGTAGCAAAACAAGTGAATAGGCTCCTTAGGCGGGCCTCTGGCCTTCAGCTGGGTGTAATCACCATCAATTGGAGAGAGGCCCAGGAAAAAATGGGCTTTCCGTAATGCTTGGAGGACCATTGCGGTTGGTGGCACTCCCCACCGGAATCACTGGTCGCGTACGGCAGCTGCAGGAGACTGGTGCTGCTGTCCCAATATCTAGGGTGTCAGCGGGGCAAACACAAGGGGACATTATGGCAGCGCGCAACGCTTAAGCCAAACAGATTCCCGAAGCTGGTATGCCTAAGGGATCATCACTGAGGGATCCGTAGGGGCATAATTCCTATAAGGTATAAGGGATGGTGGGCAGGGGCAAGAGTCGCCCCTTGCCCATGGTCACGCGCTGGCAGTGAGGTGCACTCCCGTGCCCCAGGTTAACTATCTGAGGGGACTGTACAAATGTTAAGTAACCCTTCTCGTCATAATAGTCAAAGCGGGCAGGCCCAGGATTGTGAATAGGTTTAACCTTCCCGCTGGGGGGCGAATAGTTATCGCACATCTTCACAGGCCCCTCTATTTCAACAGACCCTATCCGATTGGGATAGCGTCTAGGGATTGGGGACATAGATGGGGCCATCTACAATCCAGGAGCTATAGCTCACTGGTATGTCTTGGGCCTGGGGTTATAAGGGATCTCACAGGGTTTGAGTCCCGCGAGCACTGTCAAACTGTCATGAGGTGGCAGAATGTCAAACCCTTCTGTCTGCAGGGATGGTTCCCTTCCAGCTAGTTGCAGGAAGCCCTAGATAGGAGAGGTGCAGGTAAGACTATAGCGGGTTGGTGGGGGGCCCTGGCTGCGACGGTTAGCCGCCTCCAGGGCTGTGGCGGAGTTACAGGGCGATCTGGAAGCAGGCCGGTACAAAGGGTACCTCTGCGCGGCACCACGTGGTGCCTGAGCCAAAACGAGGAGCCTCCAGAGAGGTCCCGGAAGCCGGTCGGCGCCCCGCTAGGCCTGCGGGCGGTTGTGGGCCTGAACAACCGGGGGCTTGCTATGCGACGCTCCGCCCCGAGAGGGGGGGTGTGAGTAGAATCTCAACGGCACGTGATCGAAAAAAGAATCACTTGGGGGGCAGCACTTGCGGGTCGTTCCCGTGCTGCCCGGCTCATCAGGCGGGGCAGGTGAAGTAGATGGCCGCCTGCCCTTGGATCGCCCGTAAGATAACCCACCTATTACATATCCTGGAATTATGTAATAAAACCTGCAGCATTTGTTACCCACTTACAACTGTTTCTTGTGTCTTCTTTGGGTAACCTAATTTGGGGGAGGGGGGAAAGCGGGGTGCCGCTGGGGGTACTATGTGGGCGGCCCTCGTGCCTGTCCCGGACTGCAAGTGCTGTGTCCGCCCTCTGCTGACCCCATGCTGCCCCATAGCCTGCTCCCCGGGCCCCAGCCGTAGGGCATCCCAAGGACGTGTGCTTGGCTACTGTGCTCTTCTGCAGTCCCTTTGTGCTGTCCCCGCAATTCTGCATGTGGTTTCATGACCTCCGCCCCCCCCCCCCCATATGCTTGCTTCATACTTCAGTTTATTCTTAATAACTCAAGAGCCCCCTCAATGTCGAGGCGGAACAAACCCATACTCTCCTCCGACAAGTGCGCCCCATCCTGCTCGTTGTATCCTTTTGTGTTCAGGTTAATGAGGCAATGCCTCACGAAATCCCATTCATTAGCTTTGCACACCCTGGACATAGTGATGTTTAGTTTCTTCCTAGACCTTTCCACTGCCGCGTTATCCAAGGACCCCTTCCAAACCATATCTGGTATTATCCTGGACCATACTAGGACTAGGACTGCCGGTCTCAGGAGCCGAGCAACAGCTTTCAGCCCGGCTGTCATGGCCCCCATGAAATCCCCACACCAGTGGCGGTTCTCTTATATGGGCGGAGGGGCCATGCCCTCATAATATTTCTGCCCCCTAGTTGTGCTTTTTATTATAAAATGAAGAGTCAAAAATTAGTTGTGCCAATTAAACTGCCTCATGCTGTCTGGTGACTTCAGGCAGCGTTCCCAAGTCAACTTTATGGCAAGCACAAATCATGCAGTCTGAGCATGCGCCAGCAATCCTAGAGTTGCGAGGCTGACGAGCTCACCGCCCTGAGGCTCATGACATCACCAGTTCGGCATAGCCATTGCATTGCTTGCTGAAGGGCCTCCCCTGCCCATAAAGTGAGTCCCGGGTGCTGTCTGCTTCAGCCCTGCAGAGGCCAGGGCTGCACACCAATCACAGTTCAACAAGCCTCACTGTTCACCCCAACCCAACCCAACCCTACCCTACCCTGTCAAACAAGGGCGGGTTAAAGTTAAAAGAAAGAAGCTGCACCATGATTCCTCTCACCTCCGTTAAGGGAAATGAACACTTACATATTTCCAGAATAAAGTGTTCAAAATGCATGTGCCTGTTTCATCTCTCAGCAAGCCATAACAGTGATTAGCGGTGTTTAACTGGGTTCCTGCCCTCCTATTAGTTTGGAGTTTGAGGCTGGAATCCTGAAGTGCAATAGCTCTATTTGACCTTAGTAAACTATAGCAGTTGGTTGCCAAATTGACAGCTCGTGTGAAATACTTTATTGAAAAGCGTATGTTGTTGGTTATTAATGTCATCAGAGGCTAGCAATTGCTCCAGAGCACACTGCGCGAGTTACAGGTGGAAATAATGAAATAAGTCTATAAATAGCTCAGCCTTTCACCTATCTTAGCCCAGTAACCTGAATGCCACACCAATACAAAGATTTCTCTACACTGCTTAATAGCACAAACATTTCTCTGCTCTGCTATGAAGTACAATTAGCGTAGGAGCATGCACAGCTTAAACACTGGTTAAATATGCAAAAATCAATGAGTCACAGTAGATGCACCTCGATTTCCTTTTCAGCACACGAGGAAGGACTAGTGTACAGCTGTGGCTTCATTTGGCGACAGAATGCTGCATCTGCTTGGCTGCAAATGTGACCCGTTATAAAATGTGCAGAAAATCCTATCTTACTGCAGTAACGTGATGCTTGGTGCTTATTTGTTCAATTTTAAATTTAGTGCTGGGTGTCAATAGGGCAGTTACAGCAGGAGGCAGGCTCCAGGGATGCCCGGGCTGCTGACCATTGGGGAATAGAGAGAGGAGGACGTGGTGGTGGAAAGGTGGGGGCAGTCTGAACGAAACAGTGAGGAGTTACCTTGGGAGAATTCCAGTTCATATCCACCAATGGTATGTAAATAAAATGTAGGGTACAAAGCCATTTTTATTTGGGATCAGACTAATTACACCTGAAGTGGCACCACAGATAACCTCAATCAACATTAAGTGTAGAGCACAGACCCAAGCTAGAAAAGTGGCACACAATACGTGCACGCATCTGCATGTTGAGGTTAGGGTGTGTGCAAACCATTGAAGGCCTTATTGCGCATTCATTAAGACATTGCAATATAGGAAACTGAGCTTCAAAGATATCTGCTTGTGATCGACAATTGGGAACTCCTATTTTAAACCACAGACCACTATTAAATTTCTATTTAAAAAAAAAAAGAATGAGCAAAGGGCTTGCATAGTATGTTGCTGCAGTCCGGCCCTGCCCTCTAACAAAAAAAATACTAACCTATTTTAAGACCTTTTCTCAGACATAACTTCTATCTCAATGCCATTGCAATGTATGGTGCTCCCCATATGAACTATCGATGAAGCAATGTGTAAATATCAGTGTGTCATAATATGCCATAGATGTCAGTAATGAATTTACCCTGAGTTGTACCATATTTGGTTTAAATAGCTTATCCTATGCCGATTTTCCATTGGAATCGGGTATTTGGAGTCTAACATTTTATAATAAAATAACAATGTACCAGCATTGAATGTAAATACAACTGGACCGTTCTTATTAATCTGGGAAAGGTTTCTAAATGTGGCCACCTTAATTCTAAACCAACCAGCGGGTCACCTACCTGCCACTGAATGATTCCGCAGGAGGTTGCGGGGAAGTGCTGGCATGGGCCTCTCTGGATCAAATCAGCCCACGGGAGGTCAAATGTAAGGCAAGCCAGAATCTCTCTTTGCGTGTAGGTGAGGTGGAGGCTTGGAGATGCTTATTGTGATTTGCTGAGGTTTCTTGAGGTCTGTCTGTTGTGTTTGCTGAAGTATTACTGCACTTGTTGGCATTAAGTGCACATCACTCACAATTAGCAGTGTTGGGAACTGAGCAATTTATGCAGAGATATGAAAGGGCTGCTCGAAATTGAGAATGCCTGATTGCGTCACCTCAATTTTCAGCTTTATGAAATACATATGAAATGCCTAACATTTGTAAAAGTGGCTACGAGAATTACATATTTTATAAAAAGTTTGTAAAATATATAGTTGAGATGAAAGTACTGCCACTCTGGACATAGCCAGCATGGGCAGGAAGCACTGAGGAGCCCTGCACAGTGCAGGAGAGAACCAGTTTTGGGGAATAACTCAATGGGTGATTCACTGTGCTTCTATGAGTTAACTGACTGACTGCTTCCGTGGAAGTTGTTTAGCTGTAACAGGATGCAATGTGTTTGTACAAGTAAGTTTAATATTAATGGCATGGACTGTGTGTTGTCATATGAGTTACATACTTCCTCAACCTACTTGCCAGTTTTGCTTTCCATGATCAGAAATGTGCAAGTTTTAAGCCACTGATTTTCATGATGGTGACAAACAAATTACATCACCCACACTTTTGTCTGATTATGACATAACAGTGAAACTTAGTGAATCCTCCCCCTTCACCAGTTACCTCTTTCACTTCTCTAAGCCAAAATTAATTTAGCCCGCTACCCCAAAAAAACGCATGTGTGCTGGTATGATATTGAATAGAAAAACATATTGTTTTCTCTCGTCTGGTTTGAAGCTTGAATCATTATTGTAGATTTTGGGGGTGAGAGGCATTTTCAACTGTATTGAGTATGAAGTCACAGAAATGTATTTTAGGAGACTTAAGAGATCTGTTGCTGTACTTTAAAATAACATCTGAGCTATGTTGTGATATAGATGCATTTTTCGGTCATTTTTAAACAAAATTCCCTGTAGTAGAACCCTTTGTGCCCCCTTGGGACAGTTGTGCTTGCTCGCTACACACACACCGGCAAATTCATGATTTAGTCTTACGCCACACCACTTTGAAAGTTCACCAGCCGCCACTGCCCTACACCCCAGGTTGGTCAAGTCATTCTCCCCCAGGTGTACCACCCCTGCATCCGGTTCCTCTCCGCACTTCATTGCATCTTGCACGGTTGGCAGCAGGTGTTCCCACCACATTCCTGGCCTGTCCATCCAGGAGACCTTCGCATGTCGCAGCCCCACTCCTTTGTCTAGCCTCTGTACCACCACTCACCGCTGAGCCCTGGCAATAAATGAGTGTCCTAGGATCTATACATTCCGCACCTGGCCAGGGGGGTCTGTTGTGATGGAAAAAACGTACTTTAAGCTAGGCCGGATAAATCCCCAAAATGCCCCCGATGCCCACCGGCCTATCTGCTTGATGTGTTCCGCCTCCAAGTTACTGCCTACAGCTGTCGTGGTGGCACCTATGCAAAAAGAGTGCGGCTCAAATTCTTACAGTGAGAGCCCTGCTACCCTAATGGCCATTCTAAGGACTGCGTTAAATTGAAAATGGCTAAGGTATGAGCAGTCCTTCTGGCAACAAGGGCAGCTGGCCCTGAGCAGGGGTCCCTAGGTAAATTGCATGCAGCAAACTGGGCAGCAGACACTGTCTGTGAAGCAATTCGGGTGTGTGTGCATGCCCCTGCCCTACTGATCTGTCTTTGATCTGCACAGATATATGGTCATGGCGCTGGTCTCCATGTGCAAGTCAGTCGTCCTCAAGCAGGCCTGCCCACAGTTGCTTCTGGTCAGGGCCACCAATTCACTAACTCTTTTAGGCCCTGAAGAAAGTCAGCGAGAATGCCACTCAAAAGAGCAACCGATCATGCCTCTGCGTGTAGATGCTTGGAAGTTCCTTGAACACCTTTTTCAAGGCACCGAAACCTATGAGGCGTCTCCTGTCCTGCTGCTTTGGTTGCATGCACCCCAATTCCTTCATGGCTGCCATACAGTAGAAGGTACCCGCTGGGTCGCTGATACCCACTAATTTTGTGTAGTGAGAAACTGCGCTGATGTGAGTTTGCGCCCATGATCTAGTCTTATTCTTGGCAAAGGCCCACTGTATAAATGCCTTTGGGTCCCTACTGGACACATGTTCAAAACCCAGGGCACTGGTTGTCGCCTTGAAAGTCTCCCAGCACTTACGGTACTTGCTCGCCATCTTGAGTGCTAATGCACTGTTCACCAGCATGCTCAGGTAAGGTCTACTAGGTTCCACAGCTCTTGTGGTATGGCTGTCCCATCACGGTCTATGTGCAGTGCCAGTTTCCTGAATCTCTGCCACTGAAAGCAAGGCACCACATCAGCCACCGCATTCTCCATGCCAGGAATATGCCTGGCTCTGAACACAATATTAGCTCTAAGCTGACAAACTGCTAAATGTCTTAGCAAGCAGACCACTTTTGGGCAGTTCATTGTCCCCAAATTCAAAGCTTGTACCACAGCGTGGTTGTCTACCTACAGTGTAATCTGCCTGTTAGCTAAGCGTTCTTCCCATGTAGAGAAGGCAACTATTATTGGGAAGAGTTCTAGCACTGCCAGTTTCTTGGTGATCCCCTTCTCATGCCACCTTGTCGGCCAGCGGGCCATTGCCCATGCTGAGCCCTAGATGGACCCAAAGCCGTAGCCCCCCGCTGCAACTGTGAATAGGTCCAGCTGTTCTGCCATCACCCAGTGTTCTGGCCACATCAGACTTCCAATAAAATCAGCTAGAAATGTTGCATATTGCCGCAAATCCTCTTTTATCCCTTATGTCAGTCTAACTCTGTGCTGCCTCTTTGCCAACTCTTGTCAACCAGGCCAGATGCCTGGCAAATGGCCTCCCAGCTGGTATCACCCTGCTAACGAAGTTGAGTATGCCTAGAAGCTGTTTAATTTCCCCCAATGTAGCTTTCTTCTTCCCAGCAAGCCCTCTATCTTGCGCTGCAGGCCCTCTGACAGTCTGACAGTCTGCAATGGCCCAACTCAGTGCCCAGGAAAGACTGCTGCGTATTAGGCCACACCTACCTCTTCCGCCAAAGCTACAAACTGCCCGAACAGCCCCGCTCTCTCCATAGAGCCTGGTTTGCCAATGAACAAAAAAATCATCCAGGTCATGAACCCGCCCCCCTGGTGTGTGTCATTCACCCAAGACCCATCCCAGCAAGCTGCTAAATGCCTCATAGTAGTAGTAATCCTCCCACCAGCTGAAAACTTAGCGGGGGATAGCTCTCTGGGTGTACCGCCAGCAAGCAGAATGCTGATTCGATATCCGCCTTGGCCAGCATGGACCACTTCCTACTCGTCCTAGTCTGGTCTATTGCATAATCTTTGGCGGCATAGGAAATGGAACAGCTGGCTTGGTCCAGCCAGTCATTGACCGACCCCCCCAGTTGGGTGCGACAGGTGGTAAATAAGTTGAAACTGGCCCGGCTCCTTCTTGGGTACCAACCCCAGTGGTGACACCACAAAATTACAACATGGGGGTTCTGAAAGGAGGCCGGTGATACGCCCTAGGTGGACCTCCTTGCCCACTTTTTCCTTCGTGATGGGTTGTCCCTGACTCACTTCAAGTTCTGGCTTAGCCAGGTTGTCAGTGGACTGTGGTATGGTATCCTAAACCCTCCCAAGAAGTCTTCTGCGAGCAGCTGTTTCTCTCTAGCCTTAGTGTAGCTGTTCAACAATTTCAGCAATGTTGCAATTTTTATGGGTGTGGGTAACAGTATGGTGGGTGCCCTTCCTTCTGCTGCTCCCACCCCCAATTCTCTATTTTTGGTTGCCGATATTCTTGGTGTCTTCTTTGGGCCTCTTGCATTCAACGGCTGGGTGTGCCCCCTGCAGTTGCTGCAGGCTTGCCTAATTGTACAGAACTGACCCCACTTGCAATCATCCCTGTTCTATCACCAACATGCTGTGTTGTGGCTTCTTCCTGCTTTCCCTCCCGCATAGGCCCTTGGTTTGCTATTATGGGGAATCCCTTTCTGTCCATGATTTCTTGCTATAGACTCTTTCCCTTGCCACCACCATATGGGTTGTGTACCCTTCTACATCCTAGTGGTTCCAGTCGATGGATGGCCAGGTTTGCATCTTTACGCTGAAACCCTTGTCATATAACAGCAAAGCCTCCCCCTGATATTTCAGCTGTGCCTCATGCACTTTCTGCTCATGCAAGAACAGGGCAGCTGCACTATGCGGGAATTTCTCCATAAAGACACTAGCTAAGGTTCTGAACGCCTGGAGCCAATTCTCGATGTTTTGTTCTACCCTCTGATTTCACCTCTCTCTCTTAGCCTCATATTTCTTATCCTGAAATGTAAGTTCTAACCCTGCCTGGCACACTTCCAGCAGTGAGAAAATGTCTATGTATTCCTTGTGCCAGATCCTCTCTTTTACTGCTAGGGGTATAAGGCTGGCTAACCCACTATACATGGCTATGATTGATGGGTCTCCCAATGAGGTCCTTATGTGCTTACTGGCGGGCTTACCTTTGCCCCGCCACTGTTCCTCCCCTAACTCATGCCTTGGTAGGATTTGCCTGCACTTGTGTGTCAGGCTCCTCGCTCGCTATGTCACTAGTATGTTTGGGGACCTTCCCTGCTGCTGGTGAGATAGTCTGTTGCCCATCCCTGCTGTGCTTTTGGTTTCCTGTAGCCGGTGTCGTCGCGTTTGGGGGCCCGCTGCCCTTTCCTAGCCGTGAACCCATGTTTTTCCAAAGGACTCGGTAGCCCGGTGTCATCAAGGAGTCCCTTGAACCTGGTCACGGCTCCCATGGTGCATAAGTAAAGGGGGTTCATTCAGACCCCATGCCCCGGGTCCACCCTGCCATTGCCCTGCGAAGCCCTGGTTGCCCCACATCCCATTTACTTATAGTGGCATGGAACCCCAATGGCCCTTGCGCTGCTGTGTTTACCGCCACCTGCTTGCTATTGTTCACAATGCCCCCGGAGGTGACCTCGGCGGTACCCAGCACCTGGCCGCCTATATGTTGCCTCCCTGCTTCAGCCGCACTGCTTGCTTGTGGCTCACCATTATCTTCTGTCCTGCCCCTGACTGCTCTGCCGCAGTGTTGGCTTCAGGCACCTTCCAACCTCCATGGTCCCTGTCCTCTGCACTGTCCAAGGCTCTCTCCAAGGAGGGTCGTTGTGTTCAGGGGGCCTTCGTGCCTTGGCCCGCCCTTGCTGCTTCTTAGCAGGCCTCATGGAGATGGCCGCCATTCTTGCTGCAATCCTCCTGTTGAATGGGCCCTATCTTTGGAGCCCTCTTGCTGCCAGCTCCTGGTGGGTCTTCCGCCGTGTCTAGCTGGAGTGCCCCGTCACCTGCTTGCTGACCCAGTATTTGATCTGACTTGCCAACCAGCTCTGCGCTCTCCCCAGTAACACCTGCAAGTCTTTCTCCAGCTCTGGTCCTTCATAGCTCCCGGGATTGCCACTCCCACTCCCGCTCGTGCTCCCCAGTTGCCATCTGCATCTCAATCCTGTTCCTGGCGGGCTTGCATCACTCGCTCCCTGCGCCCCCAGGACAAGGACCCACACTCTGGGCTCTCAGCATACTCCTTTGCTGTGGGTGCTTAATGCCTCTTATACCAACTACTCGATCCCCAACCCTTACTCCAGTCACTGTCTCAAAACCAGCCCCAACGGACCTTATACTGTGCTTCTGCAGCAGTTGGGGCAATGGCAGTTTACTCTGCAGCCCCAGCCACCCTAGGTCCGCCCCAAAATTACAGTTGTGCTACTGCCCCTTTAAGAACTGAGCTTCTGTTGGATGGGGCATGGCCAACTCGGACCTGCCTCCTGCTTGTTGTCTGAGGCTGCAGATGTTTCCGGGGCTCATCCAGGTAGGTCCTGGCGCCTGAGAGGAGGGAAGGGAAGAGCCCTTAAAAGGTGGCTTAGCGGGCAGTGTGCTCACTACACACTGCTGCCTGCCACCGCTTCATCAAGAGCAGGGTGCCCCGGCCACGCCACTGCCCTTTGTTACACACAGACAGCACGCTCTCCACACGCGGCTGCCCTTCTTCTTCCCACAGGCAGCATGGTCCCCACAGGCCACTGCCTAAAAGCTCCCAACAATCCTTGCATCCCAGGGGAGCGTGATCCCTGCTACGCCACTGCCCTTCTCTCTGCGCCACACGGGCAGCACGTTCCATACATGCTGCTGCCTAAATCTTCCTTGGAAATCCCAGTGTCCCAGGGCAAGTTGATTCCTGCAACACCGCTGCCCTTCTCTCCTCGTCACATCAGGGCAGTGCGCTCCGCTCGACCGCTGCCTGTACACAAGTTCCCAAGGACAGCCCGCTCCGTACACGCTGATGCTTGTCCATGAGTTTCCCAAGAGCAGCTTGCTCACAAAACACCACTGCCCCAATCTGTCTCCGCTCCCGCCACAGACTTTCTTCCTGGGACACCACAGTCACAGCATGCCCGACACTATCCCTGGGCAGTGGAACACTCCAAACAGAAGACCGGACAGCGAGCTCGCCTCATGCTGCTGTTTACGCTCCTCCACAAGGCTCCCAAAAACGGTGATCCTCCGACCCTACGGCGGCTAATCCTCCAATGGCGAATCCTCAACAGCGAAGGCACATTCTTTCTTGGGGCGACCCCCCCCCCCCCACGCCCTTTTACCTTTTGGTGCACCCAGGGAGCCCTGCCAACTGGTTGCTTTAAACCACACGGACCAATCGGCGCCCAGCATTTTCCCGGGCTCAGCTGTTCAGATCCTGCTCCTGGTAGGAGATTGTCACAGCCCCTCACTTGTCTAGCTGTGCATCCTAGGCCCGCATTCTAAACAACTGGATTGGTTAACTGACTCCAGCCCTGAGTAACTAAGCTCCCCTTGGTGTTCAGGTTGATCTATTTTTTATTGTCTGGCTGTAATGGTGCACAAGTAAGCTGCACTGACCCAGACAACGAGTCTTTTATACAGTAGTGGAGCAGGAACCAGAAGAAACCATGGACCATTTTGGAATCACAACATTATGTTGCACCAAAACCCATAATGAGAGTCCCAGTTCCTTGTCCGCTTTTCTTACTTGGCTCTCCTAAAAGTATTGGCATCCTTCCCGATGGCTAGTCCCCTTAGAAAGGCCTTGAACGAGTCCCAGACCACATGCGGAGGTGCTAAATTATAATTTCGCTCAAAGAATTCTGTAATTTCAGATTTAATAAAAAGTACCCAGTATTGCCTATTTAACATCCATCTTTTGGGGGTCATGGTGTATTTACCTAGCTCTAACTCTAAAATCACCATTGCATGATCCGAAAACCAATTCTGTCAGATTCTCTGCTGACTAAAAATCAGTCTCCTGGAAATGAGAAAGAAATCAATGTGCGATGAGGTGCGAAATCTACCTGAGGTGCAAGTGTAGGCAATCTTAGTAGGAAATGCAGCCCTCCAGGGATCCAAAATATCCATAGTCAAGCTATAATTTTGCAAAGCTCTCAATGTTTTATGTTTTAACAGTTTTTTGGGCAAAGCAGAGGAGTCAATTTGAGGGTCCATTAAAAAATTGAAGTCCCCCCATCCCCCCTCAAGATCAATTCGCCAGGTACTTGGATCAATGATTGAAAAAGTTCCTCATATGGCAAAGATTTATCTTCCACAGGGGCATATATGCTGGCGAATGTTAAGTCTACCCCCTAGATTACAGGTGGCCCAACACCACCTTCCATTCTGATCACTTAAAGAATTGACAATATCAGCCTGAAGTTTTTTACTGAGAAAAATCGCCGTTCCCCTATGAGATGCCGAAGATGAAGAGAAACCCCTATAAGCTGCCCAGGACCTAAACATTGAGAAATCTGCTAGGTTCCCCGCTGGTATATTGGATTTTCTGTCTTAATCTGTCTTAATCCATGCCTTGATGGCCCACATTTTCTTTTTGTTGTTAAGTCCATTAACATTGAAAGAAACCATTTTCAAAGTTCTCTTTTTATCCATTAGCAACAGGCAAGGTAAAATCTGAATAGCCTAATACCATAGATAAAGATGTGCTGAAGGGCTTCAACGATGATCAAAGGCCCTGTCTGAGAGCTGGAAAAATATGAGTCTATAAATGAAGGAAAATGAAAGTATATGGATTTAAAAAATGGATTTCGTTTTTTCCCCATGCTCCCTTTTCCACCCCCGTGACCCCACCCAACTCCCAGTGCCACCATGAGCAGATCGCTGTCCCTGCTCACATCTGGCACACTGCCCCCCCCCCCCTAACTGGCACTATGACTTGGTGCCTAGTGCTACCGGTCTCTTCCCCCCCCCCCTTTCCTAAAAAAACTATTTTTATGAATGAGAAATAAGGAGCTCAAACAAGATAACTAACTATATGCAATTTTCTACAGATATGCACTCGCAATTGGAATTGGAAAAAGCAACAGGAAAAGAGATCCATAATACATGGTCACTTTTAACATCAACACTTTAACATTATATTAGCATATTATAGTCTGTAGACCATTAGGATTTATCTGACGAAATTTGTTGCAGTAGTTCCTGTGCTTCCGGGACATTGCAAAAGACATGAAATCTACCTTTAACTAACACTTTTAACTTGCTGCAATCATTTCCTGTGCTCCCTGTTCTTTAAACTAATGCAACATTTTTACAAATTCTTTCTACCTTTTAGCTGCGGAAGCTGACATATCTGGGAAGATACGACAGAGTGGTACTTCTGTTGAGGTGAACTGTCGCTGCTTTATGGCCTTACTTAATATTTGTTCCCTAACCCTGAAATCACCGAAATTAACCAGAACAGCCAGTGGGAATTTGGCGTTGGGGGGGGGAGGGGGAGGTGTGCTGGCACCCGATGGGCTTGCATAATAGTTAGGTCTCCATTAAACTCCGGAAGGGCATTCTTTTTAATGAAAGAATCCACCCATGATAAGGTCTACTGTCCCTCGAGGCCCTCCGGAATTCCAAGAATGCGGAGATTGGAGCATCTAGAGTGATTCCCTAACTCTTCCAGTTTATATTCCAAAACTGACTTCTGGTTCTGGAAGGTGGCAACTTTATTGTTCATAGTGAAAACCTGGTCTTCCAATTGCGAAATCCTGGTCTCTGCCTCAAGAAGACACGCCGGAACCTGAGCCATATTTTCTTCTATTTTAGTTAAACGGGCGTGGATTACAGCAATTTCTGCAGATCGGGAGGCTTGGAAACATTAAAACAGAAAGTGCAAAGGTCCTTTGATACATTTCTCAGTAGTCCTTCAGCTTTAAACGAACGGCAGCTGGATCAGGCTAAGCGGGAGCTTAGTGAAAAATATTATCTCAAAGGTGAATCTTTTTATCAGCACCACAGGCAAAAAATATATGAAGATAGTAACTATACTGGGAGGTTTCTAGCGTGGCAGGTTAGAGAGCAGGCCGTGACTAGTCAAATAACTGCATTCAAATGTCCTATAAATGCTTCCCGAACTGACGACCAGGCAGGAGTAGGGGATATAATGTTACAGCATTATAGGAGCATATACGGCCAACAATAGACTATTGATATGACAACCCTGAGAAATTTTCTTCAGAAGCATGAACTGCCTGTACTTTCAGATGATGAGAAATTAACCATAGCGAGTCCTTTCACAAAAAATGAACTGGAGGATGTGATTAAAAATCTCCCGAATGGTAAAGCCTGTGGGCCGGACGGCCTCCCGGTGGAATTCTTTAAAACTTTTTCCAGTACCATTTGGGATTATTTTTTATTGCTGGCCAACTCAATTTTAGAGGGTGGGGTGATACCATTGTCATTTAGAAATGGGAATGTACAATATAGTCAGTTTTTTAAAAAAAAAGGCAAGGATAGTGAAGACCCCATTTCCTTTCGTCCCATCACGCTTTTAAACTGACTATAAAATAATCACTAAACTTTTAGCTAATCGTTTTAACCTAATTGCCTCGCATTTGATTCACCCTGATCAAAATGGATTCATTGCTGGGTACTAATACACATTATTTAATGGAAGCAATAGATTATATTGAGACTCGGAAGATACCAGCTCTGATCCTCCTTGTAGATGCCGAAAAGGCATTTGACCTAGTTGTCTGGGAGACTTTATTTTTTATTTTGGCAAGATTAGGCATACCTCCTGAGATCACATTGCTGGTCCAGAAATTATATTTTAATGCAGAAGCCAACATAATTATTAACAGCACGACGGTCGGCCAAGTTAAGGTTAAACGGGGAACTAGACAAGGATGTCCATTGTAACCGGTGCTGTTTGCCTTTTTTATTGCGCCATTGGCGATTGCTATCAGGAATAGTATTGATATATGTCCTCCACTGCCAACAATGGCAAAATTGAAATTATACGGCGACGATATTATGCTTATTATAAACCTGAGGAGGAGGTTCAAGTAACGTTTGAAATTTTTGAACAATTCGATCTGCTCGGCGGAAATAAAATGAATTAAAAAAAGACAGAAGTTATACAGTGTGGCGGAGCACCGATGGATCTGCACCTCGATATTCTTTCCTGTTTTAAATACAAAACCGAAAAGATATCTTGGGGTTTATTTTTCGGCACGAATTATTGACTTATATGATTTGAATTTTCCCCCACTTTTACGAAAGGTCCAGGATCTATTCTTCCGATGGAATTCACTCCCACTAACCATTTTGGGCAGGGCCGCATTGATTAAAATGTCAGTTCTTCCGCTGTTTAATTTTCTCTTCTCAGCGATTTCCTGTGTTTTAATGAGCTCCTTTTTTACTAAAGTATTGCACTTAGCACTTTATATGAGGAACTGGAACATGGCGGATTAGCTCTCCCAAATTTGAGGGATTATTACTTTGCATATTTTGCACAACACATGTCCATATTTAAGCAGGAACTGCAATCAGGTCTTTTTATTAATTACTTTATGAATTTAATTTGTAAAGAAAATCAGATCCACTGCCCACTAACAATTGTCAAATCTTCTAAATTTAGTACGATATAAGTGCATACAGTGGTTTTTTCCATAGACATCAGGCCTTTTATAGAAGATATTCTATTCCCGTAATTAACTCTTCAACTCCATTATCTGGCCCTATTTTACAATACAGGATAAGAGAATCATCGGTAATCACACAAAAATGGGCAAAAGCTGGATTTGGAAAAATCTCAGATTTTTTAAGGAATGATAGATGGCTGAGTATAACCGAAATGTCTTATTTAATTCCAAATGATTTTCTTCTCCTTGGGTCGTATAATGTTTTTAGTTCTTTTTAAGTGAACTAGATCTGGTCCAAATCATTGAACGGAAATCCTTAGTTTACGATCTATTAGAAAACATTATATTAAAGAAGCCTGGGGAATTGAAAAAGCGCTTAGACTCTATCAAAGGTATTAATTTGGAGGCGAAGGCCATAGCACAATGGGCAAAACATGAGGAGATGGAAATTAAAGCGAATATGTGGTCAGTAGTTAATAATCTGAATTGTTGTACGCTAGGGGAGCTAATTGGCGTAGGATGTTGTTTTTTAGTATATGGCTACTTTATAGAACTCCACTTTTTCTATCTAAGATTTATTCCAACCAATCTGCACAGTGTTTTCGCTGGCTTAACCATCCTTCCGCCAATTGGACACATATTATATCACTATGCCCCTTGATTCAGAGGTTCTGGAAGGACATTTTGTACTATCTGGAACACAAATGTGGAATTTTTACAGGTTTAAATATTCGGTTAATAGTATTTGATAATGATCCAGACCTTCTCCTGTCAGATAGGATGATTAAATCATTATATATCACAATGGCTGTCGCAAGATCCCTTCTACTTCAGAGATGGCGATCATACGCCATACCATCTAAATATGAATGGATTCAGAAAATTAAACAAGTTAAAAAAAAAAGCGAATTAGCTTACGCATTAAGAACAGGTGGACTTAAGAAGTTTGAGAGGGTCTGGGCAGGCCATTTTGATTAGGATTTTAGTATTTAGCCTATCTTAGCGGAGGGATTCTTAACATGTCTGATTTCTTTGCATAATAGTACCTGTATGTTAATCCATTTTATGACATTTTTCATTTTCCATACATTTTTACCATTTTAATGAATACAAGATCAATTAGTATTTTGAACATATTTATGGATCTATATGTATATGTATATGTCTAAGGTTTAATCAGTTGTTTAGTGTGTAATAATCATTAGCAGTGGATCTTGTTCCAGGATATAACGTGCAGGTTTTCTCTACAAATTTTAGGATGTACTATTTCTGGTTAATTGGTGCTATTTAACAATTCTATATTGTTTGTTGATATATTTGATGAATTTAATGGATGTATTTATGCATTGAAAAAAAGTCTATAAGGATTTCAATAAAAAAAAGAGTACCAGTTCCTCTACATGGGTATTGGGGTACACCCCCCCCCCCCCATAGCAAACTTGGAGAAGTTGCATCATAACACTACATTTTTACTTCGATAGTCTGTCACAATACACTGGAGCATTATTCTAGCGCATCAGCAAAACTAGCCTACATTTTAGTCACCCTCCGATGTATTTCTAATACTTACTGTGCCACAGTAGGCAGTACTTCCTGCTTTAAGTGGGATGAAAAAGATGAGGGGGTTGTGAAGGGGACATGGTCAAAAAGGCATAACTAGCAATCCTTTACAGGAGGTGTGGTCTCTGTAATTAGGGTATGGCCTAAAACATTTGAACTAGAATCTGAGACTGACAAATTAAGCATGTGAACAAAAGGTAATGAGTATTTCCAGGTGAAGAACAGTTACAAAATGGGAAAATCAGCAAAAGGTGTGTTTTTTGTACACCCTTGTTGCAAGTGGCCTTATTTTGTGTGGCATTTACCCACATTTTTGCCTTCTGCAGCTGAACCCATTTTTTTTAACCACAGTACCATACACACTTAAATTCTGCTAACCAGCTGTAAAGTGCTTGTGCTCTCCCTTTTAAACCTGATAAAACTGTCATATCTTTAATCAGTGCATTTAATTTACTTGTAAGTCCCTATTATATGTTATAACATGAACCATGGGCTTCTGTACTAAATACTCCTCGTATTCAGCCTCCCCCCAGATTCTGACCACAGGGGTACGTACGCAAGGGTATGTATTGAGCCCTCTTCAACTTTGTGTCACCCCATATTCAGATGGCAGAAGACCTCGGGCCAAAGTCATTGCATAATCTGATGACACGCAGCTCCTTTTCACTTGGAAGAAAAATGACTCTACCACCTCCCCAGTTAAATCCTGCCTGTCAGCTGTCTTTCGCTAGCTCTCTTCTGCCCAGTTAAAAATAAAATGCAACAAGGAAAAAAACGAGACTCTTTTCTTTCGGAACTTTCCCCCGCAGTTTTTGAACTCATTCTGGCCAGAAGAGTCCCCTATGCCTACCCCTGGAGGGTCAACCCATGAAGAACTTAGGGATCTGGTTCTATGAGAAGTTGAGCTTTAGCCCTCAAATTAAGAAGTTAATGGCGTTATGCTTCAGCACCTGGAAGTCATTAAAAAAAGTTCCTCTCTTTTCTCCCAATCCCGGCAAGGGAAACTGTCATCCCTACACTGAGAACTTCGTGCCTTGATTACGCTAATGCCTTATACACTGGACTGCCCGCCTACCTACTGAACAAGCTTCCGGTAGTGCCGAATGCCACAGCCCAAACGCTCCTTAACATCCCTAAAATGACCAGTGCTAGGCAACATCTGCGTAATTTACACTGGCTGCCAGTAAAAGAGAGGGTGACCTTCAAGTCCTTGATCTTGGCACATGCAGCTCTCTATGGGCTTGGCCCTATCTACTTGAGAAAGCATTTCAGGTTCTATGTCCCTTCCAGGCAGCTCCGCTCTTCCATATTGCTTTTGGCCCAAGTTCCTAGGTCCCGCCTGAAATGGGCGGGTGTCAGCTCCCTTGCCTATAGAGCGATTGTGGCTTGGAACCAACTCCCACTGGAACTACGCAACATTCATGCTCCCAAACTCTTTATGAAGAGACGTAAGACCTTCCTTTTTATCTAACTTGAGTTCTCATCTGCTTTCTCCTTTGCTCCGCTCTCCACTGGCTCGCACCGAGACACTCTTTTGAGTAGCTGTGCGTGTTACAAATCCCATAAACATAAAGCATAAATAAAAAGTATGCTGCTGCACAAATGGTGCCACTGAATAAAGTAGCACTGTAAAACATGACTGCAGGTCCGCCATTGTGCCTGAGTGGGCAGTTATAAACTACCATTTACACTTGGTAAAATATACCTTTTCCCAGGCCTAACCTTCGTTTTTAATATATATGTTACCCCTAAGGTAGGCCCTAAATTCCCACTGGGCAGAGTGCATGGCATTTGAAAAGTAAGACATGTATATTTAAAACATCACATGTCCTGGCGGTGAAAAAAGTCCAACGCTGTTTTTCAGTGTACTAAGGCTGGTTCTCCCACAAAGAGATACTGGATTACATTATAATACTGTGAAATTCTTAATTTTGGTTTGGGAGCAGCTTGAAAAATATATCAGGGACTTATTTTAATAGGAATTGAAAATTCAACCTAATGGTAAAGTCAGTTTTTATATTACTATTACTATTTTGAAAATGACACGTTTAGAAAGTCTGCCCATATGTGCTTTTCTGCCTGTTCCCGGGGTCACCATATTGTTGATGACTTTCCTGGGTGTTATTTGTATTGCTCCCAGATAGTGAACAAAAAGCTTGGGTATGTAAAGATGTTTTTCTTCCTTGAGCAGGACGGTCTGGGGGGTTCTGCCAGCCCCTTGCCGAGCTTCAAAGAGTGCCTACCCTGTCACTGGCAAATGTAGTTCACACTTAGGCCACCCTTCCATTGTCTTCCAAGTCAGCTTGGCCCCAAACCCAGTGGGGGATGCACTCCTTGAACTGGTTTAGAGTGACCACAAGAAAGGGTTTGCCCATTAGCAAAACCTCTGGGTTGGCAGAGGGAGCTCTGACCCTTAGAAGAAATGTTCTTCCATATTGGATTGCGATAGAGAAGGGCACTGTGGGATAGCATACAGTATGCAGTACATTACAGTACAAGACATGCTGCCAAAGTGGGTATGGTCTCTCCTGGGAACTTTTCCCACGTTGGTTAGGGAGGGGCCATTCATTTCCTCCACCCACAGGCTGGCACTAGACATAAATGTGGCATCCCTAGTACCTTCCTCAGAACACTTCTGGGCCTATGAATAATCAGAAGAAGGACTGCACTGCCATCTGAAGAACCTGAAGGAAGACTTGACCTTCTTGCTTTGAACCCAGGACCACAGACTTGACTCCAAGGGTCAGTTGGCTGACCCCCTGCTTAAGATACAGGGACACAGTAAGCTTCCAGGGGCCTTTCCTGCACCTGCCCAACGGACTAGTTCCAATTGGACCCTGCTGCTGGACTCTGTGGATGTGAGTTTTGACTGCCAAATGCTGTCCCCAAGGCCCTGGACCCTTGGGTGTCAACGTGTACTTCTTCTGAAGTTTCCTGAAGCCTGGGACTTAAAAACGTTTTGCTAACTTTTTTCTGTGAGAATTGATGGGGGACTAGGACCAACTTGCTATGCCACTCCAACAAACGTGCATCACTACAATGCCAAAGATTCAGGTTGCTCCTGCTCCATAGCAACAAATATGATTCCACAGAATTAGAAGGTGTCCAGCCTCATGGAGCCCTTTTTGACTACAGTCTGCAGTCTTGACCCTGGAAGAAGTAAGAACTCAAAATGTGACTAAGTCTGAAAACGGGCAAAGGAACAAAAATTATCTGGCTGGCGTGGGATTCTCTCCAAGAGCAAAATTAAAATTTCTCCTGCTCTGTGCCAAAAAGTCAATGGCTTCATAAAGCCCGCTTCCAGTGGCTATTTGATGACATGGAGCCATCTTTGGCTACAGCCTGCTGCTCTTCTGCATTGAGGGTTTTTGACTTCCATCCTGGAGACTAAGGGCCTTATTACGAGTTTGGCGGTCTTCCTCTGAGACTGCCATTGCGGCTGTCCCAGGAAGACTGCCAAGCCTGTGATGAACTCACCCTCTGGATTATGAGTTAAATCCAGAGAGGGCTGGTGGTGTGGCAGCGGTGTCATGGTAGCACGTATCTGAGGCTAATAGGAGAACCTAAACAGCATACCGCAGCCATGAGAGAGCCTGCGGCACGCATGTGCACGGTGTGACATGCACCATGTTGTGCATGCCACACAGTGCACGCACAAAGGTGCAATTCTAGGGGGCACAACATGAGCCCCCGCACACACCCCCATGGCCAGATTTGCCCACTACCAGCCTTTCCACCACTCTTTTCATGGTGAGGTCCCTGCCATGAAGTGGGTGATTATGGCATTGGCACCACCAGCATAATCAGCCCCGTTTCAGACTGCCGCCAGAACTGTCTCCTGGATCCCGGCAGAAGCGATGGTGTTGTGGTAGTCCCACCGCCACCATCATAATACGGCAGTCAGACTACCAGGGCGGTGGAGGTTGGACTGCCACAGCAAGTACGGCAGTTCCAGGACCACTGTACTCGTAATATGGCCCTTGTGGAGAAGTGTGGCTCAATGGCTAGGGCGGCAGACCCTGATGCAGAGGTCTGGCCCGGGACCAGGGTTCAATTCCTGCCTCGGCGGCTCTTGGATTCAATTTCCCCGGACCTGATAATTCTCGCCTCGGTGCCTATTCTAATCATGGATCCCACTGTGCAACTCTGGGCAATAGCTTGCTTAATCTCCACAACGGCCCCACAGCGCTAGGATGCCTGGCTTCACCTTGGGGGTGCCCAGGAGTGGACATCTCACAGGAAAACCAGGAAGGGTTCCACAGCGGTATGAATACAGCGCTACGAGACCTCTGGGTAGAAGTGCGCTATATAAGTACAAATACATTTACATTTTACATTTACATTTACAAATCAGAAGGTGAAACATTTCTCTGGGACTAACCTAGTCCCTGCATCTGACTCGCTGTCCATTAAAGTGAGCCTTAACTTTTGACTATTACCTGGTCTAACGTGGCCAGATAAAATGCAGTTGGTGCTTAATACTTTTTGGTAAAAATTTGAACCTTAACCTCTAAAAAACCATAACTCCTGCTCTACGTATTGGATTTTTGTTATGTTAGTGTCATTTTATTTATGAAATTTACCCTATTTTTTTATTTGGTTTGGGGTTTTTCTTCTGCTGTTTTTTTTTTATCACTGTTTGAGTACTGAATAAATATACATTGCCTCTAAGTTAAGCCTGACTGCTTGTGGTCCAAGCCACCAAAGGGTTAAGCACAGGTTTATTCAGTGACTTTTGTGGTTCAGCCTGACAATGATTGCTCTTATATTTGAGGTGGTCCTCACCCCTCCACTATTATTCTAACTTATTGCACCCTTGAAATGTAAAATTAAAACATACAGCAAGGCATTGCTCCAAATAATATTGGTAAGCCTTGAACTATTTTAAAAGAATATTAAAGTAAATAGAGGCTGAATCAAAATATTGCAAAAGAATAATGAGGATGTTACACAAATTCGTATTTAATTTCTAAGTTCTCGCAAGTACCTTTCTCTTACAAAGGTACCAATCCTACAGCACACACAATTCCCCGAAGGGGGCCTTGGGGCTTAGGCTGTGACCCACACAATGCCCAGAAAGGGGCAGGTGCCAGATTCTGCTACAGAAAGAGCAGGCAGCAATCTTTAGCCCCCACAGGGTTCAGAGTGGAGTAGGCAGAACGATCGGGCCCACAATGGGGCCAAATGGAAAGAAGCAAACACTTATAGGCTCATTCAACAGCAGTCTCTGTAGAGAGTCCAGAAAATGAATGGGCACAGACCCTTTGTTAGACATTCTCACACTGCAAAGTAAGTTGTGGGAAGTGTGAGGAAGGTTTCATTTCAGCTTTAACTGCTTCATATATCTCTCACCAAACGTTACATTACACAATTATCTAACAATTGTGCCGTTCACACCCATGTGTTGTCAAGAAATCCGACCCCTGATGTGCAAATGTTTTTTGCAGTGAGAAAGTCTGTGATTCATGAAATCATAGGGTTTGCGACCACCAAGTATCTTTTTACTATTTACAAAGCCTTTTCACGAATCAGAAAAGTCTTTCTGACTCATAAAATGGCTTTGTTACCCTGCCAAAATTGCAAATAGGACGAGGCGTTACAGACGTTCTCCTCGGTGATTCGGAAAGGAATGTATCAATGATTTGTGACCGCAGTTGTGGTAGAAATTCTATTATTAGATTCCCAAAACCTGTGTGACATCTCTCCTTTGAGGGATGGTGGCTTCGAGGAGGGCAAGCAGTGGTCTGGGGGACTGCAGCTTGATCTCCCCGATGGTTTCCCAAATGGGACATTTTTTTTTCTTTCTTCAAAAGAAGAACTGGCCTCTTCAACAGATATTAATTGTTGTTTTTTTGTGTCAAAATCTTCTTATTAGTTTTAACAAAGTTTTAACAACTTTTGAAGCTCAACCGAGATCGAGCACAAGCCCGGATCCTCGGATATCTAAAGACAATAAATTCCCCCTTCTCACATTATATCTATTGTACAGTCTGCACATCACTTGTTGCGCCCGGGCTCAATGATTGGGAGTTAACAACATAAACAAAATGAGGAACAAAGAAACAATCCTGTGGAACCCAATATACCCGACCACAAAGTGACTGAGGAGAACAAGGAGTGGTCTGCGGCTAATCCCAGGGGGACCGTCGGGGCCCGTTGTTTCCGGCCTTGGAAGAATGGTTGGGCTGCCCCCACAGGGAGCCGCGGGAGTCCCACGCGCTGCAGCTCCCTCTTGTATCTCAACCAAGCCAGACCAATTATGTTTGAAAGAGGTGAAGGGCCCGTAGACTAGGGCCACAGGCAAAGAGAGGTAAGCCTTCCGACAAATAGCCCACTAGCGGACTCCAGATATAATCAAAGCCCTTACGGGAATCTGCTATGCTGTCCGTCATTCGTTCCAGGGCTAGGGCTCGCCACAGATGGGCATGCCATTGGGTGAGAAAGGGGGCCTCTGGCTTCTTCCAGGCTGCTGCCACCGCCATTTTGCCCCTAATCATAACCACGTAATGGAGTGGTCCCCTTGGATTTGGTACTTCAGACTTGGTCCCGAACCCCCAATACAACATGCTCCAGGGAGTCTGGGATAGGGTATCCCAGAATCTGTTTAATCTGAGATAGGATTTCCTTCCAGAAGGGTTGGATGGAGGGGCAGTCCCACCATATATGATGGAAGTCGCCTAAGAGCCCACAGAGCTGCCAGCATCAGTCTAAAGTGTTTGGGAAGAGAGTGTGTAGTCTCTGGGGGTGCAGGTACCAATTAAGCAGGATTTTGTAATGGGCTTCCCTTAGAAACATAGAATGGTTATATTTAGCCATATCTTTATATAGGGAGCTCTATTGTTTCTCTGATATGGGGAAGGCAGAAGGGCAACCCAGAGCCCTCTGTCGTGGGACCTGAGGGGGCCCGCTGTGAGAAGGAGAGAGTAAAGAAACGAGATGCATCCCCTAGTCATGCCGCTGGCTTGAACAAATCACTCTATTCGGAGCAGGTCCCTGGTCGTGGCTGTCCGCATCTGGGGTTGTACCCAAGGTTTAACTGAAAATAATGATATTCTCTGTGTGCGGCACCTTAAAGGTAGTGGCGCAGTCGGTGAAAGAGCGTAGTTCTCCTCGAGTGAAGAGGTCAGACATCATGAGGCATCCGCCCTCCATCTGTCGAAGGGCCCCTCTGTTACTGCTTGGGTAAAGCAGGATTAAAATGTAAGGGGATGGAAAGGTCATCAAGGGCAATGTCTTATTGGCGATATTCATGCGATAAGAGTAGTGGCTGTGGGGATACTAAGATAGGCATTATTTGGCCTGTCTTGTTTAGGTTTCCAGGGCAGGTCCCACATGGTTCTTCCCGCACTTGCCTATACATATGGAGCCGGTGTTTGTCTGAGGCTTTAAGGGACCTCTCCTCCAAAACAAAGAGTTGTGCAGCTCTATAATAAAGAGGGAAGTCTGGGTGCGAAAGCCCCCCCATCAAGCGTGGTGTGGTCAATAGTCGCTGAGATAGGTGGGCCCTGCATCCCTGCCAGATACATTTTGTTATCATCCCTTTCAGCTCAGTGAACAGCTCTCTATCTACCGTGATTGGGAGACCCGGAAATAGGTAGAGAAGGCGCAGCAACACGTTCTTCTTGATTGCTTTATCCACCTATCCATGTTAAAAAAGTGGAGGCCCATCTTTTGAAGTCCGATTTAGGCTGCCGCAGTAGAGGGGGGAAATTCACTTTATAGAGGTCTGTTGGGTTAGGGGTGATTTTGATGCCCAGATAGGTAATTTCTTTATGTACACATCGAAAGAGTGGTGCCTCCATAACTGCTGCCATCATCCCGAGGGCATTGTCAGGTTGAGTGGGAATGATTTAGAGGGATTGACTTTAAAACCTTCAACTTTCCCAAATTTATTAAGTTCAGTTTGTATAGCCGGCAGGGATGAGGCAGGTTCAGTGATGGGAAGCAGTACATCGTCTGCAAAGAGTGAGATGTTATGCTCATCTGGGCTGAATTTAATCCCATGAATGTCTGGATTGGCTCTAATGCACGCCGCTTAAGGTTCAATGCAAAGGGCAAAGTGCATGGGTGATAGTGGGCAGCCCTGTTGAGTTCATCGTGATAAGTTGAAAAAATCCAAGGCCACTCCGGTGATTAGCACCCAGGATTTAGGAGAATAATAATTGGCCTTCACCATACCAAGGAATGTCTTGCTGAACCCAAAACGTCTTCGTAAGGTGCACAATAAAAAGGGCCAAATGACCCCATCAAAAGCCTTCTCCGCATCTAGTGAGAGCAAGGATGCTGTCAGGTGTTTCTTTCGTACTTTGTCAGTTAGATGTATTATCCTTCGCAGGTTATCATGGGTCTGGCGTCCAGTGATGAAACCAGATTGATCTGGGGAATCAGATTTGGTAAAATGTCCGCTAGTCTGCTGGCTAGAACCTTGGAGTATAATTTTGCATCTAGGTTCAATAGTGCAATGAGCCTATACAAAGTGCATTATTGGAGGGTTTTCCCTGCTTTGGGGATTATAGTGATTGACATTTCTTCCATCGATGATGATACTTGATGAAAGCTAACGATTTCATGGAAGAGAGCCGACGGGTGCGGAGTGAGGTCAGCCGCAAACGTTTAGTAGAACTGGGCACTGAACCAATCAGGGCCCTGGGCTTTCTGGAGTTTCAGGGTATCTATTGCCTTTTGGACTTCTTGTCTCGAAATAGGATGACTAAGCTCGTCATTGGTGGCCGTGGGAGTTCTAATGAGTCCAGTTAGTGGGATTGGTCCTGTCTTGATAAAGGGTCTGCCTTGTACAGTGATCTGTAGAAATTGAGGCAAGCGTTCAGCCCCCCCTCCCCCTCATTATCTATGCTAATAGGGCGGAAAAAAACCATCTTACACCTTCAGGCTTGAGGGTATGATGGGAATGATAAAATCGGCCCCCTGCTGGCACGCCAAGAGAAGTAATATGTCAAACACATTGTGGACGCCTCTGCCATCACATATATTTATTGTTTGTTTTTTAAAACAAATTTCAAATGTGAGAATGCAAATGCGGGGATAAAGGTCTGCTGTCCCTTGCAGGCTTTTTACCATAATTTGCTACCATTTGCTGGGAGTCATAAACTGTACCTTGCCTAATTAATATTCATTAGGTAGTTTGTTTTGTTAAGCCCAGCCAATGTACCATATGCTATGTTGCCTATCAATGCATAGATCGCAACACAAATTACATTTCCGTTTACAAACCAGTTGGTGTACAATATGCACAAACCTTGTATTTGAATGGAAAAAGTACATCAAGAACCCCACCTCTGGGGGAGGAGCCTAGCGCGCAACCAAGATGGCCGCGTAGGTGCGAGGCTCCCGAGGACCTCCACGACCTCCTACATCTATCCTGATTTGGTTGAGGGGACTTTGTTTGTGAACCTGAGCCGAGGTGGTGCCCGTTTTCCGTTTTCGAATCGGACCCCGGGTGCCGTGATGGGCTTCGCTTGAAGTTTGCGGCCTGCTTCTCCTCTGACCCCGGACTTGAGTTGAGGGGCGATCCAGTGGTGAAGTGAATAACAACGGCGGGACGAGCCTGGCGGGGCGCGCACCCCTCACTTTCACTTTCGCTTTTGAGCCCTCTCGCCATCATCACAAGTGGGATCTCGGCTCTTTCGCGGAGTGTGGTGGTTGGCTCACTGGGGGACCCTGCCTACTCTGAGGGGACCCGTTCCACCTTCCTGAGGCGACCTTTGGGGTCTTCGGCCTCGATTGTTCGCCCCCCGTAGCTGGACTCGTGGGTGCACGGATTACAGGGCGATGGCGACGAAGCAGGATGGAGAGAGGCTGAAGGCCAAATCGGCCCGGCGTGGTGCCTCTACCCAGGCCAACGTTATGGATCGCTACACCCTGCCGAAAGGTTCTCCCGGCGGGTCGCATAAGTCTCCGGAGCGGCCCACGGATGCCCCAGATTTGCCAACGGACCCGACCTTGCAGGATATCATGGGCGCCATAGCGGAGATGAAGACCTCGGTGGGTCAACAGTTTGACACCCTGGCGCACAAACTTGACGTGGTTCTCATCGATGTCAACCTTGTTAGGGCTGATCTTTCCAAGACAAATGATAGGGTTGACTCTTTGGCCCACACCGCGTCGGGCCTCACGACTGAGGTGGCTGCCCTCCAAACGGAGGTACGTCGGCTCCGGCAGGCCAGTGCTCTCACGGATCGGCGACTGGAGGATTCCGAGAGTAGGGCCCGGAGGAACAACGTTCGCATTATCGGAGTGCCTGAGGGATTGGAGGATTCGGCTGCGGATCTCTTTGTGGAGGACTTGATTTCCAATCGTCTGATGCCTCGGGGATTGAGTAAATTCTTCGCTGTGGAGAGGGCCCATAGAGTTCCTGGTGGCAAGCCGAAGGTTGGAGCTCCTCCGCGGCCTCTTATTGCACGTATCTTCAATTTTCGGGATAGGGATGCGATTTTACAAGCCTCTAGAGTGCAGGGGCCGCTTAAGCTAGAGAACGTTGAGGTGAACTTCTATCCTGACTTCACGCAAGCGGTCCAGATGCAGAGGCTGGGTTTCATAGGCGTCAAACGGCGGCTCAGAGAAATGAACTTGAAGTACGCCATGCTTTTCCCGGCCAGGCTGTGGGTGGAATCCGAGGGTCGTTCTCATTTCTTTGACCGTCCGGAGGCGGCGGGGGATTGGTTGGACACTAGGGGACATGATCGAGAGGGACTGGGGGCCGCGAGTGGGGAGTGCCCACCAGACCGGGCCTAATGTATTGACACTGGGGCTACTTTCTGATGATGTCACTTCGTTGTTGGGCTCAGGGTTCCTTGACTGTCGTGTTTTGTCCTCCCTCGCTTGGAGGTTGTGGTGTGTCTTGAGGGGGTTCTCTTTCCTCCTCCAGGGGGTCTTTTTGTAGTTTAGTTCATGCAAGGGCGACAGGCACACTGCAAGTTGGGGGGGTGTTTGGGCTCATGCAGGGGTGCAGGGTGGGGGGAGTTTTGTTTGGAATGTTGGGTTGGGGTTGGGTATTGTTTGTTCGTACCACAAGGCAGGATTATTGTTGTTTCATACTTGAAGTGCTCTCTGGGAGGGTGGTGATTGGAGCTGGTTGTGATGGGGGGTAGGGGACTGAGACTTCTTTCCTGGAATGTTAACGGACTGGGGGACAGGATAAAACGGGGGGTGGTCCTGCAGTTTTTAAAACGGATCTCACCCGATATCGTGTTTCTGCAGGAAACACACCTCATTGGTAATTCCTTCCGTGCTATGAATAGGCGGGGCTATCGCCTTCTGGCTCATTCGGGCTTCACCTCTGGTTCGAGGGGTGTGGGCATAATGGTTAAAACCTCGCTCCCGCTGGAGGTTGACGAGGTGATCCATGATGACAGGGGGCGCTACACTGCACTGGTGGGCAGATGGGAGGGTAAAGTGATTGTTTTGGTTTTTATTTATGTCCCGCCGGGTTTGCAGACTACTACTTTTGCCGACTTGGGGCGCCTTCTTCTTGGGCTACCAGAGGGGATTCTAGTGGTTGGAGGGGACTTTAATGCTGTGGTTTCCGGAGCCGAGGATCGATACCCCCCAGGGACCTCCCCCGGGCCCAAGCTTGGTTGTCTGGACTCTTGGACACCCTGGGATTAGTGGATTGTTGGCGGCTAAAACACCCTGCACAGACACAGTACACGTTCCACTCCGGGGCCCATGGTAGTCTTTCACGACTTGATTATGTTCTTATGCCAGCGGCCCAGTCGGGGAGGATCGGGGAGGTGCGACATCTGGCCCGGGGTATTTCAGACCACTCCCCGCTTCTGTTACACTTCGATATTGTCCTGGGGGTGGAGGGGAGGGTGGTCCCGATCAACTCCTGGTACCTGCGTAATCCCACAATTCGTGCAGATTTGATTAAATCCCTTGAGCAATATTTTGAAGATAAAGTGGGATCGGTCTCGTCTGCTGTTTCTCTTTGGGAGGCGTTCAAGACGGTACTCCGGGGGGGAAGCCCTGTCCCTCATTTCCAATTCCAAGAGGCGCGAGCGGGAGGAGGTGACTCGTATTGAGTCTGAAATTACTGAGTTGGAGGGTGACCTGGATCGTGGTGTCACGGAGGACAAATTGCATGCTCTCAGACTCAAACAAGCAGACTACAAGGCCCTGGTCACTGAAGCGGCCAAGGGCATGAGTAGGGAGCAACAGGGGCGACTGTATGATATGGGGGATAAGGCTGGAAAATTGATTGCGTGGCTGGATAAAAAGGAGGGAGCGAGTCGAGTTGTGCCGCTGGTTGAGAGAGTGGATGGTGTGTGTGTTACTGATCCCGAGGAAATTGTTGATTGCTTTGCAGAGTATTTCCGCGGGGTGTACTCCCCGGTCTCTTCTCGCCCAGAAGAGGATTCCCGCGTCCTGCTTACAGATATTGGGTTGCCTTCCCTTTCGGAGGAGGATAAATTGTTGATGGACGCGACTCCCACGTCTGAGGAGATCGCCCTGGCCATACGCTCAGTCGCTTCTGGCAAGGCCATGGGTCCTAATGGCCTTCCCATTGAATTGTACAAGTTGCGGCCGGATACCTTAGCGCCTCATCTTCGTGATATGTTTCTCGCGGCTCGGGAGGCGGGTTCTCTCCCGCTGGACCAGCGTCTCGCCACCATCGTGGTTATTCATAAGGAGGGGAGGCCGCGGGATCGAGTCACGTCCTACAGGCCCATTTCGCTTTTGAATGCGGAACCGAAAATCCTTGCTAAGGTGCTGGCTAATCGACTGGTTGACGTGGTGTGCGATCTGATCCATCAGGATCAGTCCGGTTTTATTCCTCATCGCAACACCGCGCTTAACCTACGGCGTCTGCATGGGGTGCTCGCGAGGGTTCCGTTTATACGTGAGCCGGCCATTTTGGCGTCCCTGGACGCCACTATGGCGTTTGATACGCTTGAGTGGCCATATATTTGGGCGACGCTGGAGAAGTTTGGGTTTGGCCCGGGATTCATCGGTTGGGTGAAATTGCTGTATTCTAGACCGCTGGCGCAGGTGGTGGTGAATGGTAGAGTGTCGGCTCCCTTCGAGTTGGGCAGGGGCATGCGTCAGGGTTGTCCGCTGTCGCCTCTCCTCTTTGCGCTCGCTTTGGAGCCCCTGGCGGAGTGGCTGCGGTGGCACCCATCGATTCGTGGTCTCCGATGGACCCCAGAGTATGAGGACCGAGTCTCTCACTATGCGGACGATATTCTTTTGTATCTCGCTTCCCCGCGTGAATCGTTGATTGTGTTGGTGGATGTATTGTCCTCCTTTGGCCGTAACTCCGGCCTAGTCATCAACTGGGCTAAGTCCTGTGTTTATGTTCTTTTTGGAGAGGCTCCTATCCTCCCGCGGGGTTGCCCTATCCAGGTCGCTCACCAGGGATTCAAGTATCTGGGAATTTTTATTACTCTGGACTCAGCGGCCCGATACACACAGAATTTACTCCCCCCCTCTCCAACGTTTGAAGGCAGATGTGGCGCATCTCCATGATTCTGTGTTATCGGGATAACTTTGTCTCTGCCCCCTGCCCTTCCCCCCCCTCCTTCCATTGTAGTTTGGTAGGCCCCTCTCGAGGGGAGCGCATAATGTCACCTGGACTTTTGCCGCCTTGTGGGGTTTGTTTCTTTTTTCATTTAAAATGAAACCGTCATGTGGGATGTCAAGGCCTATAGCCGCAAATGATATTTCGGATCCTTGGGACCTACACTGCTTGCTGCTTGTGTTTATACCTATATGTTTATGACCTTATTGTTTTCTAGCGGCCGGCCCGGAGGTTGTAGGCCCATACCTGTATATCTATTGAAATTTGTAATAAAGGTTTCAAACAACAAAAAAAAAGAACCCCACCTCTGAAAAGTGATGCAAGCTCATGAAGGAAAGGGAAGGAACACTATTTATGTTATCTGACTCATCTTTGATATCTTGAAGTACCTAATAAATGTTCAAAAGGTGTTCTGCTTGCTGACATTGAAGGGGTGCATGCACAGACTGAATGCTTTGGCGTGATTGGGGCCCAGTCATTCTACTTCTCCCCCCTCCCCGGTACCCCACACCTGGAGCAACAGAACTTTACTACCTCACTTATTGGTTATAGTTCCAAAGTTATGACAATGGGGCAAGTGATTAAAGAATTTTTCTTTTCAAAACATCACAGGTGAGACTAAAGGTACTTGGGATGACAGCTCACAACATTTCAGTAAAATCCCAAGATCAGAATGTTTCAGTAGCTTATCTAAGCACTATGCATCATTTAATTGTTTGGTAATTCGCTGCACCTCTTGCTTTATGAGGACAGGGCAACTGATGAAGTGGACATACCCATCTGTTGCAAAAAAACAAATCTCCTGGGTGTGAGTAAGTAACCTTACCCTCCAACTGCCTCACCCCCAAACAGACTATACAAAACTCAGCTCTGTGCATATCCTATCAATGAATGACCGACAACTTCCTCTTGTGAACCAGACATTGTCTGAATACAGGTAGACCTGAGACTTATAGGTGGCTGCACAGAGTCCAAAACTCTCAAGTTGAGGAGAAGGTTCCTCATCTATGAAGCTGAACCCTCTGTGGATGTGTCCCCAGGCTGAGCTGCAGGGACATAAGTACCCTCTGGCTCTGCTGCCACCCTTCTAAAGACCCATTTTAAGACACTTGCATCTTTTAGGGTCACTCTCAGAATCCCTGCAGAAAGAGTAACAGGGGCGGGGTAGTTTTCTGCATTTATTTTGGAAAGTGGAATAAAATAAAATACTTGTGATGATGTTGAAACATGTCTGGCATGCTCACAGGTAGCAGATAATCCTGGAGTCCTGTCACACAACCTGCTCCATTTGGTTCACTTGACATTTACTCTTGATGCATACACTTTTCAAAAGATATGTTTGCTACGTTAGCTTGACAAGGTTTCTATTCTCAGCAAACGTCAGATAATACTTACATTTTTATAAACATGTTAAAGGGTAATTAAAAATATAGACAAATGAGCTAGACAGTCAGTAAGTTATTGCAGCTTGCATGATAAGTTCCGATAACTCTAGGTCCCCCACGCATTCATCAACCCACCCCAAAAACAAAAATACACAGTTTCACCAATTTCTTAAACTATAGTGGTCTCAGGCGTATGTAAACGGCAGTTCTCTTAAATACACAGAGGTTCTAGACATCACAATTAGTATTAAAATATCAGCACATACAAATCACAAATTTTCTGAAAATATTTATATTGAAATTTATAGCCTAAATCCAAATTTATGTTTGCCTTTATTGTAAACCCCACATTCCTTCCTTAAAAAATGTATTTGTTCAGTTGTGCCAATCTCTTTTAAACTTCCGGGGGACTAATCCTTGTGTCTAAACTGAACTCCCGCAAACCCAAATATTTAACCTTTGGGAGTTCAACCCCACCCCTTTTCTCATTGATCTAGCGGCAAGACACCACCCTCCCTTTCAATACAACAAATTTACCAAGTTAGCAGAGTAGTACTATTTTTAAACTGGGACCATCAAAGTTAAGTTTGAAGGGACTAATACAGATTTGTTAATAGTGCAATACAGAGGTATGCACATTTTACTCATAAATACTTATGAATACAGAAGTACAGAATCACAAATGATGACAGAGCCTAGAAAAGTTCCCCTCTAATCCTAATTGTTGCACTCATAAAGAGTACTGACAACATTCTAATAATAACTAAAAAATCTCAAAATAATCAGATAGAAATATGCATCATTAAAATTACTAATTTGTAAAATTAATTCATTACCCAAAATTGCACATCATAAAAAGTATGAACAACCCATTTTTTTAATAATCTCCTATACCCATTAATACCTTTATTAATCAATCCATAGTACATTGGCTCAGTAAAACTTTCATCTTCTTAGGTAATGGTACAGTATTCTTCAATTGCCCTAATTGTTTATACACTTGATCCTTGTAATTGTCCAGTTGAACATCTATTGACCTTTTCCTTTTTCTTGATTCCTTACACCTTCCAGTTCTAGTATTATATCTATAAACCATACAATCTAGACATTTTAGTAAAAGTAATTGTGTAATTGCACAAATTATCACTGATGTTAGAATTATTTAAAGGACCCTCCACCAATTTTACCTAACAGTTCCCCTACCTTATTAAAACTACTCCCTATTTCTCTTATTCAGGATCCTACACCTTTCCTATTGTCCTGGTTCTGACAATATTCTAGTCTCATGAGTCAAATTAGTTATGTTATTAAAATAAGAAACAATCACTCCACTATAATCTGGAATATAGGTACAACACCTTCTCGCTTTATTTACTTTACAAATTCTGCCTTCCTCCACCAAAAGATTGTCAAAGGCGAGATGGTTCTGCACAACCATCACTCTCATCGGTATCATTTCCACATTGTCTAATCTAATAGACCCTGGTGAAAGCAAGTCTATCCACTACTGTAGATAGTCGTCTGATTTTCACTTCTTTCATGGTCATACGCATTGAAAGAATCAATTGTCCCAAAATTGGTCTTACACTTTTTATGTCATTCTCTTCACCCTTTTCATTTACATGATGAATCCAAGCGATAACTAAAGCCAGGTGACATGAACCCACCCAATGTTTTAGAAGATTAATATAAGCAGTCCTTCGACAAAAATAATAAATTACCCTCATGTTAGACTCTCCTCCAACTAACACATCTCCACTAACTTCATAAGATCTATCACACGCTTCCCCCCCACAAACCGCTTTCTCCCTTTCTCGCTAGGATTTCACCTCATCATGGACATTTCACCTCTTCAAGGATGCTAACCTGAAAACCTAAATTCTTCTACCTCTCATATTTCTTCCTAAGCAATCTATTGTTTACAATCCTCTTTCATTATATTCTTTAATACTATCACACTCTTCATTACTCAACAGACATAAATAGTCTCTGTCCAAATTAGTATTGTTTCTGGTTTGTGCAATCACCCTCTCGTACTCACCATATTAAATTCTTTTATCAATCTCATCAATAAACACATTTTCTAGAATAACATTAAAATCAGTCAGATATGGAGAAAGAAATTCCTCATGATTAAAGATAGCTACAAAGATAGTACAAAGATAGTGCAAGACATTGAATATGAAATTTCTAATTATGTATAAGTCGATCCCTTTCCACCTGAAGTGGGAAAATAGGTGAAAACATAGCTATGGGTAACCTTTATTACGTTTATACATGCTTTAATCATTTTAGTATATACATTTTTCTTGAAACTATTAGTTAAATGCTTTTCATGAGTTGGTATGATGTGTTGATATTTATCATAATTAGTTTCAATTTTAACATTATTATTATTTGTTACTTGAAACCTTTCCCACAGGTATCAGTAAGCACACAACAAGCCAACTAATACTGATAAAGTTATAATGAGCAGTGTCATCCCTACAATTGTACAGCATCTGCTGTTTCTCATCATCTTGTTAAGACGAAAGCAAAGTCCTTTTGTGGGAAAAATCAAAAATTAACACAACAATTTGTTTTCAAAACAGTAATAGTTTTTACTTTCTTATTATTTCTTTAAAACAATGATAAAACCAAGCAAATAGAGACATATATCAGTTTTTGTCAAATTTCTATGTTCTCAGTCTGTGTAAATGTTCATATTCCTAAAAGTGAATTCAAAATTCAACAGCCCATCATTGATCTCTATGCCAGTTCTCATAAATCATATCTCATTCATTTGAGAATCTTCTACACCAATACTGGATAATTAAAGTCACAAGTTTACTTTTTAAGGTATCCCAACTCAAAACAACATTGACCTTTGCTCATTCAGAGATATTTCCTTTCAATTTCACCTGCCTCCTCTCCTTCTGATACTGCAGCCAAATACACTCACTCAGGCAGGGCACATTTTTGATTTGGAACTGTCCTCCTTTGTGATCTTTCAATAAATGGCAATTCACATTCACCACTTTCTGTGTTCAACTGTCTCCCAAAGTCTCTTAAGCCTCTTTCCGACTGCAGTACTTTCATTTACAGGTTCTTTTTCTTAGAACATCATCAACTCTCTCTGTCTCCACTATAATTTCTTCTTAGCATTGACTTGAGGCCAGTCCTGAGCTCCGACTCGAACCTGAGCTTGCTCTTTAATCAAATTAGTCTGTTTTCTCTACTGCGAATATTTCTTTTCTGAAAAGGATTGATTCCACTTTCATTTCCAATTGCAACTTCTTCTTGTTACCACTCATGCTTTGCTTTTTTGCACTCTGATCACGCTTTAACTGGACTTCAGAAATTTCAGGCTCTTCATATGAACTTTCGCTAACCTGAAATTATTCTCTTTTGTTTTTCCCTTTTTCTTAACCCCTTCGCTGCTGCGGACATTCCGCTGCAGCGCTGGGGGGGGCAGGGGGGCAGCGCGGTGGGCCTGTGCTCATGACGGAGCCGCTCCGTCATGAGCCACAGTTGAGCTGTGCTCATGACGGAACGGTTCCGTCATGACTCCGCCCATTTGCGTTGTCCCCTCGCACAGGCGGGGAAACAGCGCCGCGCAGGCGGAGCGGCCGCCAACAGGATTGTCATGACGGAACCGTTCCGTCATGAGCACACGGCAACCGTGGCTCATGACGGAACGGTTCCGTCATGAGCGGCGAAGGGGTTAACCAGATTTGGAGAAATCCTTCCCCCTTGCCTCACACTGCAAACTTGAGCTTGATTCTGATTTGGTTGAGCAGACTGAGTACCTTAGTCATTCACCTCATCCACTGCTTCAGCTACTCTTACTCTTTTTGTGTGAGCAGCGTAGATCCATTGAGGCAATCCTGCATACTTGATTGCATTATTGGTTGTCAATATGATTTGGTAAGGGCCTCTCCATTGTTCATCCAGGCAGCCCTTACAAACCTGTTTCCTGACACCCACCCAGTCGCCTGCATTTCGTTTGTGGCAGAGGATGTCTTTGTAGTCTTCAGTTGATACATTCACCTGATGAGAGACAGATATCACCATATCAGCAATACCTCTGCAATAATCTAGGCCAGTGACATTAGTTATTGAAACTAATACTGCTGAAGGTACAAATAGAAGTCTCTGCCCATCTGTATGCCATGAAAAGTCAAACCTTTCTTTCTGTCTGGAGTGCTTTTTATATTCATCAAAACAAGAGGAAGAGCATCGGGTTATTTCAGACCAAATAAGGCAGATACTTTTGCCATTTTATCTTTCAAGATACCAAAGGGGTGTCCCACTAAACCAGAAGATTGCGTTTGACAACTGCAGTGGAATCTCTGCTTGATCTTTAACACTGTACAGATTATCCATATACAAATTTCTTTAGGTGGTGGCTCCACCAATAATTATCCTGTAGTAGAATCTTATATCCGATGCTTTAATATCCCGCTTCTGCATGTACTAGGCACTGGTATTGTGGCTGTCATTTCTGTTGGTGCATGTGGTACAATCCAAGTAGGGGCTTGTGTCATTACTATGCCTTCCCCTGCGTCCTTGTCAACCCCAGTCTGGGACCCCTCCATCGATCTGTCCATATATGGAGGAGTTCTTGAACTCAACAATTGACTTATGGTCTTTTCATCATCATAATCCGGCTATTTGTATTTCTTCCTTTTATTCTTGGCTTTATCCTGCTCTTCTCTATTTATTATAGCACAAAGTCTTCACACATTCCAAAAACCCTCCTTTCAACATTTTTCTTGACTACTCAATTTACTTTCTAGCTAACCTCAAAATGATTTACTCATATTTTTGTTCTCTTTGTCTCTCTCCTTTTTGAGTTTCCAAGCGGTCCCATTTATGGTTTGTTTGCCTTAGGAAATCTAGCTTTCAGATATTAAAAGCACCCTTTACTGAAAATTGTAAGTCTTCATCATGTGCAGTGTATTTAATCCATTCAGAGATCCAAGTGCATTTATAATACCCTACTTCCTCCATCATTTCATATTCTGGCTTTTTTTCACTCAGTAATTTCCGACCCTCTCTAGGTATGTCCTACTTAAGGTTTAAAAAAAAAATGACACCCATGTTCCACCTTTATTAAACTCAAACAACCTCCAAAATTACAATAAATCTCTAAAAACAAAAGAAGTGAACAACAACCAGTAACAGTATGGCTCTGTCAAAGGTCTACCTATCACAGTTTAACTATGACAGCAACCAACCAATCAGAGCGCAGCTTTGTGATGACGTCTCACCAATCCCAGCGCTGCTTTCTGGCTCAGCAACAAATCACAGCACAACTCCTTCATGAAAAAGAAAACAACCACAAAACTACACTAAATCTAGAAGAACAATAAACCCTTTGTCTGTTTGCTCTAGTAAGGAATAAGTCAGCATTTGAGTAAAGTAAATGAATCACTAACCATAAGAATATATTTATAGACAAATGAAAAGAAATAGAATCATAGCAATCCTGAAAAGTTCTCACTAGGCAAATCCTGACCCGCAGAAATCCACCTCTAAGTTAATGTACTTCACCCCATGCACTCCGGATAGCACACCAAGTCAAGTTAACATTTCAATCCTCAAAAAAAGGAAGTTCCTTAGTGCAGAATCCCTATAGATGTGTAAGCGGCGCCTGGGTCTACACATCACTACACAGACAAATATTCAATATCTCAAAAACTTAGATTGGCTACGAATCCAATATTCGACTTTTCACTAACATGTCAAGCTTTAAATGGGATTACAAATATGAATAGTACATCAGCACAACAGTAATTTATCCCTCTATTGAGCACACAACCATCATCACATATCTGAGTAACTCAAAACTGAAACAAAAATCCATCATTAAGACTCATACTTCAACACACCTCCAAATACTCAATTTCTCTATGTTCATACTTACACTTCAACTTCTCCTCAGGAATGCAAAGTTAATATGGCTAGTCACATCCCAGGAGGATCCAGCACTGAAGAATTGGCAACTTTCCCAAAAACTCTTTTTTCTTCATCTTAAACAAGAATGGTCAAAAAATCACAAAAACCTCACAGGGAACCCCATAAACCTCTTACAAAAATAATCCTTTGCTAACAAAACTTTTATGGGAGCTGAACCCCAATATTTTTTGAACCCCAGTATCACACAAACCCCAATATTTACCTTTGACAGTTCAACCCCACCACTTTTCGCGTTGATCTGGCGGAAACAACTTAGCGACGTATTATTATTTTTTAAACTGGGATCAATCAATAACTGAGTTCTAGATCAAAATTATGATCACAAGGTTTAATATAGAATTCAAAATAAACAACTCATGACAGTCTACTACAGCTCCCCTCTAATCCGAATTGTCACACTCCTAAAGAGTACTGACTACATTCTAATAAGAGGTAAAAATCTCAAGAGAAAATGGAAAGTTGCCCCCAATCTATAAAAACAAGGTTTTTATATATACATTTTATGCATATTAATTAAGAAAAACTGCACATTCAGCATGGCATTATCATGGTTAGGTTCCATGGGCAAATCACAAAACAATTTCGTAATTTCGAAAGGTTTTAAACACTAACCCATTTTTTTAAGGCAAGAGAAATCTTCTGCTTGCTCCCTCAGCAATTGTAATGTAATGGAACTTGTATAGCACAAAAACTGTCATCTTACGGGTATCCTGGCGCTGCGACTTAACAAGTTGTCACTGAGCAAAAAAGATAACCTATTCGCCGGTTTAGGGGAGCTCATTTTACTCATCCCTAGGGAAGAGCCAAGTCTTTAAGCTTTTCCTAAATGGAAGCAGAGATTTAATTTGTCTAATGTTTAGGGGGAGATCATTCCAGAGTCGTGAGGCTGCTACACCGAATGCTCTGCCACCCGTCCTGGTCTTCTTGAATCTAGTGGTGGTTACCAGATTTGCACTAGACGAACCAAAATTTCTCCCAGCAGTGCACCAGGTAAATTTTTCCTGCATGGACATTGGACCCAAACCGTGTACTGCTCTAAACACAATACAGAGGGATTTGAATTGAATTCTCTCTGTGGCCTCGTGGGCGGTCGTAAGGGTACGAGGGATCACAAAAGACGTAGTGCAGTGGAGGACTTATTTTTATTACTACTTTTATAATGAAGAGGAGGTCCAGGAATCTCATAAAGGAACTCGAAAAGGTTCAACCAGAGGGCAACATATCAAGAAAGAAAAGTCTTCTCCGTGCTGTCTGGTTCTGATCAATTATAGTCAGGGTCTTCTCGGTCTCTCTCTTTTCTCTTGTAACCGGTGGGCAGGGAAGGGAAAAGAAAACAGGTTGGGGTCAGTTCCTGGTTTCGTATTGTTGTGGGTTTTTTGTGCTACCGTCACCAAAGAATCAAAGTGTGATAAGGGTAAGGTGGCTGTCAGGGTTTTTTAAACTAGGTACACCTGTGTGCTCTACCTTCCCAGACCTCCCCACCACCCCCACCAGAATGATCCCCCAAGAGGTACTCGCCTTAGGCCACGACCCCTCTCCAGGGACGTGGCGTCGGGACCCGGGGCGTCCTCTCCCTCCTCTAGCCTGCCGGGTATTTTACCTGTACACAATACTCCTCTTGTATCCTGCTATGTTGGCTCCTTCGCGCCTCCACCGTCCCCCTCCTCGCTCTGCTCAGTACTCTCCGTCCACTCTCCTCCTCCGATGTTGCCTTCCGCCTCCTCACTCCGCTCTGCTTTCGCCACCCGCTCTCCTTCTCCAATGCTGTCGCACACCGTCTCCTCTCCTCTCGCCCTATTTGGGAGTCTCGATTCCGCATTCGTCACTGGCTCCTCCCTCCTGGCTTGATCTGCCACTAGACCACTGTCTGCTTCCTGTGGGGACAGGTTTGACACGCTCTCCTCCCACTTCCGGTCCGCCTCGATCAGGTCCTCATTACACTCTCATTGATGGATAACCAGTGAAGATCATTTAAAGCTAAAGTCGCTGAGGACCTGCTCTGCCTATTTGACACCAATTTGGCTGCTATGGACTGGATCCTCTGCAGCTTCAGTAGCACTGATTGTGGTGCTCCCAAGTACAAAGAGTTACAGTAGTCCAGCCTACTTAATATTATACTCCTCACTACTAGAGATCTAGTAGCACTGGGCAGTAGTGGGAGAATCTGGCGTAGTGCTCTTATCAGGGAGAAACAGATGCCAACTGTTTTGTTGACTTTTGACTCCATTTGAAGGTTGTCATCCATTAAAACCCCCAGGTTTCTTACTGTTCCAGCTGGAGTCAGTGGTTTATCCATGGGGTGAGTCTGAACTCGGACAGCAAAGGCCGCACCATTTTGGCCGTTGAACAGTATACTATCTCCGTTTTATCTCCATTAAATTGTAGGGAGTTTTTCCTGAGCCAATTGGAGGTGTTATACATGCACTACTGGAACTTATCTAGGGATACTGCTTGATTTCCTTCCAGGGAAAACACCAGTTGTGAGTCGTTTGCATAATTGACTAGATCAATGCCAAAGGACTTAATAATTAAGATCAGAGGGCACAAATTGATATTGAATAGGATTGGGCTTATTGCTGAGCCCTGGAGCACCCCGTGTCGCACAGGGGTCTTTGGAGATGTAAACGGTGAGATAGTTACCACCTGTTGCCTGCCCGTCAGATATGATTGCAGCCGCTTCAGTGCCCGTCCTTTTACTCCGCTGTTCTCTAGTCTTTTCAGCAGTATGTTGTGATTCACCGTATTGAATGCGGCCGACATATCCAGTAACACTAATACGGACAGATTACCATTGTCTGCTCGCATTCTCAGGTTGTCAAGTACCGTCACTAGGGCTGTTTCAGTTCCATGCCCTGGTTGAAAACCAAATTGGTCCTTGTCTAGCAGCTGTTTTTTTTCTAAATATAAGGACAGGGATTTACTAACTGCCCTCTCCAGAATTTTTACTGGGTACCGCAGGAGAGAGATTGGTCTGAAACTTGTTGGACATTAGGATCAAAAGACTGTTACTTCAGTAGCGGGGTCATCATTGCCTGCTTCCAGACTTCTGGAACAGTTCCCTTTTCTAGTGATTGGCAGCAAATCTGCTGCAGCCAGGAGAATAGTTCTAGCTGAAACTCTTTCCATATCCCATGCGGAAGGGGATCCAAAGGAGAGCCAGAAGATACACTTTGAGCAAGGTTATTAAATATATCCTCAGTAAGAGTTTGAAAGCACTCTAGAGCAGGCGGCTGATGGCTATTAAATGCCTCTGGCTGTTGCCCTTCTGCTAATATCGTAGGTGGTTCCTTTTCCTCATCCAGGCTACTATTGTTGTTGGAGTTTAGACCCCCAACAATCTTATTAATCTTTTCATCAAAGTCGACAGCGATATCATCGCAGAGTTTTTGTGTTGCGTCCACCTTATTACCCATACATGCTGGATTGAATAAGTTCTTTATAATATTAAAGAGCATTTTTGTACTATTAGGTGCCTGCAAGATGGTTTTAGCATAGTACTCTGCTTTGGACCTAGAAATAGCTTCCTTATATGAGGCCTGCAGCAATTTCAGCTCCTTTTTGTCTAATTCCCCATATGACCTTCTCCTCTTCTCCATTTCTCCAATTTCACTCTGAAGATTTACAACTCAATATGAAACATTTATTAACCATATCACATAACATCATATTATTTTCCCGCCTTCACAGCAACTTCCAGCAGAAATCCTTCAAAATGATACTTTTGGTACATGATAGAAAGATTCATTTACAATACATGCTTTCTTACTCTAAAATCCATTGATGTCCTTGTGCTTCTGTGCTCTGTGTGGACTGTGGGGAGAAACACTTGCAGCAGGAAGCTGATTGTGAAGGGGCGGAGCAAGATGATCAAAACACCAGAAACTGCATCCATTTAATCAAATGATGTCCCACATCAAAATGTGGAATAACTATACACTTCTTCTAAAACACCTCTATATAAAATAATTACTATGTTTTAATGGCAACATCATTATTTCATAGGTTACGGTCATATGCATCATTATAATTACTAATTCATACTACTAATTCATTATCCAAATTTGCCCCTCGTAAAAATGTTTGAACACTTGTATGTTGTTTGTATAAACAGAGGTGGAGGCAGACACATCCATTCTTGGACCTTCGGCTAAGATGTGCCCTGCTGTTCTCAGCATGCCACCACTCAGCTAAAACCTTTCCCTCACTTGTTGATGATAGGGAGAAGCATGGTCGCATTCAGCGAATGACCATAAACTAACAGAATGGATGTAATGACTTGAGCTCTTGGATGAAACGGTGCATATGCAACACTGGCTGGCAATGCAATCACAGGAGAGACATCCGTCTGCAAAGGAAAGAAGAGCATGAATATTGAGCCCAGCAGGGACCCATTCCAATGTTAAGCAATAGTAGGACCCACCTCACATAAAGTCTTGTCCTGCTCTTACATATGAGGCGGCCATTCAGTTAAAGCCTTCTTTTATGGTTGCAGAAACTGTGGTTCAAATACAGATTTATTGTTACAAGCCATCAGGTATATGTGTAAAACAGCTGCTGAATTGCACCATGTGGGGTACAGAATACTGTCAACACAAAGGCACTATTCTGTTTCCCATTGGAAAAATGCAGAGCAAATTGACATTTGTGTTGATGGCACCTCAGAAATAGTTTTACAGCATTGCTAAAAGCAGTTGCTACGGTTACCCTGAATTGTCCACAGATCTTTTGGTAAGTGTTCTTCATCAAGTTGAGATGGGAGTGGAGCCTTTGCTCCCTTTTAATGAGTCTCTGTTTGAACTTTTGTAAGGAGCCTAGGAGAAACCTGTGACAGGGGCTCCTGTCGACTTGACTGTGGGCATAGGCATCGGTCCGCTCCTGTGGACCCACTTTGTCTCCTGCTTCATCCTACCACAAAAGGGCTGATGGTCCAAGCTGCTACAGCTTCACCGGACACTAGTGTCCTTCCCTTTGTTCCACTAAATAAGGAGTACAGATGGCTAATACGTTGTGGAAGGAATACATTTTCCTCCAAAAGCTCAGCATTGAGGCATTTAAACACTACATGTGTTTTGGTCAGGTTTTCCTATTCTTTATGGGACTCTGTGGTGCCATGGTTGCCTTCTCCGCCAGAAGAAGTTGGCAGAGAGCTTTTGCAGGTGGTGCAAGATGGCAGAGAAGCGGCAAAGTTTATCATAAAATGTGGTATGGACACCACCAATTCTGTAGGTTCTATACCTCAGTCAGTTGCAATGTGCAAACATGCATGGCTGCGTCAGTCTGGGTTTTTTTTAGAGCCTTTGCTGGAAAGTCTCCGAAAGATGTCATTTGACAGTGTTCGTTTATTTGATGAACAGGCTGATTCGGCTTTAAGATGATTCAGAACTGGTCGATATGATAAGACCATCTGAGATGGTTTGGAAGCTTTGGTCGGATTCTTTTTTTCTGACCTGTGTAGAATTGTTTCTGAATGTCTGCACTACAATACGTCCTTCATCTGGTTACGACCAGTGTAGTGTTCTGCTTAATGCAGGGGTGTATGGTTGTTTCGATGACATTGCGGTTCTTTCCCTGTGTTTTCTGTTTCTTATACCGGTCAGTTGGGATTGCAGAAGTTGTATTTTATAAGTGGGTTTCTTGATTATTCTGCTGGGTGCAGACATGGTGGTTTTATCTTTCAGCTCTGTTGATGACAGTTTTTCAGCTGTTTTACTTGTGTTGCGTTTTTTATTTGGGGCCTAGTATGAAGGTCCTGCTTGCTGATTTACTCTGAAAAAGGGCTCTGGTTCAAGAGTTGATGCCTTGATGGTATGTACCATACTTTGTGGAGTATCTGTTGTATGCATTGGTAAGCAATTATTTGTGTGTGTGTGTTTTTGTTGGGCTGGGATTGCTCAGCTTGTGCAGAGTGTACAGAGTTCTATAATCTGTGTAGGGTTATTTCTCTGTTGTATGATTTTATTTATTCATGCAGTTTGGTACCCCCCGTTAGGTACTCTTGATTTTTGTACCCATAGGAGTCAAGGGGTTTTGTAATCTGTCTTTTGATGAGAGGTTTATGTGTAACGACACTCCTATTTGGTTTGGTTAGTACGATAAAGTGTCTCTTATATCTTTATATGGTATTTGGGTGACCTAATGCTTCATTTATAGGCATATGTCAATTGGCATTGATGGGATAATACAGCACTAATGCCTAAGATTCTTCTGGTTTCACAGGAAGTAGCTGTTAGCTTACATTGTTTGTTTATGTGGTTTTGGCTTTTCCTCTGGTACTTGCCTTATGTCTAGGTATAGATGGTGGAAGTTCTCTACTTTTGCTGGAATTAGGACATTGTTGGCCAGATGCTCATTATCTTGTGAGCTTTATCACACTAAATGTTTTGCTCTTCAGGTTTTGTCTTATAGCCATTGCTATTGATTAGCTCTTCTGGCCCTTCGTTTAGACTGCGTTGGTTCTTTGAGCATGTTTGTTTGGTTTGTTTCCTTGGATTATGTCATGCTGTTGTAGGTCTCCAGGCAGACGTAGTCTCTCAGGTGATCTTATTTCTTCAATTATGAATGATAAGTAATGTTTTGCCTCTTTTTGGTGTTATACCGCTATGCATTATTTCTGAAACACATTTCCCTCTAATGGTGTACCTTTTCTTGTCTATGTAGGTGTTCATATAGGTTGACCCTTCAGGGGAAGAGGTGTTTGCCTTATGGCTTTTACCTTTTGTGGAAGACATTTATTCCTAACATTCAGGGTTATTACTCCTCTGGGTTACAACTCTTTTCTTTATTTGCCTGTCTCTAGTGGCAGGTAGTTGGGTTCACACTTTGCAAGTGTGGACCCTAGATGTCAATAGATCGGTCAGATTCTTTTATTATGGAGTTTTTTTAAGTTTTCTGTTTTAGTATGAACTTTCTTCTAGACCATCTGTGGATGGGTCTCTATTCATAAAAGTAAGGTCATGTACTAGCCTTGGTTTTGGCTAGGCTATCAAGGTTCCTTTTCCATACTTAATATCCTATTCAACTTGTTAATACCATTTCTTAATGGTGGTGTCTTAGGCAACTTGCATTATTCTGACGGGTTGGATGCTGTTGCTTTACTAACTGGTGGATCCCACTGTAGTTCCATACATTTTAACGTCGGAGGCACGAGCGGGCACTCCCCTAAAAGAGAGGGTGTAGCCTTGAGGCAGGGAGTACGGCATAGCCGATCTGAGCGAAGATTATGGAATATTTAGATTGAGGCAACAACAAGGTGATGGATGGAACGCTTGAATTCATCTCATCCACTGGCATTCGCTCAGGTTGCATCCCAATCCATCGCCTTTCACCCACCATGACACCTCAGTTTGGACCCAGCCATATGCAAATCAATCTTGATTCTGCTACAGTAGGGATAGTCCAGCCTGAACTGCCAAGCCAGGTCCTCCTTAAAGCCTGAATGGGTTGCTTATGTTCTGGTTACAGCTACACAGGTACAGAAATAATTCAAACATTTTTTTAAATATTCATAAAAAATCTCATTCAGTGGAGAAGTTGGGTTTTTGATAAATGTACGGGAAAATGTACTTTTGTAAAGTAACATTTTTCCTGCCTGGAGCTCCAATAGGCAAATTAGCATACCCTGCTTGCAGCCAGCCTGTTTGTGCTGCCTTTGATAAGGCATGAAATACTGCTCTCAGAGCACAGACAATAGCTTTGGCCTTTCAGGATGGCTTTTGTAAGGAATGTGACAAACTTAAATCGATCTGGACAGAACAGGTTTTGACCTTTTGGCTGTGACCTGTGTGAAGACCTGACGGGCTGTATCTGATCCCACTTGTATCTAAGAGAAGAAGTTGTCTTAAAGGGTGAGTTGATTGATCTCATATGTGGCTACAGAGGCATTAAAGCGAAGGTATTTTCCTGGAGTGAACATTTCCCAAAATTCTGAAAAGTTGGGTTTGAAAAATGTTTAGGATTTCTAAGATGTCCAGAGATTCAGCCAGACTACAGAGCAAAGGTGTCTGAGTTTGAGGGGGCTTAGTTGGATGCAACTTCCAGACTTTGAACACCATGGAATGTGAGTGTTTCCACTCAGAGCTTTTCCCGCCAAAACTAAAGTCTTCAGCGGGGCCTCATCAAGGGTTTATTCAATTTAGAGAGTATTTAATTGGATAAAGACTTCAAACTTGCCCTTCTGGAGGATTTCAACTTCAATAAGAAAAGGTTAAGGCCCTGATTTATAGTTTGGCAGAGAGGATACTTCCTTGCAAAGGCGACGGAGTACCCACTCTGCCAAACTGAAAGATCAGTCACCTCATTTGGAAATCTGACTGCTCGAAAGAGTATGGGCCATTGGAGGTTTGGCTAGATGTCAGCTCACCTTAAATAGAGTGGGTAGACAAATGGACAGCTTTCTCCACCCAGCACTACCAGGTAAAACTTTTTTCTTGGTGTTTTTTGCCTTAAATCTTTAAACATTCATATCTCTGGTCCCCCTTAATCAATTATGTTTTCTTTTTCATGTCGTTTTTCCTGTTCATTGTTTTTAAATTTTCAGAAATTAGTTGTGGAATTTTTACTGAATTGTATTTTGGCATTTTAACTGGTTTAGTTTTGCTAAATATGTTACACATTTTCCTAAATTAAGCCTGTCTTCTCTGTGCCATAGCTAGCTGGGGCTGAGCCCAGGTTTAAATTATTGAAACCATGTGTTTCACATCACAGGAATTTTGGATTTCTTGCATTGGTAGGACTCCCCTCTGTGCCTAACAACACATTTTCTTACATTCTTCTGTGAGTTTCCACCAACTTAGGCATTATATTGTTAGGTTACAGCACAGCTAACTGAGAAAGTTCAATCAGTAGAAGATATAGCACAAGCAGAAATTATTTCTTTAGAGACCCATGATGGGAACTAGGAATAGCAAAAAATATTAAAGCCAGGAGAACAAGAAAATAACATTTCCAAACCACTTACAAAATGAAAAAGGTTAAGTATGCAAAGGCGAACAAAATGTTGAAAAAAGGGTGACAGGAAGTGGCAAAATTACTGCTTAGAGTTTAAAGGTAGAAATTGGCAAGAACTAAAAAGCGCCAGTCAGTATTAATGTTCATAGCAGGCTGGCACCTAGGTGCCATTTCAGGCATACTGCGACAGCCTTGTCATTCACACAAGTCAGAAGTTTTAACTTGGGGCTGTCTTCTACTAGAGGTTCATTAGGTGTGGCTCCCACAAGAGTCTCCAGTTTTGGCATAAAAAGCCAAGAATGAGAGAAAGATAGATTATGTAGACCTCAAACTTGCTTCACTGCTGAAATGATTTTGTTGCCTCATCTTGATTACAAGTCCTATGTTCAGACTTAGGCCATCAGTATAAGTGTCCCAGTAATTGCATTGTGCCCATATTAGGGTTGTAAGGAATTAATTTAATTTCTTTTTGCATAATTACACAAAATGTCAGTAAAATTATGCAAACGTTTGAAAAAATGCAAATTAGCGCTAAAGTTAAGCTCAATACATCCTGGGATCCTTTTTGGATGTATTATGTATTAGGCTTTTTATACAAAAAAAGCACAAAAATTCAAATTCCTCTAACAAAAGCCACTCATTTGCATTGTTCTTGTGCTCTATAGCAATAGGATTTTTACCCGAACTGGTTTGAAATTACGTAACATAGCATAACTCGAAATGCTGGAAATGACATGAGGTTGCACCAGCCTAATGAACATTTTCTACCTTTGTTCCAGGATAATCAAAATGATGTCTTCAGAAACACCATGCACTTGTCTTGTTTCCACCCCCCAAAGCTTTGAACTGTTCAGAAAAGCTGAAAGCCCCAGTTAAACTGTGGGGAGGAATAGGGAATTATCAGTTCAAGAAGACCCAGACCTATCAAATCACTGATTAATTCCTTATGTCTCAGTGTAACCTCAGTACTCTTCTCCGAAAACCCACTGTCTAATTCACTGTCTCTGCACCCTTTGAGTTAACAGGACCTCCTTTAATGCTAACTGCGGGGTGCAGACTTTCTGGGTGAAGGTCCGGGGCACTCATGAGACCCTAAGTCTATTGGGACAGGAATGTTCCCTGCATGGTATACAGTTGGATTCCTCTGCCCTGAGTGCCCAACTGTATCTTATATCTTGATTTTTGATTTTCGGCACTAGGCACACAGTCACCTAGTGTGGGGTCAAAGTCCTAGGCCTGTTTTTTGACGAGTCTGATTCTGGACCAGTTCTTTGACCTGGAGGGGCACACCAGACATTCTATCATTCACTGATAGACCACAACTGTCCCAGTCCTGGGTTTAACACGAAGAATGGTGGTGGCCTTGTACAGTGTTTCATGAATCCCTAGTTGTGACTAGCCTTATTTACCTTTGTCAATAGAGTGGACACCTATTAGCCTATCCTTGTTTAGTTCTGCTTCTATGTGCTAACCTAGATCCTGGAACTAAACCTCAAATGCATTGTATGCATGTGTGAATGTGGCCTGTGTGGTACTTGCATTATGTGTATGAGTGTGGCGTACTAGTGGAGGCCAGTGGGTTCAGTTTTGGAAGCTAGATTGTAGATGGGTTTTCCCCCCATACAGTGGGTTTTAATTCTGCCATTCCTGAGGCTGTGTGTTGGAGTGGGGGTATCTACACATTGAAGTGCAGTAAACCAGGCTCCTTTTAAAATTCAATAAGGGTTTTTGGTGCAAAGAGCTGCTGATTTGTCTTACTGTAGCACTGCGGTTTGTTAATTGCTGGGGTGAAGGGTGGGAATGAAATATCTGTTAAGGGGAAGGAGACCCTTCAGGTGAGTCCAGCCTTTTGTCTCTCATTCCTTATCACTACACCATTTGGCTGTTGATAGCCAAGTGCAGAAATGTCACACCTCTTTGTGCCTCTGTTTTGGGTGCTCCACATGGAAGTCTACCCCGCTACAAGGAGCATCACTGTCCACTAAGGGTTTGTCAGGAAAGCAGCCTGGAAGGAACACTTAAACAAAAAGAGCACCACAAACAAGTTCTCAAAGTGCTGACATATAGTCCACATACCCTGTCTGCTTTGTTTGTACAAAAGTGGAGGCTGCTGACCCACTTCCTGTTTCAGCTCCAAGTTCTCTTTGACCTTGAATGGGAATGCTCCACAGAGTAACTGGTGTTTGCCTGGCAGCCAGCTTCCCAAAGGTGAGGGGACATCACTGAATGTCTTGCCTGAAAGGAAGAATATGTTCCCCTGACCTGAAGCATCTAGAAGCCAACCTGCTGTCCAGTGGCGTAGCTAGGGGGGGGCGAGGGGGGCGGACCGCCCCAGGCGGCACTGTTTTGGAGGCGGCGGCCTTTATAATTTATTTGGGGACTGGGGACACTCACTGGCTAACACTTTGTCAGTCAGTGTCCCCAGTCCCCAAATAAATTATGAAGGCCGCCGCAACAGGCCGCCTGTGCCTCGCGGCCCTGTTTGAAGTGCAAGCAAGCGCACGCACGCTGCACGCACTGCATAGTGGTGGTGGTGTGGTGCGTGCGCGCGCGCGCGAGAGTCACGACCGGGCCGGGAATTGCTCTGCGCTTTCGCACTAGAGCGGGAAACCCTCGATCCCTGTGGCGCCGTGCCTGGAAGTAGCGGTGACGGCTCGGGCCCCACACGGCCCACCTGGTGCATCAAGGGTGCGGCGGGGTTGCTTATTCGGCTGAAGGCCTGCTTCCTGTTGCTGGGGCTACACCACGGAGGGCGCGTCCTGGGGACCCCGCTGAGCACGGCCTAGGCACCGTTGAACACCTGACTGCGGCCTGCTGTGACCCCCCTGAGGAGGACATTGTTTGTTGCCCGCTGGAGGACTGCAGAGGGGGTACACGTCTGGAGCGCCGTGGATGATGTGGTGAGTGGCGGCGGCCCCAGGGAGTGGCCCATATAATGTCATCATGCATGCCAACATTTCAGAAGAGCAAAGTGGGAGATTTTTGAAAAAAAATCGGGAGAATGGGGCCTTGAATCGGGTTTCTGTCATGTATGGGCTTTGGAAGTGTGCTGCTGTTGGACTGGACATTTGAAACGCAAATGCACGTTTTTTTATTATCTTTCAGAAGCATGGAGACCAATGGCAGGCAGAGAGAGGGTGATGCAAGTGTTGTGCACTGGCCTGCTGGCAGGTTAAACACCCCAAACCCCCCCCCCCCGTGTGTGGCAGCCCGGGTTGAAACAGCTTCCCGAGCCGCCTCCGAGTACTTCACATGTCTTTAAAAGACCATTCGCTTGTTAATTGGGCTTTATTGGTTTTTCACCTCTTCTAGAGCCCCTGCATCGCCACTCTGACTATTGCTGGAAGAATTAGCAGTTACATAATACCAGGCCCTGTCAGCTGAAACCCGGAGGAATCGGGATTTTGCTTGCAGGAATCGGGAGGCGGGAGACTAGCCTTGAAATCGGTAGTCTCCCGCCTGAATCGGGAGGGTTGGCATGTCTGTGTCATGGCGATGGGGAGGGTGACCACCGCATGAGCCTGGGGCTGAGGTGTACTCTCTGAAGTCTCCTGCTGCGGACGATCGCATTGAGCTGCCCATGTGTACTGATTGAGGGCGGGGTGTGGCACACTGAGCTACCCCATTGAAACAGCACACGCCGGCATCTGGCGGAGGCCCAACGTAGGTGAAACCACAAGGCCTGTGGAGCGGCTCCCACAGGAGTGCAGAGGAGCGCTTTGGGCCAATAAGCACGCTGGCACTGACCAGAATTGGGCCCGCACAAGGATCGATTGCGTGATTATCCCCTGCCTGGGGAGGCGACAAGGGTGCCTGGCCTTTCCCTCCTCTGAGCTGCTCCGATAACGCCTGGGGTAATTTCTACGTTTTTATTTCTTTATTTGAAATTTTATACCACACGCAGACGATGTTAAAGTACTCTACAGTTTTTTATTTTTACAAAAAAATGTGAAAAATGATTCCAAATAATAAACATACATATTTACAAAGAAATGTTCAGGATGATGTCAGAGCATTTTGCAATTTGTAGATACATATTTTGAGAAATGCATCCAAGTCATATAAATCCATGTTAGCAAAGACGTGTTGTCTTATAGTGAACGTTAAGTAGTCAGTTTGTTCGTCACGCTACAATATTTGATTTAAGAATGACACTGCATATGTGGTGGTGCAGGTGCTGGAGAGAGCTGCAATTAAATGTCACAAACGTAAGTGTTAGGTGTTATGAGGCATGAATATGGAGTTTTATTGGATAAATAGAAAATCCATATTCTGGGTGCTGTTATTGAGATGGAGTAAGGGCCTACTTTGGAGTTTGGCGATGGGATGCTCAGACACAAATGTATTACAGGTGCATTGTAGCCTATAGCCTTTGTATACAGAGCACAGGATATGTGCCACTGTGTGGCAGAATATTCCATTCACCAATCTCTAAATAAGGCCATACGATTTTTTTATGTTGAATTTCAGAGCTACAAGCATCAGTGCTTCTTTGTTTCTGGGGTTTCTGTTTTGCCCAGTGACGTGTAATTGCTGATGCTAGGTAGGTTGGTGAAGGGCTTTGAAGGTTATGCACACTGTCCTGAGTATGCAGTGTTTCTCTACTGGGAGCGAGCTCAGACATTCTCTAACTGATGAGCTGCGGTCTGCCCTTTTCCATGTTTGCAGTAAGCCTTGCTGCTGAGATTAATAATAATGTTGGGGAAGCCAGGCTCGATAGGCCAGTGAGTAGGGCAGTTTCACATACCTACCTGGTGACATCTAGAGAATGGACTAAAGTTTGCAGATCTTGTTTTTAACATAAGGCACCACAGCATGCACAAATCTTGCACTGAAACAAGATCTGCTATTCTCGAGTTAGGGCACGAGATAGGGGTTGCCTTAAAGCTGGTATTAGTGTTTGAGTTGGAGTGACAGTCAATATTAGTGTTAGAAAGAATTAGGTTACAACTAGGATGAGGGTGATGGTTAGATGAATGGGATGGGGTGGAACGAGGACTGGAGTTATTAGCATCGCTTGGATTAACAATAGGTTTAGAGATACATGTATGATTATGCTTAGATTGCGGGTTAGTTTTAAGGTTTGGATGAACACAAGTGTTTCGATTGGGTCTTACCGCAGGTTTGTGGTTAGGGTTTGTGTTCTAGGTTTAGAGTTACAGTTAAAGTAATTGAGCCAACAATTGTGCAAGGAGGAATCCAGACTGCTTAACACCCAGCCTTAGCACAAAGGCCAGCAATTTACAAATAAACATAGAATTGTCAGAGACTGTAACAAGCTCTGAAAACTATAAAGGGCCTACCACAGCAGGCTTCTCTTTTAGGTCACTCTGGTGAGACACTAAAAACACACACAACATGCGCCCTTCTTTAAAAATGCAAATAAGTAAAATATCTGGTTACCACATTATCGGGCCAATACCTGCCTTAATAATGTCCAGAGGGCTTGTGCCACAGTCATATGGGAGGGGGACTAGAATTTCGTTGAGTCAGAGAAGGTAATAACCAAGAAAAACAGAATTGGGAACACCCAGTGGTGCTCGAACAATTTTCAGAGTGGCGTCGCTGCCATCAGTGCTTCATCACTGAACTCACAATGTTGAACATATATCATTAAAGCATGGTGTGTTCGCGCAGTGTCATTTATAGGCAGCACAATCTCCATTGAAGTGGTCACTTAACTTGCAAAGACATACAATTTTACAGATAAAACTAATGTAGCGCACAAACGATGTGTGGGAATCGGGTGTCAATCAATCAAACAAACAGGATTTGCATAGCGCTACTTATCACCTGTGAGGATATCTAGGTGCTGGAGGGTGGGGGCGGTGCTGCTGATTAGGGACGTTAATCGAATAACCATGTTTTTAGGCCCTTCCTGAAATCCTGCAGGGTGGCACTCTGTGTTCTCCTTTGTACTGCCGGTCACCGGTGTATTTAACTGTGTAGCCTTGGACGGTGTCATGTATGTGCATGTAACTTGCATGATCGAGGTAACTATTAGCGGCGATACTATGTGTCTCTCGGTCCTTTTTCCCCAGCACCCCTCAGCCCCCTCTCCAGGGGCGGCAATCTGAGGGATAGCCCCGGGCGCCACAAGCTCTAGCTACACCTCTGCTGCTGTCTGAGAGGGTAGAAGCCTGCCAACCGTGCAGTAGGGCTGTCTGTCCAGTAAAACCAGAGGCAGCCACGATGGTGTGTGTATCTGACAGAACAGAAAGACCATGGAGAGAATGACCCAAGCATTGTAGGCTTAGCAGCAGTAGCCCATGCTTGTCCCATGGCTCCCCAAACGGAGTTTGACAGTCTTTTTTTTTATTCTTAGATTCCTCTAGTGGGGCAAGGCAGAACATACAGTCACTAAAGGATCTACAGGGTTGAATGTTTTCTTTCAGATTCCCTGCAGTGTCTCTTACCTTGCTGGATAAACTTACAAGTTCGTCAAACCAGCAATCTTTAGCCGTTGAGGTAGCACCTTTCTAGTGGATCTGTTGTGCCTTGACCTGGTCCTCCTGAGTCCCACTTTTTTAACATGCTGGTGCTCTGACACATTATGGATCCCTTCCTCAGCCATTTATGTCCCTAAGGAAGTACTGGGGACTAGCCAACTGACCCTTCAGCGAGGACTTCTATTCCCTGTGTACAAACGAAGAGCAGAAGACAGCTCAGGCTTCTTAAGAGGCAGGTCATGCGGCAATCTCCATTCTTTAGAAGATTCGCCTGGGTTCAGAAGTGTTATAATGAATTGCTGGTAAGATACAATTTTTATCAACTACCTTAGCGAGTGATTGCTGACATTCCCTGGAAATATTTCTACAGAATGTCTATCATCAGCCATCCCACTTTTGTTCCACATTTTATTGTGTTTGCCTGGAAGATATCCCATTTGTTTTTCTCCTGAATTACAGGAGTCAGACTCCCTTCCTCAGAGCTCCTAGACCACTATCAGGGAGCACCATTGCAAAATGAGGAACCACCCCCTCTTTCAGATGTGGGAAAAGGTTTTCAACCATTGAAAGCAGAGAGACATGTCTGATATGGCTCTACCGAAAGGATTTTTTCACCACTTGTCATATCAGTGTCAAAAGCCAGGCCTGTTTTGGTCATTTGTTTCTGTAGACTCCCAAATGGCACATCTCCAGGTAAGTGAACAGCAATTACACTTACCCAGCCATCCTGCTCTCAAAAGCACTCTATTGTTCAATCAATCAATCAATCAATCAATCAGGCAATTGTAAGCGCGCTACTCACCCGTGAGGGTCTCAAGGCGCTGGGGGGTTGGAGGGGGAGGGGGGTGGGGGGGGGGGGTGCAGATCCGTTCAGCCGAAGAGCCAGGTCTTGAAGGACTTCCTGAAGGTGTTATTGTTATTTTGTAAAAATACGTTTTCATGACTCTTCAAGACTTAATCACTGTTAGATGGGATGAACAGGAGACGCAGCAGCTCATCAACAAGGGGTGTAAGGGTGGTGTCTTGCCACCAGTGAGCTGTCACATATTGCCCTCGCTCTCTTGTCAAATGGGCTGTGCATTGATTTATCAGCGTATATGCACATACAACATTCATATTTTATGAACACTGCTAATACGCATGTCAGCTCGCTCAGCAGCTCCGAAATCTGCAACTGATGACAGGAAGAGAAGGGGCCTGAGGGGGCTGAGCTGCAATCCACCTGTAGAGTGAATATTAAGAACAGATACTCTATAAATTCATATCATGACTCTGCATGTGAACCTTCTTCAGGTATATCCCCTCACCCAGATGCAATTCATATTTTTTAGTATAAATGCTGCACATGCCTCTTGCTTTGCAGCAAACGTGCTGCATGCGGCTGACAGGGTGCTAATAAATGCATCCCTGTGCACAATTAGGATCTACATGGAGCTGCAGGGTTATGATCTCAAGCTCTGTCCCAGCATCCAATAGAACCCCTATCAGAAGCTGAAGTGGACATCAGACATGCCTTCCTCTCATAAATTCTTCCACCTGATGTAGTCCTCGTGTGCAGCACGGGGATCATGTCTTGCTACTTCCAATGCTCAACTCTTGTGTTAATCTTGCCATGAAAGAGTAATCAGAAGTGAGAGTGGTGATAGAGCAAGAAGGCGACCAGAGTAGGAAGAGGCAGGAAGCTACAGAAGTCATCATGTGAATCCAGATCTTGTTGCGAAAGGGAGTACGGTGGAGATGACTATGGTTGACGGCCCCAGCCAAGTAAGGATTGGAGGAACCAACCCCGGGTGAGAGACAATTGTCAAAGGAGAGAGTGTAGAGAAAGCAGGGCTGGGGAAAAGAGACCCAGGCAAGCGAAAGGAGCATTGATCTGAAGATGAGTACATGGAAGGTTGGTGCACGGCCTAGGATAAGGCGCCAATGAGGGGAGATCAGATGATGGGTTGTAGGTCAAGGAGGGGGTATCGAGGGGTCGAATGAGAAGAAAGCGTGGTCTGGAGAGAATTGTGGGACTTGAGGGATACGTTCGTGGAGAGGAGATATGGAAGAGGGGAGGCATAAAGGAGGAATGGGTTGATAAAGTCTGCCTTCATGAAATAGGCAGGAGTTGCTGGGCATACAGCTGAGGTGAACACTCTTGCGATGGGATTGTCAATGGCAACAATGGTCGAAAAGTCAGACATGAGGGTGGAAAAGGTGACACAGTCCAGAGGACTGAAAAAGATGCTGTGAAGTATATAAAAAGGCCATAACATACTTAAACTGATGCATAAAGAAAGCAGAAGCAGAAAGGCTCCAAAACAGAAGAGAGGGAGTTGGAAAAAAGGCCAAGAGTCCCAACTAACATAGATTTTTGACAATTTGTGTGGGCTGAAACCCTGGACGAAACGTACTTAGGATGATCAGTGTCATTAGGAAGAGTTTGTATGAATTCCTAGGCGGTGCTCAATTTGTGAAAAAATTAAGTGCCACTGTCTTCATCAGCACGCCACTGCAGCTTGTACCACACATTGTCACAGTCAGCGCTGCCAATGGCAGTACCTACACAACTCCTAACGATCACCCTACTACCAGTGTGAGAATTCAGACTGCTCGAGGCCCCCAAGGCTCTTAGAATGGCTTGGGAGGTAGGTATTCGTTGTTTACAATGTATATTGAATTTGTAAACAACTGTTTTTGTGTTCATTTAAAAATTGCACAAACAGCGCCACCATGTGGCAGCTGTCATGATTGCAAGAGTTGGCAATTAAGTGCCGGTGCAGAGCACCAGAAACCAGCGGCTCAAATTAAGCATTGATCCTCGGTGTGGGTGTTGGATCACAAATGATGAAGAGAGAACCACAGTGAACAATGCAATTCTGTGGGCCTTAGTCTCTGTTTACTTTTCCCCAAAAGGCGCGGGTTGAAAGAAAGTGATATAATTCAACCCACTTGTAGCAGGTCAACATGTTTCTGCCTGTATTTAACCCTAAACAGCTTGGGAAAGTGTTTTTCAGGACCATGGACAATACGCTCTGCCATTGCAATAAGTGAAAGAACAATACACCCAGTAGTGAATTAAATGATGCGAATCCACTGTTGGCCAGAGCTATAATTTTGAGGAAATAAAAACAGTTACAGCAGAGTTACTGTAAAGGCATAGCAATAAAAATGAATAGCATCACATTATGGTGTGGCACAACAAAAGTGGTGACCGATTTGGCAGCTGCTAAAGGGTTCACAGCACTTTGTTGAGGTGTAGTAGTAAACACTGCATGCACTAGTGAACTTGTGAAGTTGTGTGAAAAATAAAAAAGCCAGGCCTCTACTCACCTTCTCTGTTCAAGGCTATGGAAAACCTAAGGTCACAAAATGTCGGAGAATATGTCTACTTGGTAGGGTATTTGAATGAACAATAATGTGTATCCGAACAGCATCTTTTTCATATACCTGCATAGCCTTTCCACAGGTAGTATCCATAAATAAAAGGCGTTTGAAGAGTGGCTTTACAGGATTAAAAAAAAAACTTGTATTAAGTGCTGACAGGATAGGAAATGTCTCAATGAAAATAGGTAAAAGTGGAGACGGACAGCTCTAGTAAAGAAGTGGGAGAAGCCCGTCCTGGTTCTAGAAGGTACCCCTGCGTGGGAAGGGGCAGGCCTGCTCTCTTTTAATGAATGCCATCAGAAGCGATACATCAGGCTGAGGAAATAAATGGGTTCCCCCGAGCGGCTTTTTAATACACACGTGGAGAGAGTTTGCATGACATCAGTGCGGCCCCGGGACGCCTTTGTCCTTTTTGATGAGCTGAGTCGAAAAATGTCTCTGGCACACACGGCTATTGCATGGCTTCAATGGGAGGTTGTGAGGCTGGAGAACTCTAGAATGTGCATTTATGGCAGAGTAATCGGAGTAATTTCGTTAATTTTGCATTACTTTTTTAAAACTAAATTACTTAAAAAATGACACAAGTACGCCTGTTTGCATAATTATGAGTAATTTCACAGAAAAGTCCTACTGCAGGAGCACAGGAGAAACGAACTTTGCAAGCGTGAGTGGCTGCTGGTGTTTGTGTTCTGTTACATTTGGGGCTATTTTCTTAGCACAAAATGCATTCTTGGGTCCATTTTGGAAACAAGGGGGCATTTTGCACTAATAAAATAGCGCCTAAGGCTGGGTTACTGTTCTTGCAAAATTCCACATAATCGTGCAAAATTTTGTTTAAATACTCTACAGCAAATTATGTGAGTTACGCCCACCGCTAGTTATTAGAAAATTGTATGACAAAGCCAGTTAGCCGGACTTATTTATTGTGAAAAGCGTGTGTTAAAGGCAATTGGATTTTAAGGTGGATTGTTATTACGCTGTGCTAAAGCCTACAGATAGGTATTTTGTTACATTGAGCCTCACAAATTACCGTAATAGGCGATGGTTTGGTGTTAGTCACACCCGTTGTCAAACAGTGTGTATGGAAGTTGTGAAAATCCTAGTTAGGCCCTCTTAGGAGGGATGGTATTTTGCTGTGCCAACTGTAATTGTATATACTTTGTAATTTTATGGCTGTATTTCTGATGGTTTCCTTATAGGTAAGCTTAAGCTCAATGCAAGAGCCCTATGCTAGTTATGGTGACAAACAAATGATAACAGCTATAGGCCTGAATAGTTCACTAGAAAAAGGTTTAATCTGTTTAATATGAAAAGTTATAACATAAGGAAGTAGGCATTTATTTACTCATATGTTAAATCCATTAGGCTTTTAATGGTGGATTGGTTCTGTGGCATATTAAAGCATGCTGCCGAGAATTTTGTTACATAATAATGAAAAGAAAAATCAAGAAAATGTATTAAATGTTATATATATATATTAGTGTGAACAAGGGCACGTCTGTGCCCGAAACGCGTCACTGAGCGAAGGAGCAGAATAAAATCTACCTGCCACTAATCGGGGTCCGTTTTCCTCTGTTCGCCGCGGCTGCTGCGTGCGCACCACTATATATATATATATATATATATATATATATATATATTACCTACTGGCGGTCGCCAGTAGGTAGTTATAGTTAGGACCACGTTTCCATAGGAAATCCGCAACATTCTATTTTGAATAACTTTAGCGCCGGTCGACGAATCCTTGCGAATTTTTCAAAATAGGTGGGGCGCTACGCTCCGCTCCTACCCTGAAAGTCTCGGGGGGATTCGTCAAGCGGGGGCTGAGATAAAAGGGGGGTCCCAAAACGCGTTTTTCCCATGCATTTTTCCATAGGACCTTTAGACAGGGCTACAGCCTGAACGGCTGAACAGAATTACTTGAAATTTGGCAGAGAGGTAGTCCTCAGGTCAAGGAAGTGCCTTTTGTAGGTTTGGTGTAAATCTGTTCAGTAGATTCTGAGAAAATAGCCTTTAAATCAATATATATATCTGAGCCAGCTTACGGTGCGCTTACGGTACGCTTACCGTACGCGTACGGTGGCGTGCGCGAGCGCGATTCTGATTGGCTCTTAGATCTTAGTAAACATTCGAATCGGCCGAAACCAGGAAGCGGCGGCCGCCATTTTCTCTCTCGCACTGAGAGTGATGATGAAAATACAAAGCACAAAAACATGTAAAGGGGCTGTTTAGACAGCTCCCACACACATAGCCATGTTGAGGGAGTCCCCAAAGATCCCCCAAGGCCAAAAACGGATTTTTTTTTTTTCGCTAATTTTGCCGATTACGCTTACCGTACGCGTACGGTAAAAAATGATATAAAAAAAAAAATTATCCACACTCTCCCCACCCCGTGTGCAATTCGTGGCTGAAGGCCACCAATTGTGCATGGCTTATGTCTGCTGAGATAAACTATAATATTTAAAAAAAAAAAAATAAAAAAAAAAATTATCCACACTCTGTTCACCCCGTGTGCAAATGGTGCCCGAAGGGCACCATTTGTGCATGGCTTATAAAAATTACGAAAAATTAAAATGTTACCTTTCAAAACGAAGTGCATCATATGTCCTCCATGTGCGCACGGTGCGCGAAGCGCATCGTGCGTACATGGCCCATCTAGCGTAACGTGGGCACGCGGTGCGCGTAGCGCACCACGTGCCCACCGTGCGTGCACGGCACTAACTGCGTAAAGTGGGCGCACGGTGCGCGAAGCGCACCGCGTGCTTACTGTGCGCGCACGGTGCGCGAAGCGCACCGTGCGCGCACGGAACGAACTGCGTTAAGTGGGCGCGCACGCCACGAATGGCGTAAAGTAACTTAGCATTTAAAAAACCGTACAAATTCACTGAAAAAACCATAGGTTTCACACACATTATAGTTAGGAATTAGCATTTAAAAAACCTTGCAAATTCACTGAAAAAACCATAGGTTTCACACATGTTATAGTTAGCGGAAATTTTACTGATAAAAAACCAATGAAATTCCCCCGTTATAGTTAGTGCAGGCAACTATAACTCACGCGACCGCAATCTTCTGCTGATGACATATGTGTCTTTATGGAAAAAAAATATTTGTAATATATGTATAGCTAAAAATGTATGGAAGAAGACATGGGCAAATAAGTGTCTAAATACAGTATTAGCATCAGCAGAGGATTGCGGTCGCGTGAGTTATAGTTGCCTGCACTAACTATAACGGGGGAATTTCATTGGTTTTTTATCAGTAAAATTTCCGCTAACTATAACATGTGTGAAACCTATGGTTTTTTCAGTGAATATATATATATATATATATATATATATATATATATATATATATATACATTTCTCTTTATCACAAGATCCAGGCAGACATCTACACCTAACAGGCCATCCAAATAGATTCTGGAAAGAATGCAAATAGGTAACTTTATAGGGTTTATACTTCCCTAGTAAGACAATCAGGGAGATTATATATATATATATATATATATATATATATATACCCACACACATTCTCCAGAACCCCCACTACACACACACACCCTTTTAAATCGTTGGTCTTTTTGGGTGTTACACTGCTTCCATCCATGATAGCTACTGCATGGGTCAATGGTTCAGTTCACGTCAGTCATTGGCTCACTTGCCCTGTGAATAACAGCATTTCCCGATCATTTGTGATCATCCAATGAGTGTGCTTCAGTGCCACAGCTGAAGGGCTAGTCCTTTAGTTTTTAGTTTCAGTGGGTGCATCAATGGGTTCACGAGTGCCAAGTTAAGTGACTAAGTACATGTATAATGATTTAATGAATACCTAAACATATTAATAACGTAAGTCACTTTCATTCACAATCCAAACCTATTTGCATCGCCAGTGCTTGTTGTCCAATAAGGTTTAGAGCTGTGAACATCCAGCCACTGAATAACAAAACCCCGTTGGTTTTACAGACTGACAAACAGATAAGGAAGCAATCTCCATTGACATACAAGTACTCTTTGTTCTCTTTGTTCTCTATCATGCTGTTCAGTGGATGCACTCTTCTACCTTTAGAACTACGGTTAAGATCGCGCTGGACCAGATATCTCAGATCGAGTTGTTTTTTGCAATCTTCTTTTGACTACTTTTGTAACAGATTGCAGCTATTAAACTCATGCACCTCATTGAATTATATGATAGACAAAAATAGCATGTAAACGTCTTCCTCAATGGCTCGTACTTGATCCTTCTATGTTCTCCTTTGTCTCCCTCTGTTAACAAACTGAAGTGGCATGGTGTGCAAAAATAATGATGGATTCGGGTTTGGCCCAAGTGATTACCAGTGGCTGAGATTAATTCAAGCATCCCATCCATCAATGCTGTGTATACTTATTGTACACCTATGCTTGGATAGGGTTAGAGATGATAGAGACCCCACGGCGATAATGTCGCTGGATGCCGAGAAGGTATTTGACTCCATAGATTGGAGATACCTGCTATGCACTTTGTGGAGGTTTGATTTTGGGCCCCAGTTCTTCCTGTGGGTGGCTCTTCTTTATAGGGCGCCCGCTGCTGCAGTGCATGTAAATAGGCAGGTCCTGGACTCCTTAACCCTTGGGCAGGCTATGAGACAGGGATGTCCACTGTCCCTGCTTTTGTCCTCTGTGTCTGGAGCCGCTGGCGTGCTAGGTGCATTCTCACGTGGATATGATGCGTTTTCCCTTAATAAAGAATGCCCCAGGGAAAATAGCATTATATGCCAATGATGCGCTAATATATCTTGAGAACCCTGCATGATCGACACCAGTGACCCTGTGCATTTTTTACGTATATGAGACCTTTGCAGGCTATCGCATAAACTGGGAGAAATCCGCAATGCACAAACTCAGAGACTGGTAGGATGTGGATTGGGTGATGGGTGGTTCAGAGTGACAACCTCTGGCTTTAAATACCTTAGTAAAGTGGTTAGCCTGACCAGAGAGCGCTTTCTAGAACTTAATCAGGACTGGGCTCTCTGGAATTTCCAGGGCAATGTGGACCAGTGGCGCGTACGTTCGTTGATGCTAATGAGCAAAAGTTGCTCTCTACAAAATGGTTACTTTGCCCAAACTACTCTGTGCTTCAGGATACACCAATCCAGGTGCCGGACAGCTACTTTGATATGCTAGATAAATCAATTTGCACCCTACTCTGAGAAGGGGTACCCCACAATTTGCTCTAAAGAAATTTTACGGGTCGGTGTACAACGTGGTTTGGCACTTCCCAACATGCGTGAGTACCACAGGGTAGAGCACTTACAAGTCATTAATGACTGGGGCCACAAGCTGCAAAATAATCCGGCTCATAAGATTGAGAAAGAGGTGATGCAGCAGCCGATATTCCTTCACTATGTGTATGACGAGGGGCCTGCCAGAACCAACCCAGGTTGCCCTAAGAGCGTGGGATGAAGCCAACACAGTGATGGGGTGGAAAGAGAAACTTACTCCGGTTATTCCTCTATGGAAGGGTGCGCTGCTGTCTGAAACTAGCAAGCTCGAGGGCGTCCGCAGATGGGAACAGATTGGAATTGAAACGCTGGAGGATTTGTTGCACAAAGGGGAGGTCAAGACATTTGAGGCATTACAGCAGGAATACTCCCTGATGACTGCCCAACAGTTCAAATGCATGCAATTAGCACTTGCCTTGGGAGCGGAGGGGCTCAAGGAGCTGGAACTCCTGAAACACTCCCCACTGGAAGCCTGACTTCTTGGGCGTGCACTTTCCTACAAAGCTATCTCCCAGCTTTAGAGCACCATGGTTAAGAATGCACCAGACAATCTGGGGAAGCTCTGAGAAAAGTGGGAAGCAGAGGTGGGGCCCCTCTAAGAGATCAATTGGGATGCAGTCTCAATGCACCCCAGAGAAGTTGCTATTACAACTCGATTGCGACTGATTCAGTTTAAGACCATACATAGATACTATTATCACTGGTCCAGAATATATAAAATGGGGGTCAGCCCCATGTGCCTCTGTTGTGGTCTAGGGAAGGGTACGTTCCTGCATACGGTATGGAGCTGCCCTACTGTGAATGAATCCGGGGGGACATTGTTTGAAACAGCGGCAGTGATGAATGTGGTCATACTCAGGACACCACAATTGATCATATTGGGCATCCCTAATGACACGGGTATTCCGCAAAAGCAATTGCTGTTTTGTGGATTGGACTCTGTTATAGCAAAGAGGGGTTTGGCTAAGACATGGGGAGGGCGCACACACCTACAGGGCATAAGAGGTGGGGTGGAATGAACAGGTAAATGGAGGCAGAGAGAATACTGTACAAGAGTCACGGTTGCCCCCGCAAATTTGACAAAGTCTGGGGATCATGGAGAGACAGACTTCTTTATGATGTAGATGTTGCTGTGCGGGGGGGGATTGCGGGGCTCTGAGGAGGGGGTGCCCTATAAGTGATTGAGGCAATGGCATTACTGGGGTCTGCATTCCCCAGCTCTGCAGTGCAGAGATTTGAGAGACTGGTGGAGTCCCTCGGGTAGGGCTGGGGGGGTTAACAGGGCTGTACTGGGTGTGCAATATTTAATATATTTATTTTGATGTAAAGAAAAGCAATAAAATGTATTCTAAAAAATAAAGATACGTATTAAACAAATCAAAGAACATAAACCTATTTTGACTTGTACTTGAATAATATTGCATGAACTTCTCAGATGTGCCTGTAAAATTAAACTTTTGTCCTGAATTTTTCTCCTGATCGTTCACCTTTTATCCTGAATGTTTGCATTCACTGCCCGGAATTTGCCTCCATTCCAAGTCGTTGCCCTAACTGAAATTGGCCTCCAGAAGCCTTGTGGCGGTTGCCCTGCTGGCAATATGGGCAGTCCGGCAATGGGTTCACGGTGAGCCTCTCAGACGTGTGCCAACTGGACCAAACTATACTTGCAACGGCTAGTGTTTCTATTCTGAATGGATTTGGCAATGTGGTACCAGAATAGGGCGTCTTAAATAGCGCCTGAAACAAAGATTGTGTCCTAAATACTGTTTACATAAATACGTTCATAGGAAGTTAATACGAGGAAATCTACACACAATGGGGCGATATTTTTTCAAACGATATTTTGACCACAATCTTTGTCAATATGGCCTCGGTAGTTTGGCTAGATTGTCTCTTTTGGGGACGAGCAAATATTAATTTGCATAATTTTAGGCCCCCATAAAGGCTTAGATGATCTTAAAACCGTGGACTGTCTATGAATATTTAGATTGCTTCAAACATTCACGTGTTCCGTTTTTGACGTCCTTTGTGAAGGCCGCTCTTTCAAAGAATTCCTAACTTGAATACATTGGCGCCTTGCCTGGCCAGAGGCGGCCTTGCCTATCTTCACACCAGTAAGTAAGTAATTTTATTGAATAAGTTAATAAAAACCTTTACAAAGGGAACTTGCTCAAGTTAAGAATTCATAAAGAAAATGCACTGCAATTTCATCATTTATGCAAACAATAAAAGGAAAGAGCTATGGGGAAATTTGGCCTATCCCAGCGTTTCCTTTTCAGCTGGGTTGTGCCTTCCTCCGACTGAGTGTCTATTTCATCAAATGAGCTTTGGTCAATCCTTAATCCGAAACACGTGATATAAAAACATGAATTTAAGAGTTTATGAATTGCATTTATATTTAAAAGTCGCAGAATTAAGTTTCATTTATCAGGTTTGTATACATTTTTTATAATGGAGATACCACAGGTCTGTGGCCTTTCCATCGTCCAATAGTTTACACGGTGATGACAAAAAGATTTTTGCGTAAAAAGAAAAAAGGGCCAATCTCAGGTCAGGTATGGTAAGCCCTTAATTAGAGCCATTTTATGGTGGGCCGGATCTCTTCATTTTCTCATCTACTGCCCCCATGAATTGTACAAACCGGCAGGCCAGCTATATGTCTCCTCCACCAAAGCAAACTTTCACTGCTTGCCTGCAGGTTCTTATCCTCTTGGTGTTAAAGATTTTTTTTTTAAAACAAGCGTCGTTCTAGGTCCAGACCATGGCATATGCATAATGGATGCATGATGCTCTCTTCTGCTTTCCAGCAGAGGCGGTACTGAGTTATTTCTGCGGATCGCTTCCATGGTGGAAGGTGCGGGAGGACAGGAAGAATTCCCAGTCAAACCCGGAGATATTTCTCTTTTAGCCTCCTGCTGAAGCCAGCACGCAGGTAATTTTGCGGGCCAGGTGTTGTATAGCTCTGCAGCACGCACCAACTGTGAGACCTTCTCCTGAGCGCTTCTTTGTCTTCGAGTGCGGAGAGCTTTTTTACTGTCTTATTTACCAAAGACTTAAAGCTGTTCTGCGTTCCCATAGTTGCCTAGAGCTCCTTCAGGCCTAGACGGTTTATGGATGCGGTCAGGTAATCTCTTAGAGTGCAGGCTCTGCTTGAGTTTATCTCTTTCCATAGATGGAATTTCAGAAAGCACTTATCGGAGCTTCTGATCCTAAACCAGCATTCACATAAGCAGCGTTTCGAGCTATTTTTTGTGACTGTAGACCAAGCTCCAGCCTGATTTTCGCGGGGGGGACATAATTTGGTAGGCTAAAGATTATTCTTACTGATCTTAGCACAGTTTGTTCCAAAGTGTCTTCATCTTTTTCCCTGAGGCACTCGCTCCCGTATCTTCACACCAGGACAACACACTCACTTGCCAATCTTAAGACCTACGAAAGACACTGTCCGTATTGACCTTAATTGAAAGATGTGGGTTTAAGTGGAGGCTTTTTTAGTAAACAGTTGATTTTCCTGGAAGCATTTCTAGTGGGCTAATGGTAGAGATGACACATCTATTGTACATGCATATGCTGAAAATAATTGTGGTCAGCAAATGTGGTGGTGAAGTAGGCCAGCAGTAGCTCGAGGGCATTCCGCTAGAACACTTCACATAGAAGACTCTACACAAAGGCAGTCCTGGAGCATGGTCCAGCCTTTGTGGGGGTAGCTCCAGTTAAAAAGACTAAGAAATCAGTTTTATATTTTTCAAAAAATCTGTTTCTATAAGCCTTTTTCCTATTTCTGTTCTTCGAAAGGGTCTATCACATTCTCCACTGTATTACTTCGATAGTTTTCTTCAATAACTGGTCCTTATAAGTAACATTTGTTAGAGAGCAGTGGCGGAAGGGATTCGGGGGGCAGGCCCATGGTGGGGGTGGACAGATGCGAGTAAATAAAATTTTTAAAAAATTAAAAAGAAACACTCAACTGACAAGTCCTTCATTCCGGACCTCTTCTTTCTCGAGTGCAGGCACAAGCAAACTCTCTTGCCCAATCCTGGCACTGCTAACATGCAGCATGTGAGCAGCGCCCTGATTGGAAGGAGCAGCCTCACTTGGCACTGCACAGCTCACTAGAGGCCTGCACTTACTCTCAAGACAGCTGGGTTGAGAGGTTTAAATTGTGCATACGTGACTGACCGTCCCAAGACGGCTGGCCAAAGAGACATGTGCCCTTTAAACAGTGCAAAGAAGCCCTCTGGCCAACACTTCTCCCTCTCAGCAGGCCCCGCCCTGATGTTTGGTTCAGGACGGGACGATGAAAAATAAAATAGGGCACTCTTGAGGATTCAGAGGCCATCCTCTGTGTACAGGCCCTTAGGCCTCCTGTGCCACTGTTTACCTTACCCAATCAGTATCTGTCAACCCTCCCTCGGCTAAGCTACTTTCCCTATGAAGGCCCTGCCCTGCCTATGAAGGCCCTGCTCCCCCTATATGAAGGCCCTGTTCCACCTATAAAGGCCCTGCTCTGCCTATAAAGGCCCTGTTCTGCCTACGAAGGCCCTGTTCTGCCTACACAGGCCCTGTTCTGCCTACGAAGGTCCTGTTCTGCCTACGAAGGCCCTGTTTTGCCTACGAAGGCCCTGTTTTGCCTACAAAGGCCCTGTTTTGCCTACGAAGGCCCTGCTATGCCTATGAAGGCCCTGATCTGCCTATGAAGGCCCTGATCTGCCTATGAAGGCCCTGTTTCCCCTATGAAGGCCCTGTTTCCCCTATGAAGGCCCTGTTTCCCCTATGAGGGCCCTGCTCCCCCTATGAGGGCCATGCTCCCCCTTTGAAGGCCCTGTTCTGCCTATGAAGGCCCTGCTCCCCCTATGAAGGCCCTGTTCTGCCTATGAAGGCCCTGCTCCCCCTATGAAGGCCCTGCTCCTCCCTATGAAGGCCCTGCTCCCCCCTATGAAGGCCCTGCTCCCCCTATGAAGGGCCTGCTCCCCCTATGAGGGCCCTGCTCCCCCTATGAGGGCCCTGCTCCGCCTATGAAGGCCCTGCTCCCCCTATGACGGCCCTGCTCCGCCTATGAAGGCCCTGCTCCCCCTATGAAGGCCCTGCTCCCCCTATGAGGGCCCTGCTCCGCCTATGAAGGCCCTGCTCCCCCTATGACGGCCCTGCTCCCCCTATGAAGGCCCTGCTCCCCCTATGAAGGCCCTGCTCCCCCTATGAGGGCCCTGCTCCGCCTATGAAGGCCCTGCTCCCCCTATGACGGCCCTGCTCCCCCTATGACGGCCCTGCTCCCCCTATGAAGGCCCTGCTCTGCCAGTTGCAGGAATGTAGCCAGGAGAGACGTGTACAGCAGATTCTGCCATCTCCGACAGTAGAGCCCTCAGAAATGCCCATTGGAATAGAGGATCAGTCCTCACAGCATTTTACATTTATGACCCCCTGCAGTGCCTCTCCTGCCTCATTGTTGGTTGCAGAAGGTCAATTTGTTTTGCTAGAGCACCTTGCAAAAAGTGGTGACTCGTGATTGTCTTTGTCTCAACAGCTAGGGAGCACTTGGCTCGCTTGTGAGCCGGTACACATCTGGGAGTCGGATGGGGCCGTGTGTGTTGGCTGGTATACACCCGAGGGAAGCTCAGAGGGCGGGAGTACTCTCCGGACTTATCCTTTACTCAGTATTGGAGCAGAAACATTTATATTTCTTTTTTTTAATGGACTCTCCCCCACATATCTCTACGTAGCATGCTTCATCGAGTCATCACCCAGTGTATTTGCCTATGGAGGAAACACTTTGACGTGACTGAGGAACTCAATCTAAGGGCTTAGAAAAGAACGACAAGAACGTCACTACACACGGACTGAAGAACAGCATAGAAATATTGTTGTAACACATGTCACGGAGTGCAGTGCTTCAGGTTTTATGCACAATGAGGGAAAAGTATCATAAATCATTTAACCTTTGTTATCACTTGTTTTTCAGAATTTAATCACGGGGAATGCCCCAGCTGGCAGAAATCTAGACTATGGAAACCCCTTTGTATGTAGTATAAATATATGCATGGAAAAAAGGCATAAGTGTATTGACTAAGAGCCCCACTAATAGACAAGGTTCACACATTAGGGACTTGGATGGCCATAATGAAAGCTGGGTGACTTCAGCGGCAAGCCAAACCATTTGAAACATGAACCAGAGGACGTAAGTGCTCAGTGACGGCTGGTGACATTTAAAAATGGTGCGGCGTAAAAGTGCTAGATGAGTGCCCGGTGGCGAGCGAGCGAGCGAGACCACCATAAGCAGGGTTCAGGGGGCTTCTCCTGGACCTCCCCCCACCCCACAGAGAAAATTTTGAAAAAAAGAGCTGGCAAGTGGTGCATTTCAAAGTAAATATGAGAAAGCAAGAAAGTTGATAAAGCAATTGTGAAAGTGAAGTTATGACATCAATAGAGATTTCATATGATAATAGAATAGGTAGCTGCTTATGTAATGAGCAGGGATTTGCATAAAGAAATACGTTATAATTAATCAGTAAAGCTAGTTATCTTGGTTTTAAACAATCTTTCAGGTGGCATCGTTCTACACGTGTGAGTGACACAGATTCTATGTGTTTGCATGTCTGCGACACACAATAAACATATCGGATACAATGAGGGCATATGGCACTCGGCGCCTCCACTCCCCAGAGGAGGTAAGTGGTCCAGTGGAAGGAGAGCAGAGGTGGAGCGGGAGAGCAAGATGGAGGTAGGGTGAGAGAAGGAAGAAAAGTAAGAGGAAAATAATTCTAAAGAGTCACGATAAGGAAGAACGAGAAATAAGAAGGGGTGATTAATTGGAGACATCAAGGAGATGGGGAGAGAAATATATAAGGAGACAGAGAGAGGAACATATACTTAGGCATAGTAGAGGAGCGGGAGAAGGTAGAAAGTGGGGGAACTCGTGTGAACTGAGAAATGGTCATGAGAGAGGGAGCAAGGAAAATAGAGGGGGGGAGAAAAAATTAGCAAAAGGAAACAACAGCAGTGATGGGGTGAGAGCAATCAGGTGGAGAAGTAAATAATGTGAGAGATGCAAGAGACAGAGGTTTGCGGGAGAGCTAGACCAGCAGAAGAAATGGAATTCGAGAGAAAATAGATGAGATGGAGAGTAAGAAAAAATAAAATGGGGGAGTGGTGTGTGGTGCACAGGACAGTGTGAGAAAGATGGTATAGTCTGTATTATATATAAATAACGAAGGACCTTTCTCCTGCTTCCCTGTAGGAGCATAGGATGGAGCAGGCAGAAGCAGCTCACAGAGGAACCGGTAGTCCTGAATTTTAATACTCTTTCGTACTTGGACCAAAAAATGTGTGATCCTGGGCACATAACTCAGGGATACATTGTGAATCGTGACGCATAGTGCATAAACCAGCCAGTCCTGCAAAACAACTTCTAAGGATAGCGACTAGTCCTGGCAAGTCCAGAGTGATGTAATGTACAGCATGTATTATGGCGAGGTACGGAAAAGCTGTTTAGGCATTTGTGTGGTAAACAAGCTATACATCCCACAGTCTGCACACTACGGCTAGATAATTATTGAAGGACCCACTAGCCAGTGGCATTGTCCTGCACGCAAGAACATAAACCACATTGTAGAAAATGAGCTTTTCCATGACAAAATCCTGGTGTTGGAGCTCTTCTTCAGCATCTTAGACGGGGTGGAGGGTGTCCCTGGTTCAGAGCTGGGGCCTTGTGTGAAAATGTCCACGAGTGTGAGGAGGGCAGTAAGAGGGAGCAGAGCCCAGCCTCGTCCACAAACAATGCGAGGAGTCCGAGAGCAACTAGGCGATGGAAGAAGTGACCAAGGAGCATAGAGAGGGTGTAGGGTAGAGGGCGAGGTGCTATGCCAGTGAGTCTGCACCACAGACTGATGCCCGATTACGGATGAGCCGTACCTCCAGCAGATAAAAAGTGTACCTGAGCTGGCAGAGCGGCGGAGGCTGCGCCCAGCCCCATGCTGCGCCCGCCGCCACTGATACAAGCGCTGAACTAGAAGGGAGAACATTATGGTGGCTAGTCAGTTGAGCCTAGCTTTGCAGCTGCATTATTGTAGTGTGTCAAACTTCTGACAAGCCGCCACAGTTCACCTCTAAACCTTGAGGTATGTGTGCTGGCCAGTGCTAAGTATTTTCTACTTCCACCACTTCAGTATGGCGGGGAACAAGCATGTGTTTATGTAAGTCCATGCGATCTTCAGGGACTAGCTCGGGCCTTTACCAAATGCTTGGAGGGTGGAAGGTTAGGTGACGATATCTGAGCAACACCTAACTGCATGCTACTTATCAAATCAGCGGGTGAGTGCCCCACCCACCTCCACTTATTATGTAAAGAGTTCCAGTTGTGAGATGGGCAAGTAAGACTGTGATGTTTAAACAAATTCGTGAAAAGGGTTTTTAGTACGTAGGAAGTGATGGCGCTCAGCAAGTATGCGTGTAGGGTGTTTGGCTAGACAAGTGAGTATGGTGCTAAACAGGAAGGGGAGACCCTTGTAACCCCTTAATGTGTGTAGGGTGGACCCTACAGCAAAACAGTACAATATAATCCTGTACACACATATAGGTTAAATCCAGTAAATACTGCAGTGGAAAAAGCAAGATATACAAAATTCTTCAGTGGTAATGGATGTTCTTTATTCCTTTGGGAATTCAACCAGCCGACACGTGTTTCGTGAGGGAAAAGTAATCCCATAACTCTTCAGGGCTGTGGCAAGTAGCGTGGACGAGGTAAAAGGCCCAAAACCGGTGATATTTCCAACCCGGCTGGGTACACAATTTGGACAGTAGAAGAAATAAGAAAACAAATTGGAGTCTGTAGGAAGTCTCATAGAAGTGAGGTATTCGAAAAACAGGTGATAATTCCAATCTGGCAATCAGCACATTTCATCTATCATAAATACGGGTGTGAGTAGGTTAGCTTGGTTATCGAAAACCTAAGAGAATGGTGCCGCGAGTTGAGGAAGAATAAGAATCCACAAGGTAGTGTATTCAAGTATAATAAAGGTCAATATAACCGAAGTGCGGTAGAATGAACGATCTCAGCGGTGGTAATGAAGGGGCAGAACACGAGTATGTGTTCATAAAGTCTATTTTAAAAGAAGAAAAGATCACGCGTCCTGGCGGCACCCGTGCCTCTATTCACGGCACCATTCTCTTATGTTTTCGATAACCAAGCTAACCTACTCACACCCGTATTTATGATAGATGAAATGTGCTGATTGCCAGATTGGAATTATCACCTGTTTTTCGAATACCTCACTTCTATGAGACTTCCTACAGACTCCAATTTGTTTTCTTATTTCTTCTACTGTCCAAATTGTGTACCCAGCCGGGTTGGAATTATCACCGGTTTTGGGGTTTTTACTTCGTCCATGCTACTTGCCACAGCCCTAAAGAGTCGCGGGATTACTTTTCCCTTACGAAACACGTGTCGGCTGGTTGCGTTTCCCAAAGGAATAAAGAACATCCATTACCACTGAAGAATTTTGTATATCTTGCTTTTTCCACTGCAGTATTTACTGGATTTAACCTATATGTGTGCACAGGATTATATTGTAAGACTGTGATGTTATAGAGCATGACGTGTTTTCCTGTGGGACCCCCATATTCAGTGCTGTTGCATGGTGCAAATGATAAAATGTGAAACTCCACTCACCCTTCCATTACCGGACCTGCAGGTACAGTTAAGGATAACGTGCTCTGTTTTATGAGTGTGCGGCCGTTTTGTGATTAGGAAATTGTAAGTTTTGAGTTGATTTTGTGCCACATAAAAGCAGCCACGGCCCGTATAGGGCGTGTTAGCGGGGCGGTGACGTGGGGCGGGGGGTTGTAAAATGCGGCATACGGCTGATTTCAGGTAAGTTACAAAAAAAATAATTAAAAGAATTTCGTTGCGCGCGCTGCATCGCCAAATGCGATGCAGCGTGCGCAACTAAATTCATTTATTTATTGTTTTCGTAACTTACCTGAAATCGGCAGTATGCCGCATTTTACAACCCCCCACCCTGCCCCACGTCACCGCCCCGCTAACACGCCCTATATAGGCCGTGGCTGCATAAAAGACTCACTTGTCTCCAAGCGTCGCGTGTCTCAGGGACTCCAGCAATACCAATGGACAACGCCACTCCCAAATGTCCAAAGCCCTCCACGGCCACATCTTCATGCTAGTTCCAGCACCCTCGTATTACCTCCGTATTATAGTAGGCACGGCACCAAGCCTGCGCAGCTCTTACGATAAGCAGAGACCTACTGCATGGCTTCATGCAGGCCTCATTCATGAAGGAGATGGGGAATTGCAGTTTGACAGCACTCCTTACCTTGCAGCATGGCCTCGAGTTTCATACTGTTGGCTCGGAAGCACTCCTCCGTCCACTCAGAGTAGGGTGGGCCGCTCAGGTCTAGATGGGCAGCAGGCAGTCGGTTCAACCAATAACTGTTCCAGTCTCAGATGGCATGAAAATTGGGGAGAGACAGCCTCCTCCCACTTTGCCCGCCATCACACTCTCTAAGCCAATCCTGGCCCACTCCTGCTGTTACAGTAGCCCCAGGATTGGCTAGGCAGGGGACCACAGCGCTCATTTCTGAGACCAGGGGATATGACTTTGAGTCACCACCGGCTCACTAATACGTAGATGGAGGCGCATGTCGGGCTGGCTGGAGTAAGGCAGCTGTCCAACCCGACATGCACACTTGGGGCCAGGACAGGTGCACCCTGGCTAACTTCGCAAATGCATTCTACGAGTGTCTGCCAATATAAGCCCCAACCCCTCAGGTCGTTTCTAATTGCTGCTGCGGCTAAAGGAGTTTACAAAATGTCATCTTTTTTCAGTTTTTTAACTGTTAGTGAAATACAAAATATTTAAATGTAATTGGGGACTCAAGGGGCCTAAATGTGAGTGGGGCAACCCCCCAACACCAGCACCACCCCTGTAAGCTCCATTAACACTCCATGCATACCCTGTCTAATTTTTTTAAATCGGCCAAAAGTGCTCCAATAATAAACACATAGAGGCCTTTCTGATCTCTTGCTGGTCTCGAGATTTAGCTCCCCAATCACATCAAGGTGCTCCCCCAAAAAGAGGGGTTGAACCCAACCGGTATAGACAACTACACTAGGTGAGGACTCAATGATGATGCATGCCACATAGAAATATGCGGGTAAGAGTCAGTCAAAAATCACAGGAGTGTTTCATCTCTAATGCTAGGTAAGAGATGAGTCAGGAGGGAAGAAGTGAGGTAACTCTTCCCCATAATTCTTCCTCCTTATGATTGTGGTAATAGGGTGTAGCCACTGGGATAATCTGGCACCTTTCTAACAGATGGTTAAATGGCCTGACAAGAGGATAATTTGACTCTCGTGCCCCACTATTGACCTCAAGCTACTACTCCTGTTTGCTGTGAATGCTAACCATTAAGCAGAATCTCTCTGTGATAATAAAGTTGTTGGATCCCATTTCATCCCTAATGAAAGCATGATGGTATTCTGGTGTCTGCCTCCATGGTTGATTTGTGACTTCAGTTCTTTAGGTGTGTGTATGGTGTTGGTACAGTCCGTCATGAGAGGGGCAGCCACGCACTCTCTGACTTCTCTTCTTGGCACAACAGGATTCATCTACTAGTGCCCTGTTTCTTTCAGTGGTTGTCTGAGGGATGAGTTCTGTCTGATTCCAGCAGCAGTAGACCAGGTTGAAAACAAAAGACAAAACACCTTGCATAGTGACATCAATCTCAAAGGTTCTCTCACTCTCACAAATGCAGGCTTCTGATTGAAACTCATAGATTTGGCAAGAGGAACTCAATTCGTAGGGCCTTATTATGAGTCTGGCGGTGACTCACGGTGGTGGTCTCCCAACCGCGCTATTTTGACTAGGGCGTTCGGGCCGCCCTTGGACCATCGCAACCATCAGGGAGCCGCCGTTCCCTGGTGGTTGCCCAGTGGTCCTGAGGCCAAAATATGCTTGGCGGGGCCACTGCGTCCCCGCCAAGCATATTTCGAGTTTCTTCACTGCCACACTTTTTATGGCGGTGTGACCTCCATGAAAAGGGTGGCGGTGAGGAAACAAAGGGGGCCCTGCTGGGCCCCCTGGAGCCTCAAGCTATGTGGATGCACACGGGGCACAACATGTGCCCCCTTGTGTGCATGCACACCAGTACCTGCACAACACAGACTGCAGTAGTCCATGCCGTGCAGGTACTGATTTTGACGTTCCCAATGCGGTGCCTATTTCATAAACAAACATCAAAAAACAGCCCGCCAGACAGAAGAAAACTCCTAAACTGGCGGGCGCTTCAGATATGGGTTTGGCGGTGCCGGAGTGGGTCGGTCCCGCTCCCACACTGCCAAACTCCTAATAAGGCCCATAGAGTGTTGATTCTCCAGTGGACTCTGGTTAAACTTCAGACAGTAATCATATCTGTGTTACTGTGCCATCAGAGGGCACCCAACTTTTATGTCCCTTAACGCTTAAGTGATCAGTGTTAGTATATCCAGCTAATAAGGATACCTCTATTAAAGTCAGTTGATTCATACCTGTCACCTGCAGGTTACAAACAAACCCCTGCAGCAGGGTGTCAAACCTCTTACTAGCTTAGAAGCAGCCACGACCCGTATAGGGCATGCCACCGGGCGGTGACGTGGGGCGGGGGAGGATGCAGGGTGGGGGGTTGTAAAATGCAGCATACAGACGATTTCAGGTAAGTAACGGGGAAAAAAAATGAATTTTGTTGCGCGCTCTGCATTGCATTTGGCGATGCAGCACGTGCAACAAAATATATATATATTTTTTTTTCGTTACTTACCTGAAATCGTCCGTATGCCACATTTTACAACCCCCTACCCTGCCCCTCCCCTACGTTACCGCCCGGTGGCACGCCCTATACGGGCTGTGGCTGCTTAGAAGCTAACCACATGCTGTAGAATGCTTCAGATTGGATGGGTCTCCAGTAGTACAGGTTTTCCAAAACTGATTCCACATAAAACTGAATAAAATATTTACCGAGTTCTCCACTCATCAGGTATGCCCTAACCTCCCCTTACCTACCCTACACATGTTAAGCATCATGAATTTACTGAAATTAACACGTCTCCTCAATAGACTCTCTTATCCATGTTAATTATTCTATTTAAAGCCATTATTCTATTCTTCAGTAAGAAATAGAACACCATTACAAATCCTTTTAAACAGAAACATTAGCAGAAGCTGACACATCGTCCTGCATTGGCTTCACCCGACTTCCTGTAAATTGTGACATTTAGGCATTGTCTGGTTAACTTTGTACATTGCAGACTTCCTATACGTCTAAAGATGCCATTGACTTCATTTGAGGTGTCACTCTCCGGGAGTATTGCATTTCAGGCACTGAGAAGGCAGCATCAGATAAATGGATAGGGTCTGTGAAAAATGGGCATGAGAAGCATCTGGCAGGCTGACCCTAAACTCAGGAGTGGCGCCAACAGGCTTTCTGTCTCCCCTATAATTTACATTAAGAGCTCAAGAATCCACAAACCAGCATCTTGTAGAATTCATTTAAATACGCTCCAGACCCCACCAATCAGCATCTTTCTGAATGAAGAAGTGGCTGTATAATTCACCTGTTTCTGCCAATTAGAAAAAACACCAGCTACTCATAGGCTCCACAAACGAGGAGCTATACTTTATGGCTACCTAATTTTTTTTTTTACCTTGAAAGGGGAACTTGTTCAATCAATAAATAATGCAGATTCTGCGCTCCTCATCCTGCAGGAAGCTCTTGATTTAAAAAAATCAAAAGGAGTGAGTTTGGAAAAACGTACTTATTGGAATAAAAGGTTGATGTGTGTTAAAGTGATGACATCATCAAAGATGTAGGATTTGAATTAAGCAAAGGTGGCTCCAGGCATTGAGGGCTACATTGATTGTTAGGTTAACTCATTGTTCCCTTTAATACCATGGCCGTTCTTAGGTTACTGGACCAGAGTGAGGCGTTCAGAGTCGTGCTTTTACATGAACTAGTGCAGCAACAGATGTGGCTTAACGGCCAGAGAGGCCGACTTTGAAGCTCGGGAACCGGTTTGAATCCCAGCAGGGACGCTCAAACATGCTGTGATTCTGGGCAAATCACTTGATTTCCCCATGCCTAGAAATAAATGTTTCCTTCTGTAATGCCACAGCTGCTCATGTAAAGATCTGATACCTTCGGGTCGAGTTTGCGATATCTAAAACCACAAAATAAAATAGCAACACTTTTTTTTTTTTTTTACATCACGGCACGTATTTTACTAGGTAAGTGACAGTTGTGCATCCGGCTTCGTTGGAACAAGCCTGCAATTTAGGGTTACGGGAAGTCCAGTAAGGGCTGCAGATTTTACATCGTGGACGCCCGGAGAGAACGAGTTACTATTAGCAGGATTTGTATGTTCGAGGTTTATAAGCGTTGGAAGCTGCGTTACAAATAATGTCCGAGTTTTGATAACAGTTCGGAAATGTTGATACAAAAAAAAAATAAAGAACGCTGTCTAAGTTATTATGAATGACCTGTTTTTAAACCACTGAAGCCTCAGTCTCGTGGCAGTAATCCTGTGAGTGACAGGTGTGCTGTCAGTCAGCACTATGACTCATTTTATAAGACCGAATTTGTGCTACTGGCGTTTGAACTTGTGACCTCCAGGCTCAGTGACTGCGGCAGCTGCATTAGGGAACGGAGGGACATGTTATCAGAGCAGTAGGGAAGGATCTATAGGATAAGTTTAATGAGGTGGTAGAAAAATTGAAAAAAAGGAAAATGAATGGCATGAGATTGACGTAACACGAACAACACATGGTCCTGCACCCTGGAATACAATGCAGATCCCGTATCCGAGATCTCTCTCTCACTGACCCAGATCTAACCGTACGTACTCGTCCGGTTTTGGCTTACCGCCGTTCATTTTCTTGCGGGGACTTATTTCCTCCTCACGCCGAGTTCCGGCCACCAGTACCCTTTCGACACAATTGCGAATACCCTCAAACAGCCCTGATGAGTCACAATAGCTACACGTTGTGACGAAACATGTGTCGGCTGATTTATTTTCATGTTGTATTGGTCTGAATTCATAAATATAAAGAAATTTTGCTCATAATACGCCTGATGTCGACCTTTGTGATTACATAACAAGAAACTTCAGACATCTATTTGATTTTGATGGGCACACCCAGAACGCAATCATTTTTCATACGTGTGCACAGGACTTCATTTCCACGAACAACACATATAGATGACTCGAATACTATATTTCAATTTGAAGGTGTAATATCCTAAACTCAGCAACACTGCTTCTGAGTTCAGACAAATGAAGAAAAAGGAAAATATTGTTGATGACGAGTTGAAGCATGACTCCATTGAAGCAACCGAGCTATGTGCAAAACCAATACCAGATTTTAAGGAAATCCCATTAGAGGAGGAAGATTTGACATTGCTTGTTGATGGTTCGTGTCTAAAGGGTCCATATGGAGGATTGAAAGCTGCTTATATAGTATGTTCTGCTTCAGAAATGTTAGAATCGTCCTCTTTACCAAATCTGACTTCAGCACAAGTAGCAGAATTCATTGCTTTAACGAGAGTTTGATGCTTGTCAGAATGTGAATGGGACTATCTATATAGATAGCCCGTATGATTTTGATGTGTATGACTATGGTTAAACTTTGTTCACAAAGATTGAAAACAGCATGTGTATATTGGATTTGTTAGACACAAATCAGAAACCAAAACAAAGGTGGCGCTTGTAAAGTGTTAACTCCATTAGACTGACATGGATTTGGTCAAATTAGGAAAGAAGCATGCTGACCAAATGGCAAGGCGTAGTGTCTTGCAGGAAGGGACAATCCTTGAGGGAAATGAAGATGGAAATTTCACAAATATGTTACACAGAGTTTGAACAATATAAGCTGTTTCTTTATGGATTCATTTAGACTTCTTTGACTGAGTTGAGAGACCTACAAGAAGATACTCCTGATGATGATGACAAAATAAAATGGATGAAATAGGGTTGAAAAAAGAATTATCAGGATTTGTGTGTAAATAAAGTTAAGAATATATTCTACCTAACATGATGCTGCAGCCCAACGTTTGAAGAAATTCCCAGGAAGATAAATTTAAATCAAACACTGTGAGCCGGAATCCAAGACAAGAAAGCAGTCGACCTGGGAGACTGATTAGAGTAAAATACAAACTGGTAAAAATCAGCAGAAGGAGAGTTCCTAATAGGAACTATCTCTCACCAGAGTTGGGATATTTGGCTACAATATCAGAAGATGATACAGAGGAAGATGATGATTTTTCACATTAACTAAGATTAAAGCTGAAGAAAACTGAGAACTGACCTTGATATTTTGTTTTGAATTTCTCTTCCTGCCTAAAAGTAGAAGATGAAGAAGAATTTGATCTTTCTTATCAAGAAATTTTGTTTTTGTTTGTTTTTGATTTTTCCTTATTATTTTTGGTCTTTAACATGAAGATTGGATGCAGCGCTTGCTGTAAACTTTTAGAGATAGCATCATTAACTTTAATATTAGTAATATTTGTTGGCTTGATATATGTGGGAAATGCTTCAGAACATATAACTGATAATGCTGCAACTTAGATTAACCTTAAGGAATTAAGACAAGAGATACCAGTATGCTGAAATAATTTAGTTAATGCTTTTAGAGAAATTGTGTACACAAGAATGATCGGATACTAAATATGGTTAATATTAGAGATTATACAAATCTGAGCTGAGATTAATATGGAAGTTGCTTATTTGTGTTTATCAGGTGAGAAAGAGTGAGATTTTATTTTAGAATGTAATAGAGGTATAAAAGCGATAAGAACTTTGGAAGAACACAAGACTGCTTTAGAAGACATCAAGAAGGAATAATTTAGGTTTTCAGGTTTGTAAGCAAGATTGAGAATGGAGTGAGAAAAAAAATCCTATTCCTATGGAAGGCGGTAAGGAAGAATTTGTTAGAGAAAGCACGTGTCAAAACTTATGAGTTTATGGAATTTCAAACAGGGAGAGAACCTAACTAATATTACACTTGAAACTAGGTCATTAGAAGAGTCAGGTGTCTGGGAAACTGTAGGACCATGTATAAAGTCAATAAGGAGTTGTTTTGGGAGAGCAGGTGAGTGGCTTGGTAGTGTTGGTAATGGAGTTCTGCAAGTTGTTCCCCCTCATAATCAGTGTCCCGATGCTAAGCCATCTCTCCTCTTGTTTCTGCTGAGCATCAAGTGAATGATGTCAATAAATTAGTGATATACAACATTGTTACACAATGTGTATTATGAATTGTGCTTCCTTCATGTGCTCAAATTATCATTTCCAAAACTTTGGCTAAAAATCTTAGTGTAGTTGTGCTAATGCTATGAACTATTGTTTAAGAAATATTTCATTTGTGCAGCACATCTCCGGAGCGTATCTGATGAGGGAGTTATCGTAAGATTTCTCTTACCTTAAGAAATGAGCTCGTGCTAAAGATTTTGAGAATTCGGTTGTTTCTGATTTTCCAATGTGACCCTAGCCATGATCATACTATACTCATATTGCAGAATCTATGAATAGTTTGTGTGATTTGTCTATAAAACCTTTGGGGTTGTTTGTCTTTGGAGGGAGATTTTATTCTTTTTCCAATTTACTTGTAGATGAATGGCCATGCATCTCTTTTATTTTTAAACTTTGCAATGGGATGCGGTCAGTACTCGTTATAAGTTTGACACTTAGAATTTTTACTAATTTAATAGAGACATGTGGCCGCAGATTCCTTGCCTTTGAATTTCCTGGGCATCAGACTAGATCTGAAAGATTTTTCTTCTAGCATACTCCTGCGTGCTGGTAGGTGGAATCGGTTGGCTCTGCGTGATGGTGCCTTCTGCACAGTTGTAACATCCGTGCCACCTATATAGGCACCACCTCGGCACGCTGACGTCAGTTCTTTTCTTTCTGTGCTAGCCAACGCAGATTAGTGAAGAGAGCTGCCCTCTGTCACTTTTTGACAGGCTTTTTTCAACATTTTGTCTACCTCTTTTTTGTGTGTAGGTTATTCCTAACACGTCCAAAAAGCCTTATGGATTCAAGCCCACACCTGTTTTGTTTCTGGTGCCTGGAGCACTACCACGACTCAAAGTTGTGCTCCGACTGCCAGGCCATGGCTCTGAATGTTTTGAGGGGGCGGTCCCTAAAGCTGCTTGTGGCCTGCCACTTTGCACCACATCGTTCTCCTCTGAGGTCTCGTTCATGCTCCCGGTTGTGAGGAAGGTCCGGGCACTGCTCTGGGAGTCCTAAATCTTCGTCCTCCCATTCAAAGTCGTCAAATTGGTCAGGTAGGAAGCACAAAAAACTAAGAAGCCGAGGCGTGCTTCGACTTCTCCCTGTTCATCGGCCAACACAATGGAGGAGTTTCCGTGTTCTAGTCCTCATTCCTCTGAACCTGTGCCTCAGTCGGCTCTGTGCTTCCCCACCTTCCTGGGAGCCAGAGCGGCCCTTGCCCTGCACAAATTATTTTATGACACCATGTGCCTCATATTTGGGTGGCCTGACTCCACTGGTGTGCCTTCAGGCTCAGAGGGGGCTCCATCAGGTTCCATGTCGACAGCTTCGGCCTGGCACCAATGACCCCCCTTATGGATCTGGCAATGGATCCAGACCAAGGTCATGCCATTGCAACCTTCCCTGGTGCTGGCCCCGACTCCAAGACTACCAAGGCTGCTGGCACTACCCCCCCAAACTCATCCCCAATGACCCGGAGCCAGGTCAACGCCGACAGAACCCTTAGATCCTAGGTCAGTTCCTCACCCTTATTCTGAAGGGCTAGGAATGGAGGTAGATTGGATGGGAGCACTGGACCCTTTACAAGACCAGCCTTATCAGGACATGGACTGGTAAGAGGAATTGGGGGAAGCCAGCAGATTGGATACCTCTTCAGATTCAGGGCTGCTCCCCCCCCCACCAGTGGCTAAAGAAGAGGGAGCATCATAAGCTATGGTGGTGTGAAGGGCAGCTGTGGTTCTGGACCTTCAGCTCCTTTTCATGGCAGTCAAGACGAATATCTTGACAGAGGTCCTGCAGCCAGGTGTCTCCTCCTCGGAACCCTTGCTGCCCTTCCTGTGAAAAGGACTATCGCCTGCCACCATCACTCTGCACCAGGAGACCCAAATTTCCACACCAACCACCCTACTCCCAAGAGCTTGGTGGTCCAGGCCTCTACCTCCCACAAAGAATTCCCTCACACATCCCCGGACAGGGAATCCAAGAGGCTGGACAGTTGGGGTTAGAAAATGTTTTTTTCCGCCAGCCTTGCATTGTGGTCTGTGAACAACTCTTTCCTATTGGGCCGTTACTCCAACTCCCTGTGGGTAATGGTAGTGCAAGTGCTGCCACGGGTCACGAAGGAGGCCCAAGCAGTATCAGATGGGAAATATGCAGCAAAGTTATCCATTTCTTGTGGTCTTGACACGACCAACTCACAGGGCAGAGCGATTTTATCGAGGGTAGCTGTTCAACGCCATGCTTGGTTGAGTACTTCTGGCTTGCTTTTCAGGAACCCTGCAGGCCTTGGTCATAGATGTGACCTTTGATGGCACCCACGTCTTCGGAGACAAACCAGACATGGCACTGGAGCACCTTAAGGACTCATGGGCTACAGCCAATACCGTGGGCGTCTCAATGACCACACATCCCGCGCCTGCCTTATTCCCCTTTTGTGGCTACGTACAGGGCTATCAGCCACGCCAGCCATATCCCAGCCACAAGACCGTTCAAGTCCAGCAACCTCTGCACAGACTTGGGCGCGGTTCGTTCTGACCCTGTGGGTTGGGCGGCAAGAGGTCGGGTCAGTCCACCACTTCCCCTGCAGCCTCAGCACCCAAACCTTCCTAATCCAGCCCTTCCAGATCATGGGCGGCCAGTTGGTGGCAGGATCAGCCATCACCCCCACCACTGGCAGAACATCACTTTGGACAGTTGGGTTCTCCAGATAGTCCAAAGGGGCTACTCCCCTTTGAGACTGCACCTCCCTCCTTGCCTATTATTAAAAAGGCTCTTCTATAGCGCATGGCTACTCGGGAGCATCCCAGCGCTTAAGACTAACCAAGCAGAGAAGGATTGGGAATCTAGAGCTATTTTAAATAGTTGTTTGGAAACAACTTACGACTGGCTGACAGAGGATCACCGGACTTTACTTCAGGAGGAAGTCATGACTCTCATGGCCAAGGGAGCCATAGAAATAGGCTGTGGTTGTTATTCCTGCTACTTTCTGGTCCCGAAAAAGGACAAGGGTCTTTGTCCTTTCCTAGATCTGCAAGCCCTCAACTACCTCCTCAAAAAGTAAAAGTTTAAGATGCACACTCTAGCTCAAGTCTGGTCTGCTCTTCATCCAGGAGACTGGATGGTAGTATTGGACTTGCAGAATGCCACATTTTCACATTGCCGTTGTGCCTGCTCATCAGCACTACTTGTGGTTTATGGTAGGCCACAAGCACTTTCAGTTCACTGTGCTACCCCTGCGGCCTTACCAGCACTCCTTGGGTGTTCACCAAGGTGATGGCAGTGGTCGCAGCTCATCTGAGCAGATCAGGGGTCCCAGTCTTCCCCCTATCTCAACGACTGGTTATTTAAAGTGGTCTCGCCCCAAGCTGTTCTCTACCAGCTTCAGACTATAGCGAGCCTCCTGCATTTGCTGGTGTTCACAATCAACTTGCCGAATTCACACCCGACTCCCTCTCAGATGCTCCCTTTCAGCAGAGATTCTGGACAAAGTGCAGTTTCGGGAATATCTTCTCGAACGGCTAGTACTGGATATTCAGGCTATGATACTGATGTTTCTGCCTCTATCCTGGATTTCGGTGAGTGACTCTGAGGCTACTGGGCCTCATGGTATACTGCATCCTGCTAGTGAAACATACCAGATGGCATATGCAGGCTTTGCAATGGAACTTGAAGTTCTAGTGAGTGCAGCATCAGGGAAATCTCTCCGACATGGTCCAGATCTTGGAGGGAACTGCATAGGACCTGCAGTGGTGGCTAACTAACCGCAATTGGGTCAGAGGCAGACCACTCCCCTCTCCCCACCCAGGACACACAGTAGTGACTGCTGCATCACTCCTTGGATGGTGCCGCCATCTGGGAGAGGTGGAGATCATGGGACTCTGGTCTCTGGTAGAATCTGGAGTCCACATCAACTTGCTGGAGCTCTGAGCAATTTGCTTGCCATTGAAAGCCTTTCTTCCTTCAATCAAGGGACAGCTGGGTGAAGTGTTCATGAACAACACCACTGCCATGTGGTACTGCAACAAACAGGCAGGGTGGGGTTGTGGACCATTTGTCAAGAGGCCCTGTGTCTCTGGACATGGATGGAACAGCTGGGCATATCCCTGGTGGTTCAACAGCCGGCATGCTCTCCCAGGGCGGACAAACTCAGCCGTGGATGTCTGGCAGATCACTTTTGGCATCTCTATCCGGAGATGGCGCAAGGTCTCTTTCAACAGTGGGGAGAGCCTTGGTTAGATCTGTTCACCTCCACCGAGAATGTGCAATATCAGCGTTTTGCGCGCTGGAGGTTCCAAGGCGGCTCTAGCTTGGAGATGCTTTTCATCTTGACTGGAGCTCAGGCCTTCTATACGCCTTTCCGCCCATACCACTCCTGTTCAGAGTACTAAATGAGATCAGGAGCAACTGGGCCTAGTCATTGTTGTGGCTTTGGACTGGGCACGGAGAGTCTGGTATCTCGAGCTTTGCCAATTGAGCATTGATCCTCCGATCAGGCTGTCCTTTCAGGAGGATCTTCTGTTGCAGCAGCAGGGGAGGGTCCTCCACCTGAACCTGTCAACTCTACACCTTCTAGCATGGAGATTGAGTGGGGGTAGTTGATGGCATTCGACCTTCTTCCTGAAGTTTGCAATGTTATTTTGATGGCCAGGAGGTCCTCCACCAAGACCACGAACGCCTGTTGGTGGAACACATTTGTAAATTATATAAAAAGGTCTATTGGTCCTCTTTCTGCTTCCCTTTCTGAAGTTTTGCTTTTTATTTTGATCCTTGCCCAGCAGGGCTCTCTACTGGCCAGTCTCAAAGAGTACCCTTTGGCCCGTCTGCCTCCCTGAGGCTTCCAGACCAACCCTCATTATTTAAATCTCCCATTGTAAATAGATTCCTCAAAGGCCTTGTACATATGGTTCCACCTTCCCCTTTCATTATGCTCCTGTGGGACCTTAATTTGGCTCTCACCTTCCTAATGAGCACTCCTTTCGAACCTCTGCACAATTGCCCCCTCCAGCTGCTTACCATCAAAACAGCCTTTTCAGTGGCAATTACATCTGCCAGAAGAGTGAGCGAATTGCAGGCTCTGTCATCCAAGCCTCCTTACCTGACCCTCTTCCCTGATAAGTTGGTGCTTCGCACTAGGGCCTCTTTCTTATCGAAAGTGGTAACACCATTTCATGTGGGGTAATATCTCACCATACCCACTTTCTATGATGCTCCGTACCCCTCTAAAGAAGGGAAGCGACTCCACTGTCTGGACCCAAAAAGAGCATTATTGTTCTACCTTGACCGCACTAAAGAGTTATGGATGGACAACCAACTCTTTGTGGGGTATTTTGAAACAAAGAAAGGTCTTGCGGTGACAAGAGGACCATCTTGTGATGGGTGATCCTCTGCATCACAATTTGCTATGCTCGTAAGGGCTCATTCCACCAGAGCTAAGGCTGCTTCCATGGCATTGCAAAGTGAAGTTCCAGTCCTCGACATTTGTAAGTCAGAAACGTGGTCATCCCTGAATGAATGAATGAATGAAAAAATATTTAATAAAGCGCACTGCGGCCAAGCGGCTTCCTGGCGCTGGGGACCTGGTCAGAGCTCACAGAAGGGATCCGAGGGACCTATGAAGAAAAAGCCTGAATGAAAAGAAAAGTTTTGAGGGCTTTTCGAAAGTGGGTGTAAATGGGGATGGAGCGAATATGAAGTGGAAGGCTGTTCCAGAACTGGGGGGCCAAAACGGAGAGGCGAGTGCCACCAGTTCTGTGTTTGCGGAAACGGGGGATGTGCAGAAGAGAGAGAGAAGAAGAACGGAGGGTTCGACTAGTGGCGTGGGATGAAATAAGGGAGGTGATGTAGGCGGGGCAGAGCGGGAGTGAGCTCGAAAAGCGAAGCAGGCTAGTTTGAAAAGAGATCTGAAACGGATAGGGAGCCAGTGAAGAGATTTAAGAACAGGAGTAATGTGAGAGAGTTTGGGAAGGGAGAAAATGAGGCGGGCAGCTTGGTTTTGAATGGCCTGTAAACGTCGAGACTCGTAGGCAGGAATGCCCACGTACAGGCCATTCCCATAGTCGAGGCGAGAGATGACTAAAGCCAGGACTATGGTTTTGAGTGCATCAGTGGTGAAAAAGCGTGAGATTTTCCGGATGAGACGGAGGGAAAGAAAGCAGGAAGACACAACAGAGCTAATCTGACTATGCATTGTTAAGTCGGAACTAACTTTGATGCCGAGGGTGCGATCAGAGGAAGAAGGCGTAGGAGGGGGACCAAAAGAAAGGGGCCAGTGTGCTGGGGACCAGGGGTTAGATGAACCACCCGTGAGAACAAGTTCCGTCTTATCGGGGTTGAGCTTAAGATGGTTAGCGCTCATCCACTGGGAAATGAAGATTAAGGTGGAACTGAACTTAGGAAGAGAGTCAGGAGAGGAGGAAAGATCAAAGACGAGCTGGAGGTCATCTGCGTAGTTATACACAGAGACCCCCAGCTCAAGAAGAGAGGTGACAAGGGGACAGATGTAAAGATTAAAGAGAAGGGGGGAAAGAGAAGAACCCTGGGGAACACCACAGGTGACCGGACGGGGGGGGGCAGAGAAACCGGAGAGATGGTACCTGGTACCTATCCCGAAGGAAGGATGCTAGCCAGGAGAAGGCCGCGCCCCGAATGCCCGCTGCGCTGACACGGGCGAGAAGAATGGAATGGTCAACCGTGTCAAACGCAGCGGACAGATCGAGAAGGACCAGGGCTTGGGGGAGGTTGGAATCGGCCTTCCCCTTGAGTTCATCCAGAACCGCGAGAACCACTGCCTCCGTTGAGTGACCTGAGCGAAAGCCCGCCTGATGGGAAGCGAGAAGGCCATTATCCTCGATATACGAGGAGAGGCAAGAGGTGACATGGGTCTCGAGGATCTTAGCTAAATAGGGGAGAAGGGAGATGGGTCGGAAATGAGCAGGGAGGGAGGGATCCAGACCAGGTTTTTTTAGAATGGGGAGAACGACGGCGGATTTAAATGATAAAGGAACAGAACCAGAGGCCAAAGAAGAATTAAGTAGAGTGAGCGGGGGGACAGGAGAGTCAGTGAAAAGAGTTTTTAGGATGCGCGCCGGGGCACAGTCTGCAGGGGAACCAGATTTAACCTTGAGCAGGTAATTGTAGAATAGATCAAGAGAAATAGGGGGGAAAGTGGCAAGGGAAGAAAGCGGGGAAGTAACAAAGCACATAGGGGTAGGTTGGGGTACAGTCGGAATGTTAGCTTTAATCTTCACAATCTTTTCTATAAAAAAGTCATTGAGTGACAAACAGAGGGACTGAGAGGGGACCAAACCGAGGGAAGAACGATCAGAGGTGGCAAGATTGTGAACCAGGGAAAAGATTTCACGGGATTTGTTTGCAGAGAGAGCTACTCTCTCAGTGAAATAGGAGGTTTTGGCCACAAGGATAGCTTGTTTGTAATCAGTGAGGAGTGATTTATATTTAGCGCGCAAAGAGGGAGAGTACTGCCGTCTCCAGAGACGTTCCGACCGCCTGAGGTCGAGTTTTAAAGCTTTAAGCTCTGGAGAAAACCATTTGTGCGCATCGTAAGGGTGAACCGCCTTGATCTTTTTTAGCGGGGCCACTCGATCGCACGAAGAGGAAAGCCATGTACTGATGGCGTTGGCCTGGGACTCAAGGGGGAGGTTAGTAAGATCAGGAGCGGAGGAAACCAAAGAAAGTGAAAGAGAATCAAGGTCGGTCTGATTCCAGTTACGGGCAAGGAGATTTTTGGGAAGAGAGGGCTTGTCAACCACACCCAAGTGAATAGAAAAGGAAATAATATGGTGATCTGACCAAACACAAGGGGAAATAGAGGGAGGTGAGGCAAGGGGGCGAGAAGACCAGATTTGGTCAAGGATATGACCTTGTACGTGGGTAGAGGCTGTGACATGGGAAGTGAGATTCAAACAGTGGAGAGTGGCAGAAAAGTCTTTGGAAGGGAGATCTTCCTTTGGATCTCCTGGCCAGAAGTTGAAATCTCCGAGAAATAGAACGGAGGAGTTGTTAACCACCAAGGTGGCTAGAAGATCCTGAATAGAGGCTACGAAAGAAGGCATCGATTGGGGGGGACGGTAAACAAGAACAACAGTAAGAGGAGAGGGGAGATTAAGGGAACGGGCCACAAGGTAGTCCACGTTGGATATGAGGGAGTGAGGGAGGAGTTGAAATTTAAGTGTCGACCGGACGATCATCGCCACCCCTCCACCGGCCCTACCATCCGAGCGATCAGCTCGGAGGGCATAGTAGGTGTCGGGGAGGATGGCTAAAAGATCAGGGAGAGAGTTGGCAGAGAACCAGGTTTCAGTCAGAAATAAAAAGTCAGGAGAGTCAGTAGTCAAAAGATTAAAGAGTGCTGTCTGGTGTTTGACTGCAGACCGGGTATTAAGTAAGTAGGCAGAAGCCACAGTGGGAACAGGGGGGGGACGAGAAACCGGAGATAATGTAGTGGGACAAAAGGAAGAGTTGAAAGAGGTTGGTATCGAGTAAGGCAAAGGAGAGGAAAGAATACCAAGTGAGTGTAGATGATGTAAGGGAAAAAGGGGGGGAGAAGGAGAGGCAGATAGTGCTATAAGTTGAGCGGAGGAATAGACCAAGTGAGGAGCAGGGTGTGTGGCCCCTGGTCCCGGCCCGTCGCGGACGGGCGCAGACGGGCTTAACTTAGGCGCAACTTCGGCGCGCCTCCATCGCGCCCGCTGCGCCCGTCCGCTGCGCCGCCGGAAGACAGGAGCCGTTATATGGGGGCGACACATGAAGAAGGAGGGTCAAAGGGGAGTGGCAGGGGGGGGGAGGAGCCAAAGAGCTGCAGCGCCGAGGCCAGAACCGCCCAAGATGGAGGAGCCGCCCGTCCCCCTCCGAGAGTCAGGCGAGGAGGGGGCGATCAGCGGAGGCGGTCTGGTTGCGTGCAGGAGAGAGGGCAGCCAGGGAGGATCAGGGCGCCGGATCCGAGGCGCTTTGAGGCAGTGCAGGTAGGCGGCAAGTTAAAAGTCAAGAGTTCTTAGTAAAAATAACGTTGCTCCCGGAGAAGCCTCGGGAGATCTGGCGACAGGTGCGCACATTTACCAAACGCTACTGCCTGGAAAGTTCCTGGAAAGTTAAGTCTGCAGGGATGGCCTTTTTGGCCTGCCCTAAACGTGTCTGTAGTCCCTCCTCCAGGGATAGTAGTGCTTGGGTATCTATTCAAAGGTAAGGAATCTGGCGCCAGATGTCTCTATGAGTTGGACAAGTTACTTGACTTCGGTAATGCCTTATCTGGTGGAGACATGATCTAGCAGCAGAATTCTCACCGACTCACCCAGCCTCCCGGCTCTGCAGACCGGTTTCTAGGGTCAGGGCAGTAGTTGTTTAGAAACACATCAATGTCAGTGCACTGCATGGCTCCGCATTTCTGGTGTGGAAATTTGTGAAAAGTAACTGACATCAGTGTGCCAAGGTGATGCCTATATAAGTGATGCAGATGTCACAACGGCGCAGACAATGCCGACAATGTCACGTGGATCCGACCGACGCACCTACGGGTGCGCTGGGGTATTGATCAAAGAAACCGGTTTCAGTCTGATGCCTGGGAAATTTAAAGCTAAGGAATCTGTGGCTAGATCATGTGTCTACCAGAAAAGACGTTACTGAAGGTAAGTAACTTGTCCACTAGGGATTATTAAGTTTTATGATTTTGTATTTATCTGTATCTCTGTACTGGGACTTCATGGCATTCATTGTATTTTTCCCTGTACCACAATTAAACCAATCTGTGTTAAATTTATGTTTTGCATTATTTTTGTTCTTGAAATCAGTTCGTTAATGTACCATTATTGTTTAAGTCTGCAAAATTGGATTTACCTGATGAGGAGTGCTGTCTCTAACCGCTAAATAAAATAAAGACACTGGAGCAAAATTAATTTGAAAAAATATTGGGGTGGTTAAATATTTGGGTTTAGGTGATTACTGAGGTTTGGCTCCCACACAGTGAAAACCTGTACAATTATTTGTGACTGTCACCACTGCGATTTTGGGTATTACTTTCTGCGTTGGCCCATCTGCTTTGCTTAGAACTATGGCCACCTCTACATGAGAAGGCATTGACCCCATGATTGAGGTTTACGTGAAATATGGCATTCTTGCCCTGATATGACCCATTTAACTGATCGGTTGGGTTGAAACGATGCTACATCTTAGGGCCACTCCTTTAAAAGAATCATTATATTAAGGAACACTTTTCAGATCTGGACTTATAATCATGATGGAACAGGGTACATCTTGGAATGTATATGCTTGTATCATATTGTACAGTTCACTTCACTTTCATTTTTAAGCTCTGTGTTGTCTTCACTATTGTTGATTGTTACTCTAAACTATATGGGAAAACTGGGATGCTTGATTATTTTTATGCAAAGCAGCATGGACGTGTGTCCGTGTGCCCACATTTCAATTACTCATAATAATCTAGTAGGCTATGCTACCCCTTTTCTACATATGTATTTTTCCTTCAATCAGGGTAAATTATTCGAGCCAATCAATTAAATACGTAAAGTCAGTGACTTCTCTTGAATTGATGAATTTGTGGCACACAGAGAAGTTCAACAACCCTTTTCATCCAACATAATTTGACCTTTCTTCCCTTATAATTGAGAGTCCAATGTAAAGTTGGGGACCTCCTAGATTGAGGTAGGAAGGTAAACCCCACACACTCCAAATTACATCTTTATAACGTTTTTTCCATTTGGGCTACATGCAAATCTTCAATGTTTTCCAAATGTTCCTCCCATTAAATGAATTGGCTAAAAAATATAAAATGAAAAAAGGCTTCAAAAAAGTCTGATGGACAATTGCGATTCTCCTATTACCATGACTAGATAATCTTGGTTTCATTAAAGACATGGAGGCTAACATTAAGCATAATACTTTTAATGCAGTCTCCAAGCAGCCGCGTACATCACAAAGTAAAAGGTTCTGGCACAGAACAATAGGAACATATAAAAGGCATGAGCCAACAACAATCTGCCTCTTATACATGGGGTGGAAAAGAAAATAAGTCCCAAATTGTAATGTTCCAACGCTTGTCTTAAACCAATCGCGATACCAAGGACAAAGATGAACGAGGAAGGAACCAAAAGGACAAACTTCTCGAAATATGAAAGGTTACCTGAGAAGAGAGCAAGATATAAGCATTTCCAGAAAGGACAGAATGACAAGCAATGCACAATGCGACCTAATCAATATGATGTTATAAATAAGACAACTAAATCTTAAATAATGTTTGAATCAATAGAAAATATTTTCCATCAAAGGTATTAGAGATGATGAGCAAAAAATATATATAATGTAAGCCTTAGCCTTCCTAGGGAAGGGACAGGTGGGATAATGTTGGCCTCCGTGTCTTTAATGAAATCCAGATTCTCTAGTCATGGTAATAGGAGAATCGCAATTTCATTACAAGAACGGAGGCTACATTATGCATGTTGGTAGCTTTGTAAGACTACATCAGACATGTGTTCAATTGGTTTGCAGTAATGTCGTGCGAATGTGCTAGCATTAGACCAGTCGGTCGCTTTAAGCATATCGTCCAATTTACCACCAGACCAGAAAGATTTACTGGCCATAGCACCTCTAAGTGAGTGAGCTTGGAATTTTTTTTAATCAATACCTGCTAACTTCATGACAATTTTGACCCATCTGGCAATAGAGGTCGAAGTTACAGCTCTATGAGTTTTAACAAAGGATTTAAGTAACTGATTCACACCCTGAGCACGAAGACCATTCATTCTGCGATCGTACTCTCTTATGCAATCTACCACACATAGTTTTGGGAATAAATCAAAGCGTGGATAAAAAATTGAATCAGACATAGTCTTGGTTCTCCTAATTAGCTCAAATCTGACACCAAATATATTATAGGATCTATTGGTAATTTCAAGAGCTTTGACATCAGAAATCCTGTGGCAAGAAATTAAACAGCAGTGTTGCGAGCTTGATGGATAGTGATTTCCTATTCAAGTGAGTATTATCAGGCCAATTAGTGAAGAGATCTAGAATTAACTTAGCGTCCCAGAGAGACTTAGGAGCTCTCCTTAGTCGATTACTCTTCATTACTCTACAAACAATAACATTCTTACCAACCGTTTTACCGTTGACAAGGGCATGGCCTGCAGAAATAGCCGATCTATAGCAATTGATTGTTCTATAGCTGAGACCCCTTTCGAATAGTTCCACAAGGAAGTTCAATAGGTGCCTCCAAGGAATCCAGGTTCCTTTCCAGGCACCAACGTACCCAGCTTCTCCATATATTATACCTGTAGTGAGTGCCTGGGGCCCATGACTCTCCGAGGAGAGTTGCAGCTGACGACGAAAGTCCTGAGATTTCATTGGATCTCCTGACACTCTACAGGAAGAAGGTTCAAACTCCTGGTCAGAATTGGGGGGTGACCTCCATCTACGTCTGTTAGATTCTCTTGGGTAGGAATTAAGAAGGGGGGGTTGCAAGCTAGTTCTAGAGTGGTGTGGAACCAGGCCTGAGATGGCCAAAAGAGAGTTATTAGGACAAGGCTGCACTGGTCCTGTCTCACTTTCTGTAGAACTCTCTGGGTCATGGCAAAGGGTGGGAAAGCGTATGCTTTGACTCCTTTCCAAGACTGGAGAAAGGCGTTCACTGCAAGAGCACCCGGGTCGGGCATCCAACTGAAGTATTTTTCTACCTGAAAAGTTAGTCTGCTCGCAAAGAGGTCTATTTCTAGGGGTTCCCAAATCTTGTTGAGACATCTGAATACAGAAACATTGAGCTTCCAATCGCTGTGATCTAAAAGGAACCTCAAGTTCCAATCCGCCGAGATATTCATTTACCCTGGGAGGTATTCCGCTCTGAGAGCGATCTTTTGTTCCAGGCAGAACATCCAAAGATTTTTGGCTAAGTTCGAGAGGCCCGCAGATTTGGTACCTTCCAGATGATTTGAATAGGCTACCGCGGACATGTTGTCCATCTATGAAATGACTGATCTTCCCTGGATAGAATGTTTGAAGCTCATCAATGTGTAAAGGCCAGCTGTTAGTTCCAAGTAGTTTATGTGGTGAGAGGATTCCTCTTGCGACCAGATACCGCCCGTATTCTGATCAAGAAGGCAAGCTCCCCAGCCATGAAGGCTTGAATCTGATTCTAAGACAAATTCTGGTATTGAGCTGAAAATTGCTTTGCCATTCCAGGCATCTAAATTCTCCAGCCACCAGGTTAGTTCCGATCTGGCTTCCTGATCTAGAGTAATGCGATCTCTGTACCAAAGGCCAGATATTAGGGCTCTTGTTTTTACACTTTGGAGAGCGCAATAATTTAGAGGACCCGGAAAGATGGCTTGAATGGAGGAGGAAAGGAGACCCAGCCGTCTGGCTAGTTCCCTCAAAGACCGTTTTTCTTGTTTTAGGACATATTTTATTTCCTTCCTGATTTTGGTTATTTTCTTTGATGGGAGTAGAAGGAAACATATTGTTGTATCTACGGTGAAACCCAGGAACTCCAGGGTTTTGTAGGGAGTCAAAATTGATTTTTCTTTGTTTAGAATAAATCCCAAGCTTTCTAGTAGGTCTATTATGGTCTTCAGATCTTGGACTATCTGTGAGTGGTCTTGGGACATTATAAGGATGTCGTCTAGGTATACTATTAGACAAATTCCTCTATCTCTTAAGGATTGTTCTCATGACGTTGGTGAAGCACCATGGGGCAGAAGAAAGGCCGAAAGGAACTACTTTAAACTAGTACAGGTGGTTTTTCCACATGAACCGAAGGAAGGGTAGGTGAATTTTGGCCATTGTGATGTTAAAGTATGCATCTTTCAGGTCCAGTTTGTCTAGCCAGTCTCCCTCTAGTAACAGATCCCTCAGGAGATCGATGCCTTCCATCTTGAAGTGTCTGTTAACCAGAAATTTGTTTAGTTCCCTTAAATTTATAACGGGTCTCCAACCCTTGTCCTTTTTCTCTACGAGAGAGAGTGTACCTATAAATTTCAATGCTTCTAGTGAGACCTCTATTATAGCTCCTTTTTGAAGCATAGAGGAAATTTCCTACTCTACTATTTATTGTTGGTCTAGAGAGAGCGGGATGTCTCTCGGGAAAGAAGTTTGTGTTGGAGTTTCTATATAGTATATCATGAAGCCCTTGACAGTGTTCATTACCCATTGGTCTTGAGTAATTAATTTCCAATTCCGATAGAAGAATTTGAGTCTGCCTCCCACCTTTTGGGGGAAAGAAGGGGAAGGAAGAAGAAGTAGAGTACTCACTTTGTGGGTTGTTGTTGATGGTGGATCCACGTGTTCTAAACCCTCAGTTGCGAGGGCCTCTCCCTCTCTGGGGGTAGAATTGGGGAGGATTGTTGGGTTGGTAGCCTCTTCCATAGCCTCTGTATCTTGAGTAGGGCCTCTGATTGAAGCTGCCGGAAGACAGGCCCCTTCTATCGGCCTGACCTAAAAGGTTAGGGTTAAAAACACGCTTTATGTTTTGTTGGGCCTTATCCAAGGCCGTAAATGTGGAAAAGTACTTTCCTAAAGATTTTATAAGGTCTTCTCCGAAGAGTAACCCTTTGGAGTTTTGAGAGGATTCTCTATCCGCCATGTCACTCAGTTTGAGATTAATTTTTGTCAATACGACTCTTCTCCTCTCAGCATTCAGGTTGGCGTTGCCCAGCAGTATCAAAGCTCTCTGGCTCCATCCCTGATTAAATCTGTATCCACTGGTGTGCCATTCACTTGGCTTTCCTCAGCAGAGTCGATTATCCTCGCTAAAGGTCCCAGGACGTCGAGGAGACGGTCCTGACACCCTTTGAGGGATCTTTCCATCCCTTTTCTCGGGTCTCGCCAAGTTTAAAGAGGAATTTTATTAACTCTGGGTCCAGGTTAGGGATTTGGCAGGTCTTGTCCTGAATTGAGTGTCTTGAGCACTCTGCTCTGAGTATATTCCGAGTGTCTTTCTCTAGCGAGTTTCTTAGCCATTTCTGTATGACTTTGGCTACATGATCCTGAGGCCACCACTCCGAGCTTCTCAGATGTTTGAGGTTAAGTAGGGAGAACATTTCTTCCCCCAAGGAGTTGAGGATACTGTCTTTGGAAGAGGAAGCGAGTTCCTCCGTCGGTTGGCTGAAAAATTCTTGGTCGTCCTCATCCAAGTCAAGGACGTATTCGTCAGGTATGTCTGAAGACTCATCGTCTTGTAAATCGTTATCTCCCATTTCATATTGAGCACCATGATGCGTTGTGCCTCTAGGGACACCCAGAAATGTTGTGCCGCTAAGGACACCAGGATAGGTCGTGCCGCTAAGGACACCCAGGGAGTTTGAGGCGCGAAGGCCTCCATTAATTGTTGGGGTGCTAAGACCTCTTAAGTTAGTTGAAATGCTAGGACCTCTCATTGTGCTCTTGGGGGTTGGTTGTTCGGTAGTTTTCTTTTTCTTTTGTCTTTTCCCCCTTATTTCAATGAGGTCGTCGTCGGAGTGGTAACCTTGGCTCCCTGTAAAGTCATCCTTCTTGGTAGGAAAGGACATCTTTGAAGTCATAACTTGACTCAAGGTCTCAACCATGCACAACCTCATTTCCTTATGGATAATTTTTTTGTTGAAGGTCTCGTTGTCCATGTTAGGGATGGGGGCAATGGTGTCAATGGTGTCGTCTGAATCAATGTCAGACATTGTGCGGTAGCTAGGGTACCTTAAAGGCTGGGAGTAATACAGACAGTGGGTTTTGGACCCTTAAATGGTATAGCACCCGTAGAAAGGGCACTCTGAAATAATACAGGCGCTTTAATGCTGGGACAAGTCTTATAAAGGTGGACAAGCCACTCTAAAGAGGGGGACTTAAAGCTTGTTGGGCGAAGCTTTACAGATTCAGAGGCCTGATGGCATAAAACAGGTTTACTTTTGAAAATCCCCCTTTTACAAAAAAAAAAATTATGTATATACTGAATTAATCACTTGCGGGTCCAAGAGTTATTGTCCTGTGAGGCTTCAGAAATGAGAGCAAGCAAGCACAAGTGAGATTAGGTGTCCCTAGGTGCGATTTTCGAATGCAGGCGGTCATGAGTGGTCATATTAGAAGGCTCCTTCTTGAGTAGTAGGAGATATTCTACTCGAGCAGTGGCAAAATCAACTTGAATAGCCACACGCTCTCACACCGCATGGTGCAGTTTGCATTGATTTTTCAGTGCTGCTTGCGCTACGGCACTAAATTGCAGCACAAGCAGCGCAATGTGCATATTTTTCACCTGTTTGTGGAACTCAGCGGAATCTCGCAGAGTTTTTATGTAACTTCGCGGAATTCCGCAGATTGAAACTTTCACAAGTTGCGCACACCCCTGATAGTTTTCTCCATAATATGCCCTAAATATCCTCTGGCAATAATTCTATCATGCCTTGGTACATGTATAACTCCATTGTTATGTTTCAGAGAGCACAGACAATCCTAACGGAAACTAACACAATTAGAATCACAGAAGAAACTTCTAACTTATTACACTGCCTTTTAGTGAGATGTTAATCAGACAATCATGACCCTGCAAGCCTGTGTAGTTAGGCAAGGGTAAGAATCCCCTCCAATTGAGTTTAGAGGAAAAATAGCACCAAAGGGTTCCTTAACAATTACAAGTAGGGATAAGGATATCATTTAAAAATGAAATCTAGCTACCAATGTGCTACTTCTTCTTAGAAATAGTCAACCGCCTGGGAGTCAGATTTTAAGGACCTAACAGGACATGTATGTAATCTTATACTCTATAATTAGTTTGTACTTTGTTAATTTCAAGTAGCTTGAGCTAAATAACTCCGAAAGTTGTTTTTGGATCATTCATATTATGTTTACTCACTATTGTACTCTGTTTCAACACTGACCTTTATTTTCTTTATTTTTTCCCCCTAGTCGTCTGGAAACGTCTGGGTGACGCATGAAGAAATGGAGAACTTGACAGCTTCCACCAAAACAGTCAGTGCCAAGTTATATATTTTTGGTTACACCTGAATTTGTACTTTGTGTCCCTGCATTTTGTTATAAACGGAAGATGTGAATACTTTAAAGCAACATTGATTTGAATTAATAATTTGGACAGTGCCTTGATACCAAGCAATAGGATGCCTTGACGCTGGTTGGAGGCAACCTTAAACAAGGAAGAATTGGATTGGAAAAAGATGGATTTTCAAATGCTTGAATGGTGGACTGGACAACTGCGGAAAGTCTCCTGACAGGAAAGGCGCCTGCTTGTGCATAGCTACCATGAGCAGGAAACGTGCTGGTTGGCTTGTTAATGTAGGCAGTGAAAGAACATTTGGTGTCACAAATTTCACCTAAATTGTGAACCCCATCAGCAGGGAGAAGGGAAGTGCAAGGTCCTCTGCTGTCTAAGAAGCGGATGACAGGGAGCTGTTGCCAAAAACGAGAATTTTTGTTTAGCAGTATTAAGATGCAGAGTGTTGGCATTCATCCATATGGCAATTGCTCTCATGCTGTCCTTGAACAGAGGTTGATGGAATGAAGGTCACTTCTGAGTTGTACAACTGTTTACATGCCATCAGCATAGGCATAAAATCACAATAGAAAATGTAATCAGGGCAGCAAAGCAGGGCCATATAAATATTAAAGAGAATGGGGATCAAAGGTGATCCCTGAATGACCCTGCAAGCTGGGGGCACCCGGTAAGAATGTTCACGTCAAATGAAGGGAAAATCTTTCAGGCCAGTGTGTTTGAGACTGTGGATGAGAGTAAAATGATCTACTGTGTTGAAGGTTGCCAAAAGATCTACTAAAATAAGGACTGATGAACCCTCAACATCTATTATTTGATGGATTTCTTTGGTTGAGGGAATTAGAGCTGTTTCTGTAGAATGAGAAGGATGTAATCTCGACTGCAGTATAGACAGGATGTTGCAAAAATTCAACATAAAGAGTTATTGGTTAACTATTTAATCAGTTAACTTTTCTGTGAAGAAGAGAGTAGAGATGGGGCAGTATTTGGCTCTTTGGTTACTATAGAGGGTTTCTTCAGGACAGAAATAACATCTGTTTTTTTCAGTGTTTTGGGACTTGGCCTGCTGCTAGCAAAGTCTTGCACAACGGTGGTCAGAAGGAAGTGGAGAGCCTTTCGATAAGTGTAGGTATACAGCAGCCCAAGACAAAGGACAAGAAATAGAACAGATTTTTAATAGGATCATTATTAGGGTTAGTAATCAGAAGTGAGTATAGAGCACTTTGTTATGGTTCTTGACATTCTCAAAGTGATAATGATAGTAGCGAGACTAATCAAACATGTTTGGTGTATTTGCAGATTACTTGTCTATAAATTTCTTTATCATAGGAGGAGTAAGAGATCTTCCTTAGATGTTCAAGTAATATGCAAAGTCTTTCAGCAGTATTAACAATCTGAGTATGTCACAGGGGCCAAGACGTACACGTGTAGGATTTACAGGGTATTATATGCATAGTGGAGTCTAATCTAAATCTACAGTAGTCCAATTATTCAAGAGGTTGTTACAGAAATTGATGACTAGGTCAAAAGAAGTGCTAGAGGACTCCAGAGGCGGATCAATGCTGAAAGTTTCAATCAATTATAGAGGATAGTTTGGCTAAGGTGGATTGTGTAAATAATAGATAAAGGGTGTTCCAGCAAAATGGGTGGGCCGAGCACACATTTTTGAAGATTAAGGGCAGAACAGAAGGTAATTAAATTCTGAGTAGAAGTGGAGCCAGGATTAACATCCTGCATACTGAAATTGCATAGCACAATCATTTGGTCTGTTTTAAGACAAAAGGAGGTGACCTTGACTAAGAAGGTGTGAATGAATGATGCTCTTAACACAATATGTAGGATGAACGGAGATTTTGAGGACAAGGTGTTCAGAGTCAATGGAAAGCCCAATGAAAAGCAAGAGAGATGTGAGTGGCAATGTAGGACTTTCTGTACAATGCAGTAGGTAAAGTAAGAGAGAAAATGAGGTTTGGTTGCATCTGAAAAGGATAAATTATCTTACCAATGTGTAAGAGGTGTGGAGTTGGGCAGCACGCCTAACCCTAGACCAGGCAGAGGCCATGACGGGAGGAAACAAGCTTGCTTTTCATGCAACTTCAGTGCAATGCTAGTAAGGCCGTGCAAAAGTTGCCTCTAAATAGGCCTCCGAGACATGACATATCAAGAAAGCTAGACCACTCAACTGGAAAGGCGGAAGCCCTCAGCCAAGAAGACTTTCATGGAAATAAAGGAACAACTGTGTCCTGGATAAATGTTTGAAAAGGAAATCAATCAATGTCTGTACGAAGGTAAGAGGGTAAGAGGAGTACAAATATGAACCTGCAAGAAACCTGCCTAATATGATCTAATGTGGCATCCCCATGTAATAGTAAACATTTGAAATTTTCTTTTCCCCGCTTGTCTGGACACCGAAATGGGGAATACATTTTTCTACTTTAGATCAATTTGTAAAATTATTGGCTTGGATAAAAATGTTCAGTATCCGCATCTTCATACGGAATGACCATACTGACATATTTTGCAGTCTTGCTACAGACAGGTTTGTATCCTCCAAGTTTTCAGCTTGTGTACTCTATATTCACATTGAGATTTACAAAATTTAGATTACGATTCCAAAATAATAGATGACACTGTCTGGAAATATTAAAGGTAACAATGCTGAAGGTAACAGTGCTGTACATCATGAACAGAACATACTCTCAGACTCCAATGCTCAAATTTGACCAAATTCTTGGCATAATGTATTAAATAGTTAAAGATTAATCTAGGCCTGGGAAGATTGTCAGATCAGCCCCCCCAACCCCCTCCTCCCGATCAGAAGGACAACAAGCATTGGCAAAGCCAATAGGTCTCGCCTTTGGGACCTTATGTGTTTAGCCAGAACTTTTGGCTATGTTGTAGAGCATTGTGGCTTCTGTGCATCATGTTGAAAAGTTATAATAAAAAGTGTTAAGCATTTTTGTTACCTTTATACAAACGAAGACATTATATACAACTGAAAAACCTGATTAAAAAAAGATTTTAACATAAAAAATGTCTTCTAATTTTTTTGTACTTGCACTGCTGGCAACTTCTTCCTGTCTGTTCTCATGCTCGTTTGTTATAATTTTTTTGTTATGGGGGAGCGGGACATAAATAACGGGGGAGTGGAGGTTGGAAAACAGTAATTTAATTAGAACACGAGCAGCGGACGGACACTAGGGGAGAATCAACAGATGACAGATTCCAAGGGCAGACTGATGTAATGCTTAGGTGGTGCGCTGACACAAAATGGTGGTGGTGAATGATGTTTGGTGCCCAGGTGGTGACACTATATGGTGTGGATTGGAGGTACGTTGTGGATTGAGAAGTTCTGGAGTTGAAACATGTTGTTTGGTGTGTAATTATGCGGTGTGTATTGGAAATGTGTGCTGTTGGATTGTGTGGCCTGGAACTGTGGTGCTGAGTGAAATTATGCTTATTGAAATTGTGTCATGGTGTGGGGTGCATTTGTTGATTGGTGGTATATGGTCTAGAGTGCATTTAGGTGGAGTGTATTTATGTTGCAATGAGTAGTATTATGTGGAGTGTATTTATGTTGCATTGAGTAGAGTAATTATGTGGCTTGTAATTTTGTGGTACTGAGTGGTATGTGGGGTGTATTTGTTGTATTGAGTAGAGTGTAATTATGTGGCATGTAACTATGTCACACTGAGTAGTATTACGTGGAGTGTATTGATGTTGCATTGAGTAGAGTAATTATTTGGCGTGTAATTATGTGGCACTGATTTGTATTATGGAGAGTGCATGTTGTATTCAGTAGAGTGTAATTATGTGGCGTGTAATTATGTGGCACTGAGTGGTATTTGGAGTGTATGTTGCATTGAGTGCAGTGTAATTATGTAGCATATAATTAAGTGGCACTGAGTGGTATTATGTGGAGTGTATGTTGCATTCAATAGAGTGTAAGTATGTGGCCTGTAATTATGTGGCACAGAGTGGTAATATTTGGAGTCTATGTTGCATTGAATGCAGTGTAATTATGTAGCATATTATGTGGCACTGAGTGGTATTGTGTGGAGTGTATGTTGCATTCAGTGCAGTGTAATTATGTAGCAAATAATTATGTGGCACTGAGTGGTATTGTGTGGAGTGTATGTTGCATTCAGTAGAGTGTAATTATGTGTTTAATTATATGGCACTGAGTGGTATATGGAGTGTATTTATGTTGAATTGAATTGAGTGTAATTGAGTGACGTGTAATTATGGGGTACTGAGTGGTATGTGGAGTGTATTTCTGTTGCATGGAGTAAAGTGTGTATGTGGCATGTAATTATAAGGCACAGTGTGTTATGTGGAGTGTATTTAAGTTGCATTGAGTAGATCTAATTATGTGGCGTGTAATTATGTGGCACTCAGTGGTATTATGGGGAGTGTATGTTGTATTTAGAAGAATTTACTTATGTGGCGTGTAATTATGTGGCACTGTGTGGTATTGTGTGGAGTGTATGTTGCATTCAGTAGAGTGTAATTATGTGGCGGGTAATTATTTGCACTGAGTGGTATTTGGAGTGTATGTTGCATTGAGTGCAGTGTAATTATGTAGCATATAATTATGTGGCACTGAGTGGTATTGTGTGGATTGTATGTTGCATTCTGTAGAGTGTAATTATGTGGTGTAATTATGTGGCACTGAGTGGTATTATTTGGAGTGGATGTTGCATTGAGTGCAGTGTAATTATGTAGCATATAATTATGTGGCACTGAATGGTATTGTGTGGAGTGTATGTTGCATTGAGTGCAGTGTAATTATGTAGCATTTAATTATGTGGCACTGAGTGGTATTGTGTGGAGTGTATGTTGCATTCATTAGGGTGTAATTATGTGGTGTGTAATTATGTGGCACTGAGTGGTATTTGGAGTGTATGTTGCATTGAGTGCAGTGTAACTATGTAGCATATAATTATGTGGCACTGTGGTTTTATGTGGAGTGTATTTGTGTTGCATTGCGTAGAGTGTAAGTATGTGGCATGTCATTATAAGGCACAGTGTGTTATGTGGAGTGTATTTGTTGCATTGAGTAGATCTATTTATGTGGCGTGTAATTATGTGGCACTCAGTGGTATTGGGAGTGTATGTTGTATTCAGAAGAGTTTAATTATGTGGCGTGTGATTATATGGCACTGAGTGGTATTATGTGGAGTGTATGTTGCATTGAGTGCAGTGTAATTATGTAGCAAATCATTATGTGGCACTGATTGGTATTGTGTGGAGTGTATGTTACAATCAGAGTGTAATGATGTGGCACTGAGTGGTTTTTGGAGTGTTTGTTGCATTGAGTGCAGTTTATGTAGCATATAATTATGTGGCACTGAGTGGTATTGTGTAAAGTGTATGTTGCATTCAGTAGAATGTAATTATGTGGCGTGTAATTGTGTGGCACTGGGTGGTATTAATTGGAGTGTATGTTGCATTGAGTGTAGTGCAATTATATAACATATACTTATGCGGCACTGAGTGGTATTATGTGGAGTGTTTGTTGCATTCAGTAGAGTGTAATTATGTGGTGTGTAATTATGTGGCACTGGGTGGTATTATTTGGAGTGTATGTTGCATTGAGTGCAGTGTAATTATGTAGCATATAATGATGTGGCACTGAGTGGTATTGTGTGGAGTGTATGGTGCATTCAGTAAAATGTAATTATGTGTGATTATGTGGCACTAAATGGTATTTGGAGTGTATTTATGTTGCATTGAGTAGAGTACAATTATGTGGTGTGTAATTATGTGGCACTGAGTGGTATTTGGAGTGTATAATAATAACCTCGAATTTGTAAAGCACACATCTACCTCCGAAGTGGTTTCCCGGCGCTGGCGGCCCTCGGGAAGATTAAGTCAGCTATTGCCCAGAGTCACATGGTGCTGGGCTGACCTGCCACTGGCGCCGGGGATCGAACCGTGGACCCCGTGGTCCAGAGTCAGGCACCCTGGGCGCTGTGCCACACCTCTTTCACAATTTTGCATTGACTGCAGTGTAATTATGTGGCGTGTAATTATGTGGCACTGAGTGGTATTATTTGGAGTGTATGTTACATTGAGTGCAGTGTAATTATGTAGCATATAATTATGTTTCACTGAGGCAGAGTGAGGAACGCTGTTACACAGCTGAGCCTGTGTACAGAGCCTGGGGCACAATAAGGTGGAATGAGGCACCGTAAGGAACAGGGTGGCGGGATGAGGCAGAGTGGGGGATGCTGTTACACAGCTGAGCCCAGGTCCCTGGTCTCTGGGATGTCAGTCTTGTGAGGACGATTGCTCCATATGGACCTAGTCAAAGATGCAGCATACCAAAATGTCTCTCATATTAAAATATAGTCCACATCAACATTTGTGTATACAATATGTAACGTGTAGGCACTTGTAGCCACATTATTTAGTATGCTAAAAAAAAAAGTGCCTGGCATTGTTGCTAATTAGGAGCAGCCTGTCACGAGATTTATAAAAGCGGGCTCCTGATGTGAAGGACAAGTAACCTGAGACTGAAATGTAGCCTGCGCTCCATCTGGCACACTGTGCACTGCCGCTGATAACTAAAAACAGATGGCACACGGCCGCGCTGCTGTTCACTCCCGAGCACCCTAGGCCAGGGGAGAGAGAAGGCGGGACATGCACCCGCCTTGGCCCAATTGCGTGCTGTCTTTCTTAGAAAGACGCATGCAAAGGCCAATAGCTGGAGATTTTTAAAAAAAGGCGCACAAGCGTATGTTTCGAGTTTAAAGCCCTTACTAAAAGCCTTGCAGTGCAGCACATGCACGTTGGCTCAGGCGAGACCTAAAACGGAGAGACAGGGACTAGATATTTTGCGCACCCACTGAGCCTCACAACCCTTTAGCAGATCACCACACTACCTGCAGATACTGGGATATGAGCAATATAGTCTGGCTAATTCACGCCATGTGCGAAAAATGCTGTAATTGCTTGCCCCAAGTGGTAAAGACCTATAATTTGAGTCCTTTTCTCCACCATCACAAGGGAGCAAACATCTGTCTCTTCCTATTCTTTCTTTTAGGGAGTGACCACTTACCTGCAATTCCCTTCACAAACCTCTCTTTAGTTAACCTCTACCAATCGGGAAATCTAATTAAAATACAATACACTTGCTTCATGGTATGTAAAAGAGGACTTTTATTCAGGAACAAGTGGAGCTTACATTTGACAACTTCAGCTATGCCGCATAATCTAAAATTCCCTAAACATTGTTCTTTGGGCACCGGGAACCCCTAAAATTGTACATCCTAAATTGAAACCACAACAACACACCCAGGGGTGGATGAATCAGGATGGTGATTTGATGAGGCAATGTGTCTCAGAGATAAGGCAACATAAAGCATATCATAAATATGGTTAATTGAGTAAGCACAGACTCACAAATGAAGTTTTAGGGCAAAATTAGAAACTTTAGAAAAAATTATTATAAATATTCAGAAGATACAGTACAGGAAATTGTAAATACAAAAAGTCATTGCCATAAACACTCTCAGAGACAGGCCAATACAGAATAATGAGCATAATCAGGGAGATTCTAAGGCCCAAATGACCAGCAAAATCAATACGAAATCGAACAGCATCCCTAGTAGCATCAGAAAAGTCTCAGGAAAGTTCCAAATTTGAGAATGTATAGAAAATCTTCTCATAGAACAGAATGTACACTGCATATCCATCATGGTGTTTGCAAAAGAATTACAATTTTAGCAAATCAAAGAAGTTCTAATAAATGTCACATTACCTCACCATCTAAGCACTATCCCACTACATGAATATTGATTTTGCCCACTCTATGCTAATGTTATCTGGAGATGGTACGAGAAGCTAGTTACAAAAACAACTTCAAACTCTTGTGAATGAATGTATTACAATGAGCTAGCGGCAGGACCTTGGGTAACAACAATATTACTGTGCCCATTTTCAGAGGATTTTCTTTGAGAACAGCAAGAACAACGTCAGTAGAAATAATACAAGAGGAGAAATCTATTTTGAACAAAATGGCATCCAAGCCTAAGGAAGGCCTGATTTAAAACAAGCCAGGAAAATGCAATTTAACAAGTCAGAGCAAATTTGTTTGAAATGCAATACCTCTATATCAGTAAATACATTTGCTCAGCCACACAATCTAATATGCCCTACAAAATGTTCTAACACTGAATTCCCCTCTCCTAGCTAACTCCAACCCTTCAGCATACTACCACAATATATACTCTTAATACTTCCACTTACTCAACTGGCCTGCCTGCTCCAGAACCAGGCATAAACAAACCCTACCCCTAACATACCCACTAACCTCTAGATTCCCCTTTCATTCTCTCTCCCTACTCTTCCCATTCTTCCCTTCGCCTGTTAATCAAAGCTCTTTCTTGGAGCTCTCACACCCCTTGTGACCAAAATATGTACTTACAAAAAACCCCATTTGTTTGTCCAACCCACTGCCAAGAGGGCCTTTATTTTGTACCACGGTGAATGAAGGGTAATCGGTAGAGTGGGAACTAAGCCAAGTCCATTCCATCACTCCCACTACCCTCTGCCTGGGGCCCGATTTGGGAAATTAAATACCACAGACTCGCTTGCTGGTGTGTAAAAGGTTGTTCTTAATCTGGAGCAAGTTGGGCTCCCATGTACAACCTTCAGCTATGCCACACAATCTAATATGCCCCATAGAGCACTCTAAAATTAAACGACTCTTCTCTCAGCTCCTGAATAAACCCCACCTCTAAAATACCCATCTACCTCTTGGTTCTCCTTCTCTCCCTAGGGCTACTCCTCCCTCTGCCTGAATAACAAACTCTCTTTATTTGAGCCATCAAACTGGCACCAGTAAACAACCCTCCTCTAAAGTGTTCTTTCTGTTCTGCATCATCATCCTGCATAGCAACCACCATTACTTCAATCAACTTTTCAAAATGCAACCTGTAACCCAGTAACTGCAGGTGTATACCACTATGCCAGAACAACACCGCACAGTTATACACAACTTCCGTGTGTATAATCACTTCAATCCCCGTTTACCTTAAATTAACATGCCACATCCATGTTCAACTCCTCTCATGTGTCCAGAACAGCATTGCCCTCTCCCACCTTAGCTACACTTCCTCAAGGCCTTGTCTAACCATGCTAGTCAATGTATGCCCTGTGGGTTAGACCAAGTCACTTTTCCTCAGAGTGAATCAAAATGGCAACCGGGTGTGACATTTGTCTTTGAGTTGCCACCAAGTGAGTATCAAGGTTGCCCATATCTCATACCCCCAGACTGTGCCAATGAAATGGTACTTTGTCAAAATTCATACCCAGCTGTTGCCCATAGCACTCTTGCCATGGTCCCCAGCTAATTTACTGTTAGAGAATCAGCAAATCCAGACCTTCCTCCAATCTCTCCTCACTAGCATACCTAATTGGACAAAATCAGTGTCACTCCAAATGCACTTCTCTCTTCTCCTGGGTGCAAATATCCTCCTATGCAATTGCTCTTTCATCTTTTAAAAAACTTCAGTTCTTCTTCATTTAAGCCCTTCCTATACTCTTCTGTAGACACCCCTATCCAAAAAGAGTACATGCCAAATCTTTTGTGCCCCAGCCCCTTCTCAGCAAGCATGCACCAAGTACCTATCTTGCCATCCTCTTTCCATTTTAATGCAAAACCAAAGAGCCTTCATTCCCACCTCGCAAACTTGCACAGGACACAGACCACTGCTCTTTGGTCAGTCTTACTGGTCGGTATCCACACTATGACCCTACCACTACTTATCACACCTCTTTACTCATCATGCCACAATATTTCATGACCCTTCTTGACCTTTGACACCTGAAATTCCCGGAAAAAGATAAGGAAACAGTTGCTCTAAACTTCTTAAATTCCAATGCACCTGCGTACGCAGATCTGTGCGGCTCCTCGATGACTTCAGAAACTCCGACAAGATAGTCATATAATAAAGTGACTCGTGCAATGATTTCAGTAGAAAGACTAGGGTCACAGTTAGAAAATGAAAGCCCCCAAGAGCATGCTGGCAAAGATGGGGAAAGGGCTACAGTGCTTTCCAATACATGATTCTCCTAGCACACACCCCACTCCAGACTCAAAGTATAAAGGCATAATAAACTTCTTTACATGGAATATGCTGTGGCCGGCAGAGTAAACATAATATAATACACACGAATTTAACCCTGCAGTATAGAGATAACCTGATGCCAAAGTCTGGAGATGAAAACATTGTTACCCCCTTGAGTCAGGCCGCACTTCAGTGTCATATTACTCGCAGATACGATTTGAAACAAAGTAAATCGTGCTGTTTCAGGCTTCTTGTTCTTATATTCCAGTCATGGTTCAAGAATCTTGAAACTACAAAAACTACTGGTTCATGAGTACCAGATCTAAGCAGGCGCAGGGCCTCCGCACACTGGGCGACACCCAGAAGTCGGCACATGGGGATAATCCGTTTTGTGCGGGGAACCCTAAACTTGACACAGAGAAATAGAAAATGTGCCTCAGATTCTTTGACCGATGGGCAGAAGGGGCACTCGCCTGCATCTCCATTGGCTCCCTTCCATTTGGCAATCCGTGTGTTAAGGGGGAGCATTCCAGTTCTAAAACGGAAGCACAGGCACTTGGCTGGATGGGGGTAATCCTGTCCATAAAGTCTGGCACACACTTGTGAGCCAATAACCTGCCTGTCCCTCTGGGCGAGACTCACACCAAGATTCCCCTATAAATTGCTCCCAGTATAAGCTCTTGATCTGAACGCCCCACTGCTGCTCAGGGTTTCGTGTTTTTCCCACAAAACGAGCAGGTCTAAGCATTGGCAAAGATCTTTGATTGCCTCGAGCCAGGGCGCGGAACAGTTCATTTCGAGAGCGATCAGCTCCTTCAAAGCCATTCTGTAGGGAGCCAACTCTGGGGTGGACCATCATCTTGTCCAGGGCTTCAGCATCCTAAGTTTAACAATGTGGTCAACTCTCTGCATATTCCAGTCCATCTTAGGGGTATGATAAGGGAACTGCTAAGCAAACTAAGGACCTTAAAAATGTGTTCTGCGTTCTTACTAGCAAGCTGTTGTCCTTATAACCCCCGAAGTTCCAGCCCATAGACGGTTCCTTCTAGCACTATAGCTCGTCTATACAGCTCAAGGACTTGGGATAGAGCCCTACTAGAAGTGTGTCTATATATCTTTTTTTATAGCCTGGTACAGGCGGTTTTATGTGTGGCTTGCCCTGATCTCGCTGTGTCCAGCATTCCGCCTGTACTCTGCCTGACTCTTTCTTCCTGGAGGCGTCCATCGTGGTAGCTCCAGATACTGATACCGACACCAGAATCGGCACCGTCGCTACTGCTCTTGCTATCGTCTGCCACCCCTGTACCCGGCTTGCTTGTGGAGTTGGGTAGGCTAGGTTGTACGGCAGGGCGGTGGGGAAGCGGGGCGACAGGGCTTTGGGTGCTGTGCCATGGTGCCATTGTGTCCTTGTGCTCTTGCGGTGGCTGAGTTAGCTGCAGTACCGTGCACTACCATGGGGGGCTGTAATTGGTTGTAAACCCTGCTATCAACCCCTGAGCAAAACCAAGACGCTCTCAGTAAACTGGTTAGAGTGTGTCAGTAACATTGTAACTAGAGACCCCTACCGCCACAGCCTCAGCCATCTATTGCCATCAATCTTCTCGTCAGTTGTTTATCATACCTCCGGCTTGGGTGAAGATGGCGGCTTCAGCAAAACGAGGGGGAGGAAGTAAGTGGCCTACTTCTGCCTTATTGCTGCACACTGTTTTGGTGCTTTATTTTCCCAAAAGTATATCTTTGGCCTTGTCATTACTTGGGGGTGCTCACTACCCGCCGTAGATGGCTGCCCAGGCCTCCATCTGCTGCCTCGTTGGCGCTCTCGAGCTGGGGTGAGACTCGGTCCTCCAGACTGCCATGAGAAGGAGCTAGGAGAGGCTGACACAGTCTTCAAGTCACTGCACATTACTGACCTTTAACATATGGCATGAAGGGGAAGGAAAGTCTTTTAGGTCAAAAGGGGTAATAAGGGTTCCTGTTCAACCCCCTAAATTACAACCTATCTCTCCTCAGCGATAGGGGGAAATATCCACAGAATTGTATCTGGTTGAGGACCACATCGAAGCAGTGCAAAGGCTAATTGCTGACCCTTCGCATGATCCTACATCCCTGTCTGGGTTGCATGGGCATGCCTCAGAGATGCTTTCAATTCCACCACACCTACAATGCCTATCATCACTGCTTAGAACAGTGGCCTGATTCTCAAAACTCCTGACAAACTTGTCAAAAGGCACAATAAGTACAAAATGAAGAACTCGTGTGCTGTACATATTGACACAGATGGGATCACTCTGGACACTCAAAGTCCAGTTTCTCCTAAAAATCTTCCACCCCAAAAAAGGAAAAGGGGTGAAGGGGAAAAAATGCATGCCCCCTGTTGGAAAAGCAACCATCTATGCAACACTCGGTTATATCTCTGGATTGCACAAATAGAGCCTCGCCAAGCTGTTGGCGCTCTGCCATTAGCACAATGGAATCCTTGATAACCTCTTTGCAAGATGAAATGATGGGCCAGGTGGATGCTTTGTCAAATAAAATACAAGTGATGCTAGAGGCATTCCGAGGAGTTTTGGTTTCACTTGAAGGAGCTCAGAACTTGCAATTCCCTACTCAGCCCGGCAAAGACCCCATTAAGAATGGGCAGGCTCCACAGGAGGAGACTGCTACCATGGGCCACCTATTCAGGTTACTGTGGTATGTGTATTCCCTGCTCAGCCCGCCAAAGACCCCATTAAGAATGGGCAGACTCCACAGGAGGAGACTGCTACCAAGGGCCAACTATTCAGGTTGCTGTGGTATGTGTATTCCCTGCTCAGCCCGCCAAAGACCCCATTAAGAATGGGCAGGCTCCACAGGAGGAGACTGCTACCCTGGGCCACCTATTCAGGTTACTGTGGTATGTGTATTCCCTGCTCAGCCCGCCAAAGACCCCATTAAGAATGGGCAGGCTCCACAGGAGGAGACTGCTACCAAGGGCCAACTATTCAGGTTGCTGTGGTATGTGTCCCCCGGGAGCGAAACTCACCCCGGTTCCCACCCTGCAACTTCCATCCTCATTGCAAACCGGCTGATTAGAAACCCTCCATCTACCACCAGAACGCACACCGTATACAGTCCTCTTCGCATGAGTTAGCCCCCTAAGAAGACGACGAGGCCTATGAGAACTGCCAAAGTCTTATAAATAAAGCAGCAGATTGGTGCAGGAAGAATGCAAGGTGTCCGTTTTCCCTGGTTGGCAAAATCCTCATTGCCTGCAGGGTTAAATGGGTCGGCCCAGCAATAACCAATTCAAGGGACAGCTCTGTGATCGTGAACTCTAGAGCTCTGGGATGTGTTCGATTATTGCTGTCCGCTTGCAGTGCTCTTCTCATGCACATGCACAGATCTGGCTTTCTTCTGCCACCCATTATTAGAAATGACGTCAGCGCCCGACCTGGGTTAAACCACAGTGGCGCCCTGCATCAAAACCTCTTGAACCCATTACTTCTTTCTGATCCTTTTGAGGTCCTGTCCCACCTCATTGAAAGTGATTGACCACGAAGGTATCTTATGGCATCTGCTGAAGGATAAACTCGTAATTCCCTGATTATCATGATATGTTCAGAAGAAATTGTTTTTTTCTTCCATTAAATTATGTAAGACCCGCTTTTTAAAAACAAAATTGGAAGCATAATCGACGAATGGCTGTGCCATTGCTTAATTCCAGTAGGAACTACTTTTCAGTCACTATTGGGCCTGTATATTCGTCTGCAGTTCTTTGGAAGTACATAAATTGTGAGCTATACACCGACAGTAAAAGATATGTTGACATACACACTTAAGTTAAGCTACTAAACATTATTTATCTTTTTGTAGTATTTTTAATAATAGTTAGGTTGAGTAACTTATGTAGAGGAACAAATCTCTCGCTGAAACAGCATTGACAAACCTTTACCTAGCGCAGGGGTGCCCAACATAGGTCCAGGGACACCAGATACATGCCATCTTTTCTAAATACCCACCAAATATATATTAAAAAAAAATCATTTAGATTTATTGTGGGTATGCTAAAAATATGGCATAGATCCATTCCTGCTGGACCTACTTTGGACACCCTTGGCCTGCAGGAATGGAGATGTCTTAACTGCAGGTTGTTTGTTACACATCCAGCTTCATGGAATATAAGTCTGTGAATTCTTATGACGTCACTATCGGAGAAAATTATGTGAAGTCATATCTAAAGGTGGGATTTCATCATGATGTTAGTTAAATTGTGTAATTAATAAATCATACCTCTTTTTGTTCATGAAATGGCGGCAAGTATGCATGAAGTATCAACGGCCAGAACAGGGGTACATTGGCAAAGTTATTTATAGAGACCTTATAGAGCATTTAAGTCATCTAACCCATGTATCAGGCTGGTGATATTGATGGAGCTCGGCAGGAGAGTTTTCAGTTAAGCAACTAGGTCGAAATTCTTGAGAAGGTGTTTACTTTTCTCCTTTACCGGCTCCCTCTCACCCACCCTCCACCCGCTTGGTCCACACGTTTTTGTTCATCTTGGCCTCATTTATTTCAGAGCACATTACAATTCTTTCAGAGGGAGGAACTGCTGCATATTCCGTTATGCCAATATTTTAATTAGTTTTGCCCTGTTTAGTCACAAGCCTAACATGTCTGAAGATACACAGGGAAAACTTCCAGCTGGCGAGTCAGCACTTAGCTATTTTCTTGTGTTGCAAACAGGAGAAAATATGAGTGAGTTACTGCTGTATGCCCTATGCCTGCCTCTGTGACTTAGAGTTGGTCCTCACGTACCACTATGCCACTGACCTTAGCCCAGCCATTCCTGCTGCTGCTGATCGCGCCAGGCGCACCTGCTATGACAAGCGTCTTGGTCTCATAGTCTGCTGCACTGGGGGTATCACTAGACCAGCAGGGCACACGCCACGGTCCTCTCCACCCCCGCGGATGGAGTGGGGGCGTCACGATGCCACTTGGGAAGGATTGCCATTATCCATACTATATATATATATATATATATATATATATTTATATATATATATATACACACACACACACACACTTTCAAAGAATCCAGGTAGAGTTAGCTGCATCTAGATTGTTGATACAGAGTATGTCCTGTTAAATCACAAATCATTCTTATGTTTGTGGTGATGTGTTCTGGTATCTAGAATGGCTATGTTCCATGATGTCATGTTAGAATGTTATCTTTAGGTTGCTTGGAATGCGCAGAGTGACAGTTGCCTTCAGTGCCTTGGCAGTGCTTGGGACGGCTCTCTGTGTGTCTTAATAAATCTACACTTTCTACTTCAACCGGCCTGCTCCTTACTTCAATGTTTTTGCCTTTCAGGCCAGCAACCTATAAGTGCTTCACCTCTCATCCTCAAAGGTGCACGTCTCGTTAGGGTCTTAGCCATGGTGTGTCAAAAGCCTGGCCAACAGCTGCTTGTTTGCCTTGGGAGCATGAAAGAGGTTTGGGGCCTAAACGTTTTTGTGTATTTTGGTCTAGCAGGACTAGGTGGAATCTGGGCCTGTTAATTGTGTACGTTTTAGCTCAGATTACCAAACTTGCCCCCTCTTCTACTTCTTTTCTCGTCCATGGTGTAGAGTGCCACCCAGCACCTACACTACTTGGTTGCACATTTCCATCAGGAGGGCTGGGCATAGCCCAAAGTCTTAAATAAAGGGAGGAGCAACTGCTCTAGGTCACTCCTCAGTTATTGGTAACCAGTCCATGTGTCATTATTATTGCAGCCCCGTGAAGCCAGCCTCTGAGCATTATCCTGCCCCCCGCCCCCCCCTTCCCCAGGGTATCGTACACTGGCGACGAGGACGATCGCAACCCCCACAGCTGTCATTAAGCGCCCCCTGCCAACCACTGATAGCGGTTGTAAACAAGTAGACAATGCCCGCAGTCCCTACCTGACTGCCAAGGGACAGCTGTTCTGTGAGGAGCAAGACAACAGCGACTGAGAGATCAGGCAGGGCACATATTGGAGGTACAAGCATCAGTCATGTCCCCCTAGTGTGCCAGATGTTTGAGGCACATGAGGAGGGCTTGGAGGATTCCTTTTTGCTCTGGAGAGCGCTGGAACAGCGACACCAGCTGGCTGAACTGTACACTGTGCTTTGTGTCCTGAGGAATGCCAGCTGGAAGGAGGGATGAAGAAAGGCCCAGGTCTCACTCCACGTGAGTGCCACAGATCGGGTGCAGGAACATGGCATAGTTTGGCTGGAGCGCCAGCCAGGAAAGGACTCAAGGTGAGGCTGGGTATCTAGAAGAAAGAAAATCTAAAAGGAAAAGTCTGGCCTATAAAACAAGAGGAACACAAGGGCCTTTGTGAGGTTTGTGTAGTCCATCAGACAGAAGGATGCATGATAGGGTCTCAGAGAATACACTGGAGAAGGGTGGAGAGTGTACAGAAGTGATTGTGACACACAGTGTTGGACAGCACCATTACAGCACGCTCTGTTTGACAGTGCACAACCATGTCAGGCCAACAGCAGCACCAGGCACTGCCTCCACCAGAAACTCACTCATCAGTCACAGTGCTGCCACCATTCAGCAAACTGGCAGACCCGGCGATGGCTGCGCTAAGCCGACAGATGTGCATTGAGCACCTGTAGCACTACTTCCACACCATCCACGAGACAGACAGAGTGGTAAAGAGATCTCTGTTGCTCCACTTCGAAAGAGTGGAGCTATATGACCTGTTTGAGACACGGCACAACACAGGAGATGACGTGGATTTCAATTCCACACTTACAACTCTGAACCGACACTTTGACCCTCAGCTCAACCCCAACAATGAGAGGTTCAAGCTGCGCCAAGCCAGGCAGTGTGAAGGTGAGTCTGTCGACAATTTTATGTGTGTCTCTGTAAGCTGACAAGCAAGTGCACTGAAATTAACCAGCAGGATAAAATCAGGGCACAGCTGTTAAAAGGCTGCAAATTAGCAGTCCTCCGGCGGCTCATTCTGCTTCAGCTTGGAATCACGTTGGACGCCATAGTGGTTCTAGCGAGATCGCCAAATTGACAGACGGCAGGGCTGATGACATGGAGGTAGCCCTGACAAGAGCGGCAGGAACACCGCGTAGCATCAAAGTGAAGGAGGAGTACATTGATGCCATCCAGAAACGACAGAACCAGTTGTGAAACCCCAGTGGGTGAAGACTCTATAGGGACAGTGTGGCAACTGTGGCTTCGGGCATAGGATATTGAACAACTGCGCTGCTCGAAGATGGCCCTGCTCCCGATGAGGACATCTGAACCATTTTGCAAAGTATGCCAGAGCACAGGAGAGAGCCCACGACCAGGGTACAGAGGCAAGGTGGGAGCGATTCTGAGGCATCTGTCGCTAGAAGAAGACGAAACGGAGAGGCCAAAGAATGGGGGCAGTCAGAGTGCCTTCCCATTTAAGGAAGACGACGACGAGGTGTTTGCCATATTGTTTGCCAGGAGAGAAGGCAACCGGAAGAAGCCGCCCCGATGTACATGGAATAAGTCAGTGGCACATCCATGATGGCACTGGTTGACACCAGGGCCTCAGTCAACAATGGATTCAACACAATTTGACAGACTGGTACCTCGCCCCAAGCTGGCATCAACAAAAGCAAGGATATACACCTATGGGGGCACAGAGCCACTACCCCTGAAGGGAGTCGTCGAGGGCCTGGTGGTAAGCGTAGGGAGGTCAATGCAAGCCCAGTTACATTTCATCGAAGGACACATAGGCACAGTGATGGTATGCTACACAGCTGAAGACCTGGGTCTTGTCTTCTTTGTGTGTCAAGTCCATGAGTCCCATGCTTCTGCCATCTTGCTGGAGTTCCCTCAGTTCAGTTGTTCGGGGAGCTCAGGTGGCTAAAGGCACCCAAATTCGGCTGCACATTGATGAAACTGTGAGACCACTTACTCTGCAACAACTGAGTGTTCCGTTCCACATCCGACCACTGGTGGAGAGAGAGCTACAGAACCTGTAACAGCAAGCGGTGATTGAGAAAGTCACCGGCCCCATCATGTGGGTCTCACCCCTGGTCGTTGCACCTAAACCCAAACAGCCAGGAGGTATCCGATTGTGTGTAGACATGTGCCTACCCAACAAGGCCATCCAGAGGGAGTGGCACATCACCCCCACGGTGGGCGACATTGTAATGGAATTGAATGGAGCCCAATGGTTCTCAAAGTTGGACTTAACACTGGCTACCATCATCTGGATCCAGAACCAGCCAGCAGGTAGATAAACAACCTTTTCAACCCACATAGGCCTCTGAAGGTATCAGAGGCTGAACTTTGGGATTTCATCAGCAGCACAGGTGTTTTAGAACACAATCCGTGAGACCCTCTCTGGCCTGGTGGGAGTTCTAAATATAATTGATGACATTGTAATATTCTCCTGTACCCTGGAAGAGCGTCATGTGAGGCTCCAAGCCACCCTCAAAAGACTGACGGACTGTGTGTTGATGCTCCATCATAGAAAATGTTCATTCAAGGAAGACTCAGTAGAATTCTTTGGATACATCTTCTCAAAGAGAGGACTACAGGTGGAACCAAAGAAAGTAGAGGCAATAAGATCAGCGTATGTTCCCTGGAATGCTACCTAGGTATAGAGTTTCCTCAGGATCACCATGTACTGTGACAGATTCATCTTGAACCTAGTCACACAGTCCAAGCCCCTGAGAGCGTTTAGAAGAGCCGACGCTTCATGCGAGTGGGACTCGAGTGCCGACCTAGCATTCCGTCAGGTGAAAGAAGCATTGATGGTGGACGCGACCATGGCGAACTTTCATCCAAAGTGGTGGACACAGCTAGAAATTGATGCAAGCCTGATGTGGCCGAGGCCCGTCCTGTTAGAGGAAAAGAGAGAGGGATCCTGAGTCTCAATTGCATATACCAGCAGAGGACTGTCAGACACAGAGACAAGGTATGTGCATATTGAGTGTGAAGTGTTGGCTATCAGGTGGGCCTTCTGCCATTTCCACCTGTACCTCTTTGGGCAACAGTCCTGAGCCATCATCGACCACAAACCCTTGGTTGCACAGCTTGAGGGCACATCTCAACATGACCCAAACTGCATCGAGCAGTGGACAGTGCAACTGCAACCATACTAGTTTGAAGTACTGCACTGCCCTGGAGTCAACATCTCAGTGGAGTGCCTTACTTGACATCCGCAAGTGATGGCTGGACCAGAGGTGGCTGAGGAGTATGAAGGAGCGGAAGAGTTGTAGACATGGTTGTGCACGATGCATGCCCAAATGCACTGTCAGCCATGGAAGTTGCGCAGGTGACCCTCTCGGATGTGAGCCTGTCGATAGGCTAAAGAGGCAGAAGAAGCAGTGGTGCAATTTTCTAGATGGCACCAATGCGCCGACAGACACAGAACAAAAGTCAGTGAACCAACTCTGGAGGGTCAGGGATGAAGTGAGCACGGGGAAAGAAAGCCGACTGGGGAAGGCAGATCATGATGCCTCAGGCACTCTTGGGCAGAGTTGTTGATCTGGTGCATCAGGGCCACCAAAGCATAGAAAAAACTAAGGTGAGATTGAGGAACAAGGTGTGGCTCTCTGCCATGGATACCTCCATAGATGATAATGTAAATGGTTGCCACTCATGCTTGTTTGTTTGTGAAGACTCAGCCCCAGCACCGATAATAACAAAAACATGTCTGCAGCTGTGGTCCCAGATCAGCATGGATTTTTGGAGCTTCCCTGATGGCCGGCTCACATTGGTGGTCATAGGCAGCCACATCAAGTGCCCGGTGTTTGAGGTTGTGCAATCCATGGTGTTTTCCAAGGTGAAGCCTGTTCTGGAGAAGGTGTTCGCATTATTGGGGCTCCCAGAAATGGTGAAAATGTACAATGGACCCCCATTTCAGGGGCAGGAGTTTTAAGAATGTCTGTAATCACTAGGCATCTGACATTGCAGGGTGACCCCTCAGTGGCCCCAAGTAACAGGGAGGTGGAGCGCTTTATGCGCACACTGAATACAGTGCTCCGCATAGGGTTGGACAATGGAGAAGATCTGGAGTGCTGCCTCCTCATGTTCCTGAGAGCGTACCAGCAAACACCACACAGTATTATGAACTGTGTGCCGATGGACCTGTTGATGCAGAGGGCCACCAGGGACAGTAACCCAGCAGGGCCACAATGGCAACCAGTCACAGTGGATGTACAGGCTACCCAGGGGAGACAAAGTTGTACTAACAACAAGGCTGGCTGGGCTCAGCGAGCAACAGTTCCTGATCTGGAAGTGGGTGACCCTTTCTTTTTTTTTTGTTGAAAAAATAGCATCATTACAAATATGGGCCTACAACCACCAGGGCCGGCTGCTAATGTATGCATGTCAATTGCGTGAAATCACGAAGCAGCGACTGATCCTCAGAGGCTCAGCAGGGTCACAGGAGATATTCTCGGCAACTCAGAAGCTTGGCAGGATACAAATATTTAAAATTTTTAAAAGAAAAAAACAAACAAAGAAACAATAAAACAAAACTCAAGGCGAGAAACAGTCTAGACGGTGTCGAGCGCCGATGGGGGGATCCCACCACACCAGGTAGAGAATCAGGAGGACAATAGAGATAACCAGGGGGGGCGGAGGCAGCGGGGAAGTCAGAACAATCAGCCAAAAGGGTACAGTATTCCAGGAACCTCGGGATCAGGGGGACAGAGAAATGTCCGGGGTATCTACAAAAGGGGGCGTACAGATGTTACCTCGGTAGGTGTTCCACTGACCCCAAATTCTACCCCACGCCCCAGGCTTGCCCCGAACCAGGTACACCGTCTTCTCTCTGAACATCCACCAGTCCATATTCTCCTTCCACACTGACACGGTGGGAGGCCATCGGGAACCCCAAAGCTGCACAATTTCCCTCTTTGCAATCATGTTCCCAAGCGCCGCCCACCGGGCCTGGGCGACGTTATAGTCATTCGGCTCCCATACATTCAACAAACATCGACGAGCCTCGGGCAACAGAGCGACCCCAGTGACACACTCCATTACAGCATGCACACGGTGCCAATACGCCGCAACCTCGCGGCACTCCCAAAGGATATGAAGGAAGGTGGCGTTCATTCCACAGCCGCACTTACACAACCCGTCCGAAGAAAAACCCACCACAACCAAACGAGGACCCGTCACATAAACACGGTGAAGAATTTTGAGCTGGACGAGACGGAGATGGGCAGGAATGGCAACCTCTTTCGGGGAGGACAGTGCGGACTGCCAGTCTTCGTCATCCAACTGCAACCCGTCTCCGGTCCTGCCTCCCTAAGACGCGCAAGGAGGTCCGCCCGATTGTTGATTAATTTCTTATAGATCAAGGAAATCGTACTATCTGGCAGATGACCATCAAGTATACGGTCCTCGAGTAGTGAAGATGCAGGGACTGTGGTACTGGCCTCGAAGACCGACAGCAAAGCGTGGCGAACCTGTGCATATCTGAATAACTCCCTCTCACTCAACTCATTCTCACTCTGAAGCACCGCAAAGGATTTGACCGCACCTTTCACCCAGAGATCACCCACTCTGCTAATGTCAATCGTATCCCAGTTCTCAAAACCTTTCGTTGTCCAGAGGCATCCCAATCTGTCCGATGCAAACAAGGGGGTCGCTCGTGTCAGACGATCATTCCACACAGCCACATTGGCATCCCTCCACACACGTACTGCAATCTTAGTGGGTTCCGTTAGGTTCCTCCCCGCCGTCCGAGAGTAGAGCGCTCTGTTGAAGTTGCCACCAGGCAACTGATATTTATCCATCTTGAAGGCCGAATTTGGACCGGGTGCATACGTAGCATGGTTGATGGTGGACAACTGGGAATTGCGCTCCTGATGTCCGGGAGCGCAATGCCCCAGTCATACCAGGGGAGAGTCAGTTTTGCAAGAGCGATGCGTGCACGACCGTCCCAAACAAGTCTCCTCTGTAAACCCTCCACCTCCCGAAAGTAGGCCGCCGGAATAATATCAAAGGAGTTCTGGAGTGCGTAGAGGCAGGGACATCATTTTAAAAAGTGCCGCTCGACCGAGTGGCGACAACGGCAATCTACGCCACCGAGCCACGTCCAACTTCAATCGCCGGAGAGGGGGAAGGAGATTATGCTCGTGACGGACCACCGGGTCCAACGATACGTAGACCCCCAAGTACTTGAAACCGGATTGCGAAATTTGAATGGGAAACCTATTCGGTAAGGGGGGAAGGCCACCGGAGATAACATACACACACGATTTAGACCAATTAATGATCAAACCGGAGTTTTTACCGAAAGAAGTGAGGACGTCAAATAGGACGTTAAGGGATTCACGCGGGGAGGTGAGGTACAAAAGAATATCGTCGGCGTACAACGAAACCCGGTCTTCAAATTCAGGGGCCCACTGAATGCCCTTTATCGATGGTTCACATCGGAGCCAGGCTGCAAGCGGTTCTAGAGCAAGAGCGAAGAGCAGGGGGACAACGGACACCCCTGCCTAGTACCCCTCCCGAGAGCGAAGGGCTGGGACACCCTACCATTGACAACAACCTGAGCTAGCGGATCCGTATATAGAAGTCTCACCCAACTAATAAAGCCCGCACCGAAACCGAACTTCGCCAGGGTGGCCCAAAGATATGGCCATTCTATCGTATCAAAGGCCATCGTGGCGTCCAAGGAAGCCAAGATGGCCGGCTCGGAGAGAAACTCCGCCCTGGCGAGAACGCCGTGTAGGCGCCGCAAGTTGAGAGCAGTGTTCCGGTGCGGAATGAGACCAGATTGATCCAGATGAATCAGGTCACAGATGACAGCGAGCAAGCGATTAGCAAGGACCTTGGCGAGAATCTTCGGTTCAGTATTCAATAGGGAAATAGGCCTGTATGAGGCACAACAATCACGAGGCTTGCCCTCCTTAGGAATCACAACTATAGTGGCCAGACGCTGGTCGCAAGGGAGGGAACCAAGCTCACGCGACTCCAGAAACATATCACGGAGAAACGGTGCGACTTTATCCGGGCGCAATTTATACAATTCAATAGGCAATCCATTGGGGCCCATAGCTTTGCCAGAACGAAGGGAACGAATCGTGGTAGCAATCTCGTCGGCCGACAACGACGCCTCCATACGCTCTCGATCCTCTTCAGACAGGCAGGGCAGCAACGAGAGTCATCCTCATCTCTATCGGACACCGGGGAGTAGACCATACGAAAATAGTCAGCAAAACACTCCACAATCTCGCCAGGGTCAGTCACATGCATACCGTCAGAATTCTGAAGCACAGGGACCACACGGTTCGCTCTCTCCTTCTTATCAAGCCATGCAATCAATTTACCCGCCTTATCCCCGACATCATACAGTCTACCTTGTTGTTCCCTGTACATTGTCTTGGCAGCATCCGTAACAAGGGATTTATATTCAAACTGTTGCAAGCTAAGGGCGTGGAGCCTATCCTGGGTGACACCTAAGTCTAGATCAGCCTCCAACTCCAGTATTTCGGCCTCCAGCTTCACGACCTCCCCATTCCTAGCTTTCTTGGTCTCGACTATTAAAGATAGGGCCTGTCCACGAATAACAGTTTTGAAGGCTTCCCACAGGGACACTGAGGACAAAACAGACCCCTCGTTCTCCAGGAAGTAGTGGTCGAGCGAATTAATGAGGCTGTTGCGAGTCTTGGGGTTGCGCATATGCCAAGGGTTAATAGGGGCGATCCGCCCCACGGTTTGCGTCCCCGTGTCGAAAAGAAGCCACACAGGGGAGTGATCTGAAATGCCCCAGGCCAAGTGTCTTACCTCCCCAATGTGTGGGGACTGGGCTGCGGGTATGAGGAAGTAATCAAGCCTGGAGAGACTCCCATGAGCCCCGGAGTGGAAGGTGTATTGACATTGCGTCGGATGCATTAACCTCCAGCAATCCACCAAACCAAAGGTGTCCAAGAACCCACCAAGCCATGATTGGGAAACGGGAAGGGCCCTGGGGGGGTGGCGATCCAGATCGCCGGACAGCATGGAGTTGAAGTCCCCACCCATGAGGAGAAGACTATCGGGGAGTTCCAGCAACATCCGACCAACATCAGAGAAAGTGGAGGTCTGGAGGCCTGGGGGAACATATATCGTGGCTAAGGAAAGAGTCTTACCCTCCCACCTACCGGTTAGGGCGGCATAACGCCCTCTGTCGTCAAGGATGACATTATCAATCTCTAGTGGGAGGGAAGACCAGACCAGAATACCAACCCCTCTGGAACCAGTGGTGAACCCGGAGTCTGCAACCAATCGGTACCCCCACCTATTCATAGCATGACACACATTGCCGACCAAATGCGTCTCCTGCAGGAGTACTATATCAGGAGTCAAACGACGCAAATATTGCAGTACAACACCCCGTTTAATACGATCCCTCAATCCATTGACGTTCCAAGATATCAACCTCAACCCACTTACCCCATCCCCACAAGAGTTGCATGAGTCCCCCCACAGAGAGCAGGACACCTGAAGCAGAGCAAGAACCAATATGCCGCCTTGAGAAAAGAAAACACAAACACAAACACCCCCTCCCACCCCCGAACCAAAACCCGTTACAACTCCCCGCTCCCTGCACCCCTGCAGACTAAAAAGCCACCCCAAAATGCAGTGTGCCTGTCGCCCTAACAATCCCATTCTACAAAAAGACCCCGGAGGAGGAGAGAGGCCCGTCTCCACCTGCCACCCGGACGCGAATATAAGGCAAAATATACAAAGGAAGTAGAACCCAACTGAGCAATGTCCGATTGTCAGGGTTAGGGACCAGAAGGTCACTTCTGTGTAGGCTCACCACCCTCGGCACCGCCAGGGTGCCCCGTTCGATCGCCCCGACCAGGCAGGGAAACCAACCAGTCACTCACATTGTCCGGTCGCTCGAAAAAGAAGGTCCGTTCCTCGTATTCCACTTGAAGCCTGGTGGGGAAAAGCATAGCATACTTCAATCCCAGGTCCCGGAGACGTCGCTTAACCCCTGAAAGCCCATCCTCTGTCTCTGGACACGTTGAGTGCAGTCCGGGAAAAAATTGACAGAGGAGTTTTCAAATTTCACCGGGCCGGGCACTCTCGGAGCCTGCAAAATCGCATCACGGTCTCTGAAATAAAAAAGTTTTGCGATGATAGGCCTCGGAGGAACGCCAGGCTTGGGCTTACCGCCCGGAACACGATGTGCACGCTCCACAGCGAAAAACTTGCTTAGTCCAGAAGGGGCAAGATGGGTGAGGATTAAATCTTCGACCAGGAGGTCAACCGAACGAGTCTCGGGGTTCTCCGGAACACCTATGACGCGAATGTTGTTACGTCTTGCCCTGTTCTCAAAATCCTCCAGCCGATGGGACATTAGGTCGTTGGCCGATTTCAGAGTGCCACGGTCTGTTTGAAGTTCCGACACATCGGCCGTGAGGCTGGAAGTCTTCAAATCCAATGACTGCACCTTCTCGTTAGTCTTAGACAGGTCGGCCCTGATTAGAGCCAGAGCATCATATTGCTGGCCGATGGTCTCCTTCATGCCGGTGATGGCGCCCATAATGTCCTGCAGGGACAAGTCAACAGGGGCAGAAGGGTCGTCTCTGGCGCTCTCTGGGGTACTGCTGGAGAGCCCGGGGGATCCTTTGGCTTGAGTGTAACGGTCCATAACATTTGTCTGGAATGGTCCCCCACGAAGAGACGTCTTGGTCTTCCGCTTCTCGGGTTCACCCCTGCCCGTCATGTTGGAAGATGCACCCCGGAGGGGCCCGGAAGACCTGGTGAAAATGGCTGCCGGCAGGTCGGGCACCAACAGGCCAAGAAGCTGGCTCGTACGGTCCGGAGAGAGTCACGACTTGACCCAGGAGGCTATAATGAAGAGGCAGCGATGACACTAAATGGGGGGTGGATTGGTCCCCAGCCGAGCGAAACGGTCTCTCAATCAGACCATGTCGGGATCCGGAAACGAAACCGAAAGTGGGGGTACGGCCACTGATGAGGTCCCACTGCCGTTGTTGTTCAACTACGTCCCGGCTCCACAAATCACCAAGTCCCCGGCACGGCCTCCAGGTGGGCCTCAAAAGTTCAAAGTGCTATAATTCTGGTCGCCCAAGTCCGATTCAAATTCTGGAAAGAGTTATGGACTCAGTCAAGGTTCACCTTCAAGAGTCCGTCCGAGAAATCAGGATATCATCAGGATAAATTGCGAGGAGTGGCGAGGGTCCGGGGAGCCCTGTGCTCACGCGACCATCTTGGATGCGGGCTAAGCTCCTCCTCCGTGGGTGACCCTTTCATTATGCAAGACCATCACCCAGGGTGGAAATTCCACTGACCATTTGAGAAAGAAGTAAGAAAGGTAATAGCCTTCTAGGGGACCATGCTGCTGGTCCAGCGAGGCCATGCAACTGCCACCCACAGCGTGTCATGGCTCAAGCCGGTAAGGTTCACAGCTGGGGACATGGAGGAGAGTCAGGAAGGAGATGGCGATGCTTTAACCCCTGATGTGGCAGTGCCCGACCACAGCCCTGAGGCCAAACCCTGGCATGGCATGACAGGTTGCCAGACCCACTGGAAGAACGCACAGAGCAATCTGATATAGTCACCTTGCCGGATGGGGTAAGCATAGGAGGTTCAAAGCCAGAGATATGGTCTTTGCCCCAACCCGGCAGCCAGCCAGAGACTATATGTGCCCTGAGTAGCAGGTGGAGGGCATGCACTTGGTTATTCAAGGTTGAGAGGGATGTAGAGTGCCACCCAAAACCTACACTACATTTTAGCACATTTGCATCCTAAGGACCACCCAAGAGCTTAAATAAAGCGAGGAGCGACCGTTCGAGGTCACTCCTCAGTTACCGATAACCAGGGCGTGCCATTATTATTGCAGCCCCGCGAAGGCGGCCTCCGAGAATCAACCTGTCCCACCCCTGGGAATCTGACACTATTTGTACAGCAGTAGGTAGTGATGGAGCGCAAAAAACCCTACTAACAGGGAAAAACAAACCCGTACCGGTATCCTCCCTTCGACAGACTAGACGTCACACTACCTCATTCACTCATACAGTCATTTGTGGGGCCCATAACAGCAACATTCACACTAACCATTCCACGTCTGCACCCAATCGGGAGGGATGAGCGGTTCAAGCGCTCGACATGTGAGGGGAACACCTTATAACCTAAAGAGGAGAAAAGTTAATTTACAGCAATATACATCAATACTCCTTCCACCTATAGATCTCAATCCTAATCATCAAGGCACTCCTTCCACAATGATCGATGAATCATTTAGTTGGATTGGTTGATGGTGATTTAGAACCAGCTAAAACACATTCAAGATTTAGATCTTACCTTCCTCAATAAGCCACAAACTCATTTCTTGTTAATCAATATCTTTTATACAAATTTCTAAAAGAGTTATGTTTGCATTTGGAAATTTATATAAAATTTCATATATAGCGCAGAACATCATATTTTCCTAATCTGGCTATTTGGAGTCCTCTAAGTCATTGGTTCATGTCGCAGTAAGTTGTCAAAGTTCAAAGTTCTTTGCTCAGCACGCTACAGTCTCAATAGATCAGCAAAGACCAGAGACGTGCAAGCATCTGTCAGTGCCCATAGAATTTAGGAAAGTTCGCAGTCGTCAGTATTTGGGCAGCATCTGGATCTTTTAGGATTCAGGAAAACACAGCAGTCACCCTAAGTAATAGAGTTCGCGAAGAGTCGCCGTCGTCGTCGTCATCGGACGCATTTAGAATCAGCATTACCGACAAGCAAGATTCTTCTCTCTATTCTACAGCGTATTTTTATAATAAAATCGAAGCAAGAAGATACATTTTGTTATTTTAATACGGTCGTGATTGGTTAGTTAAGATCGTTCGATGCTGAAGTTTGCAATATTTGGTACAGTTCAGGGGGTGATGTCATGGGTTCTTCTAAAGTCAGTCCGTTCTAGTTTGCTGTAAAAGTCCATTGTCTTTCGTCTTGGCTGTCATCCCACAGTGACCTTGTTTGGGAACATCAGGTTCATGGTTCATGACGAGGTCTAGAAGACTTGTCGCTCTTGCGCACTTCGCTCCATGCCTCGTGGGACAGTGGCCACTTAGTCGTGTCGCGTCGCCAGCCATCTTTGTTTTTGGCCCAAACGCTAACTTAAGCAAAACAAACACAAAAGTGTAATTAATACATAGAAATAATAAATCTAATGTTAACCCCTTACTAATCCCTCTGTGCTTGTATTTATCTAGCGTATAGCAACATTTAAAGCAATTATACTCACCCTTTCGGTCCTCGTCTTGGGCAACATTACTAAGACACAAAAAGCAACACATATCATGAAGTATTATAATTACTACATATACTACTTGTTAGTATGCATACGGATTTTAGTCAACAAAGGTTATTTAGCCATGCAATATGCAAATCCCATGTGTAATTTGAATATTAATAATGTTGATTAATAAACATGCAAACTCATTTAATAATATTACAGTTAATAGATTATTTAATTGGGGGCATATGTATCAAACGATTTTTTAATCGCAAACGCTGCGATTCGCAAAATAACAGCGTTTGCGATAACAAAATCGCTAATCGGGATGTATGAGCCAATATCTCATCGCAAAATTAAGGAATTGCTAATTTAGCGATTTCTTAATTTTGCGTAAGCATTTAAGAAATCGCAAAATGCGATTTCTTAAATGATATGTAACACGCACCCAAGTTGTGCGAATTATCCTTAAGAAATCGCAAATTACCACCAACTTCTAGTTGGTGGTAATTTGCGATTTCCTTTCAAAATGCACAGTTTTGAATTTTACAAAGTGCCACGTGGCGCACATACATGCCCTTAAGGCATGTATGTGCGCCATATGCGCACACATGCCCATTTCAGGGGTGCATCAGGGTGTCATCATGACACCCTTGCACCTTTGAATTTATTTTCAAATTGCGATTAGCAAATTGCGAATCGCAATTTGAGAATTACTTCACATTCATTCCTATGGGTCTCCTGGCCCATAGGAATGAATGGGAAGGTATTCCTTAATTGCGATTTCGCAATTTGCTAATCGCAATTAAGGAATTTTAAGAAATCGCAAAAGTTTTGCGATTGTTTAAATACATCCCGTTTTGCAATTCTCAAATAGCGATTCTTTAAAAATCGCTATTTGAGAATTGCAAATGGAGATGTTGATACATATGCCCCTTGGTATTTTCATGCTGAATGGGGGAGGCATACAAAATGTTGTACTACCTGCTCCAGCAATCCCCCCTTTGGTGATTTTATCAATAACATTTTGTATCAATTTGTCAAGAAAGCAAAATGAATTATTTATATTAGTTTACATCTCTGTTTCCCCAAATTCTTCTCTTCTGGCTGTTTTATACATATTTTCTTTCATCTCTTCTAATTCTACTTCTTCAAATTCCCTCTCCTGTTTGTTATTCTGTCTTCTTTTCAAATTCTCTCTTTTTAACCTTTTCTGAATTTTCTTTTGTTTGACATAAACATCCTAATCTTAATACTATAAAAATTACACATGTTAATGGAAATAAGATCTTACCTATAAATGTACTACCTAAGTGTAATAAGAAATTTTTAATAGAAGAAAGTTTCTTTCCAATCTTTTCCCAAACACTTTCAACCTCCAGTGGTGTAATTTCATCATGCAATTCAGTTATATTTTTAATATAGATCTTCGGATCTTTACTTTCGTCCGGAATGCAAGTACAACAATGTTGAACTTTCAGCATTCCACAGACTCCACCCTCTTTTGCCAATAATATATCAAGGGCAAGTAGATTTTGCATTACCATGGCACGCATAGCAACCATTTCAGTATTTACCAATAAAAATCCTCCAGAGGTGCTTGTTGACAAGCGAACCACTACTGTTGATAGTTTTCTAATTTTGTGTGCATTCAGAGATATTCCCACTGCTGGTATCAGTGCTCCAAATATGTCTCCTACAATTTCTAACCAAGATTCTCTCTTCCTACATGCTAAATGACTGCCTAACTTATGTACACCATCTTCTCCACTTCCCATGTGAAATATATTTAGGAAAAGCAGACCTACATAACATGTGCCATACCAATGGTCTGGCAAACGATAATATGCCTTATTCCCACAGATAAAATATAACCCAGGAAAAACTAGATCATTTCCTCCTTTACATCCCCATCCACCCATGATTCGGTAGGTATCATGGCACTCACTGTTACCTACAAAATAATTATCATATGCAGTTTGATTCCTTCTAATACACAACTTCCCTTTCTGGGGCCAATCTAAAGCCATCGTTGGACTAGCTTCTCCCTTCAAGTGTTTTTCCATTTCAACATCCCAGACTGTCTTTTCCTCTCTTCCCTCAGATACTTTCTTTTGCATTTTCAATCTCCTTTCTTCAACCATATCCAAGAACGTCTTTTCTTCCTTCTTTAAACTGCAAGTCAGATTATTCCTAAATATATATTCTAATGTTAATTCTTTAGTTTCTAAGAAAAATTCACCTAACACCTTTGCAGGCTTTACTTTATTCAGCTTGTTAATTGCAGGAACTTGTGAAAATATGTTATCTACATCTGACAAATAATATTCTAATTTCCCTGTTTTATAAAACAATCTAGCTATCACACTACATGTTATTCCATAAGTTACTGGGAGGTGATGGTAGGTCGCTCCCTCCAATACAGATGCAGGTAACTGCATACAAACAGAGCAATTCCTCACACCCATTGTCTTTACATATTCGTATAAAAGATTTGAAAATATATTCTTATAGAAATCATTTATAGATCTATCTTTATGTAGGTAATTCCTATCTATTTTAGTCGGATATACTTTTCGAATCTTTTCTATATTAGTCTTATTTTCACTATGCCCTTCTATTGTGTCTATGGTAACCTTAAATGAAATCATTAAAGCTAATACACTCCATAAAGGCATTATTAATACTGTACAACAACAACACATTTCAAACCACCTTCTAAGGAACGTACATTTAGCTTTTCTACTTTATGTATTTGCCATTTTCGTAAAATGATCAGTGTCTTTTGACTTAGCCTCTTCTACTTCACAATTAGTTTTGTCTAACCCAAGGCTCTAAGCACCTACTTGGTTCTATCAGTTATGTCTGTTTTTGTATTCTATTTTCTCTCCATTAGCAGTATTTTCATCCTATTCAGTTTGGCATTTGATAGTCTTTCACTTTTCTCTCATAATCTTGATACAGAACTTCCTGAACATCCGTCTCTTCTCCAATATCGGACAAGATAACTCTCAGGATTTCCGATTCTTCGTCTTCCTCAACCACTTCTGGTACAGTCACCTCTGGATTTTCTTGGCTGTCCGCCTCTTCTTTTATTTCAGGCAGGGCCACGTACGTCCATTCTGGCGACTTATACTTCTGGTTGGGCTTCTTGTTCTTTTGTTTTCCACTGCTTTAACTAATGTCTCAGCTTTCGACTTTTCTTGACTTGATACTTCATTCACCTGCTCTGCTCTTGGTGAATTCACTTGTGTCAGTCGATATCTTAATCTCTTTATCTTATTAGGCCAGATTTCATCTCTTGCTTGTCTTTTCGGTTTATTTCCTTTATCATTCTTTTCAGCTCTACATGTTCTTTTTCTCAAGACTCGTCCTTCCGGTACTTCCTCATCACTTTCTTCTGTCTGTTTCAACTTGCTTTTTGCTTTCAGCTGTTCTTTCCACCACTTCTTTTAATTTCCCTACTTCTGTCCCTCCTCGTGGTTCTTGCACACAATCTTCCTACTGACTAATTGTCCCTTCTTCTAACTGGATGTTGGAATTCCCTACAACTCCTCGGGGGTCTTCCGCAAGAATCTTTCCCTCTCTTTCTATATCTTGCACCTGTTCATCTACTTTTGTTATTTCAGGTGGAATTTCTCTCCGCTTTCCATCAGGAATCTCTTTATCAATAACTTCTTTGATTGTTTCTTCACTGCTTTTCTCTTTTCCCAAACATACCGGTATTTGTTCTGTCTCTGAGTCTGAGCTGGTATCAGAAATCTGTAATCTTCTTCTCAAGGGAATATTTTCTGGGGCAACGATCAAACTTGGTTCTGTTTCCACCCTTTCAGGATTTTCTCTTGTTCTTAATTCCTCAGCGTCTGATTCAGAGCTACTTTCGGATTCGTCATAATATTCTCGTTCTTGGTTATCCACTGGATTTGGGATTCTCAATGTATGACTAGCATGGATCCAGTTCTTGATCCCAGCACACTTCACAGCTGTTGTTGTAGTCAAAATCACCTGTCGTGGTTTTCCCCAACGTGGGACCAGACAGTTCCTTCGTCTGTGTACTTTGATTCTCACCAAGTTTCCTGGGCTCAGATCATGAGCTTGCTTCTTTTCAAGGGTGGTGGCATCTGCTCCAACCTGATGACACACAGAATGTACTGCGTCAGCCAGCCCCTTACAGTAATCCAACACCAAGTCATCAGTTCTAGGCAACAGCTTGTTGACTGGTATGAATACACGACGTATTGCTCTTCCCATGATAATTTCATGTGGACTCAAACCTGTGGTTCTATCTGGAATTGATCTAATAGTCATGAGTACCAGAGGCACGACATCAGGCCATTTTAAACCTGTGGCTAAAGACATTTTTCCCAATCGGTTTTTAATGGTGCCATTCATTTGTTCCACCACACCAGAAGCCTCTGGGCTAGAGGCACAATGTAGTTTTTGTTGCACATTCAATGCTTCACAAATCAATTTCATGATCTCATTATGGAAATGCTTTCCTCTATCTGATTCAATTGTAACTGGGAAACCGAATCTAGGGATGAATTCTCTCAAAAGCAATTTTGCTACTGTGATTCCATCACTTCTTCTTGTGGGATATGCTTCTACCCATCTAGAAAACAAACAAACCATCACTAGAACATACCTCAACCTATTACAGGGAAGCATCTCAATGAAATCAATCTGCATTCTGGTGAAAGGCCCTCCTTCTCGACCTATTGTTCCTAGACTTACCACTGTCTTTCTTCCAGGATTGAACTGCTGACATACAAGGCATCTTTGACAAAGGCTCTCAGCTACAAGTCTGAATTTTGCATTGTACCAAGTTTGCTTAAAGGACCTAATCATCGCGTCACTCCCTATGTGTCCCTGTCCATGATACATCCGGGCCATGGCAGACACCATGCTATCAGGCATGACTGGTCTTCCATCTCGATATACCCATACATGATCTGTTACCTTGGTGCACATCCTGCTTTTACTCACTCTCATTTCCTCATCTCCTGCTTCTTGCTGCAATTGCCTTACTTCTTCCCAAGTACCTACAATGTTATTAAACATTAAAGGCAAAGAATTAATTTCCCTTTCTTTAGCCCTGTTGACTGAATTCTGGTTTCGAGCACAATATTGAGCCATATCATTTGCAAATCTGTTTCCAACCGCGATATAGTCGGCGGTTTGCAGATGGGCAGCACACTTCACAACAGCCAATTGTTTAGGCAGCTGTATCGCCTCAAGCAACTTTCCAACCACTTCAGCATTCTTTATAGGAGTTCCACTTGAAGTCAGAAATCCTCTCTGCAGCCATATCTGGCCGAAATCATGCACAACGCCAAACCCATACTGACTATCAGTTATCACAGTCACTCTCACATTCTTTCCAATCTTGCATGCTCTAGTTAAGGCTACAAGTTTAGCAACTTGGGCTGATTTTACTCCCTTCAGGTAAGATGCTTCCATTACTGCTGTAACTGTGCATACTGCATATGCTGCACTCACATTTCCTTCGTCGGTTCTCAAACATGATCCATCTACAAACATCACAAAATCACTCTCTGACAAAGGTTCATCCTTTATAGCCGGACGTGGTTTGGTACAGAAATCCAATACATCCAAACAATCATGATCCACTTTGTCCCTGACTTTAACATTCTCAGCATCAGGCAATAGTGTTGAAGGATTCATATTCGGACATCTCACAAGGCTTACATTCGTTGCACCTAATATGACTTTCTCATACTTAGTCAGCCGACTATGCATCATAAACTGAGTGTGACTTCTTGTTAAAAGGATTGCCACATCATGAGGTACAAACACTCGCACAGGATATCCCATCACAATTCCCTCACTCTGTTCCAGACTTTTACAAGTAGCAGCTACTGCTTTCAAACAACTTGGCAGTGCTACAGCTACAGGGTCTAACATTGCTGAAAAATATGCTATTGGTCTTCTCAATTTTCCATGTTTCTGTATTAAAACAGAGTGCACATCCATTCCTCTCACTGCAGTACAGCTCAAACTCCTTTTCATAGTCAGGCATTCCTAATGCTGTCGCTTCACACAAACTGTCTCTCAATTTCTTAAAAGCTGCTAATTCTTCCTTACCTAAATCAATAGGATCTCTCACATCACTTCTCGTCAGTTGAACCAATGGTTTTGCGATCAGGGAAAAGTTACTTATCCACTGAAGACAATACCCAGCCATTCCAAGAAACATTCTCACTTCTCTTTGTGTCATTGGGGCTCTCATTCCTTTTATTATCTTGATTCTGTCTGTAGTTATTTTCCTCAGTCCTTTTTCGATTTTGTGACCTAAATATTGTACTTCTTTCTGGCAAAATTGTAATTTCGATGGGGATACCTTAAGTCCTCCATCTGCCAAATGATTTAACAAGGCTATGGTGTCCATTACACAAGCTTCTCGAGTTTTTGATGCCACAAGTAGGTCGGCAATATATTGGACTAACACTGAATTCTGAGGCATTTCAAGGTCTTCCAAAGACTTTTTCAATATCTGATTAAAAATCGAGGGGCTTTCTGTATACCCCTGTGGGATTCGGCACCAAGCCAAAATACGTTCGCCAAAACGGAACGCAAAAATTTGTTGGCTATCATGGTGCAATGGGATGGAAAAGAAAGCGTGACATAAATCGATTACTGTGTACCATTCTGCATCATGAGGTATCTGATACAAAATCACAGATGGATTTGGTACAATAGGACAGCACAATACAACAATTTTGTTTATCTTTCTCAAATCCTGCACTATCCTGAATTTACCGTTAGGCTTTTTCAGTCCCATAATTGGTGAATTACATGGACTGCTCATTATTTCTCTCAAAATTCCTTGTTTAATCATTTTCTCAATTATTGGGTTAACTCCTTCAGTTATCTCGGGTGTCAATTTATATTGAGGAATATTTGGGTAGCTTATTCCTTCCTTCACTGTTATTTTTACGGGATCCACATTTCTCATCAATACTACGTCTTCTCCTGTAAAATCCCAAACTTCTGCTTTTACTGTCTGTTTCAATTCTATTGGTAGTTTGTCAGGGCTGAATACGGCATAGGCTTCAGTAATCTGATTCCATATTAGCCATAATCATTTTATACAGTACATCTTCATCAGGGGTCTCAAATGCTATACCATCAGGGGTAAAAAATATGGTGCAATTCATTTTACACAACAGGTCTCGTCCTAATAGGTTTACAGAACTTGAATCGCACACAACAACACGGTGCATTTTGGACAATTTCCCTATGTTGACTTTTACTGGTTCTGTGAGATACGTTTTGATTTGTCTGTTGGATACTCCAACTACTTGGATTGTTTCATCCGAGAGAGGAAGATATCTAACATCAGCTGACCTAACAGTTGATCGAGTAGCACCAGTATCTATTAGGAAAGTAATATTTTCATTATTTACCTTTCCATCCACAAAAGGGCCTGTCTGGTCTACTTCTAGAGTTGCGGCAAGCACGCACTCTTCTTCCTCCCTTCGGCACCGTCAATAACCTTCTTCTGAGTCACTCTCATCGCGTTGTAGCCAATACTGCGAAACAGCGCTAGCGCGCGGCAGCTTATTTACCTGTTCTTCGTTGTTGAATCCTGTCTCATTACTGTATTTCTGTGAATTTACGCTCTGTGGAATAGGCGGCTTTGGCACCTGATTCTGTTGGGTAACAACCTGCTGCTGTCGCTGCGGTTGACCACTCACCTCTTTCTGCACCTGCGGATTCAATGATGCATTATCACCATTAGTATTTGGGGGAAATTTACACTCGGATTTCCAGTGCCCATTCTTCTGCAATTATGACATGGCCATTTCTTTTTGGCTTCTTCAATATTGAATTGTCCCTTTCCTTTTCCAGTATTAAATCTAGGTTTTGATCCTGCATTATTTGCCTATTCAATCAATTGTGCTTCCTGTCTTTCTGCTACCTTTACTTGTGCCCACATTGCTCTCTTTTAATTTATGCCGTTTAGCTTCAATTTCATCACTGAAATATTTTGCATGTCTTAGTACTTAATCTATTTTCTTATTTGGCCAATCCACAGTATGCTGCTTAATCATCTCACTAATTTCTGGACGTAGACCATATACAAATCTATATACAAAATGACTCAAATCTTTTTCACTTAGATTTTCATCACCACTAAACTGCTTAAAAGCAAGGATTAACCTCTCATTATAGGCATGCACTGATTCCTTAGCTTCTTGATGAGTTCGGTCAATTTTTAGCCAGTCAGTCTCTTTGGGAGGCACTTTGTTTTTCAAAAATGTGATTACTTGTTCGTATTTTCTCACCACCTCTGGATCAGGGGCACCTGTCTTGGGATCTCTAGGGTATTCTTTTGTAGGCCAGTCTATCATTAATTTACACTCTGTCCATAGATCTGCTGGCACTATTATGTCAAATAGACTATTCAAGTCAATCCACAAAACTTTCGACAATTTTACAAATCTGTCCACTTGTCTATACCACTCTACAGGCTTTTCGCGTAGTTGAGGGAAATCATTTGTAAATGACAAAATATCCTGCCTAGTCCAAGGAACATGTACATATCCTCCTCCTGGAATTTCTCTCATAGGGCATTCTGTCACTATCCATTCCTTTTCTCCTACGGGGAAAGCAGCTAACGTTTTCTCTGTGACATCATCTCGTTTTCTAAACCATCTACTTTTCCATTTATCCACATCTCCCCACTTTCTTAACAAAATTATTATGTCTCTAATCTGAATTATTCTTCCTGTGGTGTTTAAATTTTCAATATCCTTCTCGGTAAAGTCTACTCGATATGGTTTTTGTAAAGCTTTTACTTTTTCCATGTCTATACCCATTTCATTTGCTATTTCCTCTAATCTCTCATGTAGGCTTTTTGCTCTCCAAGTTATACTTTTGCACAAAAACAATAGTTCTTCATCCTGATATGCTTTTAATTTTTCTGTGGGGATCGTCCCTACTATTAATTCTTCCAAAACCATTCTTAGTTTTGCCACATCTATAGATTGAGATTCTCTGTCTTTTCTCTGTAAGCTTCTTAACCATTCACTTAATTCTTCTGAAGTAGTACCTACTGGTTTCTCCTCATTACCTCGTTCTGATTCTCTTGGGGTTTCTGATGCGGGGTCTGTAGTCATTATCAATCTCTCAACTAGACCTGGATTTGCTGTTACATTTTTAGACGTACTCTGCTCTGATGTACTTACTGTTTGTCTCCATGGGTTCTCTTCTAAATTTATCCTTGGCCTTTCTTTCGGTTTATTACTGTTATAAGGGACCATTAAACAATGTTCGTTTTCCTTCTGTTTACCAAAGATAAGCATTATTGGACCTATGGTTACGGGAACAGTCACGGCTTCTAAGTTTTTAGTAAATTCTCTCATCTTTTCAGTTAACTCTAAAGTGGTTTTTACTAATTCTGTTGAATTTCACTACTTATCTTGCTATCCTGTTTTCTCTCTATTTCTCTGAAAGAATTATTTTTCCCTAACTCTTGGGATACTGGTTCAGTCTTAATGCTTCGCAAAGTATCCCTCATTGGGGCACTTGGTGTCAACATTTCAGAATCTGGTTGATGCGGTGGTGGATTTTTATAAAACATGTCGTCAAGAACATCATCCTCCGATTTATTCACTCCATACCCTCCTGACCCTATATTATGTCTCTTTTCTGTACATTTTCTTCCACTAACTCCTTCAACATGTCTCACAGGAAACAAACCATTAGCCATATTTGCACTTCGCCATCTTCTCATTCTGTCATCATGGTTCTCCTGACAATGGGATCTACCAAACATGTACCTATATCTTCCGCCACTCCTCTGTCGTTCTCTGTCATGCATCTCATCTTCCCATTCCGTCAATGCTTCAAACTGTGTTGATCTAGGTCTCGGTTCTAGATTCATCATTCTCTCTCTTAAATTTCTCAAAACCGCTAAATTAAATGAACCATGTTCTGGAAATGCCAGAACTCCATCATCTTTCGTATAATTTGCCCAATTATCCAACCAAATGCATGTATGATATCCGTATTTTGCAATCATAAAGGATGCGGGCGATTTTGGTGGAGGAAGCAACTGTCCCTCGCTAGTCTTAATCGGTTTGTCCTTTTTAAATAAACCTTTGATCTTTCCAAACCAGGACTTTTTCTCTTTTTCTGGTGGATCGTAATACATAATTTTTGTCTTCCGTATATCGCTTAGACTTCCCTACGACTATTCTGTTATTTTTAACCAATCGTAGTGCGACTCACACTAACGCACCAATCTGGAGCGTCTACGTCACCCTGTAATTCTCCACTCCCAGCGCGGCGTACACTAACACGCCAATCAGGTGTGTCTACGTTTCTTACTGACTAGCCAATACCAGCACGGTCTTTCTGACCTCCGCTTTTCTCGCTACTCCTGCTTCTGCTGACCCCTCCTTTACAAAATTTCTCGGTGAGCTTTTTACGTTCTTTAAACTTACAAATCTGTTAGTAACTACATAAATACGCTACCATTATCTGTTTCGCTAACCAACGAAAAGTAAATGACCTTTCTTACAAGAATTCCGTCTTTCCCGAGAGCAGCGCTTATCTCTGCCCTACTACGGAATCGTTACTTCCGTTGATAAAGTAGCACATCCCTCTACCTTACCCTTCTAACAAGCATCAGCTAACCATTTCTACAGAATTAAGACACCTAGTTGGAGACGCTCTGCTCCTGAGAAATAAAACCAGAGTTTCACAATTAACCTGAATGCTATTTCATTCATGCACTTTCATACGGAAAATGTAGTTCATTCACACAGAATTCTGTCTTTCCCGAGAACAGCGAACAGTCTGTCCTACTACAGAATTATAACACTTGTTAACAAAGTAGCACTTCCCTCTACTTTATCCTTCTAGCAAGCTTAGGGAACACCTATTACCTTTCCAGTGATAAGCGTAATCAGAGTGCCTTCTGGACTCCTGGTACCCAAGACCAAAATTTCACAGGTGACCTTCGCTACCATACATTTCTCTCATACAGAAAATGTCTCTAATGGCAACACATGACGATGTTACCGAATCGAACCCAGACAATGCGTCGTGCAACTCCAATCGTCACATGTTTTCCCCGTGTACCTACAGGGCAACAACAATTCCGTCTTTCCCGAGAGCAGCGCTTACCTCTGCTCTACTACGGAACCGTTACAAACTTCTGACTTCCTACATCCCAGAAGCCGTCAAACAACATAGAACTCGACACAACTCAACATAGAGTGTTAATACATAAACCAATACTTTCCCACAATCAGTAATCAATAAGCAATTTACAAGCAATAATCACCAAACCAAAACAATAAAAACCATCATCTTGCTACCAGAAAAACTGATGGAGCGCAAAAAACCCTACTAACGGGGAATAACAAACCCGTACCGGTATCCTCCCTTCGACAGACCAGACGTCACACTACCTCATTCACTCATACAGTCATTGGTGGGGCCCATAACACCAGCATTCACACTAACCATTCCACAGTCTGCACCCAATCGGGAGGGATGAGCGGTTCAAGCGCTCGACATGTGAGGGGACACCTTATAACCTAAAGAGGAGAAAAGTTAATTTACAGCAATATACATCAATACTCTTTCCACCTATAGATCTCAATCCTAATCATCAAGGCACTCCTCCCGCAATGATCGATGAATCATTTAGTTGGATTGGTTGATGGTGATTTAGCACCAGCTAAAACACATTCAAGATTTAGATCTTACCTTCCTCAATAAACCACAAACTCATTTCTTGTTAATCAATATCTTTTATCTAAATTTCTGAAAGAGTTATGTTTGCATTTGGAAATTTATATCAAATTTCATATATAGCGCAGAACATCATATTTACCTAATCTGGCTATTTGGAGTCCTCTAAGTCATTGGTTCATGTCGCAGTCAGTTGTCAAAGTTCAAAGTTCTTTGCTCAGCACGCTACAGTCTCAATAGATCAGCAAAGGCCAGAGACGTGCAAGCATCTGTCAGTGCCCATAGAATTTAGGAAGGTTCGCAGTCATCAGTATTTGGGCAGCATCTGGATCTTCTAGGATTCAGGTAAACACAGCAGTCACCCTAAGTCATAGAGTTCGTGTAGCGTCACCGTCGTCGTCATCATCGGCAGCATTTAGAATCCGCATTAGCGACAAGCAAGATTATTCTCTCTATTCTACCGCGTATTTTCATAATAAAATCGAAGCAAGAAGATACATTTTGTTATTTTAATACGGTCGTGGTTGGTTGGTTAAGATCGTTTGATGCTGAAGTTTGCAATATTGGGTACAGTTCAGGGGGTGATTTCCTGGGTTCTTCTAAAGTCAGTCCGTTCTAGTTTGCTGTAAAAGTCCATTGTCGTTCGTCTTGGCTGTCATCCCACAGTGATCTTGTTTGGGGACATCAGGTTCATGGTCCATGACGAGGTCTAAAAGACTTGTCGCTCTTGCGCACTTTGCTCCATGCCTCGTGGGACAGTGGCCACTTAGTCGTGTCGCGTCGGCAGCCATCTTTGTTTTAGGCCCAAACGCTAACTTAAGAGAAACAAACGCAAAAGTGTAATTAATACATAGAAATAATAAATCTAATGTTAACCCCTTACTAATCCCTCTGTGCTTGTATTTATCTAGCGTATAGCAACATTTAAAGCAATTATACTCACCCTTTCGGTCCTCTTCTTGGGTAACATTACTAAGACACAAAAAGCAACATATATCATGCAGTATTCTAATTACTACATATACTACTTGTTAGTATGCATACGGATTTTAGTCAACAAAGGTTATTTAGCCATGCAATATGCAAATCCCACGTGTAATTCGGATATTAATTATGTTGATTAATAAACATGCAAACTCATTTAATAATATTACAGTTAATGGATTATTTAATTAGTATGTTCATGCTGAATGGGGGAGGTATACAACATTTTGTACTACCTGCTCCAGCAGTAGCATCCCCGACATTAGAAAAGCACATGGCTACTGCTCATGTCACCAACTTCCATTCTTGCCCTTTTGGCACCATTAAACTCATTTGACAGAATCTTTGCCCTGCACATTTTTCCATTCTTTGACTGTGCCCTTTTTTGGGTGTGCATTCACACACACTCCTTGCCCCTCTAGCTGTGCTGCTGCTGTGTAGTGGCCTACATATTTATTTACTAACTATATTTGTAACTTATCTTTCTGTCTCTCATTCATCCTCCTTTATAAAACAACTCGGGTGGCTGTAGTCCCCAAGATAAAACCACCTCCCGGATTCACGCATGACACCAAAATGCTTCCCACAGATGCTGAAATCAACACTCTGCCAACCGCGCACTGTACCTCGGTGTCGCATGGATGGTACCCATTCAAGATTGCGCTTCAGTGCGCACTGAGCATTATAGAGCTGCTACAAGCAACACAGGCAACTTCCGTGTTCGAAAATGTACAGCTCTTGCTTAACTGTGAAACCCAGCATTTGGAGCGTACTTGTGTGGCGAAAGCTATACGTTCGTGTACGTCATCGGGAAGCAGCTGTCATTCTCAAGGGTAAACAAACCAGGTTTGTTCACTGAACGATATTTCTCTGCTTGCAAACCTCCACCTGAGGCTTTGTGCTGCAGAACGTAGAAAAAATCAGTTCACTGAACTGCTTAAAGGTCTAGTCTCTAAAAAAAAGATTCAATTTTCGGAATTTTGGACATTTCATGCTTCGGTAGAATTACAGTTCCCATTTAATGCTGCCATGAATCGGCGCTCCGCGGATGCTTCGACAAGCCTGTGCCTCGAATCCTGCCGCCCCGTGTGGCTTCGGCTTGTGTGGATGCAGGCGGCAGAGCTGTGGCCTCTTCTGACCCAAAGCTTGAGTCTCACGTCTACCTCGTTCCGTTGCAGTGGCATCTTTCCTTCCCTGGGATGGCAATGCGCGTGCCCCATGCTTGCCCCTCATTAGTGCAGACATGAGTTGGTTTTCATCAGTGCACCGCATAATTAGTTTGCTTAAACCCTTGAGAGGGATGGCGCACTTAGCAGGCACCGCGCGCTCGGATGATTTCTCCTCCAGCATTGGGTTCCGAAGAGAGGGAACACAGTAAACATGCAGGAATTGCAGAGGCCGCCCCCGCAGGGGGCTCGAGGGCCGGCGCCATAATGGCCGCCAGAGCCCGGGAAGGAACAGGAACTGGTTTTCACCAGCGGGAAGCGCCGCAGGGCAGAATGCCCTGAGGCCCCCGCCCTCTCCCTTCCAAGAACAATAGGAAGGGGAGATATAAGACGACGCTCCCCCCTGTGGCAGCCCACTTGCATATCGTGGGAGCTGGGGGAGCGGCGCCAAAGATTTTCGAATTGAAGATTTCGACTCGGAGCAGCTGCGGTATCCACCATCATGACGGAGAGAACAGGGGGTGCCAGGTGTCGGAGGACGACATGCACGAGGTGTTCCCACCCCTGCCGGGGCACAGAAGGTCGGGAGGGAATGGAGCGAAGCCGAGACACCCGGACACAACCCCCAGCTCCACAGGCAGTATGATGAGGCTGGCAGCGCCGGAAGCGATGGCAGGGTAAGGGCTCGAGGAGCGAGGAGTGGCGGCGTCTCTGCCGGTCACCATGGCAATGTTGTAATAAATTGTCCTGCCCTGCCTTGGTTCTATGGCGAAATGGCGATGTGCGAGTTATGCAAGTGTAGGCAAAGGTGGCGGCTGTTATGAGGAAACATTTGCGCTATCCCGCTCAGCGTCCGCCGGACACGTGTTTACTGTGCGTAATTTTGAGAAGAAATGTAAGTGAATTCCATAAAAGAGTTCAGAGAGGGAGTGCCACAGACATGCACCTTGACGGAGACCAGTGGGCGCCGAAAGCGGTTAGAAGCGTGTAACTTACCCGGCATAGCGGTTGTTGTAGTGCGAGGAGTGCACCGGCAGCCAGGTATTTAATGCAAAGAGGGCACACAGAGCAAGGGCCGGTGCCGCCCCGCTGGGCACGTTCTTGATCATGCCCATGGTGCGAACCCCCAGGTACAGCAACGAGTGAACTTCTGCCAGCGAGCCTGAGCCGACGGAGAGTTTCACGCACAAGGTGAAGTTTTGTGTGGAGATTGCTTACAGGCGGCACGCGGTGTTTCAGCCCAGTGATAGAAGTTCCCAGACTGCCCACAGAGAGCCCCGGGGAGGTGGGAGAGGCGCCCAAAAAAGTATGTGAGGCATAACAACTGCCCCCAGAGAGCCCGCGGGGCGGGCAGAGCCCAGCTAGGGCTACGAACTGCTCTTTTCTTTCCCTGATACGTATATTTGCCTCACACAAGGGGCAGCTAGACAAGCTGGTGACCCCCTCCGCAGGGATATGCATCCCGTTAAGACCAATGGAGGTGTGAAGAGAGGGACACGGAAGGGCGCGCAGCAATACGAGTTAAAAGACCGAGCAGGAGCCGTAGCTCAGAGGCACTGTCGTCAGCCTTTGGTGTTGCAGGTCCCTAAGAGGCAAGGGTTCAATCCCCAGCAGTGGAGGCAAGGTCATCTCGGAAGGGCAAAATCTATGGCAATTGATTTTTCCAACGCTTAGCTCCAAAGAAGTAAAACCATCCCAAGAAGGACTGACAAAGAGGAAGAGGCCGGGAGCCGGGCACACCTGATGCGTCTTTTTAGGAGGCGCACGCATGCAAAAGGTCGGAGCCCTGCAGTGCATTGTTAATTTGTCAGGCAAGCTGTGCGTTTTATTCGTGTTTGGACGTAATCACTGCGTCATGTAGGATCGAATACAGGGGAGTGAATTCGTTTAATTAATTCAATCTCTGGCTGTTGCACACTGAAATTGTCCAGCCTCCCAGGTGAATGTTCTCCTCTTCCGTCCAGATCTTAGCAGCACCCTTTCAATAGGCATCACTAAATCTCCCCGTGCCTGAATGTCTCAAGTAAATGCGGGGCTCATGTAGAGCGCTCCGTTAATTTCGGGTCGTGTTCGCGCTATATAAATGTGCAAAAAAAAAGAAAAAAAGTTTTGTCCCCATGTCTGAATGTGTAATGTAAATACGGTGCACATGTAAAGCGCTCCAATACCTTAGGGTCGAGTTTGCGCTATATAAATATACAACACTGTAATTGCGATAAAACACTTTAAGGTGCCGCCAGAGCTTGCAGGGCCACGAGGGTGCTGAGTGCTCGCAATTCTTTTCCTTCGAATTTATTGATACTCATCTATGAGTCAACAGCACCGTTGGAACGGGAGGTGCGGTAACCGTAAGCCGGGCAAGGCACTGCGGCAATGCCCCCTAGCGCCGGGCATAAGGGCACCATGGCGCGAGTACTGAAGCGCGATCCTGTCGGCAGGGAACGTATCACTGCAGGGTAAACAAGCCGACCGGCTCGTGGGTGATACGTTAGAACGGCGATAAAGTGGCACATAGGGCGCAAATGCCGATGCGGTAAGAAAAATTCAAGAAAGGCATGTTGTTTGTTTGTTCAAAAGGAACAGGTATGTGTGATGCAAATGGTGCCCAAGTGAAGCGCCCTGTGTGTGCGATATACAAGCCTGAAAACATGAGCTCCCTTCCAGTTGAATTCTCGGTGAAGCATATCGTTGGCAGTGACAGGCTGTACTTTCCAGACGAAATGGACCCGTCGAAGGTGTCAGCAGGGGCCGGCTTAACCTTCCTCAAATGGCACAAGTTTCTATTTACTTAAGCATTGATATAGCGCGAATTTTTCCCCGATGTTGGCAGTGAGCTGTACAATACCATTCTAACTCCGGGTGACCCAGGAGCATGGTTTGGGGAAAGTGAATAATTGGGCGGCACTGGGGCCCAGCATGGAGCACCAGATATTTCGTATGCAGAACGACACATGCAGGGAACGAAGGCCCCAGCAACCACGTAGCGCATAAGAGCACAGGGCACTGTGCCACAGATGCAGAATCAAGTAATTCATTAGATCTACAGCCTAGGGCCTTACCACCCCGTATCCGCCTGATCCCGGAAGCTAAGCAGGGTTGGGCCTGGTTAGTACTTGGATGGGAAACCTCCAGTTGCTGTAGCGTGAATTTTTCAGGGTTTCTGATATTTAAGTGAGTTAATTGGCAGAGCTGGCACCCAGCACTGATGGTGGCCACCCCTCCCTTTTGGTGATATCCGGGAGGGTTAACAACTAATTACAGTATCTCTGACCTTTCCGGTCCTCGGGAACACGTGTGGGCATGGCTGGAAATTATTCCGCCTGCAATTATCCGAGGGAGTTGAGAGAAACTCAGAACTTTCGGTAAATTACTTTGTCAAAAAAAAAAAAAAAAAGAGAAAATGGGTGTGTCTGCCTTCAACGCGACTGGTGCCCCCGTAAGCGCTCTGAAAATGGGCTTGTAGTGGAGGGGGGTTTCAAAAGGCAGGCTTTAATTTTGTATCCAAAAAAAAAAAAAAAATGACTTCCCTTGGATAAGCGGCATTAGCACGTTCTTATGTTCAAGGAACACGATCTATTGATTGCCGCCTTGGTTAGGGCAATCTGCAAGCTAAATAGTGCCCAGGGTGGCCTGGCACGTTGCGCAAAGGTCGCCCTTGGTTCTGCATTAAGGAACCCATAGCGATACGAAGGTTATGTTCCCTGGCAGGGCCTACTCGGTATTTCATCCTCCCACAGTTCGGTGGACTGGATGTAAAGGGAATGTCCGACGTGAAAATACCTCAACATAATACACAGTTGTGTTGTGGAGTGGACTCCGGTAACTTAAAGAAGCAAATGCACTTCAAATATGTGCAATGGACAATGTTTGGAAAACATATTATGCGCTTCATTGGGCGCGCATAATCAAAAAAAAAAAAAAAAAAATGTAGGAAGAAGGAAAGGTTTAGCGGTAAACCAGTTGAGCTTGACAAAAAAGCAACCTGCGGTTATTAACCTGGCGCAAAAAAAAAAAAGTGGGAGGTCGACTAGCGATTTCACCTCCAGGAAATAAGATCAGTTTGTTTGAGTCACGGCACGCAGCGCCCTGGGTTAGCAGGCCTGCTGCAAAACCCACACAACAATGAATTACCGGATGGTTGTGTGGACATGAGCAAGATTATACATGCTCTTCACATTTGATCCAAACCTGTTGGCGGGATAGTAATGAAGACAGCCAAGTGCGAAATTAAGGGGTAGTGCACGGAATTACCGAATTGTCATTCATATTGGTATTGGTGCTCCACATGTCTGCGGTACAGCAGAAGTCAGCTGAGTAAAAGATTACAAAACTCCTCGCCCAGATTGCACGGAGGCCCCCACCCCGACCCGCCCAGTGTACTGTAAACTGACCCATCCAGTAGGTACCGGAAACCGTAGGGACGGAGCTTGGGAGAGGTAGAGGTCGGGGTGTAGAGGTGCCTACCGGAGGAGCCTGCCAGGAGCAGGGGTGAAGTAGAGGATGGGATGTGAGCAATGTAGACTGTATCATGCCACCACAAACTGTAGCTGACTGTCTCCCAATTTTTGTTTCATGATTGGCCCATGGTGAGAGGAGACAGCGCTGTAAGACTCCGAACAGGACGCAAGCGTCCCGCCCCAAAAATGGAAAAAGGCGAGGAAGGAGCGGAGCACCATGGCGTATGCCGACGTCAGCCACGAGAGGTATGACCCATTGCGGGGGGAGACAGTAGTGTCAGGCATCAAAGTAAGATGCAGGTGTGCCAGGGCGCTAACTGCAAAGACGGAGCAGTGCGCATCATTGCAGTTGTGGGAAGATTGCCGTCTGAGCTGACCAGATTTGGGGGGAGCCGCAGGAAGACGTAAGCCTCCCTTGCGGCGTGGCGGAAAAAACAAGTGTATTGGTATTGTATGGGAGCACACCAACAGGGCGGTGTGTAGAAGGAGGGCCACTCACTTTGGGATGCCGCACGGCAGGGTGAGTGCGCCTGACGAAATCGGGGTAGCAAACGGAGACGGCGCTCGCAGCCCAGCCCCCGCCAGAAGGTGGGGCACAAAAGAGATTAACAAGGTAGCGAGTTGGGGGCCTAATTCCGGGGAAAAGGCTACCCCCCCCACACGCAAAGGGGCGTGGTAAACAACAAAGAACAATCTATGAGCTGTCAGGGTGATTTACGACCCTAGGAGTTGCAAATGAGCAAAAAGACAAACCAGTGATTTATGGCCAGCCGATGATTTATGGCTGATGATTTATGATGCTCATGCGGAGTGATTTATGACAGCCGAATGATGACAGATTGTGACAGAATGATTTATGGCCTACCGATGATTTATGACCCATGATTTATGACCCATGATTTATGATATGTAGGCAAAATGATAACGAAAATTATGATGGCTTGTGATAGAATGATTTATGACCAATGATTTACGACCCATGATGTCGGGCTGCTGATTTATGGGAATCAGGCAGAGTGATTTATGGCAACAAAGTAAGGGGCCAATTGCGGCAGAATGATTTATGATGCATAATGATTTATGGCCCATGATTTATGATGTCCAGCTGACAATGCGTGACATCACATTTGTAATAATGTGTGACAACGATTTATGACCCTGGCCTCCAATGGGTGGCAGGGGGAGTTGTACTTATGTAATAAAACTGCGGCCAACAATTACCACCACATACGACGATTGTTGGCTGTTTTTTATAGTAATGCAGATGCACGAACATGGTATGGTTCCTGGAATGGGCGCAGTGCGGCCGTTATTGCAGAGGCCGCCCCCGCAGGGGGCTCGAGGGCCGGCGCCATAATGGCCGCCAGAGCCCGGGAAGGAACAGGAACTGGTTTTCACCAGCGGGAAGCGCCGCAGGGCAGAATGCCCTGAGGCCCCCGCCCTCTCCCTTCCAAGAACAATAGGAAGGGGAGATATAAGACGACGCTCCCCCCTGTGGCAGCCCACTTGCATATCGTGGGAGCTGGGGGAGCGGCGCCAAAGATTTTCGAATCCCACCCACCCACACCTTGGGAGCAGCAACGTCGCAGTGCTGACGAAAACCAAAGGAACTACGAAAAAAAAAAAAAAATGTCTTGGTGAGGGAGACACACCGGCATACGGTGTGTGTGAAAAGGGCCGCTCACTTTGGGATGCCGCTCGGCAGGGTGAGTTGGCCAGCAACTGGGGCAGGTAACGGAGACGGCGCTCGCAGCCCAGCCCCTGCCAGACGGCAGGGCACAAAACAGTCTTAACAAGGTAGCGAGTTGAGGCCTGACTCCGGGTAAGGAACTGCCCCCGCGCAACACGAGCACACACAGATTGCAAATCTAAATGGCGGAAAAAACAAGTGTATTGGTATTGTATGGGAGCACACCAACAGGGCGGTGTGTAGAAGGAGGGCCACTCACTTTGGGATGCCGCACGGCAGGGTGAGTGCGCCTGACGAAATCGGGGTAGCAAACGGAGACGGCGCTCGCAGCCCAGCCCCCGCCAGAAGGTGGGGCACAAAAGAGATTAACAAGGTAGCGAGTTGGGGGCCTAACTCCGGGGAAAAGGCTACCCCCCCCCACACGCAAAGGGGCGTGGTAAACAACAAAGAACAATCTATGAGCTGTCAGGGTGATTTACGACCCTAGGAGTTGCAAATGAGCAAAAAGACAAACCAGTGATTTATGGCCAGCCGATGATTTATGGCTGATGATTTATGATGCTCATGCGGAGTGATTTATGACAGCCGAATGATGACAGATTGTGACAGAATGATTTATGGCCTACCGATGATTTATGACCCATGATTTATGACCCATGATTTATGATATGTAGGCAAAATGATAACGAAAATTATGATGGCTTGTGATAGAATGATTTATGACCAATGATTTACGACCCATGATGTCGGGCTGCTGATTTATGGGAATCAGGCAGAGTGATTTATGGCAACAAAGTAAGGGGCCAATTGCGGCAGAATGATTTATGATGCATAATGATTTATGGCCCATGATTTATGATGTCCAGCTGACAATGCGTGACATCACATTTGTAATAATGTGTGACAACGATTTATGACCCCGGCCTCCAATGGGTGGCAGGGGGAGTTGTACTTATGTAATAAAACTGCGGCCAACAATTACCACCACATACGACGATTGTTGGCTGTTTTTTATAGTAATGCAGATGCACGAACATGGTATGGTTCCTGGAATGGGCGCAGTGCGGCCGTTATGTAATTTAGGCCTGACCTGGTTTGTTCTGTGTGAATGTACCACAAAGGACTGGGGCGAACTCAGGGGGACAAGATTTAATTTACATTTAGATCGGCTCAGTGCATCCCTGTGCGATGAGCAATCAGAGGACCTCGGACATAGTCGTGCAGCCACCCATGGTGTCTGCCCAAGCAAACTAGCCTATGCTCTCTCTCCGCCGTATGCTTTTTTTTTTTTTTTTTTAATGCAGATTTATATAGCGCGAACTCGACCCGAAGGTATACATGAGCACTGGTTACCTTACACAACAATCATTCTTTTTTTTGTTGTTTTTTTTAGTAGGCACGGGGAGATTAAGTGATTTGCCCAGAATCACCGGATGTGGACGCGACCACAGGCTCGAACCTTGGTTTCCAGCACAAACTTAGTCAATCTAGCCTTCAGACCACACCCTCTCTCCATCAACACCAATTGCTTTACCCCCACTCAGTCGCGATCGGCATGGCTTGCATTGCGGGAGTGGGGGGATATGGGTCGCGGGGGAGGTCACGGGTGTGGGGGGCAGTTTAATTTAAAAAAAATATCATTTAAACTTACTTTGAGGCCAGGTCCTGCATCTTCTGGGCTCCTGCTCTCCATCCTCCAACACGAACAGGAAGCAGGCAGCCAGGCTCCCTCCCTAAGCCAATCGCAATGTTGCAAACAGCGTTGTGATTGGTCGGGATGGCGCCCAGCCAGGGGCTTATGGGGTCGGCATGTTCTCCATAGAGAAGGGCAAAGTGTGCATGACTGGTTTGGGCGGCCCGAGAGGGCCGACCAAACATTCTTTGCTCACTCAGAAGTGGGCACACCACTCCTCCCGTGCCCTGCTTGGAGAGCAGAGCAGCCCCGCCCACCCACCCGCAACGCAAACATAAAATGGAAATAACTAAATGTTATTACCGTTTTATGTTTCTGTCTCTCGCACTGCGAGAAAGCAGTGGGGCGACACTCCTCCGCCCACAGCATAGGAGCTGCCCCTGCCCCCACTCCGTTCCTAGCCCACTCCTGCAACCCACACATCTGTTTCATTTGTTAGGTTTTGCCTGCACAGAAATCTTTTGTAACTAAAAAAAGAAAAAATCTTAAAAGGGGTTTTCAAACCGCCTATTATCATTTTTTGGCTTGCTTGTCACTCTGATTTCCTTTCTTTTTATCGACCATTGCGTCATTTCGTGTACGTTTCTGGTTTCTCTTCATCTGCCCTCGTGTTTGTTTTTCCTGTGAAGCTTGGACCAAATACTCCTTCCTGTGGAAGTCTTGTTTTTTTTTTTTTAGAAGCCTGTGCGCTTTTGTAGACATGCACTTGCGTGTTGGATGGTTGAATGCATGTGCATGCTACGAAATGAAGCAGCGGCCGTTTCATCGTTTTTTTAAATCCGGGAGACAAAAGTTGTTTTTTCCAGCCATGTAGCAGGCACAATGCTCTGCAGCATGGCTAAAAAGCACTGACAAAGCCAAAAGGTCTTATAGGCAAGACCTATTGGCATTGATATCGCTTGTTTTTTAATTCTTTTATATTTTTAGCTAAGGCCTGCCTTTCTAACACATAATTTTTTCAGTAAAATATCACGAATGTGCAAATCGGTTAACTGATTAAGTATCTTTTCTTTCCCAAGTCCAATAAGCAATATAAGGGCCCAACGTGCGGTGGGTCTGGAATCTGCTCCTAACATCTGCAGTAAGCATTTGTGCAGATCCAAACTGCTATGCACTTGTATGTCCTGTCTCAATCCCTTCTGGTGCTGCCAGTCCAATCTATTTACCTTGTTTCCACCACACCAGGCTGGATCTTGCTTCATGTGCTGCCAATCTTCCTTCCTCTAAACCCCACCATTCCTAAATTTTATTTTTTACTCTTTTCTGTTCCTAACATGCGCCTGGATTGCATATAAGGTTCACCGGGCACCTAATTTAAGCTGGTATTGGTAGCAGCATTTGTATGCCGTGTGATCCCTGCCACGTTGTTTTGTTTTCTCATTATGAGCAAACTTTTAAAAGAGCCCAAGAGAAGGAGTGAGTAATGGGAACAGTCAACACAACAACTAATTATAACAGGAGTGCTCTCAAGTAGGGTACCAAGAGAGGAGCATATTGCACTATGTAGGTATATAGAATCATCCTCTATAAAGTGTTACCTGCAGACAGCTTCACATGTGTGTTAGCAACAGACCTTTGCTTATCCAATGCAGCTTTTCAGTGGGCCTTGTATCCAATGGCCTTTCTGTGTAGCTCAGTTCCCTGCTCCTGATTTGATGGCTTTCCTCTCTAGGATGGATTTGGAGCAGATATTTTGTCTCTGAGAGAGCTTAGAGATACAATTGTTCACATTCCCTTCAGAGTCTTCACCCAGCAATGTTTTAGATTTAAATTTGGGGTGACCACTTTTAAAACAAGAATCTCCTTTTTTTTTTAAATCTCAAAGCAAGGTTCCTCATCCAACTTTCGGCTATGGTTGTGATCCATGTTCGCGCTCAGCAGGTGCTTGCTACTCTTTTCCATACAATTATTAATTAGATTATTATGATCGAAAAATAATTTTGTTTGCAATAGTATTTCATATGGCATTGCCAAAGTGCTCTCTTGTCTTTCTCCCAGAGAGTTAAATTCCAAGACCATCCTCAGCACCAGAGAGGGTGATTACTTGAACACTGTCCCGTGAGTGTGTGTGTCCCACCCAAGAAGCATTTCGATCTTACTGTGTTTTGACTTAATCGCATGTATTCTTCCACTTCGCACATGAGCTCTTCCGCAAACAGGACACTTTACCCCCGCATTTTTTACTCCGCGTGCCATTACCCCGCATTTTTTCTCTGCATAAACTTTTACAATGCAGTGCTTTCTAACGCAATCACAACTCATTCCCCATTCCAACGCAATTACTATTCTAACTCCACGGGGGTTTTACTTTGGGGAATGCGTTGTAACAGTTTTGCGGTGTAAATCCCTGCTTTGTAAAAGTTTTTGCGGAGTAAAAATTGCGGAGTAATGGTATGCGGGGTAAAGGATGTTTCCCGCTGCAAAGCTGGAAGAACTGTTTTTTCTCCCGATCTGTCTTTTCCTGCTACCTTACAAATTTCTCGTCCCAATGCTCTTTATTAACAAATGAACCAACCAAGTGCTCGCTTACTCCTTCCCCTCACCCCAGATCCTATGTCCTCTAAGCACTGATCAAAGATATGTCAGTGTGTGGCCATCCAAAAATGCGTTTAAAATGTTCCCAAATGACCACCATTTTGTGAGCATGTGTGCACATGCACAACAGCAATCTTTCAATTATTTTTCCCCTTTCAAAAAAATTTCGCAGATGCCTGCTGTGCATAAGTGGATATCTACAGTGCCCCTGGAAAAAAAATCAACCTTTGGCGAAGATAATAGACCTACGCCCAAAAGCCCCCTTTGAGTATATACAGAAAAATAATACAAAGTTGCTGTGAAAATACACTACATTGTCCATAGAGTGTTTTCTTTACCCCCACAAATTAATATTGACCGAATGTGGATGGAAAATGATGCATATAGAAACATACTTTTTGCTTCCAGTGTGAATCTTTGTTTTAGAAGTATTAGTTTGGAACCCCGAACTGGTATCTTAAATTAAAGCAGATTTGGGGGCATGCATGATTTTTCAAATGTCTGATCACAGCTATGACCTAGACTCTGGAGTCATTTCAGTTTACACCTGCATCAGTCACTTAGTTTAAATCAACAATTCACTGAAAAAACCATAGGTTTCACACATGTTATAGTTAGCGGAAATTTTACTGATAAAAAACCAATGAAAAACATCCGCGTCATAGGTGTACCGGAGTCCTCTGACGGCCGCCCGGTTGACCTCGTGGTCGAGGAACTTATCCTGAAACAGTTGTCCCCGGCTGGCCTAAGTAAGTTCTTTGCCGTGGAGCGGGCCCATCGAGTTCCGGGCGGTCGGCCACGGCCGGGGGCCCCCCCGAGGCCTATCGTGGCTAAACTGTTCCACTACAGGGACCGCGACGCTATTCTGCAGGCCTCACGGACCCACGGCCCGGTTCGTCATGAGAACTCGACCATCAATTTTTATCCGGACTTCACGCAACTGGTCCAGAAACAACGGATGGGATTCCAAGGGGTGAAGCGTCGTCTCCGCGAGCTGGGCCTAAAGTATTCGATGCTCTACCCTGCAAAACTCCGAGTGGAACATGGGGATCGGACAGCCTTTTTTGACTCTCCCGTGGCTGCAAGTGACTGGCTGGACTCTCTGCCGGACGGAGGTGGCCGTCCCGGACCCTCTGCGGGCACCGCGGGTGACGGGTCCCCTTTAGAATGACTTTTGGTCCTTGATTTTGCCGTTTTGCACTGTACAGTCGGGTCTTATTTCACTTGCATATTGTGTTTAACCAGGACCAGTGAGGGGGGCGGGCGGGGACGGGTCCCTTACCTCCTCTGGGGTCTTTTCGTAGAATGGGGTTAGAGGGGCGACAGGCACACTGCAAGTTGGGGGGGTTTTTTGGCCCGCAGGGGTGCAGGGTGGGGGGAGTTGGTCCTGGGGTGGGGTTGGGGGGGAGGTGGGGTTGTTTTGCTGTGTGTTTTTTGTTTACAGGGCGAGGTACTGATTTTTGTCCACATTTGGGAACTGTGCTGCAGGCTGGGGGACCCTTGATCTATTGGGGGGGATGGGGGGGGACGGGTTGAGGCTTATGTCATGGAACGTCAATGGGTTGGGGGACCGTATCAAGCGGGGTGTAGTACTGCAATATTTGCGTCGTTTGACTCCTGATGTGGTGTTTCTCCAGGAGACGCATCTGGTTGGTAATGTTTGTCATGCAATGAACAGGGGGGGATACCGCCTCGTGGCCCATTCTGGCTTCACAACTGGTTCCAGGGGGGTGGGCATTCTCCTGCGAACCTCACTTCCGGTGGAGATCACTAAGATAGTCTCGGATGACAGAGGGCGCTATGTGTGCTTGATTGGGAGGTGGGAGGGGCAGCCCCTTGCCCTGGTTTCAGTTTACGTCCCCCCGGGCCTCCAGAACTCCACCTTCACTGACTTGGGTCGAATGCTGCTTGACCTTCCGGACAGCCTCCTGCTCATGGGCGGGGACTTTAATTCTGTGGTTTCGGGTGAACTGGATCGTCACCCACCAAGGACCCTCCCCGCTGCCCAGGCATGGCTGGGTGGGATGCTGGATACCTTCGGCCTGGTGGATAGTTGGAGATTAATGCATCCGACCCAATGTCAATTCACCTTTCACTCGGGGGCGCATGGGAGTCTCTCTAGGTTAGACTACTTCCTTATGCCCGCGGCGCAGACTGGTCGGATTCGTGAGGTCAGGCACCTGGCGCGGGGTATCTCCGACCATTCTCCGCTGTGGCTTCTTTTCGACACCGGGCCGCGGTCTGCAGGGCGGATCGCTCCCATTAACCCATGGTACCTGCGAGACCCTACGACTCGTGACAGCCTGGTCAAGGCTATGGACCAATACTTCCTGGATAACGAGGGGTCGGTGTCGTCTGCAATGTCCCTGTGGGAAGCCTTTAAAACCGTGATCCGCGGACACGCCCTTTCCCAGATAGTGGTGGCTAAGAGGGTCAAGAGTGAGGCAGTGGTGAGGCTGGAGACTGACATAGTGGGGCTGGAGTCGGCCTTGGAGGCGAATGTCACTCCGGACGGGCTCCATGCCCTCAGCCTGAAACAGTTTGAGTATAGGTCCCTGGTCACTGACGCGGCCAAAACTATGTATAGGGAGCAGCAGGGTCGACTGTACGATGCCGGGGACAAGGCGGGAAAGTTGATTGCGTGGCTGGACAGGAAGGAGAGAGTGAATCGTGTGGTCCCGGAGTTGCGTGCTGCGGATGGTGTGTGTGTGACGGAGCCTGACGAGATTGTGGAATGTTTTGCCGACCACCTCCGGGCTGTGTACTCCCCAGTGACTGACAGGGATGAGGACGACTCTCGCCTTCTTTTGAGGGATATCGCCTTGCCCGGCCTGTCCGTTGAAGACCGTGAGCGGCTGGACGCCCCCTTGTCGGCGGATGAAATAGCGACCGCGATCCGCTCCCTTCGCTCGGGCAAGGCTATGGGTCCCAACGGTCTGCCCATTGAGCTATATAAATTGCGCCCTGACAAGCTTGCGCCCTTCCTCAGTCGCATGTTCCGTGAGTCTCTGGCGGCGGGTTCCCTCCCGGCCGACCAGCGTTTGGCCACGATAGTCGTTATCCCCAAGGAGGACAAGCCGCGAGACCGCTGTACTTCTTACCGGCCTATTTCACTGCTAAATGCGGAGCCTAAGGTCCTGGCGAAAGTCCTTGCCAATCGTCTGTTGAGCGTCGTGTGCGATCTTATTCATCCGGACCAATGCGGATTCATCCCGCATCGTAACACCGCTCTTAACTTGCGGCGTCTTCACGGCGCCCTTGCCAGGGCGGAGCTCCTCTCCGAACCGGCCGTGCTGGTTTCTTTGGATGCCACGATGGCTTTTGACACCATCGAGTGGCCATTCCTCTGGGCTGTCTTGGCTAAGTTTGGCTTTGGGGAAGGATTTATTGGCTGGGTGAAGCTTCTTTACACGGGACCCATGGCTCAGGTGGTGGTGAATGGGCGGGTCTCTCGGCCCTTTGCCCTCGGCAGGGGCACGAGGCAGGGATGCCCTTTGTCCCCTTTGCTCTTTGCTCTCGCCCTGGAGCCACTCGCGGCTTGGCTCCGCTGGGAGCCCTCGCTTAGAGGGATCCGGTGGGCCCCGGGCTTTGAGGATCGGGTTTCGCTGTATGCGGACGATATTCTCCTATATCTCACCTCACCGCGGCAGTCGCTCAACGTCCTCTTTGACGTTTTGACTTCCTTTGGGAATAATTCGGGCCTCACGATCAATTGGTCTAAATCCTGCGTCTATCTGATCTCCGGTGGTCCTCCTCTCCTGCCGCCTCGGCTTCCGATCCAGGTATCTCTGAGCGGCTTTAAGTACCTGGGGATATACGTTTCGCTGGACCCGGTGGCTCGCTATGAGCAGAATCTCCTGCGTCCACTTCGGCGATTGCGAGAGGACACGGCCCGGTGGTGCAGGCTGCCCCTGTCCCCGCTGGGTCGGGCCGCGCTGTTCAAAATGATGTCCCTTCCCAGGTTCCTCTATGCACTCCAGAATTCCTTCGACGTCATCCCAGTGGCCTACTTTCGGGAGGTGGAGAGCCTGCAGAGGAGATTGGTGTGGGACGGGCGGGCGCGTATTGCTCTTGCTAAGCTTACTCTCCCCTGGTACGACGGGGGCATCGCGCTTCCCGACATTCGCAGGTATTATTGGGCCGCGCAGCTTTCGGCCATCAACCATGCCACGTATGCGCCTGGCCTGAATCCGGCGTATGAGATGGACAAGTTCCTGCTTCCCGGCGGGGACTATAACAGGGCGCTTTACTCCCGCTCGGCTGGCCGGACCCTTACGGGTCCTACTAAGATTGCGGTGCGGACCTGGAGGGCTGCCACTACGGCCACGGGCTGGAGTGAGCGACTGACATGTGCTACTCCTTTGTTTGCCTCCGATCGCCTGGGGAGCCTCTGGACTACGAAGGGGTTTGACCAGTGGGATACGATTGGTATCAGCAAAGTGGGAGACCTGTGGCATAAGGGCGCGGTTAAGACTTTCGCGGCTCTTCAGGCCGAATATGAGCTTACGGACAGGGAGTTCTTCCGCTATGCCCAAGTTCGACACGCCCTGCTTTCAGTCTTTGGAGAGGGGACCAAGATCCCGGTTTCTTCGCCCCTCGAGGACCGCATACTTGACGGACATGTCCCTGACAGTACTATTTCTTTAATTTATAAGAAACTGATTAATCATCGGGCTGACCTCTTGGTGCGCCTTCGGGAGGCTTGGACGGGGGATGGGGTGGAATTGGACGACGAGGACTGGCAGTCTGCACTGTCGTCCCCCAAGGAGGTCGCCATTCCGGCCCGTCTCCGGTTGGTACAGCTTAAGATTCTTCACCGGGTGTATGTGACGGGTCCTCGCTTAGTCTCGATGGGATATTCCGATGATGGGCTCTGTAAGCGGGGTTGTGGGCTCAGCGCCACCTTTCTCCATATCCTGTGGGAGTGCCGCGAGGTGGCGGACTACTGGCGCCGGGTACATACGGTTATGGGACAGGTCACTGGGGTTGTGCTGCTGCCGGAGGTGCGTCGCTGTGTCCTGAATGTGTGGGAGCCCAATGATTATAGCGCAGCTCAGACTCGGTGGGCGGCCCTGGGGAACATGATTGCCAAGAGAGATATAGCACAGCTTTGGGGTGCCCAGCGGCCGCCCACCGTGTCAGTATGGAAGGAGAATATGGACTGGTGTATGTTCAGGGAGAAGACTGTGTATGTTGCCCGTGGTAAGCCGGGGGCATGGGGCAGAATCTGGGGGCAATGGAATGCATATCGCGGGGGTATCTGTACGCCCCCCCTGGTGGACACCGATATCGCCATGTCCCCCTGACCCTTGACGGTTCCGGGCACCTTTTGGAATGACTACATATGGACGTTCGTTTCCCTTGGCCCCCCCCCCCGTCCCCAGCCTCCCGGTACTCCTTCCTTTCGCGTGCTGCTTAATGGTCTGAACTGGAGTTCCCCGGAGGAAGCCTGACCTGCACTGTTTGTCTTTATGCCTCGCCTTTTGTTTTTCTTTTAGTTTTTTGTGTTTGTTGGACTTAAGTCTCCTGTTCCTTTAGAACTATCCGGAGTCGCTACGGGGCCGAGCCCCGGGAACCGACTGCAGCTTTGATAAATGTATATTTTATTCTGTACTTAGCGGCCGGCCCTGGTGGTTGTAGGCCCGTGCTTGTAATCGAATTATTGTTCAATAAAAACTTTAAAAAAAAAAAAAAAAAAAAATTAATGAAATTCCCCCGTTATAGTTAGTGCAGGCAACTATAACTCACGCGACCGCAATCCTCTGCTGATGCTAATACTGTATTTAGACACTTATTTGCCCATGTCTTCTTCCATACATTTTTAGCTATACATATATTACAAATATTTTTTTTTCATAAAGACACATATGTCATCAGCAGAAGATTGCGGTCGCGTGAGTTATAGTTGCCTGCACTAACTATAACGGGGGAATTTCATTGGTTTTTTATCAGTAAAATTTCCGCTAACTATAACATGTGTGAAACCTATGGTTTTTTCAGTGAATTTGCAAGGTTTTTTAAATGCTAATTCCTAACTATAACGTGTGTGAAACCTATGGTTTTTTCAGTGAATTTGTAAGTTTTTTTAAATGCTAAGTTACTTTACGCCATTCGTGGCGTGCACACCCACTTAACGCAGTTCGTTCCGTGCGCGTACGGTGCGCTTCGCGCACCGTGCGCGCACAGTGAGCACGCGGTGCGCTTCGCGCACCGCGCGCCCACTTTACGCAGTTAGTGCCGTACACGCAAGGTGGGCACGCGGTGCGCGTAGCGCACCGTGCGCACATGGAGGACATATTATGCTCTTCCTTGTGATAGGTAATCTGTTAAATTTAATTAGTAAGTGATGACAATAATACGCCATGCACAGAGAGTGTTTTTTTTTTTTATTAAAATTTTTAGCGTAAGCGCACCGTACGCGTACGGTAAGCGTAATCGGCGAAATTTTCAAAAAATAAAAATTTACCGTTTTTGGCCTTAGGGGATCTTTGAGGACTCAACTAACATGGCTATGTGCATGGGCGCTGTCTAAACAGCCCCTTTATATGTTTTTTGCCTTTGTTTACAGCCCCCCCTCAGAGTGCGAGAGAGAAAATGGCGGCCGCCGCTTCCTGGTTTCGACCGATTCGAATGTTTACTTAGATGTAACAGCCAATCAGAATCGCGCTCGCGCACGCCACCGTACGCGTACGGTAAGCTTACGGTAAGCGTACCGTAAGCTGGCTCAGATATATATATTGATTTAAAGGCTATTTTCTCAGAATCTACTGAACAGATTTACACCAAACCTACAAAAGGCACTTCCTTGACCTAGGGACTACCTCTCTGCCAAATTTCTAGTAATTCTGTTCAGCCGTTCGGGCTGTAGCCCTGTCTAAAGGTCCTATGGAAAAATGCATGGGAAAAACGCGTTTTGGGACCCCCCTTTTATCTCAGCCCCCGCTTGACGAATCCCCCCGAGACTTTCAGGGTAGGAGCGGAGCGTAGCGCCCCACCTATTTTGAGAAATTCGCGAGGATTCGTCAACCGGCGCCAAAGTTATTCAAAATAGAATGTTGCGGATTTCCTATGGAAAAGGGGTCCTAACTATAACTACCTACTGGCGACCGCCAGTAGGTAATTAGCGGCGGAGTAACACCGACTTCTCGGGGCTCCACTCGCCGAGGCTGTAATTTGGCGATTATTGGTGACTTCGGAACCCGCAAATGAGCCCTGGGGGTCCCGCAGCAAGCGCTGCCACACAGATGCGGAGGTAACCCGCGACTCCCTCGGTGGCGCAGCGAGCGGCTGCGACGATTCACGACAGGCAGCGGCTGTGGTGCAGGAGGCCGCAGCAGATCGCCCTGGGCTGGGCTCGGCCCGGTGAACGCGCACAAAAGTGGCGGCTCAGTTGACGGCGGAGGCGGCAGGGGCCTGTGCGCCGCCGGAGCAGATTACAGACAGTCAGGGGTCCGTTGACACCGTGGAGGGCCTCCAGTTAAGACGCTGCCCAAGGAACCGGGGGGAAGAGGGGCCCAGCCCGATCCGGTGAAGACGCGTGGCGAGGAAGACTGAGTAAGCAGCGCTCGCACATTGACGGCCTCCCGGGCGCTGCGCTCCCCTGCACCTGCCTGCTGTGCATTGCCGGACGACCGGTGCCCCCGGCCACCTGTGGTGGACACTGGTGAAGGCCCTGAGAGTGGTTGGAGCGCAGAGTGCGGCAGGCGCCACTTATCACGAAGTGACTGGGTAGAGGCAGGCAGCCAGGGAGAAGCTGGAGCGCGCCCTTTCTTCTGGTGCCCCTTCGGATTCCCGGGTTGCGACTGGAGCAGGGGGGCCTCGATGGGCCCACGCCTGGAGCGGACCAGTAGCTGTCACACGGGAGCAAGTAAGAGTTGACCACGTGGGGCTCCGGGGAGAGATGTGGAGCTCGGTGAGGGGAGAGACATTACCTGGGGACTTGGGCAGCAGCGGTGAGTGACTGGCCCACGGTGGAGCGAGAATTTGAGGTGGGACTGGACCCTCTTGGGGAACATGCACTGCGAGCTGGGAGGCCTGGAATGGGGGGACCAAGCGCGGCCTAGCTGGCGGCCTGCCAGGAAGACGCACATTGGCCCGGCCCAGTCGCCGGCCTTGGGGGTCGGCTCCTTGGAACGCAGCCCTGCTCCACCGGGACAGGCCCCCGACCCTCTTGAAGAAGCAGAGCGCCGGCTTGGGGCACGGAACGGCGACGGTCCTTTGGGGCACCAAGAGGCAATAATGAAGGAAGGAGAGGATGTGACGGCCCCGGGAGTGACCCGCCTGGGCGGGGACCTTGCCGGGGAGTGGTGCTAACCGGTTGTGCCCACCAAGGCCCGTGCCCACGTGACGGAAGTGGGAGCCGGTGGGCCTCGATGGTTGGTGTCTGGGAGGGGCCCCTTTGCCTATCTTAGTGAACGTGTAGACCCGACTGGGGTACCCCATTCGCCCCCTCTGCTGCAGTCGCGCGCTGCGCCCATTGGACCGCTGTCATGGCCAGACAGAAGTCCAGGAACGACACAGCACATATGGACCCATCCATCAAGGACCTGCTCCAGAAACCAGGGGGGAAAAAGGTAGGTGAGACGGGAGCCTACCCGGAGGGTGGACGTTTAGCTGACCCGATCACCAAAGAATTTCTGGAGCAACTCTTCGGCACACTCCGAGAGGACTTTGCAAGCTTGCGGCAGGAGATGACTTCCGACATCAAACAGCTCCGGTCAGAACTCACCGAGGTGGGGGATAGAGTGGACACCCTGGAACGTAATGGGGACCTCCGCGAAGAGGAACTTACCACACAGGCCCGAGAACTCATAGACTTGGGAGAGCGTAATGAGGAGCTATACCTCAAATTGGAAGATCTTGAGAACCGCTTGAGGCGCTCTTACGTCCAGCTCAAAGGCGTACCACTTCAGGTGGATGGAGGCAAGTTGGAGGAGTAGGTCACCCAGTTCTTCAAACATCTGGTTCCCTGCTCTCAGAGACAAAGAAATAGTGCTGGAACGCACACATCGAGCTGGTCGTCCTGCCTCTGGTCCGGGCCAACCTCAGGACATCCTGACCTGTCTACACTCATACCTCCAGAAAGAGCTCATCATGGCAGCCACACGTGACCGCACCACGGTGGTGTTTGAAGGTCTTCAAGTGGGGGTCTTCCAGGATCTCTCCCCTTTCACCCTCCAACGATGCAAGGACATACGACCAGTAACATCGTTCCTCCGTGATCAGGGAATTCGCTATCGATGGGGCCACCCGTTCCACCTCTCCTTTATCTGTCAAAACGAAACCAGTGGGGTCCGCAGCTTACAGGAAGCGAGGGAAGTGTTGGGCGAGGCCCTGGCCGAGACGGGAGACCCGGAGGGGGCAGAGGGGGGTCGCCCAGAGGGGAGGCCCCCACGTACCATCAGGAGACGAGGCCCCAAGAGGGGAGCTCAGAGGAGGAGCGCCAACAGGAGAGGGAGGCAGTGCTACGACAACTACAGCACGGGGAAGGCACGGACGATGGCGGCGAATGAGGGATCCCTTGGGACATGAACTCCAGACATGCTTGCAGAAGGTTCGGTCCGACTATATAAGAAAGGTGAACGGTCTTGGGGAGGGGAGCCCCACCCCTGGAGAGTCGATGCCGGACCGTCGGATCCATTGACCCTTGCACATTCGTGCCTACAAGTTCCATTGGAAATTGTTTTTTGATCTTCTCTCATGTTTGTCTCTGAATATATCCGACCTTTTCTCTTTCTTTTCTATTCTTTGTCTCCTTTCTCCACCCCAGATGAACATACTACTGGATTGCAGACAGGTAGGGAAAGACAACGTCTTGGGTGGCAGGGACAGGCGAGAGGGGGTAGAACATGGGGCACCACTTTTGGGAGGAGGGCGGGATCATCCTGTTCAATGGGGCAGTGCGACATGTGGGCCCTGAGTGCATTTTTCAACGGGAGCTGGGAGGTGCGCTGGATTGGCTCTCGGAACCTGCCTTCACACACGTATGCGGGGTCGGCGAGACTGCTTTATACAGACCTTATACGCCACTATTACGAGGGGAGGTGGAGTCTGCGGGAGTGCGGAGAGGGGGAGAGGGGGCTGTCCTATACTTGCTGGTTACCCTGGGGAGGTCGGACCTGTATATGTTAGCACCAGTTTACATATACTATGCCTAGACTTAAAGTGATGATTATGAGCTTCAACGTGAGAGGCCTTAATTCACCTGTTAAACGGCACACGCTTCTTGCCCTGTTGAGAGATGCTGGATGTGATATTGGCCTCCTACAGGAGTCTCACCTGATGTGGGCCGACTGGAAGCGACTCAGAACCAAATGGTTTGACAGGCAATACTTTTCCTCGGGTCCTCAGAAAACGGCTGGAGTGGCAATTCTACTGTCCATGCACTTCCAGGGTAAAGTTGTGGGTACACATGCGGAGGTGGCTGGGCGCCTCCTGGCCTTGCGGGTGCTGATGGGGGTGTGTATACTCATGATTGCCTCAATCTACAGCTCTAACAAACGTCAGGAAATCTTTTTGCGAGACACGATTACCTCCATTCTGCCATCTCCAGATGAGGACCTTATCATTGGGGGTTACTTTAACCTAGTCCCTCTGGTGGATCTAGACAGGTCAACCCTTCGGGTGGGACACTCTGGCTCGATTTCCGATACCATGCTCAGGAGGCTAGGGGAGGCCGCCTGGTGGATGCGTGTCGTCTTCACTTTCCGACAGCGGGGGAGTACACCTCTTTCTCTGCGGCCCATCAAACGTACGCCTGCATTGATATTTTTTGGACCTCGCCCAGGGTTACAGCATCTACTGTAGAGGTGGCTATAGGGGCGGCGGCATTCTCGGATCACTCGCCGGTGACCCTGAAGCTGCTACTTCCAGGAGGTCCTTCCAAGCAGAGCTCCTGGAGGCTGAACCGCAAATTGCTCACCTAGGACGCCAACGTCACTGAGCTTAGAGGGGCTATTAAAGCCTAAGCCTACTTGGAGCTTAATGACAACGGCTCAGTGGGGGTCGACACTCTATGGGATGCCTTGAAGGCAGCCCTCTGCGGCAGATGTATAGCGATAATGGCGGGCCTGAATAGAGACCGTAGAGCAAAGAGGGTAGAATTGGAGGATCAAATCAAGGAAGTGGAGGGGGTTCACCATCGTACGAGGGCGGTCCAAACACAGCGGCTCCTTACACAGGTTAGGAAGCAGTTGAGAGCACTGGACCTCGACCGTACCGAATATGCCCTACTCCACCAAACAGCATTATTATGAGGGTGGTAATAAAGCGGGGAGGCTTTGGGCACATGCCTTGCGGGCAGAAACAGCAGCGCGTCGGGTAACGGAATTGCGAAACTTACAGGGGGAAATCCTGCGGCGAGATGAGGACATAGAGTTTGAGTCCTTTTATCAAGCCTTGTACTCCGCGGAGTACCCGGTTCCCGCAGTGGTGGGAGATTATGTTCAGGCGGTGCCAGTGACTCCAATCGGGGCTCACACTGCGGCTGACCTGGAGGCTGACATTGGTCCAGATGAAGTCCAGAGAGCCATCCAGAGACTCACGGTGTGTAAAGCTCTGGGAGAAGATGGCCTCCTGTCGCGTTTTATAGAGTATTCGCGTCAGACCTGGCTCCTCTTCTGGCGCGACTCTTTAACTCCTTTAGTGCCACTGGGAAGCTGACCCCCACGATGGACATGGCAGAAGTGGTGTTCATCCCCAAACCAGGGAAGGACCCCAGGGAATGTGCTTCGTACCACCCTATATCTTTACTTAATGTCGACCTGAAATATTTCATGAGCATTTTGGCTTCTCGACTCGCTCCCCACATGCCGGGCATGGTGGACCCAGATCAATCGGGTTTCATCCCAGACCGCAACTGCGGAGATGGGACACGACGATTGTGTCACTTGTTAGACAAGACGCAAAGGACACAGACCCCGACAATACTCCTCTCAGTAGACGCCGAAAAGGCATTCGATCGGGTCCACTGGCTCTACCTGAGACAGGTTCTTTGCCGTTTTGGGCTGGGCCAGAGGTTTCGCAAATGGATAGGCTGCATATATCACTGCCCGCAAGTCCGTATCCAAGTCAACGGAGTGGCTTCCCGGCCGTTCCAGGTGGAGTGCGGTACGAGGCAGGGGTGCCCTCTTTCCCCCCTCTTCTTTGCGCTCTATATGGAGCCATTTGCGGAGAGAGTGTGCCAATTACCTACTGTTACTGGGATCCGTATGGGGGATAGAGAGCATAAGATCTCCCTCTATGCGGAGGACGTGCTCCTCTTTTTAACTCATCCAGAGGGATCCCTCCCACCTCTGCTGGTGGAGGCCTTTGGAGGGGCGTCAGGGTTTAAGATCAACCTAAATAAGACTCCGGCCCTGAGTCTTACAATACCAGCGGCGGAGCGCCGTCAGCTTTCGCTTCAGTTTCCGTTCTCTTGGGCAGACTCAGATATCACTTATTTGGGGATTAGGGTTTTCTCCACCACAAAGAAGACTCCACAGGTAAACTACGTAGAGGCATTAGACATGGTCCGCAGTGAATTGAACACCTGGAGGAAACATGCCCTTTCATGGCTGGGTAAAATTGCTGCCGTTAAAATGATGATTTTGCCCCGTCTGCTCTATATTATGCAGACGCTCCCTCTCTGCCCATCCCCCATGGTATTGGCTCAAATGCAGCAATTGGTCAACGGCTTCACTGGGGGGGAAAGGCAGCGGTTGGCCTACCATCTCACCCATCTGTCACCGGACGAGTGTGGTCTTGTAGTCCCCCATCTCATGCGCTACTATGAGGCAGTGCAAATGCGCTGGATGGTTGAGTGGTATCCACTTGAATCTGAAAAACACTGGTGCTTCATAGATAGGGGAGTGGCAGGGATGCACATTTGGAAAGTCCCCTGGCTCCCTCGACGCCACCGCCCGTTGGGGGCCTATCTTTCCCCAGTTCTGCGCACCACCATGAGGGCCTGGGACAGGGCACAGGAGAGGTGCCAGTTGTCCTCCGTGGTCTCTCCTTTGACCCCTTTTATTGGGAATCCAGACTCCTCCCCCACCCCCCACTGCCCTGAGGGGTGACTCCTACCTGCCTTGGCAGGATGCACAATGTAAACGTATTGGGGATCTCTTTGATGAGCGAGGAATCTTGGACTTCCCCAAGTTGGTGGCCCACTATGGCATCCCCAAGACTGCATACTGGCAATATTTGGCATTGCGTCACTGGGTCACACAGCCACAGATTTGCCTGCACGCGGGACGACTCCTCACAAAATTCGAGATCTGGTATATTACCCGCACCTCCAACAAGCAACTTCTGTCAGACATGTATTGGTTTGTCAACAGGGCAAGAACCCAGACAAAGACCCCAGCGCAGCGTCGGTGGGAGGTGGAGCTAGGTCGAGAGTTCTCACCTAAGGAGTGGGTGGACATTGTATATAGGGCCCGGGCATCCTCATGCAGCACTTCAGGGAAGGAGATGCTCCTAAAAATTGCACACTATTGGTACTATGCCTGCGAAATGGAAACCCCGAGGTAGCAGTCTCTGTTGGCGTAACTGCGGACAGGGAGGTACCCTCTCCCATATTCTCCGGCAGTGCCCCAAGGTCCAAGCGTTCTGGTAGACCATATTACCTATAATCAATCAAATATACCAGACATAACTCCTCAGGTTCCCTATCTACATTCTGCTGGGCTTGCCCAATCCTCTCACATACCCTCTTAGGTCCTGTAGGGGCAGGGCGATTACTTTAGCATTTGGGGCGGCTAAACAGGTTCTCCTTGCTAAATGTGGTACAGTGGAGGTTCCAACTCAGTTAGACTGGCTACACAAAATGCGGGACATAGTGGGTATGGAAAGAATCACTGCCGGGATCCACCGTACACTGCCTAAGTTTGATAAGACCTGGGAGTCCACGGTGGCATACCTCTTTTCCGAGTTTGTGGAGCTCACCTGCCCTCAATACCTCAGAGTCCTACTCCTCCCTGTGGACCCATTGCCGGACCCAAAGGCTCCTCAATCCTAGATCCATACCGAATCGGTCATACTTTATGGGTGGAACTTCTTTCTTTCCCCTTCTGTTCTCTTATTTTTCTTATTGCCCTTTACTGGAGTGCTCTCGTCCTTTCTCCTTTTCTATCAATAAAAGTTTGAATTTGACTGAAGGTTCCCCACCGGCCGGTGGTTGTAGGTGGATTTACTGTTACGAATTTAATGCATACTCAATAAAAACGACTTAAATCATAAAGTACCTTTGATTGAGCAGACTCACTGGACGGAGAGAAATATGGTTCCTTTCAGGGAAACCATACAAGTGATAAACAAGCAGAGTAGAAGCTTCATGTCCCTGATACACCATGGAGATGATTGTAGTGTTTCACTAAAGTCCTGTTTCCCTCTTTCCTCCATCACACATTCTCCCCCTTTCTTTCTCTCTCTCTTTCTCTCATTTTCTCTGCATGGCTCCTCTCACACGGCTGATGCAGAGAACACCTACTAACTTTGCTGTGATGGAAATCCAAGGTGTATACAATGAGTTTTTTTGGAGACTGGCTGGTAACGATCCTACGTGTCATTATGTGCAGTGAATATGCATGAAAATATGCAACTGCCATTGTTTTTTTTCAATTGACAATCAAACCTTTTCTACTTGGAAATATTATCTGCTTCTCTGATTCTTTTCAAGGGGCAACCACTGAACAAGTAAGACCCCTGTACTATCTTGTGCTGAGCTCAGCAGATATCAACTGTTAGAAATGGGATTTTTGGTAGGCTAGGGCATGTGCCAAAGCCAGGCAGAAACCACCACTCTAGTCAGGATAAGGGAGTTACACTCCTAAAATAACCCCTGCTCACCCCCTTGGTAGTTTGGCACGAGCAGTCAGGCTTATTTTAGAGGCAGTGTGTAAAGCATTTGCACATAACCAACAGTAATACAGTGTAAGCACTAAAAAAGGACACCACACCAGATTAGAAAAATATCCAATATTTTTATATACTTAAGACAAGACCAAAAATGATAAAAATCCACAATACAATACTCAAAAGATCTTCAGTTATCAAAATATGCTTGAAAAACAGTTCCTTGATGTCAATAGCTCCGTCCGGGGTGATCACAGCGTTGTGAGCAAATAAATCCAAACAGTTCTGGCTGACCGCGGCATCGTGGGCCAGCTACGGTGTCGGGAAGACCCGCAAACAGTACCTTTTAGAAATGCAGGGCGTCGGCGACCTCTCATTGAGCTTCCGAAAGCACGGCTTCTGCAGGCGTCGGTTCTGGAGGTCGGTGCAGGAGTCGTTGGGGCCCTCAATGTCACAAGTATTGAAGATTGAACTCCTCTCTGTTGAAGTCAGGAGCACTAGCGTCGGGTGCTGCTGTGCGAAGTGCAGCGGTGCGGCGTGTGGTGCCCTCAGGTCGCGGTGCGAGCAGCGGCTCGGTGGCACATCAGATGGTGTGGTCGGTGAGACCAGGGTCGCGGTGTGAAGTGAACGCGGTGCTCGTCACGGTGCTGGCAGTTTGCGCTGCAAGGAGTGGCAGCGTCGTTGCTGAAGTGCTGTCATCGGCTGACGAACTGGAGTCGATGGCACTGGCGTCGGTAGGCCAAGGCTGCGGTACGGGAGGAGGGTAGTGCATCGTGTAACTTTACGAGTGGTGTCCTTGAACCACTGTGCAAGCAGTGGCATTGATTTCGGCGTGGAGCGTCATCGTCAGGGATACCAAGGCGTCGTGAAGTTAAGCAGTGCAGAGTGCGGGACTCACAGGTCGCGGTGCGAGCAGCGGCTTGGTGGCACGACGTTGGGTTGCTTTTTATTCTGTTGCAGCACAAAACACACAGTTCCCAGTGCTAAGGGCAGAAGAGAGCTTGAAGTCTATGCTGTTCCAGAGACTTCTTGAACAGGGGGCAAGCTCTACCTCAAGCGCTTTTAGTAACTCACAAAAGTAGATTGCAGAAAGTTCAGTCCAGTCCTTTCACTACCAAAGACAGAAAAAGCCACTGCAGGCCAACACAGCAAAGCACACAGCAATGTGGTAGTTCCTCCAGCTCTTCTTCTTGGCAGTCTTCTTGGTCCAAAAGAGTTCTAAAGTTCAGGGGTTTGGGCCCTAATATTTATATCCCAAAATCCATTGATCTCTTAGGCAGAGAGTGTCTGTGCCCAGCCAAAACCAGTTCTGCCTTTTCTGGTGTGGCTTCCTGGCAGGAGGTGGAGACGGCATTGTCAGAGGCAGACCAGGCCCATTTAGGTGCAAGGAAATCTCCTCCCCCTACTCTAAAGGCAGCCCTTTCCTGACATACCTAGACTATTCGGAGCCACTAAAGATGCATCTTTTAAGCGTGAACGTCAGATATGGTCTAGCTTCAGCCTTTCCCTTTCCTTGTTTTTAATCAGATCTTTACTTCAACAAATATATATGTGTGTGTACACAACGTGATGTATTACATACACACAAATATATATTTGTGAGCGTATAATACAACACGTTGAATACATATATGTGTGTACATATTTTTCTGTATATTTATTTATTTACATATATACAGAGAGCAAGATAAATATATATATGTATTTGTAATTTTTAGGGGTGCTGCTCTTTTAAAATGTATATATATTATAAAGAATTTTACATCCATATTGTACTGCATCCAGAACTGACGTGACTTTTGCCCAATGATGGATTATGGGTATAGAAGGATTACAGGACTACAATGTTCAGAGGTAGTTTACCTTTAAATTCTGACCACTTGGTAGTATAACCCATCCCCCAATGATTGAGGATAACCAGCCGAAACGCGTCTGGAAGAGATTGAAATCTGCCGCCCTGTGTTCAATAAAGAGCCCCGTTTTCTCCTATGACGAGACGTGGCATTTTGTTTGTACTGGTGTGTCAGAAGCAGGATGCTCCGTTCCTGCACCACTGAGGCCGCCCTGTCAGGGTTGCTGGCCGCTCAGCACAGAGAAAAGCTTGTGTGCATTAAATTCAGGGGCATGACCTGCCCGCCTCAACCAGAGAGTGACCAAAGGATTTACCTGACACAACACTGTGAGGCGAGCAAGGGAGTTGAGAGGGGTATTCTACCACCTCTTGATGACGTTGGGGGCCTGGGCTCTTTTGAACACTTACTATCTGTGGCATCGTAGAATTAATGGCACCTTAGGAGTTCGGATATTGTACAGTGTGCAGAGCGCAGGTATTGAGCTAAAAGTATTTTACATCCATATTGCACTGCATCCTGAACTGACGTGACTTTTGCCCATTGGTGCATTATGGGTATTGAAGGATTACAGGACTACAACGTTCAGAGGTAGTGTACCTTTAAATCCTGACCACCTGGTAATATAACCCATCCCCCAATGATTAAGGCTAACCAGCTGAAACATGTCTGGAAGAGATTGAAATTTGCCGCCCTGTGTTGAATAAAGAGCACTGTTTTCTCCGATGTCGAGCCTTGGCATTTTGTTTGTACTGGTGTGTCAGAAGAAGGATGCTCCGTTCCTGCACCGCCGAGGCTGCCCTGTCAGGGCTGGAGGCCCCTCAGCACAGAGAAAAGCTTGTGTGTGTGTGTGTGTGCATGTGTGTGTGCGTGTGTGTGTGCGTGTGTGTGTGCGTGTGTGTGTGTGTGTGTGTGTGTGTGTGTATATGTGTATATATATATATATATATTCACTGAAAAAACCATAGGTTTCACACATGTTATAGTTAGCTGTACATTTCACTCGTAAAAAACCAATGAAATTCCCCCGTTATAGTTAGTGCAGGCAACTATAACTCACGCGACCGTAATCCTCTGCTGATGCTAATACTGTATTTAGACACTTATTTGCCCATGTCTTCTTCCATTAAATTTTAGCTATACATATATTACAAATATATTTTTTTCATAAAGACACATATGTCATCAGCAGAAGATTGCGGTCGCGTGAGTTATAGTTGCCTGCACTAACTATAACGGGGGAATTTCATTGGTTTTTTACGAGTGAAATGTACAGCTAACTATAACATGTGTGAAACCTATGGTTTTTTCAGTGAATTTGCAAGGTTTTTTAAATGCTAATTCCTAACTATAACGTGTGTGAAACCTATGGTTTTTTCAGTGAATTTGTACGTTTTTTGAAATGCTAAGTTACTTTACGCCATTCGTGGCGTGCGCGCCCAGTTAACGCAGTTCGTTGCGTGCGCGCACGGTGCGCTTCGCGCACGGTGCGCGCACAGTGAGCACGCGGTGCGCTTCGCGCACCGCGCGCCCACTTTACGCAGTTAGTGCCGTGCACGCACGGTGGTCACGCGGTGCGCTGCGCGCACCGCGTGCCCACGTTATGCGGGATGGGCCATGTACGCACGATGCGCTTCGCGCACCGTGCGCACATGGGGGACATATTATGCGCATCTTTGAGAAATGTATTCTTATTAATTTCATATCTGTGATAAGCCATGCACAAATGCTGCCCTTCGGGCACCATTTGCACACGGGGTGGGGAGAGTGTGGATAATTTTTTGTAAAATTTTTTTTTACCGTACGCGTACGGTAAGCGTAATCGCCGAGTTTCAGAAAAAAAAAATAATCATTTTTTGGGGCTTGGGGGGTTTTTGGGGACCCCTATATCATTGATGGGTGGTTTGGATCTGAAGAAACTGCCCCTTTAGACATTTTTGGGCTTCATTTTTGCTGCCCAACTCTGAGAGCGAGAGAGAAAATGGCGGCCACTGCTTCCTGGTTTCGACCGATTCGAATGTTTACTAAGATCTAAGAGCCAATCAAAATCGTGCTCGCGCACGCCACCGTACGCGTACGGTAAGCGCACCGTAAGCGCACCGTAAGCTGGCTCAGATATATATATTGATTTAAATGCTATTTTCTCAGAATCTACTGAACAGATTTACACCAAACCTACAAAAGGCACTTCCTTGACCTGAGGACTACCTCTCTGCCAAATTTCAAGTAATTCTGTTCAGCCGTTCGGGCTGTAGCTGTGTCTAAAGGTCCTATGGAAAAATGCATGGGAAAAACGCGTTTTGGGAACCCCCTTTTATCTCAGCCCCCGCTTGATGAATCCCCCCGAGACTTTCAGGGTAGGAGCGGAGCATAGCGCCCCACCTATTTTGAAAAATTCGCGAGGATTCGTCGACCGGCGCCAAAGTTATTCAAAATAGAATGTTGCGGTTTTCCCATGGAAACGTGGTCCTAACTATAACTACCTACTGGCGACCGCCAGTAGGTAATATATATATCTCCCAACAAAGCTGCAGCAATCTTCACAACTCATTCGAAATGAAGATAAGAACAGAGCTGGTACTCTATTTCAAGAAGAGTATATTTTAATCCACACACAGCAACCAAAATAGAAACCCAACGCGTTTCGGAGTTCACGCACTCCTTGGTCATGGGTTAGGCAAATGCTAACTTCCTGCCATGTTTAAAGTGACAGACAGTGCGTTATCACAAGTGTAAAGAAAATACTTTGTAATGTTTTGTCAAAATCACGAAAGGATAGCAATAATTATACATTTCTTAATTGTGGCATGTGTAATATTGTTAAATTGCATCTTTTGTCAAATTAATCGAGTGTCCGTAAAAACATCCGTTTAACAACCAAACAAGACTTGCATGTAATCGCGTCTAGTGTCACCATATATTTAAATTTCTGCAAGAAAACACACATCGCTATATAAAGCATATTTAACAGAATGCGTGACTTTATATTCAAGCGTAACTCTTTGTAAGATCAGATGCATATTAACACTAGTGCTCTATGCTGCTAATGTCATTTCAGCTTTTTTTCAATAAAGTTTTTCAAGTTTGGAATTGCTGACGCGCATTCTCCCGGCAACAATGGTGTAACGCATGAAACTGATCCATATTAAAGCCCCTGTGGGCATGGCTTAATTTAAGACTAACGCATGCTTTATGGAAAAAAATATATTGACCAGAAGCAGCAGGTTGCGTTAGCAGTCATCTCCACGGGGGTTGGACTGCAATTCTGTCAATCCCAAAATAGGAAATCTTAGAACTAATGTCAGTCACACCCCTATGCTCCAGATCGCAATGCTTGGCAACTGTATAGGTCAGATCCCTGTTCCTAACAGCGCGCAGATGCTCCAAAATTCACTTTCTTACTGGAAAGATAGTGCTACCAACATAGCGCAAGCCACAAATGCAAGTCAGGATATAAACGACAAATTTGGTGTTACAATTGATAAATGATCGTTTTTTTCGCTTTTACCTATTGGCGAGTTATGACATTTGACATTGCAACTGTTGCTATAGGCCTTGTAGCGACCTTACTTGTGAAAACCCCTGAGTTCCCTCAACCAAGTTCCTTGTGTCCTGCTGTTTTGTGTTAGGTGACTATGTACCAGTGTGTCCTGTAGTGAGTCACACTTCAAATATGTGATGTGGGGCCCGGGACTAACCAACTTGCCTATTACCATATCCTGCCTTACTAGGTACCAATGCTTACCTATGATTTTCTGAAAGGCCTGTGAGGCATTGTTGAAGGTGGTGATTAATCTCACTTCTTGCTTGGTCTTATTCTGTGTCCTAGGGACCAGGCGACTGACCCTAACCCTAGTGGAGGCCTTTTCTACTGCTGCTCTAATAGTTTTACCTAACCATGTGCCTATAAAGGGCCCAACATGTTCTTCTGTTCCCTGGCAAAGGCCTCCATGGAACTAGAGTTTCGCTTTGCCATGAGGAGATATATACATATATATCTTTTGTTGACAGTAAACCACCGAAAAACCCCTTTTATAAATACATTAACTCCCTCTACCCCTGCCTGTCCCTGAACCCTAAAACCCCCTTACTACCCCTTACCCATCCCGTGACAAAATATAAATTACTACCCCCAACCACGCATGAAAACCTTAAACACGTTTAAAAGCTTACTATCACCCATCCCTTAATCTCAAACAATCCTTAATACCTCTCACCCATCCCTGAACCCTAAAATCACCTACTACCCCTACTTAAGCCTAAATAATCCCTTACTACACCATACTCTTGCATATCCCTCAACCCTAAAAATACTTTACTAACCCAGCCCTCCTCCCCACCCATTAAACCTTGAAAGTTGAAAACTCTTACCTTTTAAAATGACATCTATCTATCCATCTATCTATCTATTTATCCATCCATCCATCTATAAACAATCATTATAATAACTTACCTGTGTGTTAAAGTCTCGCATTACAAGGTACAACAAAAAAACGTGCGTGGTAAAGACTGCATGTTATTGGTGTTGAGTGTTAATGGCTGCGTGGTAAAGGTAGCACACAGTTGCCGTCTAAGCACAGCTTTTGTTTGCCATCGGGTTTCAGATTCAGGTTATCGTCAGCCACGTAGTTATGAGAACATTGTTTTAATCCATCGGGAGTGGTCTCTAAGCACCTTTAAACTCCGAGGGAAATGAGCATTCTGAACTCGTGTAATTTCCCATATATGCAACATATCCCGCTCCATTGTGAAGTTTATGACCTGTCTTTTCTGCTCAATGTTCAACTTCGTTGTTCGAGATTTTTATACTTGGTCTTCAGACTAATAGCAAATATTACTTCCATTAACGTACATTATTTTTATTACCATGCTGCAAGGACAAGGAAGAAGGCAGCTGGGCACAGGTGAGTTTTGCCTGTTTGATTCTTTTCCTACAGATGAATGAATATTACTGTCATTTATTTAGTATAAAAAAATGGTCCTTCGTTATTTTGATCCTTGTTTTTTCAGCTTTTGTTGGGATTGTTACCCTATGATTTTCTTTTCATTGACACATTTCGAATGCATTGGTGCAGTAAAGTGTGTTAATGTAAGTTTTTCATTAGAAAATGCTCAACTGCTCCTGTAACTGCCTATTTACAGCCAGTTCTGAGAGGCTGTGGCTCTGATCTCCATCTGCTTTCCACGGTGCTGGAATCAGGAATGGGACTCATCACTATTAGTCAGCACTCCTAGCTGCTCCACTGGAGGGACTGCAGTGTTGGTGTGTGTTGAGTGTAGAAGAAATGCACACTGGGCTTAAGTTCTGATTTATATTTGTTTCCCAAAATAGAATTTTAATACATAGAAGCAGATTTTTCGGAGATAGTGGACATAGTCAAGTATTGGCAAAAAATGTTCAGAATCGTTTCAATTAGCTTCTTGTTCCCGGAGAAGTGCCAAGTGTGTAATGGAGCATTTTTGGGTGTGGCCATTTTCCAGTATTTTGTTTCTGTGGAAGAAACAATTTTTCGCTGATTAAAGTATGGGAGAAGTATCACAAAGATATTCAATAGAGACACCAGCTTTTCTGAAGTAAAGTTGAACTCTTCATTTATGGTTAAGGGGCTCATTTTTAGGTCTTGCCTAGAGACGCAGCGCATGCGCTGCCCGCTCCTGGCGAGATATTTTGTCGTCGCTTTTCTTGCGAAGCGAGGTTGGAAGCTCCAGCTACGCTTCTTACTGGCGCGCCCGCCAAATCCGTGGTTTCTATTGGGAGGGAAGCATGTTTGGTTCCCTCCCTGTCTTCCTTTGGCGTGCTTTCTCGGACACTGCATGTGCACGTGCCTGGACATGACTTATGCACGTGCTGCTTTGCTTTCCCCGGGCGTTTCCTGTAATAGCAGCACGCGCTTTCACTTTCTTTACTCTTCGGGATCCCATCTCTGCACGTGCTCTATCTATCTATTTATTTATTTATTTATTTATTTATTACTTCGGAGCGCGGCGCCCGCTTAAGGGACACCGCGCTCTGTTTGTTTTAAATCAGTTTTTGTTGATATGTTTTTTTTTTTAACTCAACGGAGACATCTGGGACAATGCATTTTCCGAGTCTCGATAAAGTTGACTTCATAACATACAGGCTCGCACACCTCATTGAGCTGGTCATTACCTAAATGTTGAATCTGAGTTTAAGGAAACCGTGGCCTGTTTCCAGGGTCGTCTCCGTGACATGTGGTAGTGAGACTGGTTAAAAATAACTTGATTCTTCCAGATTCACACTGAACGGTTTAGAAACGTTGTCTCATTACCACAGCCCAATCAATAAAGCTTGTGCACATCGAAGATCTCAGGTCCCAAGACAGACTGAAACACGCTCATTCAGATGTGTTCATTTTCAAGTCGGAGACATTACATTTCCCGTAAATTGCTCATTCCTGTCTGAGAACTGCGGACCACGGCAAATGGCATGGGTCCAGCGACACTCTAGGCTGCGCGTCTCCGCTCCAAAGAGAGACAAACAGTGGCTCTGCATTCCGAGCCCGGACCCTGTTCCCTGTGCTGTGTTGCTCCCCTAACGTCCACCAGTAGCCAAGGACCTTCTTCTCTGTCTGTCTCCCTGTTCTTTGGTTTCGTGGAGGGTCGAACTCTGAGGGCACGCGCTGGTGACCGGTGGGCCATGGTGGAGGACAACCCGGAGCCTCGCGCTCCTGCACCAGGGCCCGAGGCGGTATCCCTCCCACCGGGCCATGCTGCGATGCCCTCGAACTTCATCTCTCTACTCAGCTCTGACCTAGACCTGGAGTCGCCATGGAGCCTGTATTCGCGAGGTGAGTCGCGCCACATGTGGTTGGAGTGTTTTGAATGTGGGTAAACACTAGATAAAGGGGTACTTCTGTGCAGGAAAGGTTCTTGGGAAAGGTCAAGGTTAGAGGACCCAGGGGCGGGAGGGGTTCTACTAATGTAGGAGTGTCAGGCATGGTATGCTTTTGGGGACTGGTTAGAAGGGGCAGTGTCTGTCCCTCAGTGTAGTGGGTGGTACCAGGCGAGCACCTTTGGTCGGAGGCCCCTAATGATCCCCAGGACCTTTCAAACACTAACAATGCTATGAATGCCTCTACCTCGCACCTTCATTGAGACAGTGTTGCTGTTGTCTCCGATCACATGTCACAATATGACCCTTTTACAAGGCCAGTCTCTATAACGTATGCCCCGATCTTTACTCGGTCCTGCGGCATGTATGCTCGCTGGGAGGATTCTGGTGCTGGTCACTTTTGATGGACTGCTTGTTGCATTTGGGCAAGGCTAATATAATTCTTTCTTGATTCGCCACCACTGCCGCTGCCTGCCACCGCATACGGAGGGAGAGGACTACGCCTCCCATACTGCCCTGCTGGTCGTCGCGCCCGGAGGCGCATAAAGAGAAGCGCGGCTCCCGCTTCGCGGGAACCGCTACCACTGCCTGCCACCGCATACGGAGGGAGAGGACTACGCCTCCCATACTGCCCTGCTGGTCGTCGCGCCCGGAGGCGCATAAAGAGAAGCGCGGCTCCCACAACGCGGGACGCGCGCGGGACGCGCGCGGGACGCGCGCCGTGCGAAGCCCAGGCAAAGGGCGGGCCGTCTGCGGCCGTCCGAGGCCGAAGGAGGCCGGGCTGGGCCTCGTTATTTGGCCTCAGCAGCGGCTGTTATTTTTGACCTATCCTTCCACCCACGGACATCTGGTGCTAAGGTACTGTGAAGCCGCTTATTGTTTATTGCATTTGCCGTCGATAGGTGGCCACACAATCGTGTAATTGGGCAACTACATCCTGTGTCGTAAAATGAGCAAATTGAAAGGTGTAGCCGGGACCCTGGACGCATTTATTGTAAGGGCTGAGTCACTTTTATCTCATGAAATCTACCTGACTGAAAGAAGGTTGTCTCTGGACCCTGCCACGCTACAATCTCGTTTGTCGCTGGGTGGTTCTGCTGATGTCAATACAACTTGTCCAAAAACACCAAACACATCACCAAATATATCTACAGCAAGACCTGTCCCTGTTTCCTCTAACCTATCCTTACCAATTGAAGATTCCCCTAATGTGGCCGCTTTAGATGCACCCTGTATTAATACTAGGGTAATGCCGCTAAGGCACAAAGGAACACCAAATTAAGCTGTCAATCTATTAAGAAAAAGCATGCTGCTTCTGCCAAGTCTAACTCTAAAAACGTCAAAGGCTGCCAATCAGCTGGGAACCCAAACATTGTGGTGGCCACTATTACAAACTCAGCAGCAACCCAGACAGACAGCATTTTTGAACTTATGTGTAATAAGGTTAATACAGGTGCCGCAGGGGGAGCCACACAAACAGGGTTCGCCATGGAAGCCCTAGAGTCTACGTTGGTTTCCCTCAAGGATGCGATTGATAAAAATTTTGAATTGTTGTGGGGGAAATTTAATCAGTTGGACTGTATTGTGGATAACTTAAGAGGTGGGAGGTTGAACAAAGTTTATGACTAAGCAGGACGAGGGATCAATATACCATCGGCCGCCAATAAATATGGGCCTGCTATGCAATCGACGAATGTCGCTCTTGCTCCCCAAGTTACATCCTTCGTGACCAATCCCAGTGTTTCCCGTTGTAATCAAAATAACTTACCTGTGCCAAATTCAATCCCTACACAGAGGGGAAGCCTGGGCATACTCCACATGCGTAACCTCAATGATTTCAATGCGACATTAGGCAGTGTGAATTGTAATTTGCCTCAGCAGGGAACTATCGAGGCTGACGAAAATAACGTGGTCACGGACCACCTCAGAGACACACACCTAAGTCCCAATACAGACGTGCTGAGCCTGCCACCAGCCTCTAGCCCTTATGTGTTAGTATTGGCGGCTGTTCCTAACCTCGCCGAGGGACAGAGGGAATCTTGGTCCGACCTCCGCAATAAATCTGTAGATTGGCTACGCAAACATAAAGGTTTCCACCCCTCCTCAATGAATGTAATCATTATGGCAAGGAGAGTAGGGTGGGTTGGCCTCTCGGATAAGAACATCAGCGGTGATTGCATTGTCCTTAATTTTTGTAGACCACACACGGTCCGTCACTTACTTAGAACTCAAGAGCAATCCTTTTCACAACATACCAATATTTGTGCACTCCACTAAGGTTATTTTTACAAATCACCAGTTTCTTCGTTTAGGGATGCCCATGTAATACCCTTGGCAGCAAATAGGTTTCATGCACTTTCCAACTTGGACGCTCAGGACTGACAACAATTGTTGTCGACTAATCCGCAGGCCCATGTGGGGGATTATTCAGATACTGTACCCCCATCCTCTAATAATAAATTGGTCCCAACTATGGCAAACATGGGAGCTAATTTAAGCATTCTAAGTTGGAACGTGGCGGGGCTTCAATCCAGGCTTGGAGAACAAGACTGGTTGCGTCTAGTAAAGGAACAAGACGTAGTCATGTTCCAGGAGACTTGGGCCACCGAAGATATTCATATTGAAGGGTTTCATTGTTTTAGTATAGTAGCCCCCATCCCCAAATTGGGAAGACCATCTGGGGGACTATTCATTGGGATCAATGTGGCCGCTGGTGGCAGTTTCAAGGTTCTCTCAACTAATAGTAGAAACTATCAAGTCATCTTTTTTAAAAGGAAGGTTTGTTTATATTTGGTAAATTTTTATAATAATGACTTTTATTCGGTTCCCAACAGGAACTTCATTGGGCTTTTTGATTTTATTTCTAACCTAGACAGTCAACAAAACAGGGAGGGATCTATCGGGATTCTCTTGGGAGGAGATTGTAATGCTACAATTAATGGTGTGGCGCATGCCAAGGGTACAAGTAATCCTGGGCCCTCGTCCCGTAGGAGTAGAACTGAACTTGCTTCTAAAATCAAACAACTTGACTAATGTTATGGATTTGGTGAGCAGCTCTAATACCACTAATAAAAAACTGCCAACATTTAGGGGAAGGGGCTGCTCGTCAACTATTGATTTTATTTTTATTTCTCCCTGCCTTGAAGATCAACTAATGGCCACTGAAGTAATTGAAGCGGATTATGGGGACCATAACCCCAATAAAATAATGTTGAGCCTCGGCCTGTGTTCTCCCTTGAATGTGGAGCAAAAAATCTTGTACCCTCGACTGACAATTTGAGATTAGTTTGGAAGGGCGTTGACAGCGGTGAACTTTTTAAAACGTTAGTTAGAGGTAATATGCATCTCATTAATTCCTGCTTGTCACCACACATTGCACACTCTGAGGTAGTCCAAGACTTTTCAAAACTGTGCCTAGCTATCAAAACACTCCTGTCGAAACCTGCCTCATTGACAGTAAATAACCCTAAATGGTTCGATCATGAGTGTGCACGGGCCAATAGAAATCTTCGTAGGGCACTGTCATTTAATCCAAGGTACAATCGGCAAGGAGGGAATATAATATTGCAATTCGGAAAAGGAAGGGAATCCTCCTAAACGAACGCTGGGAAACTTTATCCCAGGCTGCAAGTTCAAAAAAGGGCAACATTTTTTGGTCTGCAGTTAGGGAGCTTCGATCGATGGGTCAGCTACTAACTCCTATTAGTTGTAACATATCAAGCGAGACCTGGGAAAATCATTTTTCAAAAATGTATCTATGCTACCCTGCAAGCAGAGCTTGATCAACATGATTATGGCCCTTTTACTACTATTGATCTGACTATCTCTGATATAGAAGAGGCCATCCAACAGAGCATTGGGAACAAAGCACCTGGCCCTGATGGGCTACCAATTGATTTATTAAAATGGAAACCAGACTTTTGGGCCCCACTACTTTTAAATGTTTTTAATAGTCTAACACATGCCACGTTACCGGACACATGGGCTAAGAGTATTATAGTCCAAATTTTTAAAAAAGGAGATCGGTCTCAGCCTAGTAATTATAGGCCGATCTCATTAATCGACAATACTTTAAAAATATTAGGAAGAGTTCTGTACAATAAAATCTCAACCTGGGCAGAGGAAAATAAGATCTTAGAGCACTGTCAGCTAGGTTTCCGTAGCAAGGTGGGCACCAATGAGCAATGTCTCAATCTCAACTTGGTTATTGGGAAATACACCATAGCACGGAAATCCCCGGTTTACATGGCCTTTATGGACTTGTCCTCAGCGTTCGACCTCGTTAACAGGTCTAAGCTCTGGGCAATCCTTTTGGCATATGGTTTGGATGAACCTCTGGTACATTTCTTAGCTCATCTCCATAAAGACCTCCAGGCGCAGGTGCGGATTGGCATGAGTGGCGAGGTTTCGGGGATGATTAAAGTAGGAAGGGGGGTCAGACAGGGATGTGTCCTGGCCCCCCTCCTCTTCATCATTTATATTAATGGGCTGAACAACTTGCTCAAAACCTCGACCCATGACGTCCCCATGATTAATGGTAAAACTCTTCCTGTACTATTATACGCAGATGATGCGGTTCTCATAGCCCGCACTCCGAATTCACTGCGAAGACTAGTACGGACTTTTGTTGAGTACATGGATAGCCTGGATTTATGTGTTAATTTTAACAAATCATTTTTAATGTCCTGTGGTCCTGGGAAGCGACAGTTAAGTTCTATTGCAGTGGGTAGTCAGAAATTGACAAGAACTTGTACATTTCCATATCTTGGTTTGGTCTTTGCTGCGAACCGCTCCTGGACTGAGCATCTCGCTCACTCCAGGAGCAAGTTCTCAAAGGCCACCAATTCAATTCTTAGTCTGCAAACAGTCCCGGCATTCAGCAGGAAGAAAATAGGTTTTGTAGGAAACTATTGGGTATCCCAATCTCTACCCCACAATACATCTGCCACAGAGAACTTAATCTTAATTATATATCTGATTTCATACGCGCCCATCCTGCCCTTTTTTGGCTATCGATATGGAAGAACCAGGCTGCCTCCCTCACCAGAGAGATCATTAATGATTGTCTCTTGTGTGACAAAGGGATGGAAATCCCCTGGCTCAGTGGAGTATACCAAAGCCTGTGCAGCGTCAACAAAGGAATTATTTTCCTAAAACCAAACATACCTGACACTGTGCCAAAAAAGGAGCTTAGAGATGCGCTTTACTCTTTATATAATGAAGAAAGGACTGGCCTGGAATCTAAAATCTTCTGTTCTCAGATATATGTCCATTGAACAGGACTATCATTCCCTACCTATATATCTCACCCTACACATGAGTCACTGGGAAAGGAGCTTATTATTCCACCTTAGAGCAGGAACTGTTAGATTTGCACTATGCTTCCCTCTTGGCTATCACCACAATCTCGACCATGTACCATGTCCTTGTGATGGGGTGAGTGGCCAATCAATTTTACACTTTTTATTTTTCTGTAAGTATTATATTAAATATATAAAGTGGTTTTTAAATCCATTTTTTAAAAAGAGAAGGCCAATCAGCCTGGATAATGCTTATACATGTTTAGTTTCCCTGGCTGACGAAGAGCTGATCCTTCGCACAAGCACTTTCCTAAGAATTGCCATTAGAGCACGTAAGACCATGCCCGACCCTTGAGCCCCCACCTGACTGACTATCTTTGTACTATCGTTAGTTGGCATATTGTTTTATTTACAGAAAATTATTTATTTTTTACCAATGAAGTTCCTTTTAATATGTCATCAAATTTATTAATTGTTATAGCTATATTATTATAAATGCTTGATTATTGTGTATTGTAAATTTTCCATTTCTGCTATTTATATTTTTCGTTAATATGTTGTGCATTTATGGGTATTAAGTTACCCGAATAAAGTTTATTGAACTTGAACTTTCTTGATTCATGTGGCTTGGTGTATTTTAAAACCCACGATTGTAGTAGACTGCTCTCGTCTTGCAGATGTGATGCACATCTTGTCACTGTTGTGGGTTAAAACATATACCTAGCTGGGTCAGAGCGTTCTGTCACATCATAACCTCCACATGGTTGCACTGACATCTCAATTGACATTGCAGTTAGTCAGCATAGTCATAGGCATACATCATGGTCATCTTAAGTACTCGCTCATCTTGGAGGTAAAGCTCACTCCTACCAAAGACTGATAACACCATAAAGAAGCCAGAAATAAAAAGCATTTGCAATGCAATAGGTCTCGCAAATGCGAGATTTAGAGCTATTGGCATTGTAAATGACAAGGCCTTTTATTTACGTTTTAAAAACAAAAAAATAAATAAAAGTAATTGTCATTTACAATGCCAATAGCGCAAACTCACGTAAATGCGAGACCTATTACATTGCAAATGCTTGTTCAAGTGAGTTATGGGGCCCAGTTGGTATTATGAGTCCAGTCCTATTTGCCGCATCATTGAAAGTTCAAGGACGCTCGGGAGTGGGTACCTTAAAGTACTCCATGTTACTTCATCAGTGCCCCAGCGGGGATTGGGGTGCCATCATACGTGATATTCTCTGTTTGCTTGACTGAGAATCTGAAAATGACTGTAAACTCCTCTTCTACTTCTAGACATCACCTCACCTGTCCCTGATTTATGTATATTAGTTATGGTTTGTGATACCGTTTGCTTACCACTGTGAAAACCTTCTGTACACATGCTCATGCCATTAGGGTTGATGACACTGTCATCATATAGAGAACAGGAATAGCGCCTTTCCTAAGGTGCCCCTTAAATCCAATATTATACGGAGTGATGTAAACCTCATTCAGTTTTCATTATAGCAGTGGTTCTGTATCTTAGAGTAGCTTTCAACTGTTGTAACATATTATGGGAGTTGCTATTATGTGAACAAATTCTGCATCAACAGTATTACATCTTGTACAAGAGGATGCATTCCAGGACACCAAGTACCATGATCTGGCTGGTATATCCTTCATAAAAAAGAAAGATTTTTAAAATTGTAGATTTTATTTTTGACATTTATTAGATTGAATTTGGCCATCACAAGTTATAGGTCTGACAAAGAGACATGGCTTTGCCCCCACCCCAGCCTCATGGAGCAACATTCTTTCTACTACCTGGGGGGAAGATGGGATAAGACTTGTAACATTGGGGGTCAGAAATCCCACAACACATCAGGGAATGTTTTTATTTTATTTTTAAATATGGGTGGGGCTACCCAGCATGGCCATGCCCACACTTCAAGTAAATGGGACAGCAGCCCTTCTGCTCCCATTGGGGGCAGATTGTAGTAATTACCCCCAATCTGCCCCCCAGGGAGGGTCAGAAATCTCACTAGATGCCAGTTTTTAAATATAGTGTGAGGGCAGCCCCCATGGTCATGGCTATACCCATATCCCAACTAAATGGGAGAACAGTCTTTCTGCTCCCACCTAGAAGGCAGATGGGGTAATTACCACCAACCTGCCTCCTCAGGGGCAGAAAACCCATAAGACACTAGGGACTGAATTCCAGAAATATTTTCGGGGGGGGGGGGAGCGGCTTTCTGACCCTACTGGGGGGTGACTAGAGTTTCACACCCGGCCCACATGGCAGAAACCCCACTAGACAACTGGGACTTCGAAATGGCACCAATACAAACTAAATAATCGGGCAGCTTACATTGGCATCGAGCCATACCCATGTGCCAGAGGGGTCAATAGTGTCTTTCTGCCCATCTAGGTGCAGATAGGATGCTTTTCCTAATTAGAGACATTGCCCCAAACTTGCCCCAAGGGGTAGAAAATCCACCTGACATCAGGGACTTTGCCTATCGGGCAAAAGAAAGTGTTGCAGGTGTTACATTTTGGCATTGGCCACACCGCACCCTCAAAAGGGACAACCCAGTCTTTTTTCCCTCCCAAGACAGGTGGTGTGCCCCCAGTGCGGCCCTTGGGGGGGCAGAAAGGCTATTTTATTGCAAGAATCTATATTTGTTAATAAAATCATGGGTGAACTTTGCCCATCCTAACTTCAGGCCTCCTACCTCAACCCCTAAAACCTCAACAGTCTTTCTGCTCCCATGTGGACTAAAGCATCCCATCCCAATGACAAGCGAGAGAACATTTGATTCTTTTGAGTGTTGTTTTTATATATGGGCCAGGAGAGTATGGCTAAATCCCAATATCGTCCCACTTGCAATGGCGAATGGCTATATTTATGGGCTTGGGTATGCTGCAATCTAGAAAAACCTACCAGACCCAGACAGGTCTGAAAACTAGACATCTAGGGAGTCTAGGATGAATGGCTTCGCTTGCATCCCACACCATTTTCTTATGCATAATGCCTTACAAACCTCAAACTTTAACTAAAAACACTCATTTTCCTCACATTTCTGTGAGGAAAACTTCTGGATTTTGCAGGAAACAACACATTTCCTACCACACAGCATTCCACCAAGTCTACAGGTAAAAATGGTACCTCACTTGTGTGGGTGGGCCAAGAGATCATGACAAAAAAGAGCCAAAAGTGCTGTGTGAAGAGACCAGCAATAGGGGAATCTGCATGATTCGGGACCATGCTCTGCCACCACCCATAGAAACCTACCAACCACAGACATTTTTTAAAACTAGACAACCAGGGGATTCCAAGGTGGTGCCTTGTGTGAACCCATAATGCCTAGCAAACCTCAAATTTACCTGAAAACACTAATTTTCCCTACATTTCTGTATTCAAACTTCTGGAATCTGCAGGAATCCACACGATTCCTATCACCCAGCGTTGCCCCACTTGTGTTGATAAAAACGGTGTGCCACATTTGTGGTTGGGCCTAGTGCCCACGACAGGAACAGATCAAATGGCGGTCCACAGATGTCCCCTCAGAAGGGCTCCATTGACCTTGTTTTGATCCATTCCTGTTCATCTGAGCTGGGCCCAAAATCCACAGCCACCCACTTTGGAAGAAAATGATCAGTTTTGAGTGGAAAAATGTAATGTATCCATTTTGCATTTGGGGCAGTTTCCTAGCATTAGGCCTACCCACAAAATGTTATGTTATGTTAAAGAGTGTTTGTATAGCGCCAATCACCGCCGGTCTCTAAGCGCTTAAAACAGAAAGAACATAACGTACAGTCACTCCGAAACCCCATGCCGTCTCTGATTAGGCCGAGGAGATAGCTTTCCTAAAAAGGAACGTCTTAAGTTTTTTCTTGAAGGAGAGTAGCTGTGAGTCCTCCTTCAGATTAGCCGGTAGCTCATTCCAGAGTTGTGGAAGAATCACCGAAAAAGGCATTGCCTCCTTTGGTCTTTAATTTAAATCTGGGTTGAAACAGATTGGAGGCCTGACCTGAGTCAGTGAGGTTCTGGCCGGGACGTACCTCTCAGGCGCTGCTTGATGTACTCTGGGGCTTTGCCAAAGAGTGCCTTATGGGCCACGCAGAGACATTTAAATTGAACCCTAATCTTTATGGGCAGCCAATGCAGCTTCCAGAGGAGTGGAGTTGCATGGGAATTTCTCGGTAAGGAGAAAATCAGCCTGGCAGCATCATTCTGCAGGACCTGCAGCTTCCTTAGCAACTTCTGTGGCAGACCAAGATACAGAGCGTTGCCGTAGTCTAGCCTCGAAATGATTGTGGCGGAGACGATGGTTTGTAGCGTGGAGGCTGAGAGAATGGGAGTCAACTTGCGTAGTTACCTCATCACCCCCATACAAGAGCCCACCACGGCCGACACTTGAGGGGCCATGGTGAGATCTGTATCAATCTTTAAGCCTAGACTTTTTACCACTGTACCAGGAGAAGGAGTTTTTCTTAACTCCGGGGGCCAGTACAGATCACCCCAAGGATTAGCCAGGTTGCTAAGCACCAGTACCTCCGTTTTCTCGGCATTTACCTTCAAAAAGTTGTTAGTCATCCAGTTGACCGTGAATCTGAGCAAGTTCCTCACTGATTCCTGAGCCTCCTTTGTGTCTTCTAGCTGCACTAGCAGCTGAGTGTCATCTGCGTAGTTGAAGATTTCACAATTCCTACGCGAGAGCTCCTCCATCAGCGGTTGTAGGTAGATGTTAAAGAGTAAGGGGGAGAGTGCGGACCCCTGGGGCACACCTCATGTCACCTCATTTATCCCCGACTGCTGGTCCCCCATCTGAACCCTCTGAGTACGTCCTGACAAGAAGGCTTCTAACCACTTGAGCGCCTGTGCTGTTATCCCCAGCTTAGCGATACGGTCCAGCAAGATGGTATGGCTGACCGTATCGAATGCTGCCGACAGGTCAAGTAGAATCAGGGCGCATGGTTGTTTCTTGTCGGCTCTGACTCTCAGCTCATCAGTGACCGTGGCCATAACAAGTTCTGTACTATGCTGTGGCCTGGCGTGGAGTAGATGGTGTTCCTCCAGATAGCCGGCTAAGAAGTTCAGGACGTGTTTTTCTAGGATCTTACTCAGAAATGGTAGCTGGGAGATAGGCCTATAGTTTTTCAGTACATTGGCATCGGCTCCCATTTTTTTGAGGAGTGGGGAGACTCTAGCTTCCTTCAGCTGGATAGGGAGGTAGCCCGCTTCTAGTGAGGCGTTCAGAAAGCTCAGCAACTGAGGCTGAATACCCAGCAAAGCCAATTTAAAAAATTTCGGGGGGCAGGGATCTGTACTGGAGCCCGATTTGACATGGCCGACCAGCTCCGCCAGTTGTTTTTCCTCGATGTAAGGGAAGCTGTTCAGGACCCCGGTTACCAGCCGACTGTCTATACCGGGTGACCCGGACAGACCGGCAGGAATCGTGGTAATATCTGTCAAGATGTCCTGAACCTTCTGAAGGAAAAAGCCTTGAAAAGTATCACAATCAGGTAGGTCGTCTGTGAGCCTTTTCTCACCTAGTTGTGTAAGTTCCTTAAGAATTGCGAAGGTCTCCCTTTGTTTATTAGTGGCCTCCCTAATTCTGTTTTCATAGAAGACGGATTTCCTCACCACAATATCCATCTTATAGCTGGCCAGAAGCGATTTAAAGGTTAGTGACTCTACTGGACAGTAGTTGAGTCTCCCCCTTCGTTCCGCCTTCCGAAGGGCTTGCTTCTTTTCCCTAAGCGAAGCGTCAAACCATGGGGCTCCCTTACCCTTTGCTCTGGTCATCTCCAGTCGCTCTGGGGCGAGCAGATCCAGAGCAGACCGGATCCAGGTCATCAGAGCAGTGGCGTCAGAGTCCAGGTTCGTCTGTGTCAGCTTGGGGGAAGAGGAAAGCAGGGTCGAGACTAAGGAGACGGCCTCAATCTTCTTCCAAGACCTCACTTTCCTCCTCATTTGCGTTGAGATAGCCAGCTGAGGATCTCCCGGAACCCAGCACTTGATTAGGGAATGGTCTGACCAGATACAAGGGCTGACCTCGATAATTTGCATAAGGGACAGGGAAGACCAAACCAGGTCAAGTGTGTGGCCCTTCACATGGGTGGGACCCCTTACCAATTGTTGCAGATTGAGGGCCAAGAGATTAATTTCAAACTCTTGCGCCATGGGCTCTCTAGGATCCTTATCCCAGTGGTAATTAAAGTCGCCTACCACAATAAGGGACTTGTATTGTGGTAAATAATTTAATTACCGGGACTTAATTTGGTTCAGAAACATAATAAAACAGCTCAGTAAATAAGAGGCAGAATCCGTGGTATTAGAGGTTCGGAATGGGCTTTATTCCAATGAACGATTATAATCGGTTGCTCCAAGTTCCGTCACCACGAAGGTTCAGGAAGTGAAGTACATACATGATTGACAAGAAATGACTTTTATAGAACATACAATACAATGAAGCGAATGCGGTAGGCGTAACAATTGATAAGGAAGATGACGATTCACCTGCGTAACCGAAAATGGGCGTAATGAGGAGTAAAAAGGAACATAATTGGTTATGATGTCATATATAGGTGGATCTATAAGATTATACTTGGCATAGATGCGTGTGCAGCAGCATGACGTGTGATTGACGTGCAACTAGGGGGTGAAGGGGACTTGACGTTTAGCTCTACATGTGGAGACGAAAAGTCTGGGGGGTCAAGTCAACCTAATCCCAAATCATATCTAACATCCTATGTTTAAAGAACTATGTTATCCACAAAGGGAAGTCTCTTGGACAAAATCTATTCTATACTGACTGTGTGTGCGTGCACAAGCGTCTAAGTGTCTAAGTGTCTATATGAGATGCAAGGGGCAGAAACCTTCTATGGTAACAGGGCTATGAATTACTTGCATGAGGACAGAGAAGCCGAGCCTTTGCTCGGTAGCTGGAAGAATGTTTACTTAAACTACTAGACAGGAATGCATCGGGCAGGGAACGGAGCAGATAATTTCGAAGGTGAAATATAGTTCTTGGCAGGCAGCAAGCTGATGTCAGGCTTCGTGAGCCGCGCAGAGAATGAGGCAAAGTTCATGGTCACGGTTGCAGGCTCAGACTGGAGCTTTCAGAGGCAGAAGGCAAGAAGAGTTCGATGACAGAATCAGGACCTACTTGCCTGGACTGTAAAATGGCATAAGTGAACCATATAAAGCCGGTGGCCTTTCATATTTAAGAATGGAATATCCGGCCTATTCATGGCGGATCTGACAAAGGACATGTTGGCGGTGGACGCACATGTGTTTGCGTCTTCATAACTAGAACTGGAGGGAACATACATGTACTTGTGATTCATACATGGAACCGTTGGGGTCCAAGATAGGGGACATAACTGATCAGAAAAATCCATATTTCCACATTCCCTCCTTGTCCCCTACTTGCCCGTTAAGAGGTATCAATCTTCATCAATCCATTGATCTGTTCATATAACATCATTTGTTCTTCTTTCTTCTTCCGTGACGAATGAATTCTTGGTGGTGGAATACACGATGTGGCACACAGACCACAGATCGCTGGTCCACATTGTAGACATAGACAGCAACTGAATAGTATGAGGAGGCCAATACCTAGGAAAGATAGGACCTTCCATCCAAAGGTAGATAATATACTCCAAAACCAACCGGACCAAGTCCAGGTGCCTGGGTTCTGGTGTATCTGGCTTACAATCTTATGAAGGCGAGTTATGGCCTTATATACAGATGGCGAATTTTCTGGTATGAAAATGCAACAGCTTGATCCGATGACCCTACAAGCTCCGCCCCTATCAGCCAGGATGACGTCAAGGACAAGACGATTTTGAAGCACAACAATCCGCATAGCAGACTGCTCTTCTGTTAAATTGCCTAAAGCGGAAATAGTTTCATTCACTACTGCTTCAAGGGTTCTAGTTAATCTACGTATCAGCTTACTATTAGTAACAGTACCTATATAGGGAAAGAGACCTTTATTGAAATCTGTGTATTTTTCCCATGCTGTTTCAGTGTAATCGACTATTGGGAGATCTCTCCTTACTCTACTATTTACTAAATGAATATTTCTGTGATAATCAGGAGGAGCTAAAAAAACAGGTGGCAAAAGGAATCCAATATAGCAAGTACCGTCCCAGTCTAGAGGCAAACGTACATATGCCGTCTGACCACATATGTAATAGGAATGGCGGGAAGCTCTAAATGTGGACTTGCCTTGATCACTAAACTCTACTACAGTCGTGCATTTACTATGGCCCATATGTATGGAACCATTTTTCCTTACACATAGTTCACCCTTTACTGGAAATATTGACATAGCGGGCAAAATTGGAGTAGTTTCGGATTCGACATTTAGGATCATAAGATTAAGCGTGAAATTACCTAATCCATACACTTCGTTTTCTAGATCAGTTCCTGTTCTCTGGGGAAGTCCCTCCTTGTTGGGGTAGCAGACCTTAAGTAAAATTAAGTTCAAATTTCCCCATACCCAGTTATCTTGACAAACTGCAGAATTTGAATCTAGAGAATTAATTAAACTAAACCATGCTCCACAGGAGCCGTTGTGTGTGAACGGGTATGGAAAGAGAGGTAGAATTCCTTTATAGTTCTGATAGGGAGGGAGTCGGCCACATATCCAACAATTTGTAGCATTGCTAACCTGATGGGAGTGATGTAACATACTAATAAAAGTGTTATTGCGCAGCGCAAATCTATAAGACAACTCAAGCGGAGATAATTCACTAAAAGAATGTTCAGCAGTAACATTGTAAACAGGTCTAGAAATAGGATAATATATGTGCAACAATATACTTGCAGTAATTATTAAAAGACTCAAGAAAAACAAAATTAATAACGTCATTATGCAATGGCTACGCAATGATTTACAGTACGCATGTCGCTTCAACATTTTTCGCGATTTTCCATGATTCAGGTCTAAAGGATACATGTCGGAGACAGATTCAACCGCTTCACCTTGGAGAGGACTTAAACAATCAAATCGTCCGACGGTCTAGGCCTTAGTTTTAGTTTATAGAGTTCCTTGCTGTTGGTCTCAGCCAAAGGTAGTTTTGAGTCAATGGGTGAAGACACACGAGGGGGGCTATTCACATCCGAAGGAAGTCCATGAAATTTCTTGATATTACTTGAATGCACCCATCCTTTTCTGCCTTCGATCTTCACGGCTGTCCTTGTGGTGAGCAGAACCAATTTGGGTGATCTCCACCTGGGCTCCAGCTGAGTCTTTCGGTCGAAATTCCTAACAAGAACGAGGTCCCCCGGAACTACGTCAAGGGGTTTCACCTCAGTGTTGTCGGGAAAGGTTGCAGCTACCTGTGAACGACAAGATTGTAGTGCAGACATCAAGGAAGCTAAGTAATCTGTCAGCATATTACAGTCAATATCAGTTATTTTTCGTGGCATAGGCGTCCCCCACATATTTGGTGGTCTGCCGAAGATCACTTCATACGGGGAGAGCCCTGTTCGAGAGTGTGCTACCATTCTTGTGTAAAAGAGTGCAACTGGTAGTGCTACTACCCAGTCGACACCTTTCTCCCTGCATATTTTGGACAATCTAATTTTCAGGGTCTGATTATGTCTTTCTACGAGACCTGCTGCCTCAGGGTGTCGGACACAGTGGAATTTCCACTGATAACCTAACAAAAGTGAAACATGTTTCATTAATTCGGATGAGAACGGCTGGCCGTTATCTGAGTGAACAACACGTGGTAAACCGTATCGTGGGAAGAATTCTCGAACCAACTGTTTGGCAGTAGTCGGGGCAGTGTAATCTGAAACCGGGTATGCCTCCGTCCAACGGGAAAGAGCACAAACAACTACGAGAACATATTTGAATCCTCTACATCGTTCCATCTGGATATAATCCATCTGGAGAACTTCAAAAGGGTGATCAGGAGGCTGAAATCCACCCTGTTCTACGGGAACGCTTTTTCCTGGGTTGAACTGGCAACAGATCAGACAGGTACGAACCTTTTGTTTGGCTGCAGCTCGTAAATGCTTGTTGAACCAAATATATTGAACGCTGTCTAGCATAGCTTTCTCTCCTAGGTGCGCTGGACTATGGATAGTGTTAATAATGACTTGGACCATTGAATCAGGAAGGAACCACACAGACTTTTCCTTCATCAACCATCCTTGATCCGTTTGGATCCCTCCTAATTCAGTCCATTTCTTTATTTCTTCTGGTGTAGCATGTGTCTGTATATCAATTACGTCAAGAGTAGGATCTTTAACCGTCATACAGTGTGTTGGCGTCAGGACTATTGTCTTTGTCATGTCGGATGTTTGAGTTTGAGCAGTCTGTTTAGCTGTTCTATCAGCTAAATCATTGCCTTGAGAAATGATATCAGTAACTTTCGTATGTGCTTTGCATTTCATAATCGATATTGCAATGGGTAAATGTATTGCATCTAATAAGGCATGAATGAGGGGTCCGTGCTGAATGTGGGCACCGTGAGAAGTTAAATAACCTCTCTCTCGCCACAGCACGCCGAAGTCATGTACGACTCCGAATGCATAACGTGAATCAGTGTATATGTTGACTTTTTTATTTGTGGCTCGAATACAGGCTTGTGTCAGAGCGACGAGCTCTGCTGCTTGAGCGGACAAGGTATTTATGCAATTTGTTTCAATGATTTCAGTATCTGTTGTGACTGCGTAAGCGGCCACTAACTCTCCTGTACTTGTTCTCATACATGAACCATCTACATACAACGTCAGGTCTGGGTCTGACAATGGGACATCTGTCAAGTCTTGTCTGGGTTTCGTTGTGATTGTAATAACATCAATACAGTCATGGGCTAGTGGGTCTGTTCCATTTACAGGTAAAAGTGTGGCAGGATTCAATGTGTTACAACGTCTGATTTCTATATGTGGCTGAAACAGTGTTAGTTCATACCCTGTAAGTCTTGCTATAGTCAAATGTTGTGTTTGCGTTCGATTCACAAGAACCTCCACGGCATGTGGTACTTGTACTGTCAATGGATGTCCTAACACTATGGCATCGCTTTGTCTGATTGCTAAAGCTGTCGCTGCCACTGATTTCAGGCACGCAGGAAGAGCCTGAGCTACTGGATCTAATGTACTAGAAAAATAAGCACATGGTTTGTGTGCTCCTGCTTGTTCCTGTGTGAGTACTGACAAGGCAGTACCTTCGCGCTCTGTAACAAAGAGTGTAAACTGTTTTCTGTAACATGGCGTTGCTAAAACAGGTGCTTGACATAAAGCTTTCTTTAGGCTTTCAAAAGCTTGTGTATGTTCCTGAGTCCAAGGGAGAACAGTCGATGTGGCTGCCTCCTGTGTTGTCAACTGAATGAGCGATTTTGCTAGAAATGCATATTGAGGGATCCACTGTCTACAGTATGAAGTGAGGCCTATGAAAGCCCGCACCTCCTTTTGTGTCTTGGGTATTTGAATGTTAGCTATTAACTGAATGCGGTCGGGTGTAAGCTGCCTTCCCTCCTTGGACAGCGAGTGTCCAAGATAAATAACTCGCTGGACACAGAATTGCAGCTTAGAAGGGGACACCTTGTGTCCCTTTTCAGCTAGAAATTGTAAAACTGTCAGTGATGCTTTCTCACATTCGGGTTCGCTTCTAGCGGTGATCAACAGATCATCGACATATTGAAGCAAGGCAGTGTTAACTGGCATGTGGATACTGTCAAGTTCTCGTTTCAATGCTTGGCTATAGATGCTGGGGCTTTCTGTAAATCCTTGAGGTGCGCGTGAGAATTTAAAGCTACGTCCATTTAAACTAAATCCGAACAAATATTGGCTTTCCGGATCTATTGGGACGCTGAAAAAGGCGTTTTTAAGATCAATTACAGTAAAGAATGTTGCTTCGGAATCAATGGCTGTCAATAATGACGAGATATCAGGGACCACAGGGAATTGTGGCACAATGCACTTGTTTAATTCGCGCAGATCAATAACCAATCGATATATTGGCAGGGCCTTTGGATCTGTTCGTTTAAGAATCGGAATTATTGGTGAATTACATACATTGGAGTCTGTTTCCACAACCACTCCTTGGGCAATGAGCTCGTCAATGATTTGCAGCAAAGCCACTACAGCATCTGGGGGTAACTTGTATTGTCGCATTCGTGGTAGTACCACTCCTGCCTTTAATGTGACTCGATATGGTGTAATATTCATGCAACCAACATCAGTAGGGCCTTGTGCCCATAGATGTGTAGGTAAAGTCTGCAGTCGGGGATCCATGTCTCTAGATACATAGTGACCTTTAAAATCACGTAAAAACAATCTTACTCCTTCCGGAGAACAACATATTATGGCTCCTAAAGCTTTCAGTGTTTTTATTCCTAACAGATTTTCTGGACATGATTTAGTAAGCAATAAATCGGTAGTTCGGGTCAAAGGTCCTATCGTAAGTGGAAGAGGTTGTGACACTTCATTAACAATAGGTTTTCCTGAAAAACCAAGGGAGATATTCTGAGAGCCTGAGAGGGGTGCCCCTGGAACTTCACTACGTTTTATGGTCGTTCGACTTGCCCCTGTATCGAGTAAAAATTTTCTGTCTTGGCCTAACAATTCACTATGTACATAAGGTCCTTCTTGATCTACAGGGATCTCGATAAGGGGTAAGTCAACTTCCCTCTCTAGGCTGGTTCATGCGTATCGTTGGTAATCAGGATAGTCGTACTGTGCGGTCTGGTACAGTTGTCGTGTCGTGGTTTGTGTGGCAGCAACGGGCAGCGCTGGTGCAGCTGGCACAAACTGTACAGACTGTGGTGGAGCTGGCATGTACTGTGCGTGCTGCGGAGCTCCTTGTTCATTCTGATCCTGTCTAGGTGGCCGTGGTCTTTCTTTTGTATTACCTATGGCGATATTATGTTTCAAAACTGGACAATCGTGTACGTAATGACCTGGCTTTTTACAATAATTGCATGTCCCTTTTACAGGTCCTGCTGACTCACCGGAATGTGTCATACCCTTTTTATGTCCTTCAGCTGGAACTGTCTGAGAAACTAGCATTTTCATTTTTGTGTCTTTCATGCGTCTGTGTTCATGTTCTTGTTCCTCTCTAATTCTATTGTGATGGTACTGTAACATTTGTAACATTTGTGATGGAGTGTTACCTTGCCAGGTACTCTCGAATTTTAATACTCTATTCTTTACTTGGGGCAGGGCATTTTCTACTAAATTTGTTACAAACAGATGTGGGTATGATTCGCTACTTGCTTTTATGCCACTATTTATACCAAAACATTTTTCAAATCGGGCATAGTAATCACTAGTGTCTTCATCTTGCTTCTGTTTACAGGCTGAAATTGTACCCCAATCTTCCTTTTTCGTAGTTAATAAACGTGGCAGTACCTGTACTAATAAACCTGGTAGTGCTTTAGTTTTATCCCCAAGTCCTGCTCCTGCAGTTCGGGCCTTTTCTTCTGCTTCTAATACTGACCATTCTATTTTTTGGTCTCCTACCTCCCACTCTTTTTCCCTGAGTTTCTCATAAATGCCAGCAGGCATTAATACCTTTAATATTGTCATAATGTCGGGATAGGTATACTCTCCCATGAGTAACATGTCTTTAATTTCTCGGTGAAAACCCGCTGGATCTTTGTCATGACTGGGTACCACTTTCTTCATTTCTAACAATTCTATTTTTGATATGGGCGTGTATACAAATACGCGTTTAAACTCATTGTCCTCGCCCTTTATTGGGTGTACTTCTCGTAGAGGATTCTGTCTGTCCATGTAATACGTGGTTCTTTCCTTAATGGGTAGTGAAACATGTTCTGAACATACAAAAAGAATGTATTGCTTTCTTGATTCTAGTATTTCTTTAATTAATTTAGTACCTGAACCTCTCCATCTATTCATGAGTAATTCAGTCAATATATCAGGTAAGGGACCAGGGTCCGAATGCTGACTCTGATATAGTATAAGGAGTTGTTGAATCATATAAATCCCAGCTAAACGCTGTTCATCTGGGGTGAGATTCAAAAATGTGCGTGCTACTGTATCATCACTATATTTTCCGGGACTGTCAACCCAATGGACAGCTGACCTGGCTAATTCTTGTTCATCCATAGAATCGAGAAAATGATAACCCCTTCGTTCTCGGAGTGATTTGTCAGCTGCTTGGAACGAATGCTCGTTAGACCTTATATGGACTATGGGTGTTGGGAAACTCCTGTTATTGTCTGGACATATCGGACGTATCGGGTCAATAAGACATCTATTACTATTACAAGATCTTCCTCTACCTACATAGGCTATAGTTTCTGACTGTCCTGTGGGCAGTCCTGATCCTTCTTCCTCGCTTTGCTCGAACTGGTCTACCGCTAATCTTTCTTCGTGTAGGCGTTCTATTTCTTTTCGGATCTTTCGGCACATGGCTATTATACAATTCTGCTTATCATGTCTTCCTTCTGATATATTCTGACTCCATCTGGTAAGAATTTGCATTGCTTCCGGGTCTACCCCTGGTCGGTCTTGATTTCTGATCACACAATTTATGAGGAAACGTAACAGTTCCCCCTGTATCTCCACTTTCTGATATTCCATAGCTCTGTTAATACATTCAGAATCTCGCCCTGTTTGAACAAAATGATATATATTATCTAGATGCGCAGTCATTCCTGGTAACTTCCCTAGATACACCGCGGCTCGTCTGATACGTAATGATGCCAGGGTCATTTCGTCCTCTTTGCCGGGCACAGGGTCATATCTACAATCTACAAGAAGTTCCTTAAGCGTGCGGGCATTTATGAGTTTGGGTGTACGTGAATGTCCTGACTCTTGAAAAGTAAGTTTATTTATTCTGGGTGGCGTAGAAAAAGTGTTGCTAGTACCTCCCGTAGCCCCATCTGGGGTGTCGGGCGTGAAAGGATTCGTTGAACGCGATACAGCAACTATAGGTGTGGACACAGCTATAGAAGTATCTGCAGGGACAGATGTAGAAACAGATGTGCTTGCCGGAACTTGTTGCTGTAGAGATACGATTACCGGATCTTGGCGTTGAACCTCCCTGACAGGCGGTCTATGTGGGGCGGAATTAGCATACTCGGGAGCTGCGTCATCTAAATATGAGGAAAGAAAAACATCTTCTGCGGTTCTAGGATGCCCCTTAGGATGTACCTTTATTGGAAATAATGGGGTTGGCAAGTCTTTCGGTATCTCTGGAGTAGCCTTAGGTAATCCTTCGGCCAGAAGGGGATACATACCATTCATAAGGGCATTTCTTTGTCTGTCTACTTGTTCTGATCTCACTCGGATACCTTCCTCAATTAATAGACTTTCTCGAACTTTATTTGAACTCTCTTTATTCTTCTCTTCCTGTCGGAGTGCTTTTTCTGTACGTCTATGAGATTCTTTACGCCATAACTCAACGGCATCTTTCTGTGACTGTCTGACTTTCCTTTTCCATAACTCTTCCTCGACTTTCATGATGCACTCTGCATCCCAGGTCCCCGCTGCGGGCCACCTCTGACTTTCTGGTAATTCCTTGGTGTAGTCCACCCATAAATCAAGAAATAATATAGCGTCTAAGCCATGTTTATGATACATGAAGTACCCTGGAGTGTCCCTAGGAGGAATAGGAACGGCTTCTTCGAGTACCCCTTTTCTTGTTGTGATCTGTCTTAATTTTGAAAAGAGCGGCATATTGAGAACTAATCTGATACTTGATTTAAAACAAAACTTAATACAGTAACCACGATAATGAACAGTCATTCATACCACAATATGCAGAACGTACTTAAAACATTTAACATTTAACATTTACCTGAACAATCAATAATGATGATGATCTAAGGAAAACTTAAATCACTAAACATAATACTCGACATTAACTGAATTATATACTTGATATACTGCTAAACAGTACAGATACACTGCTGAAACAGTGCAGACCGGATTTGTGTACCCAAACCCGTCTTGACCGGCACAAACTATGTGCACGTCAGAAAGCCTCCCCAGTAATGGTACTCACCGGGTAGCTCGGAAACGGAAGGCCTCGGAAACTGGACTGAACTTGAACCGGACTGGACTCGACTCGAACACTGCGGAGACTGGACTCGACTTGGGACTTCGGAAACTGGTGGGCCTCTGTATACCTCGGATCTTGCTCTCTCAGCTAGGCTCTGGTCGGGATACTTCGCACTTCTCACCGCCTCGTCTGGGTGTTGATCGCAGCCTCAGTCGCCCCCGCTTGACCGGAGGGAGATACAGGAAATCCTGCTGGTACGCGTTATTGTCCGTCCAGCTGTGGCAGGAGACCGGGCCTGCAACTCACCGCCGGCGCGTGAGATGAGAAAGTGTCCCTGTTCGGGCGCCATTCATGTGGTAAATAATTTAATTACCGGGACTTAATTTGGTTCAGAAACATAATAAAACAGCTCAGTAAATAAGAGGCAGAATCCGTGGTATTAGAGGTTCGGAATGGGCTTTATTCCAATGAACGATTATAATCGGTTGCTCCAAGTTCCGTCACCACGAAGGTTCAGGAAGGGAAGTACATACATGATTGACAAGAAATGACTTTTATAGAACATACAATACAATGAAGCGAATGCGGTAGGCGTAACAATTGATAAGGAAGATGACGATTCACCTGCGTAACCGAAAATGGGCGTAATGAGGAGTAAAAAGGAACATAATTGGTTATGATGTCATATATAGGTGGATCTATAAGATTATACTTGGCATAGATGCGTGTGCAGCAGCATGACGTGTGATTGACGTGCAACTAGGGGGTGAAGGGGACTTGACGTTTAGCTCTACATGTGGAGACGAAAAGTCTGGGGGGTCAAGTCAACCTAATCCCAAATCATATCTAACATCCTATGTTTAAAGAACTATGTTATCCACAAAGGGAAGTCTCTTGGACAAAATCTATTCTATACTGACTGTGTGTGCGTGCACAAGCGTCTAAGTGTCTAAGTGTCTATATGAGATGCAAGGGGCAGAAACCTTCTATGGTAACAGGGCTATGAATTACTTGCATGAGGACAGAGAAGCCGAGCCTTTGCTCGGTAGCTGGAAGAATGTTTACTTAAACTACTAGACAGGAATGCATCGGGCAGGGAACGGAGCAGATAATTTCGAAGGTGAAATATAGTTCTTGGCAGGCAGCAAGCTGATGTCAGGCTTCGTGAGCCGCGCAGAGAATGAGGCAAAGTTCATGGTCACGGTTGCAGGCTCAGACTGGAGCTTTCAGAGGCAGAAGGCAAGAAGAGTTCGATGACAGAATCAGGACCTACTTGCCTGGACTGTAAAATGGCATAAGTGAACCATATAAAGCCGGTGGCCTTTCATATTTAAGAATGGAATATCCGGCCTATTCATGGCGGATCTGACAAAGGACATGTTGGCGGTGGACGCACATGTGTTTGCGTCTTCATAACTAGAACTGGAGGGAACATACATGTACTTGTGATTCATACATGGAACCGTTGGGGTCCAAGATAGGGGACATAACTGATCAGAAAAATCCATATTTCCACAGTATCTAGAGGACAAGTCTGTCAGAAGTTCAAAGAAGGTGTCATTAAATTCAGGTGAACTCTGGGGTGGGCGATAGACAAGCAGTAGCAGAATGCATGAGGATTTATGTGATATTTTTACCCCTAGCAGTTCTGCGCAATCGCAGTTTTCTGCTACCATCTGTGTCACTTTGAGACTCTTTTTGAACAAAACGGCCACACCTCCCCCTCTAATGTCCTTGGGACGATTGTACCAGAAAGCATCAAACTCAGGAGGCAGGGCTGCTAAAACGTCCGATGTCGATGACGTGCCCAACCATGTCTCTGAGAGAGCAAGGATGTCAATGTCGCCCTCGGCCAGAAGTGAAAATACCTCTAAATGATGCTTTTGCAGGGAGCGAGTATTTAATGTTGCAATAATTAGGCCTTGGGTGAGAACATCCTCTCCCCGCAGCAGAGCCTCTGATCGAAGTTTAGCACAAGTTATTCCATCTAACACCGTATTGCCTGTGTTCAGGGACCTGAGGATATCAAGTGTGTATGTGCAGGATCGACCAGGGGGGGGTGGCCCCTGGGCCCTTCCTGGCCCGGACGGGCACAGACGGGCTTTCCTCTAGTGCTCTTCCGGCGCGACGCTGCGCGCGACCATTACAGCCTCCTAAATAGCGTGTGGCAGGGGGCGCTGGTCCACACTAGAGCGCTGACCCCGGAAGCGTCGTGGGAGCGCTTCAGACCCACACCCAAGATGGCGGTCGGGGGTAGGGTGGCGAGAAAACACCCAAATGGTGAGTTTGTGCAGTCAAACTTTTATGTGCAAGCAATGTTGGCGTTTTGGGGAAACAGGAAGCGATTATCATACAATTTAAAACACAACAGATTCTGCAATATTACTAAACTAAAAACTCGGCGAGGATAGCCACAAGCAGCAGTAAATTTTGAAAGACAGCGTTAGCGTGACAGTCCTATCTGTCAAAAGTGAGGTATCATCTTTATCAGGAGACTTAGGAAAATGCTGGGTGGAAGGAAATTTGTGGCTCACCAGTTTCCAGAACTTTCCATCATAGGAATGTTAAAAAAAGTGTTATTTTTATTAAGGACTGAGCTTTGCAAGGGATTCTGGGTAAAAAACAGATGAGAGGCACACAATTCACCCCTTTTCTGGATACCCCCATATGTCTAGTTTTAAAAAAATATGCAGGTTTGCTAGGTTTCCCTAGGTGCCAGGTGAGCTATGGTCCAAAATCTACAGCAACCTACCTTTCAAAAAAAGGGATCAGTTTTGAGTGGAAAAATGTGATCTGTCCATGTTGCCTTTTGATTCGTTTCCTGTTGCGGGCACCAAGCCCACCCACCCATATAAGTGAGGTACCATTTTTAACCAGAGACATAAGGAATGTGAGTTCCAACAGATTCCAGAACTTTCCATCACAGAAACTTGATTAAACTGTGTTCTTAAGTCCAGGTTTGAGGTTTTCAAGGGATTCTGGGTAAAAGAAACCTGGTGATAGCCATGCAATTTATTCCACCCTGGATTCCCCCAGGTGTCTGGTTTTAAAAAATGTGCAAGTTTGCTAGGTTTCCCTAGGTACTCGCTGAGTGGAAAAATTTGATGTATCAATTTTGTGTTTTGGTCCATTTCCTATTACAGGTACTAGCCTACCCACACAAGTGCGGTACCATTGTCAGCATTCCGTCCATCATTTGTTTGTTGTAACGCTTTTCGCCCTAAGTGGGATGGGTATGCCCAGCCGTGGGTCCCGTGCTCGCTACGCCACTGGAATCAAGCTATCCTGGCTGATGACGGCTGATAGCCAGAAACCGGTCCTAGGATGCTTGATTCCGGTCCAGGGAAGACATGGCTTGGCAGTTCGGGCTGGACTGTTCCCATGAGGCACAGGGTCAAGACTGATTTGCATATGGCCATGTCTGAACTGGGCTGGCGTAGTGGGCAAAAGAACGATGGATTCAACCCAGATCTCTTGACTGGGGGAGAATGTCTGCATTGTCAGCATTCCGTCCATCATTTGTTTGTTGTAACGCTTTTCGCCCTAAGTGGGATGGGTATGCCCAGACGTGGGTCCCGTGCTCGCTACGCCACTGGAGTCAAGCTATCCTGGCTGATGACGGCTGATAGCCAGAAACCGGTCCTAGGATGCTTGATTCCGGTCCAGGGAAGACATGGCTTGGCAGTTCGGGCTGGACTGTTCCTATGAGGCACAGGGTCAAGACTGATTTGCATATGGCCATGTCTGAACTGGGGTGGCATAGTGGGCAAAAGAACGATGGATTCAACCCAGATCTCTTGACTGGGGGAGAATGTCTGCATTGTCAGCATTCCGTCCATCATTTGTTTGTTGTAACACCATTTTTATAGGGAGGTTTGGGGGTTAATGCTGAGTAAAAAAACGTTTGGGGCTATCCACAGAATAAAGAACTTTCCATCAAAGAAATGTCAGGAAAATTTGTTTTTTAGTCAAAGTTTTAGGTTTGCAAGGGATTCTGGGTAAAAAAAAGCCTGGTGAAACCCATGCAGGTCTTTCCACCCTGTATTCCTCTAAGAGTCTAGTGTTAAAAAATGTGCAAGTTTGCTAGGTTTTCCTAGCTGCCGGCTTAGCTAGGGCCCAAAATCCATGGCTACTTGCCTTGCAAAAAAAGCGTCCGCTTTGAGTGGAAAAATATGGGGTGTCCATGTTGCGTTTTGGGCCATTACCTGTTGTTGGCACAAGGCCTACCCACACAACTGAGGTACCATTTTTATTGGGAGACTTTAGGGAATGCTGGGTGGTGGGAATTGTGGCTCCCCACAGATTCCAGTACTTTCCATCACAGAAAAGTGAGGAAAATGGTTTTTTTAGTCCAGGTTTGATGTTTGCAAGGGATTCCAGGTAAAATAACTTTGTAAGAGCCATGCATGTCATCCCACCCTGGATTCCCCCAGATGTCTAGTGTTCCAAAATATGCAAGTTTGCTAGCTTTCCCTAAGTGCCAGCAGAGCTAGGGTCCAAAATCCATAGTTACCTGCCTTGCAACATAAGGGTCATGTTTGAGTGGAGAAATGTGGTGTCCAAGTTACGTTTTGGGCCTTTTCCTGTTGCAGGCACTAGGCCTATCCACATATGAGAGGTACCATTTTTATTGTGATACTTGGGGGAATGCTGGGTGGATGGAAGTTTGTGTCTAAATACAGATTCCAGAACATTCCATTACAGAAAATGTGAGGAAAATGTTTTTTTTTTTAACACAGTCTGGGTAAAATAATGTTGCAAGAGTCATGCAAGTCACCCCACCCTGGATTATCCTAGGTGTCTAGTTGAAAAAACATGTGAGTGGAAAAATGTGATGTACCCATTTTGCAGTTTGGGCCATTTCCTGTTGCAGGCACTAGTCCTACCCACATAAGTGAGGTATCATTTTTATTGTGAGACTTGGGGGAATGCTAGGTAGAAGCAAGTTTATGGCCCCCTGTAGATTCCAGAACTTTCCATCACAGAAATGTTGGGAAAATGTGTATTTTAGTAAAAGTTTGATGCTTGCAAGGGATTTTGGGTAAAACAACCTGGTAAGAGCCATGCAAGTGTTCACACCCTAAATTTCCCTAGGTGTCCAATTTTCAAAAATTTGCAAGTTTGGTAGGTTTCCAAAGATGCCGTCTGAGCTAGAACCCAAAATCCAGAGCTACCCACCTTGAAAAAAAAGGGTCAGTTGTGAGCGGACATAATGTGATATCTCCATATTGCCTCTTTGGCCACTTCATGTTGCGGGCAATAGGCCTTCCCACACAAGTGAGGTACCATTTTTATTGGGCGGCATGGGGAATGCCAGTGGGGGGAAGTTTGGGGCTCCCCGCTGATTCCAGCACTTTGGATCACAGAAGTGTGAAGAAAATGTGGATTTTTAGTCAGAAATTGAGGTTTGTAAGGGATTTTGGGTAAACAAGCCTGGTGAAAGCCACGCAAGGTCCCCCAACCCTGGTTTTTCCCAGGTGTCTAGCTTTCAAAAATGTTCAGGTTTACTAGGTTTCCCTAGGTGCCAGTAGAGGTGGGGCCCAAAATACACAGCTACCCACCTTGCAAAAAGAGTGAGTGTTGAGTGGAAAAATGTGATGTGTCCATGTTACATTTTGGGTCATTTCCTGCCACAAGTGAGGTACCATTTTTAGCGAACAACTTGTGGGAGCATACAGTAGTAGAACATTTGTTATTACCAATTGGATTTCACAGTATTTGTGCCTTCCAAATGTAAGCCAGAGGGTCAGAAAGAAGATATTTTGAAAATTATCGTCGAAATCATATGCTAATACAGGTAACCACAAATTCAGAGATATACAAATAACCACTGCTTCTAAACTCCTTATCTTGTGTCCAGTTCATAAATACATAAGTTTCCTTGATACCCATTTTCACTCTACATATTTCATCATATAAATTGGTCTATACTTGTAATCCAAAGAAAATCCATTGTATGGTGCAGATCATATGGTGGCTCTGGGTACCTTGAATTCTTGGAGAACCTACAGACCTTCTATTTCCCCACAACTAGAATGGTCTAGCGGACGTAATGGTATATTGCTTTTGTAAATCGGCAATTGTAAGAAAAAGTTACAGATGAAAACTGCCACAAATGACAGTTTTTCCTACTCATTTTCAATAGTTCTTCATTTCAACAGTTAGGGGCTCATTCCGATGTCGGACTGATATCGCAGTGGAAGTGGAACCGCCTGACTAGTAGTTGCTGGTTCCACTCCCGGTATTCCAATGCAACCGCCAGCATGGCAGTCGAAAACATGCCTTTTCCAATTGCAGCTTGTGCCACGGCATGAAAAAGGGCCGCAGCACAAGCTGCAATTAAAAAAGGCATATTTTACACATCCATACCCCTTGTGCCAGGCCTCACATGGTGCCTGGCACACTGCACATGGATGTGTGGGGGGCACCACATGTTCCTCCCAATATCAGAGGCCCTGGGAGGACAGGGGCCCTGCTAGGGGCTCCCAAAGTCCCTTTCCATCTGCCATTTCATGGCAGTTGGACCGCTATGAAATGGCACTGTAATCCCTACTGTCCATCCGCTGCACTGACAAGCTCCTTGAGCCCGTCAGAAAAACTGTGGTCGGTCCCCCCACCCCCTGCCTCTGACCACCGGATCAGAGTCTGGCAGTCAGACCACTCATATAGATGTCAGTCGCAGGCCCACTGATATCGGATTAAGCATCTTAGTTTCTTTAGGAAAATATTGAGAGATCTACACATATGACCCCTTGCTGCATTCACATTTGTGTCTATTTTTGGAAAATCTATATCTTTCCTGGATCGCCCATGTGTTTTACACTGGTTTCCACCATAAACTGAAGTAGGTAGATAGCACAAAAAATAGTTAAAATGGGCTACCTCCTTGCAAAATTCTAAAACAGTGATAAGAAAAACTTGTTTTTTTTATTCAGCTCTGCATGTTTCTGAAAGCTGGGAAGATGGTGGCTTTAGCACAGCTAAGCGTTTGTTGATGAAATTTTTAGGAAACAAAATAGACATTTTAATCCAGAGCAATTTGTCTGCAAAAACTCACAATTTAGCTATATTTGGCCTTTTGTCTCAGTCCTCTCTGGGGCAATCCACAAACCCTGGGTACCTTAGAATCCCCAGGATTCTGGAAGAAAAGGACACAGATTTGACATGGAAACCTGATATGGAAAATAATTTATGCAGCCAAAAGTGCTCACACTACCTCAAATAGCCAAACAAAGACTCAGCGTTTTGGGAAAACGTCCTACCAATTAAGGTATTAATATACACAAAGCAACATAGCAACACAATAAAAACATAACAGGGCCCAGCACAACAAATAAGTCAAAATTAAATGCAATGCAATAACCACAGTTCAGCACAACAAAATCACATTGATATAATGCAGCACAAAAAAAAACTAAACAATCCACCACCACGACAAAATGTGACACAAAAAATATGGACAAACATTCATGACAAACATTACAACCTCCAAAAAGCTGCTTTCATTTTACAGTGGTTGAACATGTTTGCAAGAATCACTGCCTTACATACCAACAAGGACTCAAAAATGTTTTGTTTTTCAGCCCTAGTAGTGGCATTCCCACTCCAGACATATCCACCACACACCAAGTTTACTAATTAACATTGGTCCTGCTCCCTCAAAGGGCCCCTGGCAACAAGGGAATGCAATAGAAGTATAGTTCGCCTGCAGCACTCTATACCAGATAACAAGGAGCCCACCTTAGGCTGCCCATAATGTAAGTACAGATAAGGTTTAAGGATAGTGAGCTCCTTGAACAGAATCTACTCCTGCTCCTGATGATAAATATTTGAAGTGGAGGTGTCTGAGGCTGGCATGGATCTGAAAGTGAAGTCACAAGTGGATGGTTTCTGTCAGAATATAACCTGGAATGTGATAATAATGGAATTATAACTACAGCAGCGACTTGACTTCTTTAATGCAGCGGAATTTGAGGCAGCGGTACTTTTTGAGGCTAGTGGAGCTGTCGGGCAGTGATCGATCCTGGGTCTGGTAGTCGATACTGACCAATTTCATCGCGTTCTTGTCTTCACCGTTCAGCCATCAAGTAGATTAATAGCTCTTATTCCATTTACACAAGATCAGATGATAGACACTGGAGGAATCCATTAGAAAAGGATGATCTCAATACTGATAGCAGCCTTAGAATAGGTCTAGAAACAGGGGGTTGGCCAACAGTGGGGCTGCAACAAGAAATAGCAATTCAGCACTAATTACAGATGTATCAGTCGATGTGATCGTGAGAAAAGATATAGAAGCAAAAGCTATTGCAAGGGACGATGGATGTCGATGCAGTACAGGACACGCTCCTGCAGCAGCGTTCACTGAATTATATAGCAATAAAAGATAGAATAAAACAAAGTTTTATTAGCAATTCTATACACAGTCAGAAAATACTATGAAAAATGTTATTCATCAAAATTGCCTTGAATGGGATGCTGACTGTAGCTCTCCCTAGTATTGAAATTTGTCTAAAATAATATTTAGCATGGCTCTCATTAGAACCTAAACCTACATTTACACATTCATAGCAATACAAAGAGCGCCTCTTTAATGTTTCCCACGCCAGCCATGTTTCAGAAAGTCTATTTGGGGATCATCGTCAGGTTTATTCCTTGCTCACGGTGGTGAGCTTCTCTGAATGCCCCCTTTCTTTATCAACCTTGTGACACAGTATTGTGGATTATATATTTATTAAGCAAGTGTCTAAATACTAATCGCAACGAGATACAAGACACCTGACCATGAAAAGAGATAAAAAATGTTTGGGGCACAATTAAATAATGAGGGGCAGATTTATCAAGACTTTGCGATATTGCAACTCCTGAAAAGTGTCACAAAGTTCTAGCGCAACCCTTCTTTTTTCGGAGGAAAACTGCCCATTTTTGCACAAATAGTGCTATGTGCTACTTTGCATCCAGGTGGCATCCCACGGGTGGTGCTCTGGAATTCCAACTCAACCGCCTACGGTTTTTAACATAATGCCCTTTCTGCTTAAATTGTTAGACTGTTCTTTGATTAGAAAAAGAACGCCTCTTTGATGCACATGCAAAGTTGGAGAAATGTTTTTATTTTCATAACATTCCACACTTTGCTTGTGTACTGCTCTGTTGAGTACACTTCCAATGTGTGAAATGTTTCAAAGGTTGTGGAGGCACAGGATTTTATATTGGAAGTGCACCTATCCAGTTAATAACCTATGTTAAATACCACACACACACACGTCTTTCCGAAATAGTGCATACTGTTTGTGTACCAGCACAGGAAAAGAGAGCAACAGCAGACATATTTAGTAAGTTTGTGTTAGAAATGGGGTCTCTAGTTGGCAGTGGTTTGCACCCTGTCCAAGTAGGAGCCCTCATTCTTGGCAGGGTAAGGGAGTCACATAGCTAAGATGACCCCAGCTCACCCCCTTGATAGTTTGGTGTGAGCAGTCAGGTTTATCTCAGAGGCAATGTGTAAAGCATTTGAACATACACACACAGTAACACAGTGAAAACACTACAAACTGAGTTCACACCAGTTTCGAAAAATAGCCAATATTCAAGACCCTAACAACAAAAATCCAACATCCACAAGTAAAGATAGCACTTTTCAAAGTATAAATAATTTCAGTCCATGGATTCTATAGATGCATTTCTTTTAGCACAAAGTAACTTGGATGTGTTAAAATACAAAGACAAACCAGGCTGAGGTGCCGGAAAAGCAAAGCGATGTGTGGGTTCCTTACTTTCAGAGGAGGTGATGCGTTGGTTCCTTACTGCTACGCAGGGGAGGCAATACGTCAGTTGCTTAACTGTCAGGGGAGGTGATGCGTCAGTTGCTTACTTGAAGGAGAGGTGATGTGTCGATCTCTGGACATGCAGCATTGGTTCCTTACTGCTGGGCAACGTCGATGAAGAAATCAACGCCCAGGGACAATGTGTCAAAAATCTAGATGCACTGGGTTGATTCCACAGCGATGAGGCAGGCAATGCATCGGATTTGGTGCAGTGCGTCACGGATTTCGGTGATGTGATGCTCAAAACTCATGCTGTGGTGGTTCTTCTGACATGCTGAGATGGAAAGCTGGGGTCTGCGGTGAAATCCAAGGTCGATGTGCCGATCTGGAACCACACTTCGGTGCAGGCAGAGGCGATGTGTCAAAGCTTTTAGCTATGCATCGATAAAAATAGATGCTTGGAGTCGATGCGTGGATTTTCTTCCACAGTTCACCAGATTCTATTTCCAAGGGCCTATGCAGTGGATTTGGCACCACTTGGCAAGTCAGAACTCACAGCAGAAGAGTCCAGGCACTGTTAGGTGATGGCCCTGAGACTTCATAACAGGAGGAAAGCACACACAAGCCCTTGGAGAATCTTGGAAGCAGGATGCAGAAAGCACATTCTAGTTCTTTCACTCCCAGGACAGGAGCAGCAAGCAGCAGGCCAGCACAACAAAACAGGCAGTTCCTCCTTCAGCATCCAGCTCTTCCTCCTGGTAGAATTTCCTTTAGTCCAGAAGTGTTCTGATTTGAGAGTGTCAGAGGCCCAATACATATACCCCTTTCTGTCTTTGAAGTAGGCAAACTTCAAAGGAAAGTCTTTGTAGTGCTCAAGACCCTGCCTTACCTGGCTCCTGACTCACTACGGGGCAGGGGGGGGTGGAACAGCCCTATTCACATGTCAATGACAACTTCTCCCAACACTGTAGCTTCAGGAAGTCCCATCAGCCTGGATATGGCCCATCAGGATATGCATGGTACACCTCAGCTCCCTCTGTGTGACTGTCTAGAGTGAATGCACAAGAGCCCAACTGTCACCCACATCCTGACGTGGTTTCTATATACAGGCAGAGGCACAGAATGGTTAAGCAAGAAAATGCCCACTTTCTAAAAGGGCCATTTTCAAACCCCCAATTTAAAAACAAACTTCACCAAAATATATACTTTTAAATTGTGAGTTCAGAAATCCCAAACTCCAAATCTCCATGAGCTCCCAATGGGAATTTACACTTAAAAGATATTTCAAGGCAATCCCTGTTTACCCTGTAGGAGGGATAGTCCATGCGATAGTGAAAAACTAAATTAGCAGTATTTCACTATTCCGACATGTAAGACACACCAGTACATATCCTACCTTTTATATACACTGCACCCTGCCCATGGTGCTACCATGGGCCTACCTAACGGGTATCTTACAAGTAATAAAAGGGATGGTTTGGGCCTTCAAGTCGGTGCACTTGCCAGGTCAAAATGGCAAATTAAATCTTCACATAGAAACTGCGGTGGCAGGTCTAAGACTTGTTTGCAAGGCTACCTCTGGGTGGCACAATCCGTGCTGCAGGCCCTCTAGTAGTATTTGAATTACAGGCCCTGGGCACCCTGGTGAACTTTATATGGGACTTACTAGTGTATCAAATATGCCAATCATGGATAAACCAATTACCAATACAATTGACACAGGGATCACTTGCACTTTAGCATTGGTCAGCATTGGTAGAGTTACCCAAGTCCTAAAACCATCAAAAATAAAATGTAGCTCACAGTCAAAAACAGGAGGTCAGAAGCAAAAAGAGGGGAAATCACTCCAAAAAATGCCAGGTCTAACAGTTTGGCTCCACACCTCACTCTTTACCTACCACAAAGCCGTGAATCAACTTTATTTGTAATGCTGCATTGTTTTATAACATTTTAAATCTGCCCTTGGATACAATCTTGAAATAGGCGCTGCTTTGAGAACTTTGCGCCTGATGCAACAAGCCATTTTGCTTTCGTATACCTTGTGATTCGCAAAATCACAGGGCATGGCACCTCAAAATGAATTTGTAATATGTCTGAAACCCATTTTTTAAATCTGGAAATATTTTCGGATTTGCAAAATGGGATAACTGACCTATACCAAATTACAATTGGGATCGGGTGTCCCCTTCTATTGGTGATTTGGTATGGAATGTATCAAAGGTTTGCCACTGTAGTTAAGGTCACAAACTGTTCATCAGACACTGACACCCCAAAGGGGTTGGTATCTGATTCGCAAAGGAGACATTGTCCCTCCTGAGGAATTTTGGAATCTTGATGGTAGCATAAGGGGGGTGTCATGGGGGGAGGGGTGGCGGAGAACAATTGGTCCAAGTGACCACTGCCTGCCTCAATGGCTTTCCAGATGGGATTTTATTTTGCAACAAAACATGTGCTTTTAGTGGACCTGGGCTCCTTTAAAACATTATGATCCCTGTTGGGAATATAAATGCAAGAATGCCGGTCTGGTGTTCCTTGCAGTTTTCCATCCCTGAATTTGCGGCTAATCGCAGAGGAGTGGCAAACTGCGACCTGCCTAATTAATAATCATTAGGCAGGTTGTCATTTTGTTACCTCTGGAAATGTCCAGTTTTCGATGCAGCGTAATAATAGATATGTTGCACTGTAAATCGCATACCCAGTCACAAAGCAGTTGGTGTAAAAATTGCACACCCCTTGTGTGGTAATAATACAGCAGACACTACGTGATGTACACACGAATTGCGATCAAACGTAAAAATATATATATTTACATGACAAATAATGGCTTTTAGTTTACTCTGTTTGAAAGACCTTCAAATGTATATTGTTTGTATTTCCTGCTGTGGAAAAAAACATTTTCCCATATTCCATAACAACACTATCTATGTAAAATCCTAACAACAATGTAAATGTAAAGAAAGTTAATTATGCAGTGTCAGGACCTGCATTTCATTCTATAGGTAGCACTCTCAGTCATTTTTGATTCACTGGAGCTAGAAACATTTTTCATGAAATCTGTAAATGAAAAAGGATGATGAATTGAGTAGCAAATCCAGCAAATATATAATTGCATGGAAAATAAGGCGGTCGAGGGATCACATATTTCAGGTGGCCCGGCCACAGTTCCTTCCATACCCTAGAGCAATTTCCACTATTTATAGAGTAGCCTGGCATAATGGTGGGCACAAACATCACTACAGAGTCCTCAGTCAACAAGGATTCTGTACCAATAAGACAATCTGAAGTGTCTTCTAAAATTCAGATGACAGTATTCTGTGCATGCTTCACACCAGATCCCCATCCTGTATTGATCAGAGTGTGTGAGACTATGAACACAGCAAGCACTGGCTTAAGGCTGCCAACGAATAATTCATGAGATATGAGCTTCGTCACATCCCAAGGCTACCTTCAGTCCCCGTGCTCCATGAATGAAAGTCATGGTTAGAATAAACAGGGAGAACTGACATGGGAATTCTTTCACTCAATATAAAATATCATCACATAGAATAAGTCTACAAATACAATACCACTACTTTGAGAACAATAAACTGACTAATGTTAGAGAATTAGGGTAAATGTTAAGTGAAGGATGAGGGTCCAGGAATAGTTAAAGACTAGAACTAGCGAAATAGTTTAGGGTTTGATTTAAAACTAAGATTATGTAAAAGTTTGGAGTTACCCTTAAGGTTATGGTTAGGACTGGGATTAGGGAAACCTTTGGGATTAGGTCTAGGACCAGTTTTAGGATTGATATTTAAGACTAAGGGCCTAATCACGATGTAGGGCGGACACCGTTGTGGTCCCGACACGGCTCTTACAATGCGATCGCACATGGTGCGGTCGCATACTCCCATTTCTCTATGAGAGCTTGTGATGCAGCCGTAAACCGGCAGCAGCACAAGCTCCCAAAGAGAAATGGGAGTTTTTGTTAATCCCTGCACCGTGTGGCAGGTACCACACAGTGCCTGCCAAATGGGTTGTGCAGGTCAGAGGTTTTACATTTGAAGTTTGCCAGACAGGATACTCAGTCAAAAACGTGATGGATATCCTGTCTGCCATATTATATGTGCATGATATCCAGTGGCACTTGTAATGCGGCGAACGGGATATCAAGCACTTTTGGAATGGAGTAACCTGTCCGCTAAACTCTAAATCAGTCCTCTAGTCTCGAGCTGCTGGAAAAACGTCTTCTGGTGAGTCCTGTAGCACCTAGATCCTCAGGGGAGGTTTCTGGACAGCAGGTCTTTCTCGAGACAGGCCTTGTGCAGGGTCTAATCCTCTTTAGTCAGCTGGGCCCTCCTAGAGTCAGGAGAACTTCTGCTGTTTGTGTCCTTAAAGCAGGAAAACAGGAGGCCAACCATTTGACGCTTTAAAAGCAGTTCCAGTCCCTGGGTGCCAGAAGGATTCAGGGGTCCTTGTGTGAGTCCCCCGTCCAGCAGAGGAATGAGGCAAATTCTTCTTTTAAACACGGCCTTCTTCTTTAGAGGGAATCTTCCCAGCTCCAGGAATGTTCTAAGGAAGGGGTGATGGAGGTTCCAAATTTATCCTGGGCACTAAACCAGTGACTGGAGAAATTCTACTACCCAACCCTAACAATTTTCTCTCAGTCTCCACCTCCTTCTGCAGCACTTCCTTCTTGCCTTAATGTAAAATTATCCAGAAGCCCCTCTTTCAAGATGGCGCGATGCAGGTGCCATCAGCCAGGACTGTCTTCAATTACCTTCGACACTCACCTGCCCAACAGTGTGCCCTGTTTTTAACTATTATCACCCTGCTCTTTGGGGTTAAAAGACACACTTGGTGACTTATGGATATATACAATCAGGCTTTACTACATGGCAAAGGCATGTTTCCCTGCCATGTCGCACTACAGTGCATTTAAACTGTAACACAGCCAGAGCACAGTGGTGCTCCTATCAGATACAGGTTTTTGCCATGTTTGGAGATGGTGTATATACACATTGCAGTGCACAAATTACTTTTTTAACGTTCCATACCATAGGTGCATTTAAGACACCATTGACAATAGACTTATAGGGAAATTAAATAGGGCAAATAAGGAGTTTGGATGCACAGCACATTTTAGAAGGGACTTTACTCCTTTCAGCAGCGGTAAACAGGGTTGGTTCCTTTGTTAGGGCAAAAGGGCATTGACCCTTCGCCCCATGAGCCCCCACAAACTGTAACGTTAAAATATTTGTTTTGCTGTCTCTCTTAATTGCAATGCAGGTCGTGTAACTTACTGTTTGAGGGTGGAGTAGGGCTTGATTGACACCAGGAAGGTCTCTAAGGACTAGAAGGGAAGTGCGCATGTCAGGCTGGACTGGTGTTTTACTGTGGTTTCTCTAACTTGTGCAATATTAGGGAGTTGCGGGGGATTATAGCCACAAGCCCACGGTCTGCTTTGGAGTATTTGCTTTGCCTGCTCCTACCAATCCTGGTGCTGCTTTCATGCTTACAAACATAAACAACATGAGAGCAGCATCTTGATTGGGTGTGGGTGCCAGGTGGTAGGCCTCTATTCCATTATCAGCATGGGGGCAGTACTTTCATTATTTGACCAAACACTGTGTGGCTTTAATTTGAAGCCAGACAGTTATTGGTCAGGTTTTTCTGTGCTGTAACATGACGTTCTCGTGCTCCACTCAACATGCTACTGCTCTCTACCACTCACGTCAGTGTAGACTGCACCGTATAGGGGTCGTCGTAACCCCTGTCCATAAATGGCTTGCCTCTGGCCTGAGTAACAAATGCTGCCTGCGTTGCTACTGTGGAAGTTAGAATTGCACCGTGGAGTGGGAGCTGTAATGTGCAACCAGCCGGTGATCCATTGTCTGCCCCTGTGAGGTCAGAAGCGGCTCCCAGTCGAGTCATGCCTGATGGAAGCTTCTCCTGAGACAGACGGCCCCCATGGAGAGTTTCCGTAGCGGGAATGTGCTACAAAAGATAGCCAGGGAGCGAAGTCGATCTGCTTCCCAAGAGTCAAAGCCACTGGATTTAAAAAGTGCTTTTTGGGCTGTTTGGAATATCTGCTTTATTGCTGTATAGTCACAAAGTTGCATGCCTTTAAATAATAGCAGAAAAGCTCGATTTTGAAATAATTGATAATAACTGAAGAGACCTCAGAGCCCCAGCTCACTCGCGGGCAAGTATTCCCATGGTCTCTTTTCAGCTCTGAAATCCTTACCTGAGAACGTCTTAATATGGGACTTTCTGCAACCTGTGCGGTCATCCTCTGCGAGCACACGCTCTCCCTCCCTCCTCTGTGTGACCTTGGGCACTGATGGAATAGTGCACTAGCTGACAGTAGCCTTACACCGCCTTGTTGTGCTCACTTTATTGCGATCCGCATCTACGCGGCCCAATTGCCTGCTTTGTCTGCCACCGTATTTGAGATAATGCGGACTGTGCTGCGACTAGACTTTCTTAGAATTAACTAAGACCTTTTCAGAATCATGTCAGTGTTCCAATCTGTGTGCATTCACAACTCCGGAGGCAGATCATTCTCCTACCTCGCCGCCAAGTCCTGGAACACCCTCCCCATCCTCCTACGGCAGACCGAAGACCTACTTACCTTCAGGAGGCTACTCAAGACCTGGATGTTCGAGCAGTAGCAGCAGCCCCCCCAGCACCTTGAGACCCTCACGGGTGAGTAGCGTGCTTTTGATTGATTGATTCATAATATGTGCGCTTCTCCGGGAAAAGGTTAAAGGCCGAGAGTTGAAAGTGTGGGAGCACATAGCTCTCGGGGTGAATTTAAAGTAGAGTGACAATTTAGCAAACTAATGGTAAGCAGTGGGTGGGCTGCTTCTTGCACACAATACGCCTCTCAAGCGAGAGCACATGCACTGTCGCAGGCAAGACCTAATCAGTTAGGACCTGACTGACCTGTGAACACAGACCCCCTCCCCCACTGAGCTCATCAGCAGAAGGAAGGGGGGTGACCAGGTTAGGAGCAGTGGTGATGGCAGTGCACATACCTTCCATGACTCAACACTGACCTGTTTCTCACCCTGGCTCGCTAGACAACATCCACTACTAGAGATATTCTGAGAAAGGTAATGGTTACAACTACAATAGCAGCAATGAATAGTGTACTCCATAAATTAATCAAAGAATGATACGTATAAAGCACATAGATTGCCTCATGAGGGTACCCTGTAGCTATGCAAACATAATGGGTACAACATACAACAGTTTCAGACAGCAGGAGCAATAATTACTCATTCTGGCAAAAAGCATAAAACAGCAAATCTAATTTTGCCTGGACCACTATATGAGCAAAGGCCACCCCGGCTGTACTAGAGAAGCGCTCAGAGAGCACTGAGGATGTTTGTTGCAGCTTTTTGTGCTTTTGGGCACTTGCATTTTAGAAGTCACTATAGTTGCTTGCATAGCCATATTTGCAATGTACATTTTGGACTTGTGTGTTTTGAGCCCAAAATATGATGAAGCGACACCTCATTTACCTTGATGCATGACTTTACGAAATTGAGGGAATGACTTTGCACAATTGTCTGTATTATTTTATAGAAGGGGGCACACACTCAAAGAGGCTCTAGGGAAGTTTGTATTGAGAGTGCACCACCCAGTAAGTGGTGCGCTGTTACTCCGTTCCCTGAGGCGGAGCCAACGAGTGGTTCAAGGAACACCACAACGGGGTTCAATCTTAAACTGCATGCTTCAGTAGGGGTTTACACAATACAAAACAAAGCAGAGGGGTAGTTTAAACCACTCATACCATCTTTTAGTGTTGTGCTTTGTTCACCACTTGGGCAATCTTGGAAGATTAGAGCTGGGCACATAGCATTTTAGTGTAATGGGCAAACGGTACAGGTCCGCACCATCACTGCAAACAAGGACTGCACACCCAGTGTTTAATGAAGTGCCACGAGCCTCAAAACGCAACGTTCTCAGAAGCTGAGTCGGCCCTTGCTCCTTCCGTTGGTCACCTGGATGTTTGGTTGGGGGTTTCCTCCGTCCCAGTTTCCTCGGTTCCTCTACGGTGGCCGGTGGCTTTATCTTCTCTAGCCCCGTCTTTTTCGCCTTCGGTCAACCCCCGGGTTTGTGGTTGTGGGTATTGTCTTTGGTGTGTGTTGTTTGGGGTGGGGTCTTTCCTGTTTGGCTTGTTGGTCTTTGGGTTCTCCTTGCCTCAGTGGCCTTGAGGGTTTGCCTCGTCCTGATCTTGTGCCCTGGTCTGGTCCGGGGTCTACTGGTGTCTACCCCTTGGTTTTCCTTGTGCAGGGTCCTGTTGTTGGCCTCGTTCTTGGTGAGGAGTTGTACTTCATGGAGTTCTGGCCTCCTGTGCTCCCCCTACTGTTTCTTCTCCAGGTGGGGTCTGTGTTTCTGGCTGCCTGGTCCTTCTGGTTGGTATTCGGGTGGCTAGGGTTTTGGTGTTAGTCGGGCCTGCTTCCGTCTGGCCGTGGCTTTTGTTGGTTGGGGTTCCGGGTTTCCGTCGTGGTGTCCCCTGCTTTCTTTATTGGTTCCTCAGTCTTGGCCAGTTGTCCTGTCCCTGTACCCCGGCTCCGGCTCCTTCTCCCGGTATGGGTGATTTGACAGTTTTCCTGTGTCGACACTGGTGGTTGGTGCTGGACATTCTTGCCCTGGGGCCTGGTCCGCTGCGCAGGGTTTTCAGTGGCAGTGCCCTCTGGGCTCCCTGGTGGACGAGTCTGTCAGGTAGCAGGGGGCCTAGCTCTTGGTCCGTGCTTCCTCCCTTCCTGGGTTGGTTTGTGTGGCCCTGCCCTTGGTTGGTCCTCTGGGGTCTGTGCCTTGGCCCTGTCCTTTTTTTTAGGGGCCAGGTCTGCTGTCGGACTTCCCGGTGGTGTGGAGGTTGGTCCTGTTGTTAGCCCTGTCTCCCTTCGTTCCTGGTTGGGGCTGGGCTTTTTGGGTCTTTACTTGCTTGCTCTTGACTCTCTTTTGCGGTTCATTGTGGGTCTTTTTGGCTTTGTTGGGCGTTCTTTCCATTGTATGCTTGGGTGCGCTCTCTGTTGGCGCTGCTGCAGGGTCTGTGGGGCTGCTTGGTGGTGCTGAGCATGGCTGCCTTCTGGCCCGGTAGGCACCTTTCCGGGCTTTTCAGGCCCTGTAAGTGGTGTGGCTGTTTTGGTCCTCCATGTGCTGGTTGTTCCTGGTGGAGTGGTTGCTTCAGCCCCTCTGGGGCTTCGCCTTTGGGCTTGTGATCTCTGTGGTTGGCCTCCTTTCCGGTTTTGGTTTTGTTTCTTTGCCTTGTCGCCTTAGTGGCTGGCTCCCTTCAGCTTGGAGGTTTTGGGGGTTGGCTTTGGTGGGGCAGTGTGTCCTGCTTGCCCTTCTTATCTGTGGTTGGGTGCCTCCTTGGTGCCGCTGGTGCCTTCTGCTTCCGGTGTGCTGGTTCTTCCGGTCCTTGGTTGTGTACCTGTTGGCCTGACCCGGCTTTCTGGTGTTTCTGGTCGCCTTGGGTCTTCTTCCATTTGTGGCCTCCTCACTGTCCTTCAGTTGGGGGCAGTCTCTGGTGCTTCCTTGGGAGGTGCTCTTCCTCCATTGTTGATTCAGGGTGTTCCCGGTGTGGGTTGGCTGCCTTCTGGGTGGCAGCTCCATGGGTTGGCTGCTCTTTAGGTTCGCCTTGGTCGTGTCCTGCTTCTTCTGGGGGGTGCAGCCCTGTTTGGTTGAGAGCATTGCAGGCTGTATGCTCCTGCCTGTGTTTTCCTGTGGTTCTGCCGTTTGATTCCCTTGGGATACTGCTTTTTGGTGTGGTGTCCTGGGTGTTCTTTTGGGGGTTCAGAAGGCCGGGTTTCTGGCTTTGGTATGCTCCATAAGTAAGGAATGGGACGAGGACTGGAGGTACCTGTGGGTAATGCTCTATTACTTACCGTTAATCTTCATTACTCCTGCTCCTGTTGTCCTCGTCCCATTCCTTATGCCCCTCCCTCCAGGACAGTCGCCCTTCCTGTTGGTGACTTGATAGTACAACCGGAATGCTGTGTAAGAACTCCCAGTGGGAGGGGGGGGGGTTAGGGGTCCCAGCATTCCTCTGTTCTTTTTGCTGTCAGGGAGATGGTCATCTCCATAAGGAAGGAATGGGACGAGGACAACGGGACCAGGAGTATTGAAGATTACCGGTAAGCAATAGGGCATTTGTATGGGGGTGTGGTCCCTTTTAAATGAGGACATGCCTTTTCCCATTCACCTGTGCAATGTTGCAGCTGAGATTCCCAAAACAAAGAGGTTCTTGTGGGGACACTATCTATGTGTAACTGAAGACGTGGCATACTGTCTGTGCCTCCCTCCTAAAGGCACACTTAAGGAGGAGGCACAGAGGATTCCAGGAACTCCCTCAGATATCGCATCAGAAGGGGCGCAAAGACCACACTCCCTGCCACCAGAGGGGCTCTGCCTCCTCCAAAGATTGACTAGGTTTGCCTGCGGTAAACCCTAAAACAACATGTTAAATAAATCGTCACACTGTCTGTTACCGCTGCACTCGGTGCATGCACTCGGAAAGTGCAGGAGAAGCCTTTTTTTGTATAGCCAGGTGCTCGGTTCCAGTCTGCGCCAAAGGAACCCAGTGTGGTTGTGCAACAATGCATACTAAGACCGGGCACCAGATACTCGCACTGCTGTGCTTGCCTCAGATCACTGGCCATTCCATAATGGTATCAAAGAGGGGGAGCTGAGAGAGCATTAGCACTTGCAGAGCCTTTCTCTCTACTTTCTTTCCTACGGTATAGGTGGCTCACAAATGCATCAACAGTAGCAGTGTGCGAAATTCGCCTGATTTGCTTTTGAGTAATTATGAAAAATGAAAAATTACGTGTAATTAAGCGAAATGCAAGACTTGCATGTAGAGTAACCCTGGGTGTAGTTTGCGAAGTAGCGCTACGAGAAGTGCACTTCGCACTACGCAAGCTACGCGTAGCTTTGCAAACTGCATAGTGCACTGTGCACTGTGCAAGATGCTGTTCGCACTGATACAGTGCCGGATGCTTGTTCGCACTGTGCAATCAGTGGAAACTGTATCTTGCACAGTGCAAGCGGTCATTTTTTGCCGCTCGAGTAGGTTTATACTCGAGCGGCAGCTTTCTCAACGCGGACTGGTAGTTTCTCATTGCGAGCGGTCGTGAGCATACGCGACCACTCGCAATGAGAAACCTGACCTCCCTGCGTTGAGAAGCTCGCCGGGAGGTTTATTTTCCGCGATCGGTAACTTGATGTTACTGATCGCGAACGAGGAAAAAGTCACGCCGGGATGTCATTTTGCTTGCTCGTGGTCGCCAACTTGACGTTGAGGACCATGAGTAAGCAAAAAATGACCGCTGTACTACGCTACGCGTGTTTGCACTGTGCCGTGTGCAATTCGCGTAGTGCGAAGTAGCACAAACTTCGCAAACTAAGTGAGCGTAGCGTAGTGCTTTGCCCAGGCTTAATGTAGAGCTACATTTTTGTGCGGAATAGGTTCTGTTGTCCATTCTAGATGACAAGACTCATGTTGACCTCAAAAGTCGAAAAAACACAAGCACTATGGACAATAGCCACTCGCGTTATGTCGTTTGTGATTTCCCCATGCACTTGTGCTCATTTTTTTTACCAGGACTGCTGCGTAATTACGCGACATGACATGACAACATAATCTCGGGGAATTTGTGTAACAAGCGTAATGCAAAATGACACTAAATTGTGCCAGCGGAATGCAACTATCTGTGCATAGTCAACTAAATGCAAAATGTAGAAAAATCGTACTGCACAATATAATAGACATAGGGATGACATGCTTCCTAAACATGCTTATAGCTTGATAACAGTATAGTATAAATCTATTTCATGTGGTTGAATATTGTTCGATATGTTTCTGTGCAGAATAAGCAGAAAATGTTTTGTACATTGCATTATTAGCACTTGAAAGAAAATTGTGGCTTCTGTTTCTATTCCAAGAGGCAGTAGAATAGAACAGTAAAAAAAAAAAAAACTGTAAAAAAAACATAGGTAATATGCTCTCAGGGGAAATATCTCATGACAGTCTTTATTGATTTTTTTTTTAACCTGTGCATGTTATTGGGAGGAATACAGAGTATAGAATATAGAATATTGTAGAGCATTATTCCTCAGGGTTTTCAAACTCTTAGCATTTCAGTGGTTTTCAGTTGCTCGAAAACCCTGAAAAGGTGTCCAATGCCCAAGACAGGTGTTCTTGCTGTACTGTGGTATATCAAAAGTTCCGATTACTTAGAGAAAGACGCCTCAGTAATTCGTGAGTGATTCACTTTTTATGACCATTTTTGTTGATAAAAATTCCACCTTTGTCATACACCCTAAAAAATTATCTTTGTGTTTCAACTAAATCCTCAGTCTATGGCAACTGAATATAATGTAATGCAATCTAGAATTTAGTGTGTCCTGTGTTTTTCTTTGTTTCTCAATGTGTCCTCTATGTGGCAGACAAATAACTACCAACAATATACACATTTATACATGCAAAGTACAATTACATCCTATGCCAGGCTTTTTTAAACTGACCACTCTTCCTTCAAAACCCACCTTCACATATGCTATAGAATAGAAGTTAAACTACACGAAAGTGAGGCCCTAATATACTTACTTACATATGCCTGTTACCCCTCTTGGGGTATCAGCCAGGACTCTCCACCCATCTCTGTCCTGGGGTTATCTTTCAATCTGAATGCAGGTAACCCATCTCCTTGCAGTCAGCCTCTAGGCCATGGCGCCAGGTGTTTCTTGGCCTTCCTCTTTTCCTCTTCCCTTGAGGGTACCAGGTCAGAGCTTGCCTGGTGGTGTTTTATGCAGGCTTGCAGAGGGTGTGACCTCTCCAGCTCCAGCATTTTTTCATGATTTCTTCATGAATAGGAAGTTGGAAAGTCTGCTGCCACAGGCCAGTGTTGCTGATGCTGTTTGTCTAGTGGATTTGGAGGATTTTCTTCAGACAGGTGTTGATGAAGGTCTGTGTGTTGGTGGTGGTGGTCACTTTTGTCCGCTAAGGTTCTGCTCCATGCAGAAGGATGGGGTTGGTGTTAAAAGGTCTGATATTGGCGTGCATTAGGTCCTTGGAATTAAGGTGGGAATAATGCATTAACAGATAAGGCAGGTGCTAAACTCTTCCTGGCATCGGGGGAGAGACAAGAGCCAAGCTATTTCATCCACAAGAAGATCCACAAGGGAATCCAGCTGCAAGGTGTAAAACAGACAGAGGAGGATCAATGAGATGAAAAGTAAAGAACAAATGTGTTGTGCCACATCTTCTATTAACGTTTGCCTCATCAATATATGTTTGCAATAGAATTGACATCACAGGAAGATTCTTATCTAAATGGTGTTTACATGACATGCACTGAAGAAAACCAAGTATGACATCCTTTGCCTGGTGCAGGGATCCATTGCTGTGCCGTTGGATTTCCCAATTAATGCCTTCTGCTGATCATAGAACACTCCTCTATGTGACCACTCTTGGGAAATTGTCAGCAGGCGCTGAGTGTGGTGCTCTGTGCACAATCTTCCTCTCCCTGTGGACAGCCTTCAGTAAGCTCTCGGAAACAGATGTGACAAGAATCCTTCTGAAGAAGAGAATCCAGAGTTAACAAGCATTTGCAATGCAATAGGTCTCGCATTTGCGAGATTTTGGCTTTTTACATTGTAAATGACAATTCCTTTTATTTCTGTGTTTAAAAAACCTGCAATAATAAAAGCCATTGTCATTTACAATACCAATGGGTCAAAGTTATGAAAATGCGAGACCTATTGCGTTGCAAATACTTGTTTTGCCGGGAAGGGGGCTTAGTGGACTAATGTGCCCATGGTAGGGGCTGGTGCTTGCCCTCATGGTCACAGGTTCAAATCCCGGTGGGTTTGCTCAGCCTTTCACTCTACCGAGGTTGATAAAATGAGTATCATTGAGTTGGGTGACAATAAACATCTATTATTCAGAGCCAAGACAGTGAACGTGCGCTTTACAACCACACATTCTGTTCTGTTTATGGGGTGGGTGCAGACACTGAATCAGGGGCTTTTTGACCTGTAGTGGGATCTCCCTCTGCAGGATAAGTACAGTTTTACCCTGGAGTAAAGCCAGTCACTTTGAAAGACTTGGAACAGGACTCGCCAGTGCCCTGACAACCCCTGTTTTGTTACCCTTCACTGATGACCTCTCGTGCACGCCCACTTGTTCTCCATGGCCTGTCACTCATACATCCTGTCGGCTGTCCTTGGGAGTCGTGATCTAAGCAAACTACCCCAGAGTCCTATCCCCTAGGGACTAAGGTGACCACCTGGCAAGAGGGCAAATTCTGGACATTGATAATAAAAATTCAGGCCAAAGGGTCAAAATTCAGGACAAAAGATCATTTTTACATACCATTCTAAGGAGGCTTCACGATTATAAAATAGACCGCTGACAGAATTACAAGCCAAAATGGGTTTATGTTCTGTAGTTGTATTACACATTGGAGTATTGAGCAAACATTCACATATAGCTGGACGTATTTAACGGTGAAAAAACTAGCAAACCTACACTCCCCAAGCAGAATGTGCCAGCTGACCTTGAATGATCGTGCCAGAAGCAGCACTGTGCTAGTGGACATAGAATTGGAGTTTACAGACTGTTGCACTACTAAAGTGAAACTGAGTGAGAAATGATGGTGAGAAAGGAGGAACGAAGGATATAAACAGAGATGGACAGACAGAGTGTTGGAACAGTGAGAGTGAACAGTGAGAGAAGGGGAAAGCAAGGGTCAGCCAGCTGAAAGAGAGGAAGAAAAGGTGGTGAAAGAGGGAAAAGACTAAGATAAGATGGGGCAGAGAAAGGCATGAAAAAGAGATGCAGAAATATGCTGAGGGTGACGGAGAGGAGGTTGAAAAGAGGAAAAGGTAGAGGGGCAAATAAAAGACAGAAAGCATGTGGGGGAGAGAGGCAGAGACAATAGCAAGGTAGGGGAGAAGAGGTAACAGATATGAAAGACGGGAGGTAAGGGGGATGGGGGGGCTGGTTTGTGGCGTAACGGCCAGAGGTGCTGATTTTGGAACCTGGTGATGGAGAGTTCATCCGCCTGAAGCAGGAGTAAATCCCTATCCAGGGTCGAAATGGGTAGGAAACACCTCACAAAAAGGAAGCGGGCGTAACAGCCAGAGCAGCTCACTTTGGAACTGGGAAACGAGGTTAGAGTCTCAGCATTGACACTCAACATCCTGTGATTCTTGGCAAATGACTTAATCTCCCTGTGCCTAACAAAATGAATGTGTCCTTGTGTAACGTAACTGTTGCTCGTGCAAAGCGCTCTAATACCTTCGGGTCGAGTTCACGCTATAGAAAACTGCAACAAAAAAAACGACAAAACAACGATAAAGGAGAGGGTTTTTGCATAGGTCACAAATATTTGAGAGAAACCGTGACGTGCATTTTCACAATGCAAGGTCACTGCCGTGTGCATGATGCTCACCGGCCTGGATTTGAGGACATGGCTTGGCAGAAACGTAAAGGGAGTTCACCCTAGTTTTCCGGGGACACTCCAGTAAGCATTGGGATTCCCGGAAAAATGAAAATCTGCACTTGAAAGCGTGAAGCAGGGAGTGTAGATTGGGGGCGGATTCTTGTCTGAGGGCATGCAGCCAACGGAATGAGAAGTGTCACATGAACTGTGGCTTCTAATGCAGAGGATCACATGTGAGGACAGTGTGTACTTTGTGTGAGAAATGCATTTACCGAATGGGGCGTGGCCATGTCGTGTCCTCCAGAAGGAGGATGTTTGTGGGCCCCAGATAGGCTTGGCAGGCCTGCACAGTCTCCCTGATGTTAACCGACCTGTGAGGCGTGCCAAGCATCTTAGAATGACATTTTTATTAATTTAGAGTTTCAAGTAAATACTGAGCAGATGTGGCCTAAGAGACAGACAGACGGAGCTCGCAGGCAGGTCACTCCCCACACCGCTGTACTGCCTCGGTCTGTACTGGTGTTAACTCTTCTGCACTGCAGTGTCTGCCTGATTGTTTTTGTTTGGTTGTAATTTCTACCCCCTTGTTGTAACTTGCCTCTTTTTCTCCTCCCCTGTCTTGTCTTGTTGTAACGCACCTTTCTCTTCTCAGCACCAGAACCCCTGGCCCCCGCCTACGCCACAACACCCAACTCCGCTACGATGCCAGCACCCTCCATGCACTCAACACCAGACGATCCCGCACCTGCTGCCTGGCCACCCCGAAGCGCACCCAAGGACCCTTCTCCTGCCGGAACTACAGCTTCACCAGCATCCGGCCCACCAACCCACCTACCAAAGAACCCAACCACCTCAGATGCATCCTCCTCAACACCCACTCAGCACGCAAACACGCCGTTGAACTCTGGGACCTACTCGACTCCAACACCCCAGACGTCACCTTCCTGACGGAGACCTGGCTGAACCCCTCCTCGGCTCCCGACATCGCCATTGCCATCCCGCAAGGCTATAAGATCACCCGCAAAGACCGCACCAATGGAGTAGGAGGAGGAATCGCCATCGTCCACAGGAACACTCTCAAAGTCTCTACAAACACCGACGACACCCTCAGCACCGCCGAACACCTGCACTTCCAGATCCACACTGACCCCAAAACCACCCTCAGAGGAACCCTCGTCTACAGGCCCCCCGGACCCTGAACACAGTTCATCGACTCCATCGCCGACTTCATCAGCACACACGCCCTCGCCTCCACGGACTACATCCTACTCGGGGACCTGAACTTCCACCTCGAGAACAACGACACCAACTCAACCACCCTGATCGACAACCTCGCCAACCTCGGACTCAGACAACTCGTCACACCCACCCACTTCGCCGGCCACACGTTTGACCCCATCTTCTCTGCAAGCTCCCATGTCTACTTCAACCACACCATCGAGCTCCACTGGACCGACCACCACTACATCCACTTTACTTTCCGGAAACCCACCATGCACCACCGCACCAAACAGATGCAGCGCCGCTGCTGGAGCAAAATCATCAAAGACCAGCTATCCACCACCCTCGCCCGGAGTCCACCCGCAGACCCGACCGACCCTGCTGCTCGCACCTCAGACAGTGGATCAACAACTGCGCCAACACCCTCGTCCTGCTCAAGAAGCCCTCCAACAGCCACTCCAGCAAGAAAGCCAGCTGGTTCACCGAAGACCTCCTGGCCTCCAAGCAAACCCGCCGATAGCTGGAGAAGAGCTGGATCCGTGAACGAACACCGGAAAGCTACGCAACCCACAAGAACGCCACCCGCAGACACCACCACCACCTCATCAGATCCGCCAAAGGGCCTACTTCAAAGTCCGCTTAGACAACAACACACACAACAGCAAAGAGCTCTTAAACATCGTGAAGGAACTCTCCAACCCCAGCTCCAACACCATCCCACCTTTGCAAGATCTATGCGACTCACTGGCCACCTTCTTCCACCGCAAGATCGCAGACATCCATGACCGCTTTAATGCCTCGAACACCTCGGCAACCACTGAGACCCCCGCCCCCATGACCACCACCCGCACCAACCCCCTGTTCTCCTGGACCAACATCAACGACAATGACACCATCAAGATCATATGCACTGTCCACTCCGGATCCCCGTCAGACCCTTGCCCACACCACATCTTCAACAAAGCCAGCACCACCATTGCACCCCATCTCCGGAAAGCCATCAACATCTCCTTCGAGACAGCAACCTTCCCGGAGAGCTGGAAGCACGCAGAGATCAACGCCTTACTCAAGAAACCCAAGGACCTCAAAAACTTCCGACCCATCTCCCTGCTCCCATTCCCGGCGAAGGTCATCGAGAAGGCCGTCAACAAACAACTGACCAGCTTCCTCGAAGAGAACAGCATCCTAGACCCTTCCCAGTCCGGGTTCCGCAGCAACTACAGCACTGAAACTGCTCTCATCGCCGCCACCGATGACATCAGGACCCTGCTAGACAACAGAGAAACCGCAGCCCTCATCCTCCTGGACCTGTCAGCCGCCTTCAACACGGTCTGCCACCGCACACTACGAACACGTCTCCACGACAACGGAATCCAAGAGAAGGCCCTGGACTGGACCACCTCCTTCCTCTCTGGCAGAACACAGAGCGTCTGCCTCCCCCCCCCCCTTCCGCTCTGAAACCACCGAAATCATCTGCGGCGTACCCCAGGGCTCATCCCTTAGCCCAACGCTGTTCAACATCTACATGGCACCACTCGCCCACGTCGCCTGACTGCACAACCTCAACATCATCTCCTACGCCGATGACACCCAGCTGATCCTCTCCCTCCACCAAAGGACCCCCACACCACCAAAACCAACCTCCACGAAGGAATGAAGGCTATCGCCGATTGGATGAAGAACAGCCGACTGAAGCTGAACTCGGACCAGACGGAGGTCCTCATCCTCGGTTCCACCCCCTCGGCCTGGGATGACTCCTGGTGGCCGACTGCACTAGGAACAGCCCCAACGCCCACCAACCACGCATGCAACCTAGGGGTCATCCTCGACTCCACACTCTCCATGACGAAGCAGGTCAACGCCGTCTTTTCCTCCTGCTTCAACACCCTCTGCATGCTCCGCAGGATCTACAAGTGGATCCCCACTGAAACAAGAAGGATGGTCACCCAGGCCCTTGTCAGCAGCAGACTGGACTACGGAAACACCCTCTACGCAGGAGCCTCAGCCAAACTCCTGAAACGGCTCCAAGGCATCCAGAATGCCTCCGCATGCCTGATCCTTGACATCCCTCGCTGCAGCCACATCACACCCCACCTGAGAGACCTGCACTGGCTCCCGATCAACAAGAGGATAACCTTCAAGCTCCTCACCCACGCGCACAAGGCACTCCACAACACCAGACCAGTGTACCTCAACACCCGACTCAGCTTCTACACCCCCACCTGCCGGCTCCGCTCCACAGACCGCGCACTCGCCTCTGTCCCCCGCATCCAAAGAGTGACCGCCGGCGGCAGATCATTCTCCCACCTCACCGCCAAGACATGGAACACCCTCCCCATCCACCTATGACAGACCCAAGACCTACTGACCTTCAGAAGACTCCTCAAGACCTATCTCTTCAAACAGTAGCAGCACTCCCCCCCCCCCACCCCCCTTAGAGCCTTGAGACCCTCACGGGTAGGTAGTGTGCTTTACAAATGCTATGATTGATTGATTGACCTGCTGGTTTTAGAAGTGGGGAACCAAGTTCGAGTACCGGTTTCGGCTCAACATCCTGTGATCCTGGGCAAATCACTTCATCTCCCCGTGACATAACTTTGTGTAATGTAACTGGTGCTCGGCTAAAGCGCTTTGATGCTCTCGGGCAAAAATACCACATCTCTGCTATTTCTCAGTGCTGTAAATAAAAGGGGCTGGTACTGCCCATTGCGATGGCACTCAGTTTACAAACTTTGGAAAAGTGAGTCGTGATTCAAACTTCTGACTGCAGTTCACCACGTACCTCAGTAGCGAGCGGTAACTCCCCGAGACATCCCGCAGCTAATTGCAAATATTTTTTAAAAATGACCCGAATTTGCACTTTTTTATTTGTTTTATTCTTATTTAGGAGGATCATTGCAATCCGGCGTGGCCCTGCGTGGCCGGGGGGGCACAGGGTCATATTTGCATGATGGATGTGAATACCGAAAGCGACAAGTGAATGGCGGCTGAGCTGACCGGGGCCCTGTAGTTTCACTGTCTCCAGCTTCCTGCCACCATGCCCAACAGGGGGGAGGAGCCAGCGGTCGAAATGGCCGCCTGAATCTGATGCTCCGTTGACCCCTCGCACTTCCACACAGAACGGCACTCCGTCGCATCCAACCCTTACAAAAAGTTATGATTCCGTGATCAGAATACTCAAACCAACAGCAGGGTTGAAAACGGAGGCTCTAACAGCCCCAGGAAGTCTATTATTGGTTGCTGAGATCCCCGGGACCCGGCACACAAAATGGCGTCTGTAGACCATGAAATCGCCTACTACCGAACTGGAAGTCAAGCTGCCCTGAAGGCCTAGACTGACCACTGGAGAAGTCCCCTAGACAATAGAACAGTAGTCCCGCTCTGCGGGGAAAATGGCCGATATATGCTGCTGTATCTGAGTGCTGCGACAGGCCCAGCGGTAAGACCTGCTAATTGTGGTGTCACGACAGACTCTGCATCGGGCCGCGCTGTGGCTGATATCTGGTGTTTGCGCCATGAGTTGCGTGTCTGACGACGGAGCGAGCCCCTTTGAAGAATCCTGCTGTGCACACCGTGTCGACTGCCCGAACGGAGTACGGTCCAGCACTCGCACAGTCGAGGGCCACCATCTAGAGGTGCTGGAGCGAGGAGCAGACACAATACACATTGCTCAAGAGACCGCACTGGTGCAGGATAGTGAGGCGGAAGACGCTGAGGCGGGCGCATCGTGCACCGGCTGGTGAGACCTGCCCTGGGTGAAGAGCCAACCGCTGAGAAGAGGTAACGGGGGCAGAGCGGCTGAAATGTACTAAAGCAGCCAACATGTCCCTGAAATGTAGGAAAACTGAAAGAATGGCTTAAATAAGTAGTGTCGAGGAAGCATAACATGCAGATAACAAACACCAAGAATGGTTCCTGAAAAGCGCAAGCATGGTGGGCGGGGCCTAATGAACAGGGCGGACACCAACAAACGCCGAGAATTCTTCATGAAAATCCCGAGCAAGGCTCGCAAAATATGCAGTCAGGGTGGGCGAGGCCTAATGGCGACAGGGCGGACACCAACTCCGCTTCCAGAGAAGCCGGACACAAAAGCAACGACAATAGTTCTCGACAAGCCGAAGCAGCGCATGCACTGCAACGCAGGCGAGACCTAAAAAGGTACCTATCAAAAGTCACACCATACATTGTGTCGCTCTCAAGGAGTGTCACAGAACTGGAGATTGAATTAGAAAAGCACATAGGTCACAAATCTAAGAACTGAGACTTCCATGACCAGCTCAACAGTAACTCATAGTCATTGAATAAAAGCTGCTTCCAATAGGGGTTAAGTCACCATTGTCATCATCACCTAGTCTCATTCCATGTACCTTTAATTCACATTAACAAACAGTAAGTGTTAGAAGGTTGTTCTGACACTATGGGCCGCCCGGATTTTTCGCTTTTTGAGCACCTAATTGTTGAGCTTTTACTGTGGGGGAGCCTCAGAAGTTGGGACTCACCCACAGTGAACTCAGGATGTAAGAGACTGCATGGGGTTTGTTCTGGTGTTCCCCTGGCTTGAGTAAGGGACACCGGGCTGGTTACATGCAGACACATGTGTACATGCATGTGCAAACATGTACGGGCTGCGCAGGGGAGATTCCTAGAGTGCGCAGTCCAGGAGCAGCTACAAAGTGAATGGTGTGGCAGGACTTATGCAGTATTGGGTGATGACATGGAATAGGCTTTATACACTGGAAAGAAACATGCCAGGGAAAGTCAGTGTGTTATACTGTGTTTTCACTTCATTATTCCCCTGTGGGGATGTGGGGCCCATGGCTAGATTAACTTCCACAAGGCCTACAGATTCCAGACACGCACTAAAGTCCATTGTATTGGAGGTGAAAAGAAGTATTCTGCAGAGTCCAAAGTCTTATTTGTGCTGCTTTTGGGCCGTCCAGAAATGTCATATTTTTCTGAGTCTCTGGCTGGGGTCTGGCCCTGGCAGGTTAGATTAATGCCCTTTCTTCCCTGAGTGAAGATCTTCCCTCCAAGGAAGGGAGATAGGTGGAGCTACAAGCCAATCCATCAACCGCTGTCGGTGGGTGCCAGGCACCAAGCTGAACCCAGGTGAAGGCAGCACTGGGGGAAGGGGAGCATGTGGCCAGAGACACTGGACGACGCCATGTTTGAACAAACCCAGAGGCTGGACAAGCAGGAGGGAGCAGGGGCAGGGACGTGATGTGTTGCTGTTTGATAGGACCAACAGAGACTTCCTGTCAGCCCCCTACTCAACTTTTAAATAGTGCTTGCACAGGAAGAGAAGCTCTCTCTGGGGTGTGGTCTGTTGATGCTGAAGGTGCTGGAGCCAGGCGCAATGGGCAGTTGGAAGGAGAGACCCCCTGACTGCCCCCAGGACCCTAACAGCACCAGAAGAAGAGCCCAGGACCGGTGTGCAGGAGCAGTGGCCTCTGCGCAGGGAGAAGAGAGGCCAAGGAGGAGAGCCAGACGAAAGTCTGGCGCAGGGAGCCAGTGAAGACAACTCGCTTGTGAGTGTTCCCAGTGGCTGGGGCTGGTAAAGAGGAGCATGAAGCGCCCCATAGTGCCTTGCCAGGCTTTTGGAAATCTGCAGTTTTGGTGCTTTGTGGCCCCCAGAGAAGGGGGGTCACCCTCACTTGTGAAAAGGTGCTGGGGGGAGCTGCTAGTGAAGCGCAGTCTTCCCCCCCCCCCCCCCCCCCCCAGCACGAAGAAAAGTCCCACCCTCAGTGTCATGGGGGACCTAAAGGAAACTACCCCTCAAGGGCTCAGCTAGCATTTAAACACCTCCTAGGCTGGAACTTTTGTTCTACAGCTGAGGGTGTGTGGAGAAGTGCATCATGAAGTGAAGGGCTGAGTTGGGGATGTGTGGAGAAGTGCATCCCCTGGAGGTGAAGTGGTGTAATTGCACCGAAATGCATTTACTAGTGGTTATTTCTTTTTAGGTGGACTGAAAGTCACATGTGTAAAGTGAAGTACCTGTGTAAATGGACTTATGTTGCTGTACCTTCCTGCTAGGGGGTCTGGCTGTATTTATGTAATCCCATGCTTTTACCTGTGATTCCTTTTAAGGTGAAGAGGCGCACTGCAGGAGAAGTGTAGTTGCCAGGAGTACTTCTTTTGAAGGGACTAAAAGTCACATGTGTAAGGAGATGTCATAAGCCAAGTGGGGTTATGTTGCCAGACAGTCCTGCTAGGGCAGGCATCTCCAACGAGTAGCTCGTGAGCTACCAGTAGCTCTCCAGGTGCCTGTGAGTAGCTCTCTTGGGTGCAGCCCAGCCTATTTTTACTGAAGCTTTTGATTGGTTGAATTATAATATGAATACCCAAAGTGCAAAAGCATGTATTCGAGACAAAAATGTGTGTATTGTCACAACTCATAAGCTGATGTTTGGAGAAAAAGTGATACATTTTCAAAATATATTAAAAGCTGATATTTGAGTTAGACTGCTGTATTACTCATAGTATTAGCTTGGTGCCAGGGAGATTGCAACTATGTCTTTTATTCATTATACATATAGAGGCATTTCAAATTGATAATATTTTTTTACTTTACTGATGGCAACCCTGCTTAGTGTACTGATGTTATCACTGTTGACAACCTTAGAAGGAATGGTCACCATTACATCACTAGTTTTAGTAGCTTCGGATGATTTTCATTGAACAAAAGTAGATTTTATTACAGAAAAGGTTGGAGGCCCCTGTGCTAGGGTGTCTGGCTGTATATGCGTAATCCTGTGATTTCATCTGTGATGCCTTTAGGGGCTGTAATTGCAATGCATTCAAATGATCAACCAAGGTGATGAGTACTGTCATTCTAAAGTGTGCGTAAAACATGGATTCTTGCTGCTGCACTTAGGTGAAGACCCCAGACTGCTAGCCCCTAAGATATAGAGGTGCATACTTTATGGTCAGTAGGAGATGCTCAGTCAGGGTCATGTGTCACCAAGGCAGGTTTACCCCTTTTTAATGCTTGTTGAGGTAATGGGGTGGGTCACCACTGGGATGGTGCCAGTGCGCAGGGCCCTCGCTCCAGGTTATGTTCAACTATCTGCATTGGGGGCAAGTTGATGTGCATACATGGGAGTGGTGGTACTAGACCCCACCCCCCCTGCGGGAGGGGTGAAGATGTTATGCAATGTCACAAAGTAATTCCAACAGCTTATGTATATTTGTAAATTGGTGCAAAGTATTGAGTAGTGTGTGTGTTTAATAAATGTACTCTTACTTTTATAAAGCAAAGTACAGACTGGACAATCAATTATTGAGTGTTATTTTTGTGCACCTGCAAATGGCGATTACTAGCCCACACCACCTCCCTTGAGTAAGCCTCAGACTGCTCTGCAACGCTACCCTCTGAGAGTCAGGCGCTACAATTGGGTGTTTGGTTCCCAGTGAAGGACATATGTAGACATGTTATTTGTGCAGGCCTCACAGATGCTGCCTCATTTTACAACAGTAAGCACCACTTTCATATCAGCTAATCCACTATATTGTCCATCATCCTCTCCAAATACAGGTTTGTTCAACAATACAATGTACCTCATGCCTCTATTTCCTTATTAGAAGTAGATTTTTAAAATATATTTCACTTAAGCCCAATTTAGACTTCTGGTGTAGTATGGCTGCCTCTGCTATTATCCCATTACCAGCCCCCATCCTGCTAATTATGTAGCGTAACTGGAGGCAGTAATCCCACCAGTGGGTCACCTCCGGGAGCAGCCTCTGGCTATAGCCCATTGAACTGGTGCCATGTGTGGATCTAGTGGTGGTGCTTGCTGAATGAGTTAACATACAAGGGCATGGACGGGCATGTTGCAATAGGGTGGTAGTGAGACCCAAACATGTTGACCTTGCAGTGCCAACGGCTACCTTTTCTTGCAATACACAGGCATCCTCTAGAAATTCTTTATAGCATTAGAAAAGGGCTACCCTTGCATATTTATATCCCAATTTTGTCCGCAAGATTGTTGTGCGGCCCAACATATATCTCATCAAAGTGTAAGATCAACACTCGGGAAAATTGGTGTGATCTATACACCTTTTAGGATATGATTCTTGGGTCCTCACCCACAGATACCACCCGTGGCTTGCTTCATCTTCGGACCCATGTCCTACTCACCTGGCTACTCACAAAAGCTGTGGGTGGGCTCACAGCTTTTGTAAGCAGAGTGCTTTGTCTATTGTGTAGGGATTGTGCTCAAGAAAAAAATAGGACTATATCTTAAAAGCTGTATAGATCACTCCGATCTACCTGGGTGTAGATCTTAGACTTTGATGAGATATACGTCGGGCCACACAACAATCTAGCAGACAAAATCGGGGTTTAAATATGCCAGGGTAACACTCTCTAGTGGTATAAAGTAATACAATTTAAGGAGCCAGAGGATTCCAACCCAACATATGCTTCTCACTTCTTCTAAGGGGTGACCATCCTCTAGCAATAGCGAATCCTTTGATTGCCTTAACTGCACTAGGAACATGAGATACATTTGTTGCTGGAGGGTCATTGAGTACCACATGGAAGATAATATTGTTCATGAAAAAGTATTGTGGCACTTGGGGAATCTGTGGGATTCGCCACTGCTTTTCATTCATGGTTCATAGGATACAGTTGGCTTCCTATTCTGCATTCCACTATATAGCACTGCGGATCTGCCTGGCTAATACAGACATCAGTATAGTAATCGGAGTTTAGACCCAGCTGGATACCGTACCTTTGCCCAGGTCTAAAGGGGGCTTTTGCGTGGTCAGGGGAATACAATGTCCTCTAGTTGCTCAATATGCCTTTTCCTTTCAGACATTGGCCTACGGGGATATGAACCATGAGTGGATCGGGAATGAGTGGCTTCCTAGCCTTGGCCTCCCACAGTACCGCAGTTACTTCATGGAGTGTTTAGTGGATGCACGGATGTTGGACCATCTCACCAAGAAGGACCTCAGAGTGCACCTGAAGATGGTCGACAGCTTCCATCGGTGAGCAAGTGCAATCGTGTGCGCAAAGTAGAATGTTCGCTTCTCAATTTAAGAAAATTACAGATCATTTTATTGCAGTTCCACTCATTTTATTTGAAAAAGGGATAACCAGTAACAAATGCAAAGTTCTTTATTATTATACATGTTATTATTAATATACATTTATGTTTCTTGAAAGTATACATTTTATCCTGCAGCTTGTAGACAGAATTCTACCAAACTGTTCAGTGGATGAAAACCCCCTTCTGTCAAAGTGCAGCGCGCACAATTGTCCAATATAATCAAACGATGTTTTTGTCACGTTCATGTAAATATGGCGATAATCTATAGGTACAAGTATTACACCTTTATTTTACGGTGCATTTAAATAAATACTATCACACATTGGCAGCCCATTCGGAACAAAATTACAGTGTTGTCTGAATTCGTGGATCTATTGTGCACTGTGACCGCTTTCTGCTGAATGCAGTTGTAAACATTTATTTAAGGTTAATGCACTTTCAGCGGTGAAGGAACAATCTATGGGCCAGGGCTGCTGGCTGGGGTGCAAGCACACTAACATGATAAGGGTTCTAAAAAATCCTGGTTGTACGGAATCCGTAGGTGAGCAATTGGCCAAAAAAGTAAAAAAAATAATAAATAAGATTGGCGTTGGCTATGCATGCTCAAAACAAATGTGGATGGGTAAATCAAAGTGCATTTTTAGGTCTCGCCTGAGCCAGCGCATGCGCTGCCCGGAAGACATTTTGTATACGGGTTTTTCAAAGTGCTCCCAGACCTCGCTGGCCTAATGCTTGTGTTCAAGTGAGCGTGCACACGCGTAGCCGGCAATCACTGCTGCACGCGCACCACTCGCGTGCTTACCACACAGTGTGTCCCATCCTCGCGATCGCGATCACTTTCGCTTTGATCGAGATTACTTTCGCTTTCACGGCAGAACGGCCGTTAATTTTACGGCCGCGCGGCCAATGCTTGTCTGTCTTCCACCTCGTGCACCATGAACATTTTTTCATTCCCTCGATGAAGGCTACATCTTCTGTAACCAGAAAAGCAAGTGAATACAAAAGAAAGTAACGGTTTAATCTCCTAGTTACCAGCTAAAAGACTTCCCCGTAATTGGTCTCTAGGTGCCTTCCATACTTTCACCCCGCTAGGTTGGTCCCAGGAGTCTTTCATCTTTTGGGAGTTAAGAGCACATCAGTAATTTTATTTCCATAATCTTCTTTTACATTCATAAAAATAATAAAATACATTTTAAGTTGTCTCCTCTAGATGTGTACCTCAACAGTTGATACAAGCGAGTTAATATTAGTTGAGTAAGCATGCTAAATTACCCAGGCATACTAGCCACTAGCCCTCCCCTTCATGCCTGTTGCACATGCACAGAACTGTCAGTCACCCTATTGTCAACCATTATGTGAAATGCTCCTCGCCTGAGCATGCTTCATGTCAAAATTGATAGTAGGTGGCCTTTTATTTTTTCCAGATTCATAGCCAGTGCTTTTCTCAAGACCGATAGAATGTGAAACATGGGTAACATTGAGGGTAAATAGCAGGTTGGTAATGATGGGCCAGTGCTAGGGAAACTGCCACAGTAAAGGGCTTTGTCTCAACTGTATTTGGGAAAGATCTGACTGACATTTAATTTAGATCATAAATGAGTTATAAAATGGCCACTAATTGCTGTAATTTTCTTTTTCTTTTTGTTCTTTATTGTGCCGTGAGACAAATGACAGGAGAATTTGCGATTAAATAAATGGTAGTGGCTGCATGTAAAATTATTTGAATATCAAGCTATAGCTGGTGCCTTTAATGGCAGTAATAGTGGACTGTGTGGAAGGTGGGTTGTCTGTCAGTGGGGGGGTCATAATTTTGTCATACTTAAATATCTGTGGGACTAGGTGGTAAAACATCAAGATTTAGCAGTGATATAAAGCCAGACAATTGTATTCTGCCTGTAAATTTAGTGTGGCATTATTTCATTAAAATAGGCTGGCTATGAAAGTGATATGCTCCAGTTAGTTTTGCTATCTACAGCTAGTAGACTAGGATAAAAAAGGGTTGCTTGCGTGATGTAATTTATGATTAGATTTTGGGTAGTGATGCCTTACGAAACCCATGTGACCGGCTGAGGAGGAAGAGTTGCTAAAGACCTTGGTGTGTGTAGTGACAGCTCTCCCAACAAGCATAGGCATAGCCAATAGGTCTCGCTTTTGGGACCTTATAAGTATTTAGTTTTGCAGCACAATATCCTTGGTGCAACAACATCAGCTGTTACATGGCTAAACCTTGTACCTTATAAGTGTTTAGCCATGCAACAGTTGATGTTGTTGCACCAAGGATATTGTGCTGCATAACTACTTATAAGGTCGCAAAAGCGAGACCTATTAGCAATGCCAATGCTTGTTTGTGTTCTCACCATGCATCAAAAGAGCTTGCCGCAACATTTCACGATTAAAGACTCAAATGGAGAAGAGCCGAATTTTTAATGTTCGGATTTTTATAAAAAAGCTGTTTTTTACATTGGTGCTTTTCATGTGCGCCGTTTTTTCATTCGCCATACGACCCAATGACAGCAAGAGTGACAATCGTGTATATGCAAATGTCATGTCTTTGAAGCCACACACTGTAAACTTATAGACATGGTAAGCAGATGTGCAGGGTTTGTTGACAATGGTGCTCTGCGCTCGCCTTGATTGCCATTGGCCTTTCACTGCACTGGAACAGACAGCTAATGTTTCCTGACAACTGATCGAAAGGCCTCAATGTGTCCCATTACCTTTCTGATCTGTCTCCAGGCCTGGGGCTGCTGCAGCCCCTGCTGCGCTCCTCGTTCCACTGACCGTGTAGCAGTCATTTTAAATATGAATGTACTTAAAACATTCATGAGAATGCAGTGTACACATGACACATGCAGCATATAAATCCAGCTTCTAGGAGAAAATGAACATTAAGGAACCTTGTTTTTACATACTGTTGGACTATATTCAGGGCTGAGCGTGCCTAACAATCCAGGAACACATCAGCAGCAGGCGTGCAACGGCCATTGTGCTCAAAGGGCTTAACCCCCCAACCTCCTGTGTATCAGCCCGGGCTGAGCGAGCTTCCCACACACACAGCCGCACCCGAGTACTTCACAGGCCTTTAAAAGACCATTTACTTGCTATTGAGGCTTTGTTGTGTTTTCACCCCTTCTTAGAGCCCCTGCATCTCCACTCTACATACTGCTGGAAGAATCTGCCCCCCCCCCCCCGAAATTGTTAGTAGCCCCCCCCAAGCCCCCAAAAAAAACATTTGGCCCTAGTTGCGCCTCTGATCAGCAGTAAGGCATATCCTACTCTCTGTTGTATGAGAGGTTGTCAGGGGGTGCCACAACAATGACGGGAAATGGGGCTCGAGGCAAGTTTACGTTAGCCAAGGTTCAATGTGATCATACCCACTAAGCGCAATCGTGGATGTAGAATGAAGATATGAACCATTGTACCATTCTAACTTTCACTCTGGCTCTTGAGTATGAAAATTTAGTATAATGTTTACTGTGCTTTATCCTATTGCGTAATGGTCACACCTGCGATTGAGTTGGAAAACCAGTCCTGTAGCAGAGGCAATGAAGAATTATAATTCCCAACATCCTGACTAGAATGACCCCTTGTTCTGTTTTGTAAACCAGTCTCCCTTTTAATGTGTACTCTTCAGATTTTTCCAATTTTAGCACTTTAAATAAAGGGGTGGGCAAAGTTGGAGAATCTTTTTCCTTGCAACTTTGTGATTGCTTTTGCATTTTGCAAGAGGCTTCCCAAGTTACAAAGCCTACAATGTATTTAAACAAATGAAAGAAACAGGTTCGCACCAGCAGCTCAGGAGGGTAGTTGCGAACGATTCAGACTGACCGTAAGAGCAGTGAGTGGCACAGGTAAAATACCACTGCTCAAGCTAAAAGTCCTGCCCTCAGAGGGGCATAATATCTTTCATCAGGGAATGTACGTGTGCCAGCCAAGCTACACCTGTTTACCCACCAGAATTCAGGCATTTGGGTAAACCAGAGGGGTAGCTGGTGAATCACCACATCTCACAGTCGGAATTTCCTCATGGATCACAGCGCTGACTGCATACCAAATGATTTACCTGTGGCCAAGAATCTCCCACTTCCTGAGTAGGGTGTCTCGCTGCTGGAATCACTGCCACACACTAACATGGTCGGTGGTACTGGCTTGATGAAGTTCACTTCCTGTGGGTGAAACGTGAAGTTAAGAAGTTTATCGAATGCTTGAGTAGGCACAGTTTCTCAACTTTTTTGTAGATTTTTCTGACAAATGTAAAATTTACGAACACTTCTTGTCCTTTTCGCAGTTCTCTATTCCTCTGAAGATTATGTATTTAAAAATAAACATAGTAATTGTATCTTATGTTTCTATTTTCATTCACTCAAGATGCATCTTGAATCATAAATCCTTCGATTGCTCATTGTAACGGTTAGTTAAGATAATGATGGGGTTTTTAAACCTTTGAGAACAAAATGTGAAACCAACATAGTTTGTATATATTACTTACATTTCATGAGATTCAGCTACCGGAATGCAGCATCATTTTATTTATATTAGATGTAAATAGTCAATATTTTTCTCTGCCTCATAAAGCACAAGTAGAAACTATTGAGCCGATATAATTGATACAAGAATGAATAGTAGTTAAAAATATTCTTGAATAAGTTGTTATATATACGTTTGTACTATAGCTATTTTAGGTTTCAAGAGAAGTTTTATGTACACATCCCTGGAACAGCCAGGGGCCTGAATATGTCTCTCTCATTCACCAACACTGTATGCATTGGCTTCAATATGATAATATATTGATTTATTGTTGATGTTCAGGTTTGGGAAAGAGTGTACTGCATTTCGTGAATGTCTATTAATATCTTAATATATTGATTCGGATATGATCTTTACAATGAAAAGAGAAGAAATCCTGAGGTTAATTTTTCGTATGTAAAGGTGAGACTCAAATGTAAGCAATTGTCAACAGCAATGTAAAATTCTTCAAGTACTTATTCAAAAGGACAAATAGATTAGCTACTCACTTCTCAAAAATTGGATGCAAAATTGATTAGCTGAGTCCATTTTAAAAGCAAGGAATAGATTCATAAGTTAATGAATAAAGGGAAAACTTGCTGTAGAAATTCATGATCATATCACTCAAAAGCACATACTCAGTGGCTTCTGATGTGATTAAGAAAATGGCACTAAGGAGTAGGGAAATGCTGAGGTATGAAAAACAACTTCAGGATTTGGTTTTATAGAATCTGATCTTTGCATCCACATGTAGAAAGAATTTACAAGATTAATTAAATCTAAAAAAATAGAACGGAAAGTCTTCAATAAACATTTAGGGGCGATTACGATGCAGCCTGTAAAGGCTCCGACTGACGGTCGGAGCCTAACTGGACACATCGTAATGGGCCACTAGGATTACTTTCTGACTGCCGCATTATGATAATCGCGGTCAGAAAGTCAACCAGCCGGTCATTCCGGCTGGCTTACGATGGGCTCATGGAGCCCGTCGGCCAGTCGGAGCGGCTCGTATTCCCAAAGGGCGGGCCTTTCCGCCCTTGGGATTACAATTCACGGTTTCTGAAATGGTTTTCATGACAGCCTGTCCAACATGGAAACCATGTCTGTGAGGCCCCAGCAGGGCCTTCTTGTGCGTGCAGCCTCCAGTTGGAGGCCGAGGGGGCACCTATGGTGCCCCCCTGTTGATCCCTACACCTTGTGGCAGGCATCTTGAGTTGCCTTCCATGGGGTGCAGGTATGAACAGCACATCCCATTTCTCAATGGGATCCTGTGTTATGGCCGGTTTGCGGCCATAACACAAGCTCCTAATGAGAAATGGGAATATGCAACCGAACAGTGTTCAGTCCCATTGTAATTGCCCGGCGGGACCGCCGATTAAAGGTCGGTCGGTCCCAAGACCGAGACGGTGTTGGGCAGACGCAAGTCCGCCCAACATCGTAATCAGGCCCTTAGAATTTATAGTCAAAAACACAAGATAGGAGAGACAAGGGATTAAGCTTTCTCCGACTCCCTCACTAGTACTTAGTCTCACACGACAGAGAAACAATCAAAAACATAAATAACTGTGCTGGACGCTACACGTGGGAAAATCAACAGATGTCTTAGTACTGCCCTCACACACTTGGTAGTGTCATGCTTCATCATTGGGCCGCATCATACACTCAGGTGCAGACCAACACCTTGGATGGAGCGCAATTTTTTAGTATATACGATGAAGAGAAGTGGTGAGGGTGAAGTATAGTAGAGAAGACAGACAAAAATCAAGCACAAAAGTGTAACTCTAAACCAAAAAGGAAAACAACTTTTCTCCTGGAAGAAGGGACCAAGAGAGGTGCAGACATAGATATAAAACTGTCTCGAGGTTAACCAACAAATTTTATTCTTGTCAACCTCTGGCAGGATTAAAATCAACAAAATGGGGTATTCAGGGAAGGTAACGACACTTCAATCCCCACTGCAAACACCAACATGTTTCTGCCAGCTTTTTATGTGCCCAACCGGATCACTCTGGCATTCATCAGGGTGTTGGTCCCTATTTAATGGTCTATACCACTACTCGGGTATTCTTTACCTTTTCAATCGGGGTATTACCCCAGCGTCACTCTGTTTTGGGATTTCCAAGAGGATGTACAATTAAGAGTCTATGAGTCCTGTTCTGAACCCGGGACTGCGGGGGAGGGTGCTCTTGTCGTCACACTTACTCCAAAGAGACACTGTCTCCAGTCTCCCCTCATCCGTCCTCCGACTCCCCTTGACTACTATGGTAATGTGTGCTTTTTTTAAACCCCAAAAATATTTTTGACATTAGCCTATTTTTTTGGGATTTATGATGACCCAGTAACTTCCCCAAAAATAAGGTTTTGTATAAACCATGAAAGAACAAAACAAGCATTGCCAAAGCCAAAGGGCTAGCAGCCTATGCCATACTGATTGGCTTTGCTAATGCTTGTTTAACAAGCCATTTGAAAGCTCTGTTTCGTTCTTAGCAGATCTCCATTGATAGTTCTAAGCAATGAATAGATCTGCCCCCGTGCAGGTGTAACTATTCAGTTCTTCTGACTTGAATGGAGATTTCCTTAAGAGACACCTGGGATTACAGGTAAGAAACCATTCCTATCTCTTCATCTCTACTTAATTATGATTTAAGCAGCATCTTGAAGCTGTGATGTATGCGTTGTAAAAGTGCTAAAATAAGTAAAACATAAAGGGGCAACAACCGGCGATAATTATCGCTAAGCGCACTTAGCGCTAGGATAATTATCGCCGGCTAGCGTGGATTTCTATCGCTGAGATAGCCTGCTATTAGCAACGCTTATCTCAAAAGCGATAAAAATCCTAGCGCTAACTGCCTAACGTGAGATTATCGCTGGACACCCAGCGATAATCTCACGAAATGTGGCGTTAGCTTGTTGATAGGGCCCCACAAACTTAGCCATGATATCCACCCTCCATAGGATATCATGGCTAAGTCAGTCCTGAAGCAGGCGTAAGGAAAGTAGCGATAACGGGGGTTATCGCTACTATTCCTGCCGCTATGCTTCATAGCGTGGGGCTTGATGATAGGAGAAATGTCGCTTAGCGACATTTCTCCTGTCATGTCAGGTCAGGAACGCCCACTTTGCATCTCATTAGAGATGCAAAGCTGGGCGTTAAGAATTTGTGCGCTAATGCAAGGTTTCACGCGTTAGCATGACCTTGCTAATTAGGCGATAAAATTATCGCCGCTTTTCGGCCGAAAACGGCCGCAAACGCGGCGATAATTTTCTGTCGCCGCCTTGTAAATATGCCCCAAAGATAGTAAGAGGTTCTGAGCTCCGTCTGTAATTCTGCACAGTGTGTGCTCTCTGAGGTCCCGCTCCTGAGCAACCACCACAACCTCGACCTTTCTCAAGTTCATATATTTGCAAGGCAGTGAATGGACGAACAAAGCTCAGATCCATGACGTATACTATACACGTTTTATAGGTAAAACAGAGAGATGCCGTTTGGAAGAACTTGTAAAAGGTCCTGTGTTTTCCAGTTGCCTGCGCTGGCTCGGTAAGGGTTACTAATGCTCCCAAGTGATCCCCATGAGTCTGCCTTGTTGAGTAGCGTGGACATTGACGCGGCAGATATAAATGACTGCAAGGCTCGGCACTTCTGAAGTTTGACATTTAGCAATTCATAAATTTCACTCAATCGATCGCGGGTGGAAGAAGGTCATTGGGGTGCGTTTCATCAGAATGTAAGTTCTGAAGAAGCAGTGACGGGAATGCACGAAGCATTTAAGTCCAGGATCCATTGGGAGGCCAGGCTGAACTGCGCATGCGCTGAATCACTGAGTGCAAAGATTGCATGAGCTCAGTTCAGTAAGCTGACGTTGAAAAATGTGCGCCGCGCAGGCCATTAGCGAGCAGCTGTTTGTTCATTTGTTATGAATCCGGGGCCACATGCACAGTGCGTGTTATGCTAACCTTCTCTTTGGGAGCAGCCTCAGTGATTGATGGTGTCATGTGCTGCGGCCGGGCCTCCGCCGAGCTTCCTTTGAGCTCGGACTCCCCAGGGCCAATGGCCCCATTCACTTCAGCAGGCATGGATCCCCGCTGAGGGATATGTACATTACTGTATGTTTGCGATGGAAAATAAAGATGCATGGTGCGGATATGTATAGCCTGCCTGTTCTCCATGAAAGCAATTCAATCCCTCGCTTGGAGAAATATTTATATGAATAACACTATTGTGATCCTCGGACATGCTCTGCTTAGGTAATCGCCTTGCCACTTTTCCTGTCCATGCGCCGGCTTTCTCTGCGGAACTGTTTTTGCATCATTCTAGAAGATGATTTAGATGCTGCTGTGAGCCACGTCCTTCGGCCTTCGAATTTTCGAGCTGAATACTTTTGTCCCGTGCTGTCCGGAGTGTGGCACCTGCCGGTAGGCATAGTACCCCCAGGGGCACCCCGCTTACCCCCCTCCCCCAAATTAGGTTACCCAAAGAAGACACAAGAAACAGTTGTAGATGGGTAACAAATGCTGCAGGATTTATTACATAATTTCCAGGATATGTAATAGGTGGGTTATCTTACGGGCGATCCAAGGGCAGGCGGCCATCTACTTCACCTGCCCCGCCTGATGAGCCGGGCAGCACGGGAACGACCCGCAGGTGCTGCCCCCCAAGTGATTCTTTTTCGATCACGTGCCGTTGAGATTCTACTCACACCCCCCCTCTCGGGGCGGAGCGTCGCATAGCAAACCCCCGGTTGTTCAGGCCCACAACCGCCCACAGGCCTAGCGGGGCGCCGACCGGCTTCCGGGACCTCTCTGGAGGCTCCTCGTTTTGGCTCAGGCACCACGTGGTGCCGCGCAGAGGTACCCTTTGTACCGGCCTGCTTCCAGATCGCCCTGTAACTCCGCCTGCAACGAAAAGAAAAACATTAAAACGTTCAGCCAAAAACCCCACCCCACCACACCACGCCGGGTAAGCGGTAGGGAGGGTAAAAGGGCGAGGTGGGCGACAAAGAGGTCGCCAGTGAGGGTGGGGGAAGGCTAAATAGCCTTCCCCTCACACCTGGGCCCGGAAGTGACGCGCCTTTCGCGTCACTTCCGGCCCCCTACACGGAGGGGGGCACGATCAGGAACCCTGCCCCCGCCCCCCCCGAAGTATGGAGTGGGGAGGGGTGACCGGGGCCCCGGGGCCACTAAGGCGCCGACCGCCGAGTGGCCCCCTGCGGGGGCCGCGGTCAGCGGCATAGTACCCCCAGGGGCACCCCGCTTACCCCCCTCCCCCAAATTAGGTTACCCAAAGAAGACACAAGAAACAGTTGTAGATGGGTAACAAATGCTGCAGGATTTATTACATAATTTCCAGGATATGTAATAGGTGGGTTATCTTACGGGCGATCCAAGGGCAGGCGGCCATCTACTTCACCTGCCCCGCCTGATGAGCCGGGCAGCACGGGAACGACCCGCAGGTGCTGCCCCCCAAGTGATTCTTTTTCGATCACGTGCCGTTGAGATTCTACTCACACCCCCCCTCTCGGGGCGGAGCGTCGCATAGCAAACCCCCGGTTGTTCAGGCCCACAACCGCCCACAGGCCTAGCGGGGCGCCGACCGGCTTCCGGGACCTCTCTGGAGGCTCCTCGTTTTGGCTCAGGCACCACGTGGTGCCGCGCAGAGGTACCCTTTGTACCGGCCTGCTTCCAGATCGCCCTGTAACTCCGCCACAGCCCTGGAGGCGGCTAACCGTCGCAGCCAGGGCCCCCCACCAACCCGCTATAGTCTTACCTGCCACCTCTCCTATCTAGGGCTTCCTGCGACTAGCTGGAAGGGAACCGTCCTAGCAGAAGGGAGAGTTTGAAATTCTGCCACTTCATGACAGTGTGACAGCGCTAGCGGGACTCAAACCTTGTGAGATCCCTTATATCCACAGGCCAAAAAGATGATTCTGAAGTTTTGCCACCTTATGACACTTTGACAGCGTTTCCTGGACTCGAACCCTTGTCCTGTGAGACCATTACAACCGTAGGCACAAGACCTACCATTGAGCTATGGCTCCAGGTTGTTGAAGAGTTTGAAATTTGCCAACTTCTGACACTTTGACAGCGTTTACGGGACTCGAACCCAAGACTTACCAGTGAGCTATAGCTCCTGGTGTTGTAGATGGCCCCATCAAGGCCCCCAAGGCCCGAGACGCTATCCTAATCGGAATAGGGTCTGCTGAAATAAAGGACCCATTGGGCCTGGGGAGATGTGCCAAGAACTATTCGCCCCCCATGCGGGCAGGTTACCCTCTTCACAATTATGGGCCTGCCCTCTTAGGCTATGAAGGCGAGAAGGGGTTTACTTAACCTTTGGCCAGCCCCTCTGATTGCTAAACCCGGGGCACAGGAGAGCTCCTCGCTGCCAGCGCGTGACCATGGGCACCATCCCCTATTCCTTATGGGAATTATGCCCCTACAGATCCCTCAGTGATGTAACCCCCTAGGCGTACCAGCTTCGGGAATCTATCCAGCTTAAACATTGCGCGCTGACAGTAAAGTTCACGCGTTGAGGATTGACTAAGTCCTGCTACGCCCTTCCCATCATGCTCCTCAGAAGGAGGGTGGCGGGGGGTGCCCCCCACCACAACCCAGAGCATCCCCAGCGGTGCCAAATTCCTGCTCCGTTGAAGTAGAGATTCAGTGCACCCTGGGCGTGACCAATGTTCTATTGCCATAATGTCCCCTTGTGTTTGCCCCGCTGACACCCCAGTTATTGGGACAGCAGCCCCCATATGCTGGCTGGCGGCGCCCCCTGAGAACGGTAAAAGTGTCCGTAACCAGGATCCCAGTCTCCGCAGCTGCAGTACGCGACCAGTGATTCCGGTGGAGAATGCCACCAGCCGCAATGGTCCTCTAGGCATTATGAAAAGCACTATTTTACCTGGGCCTATCTCCAAATGATGGTGATTTCACCCAGCTGACGGCCGGAGGCCCGCCTCTGGAGCCTATTCACCTGTTTTGCTACTCGGGCCCCCTTCTGGGTGGGCCTCCGAGTTAGGGCAACGCGCGTGCTCCCCGGGCACGGTGCTGCTGACCCAGTGCGCACGCTGGTACCTTATCTGTTGCTAAATGCCCTACCGCTGGAAGCTTCCCAGGAAAAGTAGACTTCGAGGTCCCACCTAAATTGATCCCATCGCCTGGGGGGAACCCAGTGGTGGCAGGACCTGTATGGTAACTCCATCCCGGTGTAGCTATCGCTTATTTGTGCCGCCGAAGCAGGCAATGCCCCCTTAGTCTCAAGTTCTACCCCTAGAGAATAACCTTGGGGGCAGACAAGTCTGTGGGAACCAACCGGAAACTTTGGTGCAAATACCGGCCCTTATTCTGAACGTTGCGAATGCTGCACGGTCAATAAAGCCCTGACGCCCTGGGGCTCTACGTGGTCTTTACCAAACTTTGAACGACCGCACACTTGCTATATAACAACTATACCACCCACAAACCGGGTGGAAGGTCTTCATCGAAGCAACCCGAAATCTGTCTTTGGTTGCATGGGAATGCCCCCCAAAGTACATCTGGACCTATTCCTATATGGTTCCTTCAGCTACTCCTCCTGCATGCCTAACTCTTGGTTATGGTGCCCCGCTCAGTGTTCTGCAGGCTAATCGGCTTAACCATGAACTATCGGTCGATTTGAGACAGAGGTAAACCACGGGTTGCCATCCGCTCGCGAGCGGCGCACCCGCAACCACTTGGACAATCACGCTGGTAACCTTGTGCCGTGATTTAAGCCCTAGTGATGCGCTATGTGGTGACCACTTATTCTTTGCCGCTAAGTCAGTGCGTCCCCGTATTCAATGCGATTGGGGCACTGAGCTGCACCCATATCTAACCCATCTAGTGGCTCAAACCAGACTTCCTTTAGCATTAGATAATAACTACCATTCTATCTTGGTTGCGTAGCCCTGCCCGACTAGGCACCCACCCGGGTGTCTAGGTTACAGTTAGATATGTGTGAGTTCCCCATATCAGTGACCGTTGAAGGCTGCCCACATAAGCATGTTGGCGGGGCCGAGTTGCAGGCTTAAGCATACCTCTTTTAGACTGTCGGCAGCGACCCGTGTGTAACTGCCACTAACATGGCAATGACCGTTCTACGTTAGGACTATCTCCCCATGGTCCGCCCTGCCCAAGGACTGATGCACCTGGGAGGGCGAGGCCGTAAGGAATGGGGGGTGGGTGTCGAGGCCAAACAACAATGACAAACGACCCAAGCCCCCTTTCAGCAAAAGGTTGGAGACGAGCGACACGTGGTCACGTGTGGTCGGGATCGGACTGCGCGACCCTTGCTGTAAGTAGCACTTTTATGACGCGCGAACTCGACCCGAAGTTATGGCAACGCTGTGCATGAGCAACATATTTACACACATATTCGGGCACGGGAGTGAGATCATGAGCCGCCAGGTCCACCACCCTCGGGAACCCAGGCATACCAGGTCCAGCAGCTCGCATACATATTCGGGCACGGCGATATTCATTGATTTACCTAGCATCGCAACCCAGCGTGAACTCGATCCGAAGGTAATCGCGCGCCGTTCATGAGCACTGTATATACATGCATCATCGGGCACGTGGATATTAAATTATCTTCCCAGAGTCCCAGCGTGACCCGCCCGAAGGTGTTGGAGTGCAGTACATGAGCCATAGGTATTAACATACGTACTCGGGCACGGTCGATTAGTGATTAGCTCAAACCGTAATGTGCGCGAAATTAATCGAGCACCGGACACAAGCACCGACTGAATAACCTATTCGGGTGCAGGGGGTGTCGTAATGCCGTATTCATTTACTGCGCGCGAATGTGGGCACAAGCAATTCTTGTGAATAATACGTGCACTTGTATCATGTGTCTGCATTATAGGAAACCAGCAATACATGCTGCATATTTATCTAGCGTGAAATCGACCCGAAGGTATTGGAGCAAAACTTGCGAACTATGCCTGCACTTGTATCAAGTATCTGCCTTATAGCAAGCCAGCACATACACGTTGCATATTGTATTTGCGCGAACCAGACGCCAAAGGTATTGCACCGCTTCACATGAGTAATGTCTTTACGTTACAAATACAGGTACGGGGGGCGTGAGAGATACGTACCATAGAACACGATCCCCATTCCAGGTCACGCGAGCACCGCACCAGATTAAGCCTTGAGGTGCGTGGGGGGATTAGTAATACCCGTAATCGCCTGATGTGAACAGTGCATGTACTGGTATCATGTAGCTGCCTCATCGGAAGCCTGGAATTACATGATGCATATTATATAGTGCGAACTCGACAATAAGGCATTTGGAGCACTTTACATGAGCACCGTATTTACATTACATCCTCACGCAGGGGGTGCTTAAGAAATTCGTATTATATTACCCGATCCCCAAAACCGGATCACGCGAGCACCGCACCCGATTTTCCATTGAGGTGCGGGGGTTTTATTAATGCCCATAATCGCGTATGTGAACAGTGCACGCACTTGTGTCATTTATCTGCCATATAGGAAGTCAGCAATACATGTTGCAGAATTATATAGCGCGAACTGACCTGAAGGTGTTGGAGCGCTTTACCTGAGCACCTTATTTACATTACACATTCAAGCACGGGGCTTACAAGATTCGTGTCATACTAAACGATCCCCGTGCCAGGTCCATTGCGCCTGCCGCACGCAGCCCACTGCATGCCCCCCCCCACCCTCAACGGCAGCGTAGCCGACGGGAGGGGGGGCGATAACCTTAACCTTAACCAGGGAGAGCCACCGGGGTTGCACTTTCCGCGATCAGCGGGGACCCAGGCAGCTCCCAGCCTTGCAGTGCTGGTGCATTGGGGCTGTGAACCCACGCTAGACTCCTACCGGCTCCCACGGCACAGGGTATGCGGCTTCAAGCCGTCCGCACCCCCTTTAATTTACTTCGCTCGCGAGGGCGACCGCCATTGCAAAGTATGCCCCGCGGGCGAAAGGCCGACGGACCCGCGATCACTAAAATGTGCGCCCTGCCGGACGGTAATTGATCCTTTACACCGCGCTATAGCTCCCGCCTTAAATAGCACCGTCTGTACATTTCCGATTCAGGCACGGGAGGATAAGTGATTTGCCCAAAATCACAGGAATGGACGCGACTACGAGGCTCGAAACCTGCCAATGAGTCCTCGCGCCTACTGCGTGGATCAAACCCACGACGGTGAATTGAAACCCACGACGTTGCAATTAAGTGTTTCCCGCTCTACCAAACTGAGCTATCTGCAGAACTATTCCCGCACCAATGGCGGTAGCGCAGCCGACGGACCACACCACCGTCAAGGAGATTCCGTGATGTTCAATTTTTGGAGCGCCTTAACTTGGCACCACACAACACTTTGCACCTTTAGTTTTCAAACTAAAACTGCTCAATCAGCGAGGAATTGGCAAGCCTAATAGACGTAATGCCGAGCCATCCTAACCAGGGAGGGAGCCATGCCCTATGCAGTGGCAGCAGAGCACGCAGCCTCTCCTTAAAGAGAGGGCTCTATAATGGCACCATCTATCCAGCGCGACCGATTTGGAGCGCTTCCCCTAGCACCACGTATGCAGATGGAGCTGGAGCTCCCTATCGTGTCACACAATTGTCTGCATTGTCACCGTCTGTACATTAATCATTCAGGGACGGGGTAACAGGTGCTAGACGCGCCACTATGCTCAACTAGTAATTATTTGCTTTGGTAATCATCACGCGAGGTCGCCCGGGTGTATGGGACACCTTACCCGGGGAAAATAAGTGATTTGCCCCTTATCACAGGATGTGGACGCAGCCACGATGCTCCCACCTGCGTTCGCGCCCCCTGGGCGGCCGCGCCGCCACCAGTCCGCAATCTGCGTTGTGGTTAGTTAGTGACTGAAACCAAGGGGATCCACTTTTAATATTGGGGGCATGCGGGCACCGATCCCGCTACCTGCCGCCTGCTAAGCAGATGTTCTGCCATTGGAGCTACAGTCCCTACACCCGGACCCAACTCGAGTCACGGGGAATAAATGCTTTGCCCAGGATGACGACGCGACCCGCGGCTCGCAGCCCGCCCTTTGGGGGGGGGGGTAGATCTGGAGCACAGAGACGAGAGCCTAACGGGTGGTCATACATAACACTTCTTACAATGCCCACCTCGCTCGCCTCTACCCCCCACCCCAACCACGGCGACTGGTGCGCGCCTGCGCCACACCCTGATTTTACGTTACACATTTAGCCATCGCCCCCCCGGCCAGATGCAACGGTGCCCCCTCAAACCCGAAATTTCGCCACTTTATGACACTTTGACAGCGTTCCCAGGACTCGAAAACCTGTCATGTGAGACCATTTATGACCGTAGGCACCAGACTTACCATTGCGCAATATTTTTTGGCTAATTAAAATTAGGTTTGACTGGCGCGAAGGTGTGACGGCGCTAAAATCGAGCGCCCGTCGCGATACCTAATTATTGTTGTCGGAGCGTACAGCGCGAATGTATAGTTGCGCTTTACACGTCCACTTAGCCCTTGCCTGCATTAACGTTGCGTACTGCGCGACGGACTTTAAACATTTACCTAACGCTTCCCATGCAGGTTAGCACCGCGCGACATAAATGACGGCGCTTTAATGAGCACCGGTTGCATTTGCGCACGGGGAGATTAAGTGATCCACCCAGGCAAAACCCGGATGTGGAGCACGACGTCCCGACCCTCCGAGACGCTACACAGTGCACGCCCCAAAGATGTGGCCCAACGGCAATTGAAATTGCACAATCATTTATTTGCTGCGTATTTGTATAGCGCGGCTTGAAAGATATTGGAGCGCTTTACATTACACATTCAGGCACGGGGAGATCAGGAGATAAGTGATGTGCCCAGGATAAATGATTCGCCCAGGAAAGCCCGAATGTTGAGCACGATGTCCCGACGCTCCGAGAGCGCTAAACATAGCATGAAGGAAAACCCGGATGTGGAACACGATGACCCGACGCTCCGAGAGCGCTACACATAGCATGCCCCAAAGATGCGGCCCCACGGGAAGCAAACTTGCCAAATTCTTTATTTGCTGCGTATTTATATAGCGCGCACTCGAAAGATATTGGAGCGCTTTACATTACACATTCAGGCACAGGGAGATCAGGAGATAAGTGATTTGCCCAGGAAAACCCGGATGTGGAGCCCGATGTCCCGACGCTCCGAGCGCTACACATGGCATGCCCCAAAGATGCGGCCAAACCCGGGGAACGTACTTGCCAAATTATTATTGCTGCGTATTTATATACCGCGCACTCGAAAGATATTGTAGCGCTTTACATTACACCTACAGGCACGGGGAGATAAGTGATTTGCCCAGAAACACAAGATGTGTGACCTCGAGCTCGAACCCTGGTTTCCTGCACCAGAGGCGCCGGCGCAGCCGACGGACCACATTCTCTCCCCTTCACCTTTGCGTTAGTGGCACCATGCTCTCGCAAAGTGCGCTAACCCGCCCCCGATCCTGCACTGCGCACTAGGGGCGGCGGCGCGGCCGACGGACCACATTCTCTCCCCTTAACCATGCGCTAGTAGCACCATGCTCTAAAAAGTGCGCTAAACCGCCCCGGGTCCTGCACTGCTGCCCTCGAGTTCTCTGCAACAGCGATGCCCGATGCCCAGGAGTAGGCAGGCCGTGGAGCTCTCTAATCGGCACCCAATGCCGATCTCGCCACTCGTGGCACGGAAACTGGCCCCTGCGCGGGCCGCGCTCCCCAAACCCCGCAACGGTCCAGGAAAGATAAAGCATCGCGCTCTTTTGCCCAAACCCCCGCCTCCCCAGCCCCCAATCTTGCCTCCCCTCCGCCCGTGGCAATCCTCGCCACAGGGCCCCGTCGACCTGGTACTGCCCAGGGACAGGGCCGGGGCGGAGCGGGTGCAGCAAGACTCACCAGAAAGCGTGGAGGCGACGAACGCAAAGCCGTGGGGGCCGGCGGAGCACGAGGAGGCGCGAACGGCGGACCGATGCTGACGAGGTAAGGGCAGGCGAGGTGGGCGACAAAGAGGTCGCCAGTGAGGGTGGGGGAAGGCTAAATAGCCTTCCCCTCACACCTGGGCCCGGAAGTGACGCGCCTTTCGCGTCACTTCCGGCCCCCTACACGGAGGGGGGCACGATCAGGAACCCTGCCCCCGCCCCCCCCGAAGTATGGAGTGGGGAGGGGTGACCGGGGCCCCGGGGCCACTAAGGCGCCGACCGCCGAGTGGCCCCCTGCGGGGGCCGCGGTCAGCGGCAGAGTTAAATATTTCAATACACACAGGGGCGTAGCCAACAGAGGCGCAACTAGAGCCAAATTTCGGGGGGGGGCTGAGCCAAAATTTCGGGGGGGGCTGAACTTTAAGCAATAGGCAGAGTGGAGCTGCAGGGGCTCTTAGAAGGGGTGAAACAATAGCAAGGCCTCATTAACATGCAAATAGTCTTTTAAAGACCTGTGAAGTGCTCGGGTGCGGCTGCTTTTTTGCCCAGGAAGGTGTCTCATCCCGGGCTGCCAAACACGACGGGGGGGGGGGCTGAAGCCCTTTGAGTCCAATGGGTGTTGCGCGCCTGGTAGCCAATGACGTGTTTTGGAGTACATAAACCAGTACTCCTCTTATACTGTTATCTGCCTTCGTGACTTGGCCCCAAAACAGCTGGAATGGGAGTGTTATGGGAAAAGTCATGTTAAATTAGTGCAAATAGAAAGGACTGGGTCCTCTGTGCACTTCTACTAAATGGGGGTCGAGTGTTTCGGGGCTGATTCACGAAGGCTTGTAAGAGCACTTAAAATATGACTCCTTCCCGTGCTCATAGATGATGATTTTTTGAATCAATTAATCAATCCATATGGATTTGAAGAGCGCAGCTAATCACCTGTGAGCAGTGGCGGCTCCTCGGCTAAGGCGGAGGAGCATCGCCCCGCTGCTCAAAAGGAAAAATCAAATGATAACATATAGTTATTATCATTTTAGTTTACCTATTGCAGTCAATGGCTCTCGGGGCTGGGCAGGGCTGGCCAGAGCAGGGGGATGAGTGGTTTGCACTCCCTAAATGTGCATGACTGCTTGGTCGGCCCTCTTGGGCTGGCCAAACAGTCATGCGCACTTTGTATCTTCCCCACCAGGCTGTATTGCACAGCCTGGTGAGGAACATGTCCAGCCTCCTATTCCCGATATGAGCGCCGAACCACAGCATTCAGACCACTCACAGCGCTGCAATACAGCATTGTGATTGGCTCAGGGGAGCCTGGGTGCTTCCTGATGCTTCCTGCTGCTGGGACCGGAGACAGGAAGAAGAGGACGGAGGAGAGGCGGCGGCTGGCCGTTGTCAGGTAAGTCGACCCCCCCGACTCACCACCCAGGAATGGTAGCAGCCGCTACTGCCTGTGAGCTTATCCAGGTGCTGAGTGCTGCCGGGGGTGTGTGTGTGTGGGGGGGATTCAGTTGAACAGCCAGGTCTCGAGTCCTTCCTGAATTCCAGTAGAGATGGTGAATTCTGAAGGTGAAGTGGGAGATCGTTTCATGACTTTGCAGCTAGGTAGGAGAAGGAGTAACCTCTACTGTTGCTGCGGTGGATGCAGGGGTGTGAGCGAGGAGGAGGGAGGCAGAGCGCAGACAAATCTGTTGCAAAAGCTGCAAACATGGTTTAACATTTGCTTTGTCACTTTCACTGCATCATTTTACATCAAGCAACGCATGCTTGTCAACTGAGTAAGAAGTACTGAAAACAGTATATCATTTCCAAATAGGTATATATAGATGACATGCCTATGCTGTGATTTTTTTCTGAGGAGACAGGTCATTTTCCCACTCACTGTCCTCTGCAAAATATATCTCTCACACCTTTTGGAATAGTCTCTGGTTTAGTGTAGACAAGGAAGACATGCTTTTTTTGTACATGAACAATTATGGAAATGTTTTCGGAGCAAATTCTTACTCAATGACAAAGTTTGGTGAGAAACATGATTGACCTGAATCTTATGCAGTGTATTGACATGAACTGTGGCTTACTTCTGTGTACTAGCATCAGCATCATGCTTTTAGTGTGTTTGTGTTTGCTCCAGTGAAAGGAAAGTTAGGCTAGAGCTGGAAGAAAATGCGGGAGCGATTTGGCAGAAGACTGCACATCCTTAGAGGATACACTAGGTGTCTACACCGAGTTTGACCTACATTGCCCATGGTTCCTAAACTCTCATGTTGTTTGGGAAAACCAGCAGCCTTTTTTGATGTTGAGTGTTTCTTGTGACCTACATAGTACTTAATTTGTAAAAAACTAAGTGCCAGGACCGTTGTCAGGAGACCACTGCAGCTTGTACCACCCATTGCTTCTGTCAGCGCTGCCAATGACAATTCAGACTTTTTATACATTAAAAATTATTAATATCAGCCATCCAATCTATTCTTATAGCGTCTAATGAATATAGAATTATTAAATAAATGGGGGCCGATTCCAATCCTGAAAAAAGGCTGTACAAAACTTTTCTTACAACCTCGGAAGTACGATTCGTACAGAAAGCCTCTTTTCATACAAATCGTACAAAAGACCATACAGCTAAAATAAACCAACGATTCTGATCCGGAACAGCTTGCACGTGACGTCTGTATGTATTTAAGCAGCGGTTTCCAGCCCAGCAAGTACGATTCGTCCCTACGGCACTCCGTACGGCTCTTTTCTTACAGGAGCCAAAAACATCGCGTACCCCAGCATCGCGTACCCCAACATTGCATACGCCAACATCACATACCCCAACATCGCGTATGTATGCACCGTACATACGCGATGTTGGGGTACGCGATGTTGGGGTACGCACAGTACATACGCAACGCACGGGGGTGTATGCCTGTACGACTCGTACCCCTGTACGACTCTCACCCCGGGAACAACTGTTCCCGTGATACGAGTCGTACAAAGTTCGCTTCGTAGCGGGTAATGGCATTCCCTGTGTACGGGACGTTTTCCGTACAAATCGTAAATCGGAAAGCCGGTCCGGATCGTACTAGTACGGTTGGACTGCATTTTTACAATTTGTACGGAAAAGTGTCCGGGTCCGTCTGGTACAACTTTTCCCCGATCCGATTTGTAAGGATCGGGCCGATCCGTACAAATCGGATCAGGAAAAGTTGTATTTTTCCCGTACGAATCGTACTTCACGGGTCGGACGGGACTTGCACGATTTGTATGGAAAAATTTACAGACATGAGTTGGACGGGAAAAAAAAATACAGGATCGGAATCGGCCCCTTGGTGTTGTGTTTATCACAAAGAGACAAACAGCACCACCATGTGACTGGCTGTCAGAGTGCCGGTGTTGACAATTAAGTGCTGGTGCCGTGCACTGGAAACCACCAGCTCAAATTAAGCTCTGGGAACAAAGAATCACTGATAGCATTCAAGATGCTTTGCTGTTGCAGCCGAGTTCTTGCAGTCTGAAATCCACAATTCCTCGAGGACAGTTATTTCCACAGATGCATTGTATTCTGGAACTTGTCAATATGTTGAGAAATATATCGTAATGATGCAATTAAACTAAGAAAGTAACATTGAACACTTATATTGAGTGCCTTTTCCATTAGATAATATCATGAACTAGAAGCAAAATATTCACTAGAATGTACAGGGTTTTTTGAAACATTTAGAACTGGTTTAACAAAAATAAAATAGGGAAGGAACTTGTCTGTGATTTGCTAAGTACAGGAGTATGCGTGAGAGCACAGTGGGAAGGGTAGTCCTTATAGGTACGTTTCTACTGGGGGTGGAAGAGGATTGCCATAGTTCTGACCTGACATTTGCAATGGAAAAACATAGTTGTCAACATATATAAAAATGTAAGTTGAACAACAGAAAAGGGATTTTAAAGGTATGTTAATTAGGTTGTGCTATAAAACTGCATATTAACCCCTTTGAATGAGCTGGACCTGCTAATCCCGAAAAAAATGATAAGAGTTAGGAGCAGGCCATCAGCGCCCTGGTATGATGACGATCTGCGACAGCTAAAACAGCTGTGTAGGCGGGTCGAAAGGAAATGGAGGAAGGGGCTACTTGCCAGGGATAAAATAGCGCTGAAATCTGCACAGAGTAGATATAAGCAACTTATCCTGGACCGTAAAGCGAGCTTCTACGCTGAATCCATAGCGCTTGCCCCAAATGGGGCGAGGGAACTTTTTAGAATAGTGAAATCCCTATCGGCCCCAAGCTGCCTTGAAAATAAAGTTATACCCTCCAAGAGGTTATGTGATGAGATCGCCACCTATTTCAAGGGTAAGGTGACGAAGATAACGGATCTCTTTAGGGCCACAGATAGAATGGCCGACGGTTCAGGGAAAGGAACGACCCGTGAGAAGTCAGGCAGGGATTGCTCTCTAACTAACTTTCCACCTTTTTCGGACGAGTCGTTTCTTAAAACTGCACATAGCATTTCATCGGGCTCCCCCCTTGACCCTCTGCCTCAGAAGGCTTGGAAGCTATTTGGCCACCCGACCTTCCCCTGGCTGTGCCAGATTTGCAATCAGTCGCTGGCAGAGGGTACGGTCCCGGACAGATGGAAACAGGCCACGGTCTCCCCCCTCATTAAAAAACCAACATTGGACCCAGCGGTTCCCGCCAGCTTCCGGCCTATCTCTCTCCTCCCGTTCCCAATTAAAATCTTGGAGAAGGCGGTGAGCAGATCCCTCTCGAGTTATCTCGAGACAAATCGTCTGCTGGACAAGGACCAGTTCGGCTTCCGCCCTTGTCACGGAACCGAGTCTGCACTAGTCACCATGATGGACTCGCTGCGGATGCGGGCTGACACAGGGAGCACCGCCGTGCTGGTGCTCCTAGATCTGTCAGCCGCATTCGATACCGTGAATCATGAAATGCTGCTGGGACGGTTGACGGAGGTTGGGGTGGAGGGCCAGGCATTACAATGGCTTCACTCCTACTTAACAGGAAGGCACCAAATGGTGACTATGGGACCTTTTGTCTCAGAGAATACACCAGTGGAATTTGGGGTCCCACAGGGATCTAGTATCAGCCCCATCCTGTTTAATATCTATCTACAACCGCTATTTTCCATCATTAAAGCGTTCGGGGTGGAGCTGATAAACTATGCGGACGACACCCAACTGGCCTTCTCCCTGGAAGGCAAACAGGCAGTTCCTCTGGAGCAGTTCCAAAGCTGCATGAGGCAGACCATGGATTGGCTACGGAAAAACTGTTTACAGTTTAACGGAGACAAAACTGAATTGCTGCTCTATGCACCATCGAAACGGATCCAAAATCTTCCTGTGGAACTTAGGCTTACACCAGACTCAGCTCCACTGACCCCAGCTAGTACTGTACGGAACCTGGGGGTTTTATTTGATAATAACCTCCAGTTGGTCTCACAGGCTAGGAAAACCTCCAGCACCTGCTTCGGCCTGCTACGACTCCTACGCCGTGTTCTCCCATTGTTGCCTATAGACTCTCGCAACATGGTTGTTAGAAGCGTCATCCTCAGCAGACTGGATTACTGTAACTCTCTGTACCTCGGAGCCCCCCATCACATTCTGCAGGGGCTACAGAGAGTGCAGTCAGCTGCTGCCAAGCTGGCACTCGGTCGCAATTTCGACTCATCCTCCACCCAGGCACTAAGGGAACTACATTGGTTACCTGTTAGAGAGAGGGTCCTTTTCAAATCTCTGTGCTTGGTGCATAAGGCAATTCACGGAACAGGCCCGATCCCACTACAGGAAAGATTTGCCCGGTACTCCCCCATAAGGCAGCTGCGGTCATCCAGGGCCAACCTGCTGGTACAGCCCAGCTTTAAACGGGCTAGACTAGGAGGGAGGGCTTTTAGGGTGGTCGGAGCTCAAAGCTGGAATGCACTCCCACCCGCTCTTAGGCAGACGCAGTCATTGACAGATTTCAGAAGGGGCCTTAAGACCTGCCTTTTCCCAGTAGCTTGAAGTCCCTGATCTTCTTTTCTCGCGCGATAAAACATCTTATCTGGTCAGAGCGCCTGGATACCCGTAGGGTTACAGTTTCTCCGCGCTATATAAATCTTTATACAATACAATACAATACAATACAATGCCCTTTCCCCCTCCTGTGCCGGGCGTTTCATTAGTGGGTGGGGTTCATGACGAGATAGTCTCGTCATGGGCACAGCGCGACCGTGCTCCATGACGAGAATATCTCGTCATGGGCACAGAAGAGGTTAAAAAAAATACTTTTTACAATATCTCCTCTGCCACTCAGTCAAGGGAGCAGTCACTCTGGGGCTGCTGAATCTCAAGTTCACTACCAAACAGCTCCACATGGGATCCTAAGCTACTCTATTCCTACTCCCAAGAGTAGTACTAAGGTGGCAGCAATAGCAGACATTTCAGCAAAGTCTCCTCAAACTGATATTTCAGTAAATCGCAAATTCCTATCCAGATCAGAAGCTAGTGCACCGGCTTTAGAGAACAAACTGCTTCTCCAGCAGTTTCATACACTGCCTTCCAACATTACAGGAGGGGGAGGGAAGCAAATATTGGTAGCTGGCCCAGATCAACCTGACATTGGTGATTTTCACTTGTTTAGAACTAAAAGTGTTAATTTTTTACTTACAAGATGTAGTCTGCCTAATATCACCAGCCATGTTCTTTAGGAAACAGAGAGATGTAATCCAAGGACTCAAAGAGCGCTACACACTCTGTCTAAGGCTAAAGCTCAGCAAGCTGAGGTACGAAGGCGCCAGCATAAAGAAGCTAATTTAAACCCAAACGCCTCTTACAATTAAAATCTGCATTCCCTGAGGTAAGGGGTGAAACCAGTCAGCAGACATCTGATTCTTCTCATGCGGTGCCCAAAGAGGGAAGAAGGGCAGTTATTGACTCCGGTAAGGGTGCACAATGTGATATGCCTCTTGACACTGTATGTACCCCCTACACATCTGAGGCAGAGTAAACAGAGGAGAACTACACATGTTTTTCAAACTGAATAACTACGAAAACTATGCTTAAGACTATACTAAAAGAGATTTGTGCAGTAAAAAAGCAATCCGTTAGCACAAGCCGCCAAATTTGAGAACCGGTTGCTTAAAGTATTCTCTATTGAACAACAATTTATTGAATTTGTGGATTCCTATAAAACAATGGAAAGTAAGATACAGAGTCTAGAGGATCTGTCAACTCAGGTGGAAAAGAAACAAGAAGCTGTGAGCGATTAAATAAACTCTTAAACAGAAATGTGAGAGCATTAAGAATCGCTCTTGGAGGTCTAATCTGTGCATTGTAGGAGAACCTGAAGGCTCAGAGATGGCAGGCGGCACTGATCTCTCAGACGGCAATGATTAGATGGCCTGCCAAGCTTATTTCTGTACATGTTCTGGGCAACTCGCAAGATAGTGAACAAGGTTCTATGGATTTACTCTCAATTTAAACGAACACACAGGGTCCCAACAGGGCCATGTAAGGCAAGAAACAGACCACCTGCTATTATCACTTTTTTATGACTGTAATGTTACAGAAAGAATACTTTTGATTGCTAGGGATCACAGGAGATTTTCTGTATCAGAGGGCTATTATTGTTTTATCTTCCAGGATCTGGCATGGGAGACAGCATCTAGGATGTGGGAAATAAGGGGCCTTAGTCCCTGGTTTAAGGTTCTTTCAGTCCCAGTCACAGGTGGCTCTCCCCTCAAAATCAACTGGAGAGGGCCCTTCGTTATATTTTCAAACCCAGAACAAGCCAGGTAATTTTTAGATGCTGAATGATCTTCACATTTATTAATCTGTCACTGATGTATGATAACGGGCATTTTGGTTAAATGGGGGGCTGAGGGGTAGCCACACTAACGCCGTTGATTTTCTGAGGAGTGGGAGATCATACTCCACATTTGCCTAGATGTCAGGTGTGACATCTCAAGAGCTTGGTGGGTGTCCACCCCACAGAAATACTGACCTTGGGGATAACTGGACACTTAGCGGGGTATGGGTAGGTCAGGAAGGAAGGAGGGAGGGAGGGAGGAGGAGAAATGGGAGAGAAGTATGGAGGTGAAGGATGGTTGGGGCTAAACAAAAAAGAGTGTATGCATAACTAAAGTGGAGAAATGAGGCAATATGTAGTAGACAATATATGGGAAATAAGACATTGGAGAAGGGGATTGGTTAATATTTTATCATGGAATATTAATGGTTTAAAAAGCGGAAGGAAGGAGGCCAAGGATTTTTCTGAAGTTTGGTGCATAAAACCATTATCCCGGTCCTACAGGAAACTCATCTCACTAAAAAAGAGGCCGACATTCACCATATATATTTAAATGTTGCAGATGATGTGCCACACTTAGAATTTATGATTTAGTAAGTGCTACATATTGCTCAGGTGCTATGTTTAACAAATCACTTTGTTATACGGTCTAAGTCAGATCGCAAGGATAGTTGGGCAACAGGGGAAATAGACGATCATCAAAATAAGAGTCATTTTGTTTTTGGTTAATCTATATTCACCCAATAATCATAACCCTAATTTTTTCACCAACAGATGTTAAAACTTTGTGATGTTAACCTGCCTTTTATAATGACTAGAGATTTCAACTGTATTTGAACCCTGCTCTTCACACTACTAATACCTCCCAACAGCATGCATGATTAGAACTAGCGCCAGCAAATAGGACATGATGCAAAATTTTAATTTAGTTGATCTATGGAGAGAACAAAACCAGGACCTTTGAAACTATACTTTTTCTCTATACCCCACAGACAATATTCCTGTACAGATTTCTGTTTGATCAGTACTTCAATTCTACCCGCTTCAAAACTGAAATTTCACATCTTCTACATTGTGATCAAATGGGAAAGGAATGTCCTTATTAATACAAGTCCACATTGTATTAGTTTCCTAAATATATTAGATCACTCTGACTACATCCAATACTTGCTCACACTCACGCAGGAATTTGCTGTGATTAATCAAGGGTCAGCTCAACCTTTCATGATTTGCAATACTACGAAAGCCTTTATTAGAGGAGTGTCACACTCTTTTATCACTCCAATCTCAAAAGCAGATAGTGAAGAAGAGATCCACTAAGTGAATTAAATACCTAAATCCAACTTCGTGTGGCTTTTCAATCGCTGGTTTGAGAAGGCCATTAATACCATTTCCCAAATGAAATTCCATTTATCCAAGAGGCTTAAACCCTTGGCACCGTGGTTCTTTGATGTGCTTAAACAAGAGAACTCTCATTGCAAAAGTTAGAAGGACAAAGGAGGACTAATTATGATATGGATAAAAAATTGATCTGTCAGTCTGCCTTTAAGAAATATCACACTACAATCCGTACTGCCCACAATTGCTAAATCCATTTCCAAAGTCAATAATTCGCCTTGTGAGTTGTTTAAGGTGATCAGCACCTTTCTCTCCTCATCATCTATTAAAAATACTCTCACTCTGTCAATGGAGCTCTGTGAATATCTTTCAGGTTTTTTTCTCAATAAAATTCTAGCAATCTATGGTCAGTTTCTGGTACCTGTTCCTACAGTCCACAATGTTCTACTCTCTTCCTCTCTTGTCCTTCTTTTTTCCATATATCCCTTGAGGAATCTTCCAAGGAACTTGTCAGTTGTAAGTCAGGTTCTGCACTTGACCCTTACTCAGGCTATTTTTAAACAGGTGGTTTTGATGGTGAATCCCACTCTAAGCCAATTACTTAATGATTCTCTTGCTCAAGCACTCGTCCCCTCATGCTGGAAGCAGGCTCTCTTGCTCCACACTGACTCAAAAAGCCCTCCGCTGATCCAAAGATTCTTAGAAATATTAGGCCTGTTTCCCTTTTTCTCACAGTTGGAAAACTCCTCAAGAAAAATGTGAATAGGCAGCTTGCTCACTTCTTAAAGGAAAACCATTTGCTTCATGACAATTATTCAGGATTTCAAACCGGGCATAGTACTGAGACTGCTCTTCTTGAGGTCTCTGAGTACATTAAAGTTAATCTTGATTTCATCACCCCAGTCATTGTAATACTCCTGGATTTGTCTGTGGCGTTTGATATGGCTTCTCATGCCATTTTGCTTGAAAGACTAGAAATGGGAGGTATCAAAGATCACACCCTTCTTTGGTTTAAATGCTTTATCAGCAATCACACTGGCTTTTTTCCTGCTTCATTTTACCACTGCAGCTAAATCCCTCAAGTGCAGTGTGCCACAGGGCTCGGCGCTTAGCCCCACCCTTTTTAATATTTACCTTTCACACTTGGCTAAAATTGTTGAGTCCTGGCGAGTGAGACTTGTTTCCTATGCGGACGTCACACAACTCCTCCTGGCTTTTCATGAAAATGCTTCTTCCTCTTTGAGTTGCTTTAATATTTGCCTTAAATATATTCTGCAATGAGTGAAAGTCAGCTTTTTAAAGCTCAACTCAGATAAAACTGCTATTCTGTTTAGTGTGAAGTCCACCCCTGATTCTAAACTATGGGAGGGCATCTGAGATGTCCCCCTCTCCCCTTTGGCTATGGTTAGAAATATGGGTGTTAAATTAGACTCCTAGCTCACTTTTGAGCCTCAAATTAAATCAATATCTGCACCCAATCTTCTGACCCTGAGGTCCTTGAGAAGAATGTTAAATTTTATTCTGGTGGAATATCGTAAATGAGTAGCTCATGCCTTAATTACTTCTAATCTATACTATTGTAATAGTTTGTACTTAATGCTTCCAACATTTCTCATTCATTGTCTTCAGAGAATTCAGAACGGCGCTGTTCGACTGATTTTCAAAATCCCTCCCTGGGTCTCGGTATCAAGCTATTGACGCTGGCTTTCCAGGCTTCCTGTTAATAGTGGAATACAGTTTAAGGCACTCACCCTTGCCTTTAGAATATTTAATCAAAAGGGACATCTCTACCCTAGGCGCTATTTTAAGCTCTCCTCTCCTGCACGTTCATTGCAGTCGAACAAACTCAAACTGTTTCAGATTCCGTGGATCTACAAATCCCGGCGAGGAGGGAGATCCTTCACCTACCTGGCAGCCAGGCTCTGGAATACGCTTCCACTTGCGCTGAGACCCTCTGAAATAGTGTTTAGAAACTATTTAAAAACACTTGTTTTTGGTTCCTGTATACAAATCTCCTAACCCTGGTTTCTTTCTTACAATGTTGTGAGTGATCTTTCCGTTAGTGCCAGGACACCTTTTCAAGGTAGCTGTGTGCTTTAGAAATGCATTGCATTGCATTGCATTGTATATGGCACGGATTGCTTTTCACTCTGCTGATGCACATGCAACAGACCTAAAAACTCTAGGCTTATAAGGCTGCATTACTGCTTTATTAACTGCTCAAAAAAGCCTTTCAAACGCAGGCCCTTGTTTATGAAATAGGTGAAAAGTCAGGGAAGTTGTTGGCCTGACTGAGCCGGGCTGACATGGCAAAAACTAACTATGCAGATTAAGGATGCTGTAGATGGGGTTTCCACTCAATGCTCTGAGATTCTATCTGTTTTCACTACATATTATTCTGTGCTATATTAAGAGGTGTCAGAGCACGTATGCGGATATTCACTATTTTTTTTAGTCCTTTGGACTTGCCTGAATTGGGCATGAGGGTTAATGATATGCTGGAAGCTGAGTTTTCAGCAAAAAAAAGTTAAAGATATTATTGCTAATTTACTGGTAGGAAAAGCCCCAGGACTGGGTTATATTCCATCTCAAATATATAAGTTCTTGGCATGCATAATTGCCCCATTGCTGCTAGAGGTGCTACCGGAATACTGGGGGCGTTCCATCCTCTTGGAATGAAGCCATCATTACAATATTTTTGAAAAAAGACAAAGATCCAGTAGAGTTTAGTTCATATCAACCCATATCACTTCTTAATATGGATTCTAAGATATTTACTGAGCTCCTGGCTAACCAAATTCATAGAATTATCTCTTGGCTTACATCACCTGAACAACATGGCCTCATTCAAGGGAAGGATATGATCTCACACACAAATCTTATCACTACACTGATAGATAGGGCTGAGACTCTGCAAGAACCTCAAAATATTGTCCTATTAGATGCTGCGAAAGCTTTTGACTGAGTGTTCTTGAAGTTTCTTTGGGAAATACAAGGGCAGTTTAATATTTGCCCAAATTTCATTACTGGTTCGAGCTATATATCCAGCCCCTAGGGCTCAGATTACCATACAACAGGAGTTAACTCCTTTCATTTCTATTTCACGAGGCACTCCAAGATTGCCCGCTTTCCCCTGCTTTGTGTGCTTTATATATGGAGCCATACATTAGGCTTCTATGAAAAAATACTCCTAGTAATCAGAATTTACTTCTGTTTCACCCTGGCTGTTTATGTAGCTGATGTATTAATATTTTCACATTGCTCTGCTCCAATGATTGAGATTGTCGAACAAATAGCCATAGATTTTTGATATATTTTGAGTTATAAAGTAAACGCTCACAAAAATCAACGTATTTTGGCGGGCTTGGCTACTACGTGCAATCCCCAAATGACAGCCAGATATCTTGATATTACTCTTGCTCCAACCATCAAATTGTGCTATGAATATAATTATATTTCACAATTACAACAAATTAGGGCACTATCGGCCAAGTGGATACATTTGACTATTTCCATAATTGGCTGAATTAATTTAACTAAGATGAATATTCTTTCTAAAATTCTATCCGGTACATGCATCAACCATTTTTGCGAGCGCAAACGGTGCGATTCGCAAAATTCGGCCGTTTGCGCCCGCAAAAAGGGCTTCTGCGATGCATCAACCTGTAAGCCTCTCGCAATTTAAGAAATCGCAAATCATTGAGATTTCTTAAATTGCGATTGCATTTAAAGAACTGAAAATTGCGAGTCCTTAAATGCAATGCCTGATGGAATCGCAAATTTGATTTTGCTAATAGTAATTTGTACTTGATGGTAATTTGCAAAAACTTTGAAAAATGTACTAAAGTGCATTTTTCAAAGTTGTAGGTTTCACACACATGCCCTTCGTGTGCACAGATTAATTTCAGGGGTGCAACAGGGTGTCATTTTGACACCCTTGCACCCTAAATTGCATGTGCAATTTGCGATTACCTATTGGTACTCACAACTTGCGCATGCAATCTCCTTTTCATTCCTATGGGCCTGTAGGCCCATAGGAATGAATGGGAAGGCATTCCTTAATTGCGACACGTAATTTGCGAGTCGCAATTAAGGAATGTTTGGGAATCGCTAATTTTATAGCGATTCCCTACATGCATAGGCTTTTGCAATTCCTTAATTGCGATTCCTTAATAATCGCAATTAAGGAATCGCAAAAGCCTACATTGATGCATGTACCTGTATATCTTTTCTGTGTGCTAGCCTTGTAAAGCCCCCTTCAAATACTTCAAGCAGTTAGATTCTATAGTAACTACATTAATCTGGAAAGAAAGAACTGAGATCCCTAAAATGTAATAAACTCCCTATTATTAAGGGCGGATCAGCACTTCCGGATTGGCGACTGTATTATTGGGCTAGTATGGCTAACCATGTCCAAATGCTATATGATCTTTATCCCGATAACTGGATTAATGTCATTTCTGCTATGAAGAATCCCTGCATCAGTATGAGCATATTTAACAGCGATTAAATTGAAGATGTTAGAAAAACACTCCCACACCGGAAGGGTGGTGGTGTTCTCCCAGACATACACTGTGGTAGCTTGGCTCGAGTGGTCAGGGATCAGGCACCGTGCTAAGCATACGTCATACCCACACAATAACTATGCGTGCATCCGTTCCAAAAACGACACTACACCTTAAAAATTATACTGAAAATATATCTCTTTATCTTCTTTTCTCTTAGTTGCTGATTCAATAAATAATAATACAATCACAGTACACAAGGCTTTTCCTGTGGTAGGGTAAGTCAAATAAATAATACTTCAACGATTCAATAAATAAGGTAGATCATAAATAATCAAGGCATAAATATAAGTGCATTACATAAAAGGCAATTAAATATTACGAGGCAATAAATACTGTGCGACAATAAATACTGTGAAACATTAAATACTATAAGGCAATAAATACTGTGAGGCAATAAATAGGATTAATACAATAAATACAGTGCTCTCAATAAATAATAAAAGCCAACAGTGACACTTGAAAATCAGTTCACATTCCTGAGGTACTATGGGATGATTTGACCCAATCCCAGCTTGAAGAGTTTTGGATGACCTGAGGGGTGTACTACTTGGCTTGGACAAGGCTGAAGCCCAAACTGAGGTAGATCAAGGGGGGATCTAGAGATCTGGCTCTCCCACACTACACAACCCCTCTGTATTAGTCTCAGCTCACCCCTGGCACTATCAAACTGGTTCCAGCACCTCTCTAGCCTCTAGGATGGTCTCTTAGGGCTTCACACGGCCTTAGGCGCCCTCTATTCCACTTACTGCCCTTTTTATGAAGCTCCGATGCCGCTGGAGTCGTGTCGACGCCGTGAGGCGGCTCCGGTTCGATGTCGGCGGCCTCGGCGCAATGACAGTTCTTGACGACGCCGGTAGGCGGTTCCGGTTCGATGTCGGCGGCCTCGGCTCGATGTCGACCTCCGGTTCGATGACGTCGGGCAGTCTTGGCTCGATGTCGACTTCGGGCGGCTCCGGTTCAATGTCGGCGGCCTCGGCTCGATGTCGACCTCCGGGCGGCTCCGGTTCGATGACGTCGGGCGGCCTTGGCTCGATGTCGACTTCCGGCGGCTCCGGAGTGCGATCTCCACTCCCGACCTCCGGTGCTCCTTTCCTCAGGTTCCGGCGACTCCGGAGTGCGACCTCCACTCCCGACCTCCGGCACGATTCTCTTCAGGTTCCGGCGACTCCGGAGTGCGATCTCCACTCCCGACCTCCGGCACGCTTCACCTCGGTCTCCGGCGACTCCGGAGGGCGGACTTCACTCCCCCGTCGACGCCGCACACTCGACCTCGGGTGACTTCCTCCTCGACCTCTGGTACTCTCCACGACCTCCGTCGGCGCCCTCTCTCGACCTCTGGCGGCTCCGGGTACGACGTCTGCTTTCTAGTCAGCGCCGCTTCTCCACCTCGGGCTCCAGGTCTCCAGGCTTCTCGACGTCGGACTTCAAGAAGTTACCAGTAACCAGGTCAGGAACTTGCTGTTCTTTACTTTTAAGGCCTGTTCCTGCTGTCCAGGTCCTTAAGATGGTTTTTCTTGCTTTCTCCCACACAGGGCTCTAGGCTGGGCTCAGTCAGTAGGGACTAGTATCAAGGGTGGGTTTCTGGACCCCACTCCAGGCACAAGTTTCCACCCCTGCTGCCTCACTCCTTCCTCCTTCAGGTTTCTGCTGCTCTCCCTTCACCAGTCAGGTGCCAACTGCCAACTCCAACTGCCAACCTGGAGATGCCTCCCCAACATTCTAAACCTGCCTCACACTGTCACAGGGTTCTGGAATGTTCTGGAAGGTGCTGGTAGGTTCCAGTGATGTCACAGGTGACAATGGGTGGCCACCATTTTGTGTTTCAGGCCCTCAGACAGAAGTTCCAGGGGTAGATAAAATGGCTCCCTGAATCTGCATCAATACTAAAAAGTCTGGTGGTTCCCAAAAAGGAAAAAATACTAACAGGGTTTGAGGCAAAAGTGGGACAAAATAAATAATGATGAGGGGGGACCACCCAAAGGGCTGACAGGTCTAACAGAAGACTACTGAAGCCCTTGACAAGATTTGGTCCAATGTTATGAGGTTTCTGGGAATTCCGCCACTCCGGGCGCATACCCTGCTATTGAACAATGTCAAATTACCAGAATGTTTCAATTCCTCGTATTTTGGTACCTGGAGCCAGGTGGGAGTCATGTGGTAAGGTGATTTAGTAGATGATTTTGGGGTTAAGTAAAATTTAATTCTACAGGCGGAATTTTCATTACATTACAATGCTTTTTTCAAATATTTACAGATTCAAACCTCTTTAATGAGCAGGACCATTAGTATCAAAACCCCCTGACTCAGTCTGAATGCGCACAATTGATCTTTGCCAATCACTCATCTAATATTTTTCATAGGTATAGATATTTAAATCAATATTCTCGAAGCGTTTTAGGACCATGGGCCAACAAGTGGTCCGCCAGCCTAGACAAATTGGTTGCAGAGCAAGAGCTGTCTAGTATCCTTGCGCACTTCTGTAGGGTTATTACTGCCACTAGGCTATGAGGTCAGGTTTATCACACTCATTTTGCTTTTATGTAAGCCCTTCTAAACTTTGCAAGTGGTATAATAGACTAAAATTGCCTATGGCGATCAATGGCAGAGGCTAAAAATATTCATATGTTTGTTACATGCTCCAAACGCATGTCATTTTATTCTACTACTATGGACGTACTGGGTCGATATTCACTCCAAAAAATAATGCCGCTAGGTTTAGGGGTTACAGATTGTGTCTTTTATGACTTAACCATTGTTAGACTGACGATTGCTAAGGAAATGGAAGTTTGACTCTCTGCCCAAGCATGAGGAATGGTGGAAGGACATAAAGGAAACATATGAATTGCAACTCCAGATAGCTAAAGTTAGAGAATGAACTGATCAATTTCATCGTATCTGGGGTACTGTGAGAGATTATCGGACATCTTGATTTATGTGATAAATATGTATTGCTATATGCATAAGTACTGATTTATTTAATGAACTAACGTTGCCATGATTTATTCAATATTTGTATGCCGGTTTCCCATCTGATATATTTACTCTCACTCAAAAATTGTAAAAAAAGACTGTACATGGACTTTGTGAACTCTTGCTTCTCAGAGTATTTGGATCTGTATTATGTGAAGTTAACAGAAATGATCCTTTAAAAAAACTCAAGATGTTTATCATTTTATGATGTGCATATTGTGTTTAAATAATTGACAACTGAAAGAGAATAGCTGCTGTGATCATCAAGGTACTGGAATACTGATCAATTCTGCATATTTAAGTTTATCGACGCTTATCATTTTTATGGTGTGCATATTGTGTTCAAGGTTTTGGAAGAGGGTAGTTACTGCAATACTGATTTATTTTAGATATTGCAGTTCACTGAAGTTCTCACCATAAATTCATATTACATCCAAGATTTGAAAGTGTAACTACAGTTAAAAGGAACCATTGTTTTATTAGACTTGATATACAGAGATGGTAGAATATGCTTACAACATTAAACTCTTAGTGGTGTTTTTAGCATTCAGAAATAATAGATGTTCCACTTCACAAGATAGATGGCGTTATGGCCAGAGCTACTTATTTTTGAACTGGGGAACCAAGCTTGAGTCGTTCAACATGCTGTGATTCTGGGCAAATCACTTAATGTCCCTGTGCCTAAAAAGAAATAATATCTGGCCTTGTGTAATGTAACTGGTGCTCATCAGCTTTTGAAAAAAAGTTGCTGGGTGGGTTTGAAAGGGTTAACACTTTTGTACATCGTAAGTCAGAACATTGCAGATCTTGTCAATCACTTTTGAATTTTTTTCTTGAATATGATTGGCTAATAAAGTGGATTTATATTATTCTCATTCAGAAAAAGCAGAGTTGAAACTGTCTGGTTATGTTTCTGGCTCAGTCATGCAAAAGCACTGAAATAGAGCAGCAGAAACAACACAATGTTTTGCTGAACATTGTAATTTGCTGTGTGGCTAACCCTCACTGCACATGCCGTGCCATGCACAGTGTGGCTTGTGCTCTCACAGCAGGTTTGTAAAGAACCAGTGACCAACAGCTCTTGCTGTGCATGGCCAGAGGTTGTCCACCGCGGTTATTGGCAGCCCACACAGAGTTTGTTTCTGAACCTGGGCGTAAACCATTCACTCTGGCCAATGCCCATTGCAAATTTCTGAAACCCATTGTGGGTTTCGCTGCACTCATTGCTTGTTGGGCTTTAAGCCAGCCTTTGCTACCAAAGCCCTGCAAAGCAGGGGTTGGCTGTCTGGGGTGGTTTGGCTGCAGGGCTTGGCCTATTTTCGCCAACCACCACTCAGCACAGCTGGAAGCCTTGCGCAGCAAAGCTTGACAAAAAAGTGAATTAAAAAAAACGATGGAAATTCGATGTCAAAAACATAGTTAAAAACTAAGCCTGGGCAAAGCGCTACGCTCGCGTAGTTTGCGAAGTTCGCGCTACTTCGCGCTACGCGAATTGCACGTAGCACAGTGCGAACATGCGCAGCGTAGTGTTGCGTAGTGCTGCGGTCATTTTTTGCTTGCTCGCGGTCCTCAACGTCAAGTTGGCGACCGCGAGCAAGCAAAATGACATCCCGGCGAGACTTTTTCCTTGTTCGCGATCAGCAACATCAAGTTGGCGATCGCGAGCATGGAAAATAAACCTCCCGGCGAGATTCCCAACGCGAGGAGGTCAGGTTTCTTATTGCGAGTGGTCGCGTATGCTCGCGACCGCTCGCGATGAGAAACTACCAGTTCGCGTTGAGAAAGCTGCCGCTCGAGTAAAAATCTACTCGAGCAGCAGAGAACTACAGCTCGCACTGTGCAAGATGCCATTTTCAATGATTGCACAGTGCCGGTTGCTTGTCCGCACTGTGCAATCATTGAAAACGACATCTGGCACAGTGCGAACAAGGTACTACGCAGTTCGCGAAGTGCTATGCGTAGCTCGCGTAGTGCGAACTGCACTTTGCGTAGCTTCGCGAAGTGCTACTTCGCGAACTACGCCCAGGGTTATTAAAAACTGAATATGGTTCTGGCTTAAACGCAAAACCAATACATTAACCAGTTATTGTTAGCAACACAACACACATAATGCAGTACCTAACTCACGCTGCCCACCGTGCTGAATGCACCACTTTACCAACGACACAGGAACAAAAGACAGACCATCTGGAGAAAAACATGGTAGGTTGCGTGAGCTCTGATTGGAGTTAAGTCCATTGCTAGCAATAACTGTGACTTTGTTGCTGCTCATTTTCAGTGGTTTTGTAAGTTTGAGTCCTAACCATAACTTTTAACTGTGGCTATATGTTTAGAATTGATACAGTAGAGTTAATGAGCACTAATAGTCTTAACTACTTTGAATATCTGCTGTGATAACCGAAGTCTATGCTGCAGTCTCTGCTTCCCCTCCTTACTTTAAACTGTATGGGGCTGATACTGGGTACGGTGACGTGTGGCCGACTGAATTGTTCGATTTAGATCCAGCCTACCAGATTAGTGCTTACTGACAGATCTTTTGGGCTGGCAAATAAAAATTAAAAGAACATATTTTTACATCATGGTGGCTCTTGGCCTCCTATCGGTGAAACGATGCATCACACTTCATTGCATGCAGGGTAGAGACGGGTATATGAATTATGGTGAAAAGACATCAGCGCATAGACAGTCGCTGAAGAAATCTGTGGATGGCTGCTCTTCGCAGAGACCCTAGATTGAAAGAAGATCTAAAGGAATGGGAGAATGGTGCTGAATTATTGGTACTGCGCACGAGGGTGAGAACATATATTGAATTGTACACAAGTGACGCTCAAGTACCTATTTGCTTAACCTACTTGCTGCAATTCTTCTCTATAACATATGACATTTAAATACATTTATTGTTTATGTAATGTGGAAGTGGGCTGTCAACCCTGATCCTTATGATGAGTCTTTTATTTTATCTTACAATAAAACGTAAAACAAAATCTATATTTATCATTCAATGCTTCTATAATAGTGGTGATGATGACGACGAAGGTGGTTGATAGTGATAATTATTGCCATTGTCACCCTAGTTTCATGATATTGTTCATAGAAGTTGTAAATTGTAAGCACTCAGTATAAACAGGACCCTTTGCCCTGCCAATCCCCTGGGTGGGCAGTCACTCGGTGAAGGACAGGCCTCCTGAGCCATGGAATAAAGGGCCAAAAATATACCGCCAGCCTCCCTGCGAACTTGTGCAGCATTCCTCAGCCGTCCCAAGTGTGGTTATGAGTCACCAGCAAAAATCTGCCAAAAAAGAGAACGAAAGATTAGTTGGAGGATCGAAATGGCAGGTGATACCTAAGCCATGCAAGCAACATCTGATGCTGTGCTCATTTGACAGCATCGATTACCATAAAACTCCAAATAAATGAATAACCAAATTTATGATCTCCATCTCGAAAAAGGGTAGAATGCATGCAAAATCTGCAGTATAATTATATACATTATTTATAGCATCTCCCCTAGATACATGGTTCCCTCCCCAGATATGCAATTCATTCTCCTCTGGAAATCTTTCTCATGTATTAGGTGAGGGTCTTTGACCGGGAAATGCGTCTTCAAAGAAAACGTTGAATGGAAGTCAATGCCATTTTCAAGGCTTCTTCTATGAAACAGTAGAGAAAGAGATTTAGGGAAAATGGAACCAGTCCTTGGCCACTGTGGGAGCAAGCTGTGGTGCGGAGCCTGGCGTTCAATGTAAGGAACGAGTCTATATGGTCTCTTGATTGTTCCAGCTAAACTCAGTGAGAAACAAGTACCAGTGGCATCTGACACATCATTCACAGTTGCTTTGATCAACCAATGCCAGTTAGTTAATTGAGGACTAAATGCACCAGATAACTCAGGCTGCTCAAGGCTCCTAAGGTTAGCGAAGACAAATGCTCAACCTGTGGACGCAAATGTAAACCAGCATATCCTCTGTTCCTTGCCACTTGCCTATGTCCGAAGTGGTTGATGCAAGTTATGTTTACCTTGCTGTTGTGGTGGTAATGAGGTGGCAGCCGCCACTGTTTTCTTGCAGAGGTGCTCTGTCTGTTAAAGAACCCAGCAGTACCCAATTCCATATCGGTGAGCGGTGTGGGTGATCAGAGTCCTGCTGTCCTGGGAGATCCCTTCCTTCAGAGGGCAGGTGAGCCCGCTCTTGCTTGGGGAGACCCCGTTGATACAGTAATCCCCTTCTCTGTCAGTTCTTAGTGGTATCAACAACCCAGAGACATGAATCCTCTCAACCGGTCATCTTATGGTTTCTCCTCACGGGGCAATTGTGATCTCCGTGACAACCGTAAGCTGCAAGTCACTTGTTGTGTGGGTGGGGACTCAGCTTGATCTGTCTCTTTTGGACATACAGCTCCAGAAAGAGACTCCTTTACAGGCAAGAACTTCATTCACAAGTGGATGAATAATTCTTATGAACCGTGCCTGATGTCCATTTGTTGCTCAAATGTACAGTGGTATAGAAAAGTGCCCCCGACCCCCCTCACCAGTACAAACAAGGAAAATGGACCACCTGGCTGCTGTTCGTGTTACAGAATAAAGAAATTATTAGGATTTAGTAGGCCTGTGAGGCCTCTGGACCCTGTACCATAGCACCTGCTGCACCATTCATAGCTACCTCTCTAAATCTACCACTGACACTTTCACCTTGATCTCAGTTTCATATATTTGAAAATAAAAGAATCTCTGTTCCACCTGCCCAAGGACAACATTCAGGTATTTTCTGAGATGGTGCCAGATGCGAGCGAAGCTGCCAAACACATCATTAACTTACAGATGATTTGTGCCTTATGTTTGCGTTGGGAACACACTTAGACCCCTATTTTGCCCCTTATGGTATCAATCATTATTCTTTGGCTAAAGATGTGCCTACATGGGTTATAGTAATAAGGGCATGTAAACAATCCTTTAACCTAGCTATTATTGTGAAGTAGTTGATTTTATAGCTAGATCGAGGATGGTGGCATACTCGATTTTAGGCGAAGGAAAGGACTTTAACAATTAATGAACTTTTGTTGGGGAAAAGGTTATCTAGAACCACAAGTCATCAAAAGCTGTTCTATTTGTATTACAATTCCAATGGTAATTCTACCCAAATGTCTGCTTCCCATTAGTTCGGTAACCTCCTTTCACTGGGTGGCAGCACTCGTTTACTAAGGGGTAATATGGGCACTATTTGCAAACCAATGGTCCAATGACAAATGGCTACCCTCTTCTGATTGTCCATTTTTAGGACTACCTCTACACCAACACTGTGTTGAATATTTATTGTAACCAATGATTTAAAATATCAATAGAATGGACTTTGGGGGGTTGTTCTAAGGTGAATTTAACTCTCACCTCATGCTAAAGGCTGTTTGAAGTATCCTTCCACATCCTATGGAATGTTTGAATTGCAGTGCATGTGCAGCAATTCTATATATTAAAAGGACATTGAATAATGGCACATTAATTTATTTCATAGATCCAATATACACAGAAAACATGTTTCCATTGTTTAAGAACTTAGGGGCATATGTATCAACATCTCCATTTGCGATTCTCAAATAGCGATTTTTTTGAGAATCGCTATTTGAGAATTGCAAAACGGGATGTATCTAAAAATTCGCACAAATTTTGCGAATTCTTAAAATTCCTTAATTGCGATTAGCAAATTGCGAAATCGCAATTAAGGAATACCTTCCCATTCATTCCTATGGGCCAGGAGGCCCATAGCAATGAATGGGAAGTCCTTCTCAATTTGCGAATCGCTATTTGCTAATCGCAAATTGAGAATATTTTCAAAGGTGCAAGGGTGTCATGATGACACCCTGATGCACCCCTGAAATCAGCATGTGTGTGCATATGGCGCACATACATGCCCTAAGGGCATGTATGTGCGCCACATGGCACTTTTAAAAATGCAAAAAAGCGCATTTTTCAAAGAAATCGCAAATTACAACCAACTTGAAGTTGGTGGTAATTTGCGATTTCTTAAGGAGAAATCTCACAACTTGGGTGCGTGTTACATAGCATTTAAGAAATCGCAATTTGCGATTCCTTAAGAATGCGAGGCTGAAATGCCTCCTACATCTCATTTTGCGATTTTGTATTCGCAAACACTGTTTTTTTGCGATTCGCAGCTTTTGCGAATACAAAATCGTTTGATACATATGCCCCTTACACACTTGAGCCACACTGATTGTCTTTGTCAATGCTTAAATACTCAGTCCTCCTCCCGAATCTGGGGATCCTCTAGCAATAGATAAAAAAAGAAATAGTGAATAGGGTATGTAAGGCCATCACACTGTGCTTCTGACTGTTACTACTTAGGTACCTTTTGGTCCTAAAAAGAGTAGGTGGTGGTATCTTATTTTCTGCTTTAGGGAAGGCAACATTTACTGTTGCCTGGCAAGTCTACTGGAACTGTGCGATTTGGATGGAACAGCGTTTGCTTAGTTATGGATTTGCTGCATTTGCCACATTACAATCATCTGCAGCATAATCTGCAGACTTTAACAAAGAAAATGCGTTTATAGCTCAAAAGCATCTACAGTTATTAAAAATGCTCCAACAAGTGTTGTTGTGCAGTGGAAGACCCATTGCAAGGGTTGATCGGTCAGCTTTCTGTTTGCTTATTGCTGAGTTTGGGTGTTAAACTGGAACTGGTAAGGTGAAACCTCTGCCCATTGTTAACAAGTGTAAAAATTACAAAATAATGACAAATGCTATCTCACAATGTGCAGCATTACTCAGCATATTTTGCCTTTTGTTACCACAAAATTCCAGTGGCCTTTGCCATGACCAATTCAAAATGGTAATCTACGAACAAATTCCTAAGTTTTTGTGGCGATGCGTGTTCAGAGCGCTGCGCTGTCATGAAATGCAAGACTCCCTTGGGATTCCAGGATGGGCAGTTGTCTCTGGGCCCCTGTAGGAGAGACATGACGTCTCACCGGATAAAATTTTAAATCTACAATGAATGTGTCCGATCCTGCTTCATGAATTTGGAGACGAGTGGGCAACGAGAACCATTTAAAAGTGCACCAGCCAGCGCAGAAACGACAGGGCCCAGACGATCAACACTGACTCTCAACCACGGAAAAATCTTCTCAAGAACCTCATTCAAGGTATTTGTTACAGTGGATAAACACTACATACCACAGGCTGCCTCGAGGTGAGACTTTTTTTTTTAATACCATTTAGCGGTTCAAATTCCTAACTTAACTCGCCGCGTGAGGCAGCGGCTGCGGATCTCGTGCCGCTCTAAAGAAAATGCCCCATGGAGACGCGCGAGACAGTCGCGCTCGTTTGATTTAAAAAAAAAAAAAAGAAAACGGTCAATTTCATTTGTTTTCTTCTACAAAGTGCATGTTGTCTGGGGACTGTGATGTCGGGCCTAGGGCCTAGAAATAAATACTGCTCCACACGTGAACTGCAATGGTGGTCAGTGGAATGCCTGCCCACGCCCAGCGCCCTGGGCTCTTTATTGCTTCTTGTGCGTGCCGTCTGTGGGGACGTCGGGCGTACCCAACTACAGCCACGCTAAAGGGGGGGGGGGGGGTGTGACCCTGACACACACAAGGACCCTCGGACAATGATTTGTTCCGTTGCGCAACACTACATTCCTCCTTTACCCAGAAATGAAAAACAAACAAAACACACCGCCTAACACGGCACAACATCTTTAACAGTCTCTATGAGTCTCATGAGGGAAACAATAGAACAGTCTTACTTGGTCTTGGTGGAGGTGCAGCCGACCATCACTTCAGGGGTTGACAGCGGGCCACAAAGTCTCGATACCTCTGGGATGGTCGCGGGCACGGGTGTAGATGGTACTTGCTCTGGCTGCGCCCGTCTGGTGGGGTGTGAAGCATGTCCTCTGAACTGTCTGCCTCCACCGTGCCCGGGCGGCTTTGCGTTCCGTGTGACACCTCCTCTCTCTGGGTTTGCGTGGTAGAACTCGTTCCTGTACTCTCCGCCACGCGTGGATCATCAGCTCCTGCGGGATTCCAAGGGCCGGGAGATGGCGCTGGGTGGTAGTCCCCTATCTCCGGAAGGTCTTCCTCAACTTCATATGGGACTTTGTTGAAGAACGATACATTTCTAGTGACTTCTTCACCGTCCCTGATCGCCGTGATCAGGGTCCCTTTGACGTTTGTGACAGTCCACGGGGCTAGCTCGAATGGCAGGCGGAACTTTCCCCCGGGGTGGCGGTCCTTCACTAGCACCCGGTCACCGACTTGGATCGTACTGTCAGCGGCTCTCCTCTTCCGGGAGGCTTCCTGGTTGGTCTTTGTTCGGTTTTCCGTGGAGCGGTTGGGTGGGCTTGGTGACGACTCCCACACGGGGTGGTGCGGGATGGTATCCTGGATTGCTCCGCCCAGACACAGGCGGCTCGGAGGGACCCCTGTGGTGCAGTGAGGCGTCAGCCTGTATTCGCGCAGGAATTGGTAGAGGGCTAGCTCCAAGCTTAGGCCATCCGCTAGGGCGATCTGAATAGTTTTGTTTAGAGTCCTCATTAGTCTCTCAACTTCCCCATTTGCTTGCGGCCACCTTGGGGTTATGCGTCGGTGCTTCATGCGGTGGGACTGCAGGTACTCGGCCAACTCAACGCCGTTGAACGGTGGACCATTGTCCGTGTGCAGCTCACCTATGAGTCCGTGGGTGGCCATGATTTTCTCCAGCTTGGGGATCACCTCCGTTGCGGCTGTTGAGGGAAGGATCTCTACCTCTGGGTATCGCGAGAAATCGTCTACCACCACTAGCATGTATCTTCCCCCAGGTAAGCTGCCAAAGTCAGCACTGCCTCGTACCCATGGTGAGGTAGGGCCCTCTTCAGTGATTACTGGTGCTGGGGGGTCGGGTAGGCTGGTCACCAAACACACAGGGCATCGCTGGACCGTGTCCTCTATCATCTTGTCGAGCCCCGGAAACCAGAGCTTGCACCTGAGGCGGTTCTTTGACTTGACGATGCCTTGGTGTGCGCCATGCGCCAGGAGGGCGGCTTGCTGGGTGAGGCTGCTAGGCAGCACCAGGCGGGGGCCTCTCAGGAGGCAGCCCTCGGGAGACACAGACAGTTAGTTCCTGACAAGGTGGAGCGCCTTCAGTGATGCTTGAGCCTCTGGCGTGCGAAAAGACGACGGACTTTGGAGCGGCTTCCAGTTTCCTGACGTGACCGCTTGGATAGCCATCTGGAGACAATCGTCCTCTTTGGTAGCTAGCGCCACTTCCTCCAGTGACATCGGCAGGGGTCTGGACCTTTCCACAATCATCCGGACATATTCCTCTGTGGCTGCAGCCTCCGTGGCTTCCGCGTCCGTAGCCGGGCGGGCATGTCTGGACAGGAAGTCGGCTGGGTTTCGGGCGCCTGGTCGGTACTCCACTGTGAAATGGAATTCTTGAAGCTGGAGTACCCATTTTTCTATCCGCGGGGGAGGGCGTGACGAGGAGCCTTGGAACAGCGGGACCAAGGGTTTGTGATCCGTGGTTACCACGAACGGGTGTCCATACAGGTAAATGTGGAAGTGGCGGCACCCCCACAGGATGGCGATGGCCTCCTTCTCGATCTGCGAGTACCGCTGCTCCGTCGGCGTGCGGGTTCTGCTTGCATATGCAACGGGGGCCCACTCTCCACACCTTTGCTGCTGGGCCAGCACGGCCCCTAGGCCTGTCGGGCTGGCGTCCACTACGAGTTGTGACTCGTGTCAGCTGAGAGCGCCTCCTTGGTTTTCTGGAACGACTCTTGCTGTGCCGGGCCCCACTCCCAGGTGGCGGAGGCTTTGGTGAGGTCGCGGAGGGGCCCAGTGAGGTCGGACAGGTCTCTGATGAACCTCCCGCAGTAGGTGACCATCCCCAGGAAACTGCGGACAGCCGTCACGGAGGTAGGCGCGGGGGCCGCGTGGATGTCCTTGACTTTCTCCGGATCCGGGCCTATCCCTTGGTCGGAGAATCGGTATCCGAAAAAGCTAATGTCTTTACGCAGAAAATCGCATTTGTCTCTGTGGAGGGTTAGCCCTCGCTCCTGAAGCCGGGAAAACACTGCCCGGAGGCGTCGGATATGTTCGTCCAGGGTTGGGGCGTGGACTAGAATGTCGTCACTGACGTTTAAGACGCCGTCCAGCCCTTGTAGGACGTTCTGGATAATGTTCTGGAACACCTCCGCTGCACTCGATATCCCAAAGTTGAGCCGGGTGTAGCGCCAGAGGCCGGCGTGTGTGGAGAAGGTGATGATCGGGCGGGAGTCCGGGTGTAAGGGGATCTGGTGATATCCTGATCTTAGGTCCATTTTTGAGAACCACTTTGAGCCCGATAGCTCTCCGACTATGTCGTCTATGGTCGGCGTCAGGTGGCGTTCGCGCCTGATGGCAAGGTTGGGGATGCGCATGTCAACGCAAATCCGCACTGCATCCGGCTGTTTCGGCTTCTTGGCTACTACGATGGGTGACACCCATGGGGTGGGTCCGCTCACCCTTTCGATAATTCCTGCCTGCTCGAGTGTCCGTAGTTCTGCTTCTACCTTGGGTCGTAGGTGAAACGCAATGCGTCGGTGCCGGAGGGCCACCGGGGCGACTGACCTGTCGATGTGGAGGTGGATGGCGGGTCCTTTGAGACATCCGATCCCTTCAAACAGGGCCACATGTTCCTGCACCAGATGGTCCAAATTGCGGGTTTGGACGGTGAGTGCAAAGTGGATCAGACCCAGGTCTTGGGCTGTTCGGCACCCAAGCAGGAATCCCGTTCCTTCCTGTGACACGTATACTTTGGTTTGCAGCCGAGTGGTGTCGTGGGACAGATCTGTCCTGAAGGCCCCGCACAGGCGTAGTGGGCGATGGGTGCCATAGGCGTATACTTGCACCCTCGTTGGATGGAGTGTCAGCGCGTTCCTCAGCATCCGGTATACACTGGCGGCCATCAGGTTAATTGACGCACCGGTGTCGATCAGAGCGGCTACGGCCTGGTCTTGTACAGTGACTGTGCACATGCGCCCTGCCAAGGGCGTCGCTGCCAGGGTGTTGAGCATCCGCACGACATGTACAGAGGCTACGTCCGCTTCGTCGTCGTCCATGTCGCTGCTGGTGGAGGTGCTGGGTAGTGGTACCAGCTGTCTTACCCTCCCAGGCGGGCCTCCTTGCTTCTTTCTTGACGTTGACAGGCACAGACTCGCAAAATGGTTGGCTTTGCCACATGCGCTGCAGATTTTGCCTTGGGCCGGGCATGCTCCTCTGTGAGGCGTCACTCCTCCGCACCACCCACAGGCTCGGCAGGGGGATGGCTGGACTGGTCTCGGGTTTCTCCGCTGGGGTTGCTTCGTGCGAGTGTCGGCAACTTCCGTCTTGAGGGCGCACACCGGCTCCGTTTTGATTGCGACCGCTGGCTTAGGCTCCATGTGCGCGGCTCTGGCCTTCGACAGTTCCTTTGATCGCCCTAGCGTGAGGATGTCACGCATGGGCATGTTGTCCGCCTCCAACACCCTCTCGCGGAGTTTTGACGACGCGCAGCCTTGGATGAATTGGGCGCGGATCTCATCATCCGCATTGGGGCGAGTGCACGTGCTGGCTAGCTTCTTCAACCTGGCGTAGAAGACGTCCACCGACTCTTCTGGGAGTTGGCGGGCCTGGCGGAGCAGGAATCGTTCATAGTCCGCGCTAGCGAACGGTTCAAAGTACGCCGTGATAGCGTCGCGCAGCGTGGCGTACGTCTTGGGCGGCCCACCTTCTACCACGTCTTTTGAAATGTCATGGATCGCCACACCTCCTAGGTGTAGCAACATGGCACGCCTCCGCTCAACCGCGACGTCCGCCGCCACGAAGTAGTTCTCCAGTCGTTCCACCCACTTCTTCCACCGTGCGGCTTGAGATGGGGGGGTGCCGGTGACTTCGAATGGCTCCAGGGGAGGCACGTTGGCCATGGTCGCCGAGGATGGCTGCGGGGGGGGCCTCACTTGCCCTCTTCGGGGATCCACACCAACTTCCCTGGCATCGTCCGCGGGCTTGTAGGCTGCGCCGAGGGCCAGGGACCGCTGGGAAGGTGACAGAGTCGATCAGGGACCTTCCAGACAGCAAAAACGGGCCTCACGCGAGATGCGTGGGGAATGGCAGGCCCAGGCCTCGCGTTGCACGCGAGATGCGTGAGACTTGGCAGGTGGGTCCCGGCGCTCCGCGCGTGCAGGCTCCGCTGGAGAAGCAGGCTTCTGGGGAGGGAAGAGGCAGTCGTCGGGGCCTGAAGGAGCCGCCGGGGGCACAGCCAGACAGGTGAGGCCAGCAGGGGGACCTCGCAGGGCGTCCAGGAGCCAGAGGCAGCTGGGGGCCACACGTGCTGACGTGGCCGGGGCCGGAGCACCGCTTGCTTCGCGGGGCAGGGTCTGCTGCAGGTGCTGTGAACCGCTCCTTGGGCAAGAGCGTGGGTTCACGGAGCACGCGATGGGGTGGCGAGACCACCTCGTCGCCAATGTGATGTCGGTCCTAGGGCCTAGAAATAAATACTGCTCCACACGTGAACTGCAATGGTGGTCAGTGGAATGCCTGCCCACGCCCAGCGCCCTGGGCTCTTTATTGCTTCTTGTGCGTGCCGTCCGTAGGGACGTCGGGCGTACCCAACTACAGCCACGCTAAAGGGGGGGGGTGTGACCCTGACACACACAAGGACCCTCGGACAATGGTTTGGTCCGTTGCGCAACACTACAGGGACAAACTCACTTACTTTTGAAGCCTGGTGACCTCCTCATCATCGGCCTGTTAGTTGCGGAGGTCCGTCGTCAAACTGCCTGCCAGCTGTTATCTGTGCTGACAGGCACAGCTGGTGCAAGAACCTTGCTCTGTCCCGGGGCTCCCTCGGTGCAGCCTACCGGTTTGCGTCTACATCTCTGCTCACAAATTGAATTCTGGGTAATATGCTTTAACCCCAGTGCCAGAAAAAGAGAAGAAAGACCAGGACTGGAATAATATTAAAGAAAGAGGACTGAATTTTCTTGAATCAAACTACTAAACCAAAGCCTTCTACAATTGTATCTTCCTGAGCAAATCTCATCACTGCGATTTGCACGCTTTAAAAAAAAAAATTATAACGCCAACTTGTCATTAGTGATTTGCACACTTACTTTTTCCCCTTCATTATTTTTTTTGCTTGTCACTCATTGTATAGTGCAGATCACAGCGATTTCTATGATTGTCAAACCTTTGTTTTGTGTACTTTATACTACAGAAGTTTTCTTTTAACATGTATTCTTTTAACAAGCAGAGTGTTCAAGCTCCAGCGTTGTTTTTACAAGTACCCGGATAGCCACCTTTAGAACGGAATCTGTGGTTAAGATCCTTCAAAGCTTATTTACGAGCAATTGATGGCCAAAAATGTAGACCTGAAATGCGTAAATGGTTAATGTATTATCACTTAGGTGTAGAAGGACAAAATGTGTATGACCATTTACCCGAACATGCGGAGGATGAAGATTTAGACAAATTTGACACAGCAGTTGCACAACTAGACAAATATTCCTCCTAGACTAAGAACATGGTAGTGCACAGATACAAATTTTTCACAAGAACACAACAACCCAATGAAAGCATAGGTACGTATGCTACAGCTCTGAAAATGTTAGCAACCAAATGTGAGTTTGACACCTTTACTGCAGAATTAGTTTGTGATCAATTAGTAGCCAGATGTTATTGCAAGAAAATACAAGAACGGTTGCAAGCATGCAAGACCCGTTGTTAGACAAAGCTATAGATTTAGCCAAGAGTATTGAGGGTTCTTCTATTGACGCACGGTTGTTGGAAGAATCGCTAGCTAAGTCCATGATCTCAGGTGCGGTAGTTAGTAAACCCACCAGCAAGAGCTTTTCAGGAAATACAAGACCTAAAGCACTTTCTAGACCAAATAATCTGCCACAACAATCCCGTAGAACGTGTTTTAGATGTGTTCCCCATCACATGTGTCCTCTTTCAAGTTTTGTCCTGAACTGGGTCAACAATGTAAAAAGTGTGGAAAAGTGCGTCATGTTTTAAGAGTGTGTAGAGGAGGGAGAGCAACCAATGTTCACTGCATCTTGAATGAACATAGCAGAGATTACGATGAGGAAAATTATGGAGAGAATAGAGAATTACTTCTGGGTGTAGGATGTATAAGTACCAGTGATGAAAATTGGTTGTAGACTCGAACCTCAAAGTTTCCATTAAAAGGTCACACAATTCAATTGTTGGTTGACACCGGTGCACGCATACCCATTATTTCTCAAGACTTCTTTGAAAAAAACTGGCATTGTAAAGTTTTGGCTCCTCCAGACATTCTAACTGTAGCATCGGAAGGTAGTAGAGTAGATCTCATTGTTTTTTTTTTCTGGCCAACATTAAAATTTGGGAGGAATCCATTAAAGGTAAAGTATATGTAGCCAAAAAAGGGATCAATGTCTTGGGTCTAATTCACCAAGCTGAATTTGGAATCACAATAAGACCAGGTCTGGATCAACCTATATCTTTTGAGAAAAAGAGATTAGGTTTGGTGTGTGACAGTAAAAATGTATGGGATGAAAAATCTTGTAATGGTTTTCAAGATAAATTGGGGAAAATGTCAGATTTTGTCTATACCATTAAAGTTAAACAAGGCATTTTACCAGTCAAGCACAAACTATGCAATATTCCATTGAGTGTAAGGGGAAAGCTTTCTGCAATGCTTAAAGATATGTAAAGTGAAGTACATTTTTTAAAAAATTGTTTTCGGTTAATTAAAACCATTACAAAAGTACATGTTAAATAGATGTTGTACATATTAAGACAAGAGAAGTGTGCAATTCTAAAAGCTTAAACGTTTCTAATGTAAAAGCGTCTTTGTTTGGCTTCTTCTGAAGCGGTTCAAAGATCTGTGCTCAAAGTTTTCGGTTGTGTAGGGTGAAAATTCCTTATGTGTTTCTTACATTTACATGAGGCACAGCTCTTCCTTGCTTGGATTCTACTAGTGACAGGAATTTCCCTAGCTTCCCATTTAGCTATTGGTCCTTGGAATCAAAGCATACAATCACGGCCTGTCTCCGGATTGGATTCCCTTGTCCGTTAAAATGTGCTTTAAGTAATCCTACCCTTTCCTCCTTTAGTCTGATGCAGGACCCAATTAGATGTTCCATGTCTTCAGTGCCGTTTCCACATAGTCTCCATGTGTTTCCACATTTCTCCCTCTTCCAAAGTGGAAGGTACGGGATGGCCGGCAGGATTCCTAGCCTGTATTTTAAGAATTGTTCTTTGGTCTTCCTGTAGTACCCCATGTTGAAGTATGCCAGTGACTTTGTAGCCTCTGAGTCATCCAGGTGTGGCTCCTGCGTCCAAAGGCAGCTTTATTGTTGACAAGGGAGATTTTTTTGATTACCTGTGTTACTACTTGCTTAAAGGTGAAGACATTGACGCACATACGCATTAAGAGGGGGAAGAGCATAGCGGCGATCAGATCGAGGTCTACAGTGTTTTCCTGCTTTCTGGACCGTAGCCGTCCCGCAATTTGACTCACGATTTGACCTGACCCGACCTGCTAGTTGGCAGCAGGGGTCCATTGCCGCTCCCGAAAAGAGATACACTGCGCTTAGAAGTGCTCAGAAGCAAGAGAGGGAGAAAGAAAAATCTGCGGTAAGTGCGAGTGAAACTGCAAGCGCAGACGCCAGTTACTGGTGGCTGCAGTGAGAGTGAGCCCTCGGTAGCGCTGCAGAGGTGGCCTGACCAGGTCGGGTGCAGCCTGCAGCTCAGCCTTGTGTGTCCCGCTTGCGCCAGCCTCAATTTCCCTTCCACCTTAGTCGCACTCTATATGCTACAGCCACAGACCTCGATAGCTCACAGCATGCTAGAAATACTATAGAGCACAGAGTCCAGAGACTAGAGCGGCCAGGAGCACCAGACATCGCTCTACCCATCTAGGGAAGAAAGAGGGGAGGAAACAGAAGAAGAAGAAATAAGACAAGAAATAAGAGAAAAGGACTAGGGGGAGCCCCCCGATCTTCTGCCTCCTACAATCAGTGCACAACAACGACCTGCTTTGGCCGCAACAGACTAATCAAGTCACATAACATCACCCGCAGTCAGAACAAATTCTCGATCCACCGAGTTTCAACCTGTATCAGTACCCGTGCAATGAGATCAGGAAAGATCAGAGGCTCTGTAGGAAAGCTACAAGGGAAGCCTAAAAGGGAAAAAGGGGACCAACAAGTCGTGGACAGCCCCAGCCGAGCCCACTACTCGGAATTAGAGATCAATCAACACAAGGACTTGCATACGGACAATGCGAAAGAAGGCGACTTGAGTCCCACTATCACCACCAGCCCAATCACCAGAACTAGTGCCAAATCAAGTGAGCGGGCACTTATTACAGATTTTTTAAAGGTGTGCCGTAGACTATCCCTGGAGAAAAGGAAAGCCAATAAGGAAGCCTAGGAAGCTAAAGGAGCCAAAAAAGGCAATATTACTGATGCCACGAATGACACACTCCGAGAAGGCAACGGCAATAGTGACAGCGATAATAAAATAGCAAAAGATGAAAGAACGGGACAAGGGGATCTTATGCCCTCCACAAGAGACAATAAAAGCCATGACAGTTCTACACTTAATTGTCTGAATTCACCAACTAACCGTCAAGGACACCATCTTCAGGCCGTAGAGGTATTAGTCCATATAGAGACAAGCACAAATTGGGAAATTATACACAGTCAATGAGTTAGCCCGGTCCAATTAAGCCAACCAAGTCAAGATCAACAATGGCAACAATCAAACACATTACAATGCCTCAATAAAGTTCTTGTGAGCTGGAATGACAGTTTTTCAAGCCCTTGTGTACTCAGTGGCGGCTGGTGGATTTTGAAAGTGGTGAGGCAAAAAAAGTTGTACCCTAATCTAATGTGCGAGCGAAGCAAAGCGAGCGAGCCCGAACTGCAAAAGGAGGGTGCGGGGAAGAAAAGTTTGAAAAAAATGGATTTAAATGGTGGGTTTTACACCACATATTGACTGCAAATTGTTGAAAAAAGGGGATCCAAATATAGCATTTTAAAGCTATACAACAAACACACACAGTGTTTGAGGCCTGTTTCTACCATGCCTACATACACACACACACCGTGTATGTTGTATATGGAGGCATGGTACAAACAAAAGACCAGGGACACTCGTTTTAATTAAAACGAGTGTCCCTGGCCTTTCATTTCTACAATGCGCCCACATACAACATACACACACACAGGGTATTAAGTGGGCCAGGTCTTGCTGGTGCTCAGCCTCGGCAGTTCTTAAAAGCAGGTGCCGAGGTGGGTCTATATGGGGCTCTCTTTTTTTACCCTCAGGGTTGGGGAAAAAACGAAACTCTGCAATAGTAGCACCGGTCATTGCATTTGATGTGACTTGAAAGAGGCTCTTTTTTCCATATTAAATGGCATAAACTTAGAGCACTTTACATAAACACCAGTTACATTACACAAGCACATAATCATTTTTTTGAATCACCGGATGTTGAGCTGACGCCCCCACAGTTTTATCATCCCACTTAAAGCCCTGCACTGCACACACATGTGTGTGTTTCTTTTGTATATGGAATGAGGCATGGTACTAAACGAAAGGCCGCGCATTTCATGATTTCATTTAAACCATGAAATGTGCGGCCTTTGGTTTCTACCATACCTCCCTTCATATACAACAGAAACACACGCTGTGTGTGTATGCTGCATGGGCGCATGGTAGAAAGAAACGAAAGGCCAGGGACACTCATTTCAATTAAAACGAGAGTCCCTGGCCTTTCGTTTCTACCATGCGTCCATATACAACAATGTCAGACCCTGCAAAATCTTTATAGGAAAAGGGTGAGTGTTACACGAGGGCCGAGATACGTTAAACTTGCGGGGCCGGGGAAGTTTAAAATTGAAATATAATTTTTTTTAAACTTATCGGTCCGCGTCGTCTCTGGCTCAGTGGGAACCTGCAGCGCTCAGCAGGCGCGGACGGCATGACTGGAGAGGGTGGGGGGGGGGGGAAGTTAATTTAATCAATAATAAAAGAACTTACCAGCCATCTTCTCCGGTCCCGCGTCGGTACACGTCTGCTGCTCTGCAACGTGGTGGAAGTAACTTCTCCCCGCTCTTTTCTTTTGCCAATTAGGAGGAGACTGGGGGGCCGGGCGGCTGAACCTTCTTTACTTTCCTGGTATTTGATAGGGCATGGGGCGACTTTGCGCAAAACGCATCACCGCCCGAGCAGGAGCCTATCTTCAAACTCCTGCTCTACACAGGGCATGCGCAGCAAACCTAATGGTTTGTGAATGTGAGTGAGGGGCTTTGCTCCTCTCTCACATGCGCAGAGCATGGTTTTAACTCCTGCTCGTCTCTGCCTGCGTGCGCTGTGCGTGACATGCGCACTTTCACCGTCAATGAAGCGCACAGGCGGCCCGGAAATGTAAACAGACGAATTGTAAGCTGTCAATTCGTCTGTTTACATTCCATCCTGTTCACTGGCCGATTCTTTTGTGGGGCGCTGCCCCAACGCCCCTAATGGACCAGCCGCCACTGTGTGTACTATCTAGCTTATCAGCAGTTCTACAAACGCTAACACAATCAGTAGACCAACCCAGGGAGCAAACAGTCTGCGGTCCAAAAAAGATTCCCGGTACGCTTGAGACTCCACCAAACTTATCCCAGCCCACTCAGCAGACGGAACGGAGACCATCAAAACAAAAGATAAAGGGGGTTGTGCCCCTTAAGTCCACATTGCCCCCCCCCTCAGAACCACAGGGTTTACGTGAAAACGCTCAATTAAGAAACGTCAAAGAACAAGGAGAAAAATCTGTGACAGATGCACAGATATATCCACCAACCAGTTCTGTTTGGATACCACTACTAAGCACCATGGAAACCATCGGATCGGCCATGACATACCATGCCGACAAGCAAGACACCCAAGTCGAGCTATTAAATGTCTTAGCAATATACTTCCAGGGGATAGAACAGAAGCCGCAAGATTTAAACTCTATGATAATGAAGGTCCAACAAGAAAAGGATATTACATATCATACCTGCTACTGCCCCCAAATAATTGATAAACTCACAAGGGTTCCTACCATCATGTCAGAGCTGCTGGGGGCAGTCAGGGAAACACAAATAAACCCTACATCATCATCTAAGGAACAAATCCCTAAGGAAACAGATAGAGTTGGTGGGGAGAGCTCACGAGGCAATAATTTAAGAGTGCAAGTGACAACTAAGTTTCAAGACAACAAATGTGTAATTTCACCGGACGCCGAGAATGAGTCTGAACTACTGAATGATCAATTACATCCAGAAGGGTCTGCCTCAATTCCAAATCAAGATTACTCACAAAAGGAAGGAGTGGGAACCAAGGAACAAACAAGTCTGAGAACCTCACTCACAAAGAGGGAACGAAAACCCTTGAGGAAAGGAAAGAAAAGCAACCTGCCCACAAACCTCACTGACATCTATCCAGAATGGCCATGAAAAAGGAGCAGAAGGCAACTCTGATGCGGATAGTATATTGGAGCACAACATTTTAACAAAATAAAAGGCTGCTGTCTCAATAAATCCTAAACTACAATGCACTGAACCTTTACAACAAACCAAAATTTACGATGTATTTAAACCTCCGGTTAAGAGGGAACTTTTTTATTTATTTTTATTGAGCAGCTTGCAGTAGCAAATATACAGCCCCATCACGGGACCCAGCAAATGCGATATGTCAGACATTAATACAAGCATTTTTCGGTGAAATAAAGAGGAGACAAAAGGAAAAGATCATTTCACCCAAGCCAAACACCACCCTCACCCCAGAACCCTGCACTAAATGAATGAGTTGAACCCGTTATCACAGATAATTAGAAACACAGAGCAGCCCTCAATGGCGACCTCCAACCCACCACCCTAAACAAGCAATACGTCAGTACAACTCCCTACTGCAAATCGGGATTGCCTAGCAGATACCCAGTGAGCGGGGCCCAAATGTCCTTGGGCCGCGAGGCTTCAGGCAGTTCTTCTGTGTAAATTCCCAACTGGTCCCTGCAATATAAGAAGTCTTGGATCCCCCTTTTCACTGTCGGGAGAGTTTTAGCCCTCCAGCATTGCGCAACCGCTCGCTTAGCAAACAACGTGGATATAGCTACCAGCCTCCGATTGCATGGCTTGAGATTCTTTACCCAACCCAGTATACAGTCAGCAGGCGCACACGTCACAGTCTCCAGCACCACCTCCGTAAGCACCTTGGTGACCTTAATCCAGAAGGCCTGTTTGCCAGCACAGCCCCACGCAAGATGCAGAAAGTCTGCATCATCCTGTCCACACTGTACACAACAAGCATTGTCCTGTAACCCAAATCTACACAGTTGAACAGGTGTGTAATATAGCTGATGCAAGTATTTGAAGTGTATGATTCGGAGGTTAGAGTTCGCCGTTAGGCGACCCGTCAGCTTGCAGCAAAATTTCCAAGCATCCTGGGACAGAGCGTCCCCCAGAGCCATGTTCCATTTGTTGTAAGAGGGATTGTCTAGGGGATCCCGCTCCCTTAGGGAAGCATTATATAATTTAGCTATCTGCCCCTTACGTGAGTCGGTTGCTAACACCGTCTGCAATGATGCCAGAACCGTTCGCTCCTCAGCTGGATAGTCGGGATATAGCGTACGGGCAGTCTGCCGCACACGCACTTAAGTGAATCCCAGCATCAGGTCATGACCCCGCCCTGCTTGTATGTCTGAAAGTGGTTGGAACTGGCCTTGTCGGTAGAGGTAGCCCGTCCTCACCATCTCCGCATTTTTCAGAGTGTGTAGCGCAGCCCGCTCCTGGGTCACAGATGTCCGGATGTGTCGCAATCGGTAGCGCTGGGGCATAGAGGTACCCCAATTGCGCCCTTTCTGCCAGTGCCTTCCAGGCCCACGCCATGCAGAGAACTGGATTAATTTCAGCCCTTGGTCCACCATGCCCGCCCAGCAAGGCGACCGCCACCAGTGGGTACTGGCAGTGCCAAATCTGCCTCAACTGCTATGTGCGGCTGGAACCGCTGCGGGTAATACCAAAAATGCGCAAACTGCTCTTGAGCACACAGATAATAGAGCCTCATATCGGGGGCTTCAAAGCCACCGCTCTCGAATGGCTGCACCAGTACTGCCCAACGACAACGGGGCTTCTTACCTCCCCACACAAAGGAGAGCAGGGCTGATTGAAGCATGTTAAAAAGGGCAATTTTTAGTCGAATCAGGATATTAATGAACAGATAGAGAAGCTTTGGCAGAATCGTCATTTTGACAACTGCTATTCGATCCGCCAAGGAAAGTGGCAGTTTAGCCCATCTCGCCACCTGGTCCATGATTTTAGTGATGACACGACCGTAGTTCGTGGAAACAACCCCCTTAGGGTCACTGTGCAGCCACACGCCCAGGTAACGAACCGGGTTAGTGGACCATGCAAGGGAAAAGTCCAATTCCACCTTACGGGTGTCGGCCGTCAGCGGAAACACCGTCGATTTTGCCCAGTTAATACCCAGGCCCGAATACCGTTCAAACTTCACGTATTCGCGGAGCAGTTCTGATAAATAATTAGCCGGCTTGCGACATACAGGAGCATATCGTCTACGTACATCGAAACCACCAACGGACGTTGATGGAATCGCAGCGCTGCTTGAGCATGCCTATGACGTAATTTACATGCCAAAGGTTCTAATGCGAGCGCAAAACGTATGAGTGACAGGGGGGCAACCCTGCCGCGTGCCTCTGTTTATCGGAAAGGCTTCAGACACCCAGCCATTCACGCGAACTTGAGCCGTCAGCTCAAAGTATAGCAGGTGGATCCATTTGAGGAAATAGGGTGGTAGGCCCATGTGCAGCAGAACAGTGAACATGTACTCCCATTGCAGAGAGTCGAATGGCTTTGCAGCGTCAAGTAGGACCGCTACCGTCTGGAAGTCCGACTCAAAATAATGTAGGCTGGCAAAAAAAGTGCGTAGGTTATGCATGGTTGACCTAGCAGCTACAAACCCCGACTGGTTCGGTAGAACCAGGCTAGGGACCAGGGGCTGGAGTCTACTGGCGATAATTTTCACCAGGATTTTGGCATCAATATTGATCATGGAGAGGGGCCTGTACGAGTCACAGGCATTGGCCGCTTTATCTGGTTTTAAGAGCATTACTATGAGTGGCTCCCTAAGAGTGGGCGGGAGGGCTCCAGATTCATACGCCTCCGCAAAAACGTCTAATAACCTGGGGGCAAGATCTTCGGCATAGGCCTTGTAGAACTCACTCGGGAGCCCGATGAGGCCTGCAGCCTTACATGTGGGGAGAGACGTGATGGCGAGTTTGACACCATCGACGTCAAAGGGCTGCATGAGATATTCTCGCTGGTTGACTGACAGCCAACCCAGCGCGACATCATCCAGATAAAAATTGATGTCTGCCGCCGAAGCATGCGACTGCTTTCCATATAGGCCAGAGTAGAATGCTAGCACCACCTTATCTCTGGTGTGGTGAAGTGCGCCTCACCCTCTTCATCGTGCATTTCTGTGATGTAGTCTTGACTCCGGGGCGCCGCCAATTTTTGCACAAGGGAGCGGCTGGGCCCACCCCCTTCCCCGTAATAACGCACCGTGCTGCGGCACGATCTGTGTGTCATCTCTTGGTCTACAGTTTCATTGTGCTCTGACACCAGGTCCCGTATCGCGGCCAGCTATTCTGGGGCAGGATGTCGCTTGTAATCACGTTCCAGAGTAGATATGTCTGCTGCCAACTTACTAATTCTGCAGCGTAAGTCTTTTAGAACACCCGCCTGCGCACCAATACACATACCTCGTATTGTGACCTTAAACGCCTCCCAAAGCACACATGCACTATCCACTGTGCCTTCATTCTCCTTGAGGAAGTTACGGATCACCTCCCCCATAGTGCATTTGAAGACTTGATCAGTCAGTGAGGTCTGCTGCAGCTGCCATGTGAACGGGGTCTGTCACACTAGGGGACGCGCATTTCCAGCAATACTGTAGAGTGGTCAGACAGTGTCTTAGTCAAATGCCTAACGTCAACCACCCATGTACAGGTGACCTCAGAGGCGAGCCAGTAGTCCAAACGGGACCACGTACCGTGCACCGTAGATATAAAGGTGCTTTCTCGTGTCCCAGGGTGCCACAGCTGCCAGATGTCGTGCATGTTCCCTGCCTCCAACATACCCGGGACAGCATCTGTCTCTAGCCTATGTTAGGGGGGCCCCACTTCCCTCTCTATCAATGGATACATCCAGACAAGTATTAAAGTCGCCCCCCATAGGATCTCTGCAGGAGGATAGTTGGAAACACATCGCCACACAACAGCAAAAAAGGAGTGGTCATCCACATTCGGGCCATACACATTTACCAGCAGCACTCCCACACCTCCAAGCTTGCCATGCACAAGAGCCCGTCTGCCCTGGCCATCTGCCTCCGAGCTAAGGACACTGAAGGGAACTCCCTTCTTGATTAAAATTAGCACTCCGCGGTGAATAGGAGGAGTAAGAGGAAGCAATTTCGGATCCCTGCCTAGCAGGGGCCCACATTCTTCTCAGAGAGTGACGTAAGATGTGTCTTTTGCAGGAATGCCACCTGGACATCTACCCTGTCTAAGTAAGCCAAAACAGATCAGATTTTCTTGGGGCTATTTAAACCATCCACATTCCAGGTGAGGAACTTTATATTACCACCAGTGCCATGCATCGGAAAGGATAGGTATATCAGTGTATGGTCGAATTACAATAGTTTGCCAGGGTTCAATATCAGTGCAATTGAAAAGTGCCATCCGTCCCTCCCCACAACTCCCCCATCCACTTCAGCAGACCCAATTTGCCAAAGCCATCCCTTCCCAAAATAAACAATCCCCAACAGGAATTTCGAACAAATAAAATACATAGGAAAAAATGTATTGCATCACATATATCTGCCGCAATTTAACCAGCACCACTTCAACAATTCTACTGTGAGGAACAGTAACACTCCAAAGCAGTGAGGGTGACACATATCAGGTATGTAGAGCAGCAGGCAAAAAACATAGCTCATAATCACACAATCACTGCTCCTCCTCGTCAAGGTCAGCCGAGGCCTCACGTCGCCGTCAGTTCAGATTTTTTGCGTGTTCCATCGCTGCCTTAGGCATAGTGAAAATTTGAAAGTCACCCTCCTGGCCTACATGTAGGTGGGCAGGTACAACATGGCATAGGGAATGCCCTCAGATTGAAGACATTTCTTTACGGTTCCGAACTCCCACCTTGCAGATTGGACTGTGACCGTAAAGTCAGGGAAGAAGGATAGGGAGTTCCCCTGATGATCGATGGTGCCCCTTTCTCCGGCCAGCCGCAAAATGGCATCATGGTCCCTGTAATTTGATAATCAAGCAATTATGGGGCGAGACAGAGCACCCGGCACCGGTCTCGCCGCCAGAGAATGATGAGCCCGCTCAACTATGAACATGGTGGATAAGTTCTCAGGGCCGAAGAAATCTTTTATCAGAGCCTCAACGAAGGTCTCCATCCTCCCAGTGTTCGTGGATTCCGGCAGGCCAATGATTCAAATAATATTTCAGCTAGACCGGTCCTCTAAGTCTTCCTTCTTCACCTGGATAAGTGTCAACACTTTCTCCATGTTCAGTGCCTTGCCAGCTACCTCACTCAAACCATCCTCGGCAGCAGAGACCCGCTGCTCGATCTCCCCCATTCTCATGTTTTGTTTTTCGAGTTGTGAGGACATATGGTCCAGCCTGTGGTTTATAGCTGACATATTTCCTTCTATGGCTTGAAGGCTTTTCTGCATGGCCAGCAGAGTCACTTGCAACGTGGACGGGCTGTCCCCTTCGACGTCCATCTCTGAATCAGAGGCTGCTTTTTGCTGTGCTCTGCTAGTTTTTCGCGCCTCAAACGTGAGGCGAGGCTGATTTTTATCCATCTTCCCTATGTTGAATAATAGGCAAACCAGAGAGGAGTGCCTGAGAAAACAAAGCAGGAAGCCAACCACCACAGCACCACTACAACAGCTGAATACCAATATTGCAGTGGTGCCAGAAACAAGTCTTGTTATGTCCACAGGAGGCTAGGGGCATCCCGCGCTAGTCTCTAGAAGCACCAGCTCCACTTCCACGATGTGCAGAGGGGGTGGCGGCTCTGGCCGGGAATAGTCCACCCGCCTGTAAACACCAACCGCGGGCCGCCGCTGGCAAAGGGGCACGCAGCCAAAAAAGAAAAAAAGTTGGTCGCCACTGTGCAGGCACTTCCCCAGCTTATGCGGGCTCACAGTGTGTCCACGTGTGTCAGTCTAGGCCCTGCGGAATACAATACTGCAGAGCCATGCCCCAGAATCAAACTCCGTCAGCTCTCGGCCTCGGGTTGACAGATTAGTAGACATGGTAAAGAAGGCTGAAAACAGGGACAGCTCCAGGCCAACCTGAGCAATCCCATACTCTGGGGGCGCATGGCGTGACTTCCGAACCTAAGGTGCTCCACCAGGTCAGGTGCCAACAATTTCTGCAATGGACACTGTCCTACCCCAGCCCGCCGCGCGCCGTGCATGCAGGCCACAACTCGCATGCCACAGCCCAGTGCCTAAGCCAACACCCGTCTCCGCAGCTATAGGCCTAGACAAGGCCGCATCCCACTCACCGCAGCCCGTTGCAGGCGGCTCCTGTTTTCAGCGTCAATCGTGGGCTCTCGCAGGCCTCTCAGTTGCAGCTCGCTGTCGTCCTCCACTACTCATTGGCCAAACCGTGACTGCTCCGGGCAGCAAGAGATTGTATCGCAGGGCAGCAAGAGCGAGCTGATCGGTGTTCCTGCTGGGGGTCGCAACTCACTGGGGGCGTCTCCACTGCCCCTCAGCAGCCCACAGCGTCCCCCGGCAGCAGTCAGCTGCCCTCTGCAGGCCTCCGCACTCCGCTCTGGGTCCGGCAACGACTCAGAGGTGGGCACGCTCGCCTCTCTCCAGCACCTGGTATTCAACAGTAAGGTGAGTGGGTGTTGCTTAGCAGTCCGCCGCTCGCACAGGTGTCTCAGTGCACCGCACGGCCGATGCCTCTCTTGCACGTCTTCCCAGTCTGCAGGCCACTCCTCAGTTCAGAGCTCAGCAATGGCAGCCGACATTTTAGCTTCTCGCCGGGCAGGTCTCTTCCCTGTAGATTTCAACATGTTCCAATAGCCCCCAGCAGTCTGCGAGGCCCCCACCTGATACAGGAGTGTCGCGCTGTGCAGGACAACCATTTTCACAACGGTGATGCAGCGTTTTGATGCGGATATTAGGCGATAGGAGATCAGCCGGGCAGAGCTACACTAATGTGCAGCCATCTTGCCTGGCGCCCTCCAGCGCCCCCCGGTTAAGAGGGAACTTAACAACACAATAAGTAACGATACTCACAAAACCAGCATAAGTCAACTTTCTCAGGAAATTAAGACAAAAACAAGAGAAATCTACACCCAGGACGATGCTGCCAGGGAAATGGAAGTCCCAGAAGACCATAGAGTCAATAATGAAGTGAACATAAGTTCTGATTGCCTGAAAGGCAGAGAGACCACCGAACACATCCAACAGAACCAAGTCAGAGATAATCATCAAGGGGCATTGCATAGTCAATGCCCACCAGAAGCATCAAATGGGCCCTCGATCAACAGAACGAAAATACAATTGACCGCTTCTCATACCAAATGCCACGACCAGTTAGAGCTGGTCCCACACTACACCTCGAGAGGAGCACACGACATATTAAACAGGAGTGCAATAATTAGGCTAATAGAAACCTTTCCAGCCCTGAATCATATTAAATCAAATCGATTTCAAACCCAATCCGAATCGAATAGGGTCTGAAATTACAATAGCAACTTGGATAGACGACCATTCCTGACCAGATCTTGAGGCATAAGAAGGCCTTTGCATCATGGGGAATAGAACTAAAAAAAGGTGGAAGAACCTAGTTACCAAAGCCCACTACAACAACCTCATTGCACAGGGGGCATATTAAAAGGAGCAATAGGTCCTGAAAACCTCGATCAAAGGAGCCAATCAAATTAGGCATATTATAATCACAATCTTACCCCCTGAAATATCTACCTTCGAGGACAATCCACAGTTGAGTCTCACAAATACAAAATATGGCACATTATGAACAAAAATATACAAAAACTCCAAAATTGTCCAGGGCAGCAAGTTCTGCTCCTGGAAAGTGAATGGCTTATCTTCCAAACGTGAAGAAACAGACTTCATAAATTTAATCTACAGTATGATATACTGTTATTCCAAAAAACATGGCAAACAATAAACACCCCAATAGTAGGTTATAAAGAAAACTTTAACCCAGCAATAAAGGAGGTAAACCACGGAAGAACCAAAGGCGGTCTATCGAACTACATCTTGACAGACATCCTATGGAAAGTTGAAAATATCAACCTAGATTACCCCTGGATACAATTCCCAAAACTTGAGGCCCGGTCATCTAGCACCTTGTTAATCTTAAATACCTACATCCATCCCGCTCACAAGCAGAAGGGGAGAAACATCCAACAACTGGCCGCTGCACTCAGAGCCTTAAAACTCACCTACTTGCACGCCAACATCATATTGTCTGGGGATTTCAATATGAATCTAATGCATGACCAAGAAGAAAACCTACCATCGCACATGCAGGCCAGACAGGGCAATTCATCTAAACACGATACCTTGGGCAAGAGATGTGCTGCATTAATGGGCAAACTCTCACTGTCCACCTTAAATGGACGAAGCTCCCAGGACAGTCCGGCAGCTTTTACAAGAGTGACAGCTAAATCAAGAACTATTGATTTTACCCTAGTGGATCCTGATTTATTCCCTCTCATATCAGATTTCCAAATAGTGGAAAGAGCAGACAGTGACCATTATCCTCAATCCTTCATATTAACTAATATGCAAGAAAGAACTCAGCCAGCAAGTGCCCTCACCCTAGCAACCCGACTGTATAATCTAAAACGACTAACATGGAATAAAAATAATGTAGATGCAATTATGGAGTCATGTTGTGCTCTACTTACTCCTTATGATACAAAACTTTTTGGGACAGAAGCTTGGGAGTCTTTCATCAATAGTTTAAACAAAAGATTTTCAAACAGCTCTAAAAGCCAAAAACTGTCTGCAACCACCGGGGCAGCCTGGTATACACACAATTTAAGGATAAAATAAAGACAACTAAACACATTTCATAGACTAATGTGAACTCAGGGCCCCCAATCCGTCCGGCAGACCTTCACAATAATTGAAAAAATTAAAAGAGACCTAAAAAAAGACATTAGAGTGGCAAAGCGATCTAACCAGGAGCAATTCTGGACGAAAATGCATTATGTCAGAAAGCAACAAAATTCAAAACTATTTTGGGCACTCATTTATCTCCTATCGAATGGGAAAAACAGGCACTTTAATTCTGATAAAACGCGACACATGTGGAGAGCACACATATATGCCACATTTAACACCCAGACCCTTTCAGGGGCCTCCGTCAAAAACAAAACATCGAAAGAGACCAGTATCAATAAGACCACTTTAAACAAAGGGACACGTACGACCATCCTTCCAGGACTGATCTCCCAGGCCCCAGAATCCAGAAGTCATTAAAGAATAGAGCCCATGACCTATACACCAAAACTGATAAATCACCATTACCTTCAAATCAAACAGTCAGAAGGTAATTCTCATCAATGCTCACGTGAAACATCAAGGCCTGACCCTCAAGATGACCATCTACAGATCACTCAAAAACAGGTTTCGAATGCCGGGACCAAATGATCTGCCCAACTCCTTATTTAAAAAAGACCCAGCATTCTGGTCCGTGCGTTTAACCTCGCTGTTTGCATACACACTAGAGACCAGTACCATTCCAGATTCATGGCGAGGAAGTATCCTGAACCAATACATAAATCAGGGGCTCGTTCTGATCCTTCCAACTACAGATTAATTGCCCTTATTGATGTTGAGGCAAAAATCTACGCAACAAATCTGCTGAAAGATCTAGAGGACTAGGTCAATCGCACAAGACTGATACCCAACACACCAACAGGCTTTCGAGCCGGGATGGGCACCCTAACAAATGTATAAGCTGTTGCGCTCTTGGCCAATCAAGCTATAGCTAATTCAAAAGTTTTGTACACCTATTTTGTAGACCTCAAAGCAGCTTTTGACAAGGTCCCAAGATCCAGGCTATTGTGGTAAATAATTTAATTACCGGGACTTAATTTGATACAGAAACATAATAAAAATAGCTCAGTAAATAAGAGGCAGAATCCGTGGTATTAGAGGTTCGGAATGGGCTTTATTCCAATGGATGATTCGAATCGGTTGCTCCAAGTTCCATCACCACGAAGGTTCAGGAAGTGAAGTACATACATTATTGATAATTAATCACTTTTATACAATTGGCATTACAGTGAAGCACATGCGAGAGGCGTAACAATTGATAGCAAAGATAACATTTTACATGCGTAGCTGGAGGAGGCGTAATTGGGAGTAACAAGAAAACGTCATTGGTTGTGATGTCACATATGGGGGGATCTATGAAATAATTTCGCAATGTCAGCAGAAATACTTGGCAGAATTGCGCGCGCAGCAGCATGACGTGTGATTGACGTGCAGCTAGGGGGTGGAGGGGACTTGACATTTAGCTCTACATGTGGCGACAGATGTCTGGAGGGTCAAGTCAACCTAATCCCAAATCATATCTAACATCCTATGTTTAAAGAACTATGTTATCCAAAAGAGAGGCCTTCTTGGAGTAGAATCTTATTCTATACTGACTATACTGACTGTTAGTGCGTGTACAAGCGTCTAAGTGTCTACACTAGATGCGAGGGCAGGAATCTTCCATAGTAACAGGGCTATGAATTACTTGTATAAAGACAGAGAAACCGGGCCTTTGCTCGGTAGCTGGAAGAATGTTTACTGAAACTACTAGACAGGAATGCATTGGGCAGGGGGTGGAGCAGATAATTTCGAAGGTGAAATACAGTTTCTTGGCAGGCAGCAAGCTGATGTCAGGCATCGTGAGCCGCGCAGAGGATAAGACAAAGTTCATGGTCACAGATGCAGGCTCGGACTGGAGCTTCAGAGACAGAAAGCAAGAAAAGCTTGATGACAGAATCAGGGCCTACTTGCCTGGACTGTAAAAATGGCATAAGTAAACCATATAAAGCCGGTGGCCTTTCATACTTAGGAATGGAATATCCGGCCTATTCATGGCGGATCTGAAAGAGGACATGTTGACGGTGGACGCACATGTGTTTGCGTCTTCATAACTGGAACTGGAGGGAGTATACATGTACTTGTGATTCATACATGAAACCGTTGGGGTCCAAGATAGGGGACATAACTGATCGGAAAAATCCATATTTCCACATTCCCTCCTTGTCCCCTACTTTCCCGTCAAGAGATATCAATCTTCATCAATCCATTGATCTGTTCATATAGCATCATTTGTTCTTCTTTTTTCTTCTGGGACGAATGAAAATCTTGATGTGGAATACACGATGTGGCACACAGACCACAAATCGCTGGTCCACATTGCAGGCATAGACAGCAACTGAATAGTATGAGAAGGCCAATACCTAGGAAGGATAGAACTCTCCATCCCCAGGCTGATAACACGCTCCAAAACCACCCGGACCAAGTCCAAGTGCCTGGATTCTGGTGTATCTGGCTCACAATCTTATGAAGGCGGGTTATAGCTTTATATACAGATGGCGAATTTTCTGGTATGAATACGCAGCAGCTTGATCCGATGACCCTACAAGCTCCGCCCCTATCGGCCAGGATGACGTCAAGGACAAGACGATTTTGAAGCACAACAATCCGCATAGCAGACTGCTCTTCTGTTAAATTGCCTAAGGCGGAAATAGTTTCGTTCACTACTGCTTCAAGGGTTCTAGTTAATCTACGTATCAGCTTACTATTAGTAACGGTACCTATATAGGGAAAGAGACCTTTATTGAAATCTGTGTATTTTTCCCATGCTGTTTCAGTGTAATCGACTATTGGGAGATCTCTCCTTTCTCTATTGTGTACTAAATGAGTATTTCTGTGATAATCAGGAGGAGCTAGGAAAACAGGTGGCAAAAGGAATCCAATGTAGCAGGTACCATCCCAATCTAGAGGCAAACGTACATATGCCGTCTGACCACATATAAAATAGGAATGGCGGGAAGCTCTAAATGTCGACTTGCCTTGATCACTGAATTCTATTACAGTGGTGCATCTACTATGGCCCATATGTATGGAACCATTCTTTCTTACACATAATTCACCTTTTACTGAAAATACTGACATGGCGGGCAAAATTGGAGTGACTTCGGATTCGACATTCAGGATCAAGAGATTAAGCGTAAAATTACCTAATCCATATACTTCATTTTCTAGATCAGTTCCTGTTCTCTTGGGAAGTCCCTCCTTGTTAGGGTAGCAGACTTTAAGTAAAACTAAGTTCAAATTTCCCCATACCCAGTTGTCTTGATAAACTGCAGAATTTGAATCTAGGGAATTAATTAAACTAAACCATGCTCCACAGGAGCCGTTGTGTGTGAATGGGTATGGAAAAAGAGGTAGAATTCCTTTATAATTCTGATAGGGAGGGAGTCGGCCACATATCCAACAATTTGTAGCATTGCTAACCTGATGGGAATGATGTAACATACTAATAAACGTGTTATTGCGCAGCGCAAATCTATAAGACAACTCATGCGGAGGTAATTCACTAAAAGAATGTTCAGCAGTAACATTATAAACATGTCTAGAAATAGGATAATATATGTGCAACAATATACTTGCAATAATTATTAAAAGACTTAAGAAAAACAAAACTAATAACGTCACTGTGCAATGACTACGCAGTGATTTACAGTATGCATGTCGTTTCAACATTTTTCGGGTGTTTTCTCTATTCAGATCTAAGGGATACATGTCAGGGACAAATTCAACCGCTTCACCTTGGAGAGGACTTAAACAATCAAATTGCCCGACGGGTTAGATCTGAGTTTTAGTTTATAATGTTCGTGACTATTTGATTCAACCAAAGGAAGTTTTGAGTCAATGGGTGAAGACACGCGAGGTGTAGTTTTTACATCTGATGGTAGTCCATAAAATTTCTTGATATGACTTGAATGTACCCAGCCTTTTCTGCCTTCGATCTTCACGGCTGTCCTTGTGGTGAGCAAGACCAATTGCGGCGACCTCCACCTAGGATCCAGCTGAGTCTTTCGATCAAAGTTCCTCACTAAAACGAGATCCCCCGGAATTACGTCATGGGGTTTCACCTCAGTGTTGTCAGGAAAGGCTGCAGCTACCTGTGAACGACAAGATTGTAGTGCAGACATCAAGGAAGCCAAATAATCTGTCAGCATATTACAGTCAATATCAGTTATTTTACGTGGTATAGGCGTCCCCCACATATTTGGTGGTCTGCCAAAGATCACCTCATACGGGGATAGCCCTGTTCGAGAGTGTGCTACCATTCTCATGTAAAAGAGTGCAACTGGTAAGGCTACTACCCAGTCGACACCCTTCTCTCTGCATATCTTGGACAATCTGATTTTCAGAATCTGATTATGTCTTTCTACGAGACCTGCTGCCTCGGGGTGTCGGACACAGTGGAATTTCCACTGATAGCCTAACAAAAGTGAAACGTGTTTCATTAGTTCGGATGAGAACGGCTGGCCGTTATCTGAGTAGACAGCACGTGGTAAACCGTATCGTGGGAAGAATTCTCGAACTAACTGTTTGGCAGTAGTCGGGGCAGTGTAATCTGAAACCGGGTATGCCTCTGTCCAACGGGACAGAGCACAGACAACTACGAGAACATATTTGAATCCTCGACATCGTTCCATCTGGATATAATCCATCTGAAGGATTTCAAAAGGGTGATCAGGAGGCTGAAATCCACCCTGTTCTACGGGAACGCTTTTTCCTGGGTTGAACTGGCAACAGATCATACAGGTACGAACTTTTTGTTTAGCTGCTGCTCGTAAATGTTTATTGAACCAAATGTGTTGGATGCTGTCTAGCATAGCTTTTTCTCCTAGATGTGCTGGACTATGTATAGTGTTAATAATAACTTGGACCATTGAATCAGGAAGGAACCACACAGATTTTTCCTTCGTCATCCATCCTTGGTCCGTTTGAATCCCTCCTAATTCAGTCCATTTCTTTATTTCCTCTGGTGCAGCATGTGTCTGTATGTCAATTACGTCAAGAGCGGGATCTTTAATCGTCATACAATGTGTTGGTGTCTGGACTATTGTCTTTGTCATGTCGGATGTTTGAGTTTGAGCAGTCTGTTTAGCTGTTCTGTCAGCTAGATCATTGCCTTGAGAAATGATATCAGTAACTTTCGTATGAGCTTTACATTTCATAATTGATATTGCAGTGGGTAGATGTATTGCATCTAATAAGGCATGAATGAGGGGTCCGTGCTGAATGTGGGCACCGTGAGAAGTTAAATAACCTCTCTCTCGCCACAGCACGCCGAAGTCATGTACAACTCCGAATGCATAACGTGAATCAGTGTATATGTTGACTTTTTTATTTGCGGCTTGAATACAGGCTTGTGTCAGAGCGACGAGCTCTGCTGCTTGAGCGGACAAGGTATTTATACAATTTGTTTCAATGATTTCAGTGTCTGTTGTGACTGCGTAAGCGGCCACTAACTCTCCTGTACTTGTTCTCATACATGAGCCATCTACATACAACGTCAGGTCTGGGTCTGACAATGGGACATCTGTCAAGTCTTGTCTGGGTTTCGTCGTGATTGTAATAACGTCAATACAGTCATGCGCTAGTGGATCTGTTCCAATTACGGGTAAAAGTGTGGCAGGATTCAATGTGTTACAACGTCTGATTTCTATATGTGGCTGGAACAATGTTAATTCATACCCTGTAAGTCGCGCTATAGTCAAGTGTTGTGTTTGCGTTCGATTCACGAGAACCTCTACTGCGTGTGGTACTTGAACTGTCAATGGATGTCCTAACACTATGGCATCGCTTTGTCTGATTGCTAAAGCTGTCGCTGCCACTGATTTTAGGCACGCAGGCAAAGCCTGAGCTACGGGATCTAATGTACTAGAAAAATAAGCACACGGTTTGTGTGATCCTGCTTGTTCCTGTGTGAGTACTGACAAGGCAGTACCTTCGCGTTCTGTAACAAAAAGTGTAAACTGTTTATTGTAACATGGTGTTGCTAAAACCGGTGCTTGACATAAAGCTTTCTTTAAGCTTTCAAAAGCTTGTGTATGTTCCTGAGTCCAAGGGAGAACAGTCGATGTGGTTGCCTCCTGTGTTGTCAACTGAATGAGTGGTTTTGCTAGAAATGCATACTGAGGGATCCACTGCCTACAATATGAAGTGAGGCCTATAAAAGCCCGCACCTCCTTTTGTGTCTTGGGTATTGGCATGTTAGCTATTAACTGAATGCGGTCGGGTGTAAGCTGCCTTCCCTCCTTGGACAGCGAGTGTCCAAGATAAACAACTCGCTGGACACAGAATTGCAGCTTAGAAGGGGACACCTTGTGCCCCTTTTCGGCTAGAAATTGTAAAACTGTCAGTGATGCTTTCTCACATTCAGGTTCGCTTCTAGCGGTGATCAGCAGATCATCGACATATTGAAGCAGGGCAGTGTTTACTGGCATGTGGATACTGTCGAGTTCTCGTTTCAGTGCTTGGCTATAGATGCTGGGGCTTTCTGTAAATCCTTGAGGTGCGCGCGAGAATTTAAAGCTACGTCCATTTAAACTAAATCCGAACAAGTATTGGCTTTCCGGATCTATAGGGACGCTGAAAAAGGCATTTTTGAGATCAATTACAGTAAAGAATGTTGCTTCAGGATCAATAGCTGTCAGTAATGACGAGATATCTGGGACCACAGGGAATTGTGGCACAATGCATTTGTTCAATTCGCGCAGATCAATAACCAATCGATATACTGGCGGGGCCTTCGGATCTGTTCGTTTAAGAATCGGAATTATCGGTGAATTACATACATTGGAGTCTGTTTCTACAACCACTCCTTGGGCAATGAGCTCGTCAATGATTTGTAGTAAAGCCACTACAGCATCTGGTGGTAACTTGTATTGTCGCATTCGTGGTAGTACCACTCCTGCCTTTAGTGTAACTCGATATGGTGTAATATTCATGCAACCAACGTCAGTAGGGCCTTGTGCCCATAGATGTGTAGGTAAAGTCTGCAGTCGGGGATCCATGTCTCGAGACACATAGTGACCTTTGAAATCACGTAAAAACAATCTTACTCCTTCCGGAGAACAACATATTATAGCTCCTAGAGCTTTCAGTGTTTTTATACCTAACAAGTTTTCTGGACATGATTTAGTAAGCAATAAATCTGTAGTTCTGGTCAAGGGTCCTATCGTAAGTGGAAGAGGCTGTGATACTTCATTAACAATAGGTTTTCCTGAAAAACCAAGGGAAATATTCTGTGAGCCTGAGAGGGGTGCCCCTGGAACTTCACTACGTTTTATCGTTGTTCGACTTGCCCCTGTATCGAGTAAAAATTTTCTGTCTTGACCTAATAATTCACTATGTACATAAGGTCCTTCTTGGTCTACAGGGATCTCGATAAGGGGTAAGTCAACTTCCCTCTCTAGGCTGTTTCATGCATATCGTTGATAATCAGGATAGTCGTACTGTGCGGTCTGGTACAGCTGTCGTGTCGTGGTTTGTGTGGCAGCAACAGGCAGCGCAGGTGCAGCTGGCACAAACTGTATAGACTGTTGTGGAGCTGGCATGGACTGTGCATGCTGCGAGGCTCCTTGTTCATTCTGGTCCTGTCTAAGTGGCCGTGGTCTTTCTTTTGTAATACCTGTGGCGATATTACGCTTCAGGACTGGACAATCGTGTATATAATGACCTGGTTGTTTACAATAGTTGCATGTCCCTTTTACAGGTCCTGCTGAATCACCGGAATGTGTCGTACCCTTTTTATGTCCTTCAGCTGGAACTGTCTGGGAGACTAGCATTTTCATTTTCGTGTCTTTCATGCGTCTTTGTTCATGATCTTGTTCCTCTCTAATTCTATTGTGATGATACTGTAACATTTGTAACATTTGTGATGGGGTGTTACCTTGCCAGGTACTCTCGAATTTTAATACTCTATTCTTCACTTGGGGCAAGGAATTTTCAACTAATTTTGTCACAAACAGATGTGGGTATGATTCGCTACTTGCTTTTATGCCACTATTTATACCAAAACATTTTTCAAATCGTGCATAGAAATCACTAGTGTCTTCATCTTGCTTTTGTTTACAGGCTGAAATTGCACCCCAGTCTTCCTTTTTCGTAGTTAATAAACGTGGCAGTACCTGTACTAGTAAACCTGGTAGTGCTTTAGTTTTGTCCCCAAGCCCCGAACCTGGACCTCGGGCCTTTTCTTCATTTTCTAATGCTGTCCAGTCTATCTTTTGGTCTCCCACCTCCCACTCTTTTTCCTTGAGTTTTTCATAAATGCCAGCAGGCATCAATACCTTTAATATTGTCATAATGTCGGGATAGGTATACTCTCCCATGAGTAACATGTCTTTAATTTCTCGGTGGAAACCCGCTGGGTCTTTGTCATGACTGGGTACCACTTTCTTCATTTCTAACAATTCTATTTTCGATATGGGCGTATATACAAATACACGTTTAAACTGATTGTCCTCGCCCTTTATTGGGTGTACTTCTCGTAAGGGATTCTGTCTGTCCATGTAATACATCGGTCTTTCCTTGATGGGCAGTGAGACATGTTCTGGACATACAAAAAGAATGTACTGCTTTCTTGATTCTAGTATTTCTTTAATTAGCTTAGTACCTGAACCTCTCCATCTATTCGTGAGTAATTCAGTCAATATATCAGGTAAAGGACCAGGATCTGAATGTTGGCTTTTATATAGTATAAGAAGTTGTTGAATCATATAAATCCCAGCTAAACGCTGTTCATCTGGGGTGAGATTCAAAAATGTGTGTGCTACTGTATCATCATCATACTTTCCGGGACTGTCAACCCAATGAACGGCTGACCTGGCTAATTCTTGTTCATCCATAGAATCGAGAAAATGATAACCCCTTCGTTCTCGGAGTAATTTGTCAGTGGCTTGGAACGAATGCTCGGGGGACTTTATATTTATTATAGGTGTTTGGAAATTCCTGTTATTATCTGGGCATATCGGACGTATCGGGTCAGTAAAACATCTAGTACTATTACAAGATCTTCCTCTGCCTACATAGGCTATGGTTTCTGACTGTCCTGTGGGCAGTCCTGATCCTTCCTCCTCGCTTTGTTCGAACTGGTCTACCGCTAATCTCTCTTCGTGTAGGCGTTCTATTTCTTTACGGATCTTTCGGCACATGGCTATTATACAGTTTTGCTTATCATGTCTCCCTTCTGATATATTCTGGCTCCATCTGGTAAGAATTTGCATTGCTTCCGGGTCTACCCCCGGTCGGTCTTGATTTCTGATCACACAATTTATGAGGAAACGTAACAGTTCCCCCTGTATTTCCACTTTCTGGTATTCCATAGCTCTGTTAATACATTCAGAATCTCGCCCTGTTTGGACAAAATGATATATATTATCTAGATGCATAGTCATTCCTGGTAACTTCCCTAAATACACCGCGGCTCGTCTGATACGTAATGATGCCATGATCATTTCGTCCTCTTTGCCGGGCACAGGGTCATATCTACAATCTATAAGAAGTTCCTTAAGCGTGCGGGCATTTATGAGTTTGGGGGTACGTGGATGTGCTGACTCCTGAAAAGTAAGTTTATTTATTCTGGGTGGCGTAGAAAAAATATTGGTAGCACCTCCCGTAGCCCCGTCTGGGGTATCGGGCGTGAAAGGATTCGTTGAACGCGATACAGCAACTATAGGTGTGGGCACAGCTATAGAAGTAGCTGTAGGAACAGGTGTGGAAACAGATGTGCTTGCCGGAACTTGTGTCAGGATTTGGTGCTGTAGAGATACAGATACAGGATCTTGGCGTTGAACCTCCCCGGCCAACGGTCTATGTGGGGCGGGGTTAGCATACTCGGGAGCTGCGTCATCTAAATATGAGGAAAGAAAAACATCTTCTGCGGTTCTAGGATGCCCCTTGGGATGTTCTTTTATTGGAAATAATGGGGGTGGCAAGTCTTTTGGTATCCCCGCAGTAGCCTTAGGTAATCCCTCGGCCAGAAGGGGATACATACCCTTCATAAGGGCATTTCTTTGTCTGTCTACTTGTTCTGATTTCACTCGTGTACCTTCTTCAATTAATAGATTTTCTCGGACTTCATTTGAATTCTCTTTACTCTTCTCTTCCTGTCTACGTGCTTTTCCTGTACGTCTGTACGATTCTTTACGCCATAATTCAATGGCGTCTTTCTGTGATTGTCTAGCTTTCTTTTTCCATAACTCTTCCTCTACTTTCACGATGCACTCTGCATCCCAGGTCCCAGCTGCGGGCCACCTCTGACTTTCTGGTAATTCCTTAGTGTAGTCTACCCATAGATCAAGAAATAATATAGCGTCTAGGCCGTGTTTATGATACATGAAGTACCCTGGGGTGTCCCTAGGAGGAATAGGAACAGCTTCTTCGAGTACCCCTTTTCTAGTTGTGATCTGTCTTAATTTCGAAAAGAGCGGCATATTGAGAACTGATCTGATACTTGATCTTGAACAAACTTAATACAATAAACACGATAATGAACAGTCATTCATACCACAATATGCAGAACGTATTAACACATTTAACATTTAACATTTAAGTGAGCACAATGATGATACGATCTAAGGAAACTTAATTACTAAACATAATACTCGGCATTAACTGAATTATTCTGAATTTATATACTAGATATACTAGATATACTGCTAAACAGTACAGATACACTGCTAAAACAGTGCAGACCGGATTTGTGTACCCAAACCCGTCTGGACCGGCACAACTTATGTGCACGCCAGAACGCCTCCCCAGTAATGGTACTCACCGGGTAGCTCGGAACGGAAGGCCTCGGAACGGAACTGAACTGAACTGGACCGGACTGGACTCGACTCGACAACTTCGGACACTTCTAAGCTTCGGAAACCTGGTGGGCCTCTGTGTACCTCGGATCTTGCTCTCTCAGCTAGGCTCTGGTCGGGATACTTCGCACTTCTCACCGCCTCGTCTGGGTGTTGATCGCAGCCTCAGTCGCCCCCGCTTGACCGGAGGGAGATACAGGAAATCCTGCTGGTACGCGTTGTTGTCCGTCCAGCTGTGGCAGGAGACCGGGCCTGCAACGCACCGCCGGCGCGTGAGATGAGAAAGTGTCCCTATTCGGGCGCCATTCATGTGGTAAATAATTTAATTACCGGGACTTAATTTGATACAGAAACATAATAAAAATAGCTCAGTAAATAAGAGGCAGAATCCGTGGTATTAGAGGTTCGGAATGGGCTTTATTCCAATGGATGATTCGAATCGGTTGCTCCAAGTTCCATCACCACGAAGGTTCAGGAAGTGAAGTACATACATTATTGATAATTAATCACTTTTATACAATTGGCATTACAGTGAAGCACATGCGAGAGGCGTAACAATTGATAGCAAAGATAACATTTTACATGCGTAGCTGGAGGAGGCGTAATTGGGAGTAACAAGAAAACGTCATTGGTTGTGATGTCACATATGGGTGGATCTATGAAATAATTTCGCAATGTCAGCAGAAATACTTGGCAGAATTGCGCGCGCAGCAGCATGACGTGTGATTGACGTGCAGCTAGGGGGTGGAGGGGACTTGACATTTAGCTCTACATGTGGCGACAGATGTCTGGAGGGTCAAGTAAACCTAATCCCAAATCATATCTAACATCCTATGTTTAAAGAACTATGTTATCCAAAAGAGAGGCCTTCTTGGAGTAGAATCTTATTCTATACTGACTATACTGACTGTTAGTGCGTGTACAAGCGTCTAAGTGTCTACACTAGATGCGAGGGCAGGAATCTTCCATAGTAACAGGGCTATGAATTACTTGTATAAAGACAGAGAAACCGGGCCTTTGCTCGGTAGCTGGAAGAATGTTTACTGAAACTACTAGACAGGAATGCATTGGGCAGGGGGTGGAGCAGATAATTTCGAAGGTGAAATACAGTTTCTTGGCAGGCAGCAAGCTGATGTCAGGCATCGTGAGCCGCGCAGAGGATAAGACAAAGTTCATGGTCACAGATGCAGGCTCGGACTGGAGCTTCAGAGACAGAAAGCAAGAAAAGCTTGATGACAGAATCAGGGCCTACTTGCCTGGACTGTAAAAATGGCATAAGTAAACCATATAAAGCCGGTGGCCTTTCATACTTAGGAATGGAATATCCGGCCTATTCATGGCGGATCTGAAAGAGGACATGTTGACGGTGGACGCACATGTGTTTGCGTCTTCATAACTGGAACTGGAGGGAGTATACATGTACTTGTGATTCATACATGAAACCGTTGGGGTCCAAGATAGGGGACATAACTGATCGGAAAAATCCATATTTCCACATTATGGGCAAAAATGAAGTCTTGGGGAGCCCCCACAAAATTGTTAGACGCAATCATCAATCTGCACTCAAAAACATGGCTCCAAATAAAAATGGGGAATGGTCGAAGTCTAATAAACAGTGTAAATGGCTTAAAACAGGGGTGCATCTTGGCCCCCTGTTTATTCAACATCTATACAGCCGTCCTAGACAACAACCTTCGTCTAACACAAGGGGACCCCCCTAAATTGGGCAACGTCCGAACAACACGCCTGCAATATGCTGATGACATCGTGTTGCTCTCTCAAGCCCCTAGAGGACTACAGCACTTGATAAATCAATAAAGCACTTGATAAATCAACTAGCACTATACACAGCTTCAGTCCAACTAGTCATAAATTTTCGAAAGACAAAGGTTATGTGTTTTTCAAGCTCACATAAAAAACAACCGAAATTTACCTGGACGATAAACAGCGACCTCCTGTACTGAGTGGGAACATACAAATATCTGGGTGTAGCATCTCAATTTCAAGCAACATCTAGAACTAAGGAAAGTCAAAGCAAAACAGCTACTATTTGCTTTTAAGATCTTGCAAAAAAAATGAGCAACAGTTCAACAACCCATTTATTAACAGTTGTGACAGCAAAATTCTTGCCATCAATCACGTATGCATCTGAACTCCTAAATACAAAGGACGCATCAGCCTTAAACACCGCGCAAACCAGTCTCTTTAAGAATCTATTTTTAATTATGCGCTATATTCCACAAGCCTTGATCAGATTGGAATTCGGGTTAAAAATCAGATTGCAGCAAGACAAGGGGCCCTTGCCAAATATTAGTGGAGAATGAGGACAGCGGAGGAAGACTCTTTAGCACACTATTGCTGGCTGGAGATTGAAAAGCAATCCAGTTCGATTAACAGAGTCTGCTTTTCTTTAAAACAATCCATCGCAGCCCCAAAACTAGAGGACACTTGGAATACAGCATCGTCTTATCCTGAATTTAAACAGATAGTTAACAAAACCATCAAGTTACAATCTTCGGTAATAGACAAAGCCTCCTTGACTTCAAAAACCAATGCCTGGATGGTAATGCCAACATATAAAATACTAAAACCCCAACCATACCTAACAGAACATTTCGCAAAACAAAAAAAGCGGAAACTGATTTTATTGAGACTGGGTGTTTATTCATCAAAAGATCTTATTCCAAAATGGAAACGGGTATGGCCCACAATGGATTGTCGCCTTTGTGGCCAAGGAGAAGAGTCACTACTCCACCTACAATGTATCTGTCCGGCATTACTACACATACGGAAAGCCCTCCTGTGGCCATTAATGAAAAAAGAACAAATAAGGACTTGCAGATCCGCCGTAACAAAATGCCTAGGAGGCTCGACAGTACAATTGGCATGCACGGCAATAAAGTTTCTGAGTATAGCGGCAAAGGAACTAGAAAAGAACGATAGACACTTCGAACCGGCTGGGGGTGCAAGATGAAAAATTGCAATTGAACATTTAGTAGTCCTTTTACTTACAGCACCACGCACTTTACCTTGGAGAAATAATAGGAAACTACCAACGGTACTAGTCTTCACTTTAAATAAATTGCAATCGAACATTTTTGCAGTCCATTAGCTTACAGCACTATGGGGCACATGCATCAAGGTAGGCTTTTGTGATTCCTTAATTGCGATTATTAGGGAATTGCAATTAAGGAATCGCAAAAGCCTATGCATGTAGAAATCGCTAAAAAAATAGCGATTTCTAAACATTCCTTAATTGCAAGTGCGAGTCGCAATTATGGAATGTCTTCCCATTCATTCCTATTGGCCTAGAGGCCCATAGGAATGAATGGGAATTGCGTTCTCCAACTGCAATATTCAGACAGAGACTCCCTTATCTCTATTATGGTCAGACCACTACCTGGTGGGATTTAAGTTACCAAAACTAACGAAGCCTTCAGTGACCCAGGTCAAACGTCCGTCTTTTACATCTAGGCCTTTTCATAAGATTACCCCAGCTGCCCTCAAATATGAACTCGATAAACACCCTCTTACACCGAGCGGCAACATGGAGCAGGATGCGGAGGCCCTTGTTAAGTGGATCGAGCAAGGTACTCTGCTCCTCGCCCGCTTAACCCCGTGCTCTATTAAAATTGCTAGATGCTCAGCCCCTTGGTTCAACGATACCTTGCGACAGTGTAGAAAGGACTGTAATCGTCAGGAAAGAGTATGGAGGAAAGATTTTAACATGGAAAATAAAAGTATTTATAAAGAGGCCTTAAGAGAATACCAAAAAAGAATACAGGAAGCCAAGAAGTGTTTCTTTGCATCTAAAATTGAGTCTGCCGGAAATAAAAGCAGAGAAATTTTCAGGATTGTTAAAAGCTTTTCTTCATCTAGCACTGCGACTAGGCTCTCCCTTCCCTCAGCTGACTGGGCCAGAAAGTTAGCTAACTTCTTCTATACGAAGCTAATAACAATTCAATCATCTTTTGATGGTTTGGATGGGAAAGATGTGATGGCTTCCTCATTAACCGCCCCCCAGAATCAGGATGGTAGGGCCTTCCTTTCCTTTTTCCCTCCCTTGTCCCCCGAGACGTCCTTATTAATAATGAAGGGCCTCAAATCCGGCTCTCCTGTGGATCCATGCCCTGCCAAATTTTTGCCTTCAATGGCGGAGGTTCTGAATCCCACAGTGAACAGCGTTTTGAACGTGTCTCTTCTTAGCGGTCGGGTCCCAGTTAGCTGGAAGAGCGCGCAAATTATTCCCTTATTGAAAAAACCTATGCGCAATCCCACAGTCTTAACTAATTATAAACAAATCTCTCTGCTGTCTTTCTTCGCAAAGACAATAGAAAATATGTTCACTCAGTGATCAGCGATTTTGCTGAAGCCAATAATCTTCTCCACCGAGTCAGTCTGGTTTTAGGCAGAACCTTAGCACAGAGACAGCTTTGCTGGAGGTCTCCGATTCCATCAAAGATACCCTGGATAAAGGTGGCAAAGCTGTCCTAGTACTCCTAGACCTCTCTGTGGCTTTCGACACAGTGCCCCACAGTCCACTCCTGCAGAGGTTACAGGAGTGTGGACTCGAGGGCACGGTGTTGAAGTGGTTCTCCTCCTTCTTGGAGGATAGAAATCAAGAGGTCTGACTGCCCCCATTTTCGGCCAGTGTGCCGCCCTTGAAGGTTGGCGTGCCACAGGGATCTAGCTTGAGCCCTGTACTTTTTAATCTGTACATGGCTCCCCTGGCTCTCCTGGCGGAAGAGGATGAGGCTATGATTATATCCTATACCGACGACACTCGGCTGCTGTTGACTTGCAAGAAGGGGAAGGAGTTTAACGGGGAGAAGATTAACAAATGCTTGAGAGAAATCTTTGCCTGGTTCAGACATAACCATCTTGAATATAACCCGGAAAAGTCTGAAATTATCTTTTTCGGAACGCTCCCTCTGGTCACCTGGAAACAATGGTGGCCCACGGACATGTCTCCCCCCCCCCCCCCCCCACCCAGTCAGCAGTTAAGATTGTAAAAAACCTGGGACTGAAAATTGACGATGCCTTATCTATGGCACCCCAAGTACAGTCAGTAGTGGGCACGTGCTTCAGCCTCTTGTAAATGCTCCGTAGGTTTCTCTTCCTACTAATGACCTCGCACAGGCAGATGGTTGTTCAGGCCCTTATCACCTCCAGATTGGACTATGCCAACGTCCTCTATCTGGGCCTTCCGGAATTTATGCTCAATAGACTGCAAGTTGTGCAGAACGCCGCAGCCAGGGCAGTCCTGAGACTTGGACCTAGAGACCGTATCTCCCACCACCTGAAGAAGCTGCACTGGCTGCCTGTCCGATGCAGAATACTTTTCAAAGCACTTGTCTTTGTCTTTAAAGTTCTACATGGCATAGGGGCACAATACACCAGTAGAAGAGTTTCATACTACATACCTGGCAGATCCCTTAGATCAGCACATCAACACTTAATCGTTATCCCTATGTGTCTTAGAGCCCGCTGTGGCGGACACTCGTTCCAAGTGCTAGTGGTTAGATTCTGGAACAAGCTGTCTCTTCTGCTGAGGCAGGCCACGAGTATAATGGTTTTCAGGAAACAATTGAAAACCTGGCTGTTCCAACAAGCAGTATAATGGCCGACCGCCCCGGGACCAATGATCATCTCGGGCCTCTGTATCTTTCTGTCTCAGCGCCGGGATACTCTTCTGAGTAGCTGTACGCTCTACAAATCCAGTTTTAACATAACATTCGCAATTTGCGAGTACCCAATAGGTACTCACAAATTGCGCATGCAATTTCAAGGGTGCAAGGGTTCCAAAAGAATACCCTGTTGCACCCCTGAAATCTGCATATGAGTACATGTTGCACACACACATGCCCCAAGGGCATGTGTGTGTGTAAAATGGCACTTTGAATTGTGCACTTTAGTGCCTTTTTCAAAGTTTTTGCAAATTACCATCAAGTACAAATTGGTGGTAATTTGTGACTCCTATTAGCGAAATCGTTAAATTTTTTACTTTAATGCATCACATTTAAGGAATCTCAATTTGCGATTCCTTAAATGCAATTGCAATTTAAGTCATCACAATTTAGAGATTACTTAAATTGCGATTTTTGCATTTGGGATGATGCATCCCGAATGTAAAAATACCAGTCGCAAAGGGGCAGATTCTGAGAATCTGACAGTTTGCGACCGTTTTTTCTTTTGATGCATGTGGCCCTAAACACTTTATCTTGGAGAAATTACTGGATTTTGCAACTGTACTAGTGTTCACTAGGACCCAGTGTATTCCTTCTTAAACTTGTTTTAATGCAAATTTTTAATGAGATTCCTGTTAATTACTGTATTTAAAGTATTGATATAATTGCTTGTTTATTTTATGCATATTGGTGGATGTGCCGCCCTTTTATGATATAAATCAAATCAAATGAAAGTAATTTTCATTCATTCATACTTGCTTAAAGAGCGAATGGGTAGTTTGAGTTTCCCATAGATCTACTAGCCCAGTAGTAGCAAGTGAGTCCTCCAAGTACTTTCTGGCCTTCGAGATGGATATGTTATAAAATTCTTGCCAGAGCTGATGGTTCAGTGTGTTCCGGGGAGAGTTCTTAAATTTGTTCCAGCACATTATGTAGGAACCTTGCCTTGCCAAGAGTTGTTTAGTTATGCCGAAATCCAAACGTATCTCTGCGGGTGAGGCGTAGGTTGGAAGGTTAAACATAACTCTATAGGCCCTGGCCATGGTTGTGTCCAGTAGTTTTGCATCCCGGCCCCTCAGTGCCTTGCTGCCATAGGTGATGGAGGGTGAGATTTAGGCTTGGGCTAACCGGAGGAGAGGTGAGAGGATAGGTCCTGTGAGCTCTGCTTTTGAATGCCTTAGTGGTACTGCTATTGCCACCCCCTTCCTCCTGATAGCTTCAAGTTGGTTGTAGAATTCACCGCCATCATCGATGGTTACACCTAGGTATTTGTAGGCAGGGCGGTTCGCAATTGGGATTTTCTTCAAGTACCAAGAATGGGTCCGTCGTTGTCGTTTATTGTCAAAATGTTTGTTTTATTGATCACTACTAGGTGGTTTTCCACAGCGTACTCGTGCATTTTGTTGAGTAAGCGTTGCAAGCTGACTTCAGTGTGGCTTATTAGGACAATGTCGTCAGCATACGAGATACTGGAGATAGCTATGCCACCGAGCCGTGGCGCGTGTGCATTGCAGGTGCCAAAAACTGATGTCATATCTGCTGTATACACATTGAACAGTGTTGGTGCAAGCACACATCCCTGTATGAGCCCTTTGCTAGTTGGTATACGCCTCGAAAGATGGGAGCCATTACCTAGTTTTACCTGTCTCCATGTGTTGGAATGGAGGTGTATTAAGAGGTTCAAAAAAGATGACGGAATTCCCCAGGAGGCCAGCATTCTCCACAGTCTTGCTCAGTTAACATTGTCGAAGGCTGCCTTGAAGTCGATGAAACAAAAGTGAAGTCCCTGTTTGGATGATTTTGCCCTGTCAATAAGCATTGACATGGTTAGTATGTTGGTTGATGTTCCTGTGTCTTGGCAAAACCCTGTTTGATGAGGGGGAATTATTTCCTTCTCTTTTGCCCAGTCCTGGGGCTCTGTGAGTAATGTACCGGCGAAGTATTTTGCCTCTGTCTAATAATGCAATAAGATGATAGTTTTTTGGTGAGGTTTTGTCACCGGCCTTGAAAATCGGAGAGATCATGGAACCCTTCCATGAAGCAGGTAGGAGTCCAGACTGCCTGATGGTATGAAAGAGGGGGGCCAGTATTTCTGACCAGTACTCAGGGTCTAGTTTAAAGAGAGCTGGTGGAATCCCGTTTGGCCCCAGATCCCCTTCTCTCCTTCCTTTTGAAATTTGGTTCTTAATTATTGTCACTTCATTTCCCTTTGCTTCTTCCTCTAGGTTCCTTTCAGGTTGAGTGGGGTGGATCAGTTTGTTGTCCACAATCGCTTGTTGTCCGGATGTTTGCTGGTTGGAATGGGATTCCCCAAAAGTTGTCCATGTGTTCTCTGTGATGTATGATGTTAGGCCTCCCTGTGCCGGTTGTAAAATGTTAACGGTAGCCCAGAAACGTGCACTGTAAGTTGCTTGGGAGTCGTGGTAAAGTTTTGCCCAAAATACAGTTTTGTTGGACCTTTTAATGTCCCACTTTTAGTTTGGGCTTTCCTTTGGCGGAGTTGTTGGTTTAGGCCCACGTCCCCAGCGTTAAATCTCAGTGTTCTAAGAAGTTTGTTTACCAATTTATTTATTTTTAGAAATTTTAATTCAGTTCGCTGTGCAATAGTGGCCCTCCCCTCAACTGTTGGATCGCTTGAAGGGGCATATCTGGCTATAGTTGTAAAAGAACTTGCAAGTGTGACTGCGAAGGTTTCCCATGAACTGATCGGGGTGACAGTGAAATTACTGTGATCATGTAGTAATATTTTTGCAGCCAGGAGTACCTACCCGGAGTTTACTAGGACTAAGGAGGATTTGATTCTTTTTAAGTTTATTGTGTGGCATGCATGCCTGCCAACTTGATTAAGCATCAGTTTGTGCGGAAATGCTTGGATTGAAACTTCCTGGAGCCGGTGATCACTGTCCCCTTTGTCTCCTATGCGGAATCCTAATACGTATTGAAAAAGTGAAAGGGAGACTAGAGTGTATGTAGTCTATGGTGAAGTTTGCAGTTTCCGAATGAGGCGACTGGGGGGGAGGGAGTCAGCAGTGAATCTTCCGCTTAGTACCCTTAAGTGCTCCAGGTCTTCTAGCAGCTCTTTCCCTATCTTGGGTGGTCTGTCATGATTGCCTTTGGTTTGGGTTGGTATGTTCCAGTAAAAGGACTGAGCCTGAATGTCATCGTTTGATGATATGCCTAGGATTTGTTGGTTTAGATCTCTGAGGTTAGAGGTATTATGCGAGCTTATGATAGTGAGGTCAAGGTCCAGTGTGACACCTCGGGAGAATTCAAAAGTAAGGAATCTGCGGCTAGATCCTGTCTCTACCACATAAGGCGTTACCGAAGATAAGTAACTTAGGGGCACATGCATCAAGGTATTTGTGATTGTTAAGGAATCGCAATTAAGGACTCGCAAAAGCCTATGCATGTAGGAATCGCTATAAAAATAGCGATTCCTAAACATTCCTTAATTGCGACTCGCAAATTGCGAGTCGCAATTAAGGAATGGCTTCCTATTCATTCCTTTGGGCCAATGAATGGAAAATTGCATGCGCAATTTGCGAGTACCAATTGGTACTCGCAAATTGCACATGCAATTTCAAGGGTGCAAGGGTGTAAAAAGGACAACCTGTTGCACCCCTGAAATTGTGGTGTGCACCCATGTTGTACACACACACACATGCCCTTGGGGCATGTGTGTGTGTGTAACCTGAAACTTTGAAAAATGCACTTTAGTGCATGTTTCAGAGTTTTTGCAAATTACTGACCAGTTTAATTGCTCGGTAATTTGTGGACCCAAATAGCGAAATCGCTATTTGAAAGTGCTTCTTGCAATGCATTGCATTTAAGGAATCGCAAATTGCGATTCCTTAAATGCAATCGCAAATTAGGAAATTGCAAAAAATTGTGATTTCCTAAATTGCGTGTCCCCAATACTTTCATGCATTGCAAAATGGCGTTATGCGATTGCAAATGGACAATTTTTGCGAATTGCACTGTTTGCGCTCGCAAAAACCTTTGATGCATGTACGAGTACCCTTTATTCTTTAAGAGGCCATGAGAGACCGAGCACCCAGTGTCCTGCTCAGTGTGGGACACCAGCAACCTCTTCTGTGATATTGCTTGGTTTTTCCTGTGAATGCAACAATTAGGGGTAAAGCCAGACTTCACAGGCATTTGATTCGGTATTTTTCAGTGACAACATTGTGATTATTTCTTTTTTCCTGAAAAATTACCCCATTCCATTTTCCAGGGGTGAGAAGTGAAGATAAGGGAGAAATAACTAGGGATTTTGAAGGACTGTCAGTGAGCTCAGTGCACAAGGGAGAATATAAACAAAATCAATGTGTAGAAAAGGTGGGGCTATCAATCGCAGAAAGGACAGGGTCAGCTGATAAGAGGGCCAGGAGCTCGATAGAACTGTACGGTACAGAAATAGTGGGCTCCCTGCAGTTTTTAGCCCCTCCTCGGATTCACAGCAGGGAAGACGGTTTAGAAAAACTCTGCTTTCTCCATCTCAATCTTGCTACAAAGGCTTTAAAAACCTACCCAACGAATGTCATAAAACCATTCCCAGCCCAGCTCGCCAGTGCCATGTGCACGTGTAATGTCCTGTGGGCACAGATTACAGTGACGTCGCTGTTCCTGTCTCAGTGATGCTGTACCTGGGCCTCTACATGGGGCTTCTCATGCATTATGAGGTTTGATTCATTGGCCTCTGGTTTGTTATGTTTCTGTGCTTGTGCATTACTAAGCATATTGGTAGTGAAGGTGTAAAGAACAAAGAGCCTAATCTAAAACGTAGCCCTCGGCGTGGGATGCTCGTTGGAGTCAGTGGAGACTCGGAGGCACCTTGGAGATATTTACACGGCCGGTGACGTTTCAGGGCTCGCTCTGCTCACTCGTAGCATCCCTGGCCTGAGTGTAAAAGAGCCTGGCTTGGGTCTGTCAGTCTGTCAAAGGGTGGGTGCTAGAGCCTCCAATATTGTGCGTAAGACTTTAACATCGTTTGAAGTTAGACGGAGTAATCTTGCGGGGATCCCTTGACTAACCTCCACGCGGTGTTCAAAGGCCGGGGTTAGCAGGGGGCCAAGTCCAATCAGGGGAGGCCAGCCTTTTCTGTCAGTCTGAAGGGCCTGTAGAGTGCCACTCGGCCTCTACCATACAATGTAGACACACATACACGCATCCTCCACCCCTCGAGGCGGGCTCGCCTCGAGGGTATAAATAAAAGTACCGGAAGACCGCTCGGGGTCTTTCCGGTTTAACCAGCACACCGACTCACCGTCTCTGTGTTTGCGGCGTTCCTGTCCCCCATACACGTGGCCTGTCTGGGTCACCACATTGGCGACGAGGCCGGAGGTCCCGCTGCGTGCTGCCTACTCGTCCTGCTGCCCGCGGCGTCATCGGAGCCCACAAGCGTCGCTCCTTCATCATCGGCGCTTCCCCGCCTGTCGCGCTCCGGACCGGAGTGCCGCCTGCTGTCCCGGCCTGTTCCGGCCCTCCGCGAAGCAAGCGTGGTGGCCGAAGGAACCCCGAGCTGCCGGCCGGTGAAGCGCTGCACAGACGCGCTGAATGCGCATCACCCTCCCCCACCTCCCTCGGCTCTGCCTTCATCAGCGAGGCCTGGGAAGTGCCCCGCCCGCTGAACTTCGTGGAGCTCCTGCTGCCTGCTGTGACGCCCCGGGCTCCTGACTGGCTGAGGCCTGGCCGCGTGGTGGGTGTTCCCTCCCCAACAAGCACTGGCGAGTGCAAGGGGAACGGTGGAGGAGGAAGGCAATTCCACACTGGAATATGCAATAAATTACCAGGACTGACACGTCCCGCCAGCAACAAGCATTGGCTGCTGCAAGAGGGTTCTCCACGGTCCCTCATCAAGCCTTGGCAGCTGCAACTCCTATTTCTGGCCCTGGTGATCCCTGCGGACGCGGCGTGCCGCTGGCTCCCTTCAAGAGACGCAGGGGGACGCAGCTGACATCTGCGAGGTCGGAGTGAGTACGCCTGCCCCAAGCGCCCCCTGCCGCTCGCCCACCCGCCAGCCGGCTCGTGCGTGGGAGGCCTGAAGCTGTGTACCTGCATCTCGCGATGGGCGATCAACCGGGGGCCGGAAGGGGCGCCGCGCCGGGCCAGGCAGCTGCACCTGCTGGAGGGGGACGCCAAGCAGTTGACCCACCCCGTCACAATGCGACGACCAACCCGCTCCCGCCATTCAGCGAGATGGTGGATCCGGCCACTGCTGCACCCCGTTGGAGGGCATGGGTCGGTCAACTGAACAACTACTTCACGGGGACCCGTGAGACGGATGGAACTGTTAAGCGCTCCCTGTTGATTTTCTATGGGGGGTCCGAAATCTATGATCTCTTCGAGACCCTGCCGAACACGGGCAATGCGGATGACTACGACGGCGCGGTGGCGGCCCTCAACGGTTATTTCGATCCACAGCTAAACCTGGACTTCGAAAAATTCAAATTTCGACGGACACTACAATTGGAAGATGAGTCCATCGACATGTACCACGCACGCCTGCGGAAACGGGCAGCCACCTGTGGGTTTGCCGACCACCGGGAAGAGATACGGAGCCAAATCATTCTTGGATGCAAGTCGAAGCTGCTCCGGAAACTGATACTGCGCCAGCCGGGGATCACGCTCGATCAGATCCTGGTGCTCGCCCGCTCGCACGAACTTTCAGACGTCAGGGCGGAAGAGATGGCTGCGGCCCTACACAAGCCTGCCCCGGTGCAGACCGCCACCAGAACCCCCCAGATCAAGGAAGAGCGCGTGGATGCTATTCGGAGGAGGCCGACACCTGCGCCTGGGAGAACACGACCGCCACCCGGCGGGCCCTGCGGGAATTGCGGGGAGGACCACCTCCCCACAGCCGCGTGTGGAGCGAAAGGGCGCGAGTGCTCCCGCTGTGGGAGATTGAACCACTACGCAAAAGTCTGCCGCAGTAGCCAGCCACGGCCTACCCCAAGGAAGCCGCGAGGTTTCACGCAAAGGGTCCGCCAACTGTCGATCGCGGGGTCCGAGGAGGCAGAAAAGGAGGCGCCGCACCAGACCAACCTCGACTTGGAAGAAGATGACGACGAGATCTACTACGTATCGTTTGTAGGCCAGTCCGGGAGCCGGCGGAGGCCGCCTCCCATGTGCTCGGTCAGAATAATGGACACTACCCTTCAGGCGCTCATAGACACCGGAGCGACAGTGAATGTCATGGACTCCCAACAATTCGAGGCCCTGGAACACCGACCTCCGCTACTCCCGACCAGAGCGAGAATCTACGCATATGGAGGAGTCGACCCCCTTCCCCTGAGGGGCACGTTTGAAGCGCCAGTCACGAGTGGGTCACTCACCACCATGGCCCGGTTTCATGTGACAGAAGGGAAAAGGGGCACCCTTTTAAGCTGCCACACGGCCGAAGACTTGGGCCTCGTGTTCTTCACGAACGAAGTGCACGAAGCACACGCGGAGGACATTCTAAGTGAGTTTCCTGAGCTGTTCACAGGTCTGGGGAAGCTGAAAGGAAAGCAATTCAAGCTTCACATAGACCCCACGGTCAGGCCGGTAGCACTGAGACACCGACGAGTACCCTACAACCTGAGGCCACAAGTAGAAGCTGAACTGGCAAAACTTGAAGCGCTGGGAGTCATCGAGAAGGTTTCAGGCCCCACGCCCTGGGTGTCCCCGTTGGTGGTCGCCCCCAAACCGAAGCAGCCCGGGGCAATCAGGCTGTGCGTCGACATGCGGCTGCCCAACGCAGCAGTCAAGAGGGAGCGCCATGTCACGCCGACCATGGATGATGTCGTTGCTGATCTTAATGGGGCCAGGTGGTTTTCCAAACTAGACCTCAACGCGGGTTACCACCAGTTGGAGCTGGAACCGAGCAGCAGATACATCACGACGTTTGCGACGCATGTGGGCCTGAGAAGGTACAAGCGCCTCAGCTTCGGGGTATCGTCGGCCGCAGAGGTATTCCAGAATGCCATCAAGGAAACCCTGTCTGGTCTAACCGGGGTGATCAACCTGAGTGACGACATCCTCGTGTTCTCCTGCACCCTTGAGGATCACCACGCACAATTAAGAGCCACACTCCAGCGGCTCAGGGATCATGGCCTCACTCTACATAAAGAGAAGTGTGTGTTTTATCAGGAATCCATCGATTTCTTTGGTTACACCTTCACACGAGACGGCCTAAAAGTAGACCCCAAGAAAGCGATCGCCCTGAGGTCAGCCAGCATACCCAAATCACCAACAGAAGTGAGGAGTTTTCTTGGCATGGCAACTTATTGCGGGAGATTCATCCCGAACCTGGCGGCATTGTCAGAACCCCTCCGTGCCCTCACGAGAAGTGACCAGCCCTGGCGGTGGACCGTGGAGGCCAATACGGCGTTTGCGAAGATCAAGGCGGCCCTACAGGACAAAACGGTCATGGCGTACTTCCGCCCGGGGAAGCCGACGGAGCTTGTCGTGGATGCCAGTCCGGTGGGCCTCGGAGCGGTGTTGCTCCAGGAACACGACAAGGGCACATGGAAGCCGGTCGCATATGCCAGTCGGGCACTGTCTGACACCGAGACGCGGTACGCCCAGATTGAAAGAGAGGCCCTCGCGATCAAGTGGGCCTGCCAGCATTTCCACTTGTATCTGTTCGGACAGGACTTTACAGTAGTCACGGATCACAAACCGCTGGTCCCACTGTTTGGAGGCACCACACGGTTAGCCCCGCCACGGATTGAACGCTGGGCGGTACAACTGCAGCAATACCGATTCACAGTGGTCTTCCGTCCCGGGGCGCACAATCCGGCTGACTACCTGTCCCGGCACCCTGAAGACCTTCCCCTTGAGTGTGTCCCCGCGGACGTCGGGTACTCCGACGCCTACGTGAAGATGATCGGCAGAGATGCCTGCCCGGACGCGATGACCCTGGAGGAAGTTGGCCGGGTGACTGAACAGGATGGAACCCTGACTAAAGTCAAGGAAGCCCTAGCGTCCCACAACTGGAAAAGGTTTCTAGAAGGCAACCAGGTGCTCACGGAGGAGGAGAAACATGCCCAGCAGCGGATGTGGCAAGTCCGCCACGAGCTGAGTGTGGGAGAATGCGGCACAGTGCTACGAGGCCACCTGCTGGTTGTTCCCTGCGCACTTCAGGAGAGGTGTCTGCGCTTGGCGCATGAGGGCCATCAGGGGATGGCGAAGACCAAGGCCCGCCTGAGACACAAGGTCTGGTTCCCAGCCATGGACGTGAAGGTCGAGGAGCTGGTAAGAAGATGCAGAGCATGTACGATCACAGAAGCGGACTCACCAGCAACGCCGGTAATCACGGAGGAACCGTGTCCTCGCCCATGGTGCCATGTGAGTGTGGACTTCGGCAGCTTCCCAGACGGGAGGCAGATGCTGGTGATGGTGGACGCGTATACGAAATTCCCAGTGGTGGAGGTGGTGGAGTCCACGTCGTTCCCACACATCCGGATGGCTCTGGAGAGGACCTTCGCCATGCTGGGGAACCCAGAGATGATCCGGTCGGACAACGGCCCACCCTTCCAGGGCCAGGAGTTCAGGGACTACATGGCACAACGTGCGATCCGGCACAGGCGAATCACTCCTCTGTGGCCTCAAGCGAACGGCGATGTTGAGAGACTGATGCGTACACTGAACAGAGCCCTTCGCATTGCCGTCGAGCAGGGGCAGGATGCGGAAGCAGCCCTAACTAAGTTCCTTGATGCGTATCGGCATACACCGCACTGTACTACGAAGTGTGCCCCAGCACATCTCCTGTTTAAAGAGGCACCACGAGATGGAATACCGACGGATCCATCCTGGAGCCCACCGGCACGGGATGATGTTGCAGTACAGGAGAGGAGAGAGAGAGCTAACAACAAAGCCAGTGAACACCGGAGAGCCCGTGAACACCGCATTGTGGTTGGAGACAGGGTCATAGTGAAAGACCGACATCCGGGATGGAAGTTCAGGACGCCTTTTGAACCAGAGGTGTGGACGGTGCTATCGGCAAAAGGAACGATGATAACAGCCGGAAGAGGCGATGTGAGGGTGACCAGGAACGCATCGTACTTCAAGAGAGTCGGAGAGGAACTGGCGGGAGAGCCATCGCGTGAAGACGCGAGTGAGGAGCCGTTTGACTTCCCGGAGCGAGCCGACACCCCGGAGAGGGCGTCCCCGAGGCAATGGGGGTGCACTCCGCCAGGAGCCTCCGGTCGGACCCCGACTGACCGTCAGGAGAGTCAAACCCGAGCGGAAGAGCATGACCCCCGGGGCCAGGGTGAGAGCGGTGTGTCCCACAGGGGAATAGGCTCCAGGCTGCGCAATAACCCAGCTCCAAGTCAAAGACTCCGAGACTATGTTTGCCCCTCGCCTTGAGAGAGACTTTCGAAATGAAGGACACTATCTAAAATGTTGGAGGGATGTAGAGTGCCACTCGGCCTCTACCATACAATGTAGACACACATACACGCATCCTCCACCCCTCGAGGCGGGCTCGCCTCGAGGGTATAAATAAAAGTACCGGAAGACCGCTCGGGGTCTTTCCGGTTTAACCAGCACACCGACTCACCGTCTCTGTGTTTGCGGCGTTCCTGTCCCCCATACACGTGGCCTGTCTGGGTCACCACAGGGCCAGGGGTGCTGAAGGAGGCCGGTCTTCTCGTTTTGTTTTGCTTGTTTGCCTTCGATACTCACAAAGGAGAGTGCTGAATGCTGAACCTCATCGGAATCCGTTCTCTTCCTGTCCTCGTGCCTGGCTCTCTTCCACAGCAAGCACGTTTAACGTGGCTGCCCTTATAGCGTCATTTTTCTCTCTAAACCTGCACCATTGTCACGGCCTTTAATTCGACTTACTTCCTGTACAGCTTCCGCGGCCTTTTGAGCATCGCTCCCATTACAGGAAAACGAGGATTCTAGGCTTTGCATCTGATTGTATAAATGTGGCATTGGCACTCTGTCACGTTTCTGTATATTTACTTGTAACAGTCATTAATTATTCATAATTCGAGACCTAATTGGATGGTCCATTATATGTGCTAAAAGGCGTGTTAAAAGATCACTAGTTCATTATTGATGAGTCAGTAACATCCGTATTAATGGGGTTTGATAGCTCCGGCTCCACAGTTAAAAGCTCAGGGACAAGGGCGTATTGGGAAATCGGATACTCTCATGAACGCTGCTGCTCGGTTGGTCCTAGAGGTGGGGGATGTCGCAAAATAACAGGGAGAGTCGAGTCCAGTGGCTGGCTCGGATCTTAAACCCGTTCACGAGCCGAGCCCTGCAAATGTTTGCTATGCAAATCATATGACAAACATCTAGGCCGGGGCGGAAAATTGTGCTACGCTTGTGTAGTTTGCGCAACTATGCGCTACGCACGTAGCATAGTGCAAAAACGCGTAGCGTAGTTGGCATTTTCGCTCGCGGTCCTCAAGGTCAAGTTGCTGATCGCAAGCGTGGACAATAAACCTCCCGGCGAGATTCTCAACGCGGGGAGGTCAGGTTTCTCATTGCGAGTGGTCGCATATGCTCACGACCGCTCGCGATGAGAAACTACCAGTCCGCGTTGAGAAAGCTGCCGCTCGAGTAAAAATCTACTCGAGCGGCAGCTTGCACTGTGCAAGATGCCGTTTGCAATGATTGCACAGTGCGGACAAGCATCCGGCACTGTGCAATCATTGGGAAGAGCATTTCCCTACCGCACTATGCAGTTCGCGTAGTGCTACGCACTACGCGTAGTGCTACGCGTAGTGCACTTCGCGTAGCTACGCGTAGCGCTACTACGCGAACTACGCCCAGAGTTACAAACATCACGTAAAATATGACGACGCCTCTTCAAAATTCAAAATGTGTTTTGACACATGGAAGCTTTGACATTAATTTGTCACTTTATAACACTGCACTCTGAAATAAAAGTGAGTTTTTAAGTAGAACCCATAGTGAACCAAGAGGCAAGTCGGTTGCCATGTAAACCCTGTACATGGCCCAAAATATTATAGAGCAACATTACAGACTAGTAAATCAAACACAATAGGTTTTGTTTAACTAGCATTATGAATTAACATATTTGAAAATGCTTTATTAAACGATAATTGAGGAAAATGGTGCTTCGCCGAAATAAAATATTTGCCTAATATCACACAATTTAAGTGACAGTCCATGATTTATCTAGATTTTCTGCTTTTAACTTTGTACAAATAAACCACTTAATGGGTATCTCTTTGTATAGCGCGAACTCAACCCAAAGTTATTGGAGCGCTTTACGTGAGCATCAGTTATACACCACTCCAAGTCACATTCATTTTTGAAAGGCAGGGGGAAATTATAATAGTGATGGCGACAAATTGTGAAACTGATATACAGTATGTGCTCAAACCAGGAACCTAAATGCTCCAGTGCCCAGAGCCACGTGATGTCTAACCAGCTCTCTCTTTATCGCTTCAGTCGTGTGGTGATCTCTTCCACCCTTTCCTTCCAGCCCTCACCCTGAGAATCTGTAAAGCCATCTTGCCATCATAGTCCTAATTTCTCGAACATCCTAACCCTATGCCCTTCAAACTTTTAAGTACTATGCTTCCCATCAAACATAAAATAATGTAATCAGACCCCCAAAAGTCGCAAACATATCTCACATTTATTCCATAAAATGTAAAAAACTGCAAGCATGCTGAATATTTAAATAATTTCATTGGGGCTTGAGGGCCAACCCTCTAATATCACATAGAAGCCACTTGCCGACTCGGTTCGTTATGGGCTCGTGGCGCCAACAGAACTCGAGCTGAGCCACAGCCAGGCTTCAGGCTTCAGGCTTCAGGCTCGAGCTTTGCTTCAGCTTTCTGTGGCTCACCAACATCTAGCTAATGTATAGCAGTAGAGGTTAAACAGGGAATCCTATACCGCACTCTGCACTGCTTCGGACTGAAGTTTCTGGGGGATGTCGTCAACTGTGCTCTGCATTGTTGATCTTTTTTTTGTATGCTTGTGTTTGTGTTTTTTGTGTGTTGTGCTAAAGAAGAGAGTGCTTGGATCACTTACTGTAAATATTCATTGTTCTTTCTCATCAGAGTCCACACAATATGAGGCCAGTCTTCTACTGGCATCTGCCAGCAGACACAGTAACTGTGTGTAGCATTGTATACAGCTTCTGTCATCTGTTAATTTCCAAAACTGCCCTATTCACTTATTTCAGCCTACAGGTCTGCATTTTAAGCTATCCCTTATTGAGGGTTAACCATTTTTTTACGTGAAAATAATCAAATTATTCCCTAGAAACCGTGGTAAGACCTTGCCAGAAATTGGGTCTCTATTTAGCAGAGGTATGCACTCTGTCATAGAAGGGACCGCAATCCTAGTCAGGGTAAACTAGATACACACTAAAAGATAGCCTGTGCTCCCTCTCTGATAGCTTGGCACTGAGGAGTCCGGCTCATCTAAAGAAGCAATGCGTAAAGTATTTGTGCAACGCACACACAGTAACACAATCAAAGTACCACAAAAGACTCCACACTGGTTTAGAAAAATAGGGAATATTTTTATAAGAAAATCAATACCAAAATGATAAAAATTCAATAAGTAGAACAGGAGTTATGAATTTTTAAAGAATAAACCAAAACTCAAAAGTCATCACTTTATCAATTTTGAAGCAAAATCCGCTTCAGAACCTGCTTCTGAGACACAGAACGGAATTGGCACCTCAGGCAAGGGAGGACTCACAGATGAAAGAGTAAAGCAGATGCAGGGTTGTAGGAAGTCTTTAATGGACCTGAGACTTCTGAACAGGGGGCAAACCAACATGCCCTTGGAGTCACTATGGATTCAAGTGAGATGAGTCCAGTCCTTGTTCTCAGCAAGGCAAAATCAGCAGGCAGCGGGGCAGCTCAGCAAAGCAGAGAAGCAGTTCCTTCAGAACAGTCAGTCAAGCAGAGTGGTAATCCATGTAGCACAGCAGTCCTTACTTCTGGCAGAGTTCTTCACCAGTCCAGTAGAGTACTGTCTTGGTAGGGTCAGAGCCCCAGTACTTGTACCTAGGCCTGGACCATCTGCTCTTTTGTGGAGTTTTCTGCACTCCACGCTCCACGGAGCACACACAGTTCCCAAAAACTTGTGGAGCAGAGTGTTATCCTCCTCACACTCACCAAAGTAAATTTGATGAGTGAGTAAATCCAACGTTGGACCACCTCCCAGCATGATTTCTCAATGCGGGCAGTCACAGATGGTCATTACCACTTACGTTGAGAAACCTTCCATTCGTGTTGAGGAAGCTGCCGCTCAAGTAAAATATCTTCTTGAGCGGCAGAAAGAAGCAGCGCCCTCTTGTGCTGTGCATGGTGCCATTCATGCTGATTTTCCAGTGCGGGACAAACACCTGGTGCTATAAATCAGCACAAATGGTGTGACCTAATGCACTCTGCTGCTTGCGTAACTCCGCGTAGCACGGTGGAGTTTTTCAATCACTTTGCGGAGTTTCGCAACGCGGAACTCCGTGAACTCTGCTCAGGCCTACTTATACCCAAATGTGCCTTTGAAGTGGAGGTGACTTCAAAGCAGGCCCTTGAAGTGCAGAGGTCCCCTTTCATCCCAGCCCTGTGTCCCAGGCTATCTGTTTCGGGGTAATCAGCCCTTTGTGTGATACAGGACACTGCCTATTAAGATGTAAGTGTCAGCTTCCTTTTCCTACCCAGGAAGAGCTGTCAAAGTAGATAATGCAGATGAGTCCTCTGTCACAACCACCCTTCCTGTGTTTGTGGTTATCTGGAGGGAATGTACAAAGTGTAGTTGTCACCCGTCCCAGACATGTATTCGATAAAGGCTGCAAGGCGCACAGAGCAGAAGAGCAGATAAATGTCCACTTTCTAAAACAGTAAGGTTAAATCCAACTTGACCACTAAAGAGGATTTATTATTACCATTCCAAAGATTTGAACCATGATGCAGCTACTTCTTTCTAATCAGTAATTACAGCTTTAAAGTATTTTAAGGAATTCCCAATGCTAGCCCATGAGAGGAGTAGGCCTCACAGTAGTGAAAAACAAATGTAGTAGTTTGTCACTAACAGGAATGTAAAAATTAAAAGTACATGTCCTACTTTTCACTTACACAGCACCCTTCCATTAGGGCTAGCTAGGGCCTACCTTAGGGGTAATAAAAAGGGAGTAAGTCTTGGCAAGTGATTTTAATTACCAAGTCGAAGTGGCAGAAAACTGCACACACAAGCCTTGCAATGGCAGTCCTGAAACAGGTTTGAAAGGCTACTTGTGTGGGTGGCACAATCAAGCTGCAGGCCCACTAGTAGCATTTAATTGACAGACCCTATATATATGGTATACCAATTTACAAAGGGCTTCCAAGTAAACTAAATATGTCAATTGAGTATACACTCATGCCAACATGTTATGTTTAGGGAAGGGCACATGCACTTTAGCACTGGTTAGCAGTGGTAAAGTGCTCAGAGTCTCAAGGTCAACAAAAATAATTCAGAAAAAAGAAGAGGATGAAGACAGGGCCATTTTCCAACAGACCTTCCTCCCTGTTAGAAATGGGGTCTCTACTCGTCAGTGGTGTGCACCCTGTCCAAGTAGGGACCCTCACTCTAGTCAGGGTAAGGCAGTCACACACCTTATGCAAGACCTTCTCACCCCCTTGGTAGCTTGGCACAGAGCAGTCAGGCTCATCTCAGAGGCAATGTGTAGAGGATTTATACCCACACATACAGTAACACAGTGAAAATACTACAGAAGTACACCACACCAGTATAGAGAAACAACCAAAATGTATCTGAATAAATGACCAAAATGACAAAAATCCAACATATACAAGTCAAGATATCACTTTTAAAAGGTAACATGCAATTGCAGTTCCTTACAATCAGAGGGTGCGCTTGACTAGGCTAAAGTACCTTAGATGTATTAAAAGTTAAACACGATGCAAGGCACAGGGGAGGCGAAGCGTCGGAAAAGCCGGTGTTGCGTCAGTTCCTTACTGGTGCAGGGGAGGTGATTCGTAGGATCCTCACTGCTTGGCTGGGGAGGCGAGGCATTGGTTCCTTACTGCCACAGGGCAGGTGATGCATTGTTCTCAGCACAATACATCGGTTACTTACTGCAATGCAGTGTCGATGACAAAAGCAGCGCTCAGGGATGGTACGTCGAAGTCAAGTCATACTTTGTCGGTTTCACAGGATCGAAGCAAGCGCTGAGTCAGAGTCAAAGCATTGCATCACCGACTTCGGTGATGCAGTGCTCGAAACTCACCTAGTGGAGATTCCTCGGTGGCACTGTGACAAAAACCTTGGGCCTGCATTGTAAGCAGTTTCAGTGCAGGCAGAGGCAATGCCGCGCGTTTTGCAAGGATGCACAGATTCCGAATGACGCTGTAAGCCGATGCATTGATTTTCTTTTTGAAATCACCAGAACTCACTTCCAAGGGCCCAGGAACTGGATTTGGCACTCCATAGCAAGACAAGACTCTCAGAAAGAGAGCCCAGGTACTGGTAGGTGAAGTCTCTGATGGTCCTGAGACTTCTAAACAGGAGGCAAGCACAACAAAAGCCCCTGGAGAACCTCAGAAAGCAGGGTCTAGAAACCAAAGTCCAGTCCTTTAACTCCCAGGACTGAAACAGCAAGCAGCAGGCCAGCACAGCAAAGCAAACATCAGAGTGGCAATCCCTCCTGACAGTATCCATCTCTTCTTCCTGGCAGAATGTCCTTAAACCAGAAGTGTTCTTAGTTTAGGGTGTCTGAGGTCCAGTACTTATACCCATTTCTGCCTTTGAAGTAAGCAAACTTCAAAGGAAAGTCTTTGTACTGCACAAGGCCCTTCCTTTCGCTGCCTTGGCTCCAGATACACTACGGGATCAGATACTGCTTTGTGTGAGGACAGGCACAGCCCCATTCAGATGTCAGTGACATCTCCTCCCACCATTCTACCTCAGGAAGACCCTTCAGCCTGGATTTGGGTTATTAGGATATGCAGGGCACACTTCAGCTCTCTTTGTGTGACTGTCTGCAATGAATGCACCAACAGCCCAAATGTCATCATGACCCAGACGTGTATTCTACGGACAGTCAGAGGCACAGAATAATAAGCAAGAAAATGCCCACTTTCTAAAAGTCGCATTTTCAAACTTACAATTCAAAACCAACTTCACCAAAAGATGTATTTTTTTATTGTGAGACCAGAGACCCCCAAACTCCAAATCTCTTTCTACTCCCAATGTGAAATTACACTTAAAAGATATTTCAAAGCAATCCACATGTTACCCAATTGGAGAGATAGGCCTTGCAGTAGTGCAAAACTAAATTAGCAATATTTCACTATTAGGACCCGTAAAACACAGTAGTACATGTCCTAACTTTTAAATACCTCACCTAGCCTATGGGGCTGCCTTTGACCTACCTTACTAGTGAATTACTTGTAGTAAAATTGAAGGTTTGGGCCTGGCAAGTGGGTGCACTTGCCAGGTCAGATTGGCAGCTTAAGACTGCACTCACAGACATTGCAATGGCAGGTCTGATCCATGTTCCATCAGTGCTGCAGGCCCACTAGTAGTGTTTGATTTACAGCCCCTGGGCACTTCTGGTGCACTGTACTATGGACTAACTGGTAAATCAAATATACCATGCTTGGAGAAACCAATTACCATGTTTTAAACAGAAAGCACTTGCACTGATCGGCAGTGGTAACGTGCCAAGAGTCCTAACACCAGCAAAAACTAAATTAAGCACAGGATAAAAAACAGGAGTTCAGAAGCAAAAAGATAGGGGAAACCATGCCAAGAGCTTCCAGGTCTAAAACTTTCCCGGGCCAATCACATTGGCTCCATCATCTTGATCAATTTAACCACTTTCTGCAAGTCTCTGCTAGTCATTGGGCGTGCCAATTCTTTATCTTCTTGTCTTTCTGCTTCTAGGGTCCAACAACTTCAGGGCTTTTGGCCTCTTGGGACAGATCACTCTGATACAGCCTCACAGCAAAAACTGAAGTACCCAGCCCCAGAGTTTCTGATGCTATTTATCGTATATCATGCTCTTCTAAGCTAATTTCTCCATGCCCAATAAAAAAAACAACTTCAGCAACCATAGATTGAACACTGGGGCTTCCCCTTTACCCCACAGTGTAAAGATTTTTCCTTTGCTACTAGAACCAGGAAGCAGTTCATCTTTGCTTTGTTGCTGTATAGTAGGGAAACCCCGTCTGATGGGGTTTGTAATAGTATAACTCATGGGCATCTAGCCAGGTCAGCTCGAGTGACTGAATGTATGCATTCTAGTACCTTATTCCAGTATACCTGTATGTACGGGCATCCCCCACAAAGAGTGGACAAGAATACCCCTTTCCTCTAATACCTTACAACGTGTCATGTTTGGTGTAACCTGTGTGATGCAAGGTGGCAACTGTAAAGCTCTTATACAACACCTATTTCCCGTGTGCATGCTTTACAAAATTATTTTGCCTCAGCAGTAACCTGGTTCCATTGATCGTCATGTAATAAGTTTCTTTGCTCCCTGTTTTTGAAATGGGTCTCGTGTGTGACCCTTAATCCTCAGCAGGATTTTGTATATTAATGATATAACTCGTCCTGGGAGGTATATGTTTTTATGAACTTTTTGAAGGATGTGAGGGATCTAGAGCTGCCCTCCTTAATTTGTGGGTGCAGCACTGGATGCCTCACTTGCATTTATCTATATTCATGTTGCAGCTCAAATTATTCTCGGAACTATTGAAATGACTTAACGTGGCTTTTGTTGAACAATTTGTTTACTGTGTCATAGTAATTTTCTTTCTAGTCTTTCCATCCATGTCTCGGGTGAAACCATTGTTCATTGTTATTTAGTGGAGGAGTATGCCGGAAACGGAAGAAGCGGATGGATGGAACTCGCGGAGTTCTACTCCGCAGAATTTCGTAGAGTTATCTCAAAATTCTGTGAGATTCCGCAGAGTTCCGCGTGCTGCAGCATGCTGCCGCCCGGTCCTACAACACCACCCAAAATAGCGGAAGGTGTGCATGCCCCTACCATCACATCTCTTAATAATCGATAACTTCACTGTTTGTGATTGTTTTGGCATCAGAAGATGCCCCCTCATGCAAAGACTACCTAATTAAGCCCCCTATTTTACCCTGCCACTCAGGACCCATATTCTGAGAACGGGAAGCACACAGAGAATTGTTGTTGAAAAATTACCTCTTGGGCCTGTGGAAGCACCACTGAGATGCAAGACAGCATGCACATGCAGAGACGTCATCCCGACGGGTAGTGTAGGTGTTTAAACGGTAGGCCCGGACAGAGTCTGTCACATGTTGGGGGAACCTTGCCCCATAATTCCTCACACACTTAGGCCCAGGGTCGCATTGGTAACACGGGCACTCGTGAAATGGCCAAAGAGCTGGTAGCCGAGTTCTAGCTGTGGGCTACTTTTCTGGGCAGCCTGGGGGCTGACTGTGCTGTTAGGATGCAGCTAGCGGCCCAGTGGGTGCCTGAGTGGCCTTTCTAGAGGCAGATGGGAGGAGGTATCACTCCCTTTCTCTCGCTGGGACGGCCCATTAATGTATGCTGATTGAGCAGAGCAGGGGGCCTGAGCAGAAGTGGTCTCACTTGCATTCTTGTGTGGCTCAGCAGTGTGAACTAATCTGTGTGTTTATTTTTTATCTACGTGAAGTTGATAAAACATGCCCCCCACCCCCTTTCTTTTCATACAACTTCCCTAAAGCAGTGTTTTGCGGAAAGGCAAATACACAAATGTTGGCCACTTTTTAGGTCTCGTCTGACCCAGCGCATGCGCTGGTCTGGTTAGACTTTTTGTGAGGGCTCAAAAAATGCTACCATGGCCAACCTAGAGCTACAGTGCATGTGCTTGGGTGCGCTCTTAGGAGCAGAGGCTGGCAAACCTCATCATGCTCATTAAGCGCCCGCGATCCCTTTCACTTTCGCCCGCGATCACTTTCACGGCACCCCTTTGATGTTCTCGTTCAAAGAACATCAAACATCAAAGAACATGTTGTTGTGTTAATGCTTTGTTGCGCCCGTTTGACTTACAATGTGCTTTCTTTTTCCACAAACTCGATGTTTGTGTTCATTTATTTTGAGATGCTTTTAGTATTACTGTTTTGTAACTTAAAGAACATTAAGGAAATGTTACTGTGAAACTGGACAATGTTCACAGTGTTTATTTCTGATCGCAGCGGCTGCTTCATGTCCGTTGCACCATTCAGGGAGTCCTTTCGTTGAGACTTTCATGAGGACATGATGAGGAAGCTGGAAACTTTTGGCACATTCTCTTTAAAAGCACAGCATGTTGGCGACTGGTTAATCGATTAGACCTATGTAGCGCTTTAGATCTCAAAGCGCTATGGTGGGTGCAGCAGTTACAACTCATGAAATATGGGGTGCAACTCACAAGGAGGGGCCAGTTTTGAGTGCACATTGGCTGCAATCGAACTCTTAAGATGATGGGCTGTGTGTATCTATTATCAGCACTCTGTCTTCACTAAGTGATCTTGTTTGTTTTGTTGTTGTGTTAATGCTTTGCTGCGCCCGTTTGACTTACAACGTGCTTTCTCTTTCCACAAACTCGATGTTTGTGTTCCTTTATTTTGAGATGCTTTTAGTATTACTGTCACACACACAACCACAACCACACACACACACACAACCACAACCACCCACAACCACAACCACACACACACACCACAACCACACACACACACCACAACCACACACACCACAACCACACACACACCACAACCACACACATACAACCAAACACATACAACCAACCACACACAACCACACACACAACCACACACCCAACCACACACCCACAACCACACACAACCACACACCCACAACCACACACAACCACACACCCAACCACAGCCACAAACCCAACCATAACCACACACAACCGCAACCACACACAACCACAACCACACCCACACAACCACACACACAACCACACACATAAGCACACACACAACCATACACACAACCACACCCAACCGCACACATACAACCACACACACACAACCACACACACAACCACACACACACAACCACACACACAACCACACACACAACCACAAACACACACAACCACAACCACACACAACCACACACAACCACACAAAACCACAACCACACACACAACCACACACACAACCACGCATACAACCACACACACAACCACACACACAACCACACACACCACACACAACCACACACATACAACCACACACACAATTACACACACAACCACAACCACACACACAACCACACACACAACCACAACCACACACACACAACCTCACACACAACCACACACACACACAACCACACATGACTACACACAACCACAACCACCCACAACCACACACAACCACAACCACACATACAACCACACCCACAACCACACACACACAACCACAACCACACACAACCACACACACACAACCACACACACACAACCACAACCACACCCAACCACACAACCACAACCACACACACAACCACACCCACAACCACACACACAACCACACACACAACCACACACAACTGCACACAAAACCACACACATGCAACCACACACACAACCACAACCATACACACAACCACACACACACACACACAACACACACACAACCACACATACAACCACACACACAACCACACACACAACCGCACACACACAGAACCACACAACCACACACACGCAACCACACACACGCAACCACACACACACCACACACACAACCACACACACACACAACCCCACACACAACCCCACACACACTACCCCACACACAACCCCCCACACACACACAACCCCCCCACACAACCCCCCACACACACACAACCCCCCCACACACACACAACCACACACACACAACCACACACACACAGCCACACACACACAACCACACACACACACACACAAACACACACACAAACACACAAACACACACACAAACACACAACCACACACACACAACCACACACACACACACACAAACACACACACAAACACAGCAAGCATTGGCATAGCCAATAGGTCTCACCTTTGGGACCATTTAAGTGTTTAGCCAAGCAACAGTTGATGTGGTTGCACCAAGGATATTGTGCTGCATAACTAAATACTTAGAAGGTCCCAAAAGCGAGACCTATTGGCTATGCCAAGGCTTGTTTTTGGTGTTCCCAGGCCGATTTTTGATCCCAATCCAAGCCTGATTAGCCCTGCCTTCTCATCATAGTGCATATTGTAACATTTATGTGCTGCTTAATGCTCCATTGTGGGGAGTCTGTGCTAGCACTCTATCTACACAGGGGGAAGGGCGCTGGTGGAAGGCCGCTGTATATGTTTTATCCTTTCGTTCTCTCCCGTTCAAAAGACCACCATTTTCTTTTAATCTTCTTGTCACCTGATGCCGGGTTTTTTATCTTTTGAGCGATACCTCCCATTCATACCAGTTTTCAGCTCAATGCCTTTTCGATTTTTCATGCCCCCAGTTCACCCATTCAATCTCCGGGGCACCCTTTCTGTCCTCTCTTCTTCCCTGCTCTAAATTCATACCAGAGTTCCTCCACTACCCGTAAGCTCACACTCTATGCTAAACTGTAAAATGTGATTGGATGTCTGTGAGGGCACAAACTGAGCCTTTTACGGAATTTCCCAACTCATCATATTCACCTTTTCAGCTCCTACACACCAGCCTGCAGGGGAGCTAGGTAAGGAATGTCTAACTTTCAAAATCCAAGTGATCTGGGCTCTGCCTTGTCCCCTCGCCTGTATGCCAGTCATCTATTGGCAAAGTGCCCTTCCACACCCACGGCTTTCCTGGGAGCAGGGGATGGGTGCATTAGATTTGTAATACCACATTTCCACAAATGTTATTTTGCTTCTAATCTTTGGTAATTATTACTGACTCCAGCTGCAGCAAATGCTGCACTTATGTTAAATCGCACACGAAATGTGCATTATTTTTAAACACAAATACCAATCATACTCAGTAGATGCAATAACACACTAAACAAGCATTGGCATAGCCAATAGGTCTCGCCTTTGGGACCATATAAGTGTTTATCCAGAGACATTGACCTTGCCTATGTCTTTAAGCTGTGCTGTACAGAAGTCTGCAGCATGCTGAAAAGTTATAATAAAGAAGTGTCAGAAGCATTTGTGTTACCTTATATATGACCAAGAAAGCATTATGTACAACTGAACGACCATATTAAAAAAGTATTAACAATAAATAATGTCTTGAGTTTTATTTGTCCTTTCAATGCTGGCAACTTCTATCTGCCTGTCCCAATGGTTGTTTGTTATGTGTTTTTTGGTTATGGGGTTGAGGCATAAATAACAGGAGGGTGAAGGTTGGGAAATAGTACCTGTATAACAGTCAGTGAGAGAGTCAGTTAGTTAGTCAGTTAGACAGTGAGAGTCAGTCAGAGAGTCAGTCAGTCAGTCAAGGTCTCGCATTTGCGCGAGTTTAAGCTATTGGCATTGTAAATGACAATGCCTTTTATTTATGTTTTAAAATTTAGAACAAAAATAAAACGCATTATCATTTACAATGCCAATAGCTCAAACTCGCATAATTGCGAGACCTATTGCATTGCAAATGCTTGTTAAGATTTGAAGGGCCCCGCTGATGCTGGTTTGCTCCACAATTCACTAAGCGCTTTCATACTAAAAAAAAGAAATCACTAAAAAAAAAAAAAAAAATTTACTGACCCATGTAGCGGCTGCCATCTTGGATCGGTAAATAAAAAGCTAAAAGAAAATGGTGCCTATGTCATGATGCTGGCACACACATTCATACACCAACTTGAATGTTTGGGCCAGGGTCATTGCCTACATCTACGTTATTGTGATTATTTTTATTTTTGTTTCTTTCCCACAATGCTCCCAAGCATTTCGCTTTTTAATGATGCTGTGTAGCGTCGTCAAAAAGAAATTGGCAAAGCCAATAGGTTAGATAGCTTTGTCAATACTTGCTTTTTTAGTGATGTCCAACGAGACAGATATGTTTTTTCTGTCCTCAAGCCCCAGAATGTAGCTTCCTGGTGAGCTACTAAGAAGTGATTGTGATGCTACGGTAACTAACTGGTAATAGTGTTACCGAGGCACCTACCCCAGGCTTATTCTTGGCTTGCAGTATAATGCAGCCAGACCCACTTAAAAAAAAACAAGAGGTATATTTTCAGGCATGGAGTCGCCTCTCTGTATGCTTGAGGTGAGCAGGCTTCCCTACTAAGAGAAATTCGTTTTCAACATTAAACTTTTATCAAATATAGAAAGGTTGTGAGCTTCAAGACTATTGATATACCAGTGCGCCACTCCCCGTCCACTAAGCAAAGGGAGTCCATAGGCGGTATTTCTATGAAGGCAATCCTGTGGGCAAGGCAAGATAAAGGTGCATTGACTGAGAAGTGTGTAATTTTGGTATAGCAAAGGACACAACCCGCATAGTCACCATGTGTGTTTTGTGTGGGTACATGGTGAAATCTACCATTTAGCCCTATTCCTTTTCATATTTTTCTTTAGAGGAAGAATCCACTCAAACATTTGTGGGGAAAGAAGAGTGCATTTGCTGCAAATCGAGGTGGATGTTAAAAGTTTACCAGCCCCCAAAGACAGGTTTCAATGGCGAAGTTAATTTTAATTAAATCCCTCACTTGGGAATTGCCGCTTTCCTGTTAAAACATTAATTTATAGTCCAAAACCCCAAAACACATGCATCTGAATTCTAGAACCTTGCAATTAGACAAGGTTTTCAAGAACATTTAATATAGGTCTTGTAAACGTTTTGCCTGTATGGATTTCTAAGCTAAGGCTGAACGGTTTGTTGGGCCTGTAGATAAAAATAATTTGTTTTTATATAGTGCTTCTTAACGGCAGCTCTGCAGCCTCTAAGCACTGTGAGAAGCCGGCACGGGTTTACCCAACTTAAAAGGCTGAGTTAGTCTTGGTATGATTTGAACTTGTGCCCTTCAGATCACCACAGATGTTAGTAGCGGGGGATAACTCGCTGAGTTGTTGTCCTAACCCCATTTTCGGGATTTCAAGATAAGTCAATACCTAGACCAGCCAGGCTGAATTTTAAACACCGAGGCTAGGGAAATGCATGCTAGTCCATGACACAGACCTAGGGCATGAACTGTGAGTTTAGAGATGCAAGACAGGCGCATAAGTGCCCCTGTTTTAGAGTTAGGTACTCCACTTTTGTCAGGACGTCCAGCGCGGATCCTCACTCTCCTTCCATTACCACCCAACTCCAATTCAGGCCACAGTTTGCCCTAAGAGTTCCACTGCTAGCCATTTGGATATCAGCTTCAAGGCTGGGACAGAGCATGGTGAGTGTCTGTGACACCTCAACCAGAAATCAAAGAGGGAAGGGGGCATTAATTAGCGTGGAGCTAGGTGTGAAACACTCAGTTTGTATTTTTTGATATTCCTTGAATTTGAGCAACACATCACTGCCCACCCCTGGCGTTTACATCAGGACACTATTTGTCTTATTTTAACACTTGCCACACAGCTAAGCAGGAAGGCTTCCCTTCCTTTGCTAAGCAAATCCCTGCGAGTTAACCGACTAGCCTGTGGAATTTGTCAAGCTGTGCAAAATTAACACTATTCTGAGAATTAACGCCGCTAACTTAGGTGTTATTTCAACCAAGAACAAGGAGCCAAACTAGCTGTGTGGGAGAGCTCTGTAGGAGGGGTGCAAACATGGAGAGCAGGCTGCTAATTAAACAAGGGAGGGCGAGGGTGAGACAGGCAGGGGAGCGAGAGTAGAGCAATGTAAAAAAGCGCACGCGGCCACGCTAATTGGAAACAGATGGGCCCTGCGCACCGCTGCTCGCTCCCGCAAGGTGGATGCCAGCACAAGCATGAGTGCTTGAAAAGAGCAGACCGACTTCTTAAGGTCATCTCCTAGAGCAGCACTGCGTGCTGCACTAGGCTCAACCTAACAATCATTTAAAATAAGCCACTGGAAGGAATCAACTAGAACTGCCCCCATAGTTTTTAATACGTGCTCAAAATCCACATACAGCAATCGGACCCCAGCAGTTTGAGGCCTGACCTGACTGCAGGTCACCCCCCTCGCAGCTCTCCTGCCATGCCAACATTACTTATCCCAGTATGGGAAGAAGTTTGTGTGAAGTATTCTTGGAGATGTTATCTCCTGTTTCACTTCAGGCCTTCAGGAGACTGGAATGCTACTGTGCAGCACAGAGAGTTTGGGTAAAAGATAGGTGGAAATTAACATTTGGGCAGATATCTCGGGCTCCAAAGTTATGAACTGCCAGTGTTGTGCGCAATGTCTGTGAGCAGGATCATCATGCAACCAGCCTTTGCTCAGCCTTAATAACTGCCACTGGTTTAAGCATTTCACTGAGGGCCACACCTCTGAGGACTGTACTGTGAACACCCCACAGACCAAGCAGCAGACCGGGCCATGCACGCAGCATGATCCCTTTCCTGCACTCACAAACAGCCGAGCCCGCGTCCATCACGCCTCTCTCAGAGAGCACTTGAGGTCTCACAATGCAGCGTAAATGGGAGGAGGAAGCCCCTGTTCAACAGCATGCGGGGGCAGAGGAGACAAATGGACCTAGAAAGGGGACTGAACGTAGGTTCCCAGAAAAGCAAAGAAATATGAGTAATGCATGAAATAGGGGTTGCGGCACTGAGTGCAGTAGACTCCACCACAGGGCATAGACAGAGTTTTTGCCAAACTTCGCACTCAAAGCGGAGCGCACAATTGGTTAATCTCTGTGAACTCCACCCGTGGAGCTGAGATTTCCGCTCTGGCCTAATACGGTGTCCGAAACTCCTCCTTACTCAGTGTATTCCAGGGAGGATCGCGTTACCACTGAGCTGTAAGGTCTGGATTCCCTTGTAGTTTGAGTAATCAAGCTACCTCTAACATACGTCTGCCTGCCAAAGTGTGGTCCGCAAAGCTCCATTATTTCTGTGTTTCAATGTACTAACACTAAGGGCCACATGTACAAAGCCTTTTATTGGTCGCAGACAAGTCAATACGCAGGATTGGCCCATTTCCGAACCCAAAAAGCTTTTTTTTTAATGTACAAAGCCCTAATTGTGATTCCATAACCTATTAACGAATCTCAATTTGGGTTTGCAAATTGATAGTTGGAAGGAGCATGTTTAGGGCATCCCTTCCAAATAATGATTCACATTGGTATGTACAAATGTATTCAAGAGGTAGAGCTATTTGCGACCCATAAGGAATTGAAAATGTAACTGAAAAGAGTTTCATACATTAGGAATAGTGATTTCCTAATTGCAATTCGCAGGAAATCACGATTAGGAAACTGCTTTTACTATTCTTCATACATGTAGCCCCTAAATCTCACATATGAGAGGCTTGGTAGTATTTAAATAGGTGTGGTATGCACACTCCGTCTTTCTTTGGTGCAAGTGTCCCCTGTTTCCATCCCATTCGTGTTTTTTGGGCTGCCAGATAATGTTTGTGCATACATTTTGAAGTGCTTACACAATCAGCAGTGAGAGCATATGAATCAGATTATTTTTGGTAGGATTGTCATTAGTGCTGCTACTAATCCGCCTAGCCAAGTCATTGTGTGAGTGCCCCATTTGTTGACTTTCATCTTCACTCTATTTGTCTCATTCATTTAATTCCTAGACAGTGTTTCAGGTGGGATTTTGGCTGTCAATATGCCCAAGTATAGCAATTGATTACTCTCCCATCTATAAATAGTGTCAGCGTCTATATTTTGAAATCTGGTCGCGGGTGTGGTGAGGTTCAGTCCCAGTGATATTTTCAAACTGATTTTGAATCCTAAAACTATTTGATATGCCCAAAGTACTGCTTGCAAAGTTTCCTGACTGGTCAGAGAGAACATATTGTCTATAAATGCTACTGTTAGAAATTGGGTTTTTTAGGTGACTGGGGTGTTAACCCTAGGCCAGCAGCAACCACAATCCTAGTCAGAGTAAGAAGCAGGCAAACCCTAAATTAATCAGTGCTTACCCTTTGGTAGCTTGGCACACAGCAGTCAGGCTTAACTTGGAGACAATGTGTAACATATTTGTGCAACACTTCAAACAGTAAAACAGTGAAAACACCATACAAAAAGATTCCACACCAGATTAATAAAATAGAGCTTAGTTTAATAAGTAAAATGAGGCAAAAACAACAATAAATCAAATAAGTAGAACATGATATATTACATTTCAAACTATTTATGTAAAATAGCGCCTTGAAGCAATAAGTGCTTTTGGGATATCTGGTCACTCCAGACCGGTAGAAAATCAGTAGTTCAGGATGACCATGATGGAGCACGGGCCAGCTATAGGTACCCAGTAAGGCCCGCTGAACCTAAGCACTTTAACCCTGGGTGGCACTTGCGTGGCTCTGGTTTGAAGCTACATTGTGCAGCTGAGGCGATGCGTTGGTTCCAAAGTGTAGCGAGGCTGCGGTTCAAGGTCCTGATGTGTCAAAATCGAGGATTACGTCGATGCGGCTTACAATGCGAAGTCTGCTGTTGAGATGCGAGGCGCAGCAGGAACGATGCATCGATTCCGATAAGCAGTGAAGCTGCTATGCAAAGATTCAGCATCGTCGTTGAGCCTGTTGTCAATGGGGGATGCGAGGAACCTGTGCCGGGTAAAGCGATGCAATGGGGTGGTCCCAGATGTGGAAGTCTGCAGTGATACAAGTCTTTTGCGTCTGGTCCAGTCTACACGACAGTGGCGATGCGTCAGTTCTGCTTGAAGATGCACTGCTCAGTTGAGGAGATTTGTCAGTTCTGCTTGTCCACAGCCCACTGCCAGGATGGTATGGCTTAGGTATCTATTCAAAGTTAAGGAATCTGCAGCTAGACGTCTCTATCAGTTGAACAAGTTACTTAACTTCTGTAGCGTATTATGTCAGTTCTGCTTGTCCACAGCCCACTGCCAGGATGGTATGGCTTAGGTATCTATTCAAAGTTAAGGAATCTGCAGCTAGACGTCTCTATCAGTTGAACAAGTTACTTAACTTCTGTAGCGTATTATCTGGTAGAGACAATATCTAGCTGCAGATTCCTTACAGACTCACCCATGCCTCCCCGCTCTGCAGACCCATTTTTAGTGCTAGCGTTCATCCCCTTTTCAGGTCCCTAGTTTGGATACACACTGGTCAGTCTAATTCATGGCTCTGCGCTCCTGGTGTGGAAAGTTGGGAAAAGAAACTGATGCCTGTGCTCCTGGGTGGTGCCTTTATAGGTGACTGTGGCGTCATATCCGGTGCCAATGACCCCCGCCGATGCCAAGCGCAGCCGTGCGGAGTCACCAGATAGCGCCCGGGGTACTGCTCAATCAATAGTTTCCTGATCCAGTCTAGTGACTGGGAAATTAAAAGGTAAGAAATATGCAGCTAGATATTGTCTCTACCAGTTACCAAAGGTAAGTAACTTAATCGTATAGCACATATATACCCAAAGCTGTCAAGGTGCTAGAAGTCCATAAAACCTAACTTGGAAACTGAGAGGTAAAAGAGCTGAGGTGCAGTAAGAGATTAAACAATCAATCAAGCGGGATTTGTAAAGTGAGGCCAATAAACCGCAAGGGTATCCGAACGCTGAGTTCCAAGCTGTTCGGGTTGCCTCAGTTCAGCAGCCAGATCTTGGGGACTCCTCTGAACTCCAGAAGAGAGGGTGAAGTCTGGAGTTGGAGGTGAAGGCTGTTTCAGGACTTCGTGGCAGGATAGGTAAAGAAGTGTCCTCCGTTGTTGCTTTGGCAGATGCGGGGCGTGTGAGTGTGGGAGAGGGCAGCGCATCGCAGGAGTCGGGAGGGTTGATGGAAGCTAAGGCGGTGGTTGATGTATACTGGTCCTCAGTTGTGTAAGGCTTTGTAGGCATGTCTCAGAATCTTGAAATGGCATCTCTTGTGGAGGGGGAGTCAGTGGAGTTTTTTCAGGTGAGGGATGATGTGTCCGTCTGGGGAGGTTGAGGAATAAGTCTTGCTGCTGAGGTCTGAATGGTATGCAGGCTTTTCAGTAGGTGTTTGGTAATTCTTGCGTAGAGCACATTACTGTAGTCCAAGTGGCTGGTGATAAGGGCTTGAGTGACGGTGAGTCTGGTGGGGACTGGGAGCCATTGGAATATCTTTCAGAACATATGCAGCATGAGAAAGCAGGTGGAGGAGACTGCAATAATTTGGTTCTTCATTGTGAGTTTGCTGTGCAAGATGATGCTAAGACTCCAGGCGCGGTCTGTGGGGGTGGGAGAAGGTCCCAGTTCTGCAGGCCAACAGGAGTCATTCCACAGGTAGGCATTGTCCCCAAAGATCAGTACTTTGATTTTGTTTGTGGTGAGCTTGAGGCAGTTGTTTAGCATAGGATGAACTGGGTGTCATCTGCGCAGGAGATAATGTTCAGTCTGTGGTTTTTGATGATGTTGGCCAGGGTGGTCATGTAGGCATTGAACAGAGTAGGGCTGAGGGATTTAGTGTTCAGTGTCTGGCTTGGGGAGCGATGAATTTGAGGATGGTGTCACAGAAGCCGGGGCATGGTCCTTGAAATCTGTAGGCAAGGGTGCCACTGATGGTGGTTTTGCTGTCTATTCTGTATTGGAAGTTGACGTGTTCCATGATCGGGGTGGTGGCGTACATGGAGGTGGTGCAGTGGATAGATTCTTTGTGGATGATGGTGATCCCACCTCCGTGTTTGTTTGTTGATGCTGGACCAGTGTGCTAACTTGCAGCCATTGAGCGTGGTGATGACTGGTGCGGATGCGGGGTAAGCCAAGGTTTGGAGAAGAAGGCGACATCCGGCGTGAGGGAGGCAATGGTGTCCCAGATCTTGGTTGCGTGTTTAAAGAGTAATCGGACATTGAGCAGGAGGCAGTGGAGTTGTTCAGGCATGGTTGTGGGTGGTGTGGGGAATCCGGTGTTGCAGGAGAAGAGGCAGTGGCAGCAAGCGAAAGGTCCCACTGTTGAGCGCGGAGAGGTGCAGCAGCAGTTGTTCTAGTGAGGTCTGGAGTCCAAGGCAATGAGTTCAGCACTGGTGTAGCTGTGGGTACCCGGAGATCCAGGGTTCCTGGCACTGGGTACGGCCCAGGTGTGGACGGGCTTGCTGCGGCTTCCATTGAGTAGGTCCTGAGAGGAGGGCCCCTCGCTGGGTGGCGGGAGTGCAAACAAGTGGGAAGGAGTGAGTGGCTCTGAAACAGCACGATGCAGCCAGACAACAATTAGCAGTGAAATAAACTTGGGCGTAATGGGTATGAAACACAACAGTCAGTGATCAAGTAAGGCAAAATGAACAGGTATGATACAAAACAAAAGACAGCAGTCAGTGATCAAAATAAGGCAAAATGAACTTGGGGGGGAAAGCCAGGCAGCACAATACTATTTAAAACCATCAAACAAGGCAACACGAGGCAGACAGTGATTTGGCCAGAGTTGGGAGACATGCTGTGGGTGAAGCAGATTGGGATATGCTAATGGTGTCATGCTCTGCTCCATTACGTAGGTCCTTGGTGGGGGGCAGGGCGCATGGTGGTGGAAGAGTGAACAGTCCGGAAGGAGCGAGTAGCTCCGCAGTGGCGTGATGCTCTCATACAACAATCAACAAACAGTGAAATAAACTTGGGTTAACAGTTGTTCTTTCATTTCTTCCCTTCTCATCGATTTATTTTCATTATTTAAGAGTATATTACAGCTTACTAGCCAGTGCTAACAGGTTGCTTGCTTGCCATTCATTTAATCTGCAGTGGGCTCTATCCTGCAGAGTCACAGGCTCTAGACCTAGCCACCATCATGTTGATGCATTGTCCATAGTTTCTGTTTTGCCATTCCAAGATGGCCAACACATTGAATCAAAATGTGGCAGCCATGCTGGAAATTCAAAACAATGAAACACCATGTACAGTTTAATTGCAAGACAACCACTCACTGCTACATTTATTTAATTGTATGTGTTATTCAAAACATACGCCTGCCATGTTTAGGCTGCCTCTTGCTTTCTTTTTCTACTTTTATTTAGCTAGGCAAATGTTACTGAGTTTGTGTGTGAGGTTATTGTGGTTATGTAAGTGGATGAAGGCAAAAATTAATCACTGTATGGATGAATGAATGCATGAATGGTAAGATGAGTGATAGAGGGCATGTATGACGACTTATTGAATTCCCAAAACCCATCTTTGACTGAGGAGGCACTTTCAGTTAAAAGCCAGACTTCTTGTCATTGCCAGTGCTTTTTGCAAGTGTTCTCACACAGGAACTCTTACTTTTCACCTCTTACGGATTTAATATACGGTGGGAGTGATTCTTATTGCAACTGTAAATCTGTGCACATACAACACGTAGATACAGATGTAAATTACGCTAAGGTTAGGTGCACAAATAGTTTTCTGAATCAGCCACTAATGAATTGCTCTTGACTCTGCCTCGCACCTTTTGTTTTAACTCGCATCCCTCTTTTTTCCTGCCTCGATCCATAAATCCAACACTTCCATCAGTTTTGTTTGGACAGCTGCTCTGCCGAAACCGTGAAAAGTCTGTATTAATTTTCTGCTGAAAGTAGGCCCAGCAAAAACGAAGGGACAACAAACTGCATTTTCAGGATGTCATTTTCTCTTGTAATCCCAAGAAACTCAGAAAAGTCACTCACACTAAATTAAAAATGAAGTCAGCTGGCAGCTGATCTGTGCATGTTCTTAATGCACTGCAGGAACCGAGCTGCTGCTCGTTTTTAATATTGCCTCGTTTGTGTCATTTATTTTAAATTCCTCATTTATTATACCCTGCTTTTAACTAGCGCTTATTGCACCTGGCCCTTACTTGCATTTAAATTGGGACACCCACCGCTGTTTGGCGGGTCCGCTTCCCGGCGCAGGTCCGTTTTCAGCGCCATCTTGGATGGGGATGGCTCAACACTAACGCTGATTGGCTGGTATCGCGCTCTAGTCGCCAGGAGGACGCTAGGCGGATACTTAAGAGAATCATGTATACGCGCTGCGGATACGCGCTGCGGGGACGCCAGACTGACGCCGGAGTTACGCCAGAGTTCAGCCCGTCTGCGCCCGTCCGCGTTGAGGACGCGCTGCAGGACGGGCTGGACCCTGGGCCCTCCGACGTTCATCCTTCCCCTCCATTAGAGATTCTGTATGGTACTCTTCTTTCCTTGAGACCTCGTGCACTTTGTTGCCATCACCGGCTTAGACCTGAAGTCCTGAGCCGGGCCCGTTTATGTCCCTCTTGCAATAGCTTTTTTACTCGTCCTACTCAATCCGGTACTCGTGCTACCCCTCTTCAGTCTACCAGCCACATCTGTCAACCCAAACAGGGTTTTTTGGTCAATGCTCGTTCCCTGATTAAACATGGGATCGAATTTCATGATTTCGTCAGTTTGAGGAATCCAGACTGGGTCTTTGTCACTGAAACTTGGGCTTCTGAGTCCGCTGGTCATGATTTGCTTTTGGCTATACCTGAAGGATACACCTTTCTAAGATTAGACAGAGAACGTTGTAGAGGAGGTGGAATAGCCATTCTTTTTAAATCTACTCTCTCCTGTATAATAAAACCGGTATCAGTTTCTACAGATCCTTTTGAAGCGCTTTATTTTTGTATTACGCACACTCCGGTGAGCTCTTTTTCTGGCATATTACTCTATAGACCCCCTGGGTCTAGAGTCAACTTCTGCCCAGAACTTTTTAGAATTTTAGAACCCTATTTTGGTAGGCCTTACTTTACCATTTTGGGCGACATCAATTTCCATTTAGAGGATTCTATATCAAAAGACACCTCCTCTCTGATTAATTCCTTGGAGGCATGTGATTTTGTCCAACTCGTTCTTCATCCGACCCACCAGGCGGGGCACACCCTTGACGGGATCTTCACCAACGATTCCAGACTAGAAGTCGGTTTGCCGGTACCAATTACATGGTCTGACCATTTAGCAGTCCCGCTGTCCCTAGACATTTCCTGTCCTGATGTCACGGCTGACACCGGTAAAAAACAATCTAAAAGGAGCTTCAAAAATTTTACTAAGGAGACACTTGCACCTTTTATCCGCAACATCAGTATTTCAACTAAACAGAAGGTTGATGACTCGGCTCAAGATTTAACTGATGCCATTATCAAAGCTGCTGATGAGCTAGCCCCCCCTTCCTTTAAATCTGCAGCTAGACAGAAGCCATCCGCCCCTTGGTTCTCTGCCGATCTGCGGTTGCTCAGACAAAAATGTAGACAGAAGGAACGTGGCTGGCGTAAATCTTGGGATTTAAAAGATAGAGAAGGTTATAAGAGTCTACTACGGGAGTATAGAAAGCGAATCATTAAGGAAAAACAGGACTATTTTTCTAACTTAACCTGTTCGTTAACATCTTCCAGAGAGCTTTTTAAAATTGTAGACTCCCTTTGCTCCCTTCAGGTTCCTGATCCAGTAGTTGCTTCCCAGGAGCTATGTGATGATATATCGAATTTTTTTTATACAAAGATAGACGATATTTACATAGTCCTAAAGACGCAGAGGAACTCACTCAGTTTGGAGGATTCCGTGCAAATCACACGATTGGAGGCCTGGAATGTAGATTCTCCTCAGTCCCTTGAACACTTCCCGGCTCTTACGCTAGAAGATCTCAATAGCCTGTTGGATAAAACTAAATCTTCATCTCCCCTTGACCCACTGCCCCTCAGGGTGCTTAAAAACTGCAGAGAAATCATTCTTCCTCCGATGCTTGAGGTAATGAATGGAGCCTTGGAACAGGGCATTTTTCCATCACTTTGGAAGAGAGCCATCGTAAAGCCGCTTTTGAAAAAGACCACCTTGGACCCTGGAGTGCTGAAAAATTTTAGACCCATCTCTCTGCTGCCAGCCCCTGCTAAGATGTTGGAGACCCACTTGAACTTCCATCTTTCGAACTTCCTCGACGCCTCTGGCTTCTTGGATGGGTCCCAACACGGCTTTAGAAAGCTACATAGCACGGAGTCTGCATTGACAAAAGTCATGGATAACATCCGCAGAAAAGTAGATTTGGGTCTTACCTCCGTACTGGTGCTGCTTGATCTTTCAGCAGCTTTCGACACCCTGTCTCCCCTGACTTTAACATCTAGGTTAAGGGAGGCAGGGGTAGTCGGACCAGCGCTCAGTCTCATGAGCTCCTTCTTACAACATCGAGAGCAACGTGTCATGCTAGGTGAATACCTCTCCCCTGTCAAGTCGTTGCAATGTGGGGTGCCACAGGGGTCGGCATTGAGCCCGACCCTGTTTAACATCTATGTGGCCCCCCTTGCAAGACTTGTAAGATCTCAGGGGATGGAGGTAGTGTCGTATGCGGACGACACGCAGATTATGGTATCCCTGACCCACTCTGTCAGTAAAACTGCCTCTAACTTTAGGGCCTGCATGCAACTTGTTGCAGATTGGATGGTCTCCAACTCCCTAAAGTTGAATGGGGACAAGACAGAGGTCCTGGTCTTTGGCAAGGACCAGGACATATGGTCAGATGACTGGTGGCCCCCTTCTTTAGGTAGCTGCCCTATACCTACCAAATCTGCTAGAAACCTAGGTGTCATCTTTGACACTCAGCTCTCCATGGAGCTACAGGTGAATAGAACGGTGGCGACCTGTTGGGGTGTCATCAAGACCCTAAAAAGGATTGTGAATTATTTGTCCCCACAGGCGCGGAAACAGGTGGTGATTGCCCTTGTTGGCTCAAGGCTTGATTACTGTAACTCTGTGTACGCCGGGGCCAACAAGGGCTTGCTCCAGCGTCTACAGGTCATACAGAACGCTGCAGCGCGGTTTGCCCTCGCTTTGCCCTGGTTGTCATCAATGACCTTAGCGAGGAAGAACCTCCATTGGCTCCCCATTCCGTCAAGGATCACTTTTAAACTTCTTTGCCTTACATTTAAGGCTCTAACTGCAGGCTCGGCTGATGCTCTTGGTTCATTACTTACCAGATATGTTCCGAGTAGATATCTACGTTCCAGCGAGCAACACCAACTGGTAATCCCCAGAGCCAAGAAGGTTAGATGGGGGTCCAAAGCTTTTTCCATATTGGCACCTCTAATGTGGAATTCACTCCCCCTTGAAATCAAACGACTTCCTTCCCTTGACCTCTTTAGGAAGTCCTTGAAAACTTGGCTCTTTATTAAGGCATACCAGTAGGTTCTGTTTCTGTCTGCTATCAGCTCTATATTTTGGTTTAGGCGCCTTGACGCCCACTGGGCATAGCTGCGCATTATAAATAATATTTCATTCATTCATTCATGTTATTTACCTAAACTGGCAGACAAGACAGTAATTTTGCACCAAATTTCAGGCTTTCTTGCAAACTTAAATCGGACTTATTTGTGAATAATCTCATTTTTATGCATAATATCAAAAGTTAATATTTAATGTAGGCTAGGAGCAGGCATGGAATCACATTTTTACATCAGAAGACAGATTTTAAATAGATAGAGTATACTCAATACCTTGAATTCTCAATTCAGATCCCATGAAAGAAAGACATTTAAAAACCTTATATATTTGAATGATGACAAGAATTAAAGCTCTAGGGTCTTAATATGAGTTTGGCGGTGCGGGAGCGGGACCGCCCCACTCCCGAACCCATGTACAAATTGTCCACCATATTAGGAGTTTTCTCCTGTCTGACAGGCGGTTCTTTGGCATCCCAGGGCAGTGGGAATGTCAAAGGGAGTACCTGCACAGCATGGACTGCTGCAGACGCACTGGTACGCATGCACACAGGGGAGCACATGATGTCCCCCCCCCCCCCCCCTGCGCATCCACCTGGTGTGAGGCCCCCTTAGCTGCCTCACTGCCAAACTTTTTATGGTGGTCGCACCGCCATGAAGAATGTAGCGGTGAGGAAACTCGTAATATGCTTGGCAGGCCGCTGGATATTGTAGCCTCAATACTGCTACACCACCACCAGGGATCTCTGATCCCAGGCGCACGGTTCTGGTGGTCCCAGGGCGGACCGACTGCTCTGGTCGTAATGAGGCGGTCAGAAGACAGCCACCATAGCGCCCCACGAGTCTTGCGGTCCGGTAACCTCCAGACTCGTAATAAAGTCCATTCTGCTGTTCTATTGCACTTCTTTTTCACTGAAGAGGTAAATTACCCTTCAACCCTTTTAAGGTGTGGAAGGCCTCATGTTACCAATTATTCCCAAAAATACAATGAAAAGTACACAGAATGGTGCTTTGAGTCAGCTACCTTCAGCCATTGGATTTCTTTTCTTTTGGGTTTGCCATTCCAGTAATGGGATGTCCATTGATACAATTACATTTCATTGTCCCATTTGTATTCCCATAACTTTTGGGGACAACCATAAAGTAGCCCTTTTGTTAGACTAGAGGCAGTGTGTGCTCTTTGATGTATTTACTTTGTAAACACAACATTTTATTTGTTGGTTTGTTTTGGAAGTTTGTCCTGTTTGGATGCCTAAGGTTTTCAAAAAGGCACACTGCTATCCGCTAATGGTACTCATGCCTTCATTTGTTTTACTTTGATTTCATAAAACATTGCTGAATTTTCAACTTTTTGTTCACAATGATAAGAGATGCATGAGCACAAGCTTTTTAAAAGTTGCAACAAAGAACTATTTCTTCATCAAAAGTATCTACTATGCAATATTTTGCTATGTATACTCTTTACGTTCAGCATTTACAACACCAACTTCAACTTTTGACTCTTTTTTTGTAGCACCCTTGATTGAGGATATAGCTTTAGTCTGCTATTGAGTTCTATTTAACAAAGAGACCCTACTCCTTTATTCCATATCGCTGTAGATCTAGATGTTGATATTGTTTCCTTTTGGAAATTTCTTTTTAGGACAGTTTGGTGCAAGACACACAACGTTTCATAAATAGGACCAATCTCAGCCATAACATTGGATTTCCCTATGCTTTTTAATTGCTATATGTATTATGTCTTTTATGATTGTTTTGTTTTCTTCACAATGCACTATAATCAAAACGTATTAGTTATGATTTAATATGCACAGGTTTGCACTTAATATGCCGGTTAACTTTGTAATGTTATAGACATTGATTTACAGATATGATTAGTGATATATCAGCCCTCATGATGGAAAATAACTGAAGAAACATTCAAATCTGACCTTTCATAAGTTATTTCACATCTATAAAGAAATGTGTTCCCCTTATTGTTTGCTAGGATTAATTACTTTTAGTCATTAATCCGATCAAATCCACCAATGACATTTGAATTATGTTGAACCGAGGAGAAACATCAGCCCTCATCCTGCTCGGCCTCTCTGTGGCCTTAGACAATGACTCCCATAACACCCTCATCAGAAGACTCCACAAAATTGTCAACACGAAAATCCACTCTCAAATGGATCTGTTTCTTCCTCATGGGAGGAACCCAAAGGGTCAGGCTGCCACCCTTCACATCAGAGACCAAGAAATTGATTTGCGGGGTCCCACATGGATCATCCCTCAGCCCCACCCTTTTCAACATATACATGACACCCCTCTCCAACATCATCCAGTCACAAGACATCACCGTCATCTCCTACGCTGCCGACACCCAGCTCATCCTCTCACTGATGGACAAAACAACCACCACTAGAACCAACTTCACCAACTGAATGACCATGATAGCAGACTGGATGCAAACCAACTGCCTGCTGCTGAACTCGGACAAGACGGAAGTACTGGTCATCTGCAGCAAGACATCTCCATGAGACTCCATCTGGTGGCCGTTCGAACTAGGTTAACACCCACACCTGTAGACCATGCAAGAATTCTAGGGATCATCCTAGTTTTCAAGTTCAATATGATGGCTCAAGTCAATGTAGTGTGCACCTCTTTCATTCACATCCTACGCATGCTGCAACAAACCTTCAAATGGTTGAACCAGAACACTTGGCGGCCCATTACACAAGCTCTCATTACCAGCAGACTGGACTATGGCAACACTATCTATGCTGGATTCACCAAACAATTCCTACAGTCTCCAGACAATTCAAAACATCACTGCACTCTTGCCCTCTCACGCTGCACCCTGATCACACCACACCTCCGGAAGCTACACTGGCTCCCCATTCACATGCGCAGCCAAATCAAACTTCTCACGCACCATACAAAGCCATACACAACACAGGACCAGAATACCTGAACAGTCCGTACACTTTTTCCAACCCACAAGACATCTGCGCTCTGCCTCACTTTCACTCACACCCATTCTCTGCATCTGCAAAAGCAAAACTGGAGGTCATGCTTTCTTCTACATTGCACCCAAGACATGGAGCGACCTCCCTCAACACATCAGAGCCTACTCCTCACTTCTTAAGTTCTGCAAAAAGATGACGACCTGCCTCTTTGTATAAGCAGCTTGAGGATCACAAACCTACTCACTTGCCCAATAATCTGTATACTCTCTCAGGTGATTAGTGCGCTATACACATCAATATAACATAGTTGATGTACAGAAATCCTCAAAATTGAATATGGACATCTACGTAAGTAATAGATTTCATGAACCCTCCTGCTGCACTGCACTTACTCCTGCCAATTATCCACTGGGAGGCAAATCATAAAATGAATCATAAAGGGAACGTGAATTCACTTTTTGAAGTATGTCTTTAATTTCTCAACCAAGAAAAATGATTTCCTGGTGGAAAACTCCCTTCAGCCACACCCCTTTGGAATATACTGGTGTTTGAGGAACTTTAGCCCAGAATTAACCCTTTTACTTCAATCATTTTGAAGAATATAATTAAATGGGAAAATGAGGGGCAAAAGAGCATTTCAATGTACTCACAAATATGGCTTTGAAGGTGTTTGCTACTTGTCCCCTTCTTCCTTTGGGAAAACCCTTATTTTACCCTGGACTCCTAGACTTCTGGCTTCTCACAGACCATCATACTTGCAGATTTTGCCACCATCTTGAGGTGTAAATCCCCGCTTTTATTTCTCACTATTGCCGCTATGAAACGTTTCAGACACAATGAATTATAGTTGATGTGTAAGATATATAGGATAAAGTCAACTTTCGATACATTCAGTGCTAAATTAAACACTGTGGATAGCCCTAGGCAGTCGGAATTTCGGGGCCCTCCTTTCAATTTATCTCCTAATTCCCAATGCACCAGATTTATTTACAAACTGAAAGCTGCCTGAAGATTAGTTTTTAAGAGACAAACTGTTATGTGAATCTGATGTGTCTTGCTTATGTACTTTAAGTCATTAATGGGTGCATTACATCCATACAGTATATTCTTTATTGAGTCTTTAATGTAGGTTTGCGTTTCTTTGAGTTGAATATTTTTTTTCTATCTTTTGGAAACAATATTTAAGAAAGCTTGATTTAAATTTTCTTTCAAGCGCAAATCAATATTATTTTTATCCGTTGTTGCGGGTCCCTGAAAGGAGCGGGGCCCGTAGGGCGGTGCCTACTTTGCCTATTTGGTAACCCGGCACTGGCATACTCTATGAGAATATTACAGGGTCTGTTATCTAGTGGAAGGAGGCCGGATTGCACTGAACTCCAAGGTGACTTGCAAACCCCTTTTGAAATACACTAGAAGGTGTTTTCCATTCTTTTTAAAACGTCTAAATACTTTCCTTGAACCTCTTAAATCATGCCTGTCGATCCTTTATAAGAAAATGATAATATGGTTTCTGAAATGCGGAATAAATGCGGAGTATGTGGAAAACAAACCGCCTACAATGCTGCTTGCAATTGGTTGCAAAACCATATTTCCATCTGATTGTCATAAGTCACGTTCAAAATCGGCTGCTGCTTTAATGTAAATCCTAGAAGTGCAAAAATGAACCCACTGGCCTAAATATTTCCTTGTTCTCTAAAGACCTTTAAACAGTGGCTGTAATTCTGTTCAGTGACGTGCCTATCAAACCTTCTGCTGGCTACGGAAGAGGTACTGTGACATCACAAATTGACAGTAATAATGTATTACATTTGAGCAGTCATGCAACCAGTAATGTCACAACAGCAATGCTATGAGAAAACTAGAAGCAGGTTTTTATATATTTATTGCACTCTGACAATTTTATCATTTTTCATCGTCAGCTCGTGGTTTTTTGAAAGCCTGGCAGTCATTATTATTTGCGATCTCCCTGGCAGCTCTCCCCTACTCTCTGACTCATTCCTCGAACCTTTCTTTGATTTACAGATTCTCTCCTTTTGCCACTTTGACACACCATCACTTTCTACGGCTCCGGGCATTCGTTTCTCTAGTATTGTTTTTTGCCTCCTTTTTAATCCCCCAGCTCTCATTTTCTTCTCACTTGGTATGCTCCTCATTCCCCCCTGCTGCTCAGTTTTCTCTCCCATGTGCGTTGCCTGCTTTATATGCTTCAGGGTTATTCACGAAGGAACATGGAATTCAAATGAGCCAACTTGTCTTGGTAATGCAAAGACGTTCAAGTTCACCAAATGTCTTTATCAGCCATTTTTGCACTTAGGCAGATCTTTAGTTTTGAGTACAGATTGTTTCTTCATAGCAAGGCTAGGCCGCCTCATTCCTTACACAAGGACCTTCTGCTTTATGGACTCAAGGAAATGTAGCATGGGCAAAGAAGAAAGACTATCCTGTTTCCTTAAAGTATGAGGTCCCTTGTGAAAGCGCTGCCCACTGCATTCATTTAAACAAACAGATCCTTATGCCATCCAGTTACTGCTCAGTAGTCATCCATTTCCCTAAAGAAACTGTGGGGTACAAGGTGGTGGGGGTTGAGTGGTGGCCAGTCTTGCATTGTGTGCACCTGTGCTGGATTGCCACCACGTGTCCTCATGAGTGTGCACATATCATTCTGCCTTTTCCAAGAGTCACAAGGTTTTCATGTTTAGACAACTGTTTCTGTGTTTATGCTTTTGTAGTTTTTCTTTACCTTCCATTTCTTTTCTTTTTTTAACTCATCATTGATTTGTATGGGGTGTCTATCCTTCACATAATGTGGGAGGGCAATCTATGTTGCACTTGCAAACCTCTAAGACAGTAAAGCCAAAACAACCATATATGCTGTCAAGGATGAGCCTGTAGCCCACACGTTTAGATTATTCTCAGGTGAAATGCAGGCAGTGTTGTCGTAAAAACATTTGAGTCCCCGGCAAGACAAACGTTTGTGGGTCGGTCAGGAAAACTTTTAGTTTTATTACTCATTTTCTGCTGATTTAGGTCTGTGAAATGCCAACCAACCTTTCAGAATTTTGGAGGGACGATAACTCAAACACACTTGAAATATGCCTTGACCCTGTAAAGATAACCATGTTACTGTTCATATTGCCAATAAGGTCAAAACAATGCAAAATGTTTATAAAAAAAGAATCCTTCAGATGACTCTGACAAAGGGAGACAGATATACATGTTGGATGAGAGAAGAGAGGTTTGCATACAGAAATACAGGTGAGACTGAGGGGCCCTTTTGAAGGTGGGAGCCCTGGGCAAATGCCTACTTTGACTAATGTCTCTCTGAATGCAGGTTCTGCTGCTCCCCAACCATGGAGGCCTCAGTCCATGCTGTGGCCCCCTGAAACCGCAGATCTCAAGCAGGGATTTTATAACTAAACTAGATGAGGGATGAGTAAGGGGAATGGGATTGCTGGAGACAGGGATCAACCAAGCAGGATCTTACTCAAAAGAAGTGGGGAAGAGATCTCAAGCGGGCACCCAGTGTGAAGTATGGGTGAAGGAATATGAGTTAGTACGATAGATGGGTATCAATAGCATGGGTCTCTAAAGGTACTTATAAGTGTGCTTCACTCAGGGATGACCCTCATGGAGCTTTTTCTGTACTTATGATCTACAGAGATAGTCCCTCTGCTACATCAAATACCTCAAATGTCCCCCTATGGTTTCTGCCTCTTTGAAAGGTCACCTTCTCTGGTGGGACCTGGCTGAGGGTTAAAAAATAGCGTATTCAGGCCTATTCCATCTGGGGGGACTAAGAGGTCAGTCTAAGTCTCTTGGGGGTCTTCCAGTCTGTGAAATCTCCTATCATGTGCACTGCTGAAGATGGGACAGCCATTGCCATAGCGGGAGTGATTGAGTGGCTTCCGGATTCCTTCAGCGCTGTCTTATGTCAGTACATAATGCTGCCTCTGAATGTTCTCTCCATATTTAAACCATATCTTGCAACCATCATCATTATGTACTGCCGACAATCAGTATTTTCAATTTCTTCTGCTTAGTTTTAATTGGGTGCAAACGTTTCCAATTTGAAGAGCCAGCTGTAAATTACATCTTGTACAGCTGCTTCAAAATGGTGTTCCGTGTGCTGCATTCTACGTGCACTGCGTGTGCCCTCTTCCATTGAGCCTCTGTACGCACCCTCAGTATGGATGCTTCAATTACTCATTTATGGCTTCTTGCCTTCTTTTCACTGTAGATTATTTAGCTTTCCCTAATCAGTCCCACAACTGTCCTCCACCCCAAGGTTGCACACAGCAGCTGGGTATGCTCTACCATCTATCTGTAGGTGGCACCACCACTTCCCTACTAGGAGGGTCTTACTCCGCTTGCCTCTGTTGCTTTGTTGAGATTTGCATATAAACAATGCCTGTATACACAGCAGGCTCAGGATTCTCCAAATCTATTGAGGTCTTCTGGAATGCGGGGCATTTGTCTTAATATTTTCAGTTCCACCTTAATGCTTGTATGAGACTGGAGTCGATGACTACCATTGCAGTTTTGCGCTTGCCTATTTACTTGCCCTGCATAAACTCCCCTGAGTAAAATTCTCCAAAACCTGCTACCCATCCAGTTGTCTCACATTGTCCGATGATCACAATTATAGGTTTTCCATTGCATATCATGATTACAGTAGAGACAACTCACCCACACTTTTTGCATGATATTAGAATTTTCCAGTAAAAAAAGTGTTTAACTGAAGAGAGGCTGGTGCTCACCTTCCCACGAATATCAATGTTGTCCTAGAAATCCTCACAAAACAGGACTCAACTTCAGTAACAGTATAATCTTCTACAGTAGATTGTGTACCCATGGAACTATCCATAAAGTGATGGTGCCTATGGTCTCAGGCACAGCAAATAGTGACTAGGGGTGGGTGATATATTCCGCTCCGCAGGCAAATATGGAGGAATTTTGGCTACTCCTCATTACAGTTGTAAAGCAGAGTTCCAGCCAAATTCTGTCAACCGCCAGAGTTTTTTCTCGTGTGCAGCTCAAAAACGGTAAGGTGGCATTGTGAGTGAAATTTGGCGACCACTAGCGCAATTATCGGTTGCTAGGAGAGCACCCAATTAAATTTCTTGAATCCTGGCGGTCACAACCGTTTGTACTCGGAAAGCTGCTGCTCAAGTAAAAAATCTACTTGAGAGGCAGCAAAATCAACACGAGGGGCTGTGCCCTTTGGTGCACTGTATTGTGCCATTGGCACTGATTCTTCTGTGTGGAATGAACTCCTGGTGCTAAATCACAGTGTGAGCAGCGCAGTGTGCCTATTTCCACCCATTCATGGAATTCAGCGAAATCTTGTGGAGTTTTTTTGTATCGGGGGTCACATCTATAATCTCCTTATCTCCCTTATTCTGGACATGGAGATATCAGTCTTCCATTGCCTAAAACTAATGAGATGAGATGAAAAAGATATACCGCACCAGCAAACTCATTTCTCAAGGTTCAGGATCATTAAAGACCTCACTACAGACACCATTATCCAAGTCTTAGTGATCTTCAAGTGACATTGATCATCTCATACTTTCACAGAACATTTTTTTAAATGAATCTGACCAATGCCCTTTACAAAGTGGCCTCCATACTAAATGCAAGAATAAATCTGTGACCAACAAAGAATTGGTTCTCAAATTATCTGCTGGAATATCAAGCATAGGAAAGTTGGTGAAAGTAATCAAATCTCCTCTCTGATCACTTAGCTTGTATGTACTCTACTTCATGTATGTAAAAGGGATCTTCCTTAAATGCAAAGAAACCGAAATCCATACTTTTATGAAGGGAGCAACTCTACTAAGGAACCCTTCAAAGCTTGCAAGGAAATATCAATATTTTTATCCCATTCTCTTCAGTATCATCTGCAGTTATGCAATGATCAGATTACACACGTGTGGGACACAATGGAATTTGTGAGCACCATCATATATGCTTCCACCTCTCCAAAGCCTGTACTTTCTTCAGTAATGACTCTGGACTGGATCTCTCTACTTGCATTTTCCACTGTCTGAAAGCTGAAATCTTTTAAATAAACTCAACCTAAAATCATTTTATACACCACATGAAACCTACAATGCCAAGATCCTGAATTCTGCCATCCATCTATCACTTCTCCTATCACCAAATCTGCCAGTGCTTCACTTCAGTTTGGTATGCCTCCAGAGTGATTCTAAAGTTATCTTTTACCCACTGCCAAAGACGAATAAGGTAAACCCTAAGGCAGTATCCAACTACCTTACAAGAAGTGGTCTTCGGTGCCTGGCAAATATAGTTGAGTGAGATTAATACCCACATTTCTCTGCTCTCAAACAGAATAATCTTTGAACATGTTTCGGTCTAGGTTCCAAACCTGTGTAGGGGCAAAGACCTCCATTATATATATTCAAGAACATTTGATCACTGCCATAGGTAAGCATCACGAATGTGCTCTGATTTTCCTTAAATACAGACCTGCTTAACATACCAAGGCACAAAATACAGCTATACCATCTGGTAATGAATTATGGCATTAGAGGAATGGCTGTAGAGTGGATTAGCCCTTATATCTCTTGACATCCATTCATACCGCTTTCTCTTCAGAGGAGTGTTATTAGTCATATTCTGCCAAGAGCTACTGGATCTTAGTCTTGGTAGGATTGGAACCAGCTTTAATTTGTTTAAGTCTACAGAGGGTCCTTAGCTCCTTCATGCCAAGATGGAGGTTAAGGGGTCAGGTTGAGTTCCACAACCTTATTCTGTGTATCTATTATTTTACTAAAGTTGGGGCCTTTTTAGAAGGACTAAAGAAAAACGTAACTTCTTGGCACTTTTACCCCTAACTACAGTATGATTTTTAAACTTTTAAAAATGCTAAAGGGACTTAACTAAGGTCCTAACTAGAATTTAAACAATTTAGAAAAATTGTCAATTAAAAAATACAGTTGAATCTAAAGGCAATTTTGGATTGTAGTCCTTTAGTCACTTTTTGTCAGAGTTATTCAGCAAATGAAAAGTCGTAGACCTCACCGCTGATTCACCAATGTAAGAATCTGGCTCTGCATATGCTATACCAAAGTAATGTATAGTGTGCACAGAGTCCAGTGAATCCCCAGAGGTTTTTTTAGATGCTAAAGTAGATAATACTAATGCTCTCTTTTTGTGGTAATGTGGCTGAGCAGTTTGGCTTATCAGAGGGCAGTGCTAAGCATTTGTTGTAAGCACACAGGGTGAGAAATGATTACACACACTCAATGACTAAATCCAAGACCTATGGTTTGTAAAAATATTACAGATTTATATAATTTTTACGACCATACACCCAGATCTAGGATAAATGTATTCAAAGATATACATTTTCAAAATTTGGAGAAATAGCCATAATTCAAGAAATCAGACATACTGCAAATACAGTGACCACAGTAGTCACTGCAAGGAAAGGTATTGAGTTGGAGGGCGGGAAATCGCCAACACATTTCCCGTTGTGTGCCATGGGAAACACACTCTGTCGGGGAGTTTCAGGTCACCATGGCCACAGGTAGGTCTTCACTGGTATGATGAAGGTCTTGGGATGCCCAGAAAAAGGAGAGGATGTAGCCTTTTGGCTAGAGCGGTCGGCCTAGAAGCTGGGGAACCGGGTTTGAGTCTCGGCAACGACGCTCAACATCCTGTGATTCTGGGCAAATCACTTTATCTCCCTGTGCCTAACAAAAATGAATGTGCCCATCTGTAACGAAACTGGTGCTCATGTAAAGCGCTCCGATACCTGATATCTTCGGGTCTAGTTTGCGCTATATAAAAAAAGAAAGAAACTGGGTACAGCAGGCAGTTTCAGGTTACCTAGATCAGAAGTACTAGAGGTCGTAGGCAATTGTCTGGGTCATCCCCGGTAGCGGTCCACTACCGTGGTGGTTGTAGGGCAGGCTGTCACGGTTGGGGCTGTTGTGCCCAAGTTGCCACTTTGGGTGCAGTTGATGCCACCAGCAGGAGGGTGCAAGCTCACAGGAGTGGGGCTGTTTCCAGCTTCGGTCACTGATGCTTTGAGGAGCCCTCGGGCTGGTGGATGTACTGAAAGGGTCAGTCCCCATTGTGGAGGCGAACAAATCTTTGTTGCTGCAACTGGAGGGCTGCATCAACACAGTCCCTGTCGGTCCTCACCACTTGGCGGTGTCTTTACTGGCGGTGTGCTGGGGACTAGAGTCTCTAGCCCAAAGGGAGGTTCATGGCAATGTGCAAAGACTGGAGGGACTCCAGGGTTCTTGGAGGCGTCGTAGAGTCCAGAAGACACAGCCGGTCACAATTGTCAAGTCCTTTAGCTGCTGGCAGGGTTTGTGCTACTTTCTTTCTGCAGCAGGGCTCAGTTCTTGGTCCAGCAGTACGTCATCTTCTGTTTCTTCTTTTTGCCCATCGAATCTGAAGATTAAGTGTCAGGGCTGCCCCTAATTACTAGTTTTAGGGTTGTTACTGGGGTCAGAAGGTGGTAGCCAAAGGGCTACTTACCCTTAGGGTTACTACACCCTCCTTCATATGTCCACTTCCTCTAGGGAGGGGCATACCCCTTGCTCTATTGGCTAAAATCTCCAAAAATATATGGAGGGTTTTTAAAGGAGAGCGTCACTTCAGCTCAGTACATCTAAGGGGTGGTCCTGGCTGAGAGGGGACACACGCCTCCTGCTTACTAATTTTCCCGCCAACCTAGCCGCCAAATGTGGAGAGGCCCTGGTCAACATAACAAAGGGCAGGGCCTTTGTGACTCACCACCATTGTATGCTGTTACTGCTTGGTGGTAGGTGTGAAACTCCTTCACCCAGAGTAGGCTTTGTTTTTGACCAACAAGAGCAAAGGTCTCCCACCTCAGGGGGTCAGCAACATGTCAGGATGTGGCAGGCTGGTGAAGACCAGTGGGGCGCACTCTAGTGGCTTGGTAGGTTTATTTAGGGGGTACCACTGAGGTGCCACCTCAGTGCATTTATTTAGGAATCTAATACTGGCACCAGTGTAGGCTCAGGGTTTGGTACTAAACTTCTTGGAACTTGGTGAAGCCATAATGGAGCTGTGGAACTCATATTAACAAATATAATGTCTAAGAATGGAATTAGACACTATAGGAGCATATCTGCTCATACAGTTACACACTCACAGGAGGTATATTGCACCCTGTCTTAGGTGTGACTTACTTATGGCTCTTGCAGTGATGGCAGGTCTGGCACACAGGGATGTGTGCCAGGTCGACTATTCACTTTTATCTGCACCAACAATGCAGGCTGCAGTGACCGTATGCTTGTGTTAGATAAGGGGTCACTTAAGGTGGCACAATACACGCTGCAGCCCCTACAGACCCTTTCTGGTCACAATGCCCTTGGTGCGGCGGGCACCTTTTACAAGGGATTTATTTGTGGGCCAGAGGTGTGTCAATTGTGGAAAGAAAGGTACAGTTTCGGGAAACAACACAGGCACAGGGACCCAGTGCACATTCAGTCAAAGATACATCAGAGTCAGACAAAAAAGGGGGGGGGGGGGTAACCATGCCAAAAGGAGTACTTTCCTACAATTGGAAAAAGTTTGTTTGCTGGCATGCTGGGAGGCGATAGCCTGGCATGCTTGTTAATGCGGGGGTAGATCTGAGCACCGGGCCCCATATTTGGTAAAGCAGACCAGCGATCTGGGTTGAAGTGGTTGGGAGGGTGCTGCACAGGGCCCCCTTTGACAGAGTTTTGTCTATGAGATCTGGCACCGTTCTGGGTGATTGATGATGCCCATGTCTGCCACACCTTGTTCGGGCCTGAAAGAACTCAAGTAGCCCATTGCAGATGCGGACTGTACCTGAGCATGCAAGTTGGTGAAGATGGTGTCCTGTAACCATAGATTTAAATTATTACATTTCAACCTTCTGCACAGCACCTATGTCACCCCAGGGAGGCACACTGTGCGTGATAGGGGGAAATTGGGAGTGACCATTTTGCACCTGGCTTGGTGCTGCACAGGGATCCAAGGGTTTTGGAGGGAAGTGATGCCTACAATTGTTAAAGCAACACACATGGTGATCTCTCTGACTCCACTAGAATGCCTCCTGGGTATGGTGGTGAGACCCAAGGGGTGGAGATTCCCTACAAGCTTGCCCAGCTCACATTACTGTTGGCCAAAAGGCAACTAGCCATTAGTTGGACGGGCATGAGGATGCCGCTGAAGTCCTTGTGGTTGTGCGATTTGACAGAATGGGCTGTGGCAGAGGAGATGCATCTGCGCCTTTCCCAAACCGATGAGGGTGCTCTGGATGTGATTGTGATGTGGGGGCTCCTCCTCAATAAGTTTATAGATGAGGATGGTTCGGAGGATGAGGTGTGAAATTTGGACACGCTATTCCTATGTATAACTAATGAGATAGCCAAGTGAGCTATCCACACATTATTTACTATATACCTGTCTTGATGACTTGGAACCGTTGTGGTACTGCCCCCTTCTCGGCCACCACTCAGCTACTTCTATGCTGCCATGTATGATGCTATGTCCTACTGAACTGCCACAATATGTGACTGTGGTACTCTAGTCTATGCATGTTCTCGACCTTGCACTGCTTGCTTTTATTGTATGTGTTTGGTAAAACCAATAAAACACAGTTTCAACAAAAAAAAAGTGCACAGAAAACGACTCTCCTAGCAAATAAGGGCCTGGGTGATAGAACCTACCAAACTCCACATATGTCTAACATTTTGTGACAAGAAACCCTGACTGTTAAATCAGGAGATTGATAATTCTTTAACGGTAATACTTTAGTTATATTAGGCAAGTGTTAATATCAGTGTTGCTTGCTACATTTTGATGCCACCTTGCAACACACAAGCACTGACTGGTGGAGTACTGCTTGTGCTAGGCCAGACAGAGACTGGAGTCCAGAGACGCTGCATATTGAATCGTCCCTGTGGGTTGGTTTGGGATGCTGGTGACATGAGGTTGGAGTGACAGCTGTCTGACCATGTGCTATGTCATGTGTATTATTGTTGGTTACATCGTCCAATCTTACTTGGTTTCTATCTTGTTTGAGGAAGGAGGGGCTTTGTATCCCATGTTGTATTCTGAGATGCACATGTCGATGCATATGTGCGGCGTGGGTAATTTTGCATGTCTCCCCGAGCAAGCTCTTTCCTCGTCATAAGCGCTGTAATGGAAGTTGCAAACCTGTAATGAATTTATATGGGGTTGCAACTAGACATAAAGCACACTCTCCGCTACGCATACTGGGGATTTTATTGCTCGGTACCTGGCATCCACTGATGCAAACTTTGAGTATCATAGCACCCACTCCATCACACGTTCCACACTGATGCTGGAAGCCCCTCGGACTTGACCTATGCTGTGCCCAGCATCATGCTTCTTGCTAAGTTGATCTGGCGCTGGGGTGGTGGCATAACGCTTTGCTGCTTACAGAATACTGTATTAGTTCCCTTTGAGTATATGCCTTCTTGTTCTGTTAGATTGCCCTCTGGCTGACTTAAATTGTTTTTTTTGTTCCTGCAGATCGAATCAAACCGCATAATGGAAGTCTGATAGATGTGCCTTGATCACTTAGTGATGTGGAGGAAGCTTGCACTGCTTTAAGAGCTGTCATGCCATGCTCAGCTTGCACTCTAAATTGTCAGAAAGGCTGCATGCGTGTATTGCATGTCCCGAAGCATCAGCTCTGACCTTGGCTCAAGGTATCTGGAATTGAAATCAAGCTGGACTGGGCTGTCAACGTAGTAACAGATATGCGGATGTAGGGGAGGAGGGCGGGGGCAGTTTCTTCTTGAAAACCTATTAGTTTGCTTGACCTTCAAAAATATTACCGGAAATGAGCTTCTGATCTCACGTGACAGGGGGCACGTGAGGCCTGGAGGGTCAGCCTTCTCCTCGTTCACCTGAAAATAACAAGCCTCGATCAATGCTCGCTCTTCTGGCAGTTTTGACGTTTTTTGTTCTAATTTAGCAGCCGGGATTTTCCTTTGAAGCCACTGGCAGAGGGGGGGCGGCGTCTTGTAGGTGAAACCGGGTATTGTCAACATTTCGCGGCTCCTTGACGGAGTCTCACTGCAGCTGTTAGGATGCCGCTGTCCTGGCTAAGGTGTTTTAAGAAAAACAAGGGTACCCCAATACATGAACCTGGGGTGAAATATGTGGTAAAAAAACAATGGTTCGGGTGTGGCCAAAAGGTCCAATAATAAAGTGATCCTGAAGAGAGCACTTATGATTAGAGAGTTGAAGATTAATTACTGTAAAGGAGCAAAAAAATTAATAATGTACATAGGGACACAAGTCAGTTTGTGTGAAACATTTATTTCCACAACAATAGAATTCAGGTGCTCACACAATAAGTGAAAGAGGCGGGACGTGCAGAGTGATGGTGAAGTTTAAAATAACGGCATCGCATTGACAACAATAGTGTAAAACTCCTCAAGCAACTTTTATAGAATAGGAAGAGTTTTTTGTTGTAAAGGGTCAACGGCGTTTCGATCTCAACTGTTCGAGATCATCATCAGGACATATAACGGGTGAGCAAGCTGAATTGATGCAATTATTCGTAGCGCAAGGAAGAGCAATTGAGGGCTTCAGAAAACAGCTGAGGGTAGACGAGTTCACCCAGATTAATTCGCTGAAGGTACGAGCGTGAGAATATCACGTGTGAGTAAATTTGAAGGGCAGGGTCAGCTGTATAAGTTGCGCTTAACGATTTGCTGCCAATATGTTTAGTTAAAGTCACTCCCAGTTTATATTTGGAAAGTCTTGGGAGAGAAGCTCAGCACGTCATGCTGCTTGGGCTGTCCGCGTTTAGTGCGTCCTGGCTAAGGTAGCCTTTTTCTGGCTCATATAAAAATGGCGTATACTTATATTAGTATTTTCTTAGCCTTTTGACTTCTGTAGATCCCAATTGAATCACTCCTGGAAGCCTAGAGCCACAGCCTAAGCAGCTTTTATGATTTAAACCTCAAAACAATGCACTTGAATACAATTATGAATCAAATCTTTATTTGCGCACTTATTTAAAACCCCTGCAATTAAAAAAATAGAACAAAAGGTCAGCAAATATGCATCAATTCATCCAGACATAGGTTGTAAACACGAACCAGATAAGACCTAAAATTGTGAAGTGCAGGGCATCAGCTGGCAAATTATTACACAACTAAAGACTAAAATGAAATCAGAAGAACTGCCAGAGCGCCAAGCGGAGAGCAGATTGCTTTCGACTGTTACCCTCCCTTTTGTATTTGCACTTAATTCCAGTTCAATCCTGCCTTGTGCAACATAATCATTAAATTGAAAACATTGCTCCCTTCAAATGTTAACAGCTAAAACAGTCCAAACATATAAAAGGAAAAAGTGCTGTAATTTCATGTCGTTTGGACCAGTTCGTGCAAATTCCCAAGACTGGCTTCAGCAAATTCTTTCCAGATTTGTGCTAAATAGTCATTCAATTTAAACAATCTTCGACCCCTTAGTTTCAGCGATTAAAATATGCAAGAAAATAGGGCAGTGAGGGAGTGCTTTCATCACAGCTGGTTAGAAAGTCTTCTCTTGCTGTCCAATCGGCAGTGGTTGACCAGTCTATGCAGGGCTGCGTACTGTTCTACCAGTGGTCCTTTCGCTAGATTTGCTCCTTTGGCCCCAACTCGATAATATGACAATACCAATTTATAAGCCAATTTCAATGTAGTGGCTTTTCTACCGGTCAGCTTTTTTTGCCGGAGGCTTTGAGCTTAGTTCCCCAAGATCTCTGTTGTTCTGTTCTAATAACTGGTCCGCTGTAGGGAGAAATTTAGCAAACCAGGCAATAAAATGTGACGAAGACCCTTATATACAGAGCAGTGATATTTGCTGGCAGGACCTAATGCTATTTGAGTTGAAACTATTTCGAAGATACTTTCTACACCATGGCAGTAATGCTGGACAGATGCACAAAATGTGCACAAAGTCTTCCCATGGGTAATGACATAGCCTGCAGCCTTGTTCTCCCCCGGGTTGCCATTTTGGTAAGTTGTCAGTCAGCTGTTGGTAAAATTCCAAATTTGGCTTAGGATGGTACTCCTATAGAATTGTGCAATTAGACTCTTGTAGGTGGGTGGTCATTGTCACCCATGCGTGTTTGCACGTTTTGAATTTTACTTTATCTTCCCACCATGAGATTCTTCTTAGTAGTTTATTCAGCACACACTTAAACAGCTGGATGTGAAGGATTAGAATTCCAAACCTGACAAACAATTTAAACATCAAAATTCAAATTCCTTCACATTTGCAGTGTGATTTTGTTTTTTTAATGTATGTATACTTGATAAATAAGGTAATAATATTACACTTTCTGAACACTCCTGTGCCCTTAGCAGGCATTACGGACCCCACGCTAAGAACCGCCATAGTAAAATATTTCCATCGCTCACAGTGGTGTCATGTGTGGCAGGGCTTTCCTGGTCATACATATGTTACATACAAACCAAGTAGGAATGTGAGTGAGTGAGTGAGTGAGAGAGAGAGAGAGAGTGAGTGAGAGAAAGAGTGAGAGAAAGAGTGAGAGAGAGTGAGAGAGTGTGAGTGAGTGAGTGAGTGAGTGAGTGAGTGAGTGAGTGAGTGAGTGAGTGAGTGACTCTCTGAGTGTGTCTCTTAGGCCCTAGGAAAATAATATTCTTGATGGTTATGCTAACAGTGTGTGCGAGATTGCCATATTATTTCAGACATTAGTTAGTTTTAAAGCTGTAAATTGTGTAAGGCAATTTTACTGTGTTTTAAGGAGAAAGCACAAGCACTTTAACACTGGTTAGCAGTGGTAAAGCGCACAAAGTCCTAAGGCCAACAAAAGTGAATAAAATGACAAAAGGAGGAGTGAAGGCACAAGGCTTGGGGATGACCCTGCAGAAAGTGTCAAATCCAACACTTCCCATCTGAAAAAACCTGTCTAGGCAGGAGTTGCATCGATAACTGTACAATATAGTTTATAGCCTATGAAATTGCCCCTCTTTAAATTTAAAGGGAAAGAAGTCCATATACATTTTGGAATACAGATTTTCTTGTGGAAAGCACCAAAATCCTCATGTTATGCCCCATTTTCAGGGGCAGACTCCCTTACTGTGGCTATTTGGTACCTTGTAAATTCCAAACCCTACCATATTGTATTTTACCGGGGATGATAAACAGCACCATATCCTCCAATGCACACAGAGATGTAAAGGACATAATGGACGTTTGTTTTACAAATTTGTTAAATCATTGTTTGAAGGTATACTGTTTCCCTTGTTTCACTTGTGATTATTGGTTTCATTTATTTATGGGGTACAATTGTTTTACCCATTTTTATTTGTCTCACTTTTGTCTTACTGCTTCATTAATGACTAGGCTGGATTCCTGGGATCAAGTGCACTGTCTAGTGATCCCGATCTCTGCTTTGAGAAATGCCTGTTTCCCATTATATCTTTTGAGGACAGACTTCTAAATAGTCTGGTAATTTCAACCAGGCATTTTATTTATGGAGATTAAGGGTCTAGAATAGATAATCTCTTATAATCTTTAATCTATTTATGGATGTTGCTCATGGTTGAGAGATTGGATGGTGCTTATGTATGGGGATAGGTAGGTGGCCACCATGAAAAGATAGTGAGGAGTCACTTGAAAAAGTGTTTTTGTTCTCGATTTGACTGATTGAAAAGTGATTATTAATTTCATAGAGACTCCTATGTGGGCACCTCATAGCCAGAGCTTTCATACACCCTGTGGCCAAAGCCAGGCCTTGCAATGTCCTGGAGAGACCCTACGGCAGGAGTTAGGTTAAGTTCCTCTAAATGTATATTTTACAACTGCATTATCTTAATACAATCTGAATAATAGAAACATTTACATTTGCCTTTCATTTACATCATGTTTATTATTTCACTTGCACACACATATGGTTAACATTTCTCTTTATTTGGTCTCTTTATAGTTTGGCCTTGTGCTGGTGCCCATGGAGCAGCAGCCGAGCTGCCTTCTCAAGAAGCAACACTGAATACATAGTATTAGGAATTGACATGAAATTACAACTGAGATAAATGTCTCATGTTAGGAAAGTACACAAACAGCCAACAGAGATAAATATCTTATATTAGGGAATTACATACGTACCCAACTGAGATAAATGTCCTATATTAAGAATTTGCAAATATGTTCAAGGGGGCTAACTACACTGTATTAGGAATTGCTTGTCAAGTGTCATCTTTGTATGACCGGCCCAAAATGCATCCTTTATATTTCAACAATATCCGTGGTGGCTGCTAGCAGGGAAAAGTGTTGGGGCAGCGTGTGAGGGCAATAATAAAAAAAAAGAAAAGAAAATTTACATGCCTCCTCAGTGTATCTCTAGCTCCCGATGCCCAAGCTCCCAGACTCACCGTGGCGATCATGACCCTCGTCTCATGCTGGTATTACCCAACTTGAGAGAAGCACCAGGATTGGGCAGTGCAGGTTATTTTACCCTCCAACAGGGACCAGGAGCCTGTGCCGGCTGTTCTCCATGCAACAGCCTGAGGATATCTAAGTGTGCATGTCCGTTTGGGCGTCCTAAGACAGCCGGCCAAACTGACAGTCAGTCTTGCAGTGCCCTGTGCCCACCACTCCTCCTGCTGATGACAGAGGATGACCCGCCCTCAAGACACGGCTCCGTCATGTAAAATAAAATGATAAGAAATCAGTTTTATCAATAGCATTATTATCATTTTATTTTACACGTTTTCATCTTCTGGCTCCAGCAGTATAGCGACACTCCTCCGCCGTAACGGAGGAACCGTCGCTCAACAATACCATACAGCCACTGTGTTGGTGTTACAGTGTCGCAAAAGAGTGACTTTCACCAGAGATTAATGCAAAATCGTTTGGAGTGGTTTTACCTAAAAGAACACACTTGGGCAACTGCCTCAATTTGGTACACGGACATAATATCGAAACCAAAAATATCATGCTACCAAAATTTCATGCCCAAAATATCGATCACAAAAATATTGTTTTTGTATACATATAGGTAAATACGGAAATATCGAAAAATGTATATAATTTTACTCTAATACTGGAAAAATATATACAAAAATATAGTTATTTAATATATAGTTTATAATCGTAAATATTATACATTTTTTAACTTGTCACATTGATATAATGTTAATTAACTATTTTTAAATAATGTTAAAAATATATATTTCAAAATATACTTATTTAAACACACATACATATATGTATGTATGTATTCTTATGTACAATTCTATATTGCAAAACGAAAAATATTCATTTTAATTTATATTATGATTTTCAATTTTTTTTATATTTTGCGAATATAACAAGTGTGTGTGTGTGTATATATATATATATATATATATATATAACAAACTGGAAAAAACTTCAAAAACGTTGCAAATTTAATTACACATAATAATTAAACAATAGAAAAAAGCATGTTTTACTAAAAATATCTTAAAAATAACATCAATTTCTTAATTTAATAAAATTAAATACACAAACACATAATAATATAAATGTAAACAATATTAAAAAAGATTACATTTTAAAAATTATAAATATACTACTCCATTCGGTGCAAAGTAGGGAAAGCGTTGGTTTGTGGAGGGGTAAAATTTACTATTCCCACTCGAGTCTGCGCAATAGTAGGGAAAGTGTTGGACGGCGGAGGGGTAAAATTTAGTATTCCCACTCCAGTCTGTGCAACAAGAAGGGAAAAGATTACACTGTGGAGGGGTAAAATGTACTATTCCCACTCCAGTCTGTGCAACAGTAGGGAAAGCGTTGGACTCAGGAGCGGTAAAATTTACTATTCCCACTCCAGTCCTTGCAATAGTGGCGAAAGCGTTAGACACAGGAGGGGTAAATTTACTATTCCCACTCCAGTCTGTGCAACAGTAGGGAAAGCTTTACTGTGTGGAGGGGTAAGATTTACTATTCCCACTCCAGTTGGTGTAATAATCTGGAAAGCGTTGGACTATAGAGAGGTCAAATTTGCTATTACCACTACAGTCTGTGCAACAGTAGGAAAAGAGTTAGACTCAGGAGCGGTAAAATTTACTATTCCCACTCCAGTCTTTGCAATAGTAGCGAAAGTGTTAGACTCAGAATAGGGTAAAATTTACTATTCCCTTTTCCAGTCAGTGCAACAGTAGGGAAAGAATTGGTCTCAGGAGGGGTAACGTACTATTCCCACTCCAGTCTATGCAACAGTAGGGAAAGCGTTGGACTGCGGAGAGGTAAAATTTACTGTTCCCACTTCAGTCAGTGCAACAGTAAGGAAAGCGTTGGACTCAAGAGGGGTAAAAGTTAAATGTTATTCAAAATGCTATTAATTGATTATTCAATTAAATCCCACACTATACTCCAACAATACATAGCAGCCCAAATTTAAAATATGATTAAACGAAAAAATTATAACACAATTAGTATATTCACTAATAAATGAAATAATAATACATTCTTAATTCACTTTTAATTAGTTATTACTTAAATAACATCCCACCCTTTTCCCCTGAAAACTCAACACACACCTAATACATAATATGAAAATATATTTATCGCATAATTTACACAATTATAAATAGATTACATATTTCAACTATAATTAATCATTAATACAAATATAATATTTACTTAACTTCCTGCCCTATACCCCTACAAATCCAACAACCCTCACCTAAAAAATAACTTACAAAATATAATGTCACAATTATTAATCAATTGTTAACTAATTAACTTCCCAGCCTATAACCCTACAAACCCAACTCTCACCTAAAATAAAACTTTAAAAAAAATATTATGCAATTTATATAATTATCAATTAAATAATGATCAATTATAATTCAATTGTTACGTGATTAACTTCCCACCCTACACACCTACAAACCCAGCATCCTGCATTTAAAATATAATTTAAAAAATAAAATAGTTACAAAATTTACATAATTATTAATTAAATAATTATTACTTAAAAATGTATTATTAATTTTACTTAAGTAGCTTCCCACCGTGTTCCCTTATAAACCTCCCAATCCGCTACAACACTATAAATTACTATTAACAATTAAAGTAGAATTATAATTAACTTGAAATTTTAGACTATATTTAAAATATTACCAACAATTATACAAACACTATTTTACATATACAATTACTATATTGTTTAATACACATAAAGATAATTAAAAAACAATGTTTTTTTACAACTATATTATTGTTTAAGGATATTAATGATATTCCTGAAAATAAAATTACATACCTTAAAATCTATATTTTGCCAACGATATTCCTGCATCACGATATTTCTGTAGCACGATATTAAAAACTCGAGATTAGTGTCACTCAAATTTATAACTCAATATGGATCACTCTTTCTAGACATACATGTTCGAGTCTCTGCCCTCTCATTTTGAGGGCCACTGCAGAATACTATGTAACCTTGCAGATTTGCTCTTAAAATTTAAACCAATGTTTACCGCAAAGTGCCACCTGTTTGAATGTGCACAGGTCTGACATGATGCCAGCCAACGGATACGGTGACAGACAGCTTACACCGTGCTGTAAGCTGTAGGAAGAGTAAAGGAAACACACATTGGCACTCTAGAACCCCACTTTGAGGGGTGTCCTATTGAGAGGCCAGGGTTGCCTCTCTGTGATATTTTACTAACAGCTTTCCTCATAGACATAATTGTAATGGCTTTAAATAGGAACATATTTTGGTTAGCGCAAGCTCTCTTGATAATTCATAATCACCGCATGCTAGACAGCCGTGAAGCAGTGGCGCCGCTTCCTTCAAGTGTGGCCTTTCGATGCACACTCAAACAGCTCTCATAACATTTGCACCTGCGCACTGCTGGCTGAGGACACCGAGCCCTCTGCTACATTGTAAAATCAGAGTGGTAGACAGGATGGATGCTGTGGCGCACCCTGCAGTAGCGGCTCCTGGAGGGAGTGCTGCAGGGCAATGGGGCGGGGCAGTGAAGGGGCAGGGTGGGGGTAGTAAACTCCGCCATACAGCCGAATAGAGTTAAGTAAACAAAAAAATAAAAATAATTTCATCGCGCGCGCTGCAGCGCCAAATGCGATTCAGCGCACGCAACGAAATTAGTTTTATTTATTTATTTGTTTACTTACCTCTGTACGGCCTTATGCCGTAGTTTACTACCCCACACCCTGCCCCTACCCCGCCCCGCCCCACCGCCCTGCAGCACTCCCTCCAGGAGCCACTACTGGCCCCCTGGTTACAGCTGAAGCAAACGCAGAGCCTGCGACTGGTTGACAGCTTTGACCGTGGTCCGCATGGAGCATGCTTACGTTTTTAAGGGCAGTGGGCTGCACTTCCTTGTTTGCGACCTACTACAAGCAACATGTTGCTTGGCCTTTACCCTCTTTCAGAAGATAGATCATCTGAAGCTAAGTCTAGCGGCTTACGGGGTTAGAATAAGTGTCAATCAGTTGAGGGTCTGCAAAAGTGCCCTAACCATGTATACAATGTTCATTATCAACAGTCGCGGACGTCACAACACAAAGGTGGGGGGGCGGGGGAAGGACGAGCAGGCGGTGGGGGCGTGGCGGGAGGAAAATAGTAATTTATTTTATGTACCTTTTCCCCCGCCACCTCCGACACTGACGGCAGTCTCCCACCTTGAAGCTCTCTCAGCAGTCTCTGGGGAAGCAGAGGCTTCTCAGCCAATCCAGATGCTGCTCTACTGAGACATCGGTGTCTGGATTGGTCTGAGTGGCCTGCTCTGCCACTCAGACACTGCCTGTGAGCCTGAGGTATTTTCCAACCCGGTAGTGAACACAGCCGCGATCACAGCAGGGTTGGAGAAATAGAAGTGCGCATGTTTCGTGGGCTTAGGACAGCTGGCCAAACATACATGCGCACTTCTAAGTGCCACAATCTGCCTGTCATGGCCTGGCCCAGCACCGCCCTCCATGATTGTCAAAAATAAAATGATACTGCTTCATTATCATTTTATGTCCTTAGACTGGCTCTGACGAGCTCCTTTGCCATTATGGAGGAGCTGCCCCTGGTTATCAACTAGAGCATATGCAAAAAAAGCAAAAATGCAAACAAGAAGGGCGTTGCTAGTCTACTTATCTTCCCATTCTAACATTCTACCAAGAGGTACTTAAAGACTCTCGTTAAAATCATTCGCAAATGTGTGGCACAGAAAAAGAAAAGGTTTTTCTGCAGTTCCAGCTTGGCATAGCACCACACACCCCAGGTGTCTGTACTAGAGGTGTTGGAATGATTGATGGCTGTGTTATCTCTGTGGGATTTGATTATGAGACCTTCTGGGTGTCTGTGACTGTTGATGGTAAGCGCTTTGGACCATGGAGCCGCCTTACTATCCAGTCTCATGATACTTGGACTATTAGAATGCTAAACAACCACACCTGGCCATGAAAACGTGTTTTTTGTTTTATTGGTAACTTTAAAAGGTTAGACACGAACCGAAACAGTGGAGCCACTCTTACTGCAATACACGAGGACCTTTACTCAAATATGTAAGGACTTGCTCACCAATTGATGTTTCTACTCGAGCCTTGGGAATACCCTCGGCAGAGAAGCTGCAGGTGAAGCACGTGATGGCAGAGTCATGTATTATCTCTACACAAAGTAGATACACAGAACCTCACCTCATTGAGGCTGAACCATACTCTACTTCAATCCAAAATTATTTACCTTGAACTCTGCATTAGAAAAAGAATAGAAAAAAGCCAAACATTTTTTTTTTATTATAGCCTGATGATCAGTTGTTTCATGTTTCAAATGGCATATTCAAAATATTCTATATTGAATGTGTTTATGGAGAATATGGCCTCACCCATTACTAGTAGGATATATATCACCTTTCGATTTCTCCATAACTGACTTTTTGTATTGGCGTAAGGCCCTCTACCTATTTCACTCAACCCGAGTAGTGTTGCCATACAAGGTAGACATGTTGAGGAAGCACAGGAGGTAGTGCTCTTTCTCTTGTAACATTAGTGCAACCATAGCAATCCAGGCCTTACTGGTGTACACAAAAACACATTTATTTCATATTCATGGAAAGGATGCCCTAGAGCTGCATTTGCTTTTTCTGAACACCGAGGCTATTGCAGAGAGAATACGATGTGCATATTAGTCTATTTTTCTTTATACATCAACAAACCTTATTGGGGGGTTTTGTATTTTGTTGCATCTTTCAAAGTTACTAGGTGCATAAAATGATAGCTGTCTAACTTGCTTTTTCGAAGAGTACAATCAGTGAAACAAAGAACGAACACATCAATCAAGCATGTACTGGCTTGTATCTGTGCATATTAATCTATTACCGCCCTCAGGCCTAGCAGAGCCCCACATAATAGGTAAAGACATTCCATTTAGCAGCAATAAGTGCAGTATTTGCTGTCAAAGATGGAACCTGCCCTTGGCAAACTCAGGTAAAATTGATTGACTGTGTCTTTCTTCGTACCCAGCGGCAGTGATGACTTTCTGCTGCATAATGTCCTGCGGACACGACATCGTGCTGCACGGGATCAGAGAGACTGTGCATCTGCAGTAGGCCTGGGCTAAATTTCCGTTCCGCTCGCGGAAATTGCGATAATTTGACATTTTCGCGTTCCGCGGAGAGCGCAAAAATGTCAAAATTTCCGCATTCCGCAGCTTAGCGATAATTTGTTTCTTGCTCGCGCTGTAAAATAATACATTCTCGCGCGTGATCGCCTTACCTGAATCCCCGCGTTCGCCGACAAGTTTTCCCGATCCGGTCGCGTTCTCCACGAGATGTTGGATTGTTGGTAGCCATTTGCGCTGTCTCGCGACAGTTCGCGCCCGCAGTAATGTCATTGGTCGCGCGATCACGTCTTTCTTCTCGTGATCATGCACCGCGAGAAGAGTGAAAACAAGATGGCCGCGCCCGCAAGCAACCGCATGGGTAAGTTGGCGAGCCGCGACCATGCAGAAAATACCGCGAACGGGCGGGAAAAAAACTTCTGCATCTTCGCGATATTTCCGCGTGTTTGCGGAGATTTTTTACATTTTCGCGATATTTTGCAAAAGTCACTTTCGCAAATTCCGCCCACCCTTAATCTGCAGCCTTCCCCCCCATGTGTATGTTGCTGGAGATGTGTGGGGGTAGTTAATGGTCCTCAAAGCATATGTAGTGGCCAGCAAAGCTTAGCAGGGTAGAAGACAGCAGTGGAACCAGTCCATCCATGGCCCTTTGAAGGAACAATTTCTCACTGGCACAAATATGCCCCCATACATTTTGCAGAGTTGTGATTCAAGAAATGATGCTACTTCAAAAAACGCCATCTTCAGGCGCAGGTAAAGAATTGATGCTTCATTTGGGTCCGGAAAGATCTTATCAAAAGAGTTTTGTAAACTGTGAATGTAGTCTTCTGTTTCCAAACAAACTCAAAATTTGGAGAGAACAAAGTATCTTTCCGAGTGACTCCCTGTTAGGGATAGTCTAAATATGTGTGCTGTAAAGAGTAATTATATAGATGCATAGGGACAGTGAGTTGTTATGGACTATGATATTGGTAGGTCTGAATTGATGATGCAGCTGTTTTCTGAATCTTTTATTACTGCTAAAAAAAAATATACATGCTGTAGGTTTCAGAGGAATAGTCAAATTCACCTCATGATATGGACTGACGTATCATTCCACATCCAAGGAAGTGCCTCCATGGCAATGCATACAGTCCACGGTTCAGCTTGTGGGAAGCAAGGATTACCTGGTGAATGTAGAAGCCTGCTTAGAATGAAGGGCACCTCTCTAAAAGCAACACAATCTGCATTTTAAGCAAATTCATATATGAAGTATGAGCTAAAACCTAAGGGTCTGATTACGATCTTGTTGGATGGGGTACTCTGTGACAAACGTGATGGATATTCCGCCTGCCATAATACAAGTTCCATAGGAGATACTGTAATTTAAATTTTGCGAATGGGATATCCGTCACGTTTGTGACGGAGTAACCCTGTCTGCTAAAATTGTAATCAGGCCCTTAGTATGCAAATGCTTTGAATATTGGGGCACATTATGATAGTGGTCGGATGAGTGTCCAACCCCCATTGCCGCAGGCAGGGGACCCATCGACAATTGCAATGTGCCTGCCAGGTAGGCAGGCGGAAAAGTGCTCAATAACACTGCGGCTTGTACTGTGGCCCTGGAAAAGGCTCTTAGCACAAGCCTCAGTGTTTTTAAGCCCTTTGTGCACATTCATGCACTGTGTGCCAGGCACCATGTGGTGCCTAGCACTGGGTGCATGAATGTGCGTAGGAGCACCACATGTGCCCCAAGGGCCACATTACTGTGGCCATGGGGACCCTGCTTGGGGCCCCCAAAGTCTTTTTCCACTTACCTTTTCATGGTGGTGGGGCCGCCATGAACAGTCAGTTTGAAAGGGACATTGTGATCCTGCCTTGGCAGGCACCACCTCCATTCAGGATCATGATTCCGACCACAACCCTATCGGGATCAGTAGATCCAGTCGAAGGCAGCGGTTCGTCCCCGGACAGTCAAGGGTCTGCAACCGCCTGCATCGTAATGCGATGAGCTGGTATTACTTTACTGAATCTCCAGCTTCATTCTTGAGATTGGAGCACACCGTTTCTTTGGACTGAATGTGCCACTCTCACAAAAACTGTATGGCCAATGTGGTCCTTCTTCTTTGTCACCGGTTGTATGTGCCATTGTGGTCCTTCTTCAGTGTTGCTGGTTGTATCTTACACTGTAGACCTTCTATATCAATGGGTGCATCTGACATTGTGGTCATTCTCCAACGACCCTCATTGTATGTGCCACTGTGGTTCTTCCTTTAATGTTGCTCGTTGTATGCTTCACTGTACTCTGTTTTTCTATATTGCAGATTGTGTGTGCCATTGTGGGTTTTCCTAAATGTAGTACTTTTTGTGAAACAGTCAATGCAGTCTCACTATTATAATTACTTCCTCAATGATATCACTGTCTAAACTCTGAGCACCTACTGATAGCCTAGTGCCTGAGAGTATCATCTTGATCACTTTCAGAAAACCTAACATTGGCAAAGCAAATAGGTCTGGCTTTAATGTGTTAATGCAGTAACATTACAATTTTGATCTTTCCCTTGCTTAAGAAGTTGATGTGGCCTAGAGTTTAACTCTAGTGCAGTAGCAAAATTGGTGTCCTTGAAACCTAGAGACCTGGCTGTCACGGCTTCCGTCACCACTGATCCAAGATGGCGGCTCGGGAGTGCGCATGCGCGAGGAAGCCAGGCAGGCTCAAAAGCCTGACTTCCCCCAGATATCGCGCTTTGCGTACTAGTGTTCCTGAACTTCCGCTGTACACCGATTCCTTGGCTTCTTGTGGCGCTTCCCAAACTTGGCAAGCCTCGTTATTTGTTTTCCCCAGGACCTGCTTACTTTGTGGTCTCCCGGAGTCGGGACCTCTGTCAACGTGCTGGCCCCGCAGCAGCTTGTGATTACTCCTTCTGCCTTCTAATTTGATCGCACTATCCCCTAGCCGGTCTTCAGAGAGGGTGGGTTCCGCGGGCAGATGGAGTGAAGGCTTTGGGTTCTGCCCATCGTCCGGACTACTGGCTGTTTGCTCTGCCTGTCTGCCGGATTGCCCCTACTCTGTGGTCCCGCTTATCTGCCCCAAAGACCCCCATTCAGCCTACTGCTCTTCACTGCTGGCAGAGACGTGGACTACTTCTGGCTGTTTGCTCTGCCTGCCGGCCGGATAACCCCTTATACTGCGGTCCCGCTCATCCGCCCTAAAGACTCCCAGTCAAGCTACTGTACTGCACTGCGGACGGAGTCGTGGACTACCAAGTGGACTCTAAAGTTACAGTAACAGCGTGTATTCGCTGCCTTTTTGTTTCCTTTGTACATTGGACTTCGCATGTTTCCTGAAGAAGGTCAGGACCCATGAAGTTAATTCATCGATCAGTAGTTCAGCCAAAGTGCTGAGCAGAATTATTCTCAACATGACTCTAGTAGCGTAGTACTTAAGGGTTCTAGAGTGTTTATGTACTACTCCTTCTACTTCTTTTTCACAGCCCAGTGTTCTGGACTATACTACCGCTTCCCCTGCCCTATTCAGAAGAAGGGAGGATTAAGGTACTATAAAGGGGGAAATAGTGGTTGCATACAGCTAGATATACATCGCCATCTAACACTCCCCTTCTTTTTCTTTTAGTTAGATGAAAGTCTCCTGGAAGGTGAATTACGTCGAGGGATTCCTTCCCTTTTCTCCTTGTTTTGTCTCCCTTCTTCCCCTAATCACCATTGTTGCTTAGAGTTTGATAGGCGCGATAGGTGGTTGGGGGAGGTAGCGGACCTTGTCTTCAGTTTCTGGGCGATTCTGCAGAAAGACAGGTGAGCTCCTGACTCTGGCTTCCAACCTCAGCAGAAACAGAATTAATACATTTTACGATTATAGAAATATCACTTCATATAATTGTGGATCAATTTGGAAAAGTGTGAAATGCTCATACATATTTACAAGCCAAGTGCACTGGCCCTAAGTTTTCACATTGGGGTCAGGGAGGAGAGGGCTTGTTGTGTATAGCTCTCCCTCTGCCCCTGCGGAGTAGTTGAACGTAGAGGCAGATACTTTTGGGGGCCATTCAAAACATAAATTTATAGATGAGTAAAAAGTGAATTATGGGGATGTTTTTCAACTCGGGGTTATGAGTGACATCATAGACAACTTGAGCTCCGCGCTCGTATATTTGACTTCCGAACCCCTTGGTGAAAAACATCCCCGTCATTCTGTTACCCATCTATAATTCTGTATAGTACTTAAAATAGTAACTCAGGCCAAATGAATAGAAAGTGTGGGGATAGGTGTGCTTTCACCATAGTACATTTCAGCATTTTGTAAGGTGTTTTCAATTCAATACTAACAGGAGGGTTGATTTTAATTGAAAGCATTCCTTTCCTCGAAGTACCACACCAGAACAATTAAAGGGATTCGAGGCGCTACGCAGGATAGCGCTCATTGAGAAGCCAACATGCAGCTCTGCGTCCCACAATTCCTTATTCCATCGCGCCACGATGGAGGGCAGCCCACTCAGAGAGGCAAAGAGCGCGTGATGGTAATCTCGGTGCCGGCTGGGCGACAAACCAAACCCAGGTATTGGACGTCAAGCAGAGCAGAGAATTAGCTCTAGATTTCCTCGCTGCACCACATTAGCATTTTCTATAATTACAAATCTGCTATGTATTGACGTAGTAGCACCTTTTTATTCAACGCTTTAAAGGGCATGTGTTCCTGTCTTCCGCACTTTCATGCTGATGTTTAATTCAAATCGCGATGCTGACATGATAATGAAATATTGCCTGCCCTCGCCTGCCTTTTATTTACAGACTGCATCTGCCATCTGTCTGCTCTCTGTTTCTCTGGCTCCCTGTCTGGCTCCGCCTGCCGTCCTGCATATCAATGTGTCCATCTTTCTAGGTTTGTCTCCCCTCATTCCACTGTTCCTTTCAGTCTAACCTTGCCCACCCGTCGATCTCTAGATTTCTTTCCTTATCATTTTAGCTGTGCTCCGACATCTGTCTCGCATTCTGACCAGGTCACGTACTTTTCCATCTAGATCATCTGTTTGGCTGGATGAATCTCTGATAATGACTATTAGATATTCGCGAGTTTCGCTGCCAATATTTGCTCAGCTATTAATATTCGCACGTAAATTGAATCGGAATGATTTCGAATGCAGATTGTATTCAAATGGTCTTCACTGCGATAAACATTCGAAGGTATAGCGCTTGGGAGGTGTCCTGTGAGGGAAGCGCGCCATGAACCGCTTGAGTGATTGGGCAGAAGAGCGCTTCCTCACTGCGCTGCCGCCACCTCACAGCGAAGTACCTTCATCTCCCAGCACATTCAGCCTTTTGTAGTTAAGTGTTTTCATTCCCGCATTACGAGGCTGGCTCTTTTTATTATTCAAAGCATTCCTTTCCTGCACGTACCATACCCAAAACATTAAAGGCCTCGACGGCGCTAAGCACGGCGACCGTCTTACCAACCAAACGACAACATTTCAAGCCTGGAGAATGAAGGACGCTGGTGCCAGCAGCGCATCCTCGGACCAAAGAGCCTGTGAAATGATTCCATTTCTCAACAGAACAGATAACGCCTCTCATCACACCATACAATACCACACGGTTTAACACCCTAAAACAGCAGCATCATTTACAATACCCACATTTCATCATCTCCTCACAACATTAAGTCGCACATAGTTCACAGAATTCCACGTCCTAGAACCCCAGGCTATACTGTCAGGTACCAGGCCTTAGACTGGTGAGAAAGAATATACTACGACATGACCCACCAATATATACCAGAGCAGAAGCCTGGCTAAGCACTCGAGAAGAGAGACACTAAAATGAGAGAAAGAGAGCAGAAAGCACAAAAAGAAGCAAAAAAAGGGAAATTTGTGAAAGCTTGAAAAAATGAGCAGAGAGCATGGAAATGCACAAGAAGGTGGGCAGAAAGCGCGAAGAGATGTGTGATAGAGAGAGCCGCCCTAAAGAGAGAGGGCACGGCAAGTAGAGGGAAAGTAGAAAACAGGTACAAGAGTGAGTGAGATGAGAGTGAGTGTGAGAGGGAGGAGAGAAGCGGCTGCAGGAGGAGTACGGGGTGCCTTAAAGCGCAAGGCTGGGTTTGAAAGGGGGCCTCGACTGGTCAGAGGATGCGTCCAAGGGAAGTAGTAATGAAGCTGGGACTAGATGCATCATGCCACACCCCCATCAAGCAAGGATGGCCCACCCTGCCAACACCCAGACCCTTGATTGTGATATTGTCTGGGAGGAATTCACAAAGACCAACTGCCAACTACACGTAGTCATGTGCTCCAAGATACAGGCCGCAGTAACCAAATAGTTAGGATAAGAAAACTCCAAGTTTCTAAAAGTGGCATTTTTCAAATTGTGACTTAAAATCATATTTTACTATTAAAAAGGGTTTTAAATTGCAATTTCTTAGACACCAACTATGACATTCGTACCAATTATATCAAAGAAAATGTATAAAATTTGATAAGGTACCCCAAAATTATCCTATGGAAGATGTAGGCCATGCAACAGAGAAAAACGAATTTGAGGATTTATCACTACCAGGACATGTAAAACATAAAAGTACACGTCCAACTTTTTAAATATAATGCACCCTGCCCTGCAGGCTGTTGAGTGCCTACCCGAGGGGTGATTTTTAAGCATTGAAAGCAAAGGTTTAGGCCTGGAGAAAGGTTGATTTTGTCATGACGAAATGCCTCACAGGCTGCAATGACTGGCCTGAGACACATTAACTGCTAGGTCTTTACCCCACAGTGATGAGCCCTTTTTCAGCTATTTGGGGTAGTTCGTGCTTAGACCGCCATAACTTTTTGTCCACATAAGGTATCCATGTCAAATTTGCTTCTTTTGCTTCTTTTTTTATCTAAACTCCTGGGACTTGTAAAAGGGACCCAGGGTTTGCAGATTCCCCTTGAGGGACTGAGAAAATAGCCAAAATACAGTTAAATGTTGCGTTTTTTGGGAAAAATAGGAAAAAAGTTCTCTGGATAAAAGTGTCTGTTTTTTTCTATAAAAATGGCATCAACAAATGGTTTGCTGTCCTAAAGACATTATCTTGCCAGCTTTCAGGAGCATGCAGAGGCGAATCAAAAAACCTAAATTTTTACCACAGTTTTGGCATTTTTCTAGGAGAGGGCTCATTTCTCCTATTTTTGTGCTTTCAATCTATTTCCAATTTGTGGTGGAAGCCAGTGTGAAACCCATGGTGATCTAGGAAAGCTATATATTTCTGAAAAGCAGATAACATTCCAAATTAAGTATGGGAGTCATATGTGTGGATCCCTAGAGGTTTTTTCAAAGAAACTAACTATTGAAATAAAGAAATATAGAAAATGAGCAGAAAAAATGGCAATTTTTAACGTTTTTTATTTGTACATTTTTGTCACAATGGCAATTTACAAAAGCAATGTACCATTACATTTGCTAGATCCGTTTGGTTGCGGGTATATATAGTGTTTGTAGGTTCTTTAAGAACCCGAGGTAGTCAGAGCCAACAACTGAGCTGCATCATACAATGATTTTTCATTGTGTACTGAGTTTAGGCCAATTCATATGGTAATATGAAAGTAGGTATACAGATAACCTATATATTTTTTAAATGGGCACATGATAGGGAGTTTAGGAGCAGTGGTTATTTTGTACCTCTCTAAATTCGTGCGTAACTCTTCGTGTATATGATTTAGAGGGTATTTTTCAAAATGTCTTCTTTCTTATACACTGGCTGACATTTTGAAGGCACAAATGTAGCAGAATCCAATTGGTAATAACAAGTATACTGCTATTTTATGCTCCCACATGTCTTCTGATAAAAATAATACCTCACTTGTGTGTGTGTGTAGGCCTAGTGCCTGCCACAGGAAATGGCCCAAAATGCAATATGGATACATCACATTTTCCACTCAAAACTGACCAGTTTTTTGCAAGGTGGGTAGCTGTAGGTTATGGACCCTTGCTCAGCTGGCAACTAGGGAAACCTGGCAAACCTGAACTTTTTTTTAAAACTATACACCAAGGGGAATCCAGGATGCGGTAACTTTCATGACTCTTGCCAATTTGTTTTACCCAAAAGTCATTGCAAATCTCACCTTTTGACTAAAAAACTAAATTTCCCTCATATTTCTGTGATGTAAAGTTGTGGAATCTGTGGGGAGCCACAAACTTTCTTCCACCGAGCATTTCCCCAAGTCTTCTGATTAAATTGGTACAAAACCTGTGTGGGTAGGCCTAGTGCCCGCAACAGAAAACAGCCCAAAACACTACATGGATATATCGCATTTTTCCACTCAAAACTGGCACGTTTTTTGCAAAGTGTGTAGCATGGATTTTGAGACTTAACTCAGCGGTCACCTAGGAAAGCCTAACATACCTGTATGTATTAAACTAGATACCAGGGTGAATCCAGGGTGTTTTTACCCATAATCCCTTGCAAACTGAAATTTGTACTTAAAAAACAATTTTTTTGTGATGGAAAGTTAGTTGTGGAATCTGTGAGAGCCGCAAAGTCCTTCCACCCAGCATTCCCTCAAGTCTTCTGATAAAAATTGTACCAAACTTGTATGGGTAGGCATAGTACTTGCGACAGGAAACATCCCACAACACTACATGGATACATAACTTTTTTCAACTCAAAACTGACCTGTTTTTTTGCAAAGTGGCTAGCTTTGGATTTTTTGCCCTAAGTCAAAGGTCACCTAGAGGAAACTAGTAAACCTGCACATATTTTAAACTAGACACCTAGGAAATCCAGAGTGAGGGTGACTTGTGTGGCTATTTTAAACTTCGGAAGCTCTTCCTGAGCGGCTTGAGGTTAAAAAAAAATAAAAGACTCCTTTTGGTGCAGAGCACCAGAGGGACCTTTATTTATCCCTGTAGGAAGCTGGCTCTGTATATACTATACTAAAGTGCGATATAGTGTGCACAGAGTCCAGTAGAAACCCACAGTTAGGCAGAGGTAAAGTTATATAGCACCTGTGAGAAGTTGGCCTGGTATATGCTGGTCACTAGTTAAAGTGGCCACCTTGCACCAGTCCAATTCGACTCTTATGGTAGATAGGTTTAAGACAACCTTTTAAAGAAAGCTATCCTAGTGGTAGCTGTGGAGAGCAGCCTTCAGGCTAAGTCTCGGAGGAATGTAAAGCAGCTTGTTTTACCTTATAATCTCTTGAATCACTAAATGAAAGGGCACCACACATGTATATATATAAAATATATATGTATTTATTACTAGGCACACTCTACTAATCTCTTTATAAGATAAGAAGTCAAGGACATATGCACAAATCAACATTTCACAACAAATTAAGCACTTATATGGCTGGGGCCCTAGGGGCGTACCAGACCATATACTAAAAAAGAGGTATAGGAAGAACGATTTGAGAAGGGAGAAGGCCTATGGTCTTCAGAAGCGCTGGGGCCTCACTAATCCACCCAAGGCAGGTAAGTAAAGGACCCACGGGAGACGCATGCAGTGTGAGAACACAGCCGCGCATCCCAATAGACTTCAATGGAGCAAGTCGCGGTTGGAATTTTAAAGTTTTAGGATACTTCGGGAGAGTCTACAAGCAAGTCACTTACAGGGTAATTAGTTCTAGGGCCAACACACACAGGAGCACCGGAGTACTCGAGTTACCTCACCCAGGGAATCCGGGTGCATAGGTGTCTTTTGGTGTCGGGTCGCGGCGTCGTTTTCAATGGGAGCCAAAGAAGACTTGCTGCTTCTGAAGACAGGAGAAGTGTCCGGTGGAATCCAAGGCTGGATTCTGAAGAAAGAAGACCTGAAAGCAGAGGAGACAGTGTTCAAAGTCACTAGCCAGTGACCCAGGGCCAGGAAGCTGGATGCCCACAGTAGTCGGGTGATTTCAGGTGATCATGGGTGTCTTGACTCTTCAGCCATGAGGTCCAGGAGGTGTTGACGACAACCAGGAGCTGGATTCAGAGTGTCCCATGAAGTCTGCAGCTTACTGAGGTGTCGGCAACCGGATTGGAGCCAACAAGCCTTGGCAACAGCAAGTCTCATGGAAAGTGAAGAAAGTCAGCGGTGCAAACCAGCAAGGTCTGAGGGACTCACCCAGCGAAGGTAAGTCAGGGCAGACCTGGGGCAACAGGGGAGCTCTTTGGTTCTGTGGAAAAGTCTTCAGGGGACCCACAAGCCAACCGGCAAGGGATCACAAAGACGCCTTGTGAGGATTCACTTCACAGGAGCCCACGCTCACTCGGGACGAGGTAGGCCTCTGATTTTCAAGGGAAATCCTGCTGGAGGCTTGGGACACGCGTGGTCCAAAGCACAAGTTCGTAGAACGTCAGGAAGGGGTTGCACTTGACAATAGTGCACGGTACCCGGAAATTGCTGTTCCTCGTCACTCGTGGGGCCCACTCGCCTCCGCTTCTCTGGGGACTCACAATGGCCGTCGAGAAGTCAGGAAATCTACTTCTGGGGCTGCAGGGACTTCGGACTCCGGCAGGAGCGGGAAAGTTTGCGACCATTGATGCAAAGTTTTGGTGCCTGCCAAGCAGGGGAGTCACTCCTTGACTCCAAGGGAGATTCTTCAGTCTTCCAAAAGTAGTGGAACATCGAAGGTCCAGGATTATTCTTCAGAGCGTCGTCCAGGGATACCTCGTTTACAATGGCAAGGTTTCCCTAACCTATACTACAAGGAAGGGAGGGACTAGCTCTATGACCACTCCTATGGGAGGGTCAGGGGAGTGGGTGGCTACACCCACTTCCCTTTGTCCAGTTTCGCACCAGAGCAGGGGCAGGTAGCCCCTGAACTGGTTTGAGCTGGCATATGCACAGAGGAGCCTACTGCTTCCCCAGTGCAGGACTTCAAAGCACTCTAGGAGTGCACCCACCCAGCCCCAATACACTAAATCCTGTCTGGAAGGTGGTTACACCTCTCTGTGACAGGATGCCTATTGTTGGGCCTCTTCCACTGCGAGTTTCGGTCAGCAGCAGGGGGGCAGCCCAGTGTCTGTGCTGGTGGCATCCATTTTGTGATGCCAGGGCTCTTCAGGATTCTACAGTTTTTCCACAGTGGGTACATGTCTATCCCTCTAGAAGGGTGGGATCATACTCCCACACCAGTTACTGGTGTGGGGGTATGATTCCAAAGCGTTTGACACCAAACACGACATGTTTTGATGCAGCCATCCCAAAGTTAGCATTTACCGCTAGGTTATAATGCACTTAAGAGTATATGGTTGAACCGCATCCACAAACGGCTACGGAGAATGGACTCAGAGCTGCAGAGGGGCCCTGCTCAGGCAGAGGCACTCCCTCACATGGAAACCAAGCACCCTGCCCTCAGGATTGATAGGGCCTGCCTTAGGGGTGACTGATAGGTTTATATGTGTGTGTGTAGGTAGAGATATAGTGAACCTATACCTCAGTGAGGAGTGCTAACACTACCTCACCCAGGCTGCAGTAGCAGGCCTGTGGTGTCAGATTTAGTCTGCTTCCCAGGGGTGGCATAATGCATGCTTCAGCCCCTGGTAGGCCTGTGAAGTACTTATGCTCTTGGTACCTAAGGTACCATATACTAGGTGCTCATAAGGTACCACAGTATCCAATCACTAGTGCACCTAATATGCACTCCAAGTTGTTTAGAGAGAACAGAGAGGCTGGGGTCCGGATTAGCAGGCACCCAGCCAGACTACAGCCAGAAACCTGTGTAAACATCAGAAAAAAGTGGGGGCAACATAACTGCAGATCCTACTCTCCTACAGCACCTCACTCTCTATTTGTGGTAGTGTGGTCGAGCAGTAAGGCAGTATCAGAGGACAGTGTTAAGCATTTGTTGTACACACTCAATCAGCAAATGTATTCACACACTCAAAGACTGAACTTCAGACCAATTTGCTTTTGTATAAAAACTATTCTTTTAGTTATTTTATTTTCTACAAACAAGCAAGCCTGGCACAGGTAAGCAATAAATACTTTACAGTAGTGATGCAGTTTGTAAACAGTTTGAATTGTAATTGTATATACACTTTGTTTTGACTTACAGTATGGTTGCAGAGAAATGCAATATTTTGTAAATACAGTACATAGACTCGAATGGGCTTTTCAGTAAAATACCAGGTAAGTTACGTTTTAGATTACTTTTCTTACTCAGAGTAGTATACCTGGATAATAATCTGGGACATTTCCTGTAAACAGGTAAGAAAAATCGTTTTGGTTAATTAGTACAATTTTAAAGAATTTCTTTAGGTTTTCAAACTCCACACTTAGAAACTTTTCCAGGAAAAACAGTCAATGTTATCTTAAGGAGGAAAATAGTGTTATCGGTTTTGAGGTAAGGTAATGGGAGTGGGAGATGAGGTTCTGGGGGTAGACTCAGGGGTCCCCCATGGTCAAGGATGCACTCTAGTTACACCCTCAGCCCAGTGTTTTCCAATGAGGGATAGGGGGCCTCCGGTTGGTGGCTGCTGACGAGCAGGCCAAGCACAGCTCCTAGACTTTAGCTCAGGGCAAATGGGGAAACAACGTAGCAACAAAGATGCACCCTCAGCGGCACTAGGGCAGCCGGGTGCAGGGTGCTGTTTCGACATCGGTCACCCTGTTGTTTGCAATGGAGAACCTCCGATTTGCAAAGGCACTGCAGGCTTGGGGAAGAAGGTTTTCTGGGTGCGACCACCACTTCGAGAGGGAACTTGGGGGTTGGTTATGCACCGTCGGTTTGGCCACCGAAGGCCGTGGGGCAACGTGTGCAGGGGTGCCTTTTGGGGTCGGATCTTCTTACCAGCTCCTGGTTGCGGTTAGGGGGACCTTCCTGGATTTAGGCTGCAGGCGTTGGCTGGAGGCTTGAGGCAGGTCAGGGGTTGCAGGATCTCTGGTTAGGATCGCCGGGGGACCTCCTTGTGGTGGTTGCCCACCGAGCTCGGGCCGTGGACGGTGGGTGCAGAGTGGGGCAGATCCGCGGTGTCCGGCCGGAACCAAAGGTTGCAGATGAACAAATCCGGTGTTCACTGGAGACAGTCTTTGAGGTTGAAGGCAGGCAGGTCCTCCGGGGTTTTTGAGGTTGCTGGCTGCAGGACACGCTGGGATTTTGCAGGAGCAGGTTCGAGGTGGAGACAGGCCGGTAGGGCTGGGGCCAAGTCAGTGGGAGTATTCCTCTTGTAAGCTTCTGCAAGGCTGTTTGGTCCTTCTTCTTCTCTTGTAGTTTATTCTTGTCTGCTTTCTTGGTTCAGGGCTGACCCCTAAATACTGTATTTAGGGGGCGTTTTACTGGTTTCTAGGTCAGTAGCCAATGGGCTACTGACCTTAGGGTGACTACACCCTTGGTGCGCTCACCCCACGTGAGGGAGTGAGCACAATCCCTAATCCTGATTGAGGAGGGTCTGCCATCTGCAAGACAGCGGGCACTAAAGAGTGGGCTTCACCTTGCCTCCCCCACCTGAGGGGTGGAGTTGGCAGAGGTGGGCACACCTTCTGGGCTGGCTAGTTTTTTCCTGCCTGTCTTCCTGCCGAAAAGGAGGGAAGGAAGGAAGGGGGCCTGCTCCTGATAGCAGGAGAGGCTGGGGGTCGCATTACAATGGCTGCCAGGCCTTTGGTGCTCCCCTACCACAGATGGCTCTTCCTGGCCTGGAGGAGGTGTGAACACCTCCGCCCAGGAAAGGCTATGTTTCTGGGCTCAGTGAGCGAAGGCTCCCACCCTAGGATCCAGAAACATGTCTTGTGCTGGCAGGGTGGTGTGTACCAGTAAAGGAACCCACCAGAGGCTGGTTGTTTTTCAGGGGGCATTTCTAAGATGCCCTCTGTGTGCATTTTTCATTTAATCTCACACTGGCATCAGTGTGAGTTTAATTTGCTGAGACGTTTGATACCAAACTTCTCAATTTTCAGTGTAGTCATGGTGCTGTAGAGTTCGTAATGACAAGCTCCCAGCACCATATACTCTTAATGGCAGCACTGCACTTACAATGTCTAGGAATGGACTTCGACACTGTAGGGATACAGGGCTTATGCACCTGTACCCTCACCACTGGTATAGGGCATACAGCTAGAGGGGTGACTGATCTATGCCAGGGCAGTGGCTTGTAGGCATGGCATACAGGGATGTGTGCCATGTCGACTCTTCACTTTGTTTTGTACCAAAACATGCAGCCTGCAAAGGCAGTGTGTGTGTGTGTGTGTGTGTAAAGGTACAGGCCCTCTAAGGGTGGCACAATAAGTGCTGCAGCCCTTAGAGGTCTTCCCTGGTCTCAGTGCCCTGGCTACCTGTGGTACCATTTACCAGAGCTGACCTGTGGCCTGAGATGCCAATTTGGTTACTTGTGGGGAAAGAACACAGGCCCTGGGAACCTATTTGGCAGGGATCCATGGCACATCAAGTCAAAGGGCATCAGTAGTCTGGCAAAAAGTGGGGGGGTTACTGCAACAGAAACCCAGCTTCTCACTACACCCAAGTGTCGGCAATTGTTAACAGATGCACTGGCGAGGTAGTGCAAATGTCGGCCATAAGCCCACACCCACACTAAGGGGGTTAAAAGGGCTAATTAAGTGGGTGGCACTCTATGTGCTGCAGGCCCTCCCGGACTTCCGCAGCAGAAGGCACATTCCAGCATCATCGCACTATATAAACCATCTCACTATAGCAGGCTTCCCTTGTATCGTGTTCTGGTACCTGCTGAGAGGTGACTTCTGCCAGCACATCAGTACTTGGCTCTCCATTCCCTGACCGCTGACCCTTGGCAGGGGTTAAGGTGACCCCATTGCTTTTGTCTATAACATGTGCCGTGTTTTTTTGTAGGTTGTTGGGATCAGTACTATTGGACTTGGCTTCATCTCCTCGGACCGTCTCTCTTCAGGCAGAGGAGACTGCTACCCCTTGCTAACTCTCAGGAATGTATCTTGCTGTCCTGATGATGATCCCCTCACTCTAGCCGGGATCGAAACCTCCACATCTTGACTCTGATTGGTTTATTAGGATTCATGTGGCGCACCAGTTATTGTTTCCATTGTGACTGTTGGAAATATGTATGTGAAGGCACCATGGATATAAATGCCAGAGGTCTGGAAATCTGGTGATTTCAACCCCGTTTCTACCCACTGCACTTTTTAATTATACTTTGTTTTTTCTTATGGATTATTTGTTTAATAAACACATTTTTCCATTTGGAGAAAACCAACACAGATCGCAATGTAGTTCTGTGTAACACTGCTATATATATTTGTTCTTGGAAGGGACCATTGTCTCTTAAAAATACATTGTAAACCTTCGTTCCCTCTCGACTTGCGTGGTTCCCTTGTTTCTTTATAGCCTTTCATTTACAGGCCAGGGGTACCTGTATTACCCCTTAATTAGGAACATACAAGTACATTGAATAGGGCAACTGAGGTATAAGTCAGTTTTACCATGTTTAAGGCAGAGAGCACAAGCACTATAGCCCTGATTAGCAGTTGTAAAGTATTCAGAGTCCTAAAACCAACAAACACAAATTTCACCTAAACAGAAGGAGCGAAGGCAAAAAGGTTTGGAGGAGAACCACTCCAAGGATGTCAGGTCTAACATGACGTGATTGCTGACAGTAATGCTTTTAAGAAAAGGTTGCAATGCTTTATTAATTTCAGTGAATGCAGATACTGCAATGTATTATTAATTGTAATGACTGCAGATAGGATTTGGTTACTGAAGTCAGTGATTGAGTGATGCATCACATCATGTGGTACTTGGTCTGTAAATGTGGTCAACTTTAATGCCAATAGTCCTTCTTGTTTTTTGGGGTATGACGCTTTAAGATTAAAAGTTGTATAATCAAAGATATGCACATCAACCTTATGTGTATTTGTAAATTACTGCATAGTACTATGTAGTGGGTATGTCATAAATGTAATTTTCCTTTTCTAAAGAAAAAGCACATTCTAGACAATCATTTATTGAGTGCTGTTGTTCTGTGCTATTGAATGGTGATTACTAACCCACACCACCTCCCCCAAGTATGCCTTGGACTGCTCAGTTTCACTACCCTGAAAGAGTCAAGCGCCACAATGAGATGCTTGGTTCCCAGTGAGTGGGCATTTCTGAACCTATTACATGCATAGGTCTCTCATCCAGCACAACTAATACCCAGTTTCCTTACAATCTTTAATTAAATCAAAGTTGAAATTGCCAGGGTCTAGAAGTGGGATTAGTGGTGGGTGCTTCCAAGATAAACTGTATACCCTCTTTGAAGTTATCAATGGTGCAATAGTGACTCGCGATTGTAAAGCACTACAACGTGGAGCTGTAAAGGGGCACTGACTATAGTGGAAATGTTCTCAAAGGAGTATGACAGTTTGCGGCTATTAGAGAAGGTGTAAAAGAGAGAGTCTGGTTGATTGAATCCTTGTGCTGACAACCTTCAACTGTGCTCAACATGAATGGCACCACGTGACAGGGACAGTGTGTATGGTGGCTGTGGTCACTTACTGATTAACCTAAGTTTCATAGACAACATTAAAGTGAAGAGGAGGAGTATGGGTCAAGGTAGTTTACTATGTAGAAGACTGTATCACATATGAGCATTTGACACGCAGCATGTCAGGGTCATATTGGAGATGTTAGACTTTAGAGGATGCAGTGTTAGTTGGACATTGCACAATACGAGAATAATTAGGTAAGGGTGCTTAGCAGGGCATTTGTGGATAAATATGTTGGGTGAAACAGTTAAAGTGGATCTATCACTTCAAACATGGTGTGACATATGGGGAGTTCTGTTTTTATCTCTTGGGTTGATATGCATCCATCTTTATAATTTCAGTTGCTTTTACTCTCATTTCAGACATTTTTATTAAACATAGGAGTAACAATCCCTTCTGTGTGAGGCAGAGTCATGAAGAACACCCCATCTCATAGGATATTAAGTAGAGTAAGGATGCTACTCGTTGGGCCCCATTTGACGGGAAAACCAGCCCCTTATCAGGTGATACCTACGAGTTGATCCCGTAGTATACGAAGATCCATCGCGTTGAAATAAAAAACTGCTTACCCACACCATCTCCAGCATCAAGATGAAGGTGTCCAGTGCACACACATCCACCAACTCAGTGCTCGGGTCTGGTCTGAAATCCTCTTGCGTGGAGCCCAAAAGCCCCTGAGTCTCTGCAAAGCTTTGAAGTCAGCTCATCATAGCGCATTCAGCAAGCATTTGGGTGCTCACCAGTATCTCAACAGCAGTCTCTCCGTTTGTCCTCCTATCTATTTAGATTTCTATGTCACTATAGAATGTCTGCCTTTTTATTAGCACAGTGTGCAGTTACATCTCCAGTGCTCTGTTTCTATGTATTGTTGGGCACTCTCTCAGTGGCGGCCGGCATGCTTGAGGAAGGAGGTGTTGTGGGTGGGGAATAAAAAAAATCAATAAAGAAAACGTATGTACCTGAGTGCCTCCGCTCCAGGCCAGCCACGCTGTACTGGTGGGTCCGCGTGTTCCTGCTGCAGGAAGCAGCCAGGAGGCAGCTTCCCTCCGCTACGCAACGCAACGCAACTCAAGCCAATCACAAGGCTGCTAGGCGCAGCAGGCGAGCGCCCCAGCAGGGACATTTTCTCTGCGTAGAGAAAAAGGGAGAGTGGGCGGTCCTGCTCGAGGGCGGGGGCAGGGCCGACCAAACAGTCAGTACCCACAACAGTGGGTAAGCCACTCCCCCCCGCCCTCGAGCAGGACCGCCCACCCTCCCGCCCCCAACCAGGCACAGCGACACTTCTGCTTTCTCGCAATTAGAGAAGGCAGAAACATAAATGGTAGTTTTTACCGTTTATGTTTCTGCCTTCTCGCACCGCGAGAAAGCAGTAGGGCGACGTCCCAACACCCCAATGGGGGAGCCTCCACTGCACTCTCTGTATCTGGCTCCAACCAGCCAGGCACCGTTTGGGCATAAAATTTGGGGTCAGAGCGAGAAGGAAACCATTCGCAAAGCAAATAAGTGAACTGGATAAAAGTCCGGTATCCAAAACTAAATATTCGTAGATAAATGTTATCTCCTCAAGCATTTGAGTCTCTCTGTGTTGTACCTTTGAACATTATTGGTTCAAGTAACGTATAACTATAATCAGTATTTTGCTTAAAATTTTTTGATGCACTATTAATCAGTTTCATTAATGTGTCCTCACAGGACAAGTTTACAGTATGGAATCATGTGCCTGAAGAGGTTAAACTATGACCGGAAGGAGCTGGAGAAAAGGCGGGAAGAAACGCAGCATGAGATCAAAGGTCAGCGCGCTGTATAATGAAGTCTAATGTCTTGGTGGATGGACGTGCAGTGACTTTGTAGTCTTTACTTAATAAGCTCGTGTTCGTGGGCTGCAGTGAAAGGTTAGCCTGTCAACATTGTGACTTTTCTGGAAAGGGGGAGAGATGTTCTTAGCTATAGATTTCCTTTCACACAACCTGTTTATTCTCCTCTGTTTTTGCGCTCTTATATGTTTTCTTGCAGTTAAAACTGTTTCCAATCATGGTGCAACTAGGTCCAGGTGAAATCTCAATTTCGCCAACGCAATTCATATAATTTTGGGAAGTTTGTATTCGTGGTAACATTATAGTGTGGAAACGTGAGAGCAACATTAATGACCAGAACAGAAATGTCTGTGGTTCACAGTAATTGTGTTTTTTTTGTGCGGTTATTGTACAGCAGAATGCATCCTTGTACTTAAAATAGCCGCCAGAATGCATTTCTCAATAACAGACATTGCTAAGTGCCAGGGTTACATTTTAAGTGACTATGTGGGGTTTTGCATACTGTTCCTGAAATGTTCCACATTTATGTGAAAGCAAATTAATGGAAGCTCGCACACCCCTATCTGCAATTTATGGAATAAGAACTCTTAAAAAACCATGCGACTTCCCACACCTAATGATATCTTGGTGTGGTCATGTTTTCTTATCCTTCTAACACAGTGGTCTTCAAACTTTGTAGTGGCACCCTCCCCCCAGTGGAAAATAAAAGAATCAGGTCCTCTCCTCAAAATTGACTATGTCTAGACTTATTCGAACACTACGTTTTAGTTCTGATACCATTTTAAAAATTATAATCAAATACATGTTTGCCAAACATACTATTCTGGTCTCTTCCCTTTTGACAAAAGATGTTAGTGATGGCCCATTACAGAAAAGCGTACTCCCGCTCATTTTTTCCACTTTAATCAAAGCACTGTTATCAGCGTAATGCTCCTTCTCTAGCGCCCCCCTGAGATCACTTGAGACCCCCCTCCCTTAAGGGGGCCCGCTCCCCAGTTTGAAGACCCCTGTTCTAACAGATTTTACCAGAGAGAAAAACACATCTTCAGGAGTATTTATCCACTTTAATTTAGTGAAAACCCAAATGGGCATCAACACAGTATATCCAAGATATAATACCGGGCTCTTGTAAAAAGTGAAGATTAACTAAAACTGGTCCCGATGTACAAAGCCGTTTTCGGGCTCAAACGATGCAATTTTAAAATCATAGAGTTTGCAACTGCAGAAGACCTTTCCTAATATACTTGTATTAGTTGTAAAACTGTTATTTTTTTGTACAGTTTTTCCGTTCTGAATTACAGATCGCAGGGCTATGAAAAGGGTGTTCACCTCTTATATCTGGTTAGTAAATGTATGTATCAATAGTTTGTGACGTCAACTGTGACCACCGCCGAAGGGTTACCGATTCCCAAGTTACAAAGCAGAAAGTCTCTCACTGGTGCACCTTCCCCTTTGTGAACCATGTCAGCTGTTTTGGAGGGAGAAGGCAGTGTTCCAGAGGATCACTGAAGTCTCCTCCCACCGATGTCTTTCTAAACGGGCACAATGTTTTCACTGTGCTTTAATGGCCATAGACTGCTTTTAAAATAAAATAGAGGGACACAGTTCCACTGGGCTTTGCAGGCCTTCATCCCTGCAGTGTGCCTATATGTCGTATTGCAAAATGCATTCACATTCACAAAGCAATCGGCATGCACGTTTGCTGCAAAGTCATCCTGTGCCCTGGGCAACCTCCAACTTTTTGCTGACTGATACTGGTGGTAACTGACTCTGACTGACCCTGGGCTCTGCCTAACCAGGCCCAGGGCAAGTGCTATGCTGAAAGAGACCCATTAGATGCAGTTAAAACACCTACATACACTAGGGTACACAATGGTATGGTGGGGTACCCCTGTGATTGGCATGACCTACCCTATAAGCCCCTAGTATATAATAGGGCAGGGGGATTGAAACTACCAAGAAGTCCCCAGTACCCTAGGGCATAGCAGTTTAGAGGTCAGCAGCTCTTTTTGCACTTGCATGTGTGCACTGCTGAAGCCTGAGGTCAGTTTAAAACCACCTCTGGGTGCTAGGGCTGCTTTTAAAAAGTATATTTTGCCCAAACTCGACTTTGGGGTTTGGGGCACTTAACCATGGATAACCTACAATGTTGTAGCATATTAGGAACCCTCAGGGTCTCCCCTAGGTGTCCCAGGGGTGGGGGGTCAGATATTTCTAAGGTACACCCTTATGAAATGAGTTTTATATGCCCTGTGTTAAGTGAAATTTCACATTTCACTCCCTACATTGTGGTAAAGTGCTGCTCAAATTCGACTTTGATGCTAGGAGCACTGTGGAGGGAGGACCTGTAATATTTCAACAGATTCGGAACCCCTAAAGTCTCACCTAGTTGTCACATGGGGTGAGGGTCCTGTATATATAAGCAAAGTACTTATAAAATATGTTTTTGTAAGTCCTGGTGCTGGAAAAATGGCCCCATTGCAAATCCCCTGCTACATAGGTTAACGTGGTAATAATAATAATAATAATAATAATATTAATAATCCACATTTGTAAAGTGCGAACAATCACCCGTAAGGGTCCCTAGGCGCTGGGGGCCGTCGGGAAGATTAAGCAAGCTATTGCCCAGAGTCACATGGTGCTGGGCTAATCTGCCGCCGGGGATCAAACCGTGATCACCAGATTCCAGAGTCAGTCGCCCTGGCCGCGGCGCAACACACCTCCTCCACTGGTAGGAAGTTATTGATTAATAACTCTTGATAGGAGAGGGCTAGAAGTGCAATTCAAAGACTTCCCCGCATGGTATTAATAAATTCAACAATATGATATTGTTGAATTTCTCCTAAAGTGTACATACAAGAAGTTATACGACTTTTTTGTTAATAAATCCAGATTCAGCCTTCCAGTGGTCTGCCCTGATTGGTCAGAGTTAAGTAGATTAGCCAGGCTGCCTTGAAGAGGTGATAAAGAGCCCCTGGGGTCAACCAACTCTGCTGGCCGGGCAGTGTGCTGTTCCATAGGAATGCCAGACCAGGGGGAGGAGTCGTAAACTATGTCCTTCAAAAAGGAGGGCAGAGAACAGTGTCATTTACAACTCTGAACTTTCCACTTTAGGCAGATGGTAGGATTAAGGAAGGTATGAGCAGATGCAGGGGGTTGAGTCTAAGTAAATTAGCCATCCTAGGGGTATGTTTAGCCAGCTCTTACCTCCTTGCTGGAAAATCAGCACTTATGGTTGTGGAAGATTTGATGCACTCTGGGACAAAATAATGCCACACTCTACAGGATGTGGTCATATCTTTGAGGAGTTACCCTGCTTCCATTGGTCAGGAGTGACCTCCTGCCTGACCCAGAGAACTTGGAATAAGTATCCGAGAGGGGCAGAGCCCTCCAGATCTGCTGCTTGAAACTTACTGAAGCAAGACTTTGCCAAGCTGAGAAGATTGCTGTGCAAAGATTTCTAAGGCCTGACGTCTGAAAACTGCACCATCTGAAACTACAGTCCTTTGGATTATTTTGCTGAAAAAGAACTAAAGAGTGGACTCCCTGAAAGCTACAAGTTAAAAGAGCTCATCTGGAACATCACCACCTAAATCCACAATGTGGAGAACCACCAGTGGATTGTAAGGGTTTTGTACCAGTAGATTGTGGGAACTAAAGTCCTCAACTTTCAAGGACCATCTTGGAGCTTCCAGACCCTTGGAGTGAGTTTGAGAGACTTTGGGACCCGTGGAGGAACTTCAGGAAGAAGTTCAAGAACTTTGGAGCAATTTTGGCAAAAAGCTCCATAGAGCGACTGACTCAAACTGGCCAGCCAGGCTGTGTGCCTTCAATCTCGAGCCGTCTAAGCCATCCAGATTCGTCCCGCTAAAAGCTCCATCGGTCCAACTTCCAGAGTTTGACTGGGACTAGAAGAAATCTGAAGCCGGCGAACCCTCACCGGATCCGGCTACATGAATAGTATCGAGAGACCCCGCAGGAAAAAGCTCAAGAAAAGTTTCTAAGTCCGCTCGTAGTAAAGGTGACCAGGAGCAACCGCGAACACCAAGCCGCCTGCCTTACATCGCGTGTTGGCCTGGATTCCTGGGTTGCCCCGCTGAAGCGCTAAAGAAAAAGTTTCTAAGGCCGCTCCAGGGAAGTTGACCGGGAGTTCGTCGAAAGGAATCCGGCGAACCCTCACCGAATCCGGACTGGCTTGGAGCTTTGAGTGACCTCCGGGAGAAAAGCTCCAGAAAATTTTCTAAGTGTGAAGGTAGAAACTGATACCGGGACCTGTTGCAAACTGTAGCTGCCCAGGGCTCCATCGCTGTTAGCCTGAGCAGGTATCCCAATATGGTGCTATAATCTTCTAAGTGCTATATTTTGCTAAATCTTTGAAAATTCATATCTCCGGTTCCCTATATTGGATTATTGTCGTTTTGGTGTCATTTTAAAGATAACAATATTTCTTAGTTTTATAAATTGGTATTGGATTTTTATTATGTGTTGTGTCTTAATTATTTACTGAATTGGTGTTTTTAAATGCTTTAAATACCTGTCTTCGAAGTTATGCCTGTCTGCTCGCAGCCAAGCTACCAAGGGTTGAGCATAGGAATAATTTTCTAAGACCTATGCTGAGTCCTACCATGTGTTAGTGGCCTTATTGCTACATTTGCACCTACCAATAACCCACTTTCCAACAACGTTGAACACCCATGGTTTGCAAAGGGGAATGATACATCAGACACAAAGTGTTTGTATGCACAACATGTAGTTCAGCCATGTAATAAATATAATATTTGCTTTACTGTAATTTTTGTTGCAAAGGAGATGCAAACCTCACAAATTAAATACAATACCTTTGGAATATGGCCAGTCCAGTGGATTCATTATAACATATCATGTGGTTGAGTGAAATCTTTCTACAATGTATTGAATTTTATGTTCTTATTACAGACATGTTCGGATGCTAGAACATGCCTGCAATAAAGAAATTATACCCACAATTGCTTATAAAAAGTTATTAGAAGCAAATTGTGACTTAAGAGTGCTCAAGGGGTCATTGAGCCTTCCAACTGTGTGAATGGAGTTGGTGGACATGAGTACAAACGCTGTCTTTGTGCCAGCAGCAGTTTGTAAAGCAAACTCACTTCTTGCTTTGGGGCCTACATTCTATCCCCATTATCTCTGGCAAGGAATGACTCTCTGCAAGACAGAGATCCTGCAGGAATGAGTAGTGCAGGACTGTCCAAGGAATACAAATCATTTATTTCACCTAGAAAGAAACAGATTTGTGTTTATTGTATGAGCCACCGCTCCTGATGCCTTACAGTTAGGAGTGGGTGGAACTCGCAGAGTTTTACTCCACAGAATTCCGCTGAGTTACATAAGTGGCGCAATTTCTGCACGACACGCTGCTCATGCTGATTCTTAGCACTTGAGCTTTTTCCACATTGTCAAAGCACGAAAGGCGGCACGCCAGATGGCACTGCTTCTTTTTGTAGCTCGAGTAGATTTTCTACTCTTGCGGCAGCATTCTCAATGTGAATAGTAGTGACCTTCCGTGACCGCCTGCTTTGAGAAATTATGCGGGAATCGTTGTAGCTCTCAATTTTTTTTCTCTCGCTCGCTAACCTAATGTTGACCAGCAGCATGCGAGAAAAACTTTGCCATGCGGTGGTTTGCAAAGTTTTTCTGGGACCTCACGCTCCAGGCAGAGCACGGAGTGGCACAACACCACGAACTCTGTCGGCAGAGTGGAGTTTTCCACCCACCCTTAGTTACAATGTACAGAAGGGGGTACTTTAGCCCATATATCTCACTTATGTATAGCACTTTGTGCCACCTTCCTGCTGTTTCTACACACTGAACATAACAGGTGTCACTATTATGCAATTTAACAGTACTAAATGTACTGCCTTCTGCAGTAGGGAAGGTTCAGTCAGATCGCCCGGATCAGAATTGATTACAGCAGATGTCAACGGCAAGCATTTAACTCACAATTCCACTCCTATAATCCCCCCCTACAATGCAATGGAGTTGGCATTGATTATTGAGAGGAGATCTGATTTAGTAAAGCGAGGTCCAGATTAGGATCATCCCCAATAGTTCTTTTCATAATGTTTTGGAACGAAGAGTGGGCCTAAGGCAGTGGCTGTCACACTTTGTGGCCATCCCATGGCAAACTCTTTGTGAGTTATGAGTGGCTAGTTTATGTCTTATCCTTTGTGAGAATACACATGTACTTTGAGGACCAATGTCCAGATTCAGAGTTCATCGGGATGATGGTGCTATTTCTCACACCCGATAAATAACGATACTCTGGGGAGCATTATTTATTGAGTGAGATAGATAGCACCTATTTTTTGAGAAATAACATGCAGATTTTAGTGCCCGTTGCACCAAAATCCAAATGTACACTTCTCCCCTGATAAATTGCTGCAGGTTGGACCCGACAAAATTTAGCAAAGAGTGAAATGCTGACCAGTTAATACCCGATGAAATACCACAAAACTCGGAATTCCGATTCCTGAGCAAAAGGGGTTTAAGCAGCGATGGCAAATTCTGACCAACTCGCACACAAGCCCCAGGTGCTGATGTGTAGACTGTCAAGATGGTGATACGCTGTGGGGTATTGTCGCATCTGTGCATTATGGACATGGATTGGCTAGGTTTGATCGCTGAATCAAGTTCCTATTATTTTCTTACTGTTGAGCAAGGTCGAGAGAGTAATTAAAATCTTTTACCGAGTGATTTTCACAAAAGTGACGCATTGAAAGGATGTGTTGTGTGAAAAGTTGTTTGCCATTGGCAAATTTGTCCAACAAGTCCGCGATGTGTCTTTCAGCTATTGAGAGAGAGCCGTCCGTGAGATGCCCAGAGCTGGCTGGCCGAATAGGAGTAGATGAGGGAGGGGTTAAATATCCTGTTTGCCTGAGATTTTCAGAAACAGCTGGATGTCATCTGTATGTTTGTAGGAAATCCATATGCTCTGCTAGACCCCGGATTATTTTGCATGCACCTGTCTTTTTGACCTCAGTTGAGGACTTGGACTGCATTTCTGCCAAGTGCACATATGTTCATTGATGTGTAACGTAAAAAAAATCTGTAAGAGGCAGGTGCTGCGACTGTATGCTGTCTTTTGCAGCTTTGAGAACAAAACTGTACATAAAGCCTGCCTTAATATCTGTTGGCATCTCTGCAAAGCCGCTGTCTGGACGCACGCACTGAAACAAATCTTTTAAGTAAAGCGGGATGTTTTTTTTTTTATTTGTCGTCAGCTACTGTACCTAATATGGCGGAGCCTAACACAATCGAATTACAATGCACGGGATTATTTGTTGTAACTTTGAAACAGTTGTGAGGTGCTGTGTGTTCAGGGACTGTAGGCAAGATGAGGCCAGCCATTGCCCTCAATGTATCTTCATGTAAGCTTGCATTTATTCATTGACGTGGCAGTGTGGCGTTCCCGGTACCAACATCACCTCATAGGTGCACAATGACTCAAGATGATAATTCTCTTAAGAATTGTATTACTAAATAATTTACTCAATGTCAATTTTAACCGATTAAGATGATGCCAAATATAACTCAGTCCCTGCACAAAAATCTTTTGATGTCTGTTTAAAAATATAAGCCAAAGGAAGCAACCACCACCAGACCCTTCACATTCTCTGGAAAAGCCAAGAACCTGAAGCTTCCATTTGTTTTTAAAGGGCACTACTACCTCGTTATTTCTTTATTTCCTTCTCTCTTGCTTTATTTTTACTTCTCTCTTTCTTGGTACAAAAGATTTACTTTCAACTTGCATAAAACAATGAGTTTATCTACAACCTGAATTCCACCTGTTCTAAAATTTATTTTAAAATAAATACATCGACACATATCCAAATTAGCTGTAAGATAACATTTCTGTACTCTAGCAGGAAGATATTTGACTAGTAACCCCATATTTTGTAATTTTAATACAATTATTATGGTCAGAATTACTTATTTTAATGTACCCACCATTTAAAACAGTATCTGGGCATACTACAGACAATTAGGTCAATGTTTAATACTAAGCAGTTGGTGGCATTTCTGACACAATGGTGGCAAGTTGAAGCAAAAAGAATGGCATTCACCTCCTCAAAATGTAAGTATGGTTTCGATATAGATTCCCACCATATTTAATTCAAGTTGGAAAGCCTCTAGAGAACAGCCCCTCCTTGTCATTATATAGTGGTTACATATAGTGCTTTCCACCAGTTTATAATAGAATATTCTGAGCAGGTACAGCACTCCAACCCATTAATCATAAGCCTCAGGTATTTGGAAATATGAGCAGTGCTTCAATCTTTTGTCTGTCCAAGGAACCAAAAACCACAGTAAATTATTGCCCACTGAAGTGGCATTACCAGTCTGCCTCCCTAACAGTACATTCTCTAAATAGGTGCAACTAACTACTTAGATAGGTTGATTAGTTATATTCCTTGAGAAATTATTTGAACTTTTTATTTGCCAAACTTTCATAATTTTAATCTTAGCCACATTTATCATCAACAGGAGCTGAGTTTTAAAATAATGCTTGAATGAGGATAATTTATTCTGTAATGCCTGGGGGATTACAGAATAAGGGATGAAATTCCCTTTATCTAGTTCTTGGTGAAGATGAACTAAAAAGGTGCCAAAAATCCACACTTGCTTTGAACCTTTTCCCACGAGGATCTTCCTAGGAGATTCATTTCATGCACGAAGAACAGGTGTCTGTATGTAACTCCTCCAAGACCCTTAAAAGCCTCAGTGGGAACTCCTTTGTCTCCGTTTGAAACACCGAGTTTGGTGGTTACAGGATCAAATGCTAAAGAGAAATTAATGAATGCCAAACATAAATTCATATTCTTATAAATAGCATACTTTCCTTTAATTGTATAAATGTATTAACCATTCTATTTTTCTAAATTTGTAAGCACAGCTGTTGCACCTTGCCCTCTCTGCATGGTGTTGCCGATCACCACGATGACTGCTAGCTCAATCCACGGGAGCGACGAGGAAGTCCCCACACTCCTAAAGCCCCACTATGAGCGAGCCGTAATCAAAGAAATGCTCGCCTACAGGGGAACCCACGGAGATGTGGGGTGGTAAGGTAGAGGCAGCTGTGTGGAACCCCAAGTTGATCGGTGGCCACAGGAACAGAATGGGACAATCTACAGAAAGAACAAGCAAGATACCATTAATCAAGCGGCCCCCCTCCCCTAGCATAGAATATAAAGGAGACTTGCAATTGCTAACAATATGAATGACACACCACACAATGTCTCTTACCAACTGAACATCTCCTTAGTCGAGAAGAATATCTGCATGACTCAGCAAGATGACAGGTATCATGCTACAGGCCACAGCGTCCCAATATATGGCAGGTTTCATTCATAGGTAACAATCTGTGACTGAAACAGTTACCTCGGGTATAACAGGCTTTATGTGGATAACTGTTATATCTCTCAGCAGTGGGGAAGGGTATAAGGGAATAGAGGAGAATCCTGAAGTGTCCAAAGCAGCGTGATAAGTATACGTCTGACTACACTCCCAGGACTTCTAGTAGCGCGGCCGCGCAAAACTACTTCTAAAACTACGGGAAGATTCAGAAGTGTGGAAACAATGTAACTTGTGAAAGTTATCAAGAGGGGAAGCTTTCTCGTAAGGATTCAAAGGGTACAAACTGGCACTCAGATAGTATTGGGAAAAGGCAACAGAACGACACCGTTCTTAACTACAAGACCCACAATGCATTGCCGAGAAATACAATACACGGGACGGAAGAGAGAGTTAATGCAGAGCAGAATACTGCTAACGATACTCGCGGTATGAAGAAAACTCAACTCACCGCGTCTTTTTATGCCAGCACTAAATACTCCTACACTTCTCTCTCATAATAAAGGGAGCGCCTCTAAACCAACACAAACTTCCAGGCAAAGTTCAGAGGACTTAAACAGGAAACACCGTTTGCTCCGCTAGCGTAGACCTCAGCCTAACGGACACAGCAAACGCTCAGACAGGAAACAGAGGGGCGTGGACCAGGGTTCAAAACTCCGAAAGCCAAGCACCTGATTCGAGTCCAACCAAGGGTTATATAGGAGGTAACTTGTGAAGACTCCACCTCCTTAAGGGACCGTGTAAAAAGTGTGTCACCATAAGGCAAGCAAGCAATTCTCTATGCTACAGTAGCATTAAGGGACCGTGTAAAAAGTGTGTCACCATAAGGCAAGCAAGCAATTCTCTATGCTACAGTAGCAATCCCAGTAACGAGTGCACAAAGCGTCTGACCCCTAACACATGGTCACCCCTGATGTTATGCTTTCCTCTGCCTTCCTTTGCTTAACACACTGTTGTTGGCTTTTGGCCTTCTGTGCACTTTACCCCTGCTAACCAATGCTAAGGTGCATGTGCTCTTCCCCCTAAAACATGGTAACATTGGCCTGCACCTAATTTACTTGCAAGACCCTTGTAAATGGCACTACCTGTACCCTCAGCCTGTAAAGTTAATGCTAGTACCAGTTGGCAGCAGCACTAATGTTGCCACCCATTTAAGTAGCCCTGTAAACCATGTCTCAGGCATGCCACTGAAGCCTGTAGTGCAGTTTTAAATTGCCATTTCAACCTGGCAAAATAAACCTTTTTCCAGGCCTAAATCTTCCTTTTCAATACATATGAGTAACCCCTAAAGTAGGGCCCTAACCACTCCTAGGGCATGGTATATTAAAATTAGGACGTCTGTGTTTAAGTGACAGTGAAAACACACTAAAGTTGTTTTGCACTGTTGTGAGGTGTAGCTGTCCTATATATTGTCACTGTGTTACCTTATTAAACTTAATAAGTTCTAACTTCAGCTTGGAAGCAGATAGATATATGCTGTTTAAACTCAAATGAATTGCAATCTAAAATGAAATTTAAGGGAAAAGTTCTATTTAAGTAACAGTTCTGAAAATGCCACTTTTAGAAAGTTGGAATTTTCTGGATCCAACCAACTGTGCCTTTCTGCCAGTGTCCTGGGTCATATGACTGTGAATGGCTCTGCTGTTGGGGTTTGTGTGTTGCTTTCAGACAGTGTGACAAAGGGCAACTAGGTGTGAGGGGAGGGGATCTTACTGACAGGAGGAGATGGCTGGGAAGGAGCTGCCCCATGCCTTGAATACATTTCAAATGGCCCTGTCTGCAGCACTCACAAAGGAACCTGACACCAGGACTGCCCTGGTCCTGTCACCCTAAATTTTTGGGGCAGGCCCAGAGGACGAACTCTCCAGAGCCAGTTTTGACAGTAGGTCAGTGAATTCCCCCACACAAGGGCTGTCATAAAAAATAGTGTCTTCAGAACCACTCAGCAGAACACTCCTGACCAATGGAAGACTCAGAAGAAGGACAACCTTACTGCAATAAGGACCCCCCTGTTGGTTGGGGGACTGCCTTGCTACAGAAAGAAGGACGTTTTTTCCTGCTTCCAATGATCCCAGGTTACATTCAAGGGTCATTTGGCTGACCTCCTTTGTGAGCTACAGGGACACAATAAGCTTCCAGAGGCCTCCCTGCAACTGCCCAGTTGCCCAGCACCAACTGGACCTGTATGATTCTTGGGGCTGGCTTCTGCTGGTTTGATTCCTGATCCCCAAGCGGAAAACACTAGACCACTATCTGCATGGATTTACATAAACACTTCTTGGTGTTAGACTCATGTCTGGGTCAGCTGTGGCAGATCGCTATTAAAGATCATTCAGAGCTAAGAGTCTTCATGTGACAATGTGTAACTACTTGAATAGGCTTTCTCTATCTACTTACCAGTTTGCACTTGTGTACATCCTTCACATTTGATATGTTTTTCTTTTTCGGTTCCCTTAGTCTTTCCTCTGCTTGATCCCCTACTTTCCTTTTGCCTCTCGACATTTGTTGGTGTGTTTGCCACTTGTGGTTCTATACTCACCAGTGTCTCTGCAGTCGTGCCTTGGATCTTTTGGATAGATTCCTGGTCGACCCTCGTCTCAACACCGCAACTTGTGCTGCAAAAGCCAGGTAGTTAATACCTCTACATCTAATCACATCTTCTCTCTGAATTGTTCAACACTCGTCAGTCTTTCTGCATTTTCAACCAGTGTAGACTAAACTATGATCATAAAATCGACGTTACTTGACTGGGACAATTCCAGCTGAGTGTGAGCTTCATCTGGGGTTTCTCTCTCTCCTTTTCTCTGTCTCTCCCCAGATTGCTATTACTGGCACCTTATATATCGCTGTCTAGTAGTTTAGTCAAGAACGGCAGAAGTTTTCAGTGAGTCAACATCCTCAGAACCTAATATTGGAATAAACGAGAAAGGATCTTAGCCATTCTACTGGAGAAACCATATGTGGTTATTAGAAACCCATTGGAGCTTTTTGCCTGTGAGACTTAGAGTCAAAATAAATCAAATAACCATATCTCCATTAATTTGTTGATTATCTCAAACATTTTCATATTTAAACTTCCTATAGTCAGCCTTTAGTGTGTTGACTTTAGAACTGATTATGCATAGCTCTTGAAAATAATTACACCAACTCTGTTCTCCTATTGACACAGTACATTTTGGAATTTCAATATCTGTCATAGTTGCAAAATAATTCCAAAAGGATAAGATGTTGCCATGACGTTGAGTGTCATATATTCTGTGCCAAGTATGAGCGAACACCCCCTCTCAGCTTGCTTGGTTTTCGAGGTTGAGTTTTGTCCCTTTTTCACCTTCTTATGATTGTTGCAGTTAAATCTTTGTTTATGGTCATGTTTCACAAACAGAACATGAATTGTATCTAGTACCCAAAGAGAAACTACTGATGACTTGTCAAAGTATTATGATTATTTGTAGAAACCAGTGACAAAACTACGTACACTATTCTTCCAATTTATTTATTTAATTTTTTTATTTTATGTGTGATCATTTCAGTATACAATTTTTACGTAAGTTAACTGGTTTTCTGGCTTTTTAAGCTTCTTAATGCTAATTTGGTCATGCACACAATTAACGCAATTGAGTTATGATAACTTAAAAATTCCAAACATATCTGTAAATAAATCACTGTGTCTGTGAAACCATAAGACATGAGAACATAGAAAGTAGTAGATTTGATCATATTGTGAAACTATGGTGTCGATTCCAATCCGTTAAAAATAATTTGCGTACGACTCGTATCCGTATTTTTTTACGTACGAGTCGTAGAAGCACCGTACAAACAGCCAAGTACGATTCGTTCGTGAAAAATATCTACGAATAGCATTGGGAAAAGTCTACGAGAGTGCGTCGCAAAGTCTTCACGTCTGAATATCGTCGGGAAAAGTGTACGAAAGTGAGCCGGACATTTTTACGTGCAAATCGTAAAACACAAGTCCGAGCGCGCATGTACGATCCCGACCGTCCTTCCGAATACACAATTGCACGTAAAAAGGCCCGTACGGAGCCAACGCTGGAGCACACATGTACACGGGTAAACTCATGCCCGTGTACGAGCCGTACAGCCCCCCCACCCCCAAATATGTCAGCACCGTACACCACCCTGTCCGCACTGTACCCCCAGCCCCCCCACCGCATTTACTTGCCGCACACCAACACCGTACCCCAGCACCCTCACACAGCATCGCGAATGTACGGATCGTACCTACGCGATAAAGACACATACAGAACCAGGACAGTGTAAAACAGCACAAGGAGGGCCAAAGCGACTCGCACAAAAACACAAAACACGTCTACACGACAAAATACAACTCAATGACTGACCTGCCACATCCAAACTGGCCAACAGAGGCCCCAAACACAACCACCTCTTATAACACACCCACCAAAATTCAAACACAGCCACACCCACAAATTGACCAATAAAAAGGTCCCACACACACAAACCATGAGCCTTTGCAACAGACCTACTGCGGACAGAGCTCACACATAAACCACCCCACATAACTCATACCTTAGCTACACCTCCACTCACACACCTTCACACAACCTCCCCCACAAACATCCCCCTCTTCACATTCACACACACACACATTCACACCCACACACCCACAACCGCCCACACCCACACCCGACACCATGCCCACAGACAAGAATCCAAAGTTCACTACGGCGGAGCTGGAGCTCCTCGTCAACGAAGCCACAGCTGTTTGGAACAATGGTCAGACAGACCAGCATATCTGAAAAATCTACCATGTGGCAGAGGATCGTCGACAAGGTGAATGCTGTTGCGCCCGTTCGAAGGACCAGGCATGAATGCCAAGCCAGGTGGTACGATCTGCGCAGGGCGGTCAAGAGGAAGATGAATGAAGAACATGCCCAGACCAACATCACTGGAGGTGGGCCGCCCCGCAGACCCGTACACTACCATCCCTGGGAGGAGAAGGTGATGGCCATGCTACCGCCGGTGGGACTACACGGAGTGGAAGGAGTCGCAGAGCCTGGTGAGTACACAAACAACTCACGTAACATGGGGGGAATGGCATCCACACCCCAACAACAACAAATGCACGCACCTACCCCCAAGCACTCACCGCACACAACCACACTCAATAACCACGCCCATGCCACGAACGTCACCATTCACCCTTCACAAATCAAGGCAAGGCCATGTCCAAGGCTACAACAACCACAAACACAAGACTGGATGTCCGGGAGGCTGGGAGGGTGGGCCCCACACAACACATCGTGAAAATGAGACGCAGACACCAATGTCCTCATCCCTATGGCATAGGGACATACCCATGCACAATGCACAGGGACTGGCAAACTACTAACAAGGGCGCTGACACTGGGCCCTGCTGTATGCAGCACAAGGCCCTCCTGGGACCACTGTACACTCAAACACCAACTCCACAAGCACAGGCATCTAGCACAGGAACTCACACACACTGTCATGCCAGCATACACCATGAGGGGACACACACATCACCTGGGAGACCCAATTACAACTCACACAACACACAACAGCACGTCCGGTCACACCCCCCCCCTAACACAAGCACACACCCCCGGGGCAGGCAACGGATACACCCACTCCCACAATGGACATGTGACACAACAAGACCAATCCGGAGCCAACTAAGCATCAGAGCCAGGCGGGCAACTAGAGCCAATTTCGAGGGGGGGGGCAGAAAAAGATTTCGGGGGAGGGGGCTAAATCTTCCAGCCATAGGCAGAGTGGCTGTAAGAAGGGGTGAAAACACAACAAAAGCCTCATGAACGAGTAAATGGTCTACCATACACCTGTGAAGTACTCGGGTCTGGATGCAATTAGACGGACGCCAGCCCGCGAGGCTGTCTCAGCTGGGCTGACACACATGACGGGGGTGGCAGAAGCCCGGTGAGCCCAATGGGTGTTGCGCGCCTGATCAGAGCCAACTATCTACAGGTCACACACTCAGGAGAAAATCCCAATCTGTCCCCCGCAACATACCCATCCCCAAGTGGACAATGAGAGGAATGCTAGGGACATCCAACTACCTGGGGGAACTGTGTCAACTTGAATATGTTTGAAACATGGATGTGGCATGAAACAGCATTAACATTGTCTCTCTCTCACACACAGGGCAACATCGGCGATCTCCCCCCAACACTGGGGGGGAAGAATCACAGTCCCAGGCACCGCGTGAAGAGGATCCCACCGGCAGCGACGACTCTCACCACTCCGTGGATGACCCCGACCAACCTGGCCCCTCTGGTGCCCAAGCCCCTGCAGCACCTGCGTCAGGTACATCTGTGCCAACCACCACCCCCGTTCCCGCCACATCCCAGGACACACCCAGGATCCCTGCTCGCACTGAACAACACAGCCAGTCTGACCAGGAGGGACAAGGTGCTGCGGGCACCCAGGAGGAGGCAGACAACCCTGCCAATGCCATCCCTCAGGGGTCCCGTAGATCCGATGTGCCCACAACGGCAGGCCAGGCTCGTGTGGGCAGGGGTGGTGGGAGTGGAGGCAGGCGGAGGCGCGAACCTGACCAGCCAGCTCAGGACCCCGGTATGTCACACATACGCAACATCCTGGACTCATACCGGCGTGACACCAGAGGCATGAACCAGGTCGTGTCCAGACTTTCCGGGATGCAGGGGACCCTCGATGAGATAAAGAACCTGCAGGTCGAGCATCATGCCAGTCACCAACAACACCAAGGACGGATGGAGGCAAGACTGGCTGAGCTCCTGGCGGTGCACAGGGACGTGAGCCAATCACTCCGTCAGATCGCCCAAAGTCTTGCAAACCCTCCCTGTGCCACCAGGCGTAGACCAGCACCAGACACAGGGAGGGAGGAGGAGGAGGAATCATCTGACGGAGCGTCCCCAGCATCGTCAAGGCCTGCATCTGAGGGTCCCCGGAGGAAGGTGGGTCGTCCACGTAAAAGACCGTGCGAGTCAGCGGACCATCCCCATCTCCCAGGTCACCTGGCCCGGCACCTGGCCCTCTGGCGCAACAGCAGCACCTCACCCAATGACATTCTCTGCCACATGGACTTGCTGGTCACAGTCTGACCAATGATGACCAACACTGTGGTCTGGACTCTGATGACTTCCAATGCCAGGGATGCCATCTCCCCCAGTGAACTTTGGATTCTATTCCCCCGATTGAGCACCGTAGCACATGTACCAAAAGACTCACCCCACCAAAAATAAATTCACATTGTTCTGCACAGGAGATGTTGCTGTCATTTTGCATTATTCTACGACATATGTGTGTGGAAATGTCTAACTATGCCTGAGTGTTGAACCAACTCCAGCCATCCATCCCCTGGGAACAGAGTCTGGTACAGGACACACATGGGTCACAAGTATCATTCAATGTAGGCATGGAGCACAACACTCACCTGTGATGGCCTCTGGCTGCTGAGGGGGTGCTTGCTAAACTGTGCGGACAGACCTATTTGGGAGATCATCATCAAGGTGTAGAGGCCATGGCCCATGTGGAGGTACCCGAGGAGGGAGTCCCAGGTATTTGTGGCCAGGTGGGAGAACTATGTCCTGTATGCTGGAGTATGGTGGATGTGAAGAACGGTGGCCAGGGCAAGGTTGGATGCACGGAGATGGACCAACGGGATCTAGGATGACAGACGTACAAGGTTTTTGTGGGGTCGGGTTTGTGGACTGCCTCCTGAGTGTGGGTGGGGTGTGTGGAGGACATCCTGCAGCAGACAGTGATCCATTGCAGCTATCCATGGTGGACGGTGAGGTGGCTGGGGCGCAGGGTGTAGTAGCTGAGGTGTGCAGATGCCCCCTGGAAGTGGACCAGTGTCCTTGGAGTTTGGATGTACTTGCTCCGTAGAGGGCAGGGCAGTATATGAGATGGATGTCGTCATGGACCTGGGGGATGGTCTGTCGTAACTTGGAGTGGATCTATCTGTGGATCATGTGCATGATGCAGAGGGCGTTGCAGCAGGAGGTACAGATGCAGTGGACTAGCATGGCATATGTGAGCGAGCCAAACATGATGCACAACATAAATGGCCCATCTTGCACACAAAGACTAGGATGTCAGAAGGACAACTGCAACAGGCGCGTGTGTAAAGTGAGGAGTGTCCAGTGTCACATGGTACACCCAGAGACAATGCATGCACAATCACCAAAGAACCATTACACCGGATCAGGAAACTTAAGGCCGACCTGCGCACTGGAGACACACCCTCAGCAACTGGTGATGGCCCATTGTGTGGTTGACCTCGCCAAAAAACATACACGACCATGTACTACATGCCCAATAGGGAGCCTAATCCATGATCAACTGCATGCATGTCGCTAAACTACACATGGACTCCTATGCATTATCTACAGCAAGTATGCCAGAGATGCCGCATGCCAAGTGGCAAGAGACCAGCATTGACAGAGACGAGGCACCTTGGAGTATGACTAACACCTTTATTACTCATCCTCACACTAATGGAATTGCATCCATTGGAACAGAATCACAGGTCATTCGGCTGAACATGTGTGACCTACACTGGACACCCCCTGCAACACACAGATGTGGTAAATCCTACTGAGCTGGCACACAAGTGAAGGGGTTGAGCCTCACACCCCTTGCTGCACACGGAGAGTCTACAATTCCACATTGAGCCTCACATGGGGATGTCCCACACCATGTCCACCATGACCATCCCGTATGTTCCTGAGGGACGTTATACACACATTGATGCCTTCATCAGAATCCACAATCCATGACAGATGACTGTCAGGAAGGGTGACTATCAATTCATGGGAGCCATGCAACACGTCACGTGGCCCATGGTGAGTCGACATGTATGCATGGTGACACAACATGCACAGGAGCAGTTCCCACATATCACAAACACGTACCACCCACAAAACGCCTTGCTGCACTCCTTACCCAAAAAGACTTTTCACCATCTCTGTGTATGTAACTCTGATCCAGCACACGTTGCAATACTCATGAGGAATAGCAGGAGTGCAATGATGACATGAGCAGACGACAGCCGCAGGAACCTGGGGAGGACAGACACACAACAAGTCAGCGAGGAGCTAGTAATCCGCAGACATGTACATGCTCTCTACAGGATTGATGTTGTCACCATGGAAATAATGATTTTTGTGTTCCTGCACAAATATGGGGAATGACATTATCACTTGTATGACACATCAGAACACACCTCCAAGTCACTGGGCACACAGTCAGCTCGACACACACATTGCAACACATGCCACACAAGGCACTAAGCGTGCACACTCAGACACAGGGACTCACCATCATGAGAAGAAGTTGCGGATCAGCTGACTCCGGATGTCCTCATCCTCATCCTCACTTGCCCCGTGCCCAAGCCCTTCATCCTCCACGGGTGGATGATCTTGCTCATCAGGATCCAGGATGAGTGGCACGGCCTTCTCCACTGCCATGTTGTGCAGCATGCAGCACACAAGGAAGATTTTGCAGACCTTCACCGGGGCATATGGGAGGGCGCCGCCGGTCTTGTGGAGGCACCGGAATCTGCTCTTCAGTAGTCCAAACGTCCTCTCAATCACGCGCCTCGTCTGCCCATGGGTGTCGTTGTAACGGTGTTCTGCGGCTGTTCTGGGGTTGCGGAGAGGCGTCATCAGCCATGGCATGTTGGGATAGCCAGCGTCCCCTACATGGAAACATCATGGACAGAAGTGGGTCAGGAGAAGCAGTAAGATTTGAAGAAACGGCTAAATACAGGACTAACAGAGTATACCCACCAACAAGACATGCACGTTAGTTGCGCAGCTGCAGCATCATTTCAGGCACCCTGATACGCCTCATGATGTAGGCATCGTGTTCTGATCCTGGAAAACGGGCACCGACATGGGATATCATCATGTTAGCAAGACATACAACAAGGGCATTGATGGAGTGGTAATGCTTGCGGTTACGGAAGGCTACCTCCTGTGCGTGTGGTGGCACCAAAGCCACATGTGTCCCATCAATGGCCCCAATGACATGGGGCATCCCTCCCAGGGCATAGAACTCACCCTTGACACCTGTCAACTGCTCACGAGTTGGAAAAGTTATGAATTCATCCAGGTGTAACAACATGGCCTCTAACACATCATGCAGGACACGGCTGAACATGGTCTGGGACATGCCACCTACATCAGCTATGGTCAATTGAAACGTACCCGTGGCAAAGAAATGTAGGGCTGCCATCACCTTCATCTTGGGGATCAGTGCAGTAGGATACCTGTGTAGCGGTTGGAGGTGTGGTGCCACCTTGTTGGTCAAGTTGTCAATCAACGGTTGGGAGAAGTGGTAGCGGCGTATACAGTCACGTTCCCTCATGGCAGCCAAGTCTGGCATTGGTCGGGGGAGAGGCGGTGCCCTGCAGAAATTTGGAAGGAATAACGAAGATTGAGTACAGCACTACACCACTGTCAATGGACTGAGCACATGTTCAACAGCTACTACACATATGCTACATACAGAGTCTGTACTGTGCAATGCATCCAGGACACGTATGCCAGCCAGGTAACACCCCTAACAACAGTCAGCTACACACGTGGGTGCGCAAGGTCAACATGACATGCCATGGAACTAGCTGTGTGCCAGTGTAAGTGAAGAGGATGACGCATTACAGGAGTGACAGACATCCACATATGTGCATAAGAAGGATGTATTATCACACAGACCGGTTGCGGGACACTAGAGGCACAGGTCGCATGTTCTTGAAACAGGACAGTCCACACACCTTGCCATGAAGGGGTACATGTCAGGAATGATGACATACATTGAGACTACGCAGATATGTCCTTGTCTCACAAGTCCATGTGCGATGCATACATACACCCGTTACGTCTGATTCCACATGTGGCCTGGTGTGCGTAATAGTGTGCCATGCCCATCGACACGCACACACATGTTGGATGCAGCAACTGCAGATGCATGTCACAGAACAAATACAGCTAGCTCATGGGAACACATGACACACACATGACATAGTCACAACGTGCAACACTGGTAGTTACATGTGAGGTGTCATTATCCGTGTCCCTGGCATCGGGGGACAGTTGCGGGTGTAGGTGACTGTGCCATGCCAGTGATGCAGTGCTCGACTGTCCCCAGTGTGTAGCTCCTCTGTATCGATTTAGAACAAGTAATTTGCTGTTGTGTTATGCTCCCCATTGTTGCCCAGTGGCATGGTGGGTAAACCAACTGTGTGGTGCAGGGCCTACATATGTTTGTAGTATTGTAGATGTCACTCATGTTGCTGTTCATGCTATGCGCTGTGTCCTATGTAGTTTGGACTCATGTGTCGTATGTATACAGGTGTCTGGTCATTTCCTGTCTCTTCACCTTGGCCACAGCATCGTGGGGGGAAACCGAGGGAGACACTGGCACGGACGTGGGGGAGGTAGCCAGCACCGGGGCCACCAGTGCTGGGGAGTCTGGCGCAGCAAGTGGCACGGAGGCCGAGGGGAGTCAGGCGGAGGACTTGTCCAGTCCCAACACCGACTATGACGCTGACGGGTCCGAGGCTGAGCTCCCAGAGGGGGCGGAGGCTGCTCCCAGAGCTGAAAGCAGCACTCCATCTGTCGCCGCACCCTCCATTCTCATCACCGTCCTCCCAGTTGCTCGGGTCCCTTGTGTCCGTGCTAGGCGACAACAGGTGCGTGAGAGACGGCAAGGAGGTGTATTTAAGAGTGAAGGGTGCACTTCCACTCCGGATCATTCTGTGGTGTGTTGGCACATTCAATTGCATGGTGCTTGTTACATGCACGCTCATGATGTGGCTTGTATTCTGAAAGGGATTCGTGTGCCAGTCATGACCCCGTCTTGTACGCTGCTTGCTAACGGTAATTATGTGCTATTCAATGATGAAGCTTGCTGTGGGATGCTTCCGGGAATTACTGACACTGTGACTGTATCACTACGAGTGGTTTTCTGTCATTCAGTCGTTTTCCCACCCCCGCATGGCCGGCGGGATGTATCCATCTGGCCTTCCATTCCAACCTTGAAAGCAGAGTCCAATAAGATGAGCAGAATTAGGCCTCCATTGTCTCAAAAACAAGTCGTGTTGACTTCATCCCGAGAAACATTTGTCCTTCACGTAGCTCACACGTGCAAAGAGGTGCAAGCGCTTTTTAACACTGATCTCCCACTACATATTTTGGACTCGGATTCAGACTATCTTTCATGCCTCACCACCATGTGGCCTGGCTGTTTGTTTCTACATTGTGGTCTCCGGCCTCGTGACCTCCTTCCAAACTCTGTTTGGTGTGATCCCCGCATTTCATCATTCGATTTTGTCTAGCGTCTTCGGAGGTGTCCCTTTGCTTCTCGCCCTCGTAGCTGTGGTGCCATAATTGATCTGCGTACTACGCTGTGGCTTCACAACTTGCGTTACAGGACAGCATGCACCGGCTGCTCCATCTTCAGAACAAGATGCTTGAATTCTACGGCACTCTGCCGCTGGCGACCTTAAGCAGTGCCTATGGATTGTCCTTCCGGTTTCCGTTCTTTACCTGCGTGCAACCTGTCTTTCATTGCCTAGATTGTCCATTCGAATGGGCTCTGGATTTGTGCCTGTCTAACTCTGTGGCTCCTGACCCGGATTTTGATCGACTGATGAGCCCCTTAGTGGCTCATGAGTTGGACTGTTCTGGCGTCAGCATCATGGCCTGTGCTGCTGCACATGGAGTCCTAGGCAATTGGGACATCGGAACGGCTGCAAATGAATTCTTATCCAGAAGTTATCTTGATGTCCCCACCTGTTGTCCACAAATTGTGCTGGATGCCCCGATTGTTGAGGAACACGTGTGTTCTTTCCCCCTGCTGAACTGGATGGCAGACAATTTTGCTGAACGTTCAGATGATTTCCTCTTGGAAGCTGTTGCAACTTATTGTGCTTATACCTTGATGGTTTGACTTTAGCCCTGCTCATTTCATGGTGCATCCGTCGATGTGATATTTTTCCCCTTTTACATGGGTAATTGCCCATCAACATCGTTCATAATTGACATTTCTTTCCTGACTTTTTCGCTTCCCTTCTATGGACTTCCAGTTCATGCCCTTGGTTCCGTTCTATCACACATGAACTCTGCGTTCTCGAATTTGCGCCCCTAGTGGTTAGTGGTAGGAACAAGGGGGGGGTGTAGTGACAATTCCTATCTCCCTATGTACAATGCTAAGTTGGCACCAACGCGTTAGTTGTTAGTAAGCCATCTTGCCAATTTTGCTGCTTTTGCACGCGACACTGTAGTTGCGTGTTAATACTTTTGAAATGCCTACTCAAGTTTACTTCACATGAGGACTGTCTGTTGATTGACATCCTTCACAGTGAGCAGCGAGCTTGTACTGTACATTGTGTACACACACAGTCTGGGACACAGGCAGCACACAACCATGGAAGGCCAAGCGCACACCTCCTGTCACGCACACACAGGGGGGAGAAGGCACAGGCACTGGGTCGGGGGGCAAACAGCAGCCACGCTGTCACAGTAGGAGTCCGCATTCCTCACGACCGACTACCTCCAATACCACTCCCCTTGGCTCTCTTGCCCAACAGTCGGACAGAGTGTCCTTCATGGCCAGTCCGTCCCTCAGCCCCAGTGTGTCACCACCCCGCAAGCGTTTGAGGGATTCCCCGGGCAGGGTAGTTGAGTCCCCCCCCTGTCCACACCCACCCCCAGTTGCGCTGCGACCCATCCCTCCGACCCCCCCCCCCCTCCTTGGGGCCTGTGGTGCCTTCGGGTGCAGGGGAGACACTGGAAGAGCTTGCGGCCATGTGCAGCGCCATACTGCCCTCCTCCTTTGGCGCTGCACCACCCCCTGTGGTGGAGTCGTCCGTCCCTGCACCCACGACACCTACCCGTGCCCCTCCTGTCCCTGCGGTGCCTGGTTTTTCCCCCCCACATGATGCCCACCCTTCTGTGGATGATATGGTACAGTGTACTGTGCAGGCGAGCTTGGAGAGACGCGTCCCAACGTGTCCCCCCCACCGGGACTTCGCATCTGGCGTGGCCTATGGGTTTGTTGAATGGTGTACTGTAGCTACTTTTCTTCGAGATGCTGAATGTTGTTGTTATTTTATCGTTTGCACACTATTTCTATTCTGGTATTGCTGCTTGTGCTGCTGCTCCCTGAGTTGGGGTGGTGATGATGTGTTGGGTGTCTGGTAAATGTTGTTGTGTCCTGCTCATGGGGTGGACCCTGGTATCTGCATGCCGTCACAAGGTGTCTGCATATATTCGTAGGTCATGTTAGCTCTTACTGCATGGTGACATTGTTCCAAGGTGTGTTCCTTCCTCTGTGGCACCTGTCATCTTCCCTGCAGGGTGTTTCCCAATTGTTGTGCTGAGCTATGTCAACAATTCCTCGGTGTGTGACGCATCCCTTCGACTTTGGCCATGCATGCTCAGCAATGTCTCCACCTGCATCGTTTGTGGCATCCTTGGTGGACACTGTACTTGTGTATGGAGTATATTGACATGCCTTCATGTGGACATTTTCCCTTTTCCGCACTTTGCATGTGTGTACTCCCTGCCTCACACACATGTGTTACGTGTTTTGCAGGGTATTTGGGCACCTGCCTGAGAATTGTGGGCATTGTGTCTGTGTGTACTCCACCCTTTTCCTTCCATGGGAGGCAACGACTTGTTGGCTGCCCCGGCACCTGTACATTCCTATCATTCCTGGAATGTGGGTGACAGTGTGTGTTCCCTTTGTTTAGTGGTGTTTGACATGAGGGTGCAGTCTTGTGGCATGATCTCAGTGTGTGTATTGTGCTGCCTCCGCCAGGGGTGGGTATGCATGTGTAATTTGTCCTCACACCCACATGTGGTGTGTCATGCAGTGGGGGAAGGACGTCCATCCTCATGGGAGTGGGACACTGCTGTCAGTGATGTGTTGTTATGGCACTATCATCATTGTCCTAAGTTAGGGATACGTATATTCACCCATGGAGCTGTGGTCATCTGATAATGATGTACACCCCCCCATGTCTCTGTCCACTGCTGGGGGTCCTCTGCACCCACCCCTCATATGTCTGGGCACTGCTGGGAGTGATAGGCACCCACCCCTCATATGTCTGGGCACTGCTGGGAGTGATGGGTACCCACCCCTCATATGTCTGGGCACTGCTGGGAGTGATTGGTACCCACCCCTCATATGTCTGGGCACTGCTGGGAGTGATAGGCACACACCCCTATGTATCTGTCCACTGTCGTGGTATGAGCCGTACCCACGCGCTGATGGCCTGGGTGGGGCCCGTACCCCTAGGGCACCCCAACTTTGGGGGTGCAGCCCGTACCCATGCCTTTGGGACGTGGGTACAGGCCGTACTGGCGTAGTTGGTGTGACGTAGGGGTGCGTGTGGTATGTGCTGTACACACGTGCTGATGGCCTGGGTGGGACCTGTACCCCTAGGGCACCCCTACTTTGGGTGTGCGGCCCGTACCCATGCCTTTGGGACGTGGGTACAGGCCGTACCGCCATTGTTGGTGTGACGTAGGGGTGGGCGTGGTATGTGCCGTACCACCATTGTGGTGGTGACGGGTACGCGTCCACGTCCACTTCCGTTGTGGCGGGACGTGGGATTGGTGGACACGCCCCCCGAAGTGACCAGTCCATGGTGGTAATTACTGTGCATGATGTTGTGGTTATTTGTGGGGTGTGGGTTATGTTTCCTGACCCTTGCACACACGCACCCCCCCCTTTGCCCCTGGGGGTTGTTCTGACCTTCTGCGGCGTCTGCGTCGGTTTCTGTATACGAGGTGGTAGGCTATGAGGGCCGGGATGACACGTAGGTTGGGGTCCATCGCTGTCCCTGGCGTGTCGAGGCTCATTGTTCGAGTTTTTGGCTCCCGAAAAAACTGCTGCGTGCGGAGTGGCGTCGGCACGAATCGTACTTGCTGGTCCGTGAAACGCTGCCTGACTCCGTCCGGACGTCGCATGTGCGCCGTCCAGAAAGAGATTTGTATGTAAATTTTTGCCGGTCGGTGTTTTTTCCGACTCGGGCGGTAATGGTATTTCTGTGCAAATCGTACTTGCGAGTTTGTAAGGTGTTTTTCCCGGGTACCAGTCAGACAGAAAAAACGCTCCGTCCGACCATTCGTACCCGGGTTTTACAGGATCAGAATCGACACCTATATTGGAACTTATGGTTGGTCATTTAATACATTCTAAAATAAATTCAATCTGATGGCCTTCTCAAGAAAGGACGTATACCTCTAATCAAAACAGGTATTGTAGAGTATCAGAGATTAATCCCTAAAATCTCATCTATTTTAACCAAAACAGAGTGCATGCGTCGGGTGAGAAATATGAGCATTGAAATCTCCCATTACTATATTGGGGAAATTTGAAAGCAAACTTGTTGGATCCTAAATTGTGAGTATTGTTTTAACAAAACTTGAGCCCAAACTAATCGCAAGGCAAATCTAAACATTAAATAACAGTACAGAATTGTTGAGCCTGACATTATTGGCATGGTTTACCCCCAACCTTTCGCCTTCCATCCTCCTGTTTTTGCTGGTCATTTTTGCTGGCTTTAGGACTCTGCACACTTTACCAGTGCTAACAGGTGCTAAAGTACTTGTGCTCTCTCCCTTAAACATGGTAACATTGGCTTACACTCAATTGATAGATTTAATTATTGTAAGACCCTAGTAAAGCGACACTACATTTACCCAGGGCCTGTAAATTAAATGCTACTAGTGGGCATGCAGCCCTGATGATGCTACCCACTTAAGTAGCCTTTTAAACATTCCTCAGGTTTGACATTGCAGCCTACATGTGTGATTTTAAACTGCCATTTTTGACCTGGCAAAGTAAATGTTTTGCCAGTCCTAAACGATCCTTTTATTCCAAAATTCTTAGCAGACACAAGAAAATTGCTTGCCAACGCATTTCATCACCTTCTTAGGACTTCTGCAGCAGGACTGCCCGCCTCTGCTCCTCCCTCCTGCACGCTGCGGTTCCCTGTTATTTCAAAGCCGATACAAGTTTGAAACTTTTGCCACTTAACGACTGGACTCATGAAGCTTTATTGATACTATCTGCCCGTACGGATACTATATTGACCTCAGACTTGCTACATGAGCCTTGCTGATTGGTATGATTTATCTATAAGTCTACATGTAAAACAGCAACGACTATAGGAACATATTTGAGCCCTGAAGAAGTCCCAAGAAGGGGATGAAACGGGTTGGCAAGCAATTTTGTTGTGTCTGCTAAGAATTTTGGAATAAAAGGATAGTGTTTCTACAATCAAAACACCATCGCTTTGTTTTTTCATTGGGAAGCTATGTTTTCTATTTTGCTTTGGTTATAGAAATATCATGCTAGATTGCGGTCATATAATATATTAGTTGTGTTTCTCGGGTGCTGGGTCAATTTTGTGCTTTGTTAGTGGAGGTACTTGTACCTCCTAAATTGGGGTGTATGTGGGTCACACCCCAGACCAAATGCACCGAGGTTTCAGAAGAAATTAGAGGCTGTCGCACTCAATAAGTGTCTGGTGCTAGATCTTAATGCTCTGACCCTCCTTGTCTGAATACTTAAATGGTAAGGTTGGATGAGGTTAAGTCACAATTCTGAAAATGGGACTTTTGGAAAGTTGCCCTTTTTTTTGTCTGAAGCATTTGGTACCGGCAGCCAGTATCCTGGGTCCCATGACTATGTATGGGGGAAGGAGATGTCATCTCCCACAATTGCACATCATAAAGGCTCTGCATGAGCACACTAACAAAGGGTTTGGCACAAGCCTTTTGTTACCCCAGACAAGCTGGGGCCAGGTTGGGGAGACTGGTAATTTCCAGAACCACTGGGGGTGACAACTTGTAGGACTATCTCCTTCTTCAAAGTGGGCTCCAGGTATAAAATGATGGACACACAGACCCAACACTTCAGTACACCTCTGGGGCAGCGGAAAACTCAGATGTACTGTTGTGCTGCTCTGCTAAAAGGACTACTACTCTGTTGCCCTGCTGCCCGAGTGAAAGGACTGTACCTGCATCTTCAACCCACAGTCACCAAGTGACTCCAAGTTTCTGCATATGTTTTTGGCTCCACACTTGTGCTGCTAGTTATTGCTTTTAAAAGATGTCATTTAAAAAAAAAAAGGAGGCAGGTTAAATGACTAATACCAGCAGATCAAATGCTAGATGTTTTCCAGTGGGATATTTGTTTTCAGAGTATGAAAGACATCCTCATCTTATAAGCAGTTGGTCGACCAGAGCATGAAAAAAACATTCTGATTTTCCTGGAGAACCAGTTCAGCAACAAGCAGTATCAACATGGCTTAGAGTAGATGAATAAGAAACGGCCAGGCATTAATCAAGTAATTCTGTTAGTTAAGTACAAGTGATAAATGCATTTCGTGTAAGACCTACAACAATGTGCAGTTAAGGACCTTCTTGAATGCAGCGTTTGTAGTGGGAGATTATTTCTTACCCTGAAGACACTTCTTGAGAAATAGTGTTTGAGAGCAGAGGTTTTCCAAATCTAGCCAGCTTCTCTTGAGCGGAGATTTGCTCTTTAGAACTCTGTTTCTGGTGGAAATCTGCAGATTTTTTGACACTTGGATTTGTTCGTGTGGATCACTGTGCATGTAATATAACAGACTTGCACTCTGACCATTGGTCTAGGAGATGCCAGATTTGGGATGTAAGTGTAATGTTTTGTATTAAGGACCAGGGGAGTTGCTGCATGAATGGCCACTTTAAGGAGACCTGGACAACATATCCACAAGTAGTGCATTATCATAGTCTTTCAATGAAATGATTAAAGCCTGGCTGGCTAGCTTCATGAGCCTATAGAAAACTCTGACCTGGAATCTAGTTTCTGGCCATCTCTTTGATGTGCAGTACAGAGTGTTGTATCCCAGGTTTAAAGACAGGGGATTTTGCTGAATTCATCATGTTGGGTGTGGGGCTCTTGTTCATAGGTTGTTTTACCCTGTAAGAGGGAAGGCCATGGTCTTTGCGGTGGAGTGTTAGCCATTCAAGTTTAGAATTTCCTTAAGAGAGGAACGTAAGGTCTTTGAGGCTACTTGAACTTTTAATCCTAGTATGTAGCTAGGTATCATCTGCATATTGAATAAAAAGATACAGCCTATTTTGTTAGGACATTGTGTTGTGGTTCAATACACAGACTGAAAAGCAAGAGGCTGAGGATGGAAACCTTGAGGAGCTTATATGAAACTTAAATTGGACTGGAGAAGGAACTAATTTTTTGAGGAAGTGTCATCTGTTGTGTTATGATTCTCAATGTACCCCACTACAGGCCTTGGTAGTCTCCTAACCTTTCACCTACATTTACCCTGCCATTGTACTACATAACGCTTTTTGGTGCTGACCTTTTACCTAGTTAGGTGCTGCATAAATTTTGTGTGGTTTTCTCCAAAAACTAGCCTACATTATTATGCATGAGGATTCTCAGAATCACAGCAGGATTACCATCTTCTGCATGATAACTGTATAAGGTTCATCACTATCATCATCCTTGGCCAACCTGATGCAGCAAAGTAGAACCCCTGAAGGTACCTTTTGGGTATATAAGCATCACATCTTCGCTGAGCAAGGCAGAGGAGAAAGACTTTCATGCTGACACACTGACACAAGACGCTGAGGTCCCTGCATGCAGATATTCCAGCATGCAGTGGTCTGACATCCCTCGCAGGGTGTCCAACTCAAGACCAAGACAGGGTCCTTCATTCTCTCATATCAGGTAATGGGGTTGGCTTTTTCCTAGGGGGATTCTTGGCTATCCACCTACATACATGGTAGGTACATTTAGGTACATCTAGTTAGGGCTAGCATCGTAGGAGTACACATTATTACTGTCATCTATTTATATGCCTGCATATATTGATTGTTTTAGCACTATGGAAGAATTCTACCAACTATTTACTCTGTTGGTGCTAATAACTGTATATATCTGTTTCTGTCTTATGGCTGTTGCAGCACACAAATTTTACGCTAGAATGACGCTGGTTCAATAAATGCTTATTTACAAACGTCCCCATCGCTTATTCTGTGTATCTCTCGGAGACAAAGTAAGTACGAGTGACTGAGCGTAAAGTACTGTACTGTTTCCATGATCCCTGAGTTAGGTCAGGGTTGTCATGTTCGATAGTTGGCAGAAACCATTTGCTCCTTGGTAAGAGTAGTGGCACTGTGAGCTAGCTGGTCTACAGGGGAACATATCTGGTGACGGTGTCTGGAATCAATTTGGACACCAATCCCACAGTTTGTTGTCTAAACTCGCATATCCTATATTGATTTATAGAAACTACACAACGGTTGGAAAGATAGCGCCAGAAATGGTCAAATGTTGTTCTTTAAATACCCATTCTGTCACATAGGAGTTTTAGAAGAGTGTCATGGTCAATATTATCAAAGACTGGAAGACCTCCGGATAATCAAGAGGCAGGTGCTTCCTTCATCAAAGAGCAGTGGAGTATCACCTTGAAGTTTAAGAACCGAGGTTTCAGTGCTGTAGCCAGATTAGAAACCAGATTGCAAACCTATAAATAAATGATTACTATTGAGGGAGTCTTCTAGTGGTGCACAACCTTATTATGAATCCAAAGTTACTGTTGGACACAAATACTCTGCCAAAAATATGGCGATGTCAACAATATAATGGAACAGAATATCGCAGGCAAGAATATTGTTTAATATAGTTGAATATAATGTCATTTTAAAATTATTTTGCCATGTTTTATTACTTTTTTGAGTTATAAGACATTATTATTTTTATTGTTATTATGTTTAATTAATTATTAGTAGAGTGTATTTTATTTTGTTTAGTAATATATTTTACAATTGTTTTGCTTTTATTTGAATTTCCTTTATTGTTGGATTATTGGGTTTGTAGGGGAGCAGAGTAGGAAGTTGTATTTTTTCATATTGTCTTAAAGCCCACTACAGAGAGCTATACTGGGTATAAAAGGCCCTGGACCCAAGTTAAGTAACAAGGAAGAGGGCTTTTAACAAGTGGCTAAGCCTGAGAAAGAAGGCTATTAGAATATTTCACTCCCTGAGGGTAGAAGCAGAAAAGCAAACTTGGAATGTTGGAGCAGATGGCGTATGCGAGCCCAGACCTTATCCATTGTCATCCATGGAGCTATCCACATTATAATGTTTTAATATATAATATATAATTGTTTATAAATAATTTATAGGATAGTTTGTTAATTAGATTTTTTATTATGTACGTTATTTATCTGTTATAATTGAATACATTACTTCAATATATTATCATTTAATTGTTAATATACCTACTATTTTTATTTATTGTGTAATACATTTCTTTTCTTGCATTATTTTGATTATTTTTGTATGTGGGTTGTTAGGTTTGTGGGGGAGTAGGGTGGTAAGTATTTTATCATATAGTTAGGATTGTTTACACATTTTTTGTTTCATTATTATATACATTTTCAACAGATATGTTTTATTTAGTAATTCATTATCTAACTGCTAATTAGGTATCTGTCATGTAAATTATTCAATTGTTATTCATACTTCTAGTCATTAATGTAATTTGTCTTGTTTTTTATATTATTTATTTTAGTATACTTTTGTATTTATTGTTTATTATTATTTTGTTCTGTTGCTCTTGTAATTTCTTTTGTGGATAGTTGTGTTTTTTAGGGTGATAGAGTGAAAAGTGTTTTATATATGTGTGCGCCCGAAACGCACCAGGAACATGCACTTCCACGAAGAAAGAAAAAAAACAACAATAATTTAATCACACTTTAATGGGTCCTGCATCGTAATTGGAGTTTTTCATAAGGACTGGTATGTGTATGTACATATAAATATATATATATATATATATGTCAGGCTCCTTGGGGAATGTCCAACAGGTAGGCAGCACTCGGGCACAAGAGAGCTTACCCCATTCGCTTTATTAGGTACAGCAGTCACGTGTGTCCAGAGATTAAGAGCAGCGGTCCACAACCCTGACGCGTTTCGAGTGATTCTCTTTTTCAAAGGGTAGTCGCGGTCCAGAGCGCAAAAGCGGCAACACCTTCCCATACTTTTGCACCATATCGTGAGTCCTGATTGGACGCCTCAAATGAGTAATTCACGTTGCCTGCTGGGAGGTGAAGTCCACTGATATGTCCCCAGATGGTTGCGCTCACATTTCTTTGCTTGTTTACGGCTCAACATGAGGCCCGGCACACGTGACTGCTTCAATCCTTCGATTGTGCCCCACACTTGAAGCCCCTCATTATTAGGAGCCCCGTGGCCCCCATTTCCTGGAGTGGTGCTAGCCCTGCGGCAGGACGGCCGCACATAAATCAGGCTCCTTGGGGAATGTCCAACAGGTAGGCAGCACTCGGGCACAAGAGAGCTTACCCCATTCGCTTTATTAGGTACAGCAGTCACGTGTGTCCAGAGATTAAGAGCAGCGGTCCACAACCCTGACGCGTTTCGAGTGATTCTCTTTTTCAAAGGGTAGTCGCGGTCCAGAGCGCAAAAGCGGCAACACCTTCCCATACTTTTGCACCATATCGTGAGTCCTGATTGGACGCCTCAAATGAGTAATTCACGTTGCCTGCTGGGAGGTGAAGTCCACTGATATGTCCCCAGATGGTTGCGCTCACATTTCTTTGCTTGTTTACGGCTCAACATGAGCCCCGGCACACGTGACTGCTTCAATCCTTCGATTGTGCCCCACACTTGAAGCCCCTCATTATTAGGAGCCCCGTGGCCCCCATTTCCTGGAGTGGTGCTAGCCCTGCGGCAGGACGGCCGCACATAAATCAGGCTCCTTGGGGAATGTCCAACAGGTAGGCAGCACTCGGGCACAAGAGAGCTTACCCCATTCGCTTTATTAGGTACAGCAGTCACGTGTGTCCAGAGATTAAGAGCAGCGGTCCACAACCCTGACGCGTTTCGAGTGATTCTCTTTTTCAAAGGGTAGTCGCGGTCCAGAGCGCAAAAGCGGCAACACCTTCCCATACTTTTGCACCATATCGTGAGTCCTGATTGGACGCCTCAAATGAGTAATTCACGTTGCCTGCTGGGAGGTGAAGTCCACTGATATGTCCCCAGATGGTTGCGCTCACATTTCTTTGCTTGTTTACGGCTCAACATGAGCCCCGGCACACGTGACTGCTTCAATCCTTCGATTGTGCCCCACACTTGAAGCCCCTCATTATTGGGAGCCCCGTGGCCCCCATTTCCTGGAGTGGTGCTAGCCCTGCGGCAGGACGGCCGCACATAAATCAGGCTCCTTGGGGAATGTCCAACAGGTAGGCAGCACTCGGGCACAAGAGAGCTTACCCCATTCGCTTTATTAGGTACAGCAGTCACGTGTGTCCAGAGATTAAGAGCAGCGGTCCACAACCCTGACGCGTTTCGAGTGATTCTCTTTTTCAAAGGGTAGTCGCGGTCCAGAGCGCAAAAGCGGCAACACCTTCCCATACTTTTGCACCATATCGTGAGTCCTGATTGGACGCCTCAAATGAGTAATTCACGTTGCCTGCTGGGAGGTGAAGTCCACTGATATGTCCCCAGATGGTTGCGCTCACATTTCTTTGCTTGTTTACGGCTCAACATGAGCCCCGGCACACGTGACTGCTTCAATCCTTCGATTGTGCCCCACACTTGAAGCCCCTCATTATTAGGAGCCCCGTGGCCCCCATTTCCTGGAGTGGTGCTAGCCCTGCGGCAGGACGGCCGCACATAAACCAGGCTCCTTGGGGAATGTCCAACAGGTAGGCAGCACTCGGGCACAAGAGAGCTTACCCCATTCGCTTTATTAGGTACAGCAGTCACGTGTGTCCAGAGATTAAGAGCAGCGGTCCACAACCCTGACGCGTTTCGAGTGATTCTCTTTTTCAAAGGGTAGTCGCGGTCCAGAGCGCAAAAGCGGCAACACCTTCCCATACTTTTGCACCATATCGTGAGTCCTGATTGGATGCCTCAAATGAGTAATTCACGTTGCCTGCTGGGAGGTGAAGTCCACTGATATGTCCCCAGATGGTTGCGCTCACATTTCTTTGCTTGTTTACGGTTAATAATGAGGGGCTTCAAATGTGGGGCACAATCGAAGGATTGAAGCAGTCACGTGTGCTGGGGCTCATGTAGAGCCGTAAACAAGCAAAGAAATGTGGCCGCAACCATCTGGGGACATATCAGTGGACTTCACCTCCCAGCAGGCAACGTGAATTACTCATTTGAGGCGTCCAATCAGGACTCACGATATGGTGCAAAAGTATGGGAAGGTGTTGCCGCTTTTGCGCTCTGGACCGCGACTACCCTTTGAAAAAGAGAATCACTCGAAACGCGTCAGGGTTGTGGACCGCTGCTCTTAATCTCTGGACACACGTGACTGCTGTACCTAATAAAGCGAATGGGGTAAGCTCTCTTGTGCCCGAGTGCTGCCTACCTGTTGGACATTCCCCAAGGAGCCTGATTTATGTGCGGCCGTCCTGCCGCAGGGCTAGCACCACTCCAGGAAATGGGGGCCACGGGGCTCCTAATAATGAGGGGCTTCAAATGTGGGGCACAATCGAAGGATTGAAGCAGTCACGTGTGCCGGGGCTCATGTAGAGCTGTAAACAAGCAAAGAAATGTGAGCGCAACCATCTGGGGACATATCAGTGGACTTCACCTCCCAGCAGGCAACGTGAATTACTCATTTGAGGCGTCCAATCAGGACTCACGATATGGTGCAAAAGTATGGGAAGGTGTTGCCGCTTTTGCGCTCTGGACCGCGACTACCCTTTGAAAAAGAGAATCACTCGAAACGCGTCAGGGTTGTGGACCGCTGCTCTTAATCTCTGGACACACGTGACTGCTGTACCTAATAAAGCGAATGGGGTAAGCTCTCTTGTGCCCGAGTGCTGCCTACCTGTTGGACATTCCCCAAGGAGCCTGATTTATGTGCGGCCGTCCTGCTGCAGGGCTAGCACCACTCCAGGAAATGGGGGCCACGGGGCTCCTAATAATGAGGGGCTTCAAATGTGGGGCACAATCGAAGGATTGAAGCAGTCACGTGTGCCGGGGCTCATGTAGAGCCGCAAACAAGCAAAGAAATGTGAGCGCAACCATCTGGGGACATATCAGTGGACTTCACCTCCCAGCAGGCAACGTGAATTACTCATTTGAGGCGTCCAATCAGGACTCACGATATGGTGCAAAAGTATGGGAAGGTGTTGCCGCTTTTGCGCTCTGGACCGCGACTACCCTTTGAAAAAGAGAATCACTCGAAACGCGTCAGGGTTGTGGACCGCTGCTCTTAATCTCTGGACACACGTGACTGCTGTACCTAATAAAGCGAATGGGGTAAGCTCTCTTGTGCCCGAGTGCTGCCTACCTGTTGGACATTCCCCAAGGAGCCTGATTTATGTGCGTCCGTCCTGCCGCAGGGCTAGCACCACTCCAGGAAATGGGGGCCACGGGGCTCCTAATAATGAGGGGCTTCAAATGTGGGGCACAATCGAAGGATTGAAGCAGTCACGTGTGCCGGGGCTCATGTAGAGCCGTAAACAAGCAAAGAAATGTGAGCGCAACCATCTGGGGACATATCAGTGGACTTCACCTCCCAGCAGGCAACGTGAATTACTCATTTGAGGCGTCCAATCAGGACTCACGATATGGTGCAAAAGTATGGGAAGGTGTTGCCGCTTTTGCGCTCTGGACCGCGACTACCCTTTGAAAAAGAGAATCACTCGAAACGCGTCAGGGTTGTGGACCGCTGCTCTTAATCTCTGGACACACGTGACTGCTGTACCTAATAAAGCGAATGGGGTAAGCTCTCTTGTGCCCGAGTGCTGCCTACCTGTTGGACATTCCCCAAGGAGCCTGATTTATGTGCGGCCGTCCTGCCGCAGGGCTAGCACCACTCCAGGAAATGGGGGCCACGGGGCTCCTAATAATGAGGGGCTTCAAATGTGGGGCACAATCGAAGGATTGAAGCAGTCACGTGTGTCGGGGCTCATGTAGAGCCGTAAACAAGCAAAGAAATGTGAGCGCAACCATCTGGGGACATATCAGTGGACTTCACCTCCCAGCAGGCAACGTGAATTACTCATTTGAGGCGTCCAATCAGGACTCACGATATGGTGCAAAAGTATGGGAAGGTGTTGCCGCTTTTGCGCTCTGGACCGCGACTACCCTTTGAAAAAGAGAATCACTTGAAACGCGTCAGGGTTGTGGACCGCTGCTCTTAATCTCTGGACACACGTGACTGCTGTACCTAATAAAGCGAATGGGGTAAGCTCTCTTGTGCCCGAGTGCTGCCTACCTGTTGGACATTCCCCAAGGAGCCTGATTTATGTGCGGCCGTCCTGCCGCAGGGCTAGCACCACTCCAGGAAATGGGGGCCACGGGGCTCCTAATAATGAGGGGCTTCAAATGTGGGGCACAATCGAAAGATTGAAGCAGTCACGTGTGCCGGGGCTCATGTAGAGCCGTAAACAAGCAAAGAAATGTGAGCGCAACCATCTGGGGACATATCAGTGGACTTCACCTCCCAGCAGGCAACGTGAATTACTCATTTGAGGCGTCCAATCAGGACTCACGATATGGTGCAAAAGTATGGGAAGGTGTTGCCGCTTTTGCGCTCTGGACCGCGACTACCCTTTGAAAAAGAGAATCACTCGAAACGCGTCAGGGTTGTGGACCGCTGCTCTTAATCTCTGGACACACGTGACTGCTGTACCTAATAAAGCGAATGGGGTAAGCTCTCTTGTGCCCGAGTGCTGCCTACCTGTTGGACATTCCCCAAGGAGCCTGATTTATGTGCGGCCGTCCTGCCGCAGGGCTAGCACCACTCCAGGAAATGGGGGCCACGGGGCTCCTAATAATGAGGGGCTTCAAATGTGGGGCACAATCGAAGGATTGAAGCAGTCACGTGTGCCGGGGCTCATGTAGAGCCGAAACCAAGCAAAGAAATGTGAGCGCAACCATCTGGGGACATATCAGTGGACTTCACCTCCCAGCAGGCAATGTGAATTACTCATTTGAGGCGTCCAATCAGGACTCACGATATGGTGCAAAAGTATGGGAAGGTGTTGCCGCTTTTGCGCTCTGGACCGCGACTACCCTTTGAAAAAGAGAATCACTCGAAACGCGTCAGGGTTGTGGACCGCTGCTCTTAATCTCTGGACACACGTGACTGCTGTACCTAATAAAGCGAATGGGGTAAGCTCTCTTGTGCCCGAGTGCTGCCTACCTGTTGGACATTCCCCAAGGAGCCTGATTTATGTGCGGCCGTCCTGCCGCAGGGCTAGCACCACTCCAGGAAATGGGGGCCACGAGGCTCCTAATAATGAGGGGCTTCAAATGTGGGGCACAATCGAAGGATTGAAGCAGTCACGTGTGCCGGGGCTCATGTAGAGCCGTAAACAGGAAAAGAAATGTGAGCGCAACCATCTGGGGACATATCAGTGGACTTCACCTCCCAGCAGGCAACGTGAATTACTCATTTGAGGCGTCCAATCAGGACTCACGATATGGTGCAAAAGTATGGGAAGGTGTTGCCGCTTTTGCGCTCTGGACCGCGACTACCCTTTGAAAAAGAGAATCACTCGAAACGCGTCAGGGTTGTGGACCGCTGCTCTTAATCTCTGGACACACGTGACTGCTGTACCTAATAAAGCGAATGGGGTAAGCTCTCTTGTGCCCGAGTGCTGCCTACCTGTTGGACATTCCCCAAGGAGCCTGATTTATGTGCGGCCGTCCTGCCGCAGGGATAGCACCACTCCAGGAAATGGGGGCCACGGGGCTCCTAATAATGAGGGGCTTCAAATGTGGGGCACAATCGAAGGATTGAAGCAGTCACGTGTGCCGGGGCTCATGTAGAGCCGTAAACAAGCAAAGAAATGTGAGCGCAACCATCTGGGGACATATCAGTGGACTTCACCTCCCAGCAGGCAACGTGAATTACTCATTTGAGGCGTCCAATCAGGACTCACGATATGGTGCAAAAGTATGGGAAGGTGTTGCCGCTTTTGCGCTCTGGACCGCGACTACCCTTTGAAAAAGAGAATCACTCGAAACGCGTCAGGGTTGTGGACCGCTGCTCTTAATCTCTGGACACACGTGACTGCTGTACCTAATAAAGCGAATGGGGTAAGCTCTCTTGTGCCCGAGTGCTGCCTACCTGTTGGACATTCCCCAAGGAGCCTGATTTATGTGCGGCCGTCCTGCCGCAGGGCTAGCACCACTCCAGGAAATGGGGGCCACGGGGCTCCTAATAATGAGGGGCTTCAAATGTGGGGCACAATCGAAGGATTGAAGCAGTCACGTGTGCCGGGGCTCATGTAGAGCCGTAAACAAGCAAAGAAATGTGAGCGCAACCATCTGGGGACATATCAGTGGACTTCACCTCCCAGCAGGCAACGTGAATTACTCATTTGAGGCGTCCAATCAGGACTCACGATATGGTGCAAAAGTATGGGAAGGTGTTGCCGCTTTTGCGCTCTGGACCGCGACTACCCTTTGAAAAAGAGAATCACTCGAAACGCGTCAGGGTTGTGGACCGCTGCTCTTAATCTCTGGACACACGTGACTGCTGTACCTAATAAAGCGAATGGGGTAAGCTCTCTTGTGCCCGAGTGCTGCCTACCTGTTGGACATTCCCCAAGGAGCCTGATTTATGTGCGGCCGTCCTGCCGCAGGGCTAGCACCACTCCAGGAAATGGGGGCCACGGGGCTCCTAATAATGAGGGGCTTCAAATGTGGGGCACAATCGAAGGATTGAAGCAGTCACGTGTGCCGGGGCTCATGTAGAGCCGTAAACAAGCAAAGAAATGTGAGCGCAACCATCTGGGGACATATCAGTGGACTTCACCTCCCAGCAGGCAACGTGAATTACTCATTTGAGGCGTCCAATCAGGACTCACGATATGGTGCAAAAGTATGGGAAGGTGTTGCCGCTTTTGCGCTCTGGACCGCGACTACCCTTTGAAAAAGAGAATCACTCGAAACGCGTCAGGGTTGTGGACCGCTGCTCTTAATCTCTGGACACACGTGACTGCTGTACCTAATAAAGCGAATGGGGTAAGCTCTCTTGTGCCCGAGTGCTGCCTACCTGTTGGACATTCCCCAAGGAGCCTGATTTATGTGCGGCCGTCCTGCCGCAGGGCTAGCACCACTCCAGGAAATGGGGGCCACGGGGCTCCTAATAATGAGGGGCTTCAAATGTGGGGCACAATCGAAGGATTGAAGCAGTCACGTGTGCCGGGGCTCATGTAGAGCCGTAAACAAGCAAAGAAATGTGAGCGCAACCATCTGGGGACATATCAGTGGACTTCACCTCCCAGCAGGCAACGTGAATTACTCATTTGAGGCGTCCAATCAGGACTCACGATATGGTGCAAAAGTATGGGAAGGTGTTGCCGCTTTTGCGCTCTGGACCGCGACTACTCTTTGAAAAAGAGAATCACTCGAAACGCGTCAGGGTTGTGGACCGCTGCTCTTAATCTCTGGACACACGTGACTGCTGTACCTAATAAAGCGAATGGGGTAAGCTCTCTTGTGCCCGAGTGCTGCCTACCTGTTGGACATTCCCCAAGGAGCCTGATTTATGTGCGGCCGTCCTGCCGCAGGGCTAGCACCACTCCAGGAAATGAGGGCCACGGGGCTCCTAATAATGAGGGGCTTCAAATGTGGGGCACAATCGAAGGATTAAAGCAGTCACGTGTGCCGGGGCTCATGTAGAGCCGCAAACAAGCAAAGAAATGTGAGCGCAACCATCTGGGGACATATCAGTGGACTTCACCTCCCAGCAGGCAACGTGAATTACTCATTTGAGGCGTCCAATCAGGACTCACGATATGGTGCAAAAGTATGGGAAGGTGTTGCCGCTTTTGCGCTCTGGACCGCGACTACCCTTTGAAAAAGAGAATCACTCGAAACGCGTCAGGGTTGTGGACCGCTGCTCTTAATCTCTGGACACACGTGACTGCTGTACCTAATAAAGCGAATGGGGTAAGCTCTCTTGTGCCCGAGTGCTGCCTACCTGTTGGACATTCCCCAAGGAGCCTGATTTATGTGCGGCCGTCCTGCCGCAGGGCTAGCACCACTCCAGGAAATGGGGGCCACGGGGCTCCTAATAATGAGGGGCTTCAAATGTGGGGCACAATCGAAGGATTGAAGCAGTCACGTGTGCCGGGGCTCATGTAGAGCCGTAAACAAGCAAAGAAATGTGAGCGCAACCATCTGGGGACATATCAGTGGACTTCACCTCCCAGCAGGCAACGTGAATTACTCATTTGAGGCGTCCAATCAGGACTCACGATATGGTGCAAAAGTATGGGAAGGTGTTGCCGCTTTTGCGCTCTGGACCGCGACTACCCTTTGAAAAAGAGAATCACTCGAAACGCGTCAGGGTTGTGGACCGCTGCTCTTAATCTCTGGACACACGTGACTGCTGTACCTAATAAAGCGAATGGGGTAAGCTCTCTTGTGCCCGAGTGCTGCCTACCTGTTGGACATTCCCCAAGGAGCCTGATTTATGTGCGGCCGTCCTGCCGCAGGGCTAGCACCACTCCAGGAAATGGGGGCCACGGGGCTCCTAATAATGAGGGGCTTCAAATGTGGGGCACAATCGAAGGATTGAAGCAGTCACGTGTGCCGGGGCTCATGTAGAGCCGCAAACAAGCAAAGAAATGTGAGCGCAACCATCTGGGGACATATCAGTGGACTTCACCTCCCAGCAGGCAACGTGAATTACTCATTTGAGGCGTCCAATCAGGACTCACGATATGGTGCAAAAGTATGGGAAGGTGTTGCCGCTTTTGCGCTCTGGACCGCGACTACCCTTTGAAAAAGAGAATCACTCGAAACGCGTCAGGGTTGTGGACCGCTGCTCTTAATCTCTGGACACACGTGACTGCTGTACCTAATAAAGCGAATGGGGTAAGCTCTCTTGTGCCCGAGTGCTGCCTACCTGTTGGACATTCCCCAAGGAGCCTGATTTATGTGCGGCCGTCCTGCCGCAGGGCTAGCACCACTCCAGGAAATGGGGGCCACGGGGCTCCTAATAATGAGGGGCTTCAAATGTGGGGCACAATCGAAGGATTGAAGCAGTCACGTGTGCCGGGGCTCATGTAGAGCCGTAAACAAGCAAAGAAATGTGAGCGCAACCATCTGGGGACATATCAGTGGACTTCACCTCCCAGCAGGCAACGTGAATTACTCATTTGAGGCGTCCAATCAGGACTCACGATATGGTGCAAAAGTATGGGAAGGTGTTGCCGCTTTTGCGCTCTGGACCGCGACTACCCTTTGAAAAAGAGAATCACTCGAAACGCGTCAGGGTTGTGGACCGCTGCTCTTAATCTCTGGACACACGTGACTGCTGTACCTAATAAAGCGAATGGGGTAAGCTCTCTTGTGCCCGAGTGCTGCCTACCTGTTGGACATTCCCCAAGGAGCCTGATTTATGTGCGGCCGTCCTGCCGCAGGGCTAGCACCACTCCAGGAAATGGGGGCCACGGGGCTCCTAATAATGAGGGGCTTCAAATGTGAGGCACAATCGAAGGATTGAAGCAGTCACGTGTGCCGGGGCTCATGTAGAGCCGCAAACAAGCAAAGAAATGTGAGCGCAACCATCTGGGGACATATCAGTGGACTTCACCTCCCAGCAGGCAACGTGAATTACTCATTTGAGGCGTCCAATCAGGACTCACGATATGGTGCAAAAGTATGGGAAGGTGTTGCCGCTTTTGCGCTCTGGACCGCGACTACCCTTTGAAAAAGAGAATCACTCGAAACGCGTCAGGGTTGTGGACCGCTGCTCTTAATCTCTGGACACACGTGACTGCTGTACCTAATAAAGCGAATGGGGTAAGCTCTCTTGTGCCCGAGTGCTGCCTACCTGTTGGACATTCCCCAAGGAGTCTGATTTATGTGCGGCCGTCCTGCCGCAGGGCTAGCACCACTCCAGGAAATGGGGGCCACGGGGCTCCTAATAATGAGGGGCTTCAAATGTGGGGCACAATCGAAGGATTGAAGCAGTCACGTGTGCCGGGGCTCATGTAGAGCCGTAAACAAGCAAAGAAATGTGAGCGCAACCATCTGGGGACATATCAGTGGACTTCACCTCCCAGCAGGCAACGTGAATTACTCATTTGAGGCGTCCAATCAGGACTCACGATATGGTGCAAAAGTATGGGAAGGTGTTGCCGCTTTTGCGCTCTGGACCGCGACTACCCTTTGAAAAAGAGAATCACTCGAAACGCGTCAGGGTTGTGGACCGCTGCTCTTAATCTCTGGACACACGTGACTGCTGTACCTAATAAAGCGAATGGGGTAAGCTCTCTTGTGCCCGAGTGCTGCCTACCTGTTGGACATTCCCCAAGGAGCCTGATTTATGTGCGGCCGTCCTGCCGCAGGGCTAGCACCACTCCAGGAAATGGGGGCCACGGGGCTCCTAATAATGAGGGGCTTCAAATGTGGGGCACAATCGAAGGATTGAAGCAGTCACGTGTGCCGGGGCTCATGTAGAGCCGTAAACAAGCAAAGAAATGTGAGCGCAACCATCTGGGGACATATCAGTGGACTTCACCTCCCAGCAGGCAACGTGAATTACTCATTTGAGGCGTCCAATCAGGACTCACGATATGGTGCAAAAGTATGGGAAGGTGTTGCCGCTTTTGCGCTCTGGACCGCGACTACCCTTTGAAAAAGAGAATCACTTGAAACGCGTCAGGGTTGTGGACCGCTGCTCTTAATCTCTGGACACACGTGACTGCTGTACCTAATAAAGCGAATGGGGTAAGCTCTCTTGTGCCCGAGTGCTGCCTACCTGTTGGACATTCCCCAAGGAGCCTGATTTATGTGCGGCCGTCCTGCCGCAGGGCTAGCACCACTCCAGGAAATGGGGGCCACGGGGCTCCTAATAATGAGGGGCTTCAAATGTGGGGCACAATCGAAAGATTGAAGCAGTCACGTGTGCCGGGGCTCATGTAGAGCCGTAAACAAGCAAAGAAATGTGAGCGCAACCATCTGGGGACATATCAGTGGACTTCACCTCCCAGCAGGCAACGTGAATTACTCATTTGAGGCGTCCAATCAGGACTCACGATATGGTGCAAAAGTATGGGAAGGTGTTGCCGCTTTTGCGCTCTGGACCGCGACTACCCTTTGAAAAAGAGAATCACTCGAAACGCGTCAGGGTTGTGGACCGCTGCTCTTAATCTCTGGACACACGTGACTGCTGTACCTAATAAAGCGAATGGGGTAAGCTCTCTTGTGCCCGAGTGCTGCCTACCTGTTGGACATTCCCCAAGGAGCCTGATTTATGTGCGGCCGTCCTGCCGCAGGGCTAGCACCACTCCAGGAAATGGGGGCCACGGGGCTCCTAATAATGAGGGGCTTCAAATGTGGGGCACAATCGAAGGATTGAAGCAGTCACGTGTGCCGGGGCTCATGTAGAGCCGAAAACAAGCAAAGAAATGTGAGCGCAACCATCTGGGGACATATCAGTGGACTTCACCTCCCAGCAGGCAATGTGAATTACTCATTTGAGGCGTCCAATCAGGACTCACGATATGGTGCAAAAGTATGGGAAGGTGTTGCCGCTTTTGCGCTCTGGACCGCGACTACCCTTTGAAAAAGAGAATCACTCGAAACGCGTCAGGGTTGTGGACCGCTGCTCTTAATCTCTGGACACACGTGACTGCTGTACCTAATAAAGCGAATGGGGTAAGCTCTCTTGTGCCCGAGTGCTGCCTACCTGTTGGACATTCCCCAAGGAGCCTGATTTATGTGCGGCCGTCCTGCCGCAGGGCTAGCACCACTCCAGGAAATGGGGGCCACGGGGCTCCTAATAATGAGGGGCTTCAAATGTGGGGCACAATCGAAGGATTGAAGCAGTCACGTGTGCCGGGGCTCATGTAGAGCCGTAAACAGGAAAAGAAATGTGAGCGCAACCATCTGGGGACATATCAGTGGACTTCACCTCCCAGCAGGCAACGTGAATTACTCATTTGAGGCGTCCAATCAGGACTCACGATATGGTGCAAAAGTATGGGAAGGTGTTGCCGCTTTTGCGCTCTGGACCGCGACTACCCTTTGAAAAAGAGAATCACTCGAAACGCGTCAGGGTTGTGGACCGCTGCTCTTAATCTCTGGACACACGTGACTGCTGTACCTAATAAAGCGAATGGGGTAAGCTCTCTTGTGCCCGAGTGCTGCCTACCTGTTGGACATTCCCCAAGGAGCCTGATTTATGTGCGGCCGTCCTGCCGCAGGGATAGCACCACTCCAGGAAATGGGGGCCACGGGGCTCCTAATAATGAGGGGCTTCAAATGTGGGGCACAATCGAAGGATTGAAGCAGTCACGTGTGCCGGGGCTCATGTAGAGCCGTAAACAAGCAAAGAAATGTGAGCGCAACCATCTGGGGACATATCAGTGGACTTCACCTCCCAGCAGGCAACGTGAATTACTCATTTGAGGCGTCCAATCAGGACTCACGATATGGTGCAAAAGTATGGGAAGGTGTTGCCGCTTTTGCGCTCTGGACCGCGACTACCCTTTGAAAAAGAGAATCACTCGAAACGCGTCAGGGTTGTGGACCGCTGCTCTTAATCTCTGGACACACGTGACTGCTGTACCTAATAAAGCGAATGGGGTAAGCTCTCTTGTGCCCGAGTGCTGCCTACCTGTTGGACATTCCCCAAGGAGCCTGATTTATGTGCGGCCGTCCTGCCGCAGGGCTAGCACCACTCCAGGAAATGGGGGCCACGGGGCTCCTAATAATGAGGGGCTTCAAATGTGGGGCACAATCGAAGGATTGAAGCAGTCACGTGTGCCGGGGCTCATGTAGAGCCGTAAACAAGCAAAGAAATGTGAGCGCAACCATCTGGGGACATATCAGTGGACTTCACCTCCCAGCAGGCAACGTGAATTACTCATTTGAGGCGTCCAATCAGGACTCACGATATGGTGCAAAAGTATGGGAAGGTGTTGCCGCTTTTGCGCTCTGGACCGCGACTACCCTTTGAAAAAGAGAATCACTCGAAACGCGTCAGGGTTGTGGACCGCTGCTCTTAATCTCTGGACACACGTGACTGCTGTACCTAATAAAGCGAATGGGGTAAGCTCTCTTGTGCCCGAGTGCTGCCTACCTGTTGGACATTCCCCAAGGAGCCTGATTTATGTGCGGCCGTCCTGCCGCAGGGCTAGCACCACTCCAGGAAATGGGGGCCACGGGGCTCCTAATAATGAGGGGCTTCAAATGTGGGGCACAATCGAAGGATTGAAGCAGTCACGTGTGCCGGGGCTCATGTAGAGCCGTAAACAAGCAAAGAAATGTGAGCGCAACCATCTGGGGACATATCAGTGGACTTCACCTCCCAGCAGGCAACGTGAATTACTCATTTGAGGCGTCCAATCAGGACTCACGATATGGTGCAAAAGTATGGGAAGGTGTTGCCGCTTTTGCGCTCTGGACCGCGACTACCCTTTGAAAAAGAGAATCACTCGAAACGCGTCAGGGTTGTGGACCGCTGCTCTTAATCTCTGGACACACGTGACTGCTGTACCTAATAAAGCGAATGGGGTAAGCTCTCTTGTGCCCGAGTGCTGCCTACCTGTTGGACATTCCCCAAGGAGCCTGATTTATGTGCGGCCGTCCTGCCGCAGGGCTAGCACCACTCCAGGAAATGAGGGCCACGGGGCTCCTAATAATGAGGGGCTTCAAATGTGGGGCACAATCGAAGGATTAAAGCAGTCACGTGTGCCGGGGCTCATGTAGAGCCGCAAACAAGCAAAGAAATGTGAGCGCAACCATCTGGGGACATATCAGTGGACTTCACCTCCCAGCAGGCAACGTGAATTACTCATTTGAGGCGTCCAATCAGGACTCACGATATGGTGCAAAAGTATGGGAAGGTGTTGCCGCTTTTGCGCTCTGGACCGCGACTACCCTTTGAAAAAGAGAATCACTCGAAACGCGTCAGGGTTGTGGACCGCTGCTCTTAATCTCTGGACACACGTGACTGCTGTACCTAATAAAGCGAATGGGGTAAGCTCTCTTGTGCCCGAGTGCTGCCTACCTGTTGGACATTCCCCAAGGAGCCTGATTTATGTGCGGCCGTCCTGCCGCAGGGCTAGCACCACTCCAGGAAATGGGGGCCACGGGGCTCCTAATAATGAGGGGCTTCAAATGTGGGGCACAATCGAAGGATTGAAGCAGTCACGTGTGCCGGGGCTCATGTAGAGCCGTAAACAAGCAAAGAAATGTGAGCACAACCATCTGGGGACATATCAGTGGACTTCACCTCCCAGCAGGCAACGTGAATTACTCATTTGAGGCGTCCAATCAGGACTCACGATATGGTGCAAAAGTATGGGAAGGTGTTGCCGCTTTTGCGCTCTGGACCGCGACTACCCTTTGAAAAAGAGAATCACTCGAAACGCGTCAGGGTTGTGGACCGCTGCTCTTAATCTCTGGACACACGTGACTGCTGTACCTAATAAAGCGAATGGGGTAAGCTCTCTTGTGCCCGAGTGCTGCCTACCTGTTGGACATTCCCCAAGGAGCCTGATTTATGTGCGGCCGTCCTGCCGCAGGGCTAGCACCACTCCAGGAAATGGGGGCCACGGGGCTCCTAATAATGAGGGGCTTCAAATGTGGGGCACAATCGAAGGATTGAAGCAGTCACGTGTGCCGGGGCTCATGTAGAGCCGTAAACAAGCAAAGAAATGTGAGCGCAACCATCTGGGGACATATCAGTGGACTTCACCTCCCAGCAGGCAACGTGAATTACTCATTTGAGGCGTCCAATCAGGACTCACGATATGGTGCAAAAGTATGGGAAGGTGTTGCCGCTTTTGCGCTCTGGACCGCGACTACCCTTTGAAAAAGAGAATCACTCGAAACGCATCAGGGTTGTGGACCGCTGCTCTTAATCTCTGGACACACGTGACTGCTGTACCTAATAAAGCGAATGGGGTAAGCTCTCTTGTGCCCGAGTGCTGCCTACCTGTTGGACATTCCCCAAGGAGCCTGATTTATGTGCGGCCGTCCTGCCGCAGGGCTAGCACCACTCCAGGAAATGGGGGCCACGGGGCTCCTAATAATGAGGGGCTTCAAATGTGGGGCACAATCGAAGGATTGAAGCAGTCACGTGTGCCGGGGCTCATGTAGAGCCGCAAACAAGCAAAGAAATGTGAGCGCAACCATCTGGGGACATATCAGTGGACTTCACCTCCCAGCAGGCAACGTGAATTACTCATTTGAGGCGTCCAATCAGGACTCACGATATGGTGCAAAAGTATGGGAAGGTGTTGCCGCTTTTGCGCTCTGGACCGCGACTACCCTTTGAAAAAGAGAATCACTCGAAACGCGTCAGGGTTGTGGACCGCTGCTCTTAATCTCTGGACACACGTGACTGCTGTACCTAATAAAGCGAATGGGGTAAGCTCTCTTGTGCCCGAGTGCTGCCTACCTGTTGGACATTCCCCAAGGAGCCTGATTTATGTGCGGCCGTCCTGCCGCAGGGCTAGCACCACTCCAGGAAATGGGGGCCACGGGGCTCCTAATAATGAGGGGCTTCAAATGTGGGGCACAATCGAAGGATTGAAGCAGTCACGTGTGCCGGGGCTCATGTAGAGCCGTAAACAAGCAAAGAAATGTGAGCGCAACCATCTGGGGACATATCAGTGGACTTCACCTCCCAGCAGGCAACGTGAATTACTCATTTGAGGCGTCCAATCAGGACTCACGATATGGTGCAAAAGTATGGGAAGGTGTTGCCGCTTTTGCGCTCTGGACCGCGACTACCCTTTGAAAAAGAGAATCACTCGAAACGCGTCAGGGTTGTGGACCGCTGCTCTTAATCTCTGGACACACGTGACTGCTGTACCTAATAAAGCGAATGGGGTAAGCTCTCTTGTGCCCGAGTGCTGCCTACCTGTTGGACATTCCCCAAGGAGCCTGATTTATGTGCGGCCGTCCTGCCGCAGGGCTAGCACCACTCCAGGAAATGGGGGCCACGGGGCTCCTAATAATGAGGGGCTTCAAATGTGGGGCACAATCGAAGGATTGAAGCAGTCACGTGTGCCGGGGCTCATGTAGAGCCGTAAACAAGCAAAGAAATGTGAGCGCAACCATCTGGGGACATATCAGTGGACTTCACCTCCCAGCAGGCAACGTGAATTACTCATTTGAGGCGTCCAATCAGGACTCACGATATGGTGCAAAAGTATGGGAAGGTGTTGCCGCTTTTGCGCTCTGGACCGCGACTACCCTTTGAAAAAGAGAATCACTTGAAACGCGTCAGGGTTGTGGACCGCTGCTCTTAATCTCTGGACACACGTGACTGCTGTACCTAATAAAGCGAATGGGGTAAGCTCTCTTGTGCCCGAGTGCTGCCTACCTGTTGGACATTCCCCAAGGAGCCTGATTTATGTGCGGCCGTCCTGCCGCAGGGCTAGCACCACTCCAGGAAATGGGGGCCACGGGGCTCCTAATAATGAGGGGCTTCAAATGTGGGGCACAATCGAAAGATTGAAGCAGTCACGTGTGCCGGGGCTCATGTAGAGCCGTAAACAAGCAAAGAAATGTGAGCGCAACCATCTGGGGACATATCAGTGGACTTCACCTCCCAGCAGGCAACGTGAATTACTCATTTGAGGCGTCCAATCAGGACTCACGATATGGTGCAAAAGTATGGGAAGGTGTTGCCGCTTTTGCGCTCTGGACCGCGACTACCCTTTGAAAAAGAGAATCACTCGAAACGCGTCAGGGTTGTGGACCGCTGCTCTTAATCTCTGGACACACGTGACTGCTGTACCTAATAAAGCGAATGGGGTAAGCTCTCTTGTGCCCGAGTGCTGCCTACCTGTTGGACATTCCCCAAGGAGCCTGATTTATGTGCGGCCGTCCTGCCGCAGGGCTAGCACCACTCCAGGAAATGGGGGCCACGGGGCTCCTAATAATGAGGGGCTTCAAATGTGGGGCACAATCGAAGGATTGAAGCAGTCACGTGTGCCGGGGCTCATGTAGAGCCGAAAACAAGCAAAGAAATGTGAGCGCAACCATCTGGGGACATATCAGTGGACTTCACCTCCCAGCAGGCAACGTGAATTACTCATTTGAGGCGTCCAATCAGGACTCACGATATGTTGCAAAAGTATGGGAAGGTGTTGCCGCTTTTGCGCTCTGGACCGCGACTACCCTTTGAAAAAGAGAATCACTCGAAACGCGTCAGGGTTGTGGACCGCTGCTCTTAATCTCTGGACACACGTGACTGCTGTACCTAATAAAGCGAATGGGGTAAGCTCTCTTGTGCCCGAGTGCTGCCTACCTGTTGGACATTCCCCAAGGAGCCTGATTTATGTGCGGCCGTCCTGCCGCAGGGCTAGCACCACTCCAGGAAATGGGGGCCACGGGGCTCCTAATAATGAGGGGCTTCAAATGTGGGGCACAATCGAAGGATTGAAGCAGTCACGTGTGCCGGGGCTCATGTAGAGCCGTAAACAAGCAAAGAAATGTGAGCGCAACCATCTGGGGACATATCAGTGGACTTCACCTCCCAGCAGGCAACGTGAATTACTCATTTGAGGCGTCCAATCAGGACTCACGATATGGTGCAAAAGTATGGGAAGGTGTTGCCGCTTTTGCGCTCTGGACCGCGACTACCCTTTGAAAAAGAGAATCACTCGAAACGCGTCAGGGTTGTGGACCGCTGCTCTTAATCTCTGGACACACGTGACTGCTGTACCTAATAAAGCGAATGGGGTAAGCTCTCTTGTGCCCGAGTGCTGCCTACCTGTTGGACATTCCCCAAGGAGCCTGATTTATGTGCGGCCGTCCTGCCGCAGGGCTAGCACCACTCCAGGAAATGGGGGCCACGGGGCTCCTAATAATGAGGGGCTTCAAATGTGGGGCACAATCGAAGGATTGAAGCAGTCACGTGTGCCGGGGCTCATGTAGAGCCGTAAACAAGCAAAGAAATGTGAGCCCAACCATCTGGGGACATATCAGTGGACTTCACCTCCCAGCAGGCAACGTGAATTACTCATTTGAGGCGTCCAATCAGGACTCACGATATGGTGCAAAAGTATGGGAAGGTGTTGCCGCTTTTGCGCTCTGGACCGCGACTACCCTTTGAAAAAGAGAATCACTCGAAACGCGTCAGGGTTGTGGACCGCTGCTCTTAATCTCTGGACACACGTGACTGCTGTACCTAATAAAGCGAATGGGGTAAGCTCTCTTGTGCCCGAGTGCTGCCTACCTGTTGGACATTCCCCAAGGAGCCTGATTTATGTGCGGCCGTCCTGCCGCAGGGCTAGCACCACTCCAGGAAATGAGGGCCACGGGGCTCCTAATAATGAGGGGCTTCAAATGTGGGGCACAATCGAAGGATTAAAGCAGTCACGTGTGCCGTGGCTCATGTAGAGCCGCAAACAAGCAAAGAAATGTGAGCGCAACCATCTGGGGACATATCAGTGGACTTCACCTCCCAGCAGGCAACGTGAATTACTCATTTGAGGCGTCCAATCAGGACTCACGATATGGTGCAAAAGTATGGGAAGGTGTTGCCGCTTTTGCGCTCTGGACCGCGACTACCCTTTGAAAAAGAGAATCACTCGAAACGCGTCAGGGTTGTGGACCGCTGCTCTTAATCTCTGGACACACGTGACTGCTGTACCTAATAAAGCGAATGGGGTAAGCTCTCTTGTGCCCGAGTGCTGCCTACCTGTTGGACATTCCCCAAGGAGCCTGATTTATGTGCGGCCGTCCTGCCGCAGGGCTAGCACCACTCCAGGAAATGGGGGCCACGGGGCTCCTAATAATGAGGGGCTTCAAATGTGGGGCACAATCGAAGGATTGAAGCAGTCACGTGTGCCGGGGCTCATGTAGAGCCGTAAACAAGCAAAGAAATGTGAGCGCAACCATCTGGGGACATATCAGTGGACTTCACCTCCCAGCAGGCAACGTGAATTACTCATTTGAGGCGTCCAATCAGGACTCACGATATGGTGCAAAAGTATGGGAAGGTGTTGCCGCTTTTGCGCTCTGGACCGCGACTACCCTTTGAAAAAGAGAATCACTCGAAACGCGTCAGGGTTGTGGACCGCTGCTCTTAATCTCTGGACACACGTGACTACTGTACCTAATAAAGCGAATGGGGTAAGCTCTCTTGTGCCCGAGTGCTGCCTACCTGTTGGACATTCCCCAAGGAGCCTGATTTATGTGCGGCCGTCCTGCCGCAGGGCTAGCACCACTCCAGGAAATGGGGGCCACGGGGCTCCTAATAATGAGGGGCTTCAAATGTGGGGCACAATCGAAGGATTGAAGCAGTCACGTGCGCCGGGGCTCATGTAGAGCCGCAAACAAGCAAAGAAATGTGAGCGCAACCATCTGGGGACATATCAGTGGACTTCACCTCCCAGCAGGCAACGTGAATTACTCATTTGAGGCGTCCAATCAGGACTCACGATATGGTGCAAAAGTATGGGAAGGTGTTGCCGCTTTTGCGCTCTGGACCGCGACTACCCTTTGAAAAAGAGAATCACTTGAAACGCGTCAGGGTTGTGGACCGCTGCTCTTAATCTCTGGACACACGTGACTGCTGTACCTAATAAAGCGAATGGGGTAAGCTCTCTTGTGCCCGAGTGCTGCCTACCTGTTGGACATTCCCCAAGGAGCCTGATTTATGTGCGGCCGTCCTGCCGCAGGGCTAGCACCACTCCAGGAAATGGGGGCCACGGGGCTCCTAATAATGAGGGGCTTCAAATGTGGGGCACAATCGAAAGATTGAAGCAGTCACGTGTGCCGGGGCTCATGTAGAGCCGTAAACAAGCAAAGAAATGTGAGCGCAACCATCTGGGGACATATCAGTGGACTTCACCTCCCAGCAGGCAACGTGAATTACTCATTTGAGGCGTCCAATCAGGACTCACGATATGGTGCAAAAGTATGGGAAGGTGTTGCCGCTTTTGCGCTCTGGACCGCGACTACCCTTTGAAAAAGAGAATCACTCGAAACGCGTCAGGGTTGTGGACCGCTGCTCTTAATCTCTGGACACACGTGACTGCTGTACCTAATAAAGCGAATGGGGTAAGCTCTCTTGTGCCCGAGTGCTGCCTACCTGTTGGACATTCCCCAAGGAGCCTGATTTATGTGCGGCCGTCCTGCCGCAGGGCTAGCACCACTCCAGGAAATGGGGGCCACGGGGTTCCTAATAATGAGGGGCTTCAAATGTGGGGCACAATCGAAGGATTGAAGCAGTCACGTGTGCCGGGGCTCATGTAGAGCCGAAAACAAGCAAAGAAATGTGAGCGCAACCATCTGGGGACATATCAGTGGACTTCACCTCCCAGCAGGCAATGTGAATTACTCATTTGAGGCGTCCAATCAGGACTCACGATATGGTGCAAAAGTATGGGAAGGTGTTGCCGCTTTTGCGCTCTGGACCGCGACTACCCTTTGAAAAAGAGAATCACTCGAAACGCGTCAGGGTTGTGGACCGCTGCTCTTAATCTCTGGACACACGTGACTGCTGTACCTAATAAAGCGAATGGGGTAAGCTCTCTTGTGCCCGAGTGCTGCCTACCTGTTGGACATTCCCCAAGGAGCCTGATTTATGTGCGGCCGTCCTGCCGCAGGGCTAGCACCACTCCAGGAAATGGGGGCCACGGGGCTCCTAATAATGAGGGGCTTCAAATGTGGGGCACAATCGAAGGATTGAAGCAGTCACGTGTGCCGGGGCTCATGTAGAGCCGTAAACAGGCAAAGAAATGTGAGCGCAACCATCTGGGGACATATCAGTGGACTTCACCTCCCAGCAGGCAACGTGAATTACTCATTTGAGGCGTCCAATCAGGACTCACGATATGGTGCAAAAGTATGGGAAGGTGTTGCCGCTTTTGCGCTCTGGACCGCGACTACCCTTTGAAAAAGAGAATCACTCGAAACGCGTCAGGGTTGTGGACCGCTGCTCTTAATCTCTGGACACACGTGACTGCTGTACCTAATAAAGCGAATGGGGTAAGCTCTCTTGTGCCCGAGTGCTGCCTACCTGTTGGACATTCCCCAAGGAGCCTGATTTATGTGCGGCCGTCCTGCCGCAGGGCTAGCACCACTCCAGGAAATGGGGGCCACGGGGCTCCTAATAATGAGGGGCTTCAAATGTGGGGCACAATCGAAGGATTGAAGCAGTCACGTGTGCCGGGGCTCATGTAGAGCCGTAAACAAGCAAAGAAATGTGAGCGCAACCATCTGGGGACATATCAGTGGACTTCACCTCCCAGCAGGCAACGTGAATTACTCATTTGAGGCGTCCAATCAGGACTCACGATATGGTGCAAAAGTATGGGAAGGTGTTGCCGCTTTTGCGCTCTGGACCGCGACTACCCTTTGAAAAAGAGAATCACTCGAAACGCGTCAGGGTTGTGGACCGCTGCTCTTAATCTCTGGACACACGTGACTGCTGTACCTAATAAAGCGAATGGGGTAAGCTCTCTTGTGCCCGAGTGCTGCCTACCTGTTGGACATTCCCCAAGGAGCCTGATTTATGTGCGGCCGTCCTGCCGCAGGGCTAGCACCACTCCAGGAAATGGGGGCCACGGGGCTCCTAATAATGAGGGGCTTCAAATGTGGGGCACAATCGAAGGATTGAAGCAGTCACGTGTGCCGGGGCTCATGTAGAGCCGCAAACAAGCAAAGAAATGTGAGCGCAACCATCTGGGGACATATCAGTGGACTTCACCTCCCAGCAGGCAACGTGAATTACTCATTTGAGGCGTCCAATCAGGACTCACGATATGGTGCAAAAGTATGGGAAGGTGTTGCCGCTTTTGCGCTCTGGACCGCGACTACCCTTTGAAAAAGAGAATCACTCGAAACGCGTCAGGGTTGTGGACCGCTGCTCTTAATCTCTGGACACACGTGACTGCTGTACCTAATAAAGCGAATGGGGTAAGCTCTCTTGTGCCCGAGTGCTGCCTACCTGTTGGACATTCCCCAAGGAGCCTGATTTATGTGCGGCCGTCCTGCCGCAGGGCTAGCACCACTCCAGGAAATGGGGGCCACGGGGCTCCTAATAATGAGGGGCTTCAAATGTGGGGCACAATCGAAGGATTGAAGCAGTCACGTGTGCCGGGGCTCATGTAGAGCCGTAAACAAGCAAAGAAATGTGAGCGCAACCATCTGGGGACATATCAGTGGACTTCACCTCCCAGCAGGCAACGTGAATTACTCATTTGAGGCGTCCAATCAGGACTCACGATATGGTGCAAAAGTATGGGAAGGTGTTGCCGCTTTTGCGCTCTGGACCGCGACTACCCTTTGAAAAAGAGAATCACTCGAAACGCGTCAGGGTTGTGGACCGCTGCTCTTAATCTCTGGACACACGTGACTGCTGTACCTAATAAAGCGAATGGGGTAAGCTCTCTTGTGCCCGAGTGCTGCCTACCTGTTGGACATTCCCCAAGGAGCCTGATTTATGTGCGGCCGTCCTGCCGCAGGGCTAGCACCACTCCAGGAAATGGGGGCCACGGGGCTCCTAATAATGAGGGGCTTCAAATGTGGGGCACAATCGAAGGATTGAAGCAGTCACGTGTGCCGGGGCTCATGTAGAGCCGTAAACAAGCAAAGAAATGTGAGCGCAACCATCTGGGGACATATCAGTGGACTTCACCTCCCAGCAGGCAACGTGAATTACTCATTTGAGGCGTCCAATCAGGACTCACGATATGGTGCAAAAGTATGGGAAGGTGTTGCCGCTTTTGCGCTCTGGACCGCGACTACCCTTTGAAAAAGAGAATCACTTGAAACGCGTCAGGGTTGTGGACCGCTGCTCTTAATCTCTGGACACACGTGACTGCTGTACCTAATAAAGCGAATGGGGTAAGCTCTCTTGTGCCCGAGTGCTGCCTACCTGTTGGACATTCCCCAAGGAGCCTGATTTATGTGCGGCCGTCCTGCCGCAGGGCTAGCACCACTCCAGGAAATGGGGGCCACGGGGCTCCTAATAATGAGGGGCTTCAAATGTGGGGCACAATCGAAAGATTGAAGCAGTCACGTGTGCTGGGGCTCATGTAGAGCCGTAAACAAGCAAAGAAATGTGAGCGCAACCATCTGGGGACATATCAGTGGACTTCACCTCCCAGCAGGCAACGTGAATTACTCATTTGAGGCGTCCAATCAGGACTCACGATATGGTGCAAAAGTATGGGAAGGTGTTGCCGCTTTTGCGCTCTGGACCGCGACTACCCTTTGAAAAAGAGAATCACTCGAAACGCGTCAGGGTTGTGGACCGCTGCTCTTAATCTCTGGACACACGTGACTGCTGTACCTAATAAAGCGAATGGGGTAAGCTCTCTTGTGCCCGAGTGCTGCCTACCTGTTGGACATTCCCCAAGGAGCCTGATTTATGTGCGGCCGTCCTGCCGCAGGGCTAGCACCACTCCAGGAAATGGGGGCCACGGGGCTCCTAATAATGAGGGGCTTCAAATGTGGGGCACAATCGAAGGATTGAAGCAGTCACGTGTGCCGGGGCTCATGTAGAGCCGAAAACAAGCAAAGAAATGTGAGCGCAACCATCTGGGGACATATCAGTGGACTTCACCTCCCAGCAGGCAATGTGAATTACTCATTTGAGGCGTCCAATCAGGACTCACGATATGGTGCAAAAGTATGGGAAGGTGTTGCCGCTTTTGCGCTCTGGACCGCGACTACCCTTTGAAAAAGAGAATCACTCGAAACGCGTCAGGGTTGTGGACCGCTGCTCTTCATCTCTGGACACACGTGACTGCTGTACCTAATAAAGCGAATGGGGTAAGCTCTCTTGTGCCCGAGTGCTGCCTACCTGTTGGACATTCCCCAAGGAGCCTGATTTATGTGCGGCCGTCCTGCCGCAGGGCTAGCACCACTCCAGGAAATGGGGGCCACGGGGCTCCTAATAATGAGGGGCTTCAAATGTGGGGCACAATCGAAGGATTGAAGCAGTCACGTGTGCCGGGGCTCATGTAGAGCCGTAAACAGGCAAAGAAATGTGAGCGCAACCATCTGGGGACATATCAGTGGACTTCACCTCCCAGCAGGCAACGTGAATTACTCATTTGAGGCGTCCAATCAGGACTCACGATATGGTGCAAAAGTATGGGAAGGTGTTGCCGCTTTTGCGCTCTGGACCGCGACTACCCTTTGAAAAAGAGAATCACTCGAAACGCGTCAGGGTTGTGGACCGCTGCTCTTAATCTCTGGACACACGTGACTGCTGTACCTAATAAAGCGAATGGGGTAAGCTCTCTTGTGCCCGAGTGCTGCCTACCTGTTGGACATTCCCCAAGGAGCCTGATTTATGTGCGGCCGTCCTGCCGCAGGGCTAGCACCACTCCAGGAAATGGGGGCCACGGGGCTCCTAATAATGAGGGGCTTCAAATGTGGGGCACAATCGAAGGATTGAAGCAGTCACGTGTGCCGGGGCTCATGTAGAGCCGTAAACAAGCAAAGAAATGTGAGCGCAACCATCTGGGGACATATCAGTGGACTTCACCTCCCAGCAGGCAACGTGAATTACTCATTTGAGGCGTCCAATCAGGACTCACGATATGGTGCAAAAGTATGGGAAGGTGTTGCCGCTTTTGCGCTCTGGACCGCGACTACCCTTTGAAAAAGAGAATCACTCGAAACGCATCAGGGTTGTGGACCGCTGCTCTTAATCTCTGGACACACGTGACTGCTGTACCTAATAAAGCGAATGGGGTAAGCTCTCTTGTGCCCGAGTGCTGCCTACCTGTTGGACATTCCCCAAGGAGCCTGATTTATGTGCGGCCGTCCTGCCGCAGGGCTAGCACCACTCCAGGAAATGGGGGCCACGGGGCTCCTAATAATGAGGGGCTTCAAATGTGGGGCACAATCGAAGGATTGAAGCAGTCACGTGTGCCGGGGCTCATGTAGAGCCGTAAACAAGCAAAGAAATGTGAGCGCAACCATCTGGGGACATATCAGTGGACTTCACCTCCCAGCAGGCAACGTGAATTACTCATTTGAGACGTCCAATCAGGACTCACGATATGGTGCAAAAGTATGGGAAGGTGTTGCCGCTTTTGCGCTCTGGACCGCGACTACCCTTTGAAAAAGAGAATCACTCGAAACGCGTCAGGGTTGTGGACCGCTGCTCTTAATCTCTGGACACACGTGACTGCTGTACCTAATAAAGCGAATGGGGTAAGCTCTCTTGTGCCCGAGTGCTGCCTACCTGTTGGACATTCCCCAAGGAGCCTGATTTATGTGCGGCCGTCCTGCCGCAGGGCTAGCACCACTCCAGGAAATGGGGGCCACGGGGCTCCTAATAATGAGGGGCTTCAAATGTGGGGCACAATCGAAGGATTGAAGCAGTCACGTGTGCCGGGGCTCATGTAGAGCCGTAAACAAGCAAAGAAATGTGAGCGCAACCATCTGGGGACATATCAGTGGACTTCACCTCCCAGCAGGCAACGTGAATTACTCATTTGAGGCGTCCAATCAGGACTCACGATATGGTGCAAAAGTATGGGAAGGTGTTGCCGCTTTTGCGCTCTGGACCGCGACTACCCTTTGAAAAAGAGAATCACTCGAAACGCGTCAGGGTTGTGGACCGTTGCTCTTAATCTCTGGACACACGTGACTGCTGTACCTAATAAAGCGAATGGGGTAAGCTCTCTTGTGCCCGAGTGCTGCCTACCTGTTGGACATTCCCCAAGGAGCCTGATTTATGTGCGGCCGTCCTGCCGCAGGGCTAGCACCACTCCAGGAAATGGGGGCCACGGGGCTCCTAATAATGAGGGGCTTCAAATGTGGGGCACAATCGAAGGATTGAAGCAGTCACGTGTGCCGGGGCTCATGTAGAGCCGTAAACAAGCAAAGAAATGTGAGCGCAACCATCTGGGGACATATCAGTGGACTTCACCTCCCAGCAGGCAACGTGAATTACTCATTTGAGGCGTCCAATCAGGACTCACGATATGGTGCAAAAGTATGGGAAGGTGTTGCCGCTTTTGCGCTCTGGACCGCGACTACCCTTTGAAAAAGAGAATCACTTGAAACGCGTCAGGGTTGTGGACCGCTGCTCTTAATCTCTGGACACACGTGACTGCTGTACCTAATAAAGCGAATGGGGTAAGCTCTCTTGTGCCCGAGTGCTGCCTACCTGTTGGACATTCCCCAAGGAGCCTGATTTATGTGCGGCCGTCCTGCCGCAGGGCTAGCACCACTCCAGGAAATGGGGGCCACGGGGCTCCTAATAATGAGGGGCTTCAAATGTGGGGCACAATCGAAAGATTGAAGCAGTCACGTGTGCCGGGGCTCATGTAGAGCCGTAAACAAGCAAAGAAATGTGAGCGCAACCATCTGGGGACATATCAGTGGACTTCACCTCCCAGCAGGCAACGTGAATTACTCATTTGAGGCGTCCAATCAGGACTCACGATATGGTGCAAAAGTATGGGAAGGTGTTGCCGCTTTTGCGCTCTGGACCGCGACTACCCTTTGAAAAAGAGAATCACTCGAAACGCGTCAGGGTTGTGGACCGCTGCTCTTAATCTCTGGACACACGTGACTGCTGTACCTAATAAAGCGAATGGGGTAAGCTCTCTTGTGCCCGAGTGCTGCCTACCTGTTGGACATTCCCCAAGGAGCCTGATTTATGTGCGGCCGTCCTGCCGCAGGGCTAGCACCACTCCAGGAAATGGGGGCCACGGGGCTCCTAATAATGAGGGGCTTCAAATGTGGGGCACAATCGAAGGATTGAAGCAGTCACGTGTGCCGGGGCTCATGTAGAGCCGAAAACAAGCAAAGAAATGTGAGCGCAACCATCTGGGGACATATCAGTGGACTTCACCTCCCAGCAGGCAATGTGAATTACTCATTTGAGGCGTCCAATCAGGACTCACGATATGGTGCAAAAGTATGGGAAGGTGTTGCCGCTTTTGCGCTCTGGACCGCGACTACCCTTTGAAAAAGAGAATCACTCGAAACGCGTCAGGGTTGTGGACCGCTGCTCTTAATCTCTGGACACACGTGACTGCTGTACCTAATAAAGCGAATGGGGTAAGCTCTCTTGTGCCCGAGTGCTGCCTACCTGTTGGACATTCCCCAAGGAGCCTGATTTATGTGCGGCCGTCCTGCCGCAGGGCTAGCACCACTCCAGGAAATGGGGGCCACGGGGCTCCTAATAATGAGGGGCTTCAAATGTGGGGCACAATCGAAGGATTGAAGCAGTCACGTGTGCCGGGGCTCATGTAGAGCCGTAAACAGGCAAAGAAATGTGAGCGCAACCATCTGGGGACATATCAGTGGACTTCACCTCCCAGCAGGCAACGTGAATTACTCATTTGAGGCGTCCAATCAGGACTCACGATATGGTGCAAAAGTATGGGAAGGTGTTGCCGCTTTTGCGCTCTGGACCGCGACTACCCTTTGAAAAAGAGAATCACTCGAAACGCGTCAGGGTTGTGGACCGCTGCTCTTAATCTCTGGACACACGTGACTGCTGTACCTAATAAAGCGAATGGGGTAAGCTCTCTTGTGCCCGAGTGCTGCCTACCTGTTGGACATTCCCCAAGGAGCCTGATTTATGTGCGGCCGTCCTGCCGCAGGGCTAGCACCACTCCAGGAAATGGGGGCCACGGGGCTCCTAATAATGAGGGGCTTCAAATGTGGGGCACAATCGAAGGATTGAAGCAGTCACGTGTGCCGGGGCTCATGTAGAGCCGTAAACAAGCAAAGAAATGTGAGCGCAACCATCTGGGGACATATCAGTGGACTTCACCTCCCAGCAGGCAACGTGAATTACTCATTTGAGGCGTCCAATCAGGACTCACGATATGGTGCAAAAGTATGGGAAGGTGTTGCCGCTTTTGCGCTCTGGACCGCGACTACCCTTTGAAAAAGAGAATCACTCGAAACGCGTCAGGGTTGTGGACCGCTGCTCTTAATCTCTGGACACACGTGACTGCTGTACCTAATAAAGCGAATGGGGTAAGCTCTCTTGTGCCAGAGTGCTGCCTACCTGTTGGACATTCCCCAAGGAGCCTGATTTATGTGCGGCCGTCCTGCCGCAGGGCTAGCACCACTCCAGGAAATGGGGGCCACGGGGCTCCTAATAATGAGGGGCTTCAAATGTGGGGCACAATCGAAGGATTGAAGCAGTCACGTGTGCCGGGGCTCATGTAGAGCCGTAAACAAGCAAAGAAATGTGAGCGCAACCATCTGGGGACATATCAGTGGACTTCACCTCCCAGCAGGCAACGTGAATTACTCATTTGAGACGTCCAATCAGGACTCACGATATGGTGCAAAAGTATGGGAAGGTGTTGCCGCTTTTGCGCTCTGGACCGCGACTACCCTTTGAAAAAGAGAATCACTCGAAACGCGTCAGGGTTGTGGACCGCTGCTCTTAATCTCTGGACACACGTGACTGCTGTACCTAATAAAGCGAATGGGGTAAGCTCTCTTGTGCCCGAGTGCTGCCTACCTGTTGGACATTCCCCAAGGAGCCTGATTTATGTGCGGCCGTCCTGCCGCAGGGCTAGCACCACTCCAGGAAATGGGGGCCACGGGGCTCCTAATAATGAGGGGCTTCAAATGTGGGGCACAATCGAAGGATTGAAGCAGTCACGTGTGCCGGGGCTCATGTAGAGCCGTAAACAAGCAAAGAAATGTGAGCGCAACCATCTGGGGACATATCAGTGGACTTCACCTCCCAGCAGGCAACGTGAATTACTCATTTGAGGCGTCCAATCAGGACTCACGATATGGTGCAAAAGTATGGGAAGGTGTTGCCGCTTTTGCGCTCTGGACCGCGACTACCCTTTGAAAAAGAGAATCACTCGAAACGCGTCAGGGTTGTGGACCGCTGCTCTTAATCTCTGGACACACGTGACTGCTGTACCTAATAAAGCGAATGGGGTAAGCTCTCTTGTGCCCGAGTGCTGCCTACCTGTTGGACATTCCCCAAGGAGCCTGATTTATGTGCGGCCGTCCTGCCGCAGGGCTAGCACCACTCCAGGAAATGGGGGCCACGGGGCTCCTAATAATGAGGGGCTTCAAATGTGGGGCACAATCGAAGGATTGAAGCAGTCACGTGTGCCGGGGCTCATGTAGAGCCGTAAACAAGCAAAGAAATGTGAGCGCAACCATCTGGGGACATATCAGTGGACTTCACCTCCCAGCAGGCAACGTGAATTACTCATTTGAGGCGTCCAATCAGGACTCACGATATGGTGCAAAAGTATGGGAAGGTGTTGCCGCTTTTGCGCTCTGGACCGCGACTACCCTTTGAAAAAGAGAATCACTCGAAACGCATCAGGGTTGTGGACCGCTGCTCTTAATCTCTGGACACACGTGACTGCTGTACCTAATAAAGCGAATGGGGTAAGCTCTCTTGTGCCCGAGTGCTGCCTACCTGTTGGACATTCCCCAAGGAGCCTGATTTATGTGCGGCCGTCCTGCCGCAGGGCTAGCACCACTCCAGGAAATGGGGGCCACGGGGCTCCTAATAATGAGGGGCTTCAAATGTGGGGCACAATCGAAGGATTGAAGCAGTCACGTGTGCCGGGGCTCATGTAGAGCCGTAAACAAGCAAAGAATTGTGAGCGCAACCATCTGGGGACATATCAGTGGACTTCACCTCCCAGCAGGCAACGTGAATTACTCATTTGAGGCGTCCAATCAGGACTCACGATATGGTGCAAAAGTATGGGAAGGTGTTGCCGCTTTTGCGCTCTGGACCGCGACTACCCTTTGAAAAAGAGAATCACTCGAAACGCGTCAGGGTTGTGGACCGCTGCTCTTAATCTCTGGACACACGTGACTGCTGTACCTAATAAAGCGAATGGGGTAAGCTCTCTTGTGCCCGAGTGCTGCCTACCTGTTGGACATTCCCCAAGGAGCCTGATTTATGTGCGGCCGTCCTGCCGCAGGGCTAGCACCACTCCAGGAAATGGGGGCCACGGGGCTCCTAATAATGAGGGGCTTCAAATGTGGGGCACAATCGAAGGATTGAAGCAGTCACGTGTGCCGGGGCTCATGTAGAGCCGCAAACAAGCAAAGAAATGTGAGCGCAACCATCTGGGGACATATCAGTGGACTTCACCTCCCAGCAGGCAACGTGAATTACTCATTTGAGGCGTCCAATCAGGACTCACGATATGGTGCAAAAGTATGGGAAGGTGTTGCCGCTTTTGCGCTCGGGACCGCGACTACCCTTTGAAAAAGAGAATCACTCGAAACGCGTCAGGGTTGTGGACCGCTGCTCTTAATCTCTGGACACACGTGACTGCTGTACCTAATAAAGCGAATGGGGTAAGCTCTCTTGTGCCCGAGTGCTGCCTACCTGTTGGACATTCCCCAAGGAGCCTGATTTATGTGCGGCCGTCCTGCCGCAGGGCTAGCACCACTCCAGGAAATGGGGGCCACGGGGCTCCTAATAATGAGGGGCTTCAAATGTGGGGCACAATCGAAGGATTGAAGCAGTCACGTGTGCCGGGGCTCATGTAGAGCCGTAAACAAGCAAAGAAATGTGAGCGCAACCATCTGGGGACATATCAGTGGACTTCACCTCCCAGCAGGCAACGTGAATTACTCATTTGAGGCGTCCAATCAGGACTCACGATATGGTGCAAAAGTATGGGAAGGTGTTGCCGCTTTTGCGCTCTGGACCGCGACTACCCTTTGAAAAAGAGAATCACTCGAAACGCGTCAGGGTTGTGGACCGCTGCTCTTAATCTCTGGACACACGTGACTGCTGTACCTAATAAAGCGAATGGGGTAAGCTCTCTTGTGCCCGAGTGCTGCCTACCTGTTGGACATTCCCCAAGGAGCCTGATATATATATATGTATATATATATATATATATATATATATATATATATATATACCCACAGCGTGAAGCACAAGAACAACTAGAAAAAAAGTTTATAGACAGAGGCTACAACCAACAAATTTTAAAGCAGGCAAAAGAAAAAGAGCCTAGATAGTCTCTATTATTTTCTGAAAGTGAAACAAAGAAGAAGATGATAATGGGGCACAGTAATAAGGCTAGAATGATAACAGGTTATAACACCTATCATCCCAAATTGAGACAAATTCTAACTAAACGTTGGCATCTGCTTAGGAGCGACCCAGTAATTGGATGCAAGGTTACGAGCAAACCTCTACTTACATTCAGACGGGCTAAGTCAATGCACTAGGAATTGGTAGTAAATACTCCAGAAGTGCATGAAGTAGACATTTGGTTAAAAGGTAACCCAGGATTCTGGAAGTGCCAGAAATGCAAAGCTTGTAAGCATGGAGTAAATAAAAAAAAATAGTGTCACCACTATTGAGAACCTCACCCCAAATACTCAATTCTTACACCCGCCGAAGGTATTTTGTGGTATATGGGCTGCAGTGCCCTTGCCTAGAACTGTATGTAGGGATACATATGGTACACGTGAGAACCTGTACGGCCTGTACAAGATATGTAGTGTTGTATGTGCGATAGGGGTGGGCGGAATTTGCGGAATTAACCTTCGCAAATTATCGCGAGAATGTTTAAAATTATCGCAAACAAGCAGAAATATCGCAAAGATGCGGAAGTTTTTTTCCGGCATGTTCGCGAGATTTTCTGCATGGTTGCGGGTCGCCAGCTTACCCATGTGGTTGCTTGCGGGCGCGGCCATCTTGTTTTGAGTTGTTCTCGCGGTGCATGATCGCGAGAAGAAAGACGTGATCGCGCGACGCATGACGTCACTGCGGGCGCGAACTGTCGCGAGACAGCGCAAATGGCTAAAAACAATACAACATCTCATGGAGAACGCGACCGGATCAAGAAAACTTGTCGGCGAACGCAGGGATTCAGGTAAGGCGATCGCGCGCGCGCGCGAGAATGTATCATTTTACAGCGCGAGCAAGAAACAAATTATCGCCAAGCTGCGGAAACCGGAATTTTTGACATTTTCGCGCTCTCCGCGGAACGCAAAAATGTCAAATTATCGCAATTTCCGCGAACGGAACGAAATTTTTGCCCAGGCCTAATGTGCGATCACACTTTGATTTCATCATATCTTGCATACATATGTGCTGTTGCCATGTTTCTTGTTGAGATAGTTGTAAGAGCGGTTGTATTATGAATTTGCCACACCTATTGTATTTTGTAGATCTGTCATGTATATGAGGTATGAGATATTGTTTAAACTTTAACCGCTTGCACTATTACCTATTATCCTTTCCCAGTACATATCAATTTTTACACTGCAAGATGGCAGACACGTTTACACTGCCAATTGAGACGATGTGAAGTCCTTTGTTTCTGTTCAAACTCTGTACTTATGTCACTTTGGGTGTCTGGTTTTCTATGTATGAGTAAGGCTGCAAGACAGCCGAAACGCGTTACGAAGAAGACTATTAAATCCTGAAATTTTACTTCATTCTGTGTCCTGAGAGTGCGTGATTCCCGTTTATGGTTATTCGCTGGCCAGTTGCTTCACCGGCATACATTCCACCTTGGGTCGTGGTCTGGGTAGAAGCACGAACAAGATGGATATATATATATTTATTCTTAATTAGTAAATATTTTATGTTTCTTTATCTTAATTATTATTTATCTCAATAAGTATATAATTTTCATATACATTTGTTTGAATCCACATTCATACATGTATTTATATTCGATTTACTTGTGTGTTATTCTTAATTTTCGAATAGTACATCTGTTTCTGCTAAAGTCCAATAGTTTCCCTACAGTTGCTTAGATTGGAGTGGAAATAGTAAAACTAACCCCTTCAAAGTTAAACTATTTCCACAGTGTTGCTTATGTTGGTATGAGAATGGCAAACTTGACTCCTCTAAAGTCCATTACATTCCCTAATATTGCAAAGGTTGGAGTGGGACTTCTAAACAAGACCCCTCCACGGCCTAACATTTTCTTTCAAGTTCTTTAAATTGTAGTAGTAATGTTACAATTTTATTTATTTATGTAGTTTATTTTTGTTTGAATAGAATTATAAGAGTCTGTTTTTATAACTGTATTTTTAATGTTTGGTACTTTGGAGTTAGAGTTGGAATTATTTTTTATTTGTATTAAAGCTGTATTTATTTATTTTCAATGTTTCTCCTATAGTATTTATATTTTTTTGTTGCATGAATATTTTATTATTTCAAAAGTTTTGCTTTTAAAAGTTTTTTTTTTGGTAATGTTTTATTGCATATTTTAATTCTTTAATGTTTTAGTAATATTATTTGTATTGCATTTATTTTAGTAAATTAATACTTTTATTGCATATTATTATTTTTCCAACCTTTTAATATGCAGTATTTTCCCTCATCATTAATAATTATCAGTAATTTGTTTCATATTTCTGTACATGTTTATTTAATAATTGTATCTTTTACGTTAGGTTTATTTTAAAGTGTCTTTTAAATTATTTATTTTGCTATTATGAGTGATTAAACGTATTGATATGTTTTCTATATTACATGTATATTTGTGAATGTAATATATATATTTTTTACGTTAAATACTTTTACAGTATATATGTTAACTTTTTTAAATTCAATAGCCCTAAGTATATAATGACATTATTTTGGTCCATTATTTTTTATGTAAACTAGCATTTTTGTACTTTTAAGTATTAATTTAGTGAAGTCGATATTTGTGTACTCAATATTTTTTTGCCGATGTTTAACATTGCAATTTTTTTAGGGTCTATATGATTTCATAGAAGCCTTCTATTTGATTGGCAACTAATACTTCCAGGGCAGTGATGCATAACAGTTGTTGAGGACCTGCTGGCCAACATTAGGATTTTTATGGAGAAGGACAGCATGTCTCACCTTAAAGAAATCTGTGAGCAAGGTCTGACGTAGGGAAGAGCATATCAGTCAGTCAGTCAATTAACTTTATACATCACATTTCCAATATTTTAAATACAATTAACAATTTTTTATAAAAATATAAAAACCAAATCTAAAAACAGAAGCTGAAAAACCCTCTATTTTGTAATCACTAAATCCATCCATTCCATAGAGTAATGTTCAAAATTTCAAACTGAGATTAAAGATAATGTTATAAGGCAATTAATCTCCATGCTTTTAACGCCATACATAAATAAGATGCAAGGGAAAAACACACGTAGGAATCAAGGAGCATTTGAAGAAAGCAGAGGGCTGGGCGACATTGAACAAATTTATATTTCCGCAAAAGAGGAATAATAAACTTTTTACAATGTGACATATAAAATTTGAAAAAAGATGAGGTGAAGTTTAGATAGGATGGAAGTACCATCACACGGGCAAACTGCCATTTCGTTGAGTGAGTAAACTCCAGCTGGAAAACCAAACATGCAAAGTGTAAGGTTTAGTCTAAATCGCACTAATACATGTCGATGTTGGGAATTTTTAACAAAAACCAGATAGGAGTTTCAATCAAAAGGGATAAAGGAAAGCCCCAGATAGAATAAGACTATAATTGTGTTACAATGTTGTGCATATCATTCATTTCCCCTGTGCAAACAAACCGGATTTAATTTCAGCTGTAGAGATTGAATGGCAGTTGAGTGGATCCTTATAAAGGGATTCATTTTTCTTTTATGTATTGAATCCATGGTACCTTATGAACCTGGTCAAGAGTTGAACAATCCTTGATGATGTTTTGTGTAGATGCTCCCGTTTCCCTCCACCAAATTGAATGCCAAAGTAAAACCAGAGCATGGGAAGAGCATATCATTTGTAGCCACCAAGGGTGAAGGGCTATGGAGTGTTCTTTTGCCACAAAATATGGGATTCATTAGGGTCTGAGTAAAAATTAGATGTCCTTTTCCAACGTTTCAATAGTAATGGGGTGACGTGCTCAAGGAGGTACTGTTGTGGTGTATAAATGTATGATTTTGATAGTGTACACCCACATTGCAGTGATTTTGTTGAAAAAGTGAGTGGTATATCATTACGTTTACATTCAGTGATGGGAGGTAGACACGGGCTCTGAAGATTATTTCTGCATGATCTAGAAATGTTCTCTGAAGTGATTTGAAGCTCAAATGAACCTTGGTTACAGTAAGCAAGATTTAGCTTTCTACAAAGTTTGCTAGTAAGATTTTCTGACAGTTTTGATTTTGAGAAGCTAAGTAGATGTGAGGGGCATTTCCATTTATTTTCTGAAGCTTGTAATACTTTTTGCATCTTGTTAACATCATTGTTGTGTCAGTTTGAGGTTTTCTTTGATCTTTTTAGTTTGAAAATAGTGAGGGATTTATGTCACTCGAATAGTTTGTTGAGGTATGCAGTCCTCTCTACTAGATGTTTTAAAGTTGAAGTGTCTTGAGGTCAACAACAAAATCTCAGGTTTAACATATACAGGGTTTAATGAAAAATTTATTTGGGAGGTAATCAGAATGTGTTTAAGAGTAGAGGAGCCGAAATGTTAAAATTGTGTATAATCGAGTAGAAAGGATTTGAGGAGAGCTGCATGAGTATTTTCTCGGTTGAGGATGAAATATACAAGGGAAACCAGTTGGTTTGTGGAGATAACTTGATCTTTGTGTAGGCAAGGGTGTCCTCAATAAAAAATATTTTATTGCAAAGTGGGTGAGAAATGATGTTTAGTCTTATTGGATTTGGCATTAGGCTGGGAATCTCTAAAGTGAGACATTGGAAAAGCGTTGAGAATGTTGTTTCCATCGGTGTAAAATAACATTGAGTAATAGTATGCAGGATAACTTAAACCAGATTTTAATGAGTGCCAAATGAGTCCTGAATGAGAGCAAATATGATGTGGCGCTTAAAACTTGGGACCTACTGATAAGGAAGCTCTAATTTTTTTAGATGGAATGTGAATGTTAGCATGAGGAATTTATATTTTTAAGGTTATTCGGGCGCATAGATCCTTTGACCTTTTATTACATAGCCCAGGATCAAACAAGCCTAAAAAGCAATGCACAATATCATTCTTCTCCATGAAAATATTCAGGGGCCTGGTATCAGCTCAGAAAACTGTTTGATCCAGTAGTTAGATTCAAAAGTTAACCCCCAGAAAGTCAATATGTAAGGCCAAATTTGTTTCAGTCGCACACCACTGGTGGCTTGAGAGTTGTTAAATAACAGTCCTCTCCAGATCAGTTAATTAACTTCCCTAAAGTTAAAATAAATAGTCAGGCTCGACCTACTTATAACAGTATGCTTGATTGAATAGATCAATTTGAGACGGGTCATTATTTTTTAATCACTATACTGCTTTCAAACTCACATGTTAAGTTTCATTCTTCCTTTATTTGCCTGGGTCCTTTGGTTCTGCTAGGATTTGGTGCGGAGGGTTAGAGAGAGAGCTACTAAGAACCGGTCATTATTTAATAGATCTATCAGAGTACTGACTTTTTTGTCTATTGTATATCTGCTCTTAATTCTAAAGGCAAAAGGTTTTGGCTGCGACTGACTGTAGACATTTCTCGTTTTATTGACTTTGCAATTTTGGGAGAGGCGGTTGCACTTTAATGTAAATTTTGATCTGAATGCCGAGCGGACTCACCTCCCACTGCCATCCACCAAATCTATAGCTTCTCTTCAAAATGAAAATAAGATCCCAAACCTGGTATTACAGACTATGTAAATGTTCAATCTGATTGATAGTTGACACTCTCAAAATCTTGGGTCTTCAGATCTTACTTATTTTTTCTTTCCTCATAAAGCCTACTCACAAAGAGGGGTTTTCTAACCTTCTGAGATATAGAAACCTTAGCCATGCCTCTGATATTCCCTATTACAGTTACAAATCTTATAGTACTCTCCCTAGCAATTCAGTTAAATAAGTGTCCACATATTCCCAAGAGATGGACATTTAGGGCCTTATTATGACTATGGCGGTTAATCGGACCGCCGTAGCCTCTGTGACGCTGCAGGCGCTGCCGCACCGGTGGTCCGACCGCCCCGTTAGGACTTGAGCATTGGACTGCATTGGTACCACCGCAACCACCAGGGACCAGAGATCCCTGGTGGTGTTACGGCAGTCTTGAGTCCACAAAATGCTGGGTGGGCCCCTGTTGCCCCGCCAAGCACATTACGACATTCCTCTCTGCCACAGTTTTGATGGTGGTGAGCCTGCCATGAAAGTGTGACAGAGAGGAAACAAAGGAGGCCCTGCAGGGTCCTCTATTGCCTCTGCATCATCGGATGCATGCAGGAGGGCACAAGGTGTACCCCCCTGTCTGCATGCATCCCCAGTTCCGGCAGGAACCTGCAATGGCGTTCCCATTGCGGTGCCTGTTACAGCTCTCCTATAAGCCTTTAAACAGGGACTGCCATGGGCTAGCTGCCGCAGGACCACTGATCTGGATTCCAGTTGGAATCCGGAGGTCAGTCTAATTATGGCTTTGATGGTAGAGGAGTGGGATGCTGATGTGGCGGCCTGCTCCCGCACCGCCAAAGTCATAATAAGGCCCACAATTGCCTACCTCTGAAGGGCCTTCAATTTCTTAATTTTATGTGCTCTGAAATTACAATATTTCTGGATACACTTCTAGATCACTCCATGCCCATATAGTATGGAAGAATCTAAAAGCTTTCATTCAGGGTATCTGCCCTATACTCCATTAGGAACTATAACAATGGAAAGCATCAGCAATTACATGCAGAACCTTGATCACTTTAAGATGTCCGTTAGAAGGGCCTAGGTTTGGCAGATAGCAGCACCAACACAGATTATACAAATAATCTGAGTGAAGTGGATTCAAGTCCAGGGATCAGGTTGTAGACTATGGAATCGGTTAATCTCTAATCATATATGCTTGGCGTGAATCATTTGACAGGCTTAATTAATATGAATTACGGTTGGCCTAAGCAGGCACGAATTGGAGGACCATGACTGAAAACTCCACTTGCTGCAGATGACTTTCACTCAGTGGTTCTCCACATGAATTAATTTGTTTCCTCAGTGAATGCAATATGTTCTATGATTTTGGCACACCGGTTTCCAGTCACGAAGACATGGAGGGGTGCATTTCAAATCAAGAGATGGATTTTGCTCCTTCTCTACACATTTCCAATGGTTTTTCTGAGCCTGAGGGTGATTCAGAAAGCTAAAAGTAACAAAGTACACTGAATCCTCATTTCTGCTGATTCAGCAATAAGGTTCTTATGGTCAAAGCAGTTAAAATTCTGTTTTTGACCTCCAATCTTATTGTCACACAGGGAAGATTTTCTCTTGCACACGAACTCTCCTAAGCTGCTCCTTCATGCTTGGATATTGAAAGAGGGAACTTTAATTCATTTGATCTTCCACAAAGATCGCAGATATCCTTGCTGTATCAAAATGTTTATTCTGATCCCATCTTGTGGCATGGTGGACCTCTGGTCATTTGGGGTGTAGTAAAGGCAAATAAGTCCTATATTTTGGAGTTTATTTTCATTGTGGCCAAGCAAAGTCTTACAGTGAATAGTGTCAAAGGTTACTTAGCTAACTTGCCAACTTGTCTGTGTTTTCCAGACCAGCCATTTCTGTTTAAACCACTGTTTGTAATGAATTTTCTTAAAGGTTATTTGAACACGGTATGCTTCTTGTGTTTGCCTTTGTAATGTCTTACTGGGATTTGGCTGCAACAGAGAAGAGATTTGTGTATTGCTTGGATTTGTATTTGCTGTCAGCAAGTGCTCTCGGCCCCAATAAGATCATCATTTGTTTGCTTTGCAAATCAGCTTTCCTCTTGATTCAATAGGAACAGTTTTACCCAAACTGACAGGCTGGTTCCTCTGCAAACAGGAAAACAATCAACCACAGACTGGCTTCTGCCATTTGGGACCTTGTCGAAAGAGTGAAGCTTGAGACCTATGGCCCAGTGAGCATGTTGACGGGATCCACGTCTGGCATACCCATCACAATTGTGGCAACAAAGATGTGATAGTTGGATTGCTTAAATTAATTTCAGCCAATAGTAATTAATCAGGGCCAAATTCCAGTCCATCAAGGTGTCTCCCCCTGCAGCCTCAGACAGAAACCAGTTATATGCAAACCAACCTTGGTACTGCTCCAATGGGAGCAGTCCAGCCCTGGCTGTTAAGCCAGGTCCTTTCTGAGATGGGAACACAAGAAACTCAGACTGATTTTGATCTACTTGGGTCTTCTCGGTAGTGGACAGCACAAATCCTATGGTATAGTGAATACAGGACTCACACCTGGGCATACCTGACACATGTAGAGTGTCACACTGAGGACAACATGGAAATGATGGTTTGATTGCTTCAGTAATCTCAGCCACTGGCAAGTAGTCTGGGATGTAATCGAGTTTATCGTTGTTTTGCTCAGCATGCCACCTCACACAGGAACCAGCCACATGGAAATCAGTCTTGATCCTGCTCCAATAGGAACAGGCCAGTCCAGCCTGAACTGCCAAGCCATGTCCTCTCTAAATAGAAACACAAACAACCTCAAACTGGTCTTGGATCTGAATCTGGTATTGACTTATGTACTAACTTCACCGTTCAAGCCACTGCATAGGTGTTACATATGTGCACTTCTTTTTTTGCATAAACTGGTTATACCTTTTTACTTGGCTTATTACTCTGCCTGGCTTTTGGCCTAACCCCATTAATCCTCCAAAGAGAAGGAGAGTTTACAATGATTCGAAGCACACCCTTAGTTTTTATGTGGACAGGCCTGAGCTAACATGGTGGATAATCAGCTCTCTGTTGGCTTTGTGGGTCTGAACAGAGGTAAGTCTGTACATGTATGTGTTCTTTCCAAGTGGTCTGTCCTTTTAATCAAACTCACTTCGGACTAATAAATAGTCCATTATGATATCAGGGCCCATAGGGTGGAGAAAGCACTCATCTCAGGATGTTGTGGCAGTCAGTACACAGGTTTGTGAAACATTATTGTTTGGATTCTCAAGGTAGGAGTGATGTCTATTTTACTAGATCTATTTAACATGAGTTTGTGCTCCAATCTGTTTCCCTTTATTCGTATCTCCTGTCACAGAATATCTACAGGATTCCTTAAAAAATGAGGAATCTCTGCAAAGCAGTATCCCTAAGAAGTAAAACTTACTGACCCTAGGTAATGCTCTTCCTGGTGGATACTCTATCTTCATTTAGACTCCTCATGGACCACTTTTATCCCTATTCTGTCTGAGGTGTAGGTGGAGGTTAGTCCTTTAGTCTACGTCAAAATATAGTGTATAGTTTTCTTCTTTACCTGCTTGCTGAAATTTGGTACACTGCTTGCCTTTATAATTGTAATCTTCTCAGTTCTTGATCGTCCTCTGAAAGTTGAGGAAAAAAGTATAAATCTGCTACATCATATGGCTCCATGTGTCATATCTGACAATTAGCAGAACATTTGCTGGAGCCACTTCAGTACTGCTGGAGGGTTTTTGTTAAGGAAAACATTTTTCAAAATAAGTTCAATGTCTCGTTCTTACTTAAAAAGGTGAGGAATTTTGTGGAAGATAAAGTGTCCACCAGATTAGGTGTTACCGAACCTAGGTAACTTTTTAGTTACAGAAAAATTAAATATATATTGAGCTTACTTCTTTGCAAGGACTAACAGTTCTACCAATCGGAAAGTCAGGCAGACAGCTGTGTATCCCAAACAACTCCAACCACAAGAAATGAGAGGGGGGTAAATACATGATGTGTTAGAGACAGATCGAGAGACATTTTATTTGATTTGAAGAGTGATGATTGGGGTAGACAATGAATCAATTTCAATTAAGGTCATTATTCTTGCTCCTTCCTTAGCCCTGTCTAGAGCAAGTATGGCTTCTTCCTGAAGATGCGTTTGCAAAAATAATATTATATAAAGCAGATTAATAGAGAAAGATAAAAGGGTTCATATTGAACCAAAGAAGTACATTGTTATTCACATCAACAAATTCTTCGAGAAATGAATGGACAATGCATGAAAAAGTGTTGGAAATGGAAGGAGAGATGCCACAAAAGAAGGTACTTGCAAGAATCCAACCCTTTGGATGCTATTGACAACAGCATTCAGAGTTTACAAGCTGACCAAGGAGTCATCATTTGCGCAGTGAGGGCCATCCAAATGTTAATGAACAAAAACTGCACAATCAAGGCTGGGTGAGTTATTGAAGCAAGGCAGAGAGGTGGAAGTTGGCAGCGGAAGAAGTAGTATCTGCTTTTCATGTGGATTGCTATGTGACATGGCAAATTCATCTTTTCCACAGCATGGGTGGGTAGAAAATCATGATTTTATTAAAGCCCCGGAGGCTGATATCATGCATATTTCTTTAATTGCCTACTCACAGCAGCAACACCAAACAATGTAAAGAACTTAGAACATTTGTTTAACATTCCAATGTCCATATAATCCTGTGAGAGCCAGCCATATTCCTTCTAAATGCTGCGAACAAGTCTAAAAATTCCATCCATGTCAAAAAACTGTAACATAAGGGTTAAATTCCATAGAACGAAAGGGGTATCTCCTCTGCAGATTACTTCTTGACGTCTCCACCTGAAACTCAACAACAAATTATTAATGGGTGGGAATCACAGGGAGGGATAATATCAGCCTCCGTGTCTTTAATAAAATCATGATTTTCTACCCACCCATGCTGTGGAAAATCTAAATTTTATGGCAAGGCACGGAGGCTAATATTATGCATGTTTAAGGCCTTGCCATAATATTCCCTACAGGACAATCCACAGGCTTAAAATAAAACTTCTTAAACACAGAGTCAAAAGACCAGTCAGCTGCAGCTAAGATGGCTGATAAACCACCACCCAGGAAGAAGGCCTTAGAAGTCATTGCCCCTCCAGCAGAATGAGCACCAAACTTATTTAAATCGATCCCCGCTCTATTCATGACCTCTTTGACCCAACGAGACAAGGTAGGGGTGGAGACAGCCTTATGCGGAGTCCTGAAAGAAATGATCAACTGAGTTTCAGCAATGCTCCTAAGAGATTCAGTCCTCCTTTCATATTCACGTATACATCTCACAACACACAGCTTTCTACAATCATCAAAACTCGGGTAGAAAATAGTTCGAGACATAGTCTTGGTTCTTTTAGAGATAGAGAAACAAACACCTTCTGGTATAAAGCGATGTCCTGTGATCTCCAAAGCTTTCACGTCTGAAACTCTCCTGAAGGAAACCAAACACAGCAACATAACTAATTTCAAAGAAAGATCTCTGAGATTTAGAAATTAATTCTCGCACCAGCTACTCAACTCCTTCAAGACAATATCAACGTCCCAAAGAGAGGAATATCTTGCTCCAGGAGGGGCTTTAATTCTCACACTTGTCAAAAGTCTCCTAACTACATCATGTTGTCCGATAGGGACGCTATCCACCAAGTCGTGACCAGCGGAAATAGCTGACCTTCCAATATTAACAGTACTATAGGATTTTCCTTTATGGAAGACCTCAGATAAATAGTTAACAACCTCAACTAAAGGAGCTGATACCGGATCCAAATTCCTCGAAGAACACCAACGAACCCATCTCCCCCAAGCCAACCTGTAGGCCTTTGAGGTCCCTGGAGCCCATGATTCTTTAATGAGCTTCGAAGCTTCCGAAGATAAGCCCGACATTTGCCAGGCTCTCCCGAAATCAACCAAGCCATTAGCTTTAAATGTCCCTGAAGAACCAATTCATGAAAATCTCCTGAAGCGTCGGTTAGCAGATCCGGCACATTCGGCAATCAACATTTCCATAACATCTGGGTACCAGACTTGAGAGGTCCAGAAAGGGGCTAGTAGAACTATCTCTGTCCTGTCTCTCTTCACTTTTAACAGGACTCTCTGGATGAGAGCAAAAGGGAGAAACGCGTAGCAAGGAGACTCGTTCCAAACTTGTGTCAAGGCGTCCACTGCCCCCACAGCTGGGTCCGGCCTCCATCTGTAAAACCTGCGAACCTGTACATTCACGCGATTCGCAAAAAGATCCAGAGCGTAAGGACCCCACTTTTGGTTCAAAGATAAGAACATTTGGCGGTTTAGCCTCCAATCGCTGAAGTCCTTCAATTGCCGTGAATTCCAATCCGAAATGGAATTGCTTTCCCCTGGCAAACACTAAGCTAGGAGCATTATATTTCTGCTTAGGCAGAAATGCCAAAATTCCTTCGCCAAGTCCGCTAAAGCCTTTGAACGAGGACCCCCTAGTTTGTTCACATATCTTACTGCAGAAATGTTGTCCATCTTTAAGAGGACGCACCATTTGACTTGGTCGCTTGCGAAACTCTTTTCCGCAAGAGCCTGCCAGCAATATGCATTTGGCTCTCTTGCCCTGTATATTTTCCCACAGTAGTCAATGAGCCACACCTGGCTCCCCAGCCCTGAAGGCTGGCATCTGATTCTAAAATCATATCTGGGATCCGGCCAAAGATTGCCCTCCTGTTCCAAGCCACAAGAATTTTTAGCCTCCTGGTTAATTCCTCTTTTGCCTCTGAATCTATTTGGACTATGAGAATAGCTCACCCCCTTGTTCAGGTACAAGGTCCTCATTCTCTGTAATGCACGGTAGTGAAGAGGAGCTGGGATGATCGCCTGAATAGAGGCCGTAAGAAGGCCTATAACTCTCGCCACCTACCTGAGGGAACCCAAACGCATGCTAACAACTTTCGCACCTCTCTGCGAAACTTCCTGACTTTCTCCATTGGTAATTTCAAGACACAATCCAAGGTCGAGATCTGAAAACCAAGAAACACCGTCTCGTGACTGGGCACCAGACAAGACTTCTTCAAATTTACTATAAAACCCAGATCCTCTATAACCCTGACTGCAAGGATCGTGTGTTCTTGAGCCTGCTCCTTGGTTTCTGACATGATGAGAATGTCGTCCAGGTAAATGATGAGTCTTATTCCCCTTGACCATAGCCAAGCTGCTATGGGGCACATCACCTTCGTGAAGCACCAAGGGGCAGAAGTCAAACCAAAGGGGGAGGTTCTTGAACCTCCACATGGTCCCCTTCCAAATGGATTTCAAGAAGTCTCTTTGTTGAAAACAAACTGGAATAGTCAAATCAGCATCTTTCAGATCCAGGCGAGTCAACCAATCTCCTTTCCTCAAAAGATCTCTCAGCATGTGAATACCTTCCATGTTGAAATGGGTGTATTCTACCTATTCGTTCACATCCTTTAGATTTATGACCGGCCTCATAGTTTTGTCTTTTTTCTCGACCAAAAAGAGATTGCTTACAAAGCCAACAAAATAATTCTCTGCCTTCTCTATTGCACCTTTCTTTTCCAGTTCTAATACCTGCTGACTTACCAATTCTTCTTGCTCCTTTCCGAATCTCAGCAGAGGAGGTCTCCTTACCTGAATCGGTTTGGTACAAAGTCTATTTTGTAACCTGAAACTGTCTCTAATACCCAAGGGTCCGAAGTAATTTCCTTCCATCTGTCTAAAAACAGTGCAAGCCTGCCACCCACCTTTACAGGGGTAGATAAATGGATGTTTTGAGAACATACCTTGAAATCTTGATCTCCTTTCACCTCTAAAGCAACCTCTTCCTCCTCTCTGCCTCTGAGGGTAGAATCCAGGGAAATTTGAGCTTGATTGGTAACTTCCACCCCGGAGAAGGTGCCTCTTGAAATACCAACTCGGCGGCCGGGGAATCAGCCCTGCATCCTCCCGGCCGTACCAAAAACTCGCCTAGTGTCCTTCTGGACTTTTTGGATAGAATTAAAAGCCCCTGCGTACTTGGCCATTTCTTTGACAAACTCTTCCCCAAAGAGTAAACCATTTGCTGAGTGTCCAGACTCTTTTCCAGCAAGCTCTGCCAATTTCGGGTCTAGTTTCATTAGAAGACTCTTTCTCCTCTCAGTACAGATGAAAGCATTGGCATTACCCAATAGACAGATGGCCCTTTGGACCCATTGGCACAAATCCTCTGTGTCTACTATGCCCTGATGAGTGTATGCCTCTTCACAGATGTCAAATATTTTGGTCAAGGGACCAAACACATCAAGGAGTCGGTCTTTGCACCCCTTTAACGAGCCCCCTTCTTGGGTGTCTACCCATCTTATTAAGGAAGGTGAGCATCTTTGCGTCCAGTTCAGGGGTGAACGCGACCTTATTGGCTAGGGAGGGTCTAGGACACTCTGATCTCAAACGTGTCCTTACCTCTTTAAGCATTTCTTTTCGAATCCAAAACTCCACATATTGAGCAACATATTTAGCAGGCACCCACTGTGGAGAGAGGGGGTGCTGGATGGTACTAGGGTCAAACATGAGCTCGCCAAAGGGATCAGTAACCTGACCCAGCAAATCCACATCTTTATCCTTCTTGACCTTTTTGTTAGGTATGTCATCCTCGTCGGAGGACCCAAAATCTGAGGAACAGGAAATTACAATATCCCCGCTGCTCGAGGATTCGTCGCAGACAATGACCCTGCGATCACCTTTCTTGGCCTTTATAGCCTCCGTCATAGTGGCCTTTATAGCCTCTTTCTTAAACTCTTTTTGAGTTTTACCCTTAAGGCCTTCATTTAAGTCTTCCTTTCTTGAGGTCATATGGTTCCTCTTGCCGGCCACCTTCTTACCCGAACCACTTGGAGTGGGTTTATCGCAAACTTCCTCCACAGACCAAAAACGTTTCTCATTAGGAATAGCTTTAGAGAACCTGTCCTCTATTTTGTTTACACAGTCATCCAGCTTTTTCCCAAGCTGTGATTCTAGAACAGACATAGCCTTATCGACACAATCCTTAACTTTTAAATCCAAAGCATCATCGTTTCCATTGTTATTTTCCATGTTCACAATTTTACCAAACAGGCCAAAACTCCTTAAAGCCAAAAAACCTGGTAAACACATCTTTAATCAAATAAGGATAAAGGACCTCACAAAACACTAAATATAAATGAAAAGGTTCACTTTCCTCAAGGTACTCCCACTTGAACTCTAGATGACAGTTGCACTGAACTACCTCAGTATGACAGGGAATAAATAACGGACTTCTGCCTCTTTTGCATGTCCAAAAGATGGCTGCCACAAGGTAATGGTGAGCAGCTAGATTAAACCAAATATGGCTGCTGCATCATGTGATACAAGTACTGTTGCCTATGAGGGTGATAAAGTATCTCAAAATCAAGAGGAAGAGCATAAGGTAATTTGTATGGCTTTTGTGTCATAAAAAGACGGAATTCATGAAACTTGCGTGTAATCGACTAAATTAAAATAATCTTTTAAACGCGGCTCTTAGCGTGCTTGTGAAACATTTGAGAGAGCGCGAGGAATGCACTTAGACGCGGCTCTCAGCGCGCGCGGAGCTATTAGGTTGATGAAACCACGGGGAGCAAGGAAAGCACTTAATACGCGGCTGTCAGCGTGCGTGATGCTTTACGAAGCAATTTTTTTGTCTTTAAGTTAAAGGACGCTGCTCTACCGTTTGTAAAACTAACGCTGGCAAAGTAAAAGCTCTCCGGCCTGTAATAGACAGTCAGGCAGCTTAAGGATGTTTACGAGTAACTGAATTGATGTAGCACGAGCGTGAGCTGAAGACAACGGTAACACTCGCGCTCGGGAATGAGTTATTTGATTTTAAAAGCTTTTAATTGGGCAATACGAAAAGAACAATTATGAGCCAAAACCTCGTGAGAAGGAGCATATAAGTTAATTTGAAACAAAGGGTCGAAAAAGTAAGCGTACGTTGAAAACCATGAATCCAGTCATTCAATAAGCTATAATAAAATACATTTACGTTATAAAGACGACATCTAAACCATGAATCCAGTCATTCAATAAGTTATATTAAATCACATTTATGTTAAAAAGATGACATGATATTAGATAAATCATAAAGAATATATAAAAAACATCCTAACATAAGTTAAATAGAGAATGAAATGAGAGCGAACTTATCTTAGCTGTGAGCAGCAACAAAGAAGGAATATGGCTGCCTCTTACAGGATTATATGAACATTGGAATGTTAAACAAATGTTCTAAGTTCTTTACATTGTTTGGTGTTGCTGCTGTGAGTTGGCAATTAAAGAAATATGCATAATATTGGCCTCCGTGCCTTGCCATAAAATTCGAAATTGTGTACTGTGCTCAGGAAGCAGTGTGGCGATTATAGTGTTGTAGGACAATTTGTAAGGGTTTATAGTGTCACTAATAAGAAAACAAAAGTGAACATAGTCAACGATGAAGGAGACATGGTTTAAAGTTAGAATAATTTTGATTGATATTAGACATATAAAAATGTTGCTTACAGAATAAGGACATTGGAAACTCATTGCTGAATTTGTGGTAGATGGGATTTCATTTAAGCTCATGATATATTCTGGAGCTTCTGTCACTTTTATTTCTAAACTGACATTTCGACAGGTATGCCTGGGTAAAAAGTGGAACTACCTGATTTATCACCAGGGACATATGGAGGGCCACAATGGTGGGATTCCAAGGGAAAATGATTTTTGGAAAATTGTATGTTATTATTAAAGGGCTGGCTATTGTGGTGTGGTATTACAGGGATTTGGACATGCTGTTAAGACCCAGAAGGGGGTTACACGTATCTCCTGAATGCATGGAATGTTTTTGCAATAAAGAGGTTGTACTTTGAGCAACAAGGATCTCAAGGTGATGGAAATAAATCTAAGCAATATCATAGAGAAGCATGAAGTGTTTCAGGATCACCAAGAAATGCTAGACAACTTTGAGAAACTTGAGTCGGTGATTAAGCTGAAAGAGTGTGTAGAACTACAGATAAGCAGCTCACAGGATGGCATTTACATCTTAGAGATAGTCAGGCAAAGGGTATTAAGAAAATATATGAAGTAGAAATGATTGAGACAATAGATTTATCTTTATAGTTATATACCATAGTTGTGACTAGAAAGAAAATAAATAATAAATTGTGCATGTGCATTGTCTTCATCAGCTTCAAGAAAGACATATCAGTGGATGATCATTCTCTGCCAAAGACTGATGACTTTTTCACCATTGAAGGTTGAGCAACACTACTTGGAAGCTTGTTTATTATTAAAGTTGTGTGTATCATAATCACCAAAGTCATGACAAGTAGAACTTGTACAGGCAGCATCGTAAGGCCCATGATGGCGATTAACACAATAAACAAAGATAATCTACATTTTATTTGTATGGTGGAACATGTTCAGCAGGTAGACAAATGTGTAATCAGGTACATTCAGTCAGGCAGGATCAGCTCAGGGGGACCAGATAACTACAGCGGCACCTCCTTCCAAAAGTATAATTGAAACAGAATAGTCATAGCAGCATGGGCAGCGCATCTAACTCATTCATTAGTACTGTTTTGTGACTCCCTGTGAGGGTGAAAGTTTATTGTAAATAATTTGTTTCTATGTAGGCATGGTCGAAATGTTAAGAACCCCTGTGAAATTCCCTAATTTCTAGTTATGCAAAATTCATGAACTTTCACATTGCACAACTTCTTGTATCTTTTTATATATGAGCATGCACCTTGCATAAAATGTCTTGCTAGATATCAACAGTGAACTGGATCCCACAGAATATTAGTGGTGGATGGTGACATTTGAAAGTGGTAGGACATAAAAGTTAGGGATGAGCTTTAAGGAGGCTTGAAATGCGGAAAGGAAGACCTACTGAGACTTTAGATGTACTTAAAGTACCAATAGGCATGTAAGAGTTAAATTGCACAGAAAAACCCCAACAAACTCCCCAGCCTGCAACTCCCCCCAAAGCAACTCGTGAACATCTGCCTCACATTCACAAATAAAGTAATAAAGAAACAGCAGGCAGCTTCGTAAACACATTCATGCTGGTAAAGTCGCCAATGAACCTTGCTGCCAGTTGCTGGGAGAGAGGGAGCCGTGCCTGAGATCGATGCACCGCTGGGGACCATAAGTTCTTTGTTCCCCTTGACCCTGAACGCGCATTAAAGCGCGACGCTGACCCGAGGCCAGTTTAAAGCCGCTAACGAACCTTGGTGCCTGTTGCTGGGAGAGAGGGAGCCGTGCCTGAGATCGCCGCACCACTGGGGACTATAAGTTCAGTGATCCCAATGGCCCTGAAAACACATTTTGCGCGGCGCAAGCCGTGCTCGGCATGCACCCGAGCCTAGGGTGGGCCAGTCCACGCCCAGAGGAGCCCGGAGGAGGATGAGCTGGACCCCCCCTCTAACATCTTGACAACAAGAAGGGGAAAGATGCCAGAAGGGGGAACAAAGCATGGGCAAGAAGAAGGTAACCCACCTGGCATCAGAGGAGGTAACTTTAACATCTTTAGACTCGTTTCTAGGCAAAGCCTCCCCAGTCATTGCTAATGAGATTGCCTGTACAGAAATGAGAATATTTCGCTGGGCCCAGCCGATGGCAACGGCCATAGGGCATTAATTATTGAGGCGAGTAGCTAGGCTCTGAGTTAGAATATTCAAGATACACTAGCTAACTTCCCCACACCTACTATGGATATTCTCTCTAATCCTACGTCCACTGTAATAACCTCTACAGCTTCAGTACCGGAAGTGGCTTGCAAAAAGAAAAGAGGCTAAACCAAAGCTCCCCGCTCTAGTAACAACAAGAGATCCAGAAAATCCAAAACAACCCCCAAACCTGCCAGCTGCACAAACTTCAACGTCGCAACCACAGACAAAGGCCATGCCCCCCAAAATCCTGAACTTGGATGAACTTTATGATAAAATTATAGAGCTATTACTCCCATTATACCGACGTCTAGAGTCCATTCAGAGAGCAATTAATGAACTAGCAGTCACAAAATCCTCATCATTCTACAGAGAAGGGGGTATGGTCTGCCCCCCTCAAGGTCAAAACACAGCCTCAAACTCAGCCATCAATTTAGGACCAGATAATTTAATGGAACCTAAGGCCAGATGGCTCCTGCACTAAAACGCGGAGAGCCTGTGATGGGTTAATATTAGATCTCCCTCCAGCCGCATGTCCCTACGTGGTCATTCTGGCTAACACCCCAGAAATAAAGAACACACAAAATGAAACAACTATCCAGCTAATTATCAAAACGCACCATTCGATCCACAAGCATAGAAACGAATATGTAGAGGGGCATCAATATTCTAATGGCAAGAAGAGTTCCCTGGTTGGGGAGCTCAGTTAAAACACTCAGGGGGGATTGTGTAGTTTTAACCCTCAAGTCTCCTGACATGGCCCAAAAACTTTTACACTTATTGCCCAAAAGACTGTCTTCAGAATTCCAGATGTTTGCCCTGCCACTTGGTTTTTTCTATAAACCACCATTCAGGACCAATTGGAACCAGGGCCCACACCATATTTCCTCACTATATGGACACCCAACACCGGATGAAGTATGGAGCAACCCCCCTACTGTCTGCACCAACCACCAATCGTTATATGGCACCATCAGACTTGGATGCCTGTGATTGACAAGGAAATGAGGAGGTGACCCAAAAAGTGGCTGCAACTGGTGTACTGGGGGGGGGGGGGGGCGACAATCAAATTCCACTCTCTAAGGATGCAGAGAAGATCTCAGTTATCACATGGAACATTGCAGGTTTGGGAAAGAAATTGTCTGACCCTGAATGGTTCAAGTACATTACTTCCTTCGATTTAATTTGTTTACAAGAGCCTTGGGAAATAGGTCCAATTTACATTGACGGCTATAGATCCTTTCACACCCCTGCCATTGCCTCAAATTCAGGTTGTACGAGGGGCGGCATCTTGACATTATTAAAGAACACCTTGAGATTCAAAGTTCTGTCTTCCCATAATGAATTCCAATACTATAATATGCTCCATCTTAAAGGCCCAGATGGTAACACCACTCTAATAATTAATTTTTTTAACAATCTTTTTGAGAGAGAGATGTATAAGGTTGCAGCCCTAGTTGAGGAAAAATAAATGTCTTAATTCATAATAGTAAGAAAATCCCGGGAGTCATATGGATGGGTGATTTCAATGTACATAGCTGCCCCTTTACAGTAAATTCAATATGTGGCTTACTGGAGGAGGGTGGAAAGGGAATCGTGCACTTTAGCCATAATCAGTATGCTAATATACTAAACAGATGTATTATCACCAAAGATCTAGAGATAATGAATCCTCTGAACCCACTGGTCAGCTTCAAAAGACCTTCCGTACCAGCCAAAATAGTTCCACTTTTGATTTTTTAATGGCATCAGCAACTAGTAAAGGGGCCATCATTTATATTAAAACCAACTTTTCAAGTTTTAGTGATAATGCGGATAGATCTTGCCAATTGAACTGGGAGGGGATTTCTGGTTTCTATATTGTACACATAAAACCCCATGTAGCAAGGAAGAATGGAATTATACTTAAGTGGGAGAAAATCAATAGGGATGAGTTCAAAAGGTATAATGAAATCTTAACCTGCCTTGAGATAAACTCAGAACCATCAAATATTATGTACGCCTTTGAATCCCTTCTTCAGGAGATGAAAAATATCCTAACAAAAATTGGTATACCGCCAAACCAGAAGGCCCAGAGCTGGTTTGACCAGCACTATACTGAAGCACTTTCCAATTTACATCAAAGCCTGGGAACAATTACACCAAGCTTCCGTAACAAATAACCCCAGGCCATTTTGGGCAGTAGTCAACGCCCCCTTCTTGAATCCCCCCACAGACCTCAATTTAGATTATTATGTGGATGAGGAATCATGGGTGGCAAACTTCGCAAAAATATTCCATGTGAAATGCTGAGGGATTTCTGTATTTCTGGAAGACAACACTCCATTACTTAGCCCGGCCCTCCCTTTTAATAATCTGGAGGTAACTGAAGCTCTAGCCCAGTGCACTAATAACAAAGCTCAGGGCATAGCCGGCAAGCCGAGGCTCCTGACCTTTGGGGCCCAGTGTTATCTAACATTTTTAATGTAATAGCTAAAGTGGCCCCCCCGAGTCATGGCGTAAATCCATTTTAATACCCATTTACAAAAAGTGGAACAAATCTGACCCAAAGAATTATAGGCCACTCTCCCTCCTGGACTGCACTTCAAAACTCATGGGTAGAGTTCTATCGAATAGACTAGAGGAATGGGCTATGACTAATAATATCCTGATTCCGTCCCAATATGGTTTTAGGAAGGGCAAATGTCCCCAGGACCAATGTCTTAACTTGAGTCTTCTTAGTACTAAGTACAACCAAGCCAAACAAGATAATCTATATTTGGCATTTATGGATTTATACGCAGAATTTGACTGCGTTGCTCATTCTCACCTGTGAGGGATCATGAAGGAGATGGGGGTCAACCAAGCAATTATATTGTTTATTAGGCAATTGTATCGAATGCTGAAGGCTGCGTCTGCTACGGGCAACATGGGGAGTGTACCAGTTGGTTTCCAATTACCTGGGGGGGTTCGTCAAGGGTGTGTTCTTGTCCCCTTTTTGTTCTCCCTATACACCAATGGAGTAGGAGCCCCCTTGTTAAAATCAACGTCGGATGTCCCCCAATATACAAGGCTCACATCCAGATTTTACTTTATGAGGCCAAGTCATTTATCCTGGTTACAGGCCGTAAGGTTAAGAAATCTTCAATGCTTTTTTTCTCTGATCGCAAAGTGGCCCAGGTGGAGCTGTTCTCATATTTATCGGTGACTGTTGACCAGATGTTACCATGGGCACACATGGTGTCTATAAGAGGTATTATGTTAAAAAAGAGCATTAATGCTACACAGTCGTTTACCAAAAAGATAGACTCGAAACAGATAGACATGGTTAAAGAGGTATATGCGGCAAAATCCTATGGAGTAGCCACCTATGGAGCTGGAGTCTGGGGACATACGAACACAACCCCAATACAATCAATAGAGGATACCTTTTGGAAACGATTGTTGGGCCTGCCCAATAATTGCACTAACTTTATTCTCCATTATGAATTGAATACCCCCTATGTATATGACTTGATAAACATGGTTCCTATCCTTTTATGGCACTCCATATGGAGAAGGGATACTGTTAATCCCACCCTAGAGTTTATTACGGATTGTCTTGCTCTTGAACATGTCCAGAGGATGCCCTGGATTATGTATGTTAAAAACACCCTAAATGCTCTGGGTTTGGGTACTCTTTTTGAAACTCCACAGAAATGTTCGACTATATCCAAAAGAACATTAAAAGCGCGTTTTTTAAATTACACAACTATAACCAAGCCTATGAATCACGCTAATTAATATACGGTCTGTCTGTGTGTATCTTGAGGGCCCAATGCTCGGGACGGGGAGCCATCTTACTTGACATTTGTGACAATCCCATGCCACAGATTCATCCTAATCTGGTTTCGCCTAAACCTGCCATGTTGCCCGTGTGTTGGTGTCTCTCTCCAATCTGATTTGCACATTTTCCTTTTCTGCAGGTTTTATGCTGATCATTGTAAGACATTTCTACCACCAATTATACATAAATACAAATTTAGGCAGTGTCGCCCGGGATTGTATTTTTGTTCGATTTGGGGGTCTCTAGTTGGCAGAGGTAGGTACCTTTGACCAAATAGGGACCTTTGCGTCTAGTCAGGGTAAGGGGGTACACGTCTAAAATAACCCCTGCTCACCCCCTTGGTAGCTTGGCACGAGCAGACAGGCCTATCTCAGAGGCAGTGTGTAAAGCATTTGTGAACACATACAGTAATATAGTGACAACAATACAAGGGGACAACACACAGGTTTTAATATAAAAATAAGTATTATTTATATAGACTTATCAAAAGACCACAAACGACAAAAATCCACAATACTGTACTCACAAATGGTAGAAATAACTTAGTTCTCTTTAGATGGTAAATGCAACACTTATGTTCAATGAACCTTTGGATGCGTAACGCTATACAAATGAAAGAGTTGCAGGGAAGGGGATGCGTCGGTTCCTTACACGCAAGAACGGGGATGCGTCGTTTCCTTACTCCAGGGGAGGTGATGAGTCCGTTCCCTACTGCTGCGTAGGGGATGGTGATGCGTCCGTTCCTTACCAGAGGGGAGGTGATGCGTCGGTTCTTCTCCGCGTGGGGAGGTGATGCGTCGTTTTCTTACTGCTCCACTGTGGCGATGCGGCTAGCAACGCCGTGATGCGATGAAGATCCGGTGCAATGAAACAAAATGGCGTCTTCTTGATGTTGTGACAATGATGGGGTGATGCGTGCACGACCGACGGGCGTGTGGCGACTCAGTGAATCTTCTTGAGCCACGACAGGCCCTGCGACACGCTTCTCTGGTGATGCGACGGCATCTGTTGCGGCGGCGACACCCTTCTCCAATGATGTGGGGTGCTTCGGTGATGCAATGCGACAGCAGCAGCCGAGGCACGCTTCCTCAGCGGTGTGACGACAACTGCTGCGGCTTCTCCGGTGATGCGGCAGCGTCTGCTGCAACGGCGACACTCTTCTCTGGCGATGCGAGGTTCTTTCGATGATGTGATGGCGCCAGCGGCAGCGGAGGCACACTTTTTCAGTGATGCGACAACTGCTGTGGAGGCAACACGCTTCTTCATCTTGAGTCGAGCTTCCAGCTCCCAGCGACACGCAGTCTCTCAGAAGGCCCAGCTCAACAGCAGGCACTTCAATTCCCAGCAAGGGAATTCAGGAGGAAGCTGGTTGGTGAAGTCTGATGTCCCTGAGTCTTTAGCAGGGTTCAAGCTCTAGTTCAAGCCCTTGAGAATCTTCTTACAAGTTGATGAAAGTAGCACAAAGTTCCTTTCTCCTTTCTTTGGCAGTCAGGCAACCACTGCAGGTCAATCCCCCAAACAGCACACAGCACAGGGATAGTCTCCACCTGCAGTCTCTCTCTCTGGTTCCTCTCCTCAGCAAAGGCTCTTCTTGTTTTCCCAGGCGTGATCTAAAGTTCTGGGGTCTGGATCCCCCCTTTTATACTCATATTCTCTTTGTTCTCTGAAGGCAGAGAGGCCTTTGCCTAGTCCAAACCATTTCTGGTCAGTCCTGAAGCACTTTGTTTACAGGACTCCTTCTTTCCTTTGACAGTGTGGGCCAGGGACATCAGACACACCACAGGAGGTGAGGCCAGCATTGTGGAAGGCAGGCACAGCCCTATTCAGGTCCCACCAATCTACATGCAGATAGCTCTATTCAGCCCTGTGCTGCCTCACCCTGTCTCCTGGAATCTCCCAGCCCCTGTCACTCAAACTCCAGACAAGGAATACACAACCTAGCAGAGGCAGGCTTGGATGGTTAGGCAAGAAAATACCTACTTTCTAAAAGTGGTATTTTCAAACACAGAATGTTAAAACCAACTTCACTAAAAGATGTATTTTATCATTCTGAGTTCAGGCATACTAAACTCGAATTTCTACCATGTCCCCTGGGTCAGTTAGGATTATAAAATGTTATAATCAAACTGCCCATTCTGGCCTATGGGGAACAGGTAGCCTTGCAATAGTGAAAAACGAAAATGGCTGTAATTCACTACTAGGACATGCCACACACATCACTGCAGGTCCTACCTTTTACTTACAATGCGCCCTGCCCTTGGGCCTACCTTAGGGTTGTCTGATATGAAGAAAAAGGAAGGTTTAGGGACTGGCAAGTGGGTGCACTTGGCCAGTCCACATGGCAGTACCAGACTGCACATAGGCTCTGCAATGGCAGGCCTGAGACACACTTTACAGGCTGCTTCTGTGGGTGGCACAACCAGTGCTGCAAGCCCACCAGCAGCATTTGATTTACAAGCCCTTGGCACACTCAGTACACTGTACTAGGGTCTGACAAGTAAACCATACCAGCCAATCATGGAGTCACTAATCCATACATCAATTTACCATAGGGAGAGCATATGCACTTTAGCACTGATCAGCACTGGTAAAGTGCCCAGAGTCACAAAACAGCCAACAACAGGTCAGAAAAAATACCGGAGGAAGGCAAATAGTTCAGGGATGACCCCGCAAAAAGGGCAAAGTCCAACAATTTTCTACGCATGCTCTCCGATCCCCTAATCTGCTATTGTGTTGCCTCCTTTTTATGCCTCTCGCTAAAAACCAGGAGTTTGCACACCTATGAATTGGATTTTTTGGTTTGTAATATACATGGTTTTATAGCTGTATTCTTTTATGCCTTTGCAAAAAAAGAAGGAATCTTTACATCTATGTGATGCTTAATCCAATAAAGTGACTTTGACTTGAATTGACATTTATGCTGTTTCATTATTTGCGCTTACCTCTGGAAGTGCCGGCAAAGGCTGATGTGTGCTTCACGTACTCAGGGCTGATTGGGCTTTGCTGCTGCGGGGAGGTCTCCATGGCCAGGACCAGGGGTTAAGAGTGAGAAACAAGGCGGGGTTTAGGACTGAAGCAAAGTGGAGCAAACGAACAGCTGAAGAATGGGTGAGCCGTGCCGAATGTGCATGACTCCTCAGCACGGAGGAATAAACATTAAACCCCCTCCATACACCACTTCTTTCCGCAGAATCAGAGTATTTGTTGTTCAAGCTGCTCTGGGTCCACAGGCTGAGTGTTTTCTGGCATGCAGTGCATAACGAGCAAGGAATTTCCAGGACCTGCAGTCTTTATCAGAACCTTTACTTCCGTGGGTCACTTCTGCTTTTCTGCTGGCAGCAGAGCACTGTCAGCAGTCACCGGAGGTCCCTGCCCCATGCCCCTGGAACATGCATGGACTCTCAAAACCAAGTGCAGGAACTGAAGAGAGAGAATGGCTCCCTTTCAAGTGGAAACATGACTCTTGCTGAGTTGGGCTCTGAACTCTGTGCTGGTATCCCTGCTCCAAGACATCATGGGGCAAAGTGAAGTGAAGGAATGGAAGGCAGTTCTACAGTCAACTTAAACCTATCCAATCCTGAGCTTCTCTCAGCATGAGAGAAGACCCAGGATTGGTTTGAGCAGGCTAAACCAGCGCTCCTTCGGAGGCTAGGTGCCTGAAATCCGCTGGCAGTTTAACACTGCTAGGATTTTGCAGGCTGAAGAGCCAATGTTACATGCGCCCTCCGCACTGGAAGCTGCCAGCTTCCCACCGTCCTGCTGCTGCCATCAGCTCCACCCCCACACTCCGACACTGGCAGGTAATTAATTGTAATGACCCTTGCAGGTACACGCTGCGCTTGCAGCGGGGGGGTGGGGGGTGACGCTCCTCTATCCTTGAGCAGGAACTGCCACTGCAGAACATGTCTTGCCGAGAGACATTTTCTACTCAAACCACTTTCCTTTTGTATCGCAAAAGACCTATTTACATGAGGTGTGTGCTTGGTTAAAAAATATGGTGACACAAGATCTCAGTATATAACATTTAACTTTAAAAGAGGTTTTCATTGAAAATGATGCAATTTCACAAGCGTCTGGTAAGTAGTTAAAGTTAAAGATCATATGTATTTTGGGTAATCCCTGACAGTTTAATTATTTATGATATTTAGACTTTCCTATTTTCAGTTTCAATTTTTTGTAAATTCTGGTGGATTTTCCCCCAGTGTTTACAGTACCTTAAAAAATTGTGGTTATCAGTGGTTACACACTTTTGCACCATTAAAAACAACAGAAACAGTGTTTTTCCGGTGTTTATGTAACGTTTTGGTTTTATTATTGCTTGCTTTCTGCACTGATAGTGCATAGTATATGGACAGTGTACGTACAGTGTATATAAGTTCCAAATACATTTTTACAAATCAAACCTATTGTAGTACACCATACAATACTTCCTCTGCTGTCATGCACACTTGCTCTTTCCTTCCCATGTAAACATTTATCTGTGAACAGCCAGTACTCAATTTGCTAACTCAGGCCACTGACATAGTTTTCCTGCCAATACTGGTGCACTTGAAGATTGTGATTCTCTGGGACAGTTTCAGCAACAAAAGTGTTGAACTGGCATCATATGCCCTCAGAGTTATTGAAGCTGTCAGAAATGAAGCAGTACTTTTCAAAGTCTGGAAAGAATTCCCCTTTACAGAAGGGATCTAGAACTTGTGTAGAATACACAGTGAGGCTTAATTGACCATGGTTGATGAAGGGTTATTTCTATGCATCATTGCAAACCATTTCTCATGCATTGTAAAATAAGATTTCCTGAATTGCTCCTCAACATTTCTTTGCTTACCAAGTGGCAAGCTTTCTAACATGGAACATGTTGCTGTGCCAAAGTTACTTAAAGGGTTGCCCAGCCTACTCTCAAGGAAATGTTTCACATCTACACTAATTAACGCTGAACACTTGGTAGACAAGCGTGTTTTCAGACTCTAGTATTTTTATTATGTCCACCACAGCAATCATGTTTTCCCATAAGTATCTAAGAATGCAGTAGAGTGTACTTTTTTCACATCACTATCAATGTGTGATGAAGATTCTCACATTTCTTGCCTTTGCCATCATCATGAAGGAAGAAAGTCTCAAAACGGTTGCAAAATTGATAATATACCATTCACAGCCTCTAGGACTGAGAAACACTTGCTAAATGACACAGTTGGGATGCCCAGAATGGACTACAAAGACAATAGCATTAACTCTGAAGATTGTAAAGATGCTTTCAGCTTACCATCTAGCAAGTGGCAAGGATCTCTTACAGGGAGGCACTTCAGCTCATGTATCGATTTTCAACAGTTCATCTCACAACTTTTTCATATGCATAGCTGAATCACTGCAAATACAAACAACATCACTCCAATCTTTGTTGAACTTGTTATGAACTTTTTGCAGAAGCATTCCAAGTGATACTGCATTCCATGTTTTCCAAAAGATTGGTGTCAGTCAGTCAAAAGTACTTTATTCGGTTAATTAAAACCATAAAAGCATACTATATATGAAGTTAAAATTGGAATTGATAAAATATTGATTAGCAGCAGAGATTTTTACACAAGGCCAAACATTAAATAGTCAAAAACAAACAATCTATAATATGACATTTATAAAAAACCATAATACATAAGTCAATTAATATAAACTGAATCTTGAAAATCAATCTCATTATTTTCCCCCGTATAAATTGTCAACACGATTTAAAAGTTTTGAATAAATCAGGAAAGACAACCAAAAAAAATACATCATAAAATCCTAAATTCATTAAGATCATTTTATATAGTCATAATTATAAAATCACTCATTTTTTCTTCTTTACCCTAGTTGCTGCAATGAGAAAGCTTGCTATACTAAAAATCTCCCAAACATTAGACAGCAACTCTAGGTACATAAGTGCCGGTTTTACTTGTAAGAAGCCTTTGTCTTTTAGGATTGGGAGAATAAAGCGCTTCCGAATGTGCAAAAAGTGCTCACAAAAAAAGATAAAATATATTGTGTCCTGCACAGGAAAGTTATCGCATGAACAGACACCCAGATCCTCCACCTTTCTCCAACCCGGAGGATCAGCAAGAAGAAAGTGTAGCTGATTTAACCTAAATCTTGTCAAAAGGAAGCTGTGGTTAGGATTAGTTACCACAATCAAATATGGTTCCATTGCAGGAGATGTTTTTAATAATTGATGGGCGCGTACAGTTGATTTTGTCAACTCCCTTCCTTCTCTCTCCATGGAGACCATATATAAATAGGAACGCTTTGCCCACTGCAAGTCACCCTTAACTAATTTGGCTGGCGAGTTAAATAACTCTGGCCGACCCAATTTCACCGCCAACCTTTTAACATGGCTCAACCAAGGGATACGGCTAGCTTGATCTAAAGTCAGACAATCGCTTAATATCTCACGGTTTAGTTCTAGTTCGGGGTTTAACCAGGTTGTAATCCATTTCAAGAGAGGTGCTAGGGCAATTTGGTCCTCAACAAAACCAATCCCAAGCTCTTGATGGATTATATATGCAGGTGAGGATTGTGGGACCGCTAACAAATTCCTTCAAAATTTGTTCTCTACCACTTGAATTGCACTAGCCTCTCTGAAACCCCATATGTCCGCACCATAGGTTGCAATAGAGATACATTTTGCTCTATATATTTTTAAGAGTGCTTGCATTGGTATTGCCCCTAATTTACGTGCGAAGGCTAAAACTGCGGATGTGGATCTTACCAAGACATTCCTCTTTGCGTGTAATTGCGGGATCCATGTGCCTCGTTCATCAAATAGAACGCCCAGATAGGGAAAGGTAGTAACCTTGGTGATCACATTGCCCTCACACTGAAGTGTTTTGACCCTTTTAGGCTTAGTACCAATTATCATTGTGTGCGATTTTGAAAAATGTACGCTTAAATCCAAAGATTTCATAAATATGGCAAAGGAGTTTAAAAGATGTTGTAGACCAACCGCTGTTCTTGCTAACATTGCGGCATCATCCGCGTATAGGAGTGCCGGGATCAGTCACGCCCCTACACGCGGGATGTCTTTACTGGCTCTCCCTAATACTTGCTCCAAATTATTAATGTAAAGGGTAAAAAGTAAGGGGGTTAAAATACACCCCTGCCTCACACCATTTGTAATACAAATTCTCTGAGTACAATTCCACTTTTGATCATATCTCACGGTAGCAGTCAGGTCCCTATGCAGATCGGCGAGGAAATAGACAATATTTTTATCTACGCCTAAGTTGAGAAGCATCAACCATAATTTTGGCCTATTCACTCGGTCAAATGCAGAGGAAAGGTCCATGAACGCCAGGTAGAGTGTTCCGTTCCTGGCAATGGTGTACTTCCCAATTAATAGGTGCAGGTTGAGGCACTGATCGATTGTGCCTCTTCCTTTCCTGAATCCGTATTGCAGAGTCGAGAGTGTGTTAGATTTAGTTAACCAAGCTGTCAATTTGCCAAGTATCACCCTTCCAAGTACCTTAACTGCAGAATCAATAAGCGATATTGGTCTATAACAGCTTGCATCCCCTCTATTTCCTTTTTTTTAAATTGGGACGATTACTGACTCTGACCATGAGCTAGGGAGTCCTATTTTACAAGCGGAATTAAAAACATGAGCCAGTATTTTGGACCAGCACATTGTGTCCGACTTACAAAGGTCGGCTGGGACACCGTCTGGTCCAGGGGCTTTGTTGCCAGTCATTTGTGCTATGGCCTCTGCAACTTCTGACTCCGAAAACATCAGAGTGTAAGCTTTAACTTCAAAAGTAGTGCCTGAGGGTCCTTGGTCACCATACATAGATTTAAAATGGTTATACCAGTCTTGCTCCTGTATAATACAATCTAAGGGGGAGACAATAGATTCTTGGAAGATAGGTTTATTCACAATGTCCCAAAATTTTGCACTATTTTTGATAACATCAATAGAGAGTAAATCATTCCATGCCTCTTGTTTGATCTCATTTTTGCGTTTATAAATTGACAGTTTATATGATTTCCTTATCGCAGCTAATACACACTTATCTTGTGGTTTAGATTTTAAAGCCACTAACAGCTTTCGATGGGCAACTGAGCAATTCTGATCGAACCATCTCTCCCCTTTATTCTGATGTTCCCTAGCCGGGCATTTGAGATCAGAAGCCACCTGGGTGCAAATTTTAATATATGCCGTAAGGACCTCCCTGTCCCTCGATTTGGCGTCTAAACAAAGATTCATCTCTCTTCCGACAGTATACGACAAATTCACCTGAAAATCCCCCGGTACTATCGAGCACCATTTGAGTCTGCGAGCCTGGTCTATAGGACGAATATCCAAAGTACGAGCCGGTCTATCCAGTTTTTTAATTTTCTTAAAACCACCCGCCAGTGTCAGGCTAATAGGGTTGTGATCGCTATACACTGACCACTTGATCGTATAATCCATCACCCAACAGGTCAGAGCTGCACTAATAAAAATATAATCAATAATGGTGTTGGCACCTCTGCCTTTAAAAGAGGGAATGTCTTCACCCTCTTGCCTTATATTAGGATAAAATAAGTCATGGTCCGCCAGGATACTATCCAAAAAACCACCCTGCGGTGTATGTTCAAAGTGGGTTTCTGATTGATCGGCAGAACTCAAGCTATCCAAGACATAACAGTTTAGGTGACAACGATGTATATTAAAATCGCCTAAAATGATAACCGAATAAGAAGTAGTTTGTTTCTTACTATAAGAATCAAGGAAACTATTCAGACTGACCAAATGTTCATTAATTATAATTTTGTCAAATGAATTATAAAAATTAACAATAAACAGATTAGGAGCATTGAGGAAAATAATCTGTACCACCAAACAGTTCGGTGAGCCTGAGTCCAATTTACAATGGTTACCTGCAACTTTTAGGGAGATCAAGGTCATAAGACCGCCCTTTGCCCTGCCTATAGTGGAGGATTTAGCTGACTCCATATAGATTGTGTAACCATCCAACCAAAAATTATTCTCAGTATCCCAGGTTTCTTGTAGTCCCATAATACAAAATTCACTGAAAAGGTCTATCCACCTAGGATCATCGGACTTATTTTTGAGACCTGCTATATTCCAACTTAAGATTTTAGTGCATTGTACCAGGTTCCTCAATGACCCCTGGGTAAATTCACTCCGGCATCTCTTACTATTAACTCCATCCCCATTGTGGCCTTCAGGACGAGGAACTAGTCAATCGTTACTATCCAGCTGGCTAAGTGGGGCAAATCTGTTTGATGTCGCAAACCTAGACTCTATGGTTCTATTATCTGCGGTAGTATTCCTTACTGAGTGGTCTTGGGTTAGAGCCATGATGTTTACCCTGGGACACTGAGTAGCATTATGCAAGAGATGGGGAAAGGAACCATACGCTCCTCGACCAGCCCTATATCTCAGTAACCCCCTACCATCTCTTGACCTTGTGCCCATATCAGGTGTATAAAAAAAGACCAAAGGTAAAGCTATGATCCCTCCTCTGGACCTGTCAGAACTCCCATGAAGGACCCACCCCACCGCATCTGACCGATCAAAATTTATCACTATACAGTCAGCATCCTTTGTTTTTGGTCCGTTCCCCACCCAACCTACCCGCCTTCCCATTATGATGTGTGTGGATGCAATTAAGCCTCCCTCAGAAGCCCTACTTCACCAAAACATCACTTTACGCATAAGCTCTTCAGTTGTCTCGATGCTATTGCTTTTGAGAGGAGGTACCCCTGCTAGGATCACTACCAAGGGGGAAGCCTCCGGGGGCAAGTCCAGGATTAGTTGTCTAGCAAATGCTCCTGGGGTTGGTAAATTAGGCCCTGCAGAGGGTAATATACCGGGCTTCCATTTCATGGAGCTTGCAGCTGTTATCGCCCGCTTTACTACTACAGGCAACAGGATTAGAAGTAGGTCCCAAAGGCGTTGGTGTCGGTGCAATATCATTGTCAATGGTTGTAATACAGGATGTTAGTTGACTTCTAACTTCCTCGACCTGACCTGTTTTGTTACTCACAGCATATAATTTATGGGCCTGGCTCCCACTTACACTAAGGACATCAAGTTTGGACTCTATTTTGCTTAACCTGCCCATTACATGGTCCAAACCGGATTTGACACACTTTTAGCGATGCAACAAGTTTGTCAATGTGTATAAAAAACGGGTTCAAATCTGCATTAACCAAATTGGTAGAAAGCCGTCTCTCCGTGGGTTGTTGGTCAGTGCACACCTTCCGTATAGGGAGCTTCTTGGTGGCCGGGCCAGTTTTTGAACATTGTTTCCTCCCTTTCTTTACAGAGGCTACACCCCCGTCACTAAGCAGGTCCATACTTCCCTTATACTCCGGTCTGCTGCTGGGGCCGGATATGGAAGCAAAGTCAGTGTTGTTAGTAAGCGCATCTATACTTTGGCTTTGGACAATATCTAGACTTGTGACATCCTCAGTAACAGTTTCAGCTAAATTGTCGATCCCCAACCCCAGCTGAGCCTCCACGTCTTGGATCTCATTAGTTATAGCCCCCACAGCAGTAGTCAGATATGAGATGATGGAGGCACAGTTACGTGGGATTTTAGCCTTAGATTTAGACGATACAGCAGAGCAGAGGTCCTTTCGCTTATCCATTTTGATGACCTGGCGGAAGAGGGGTGGCCCGGTCCAGTCTCAGCCATTCGCGGACGGGCACTGACGGGCCGGCCCTTGGGCCGGGCTTGGCCCGGCACGCACCCGTCCCGCGAAGCGGGAGCCACGAGCGTTTAAGTATGCCCCCCTGAGCGCTCACAGCTGCTGGCAATACGGCGCCTCCGGGCGCGGCGGCAAAGGCTCCTGGGAGATGCAGTCCCAGGACAGGCACAAGCTTTCCGGTGGTGCGATGCGGATTGGTGTCATGTTTTCACCTCTATCCCAGATGCTTGTTGAAAGCACTCTTTTCACATATACCTGTCACTACAACTAGCATTGAATGTTTAAAGCCTGGGGAGTATGGCAATTCACCTACTATCAATGCTGATTTGCTAGAAAAGGGAGCTGATGTATCAAAGGATTTAACCATTCTCTGTGGGTAAATGTGATGGTAGATATTAGGAAAGATTCTTATGAAACCATCCATTTTGCCTATCAGTGGAAGAATCAAACGTAGCCAAAATATAAAATATGATTGATATTTCCAGATTCTATACAGTTTATGAAATAATGAAATAAGACCTAAAACATGCTTCTAACCCCTCCATCTTTAGACCAAAGACCACAAAACTGAAAAAAGCAAAAGGAAGAAGAAACAATATTTTAGTGACATCCCTAAACAACAAAACTGAAGCAGAATAAAGTTGCCCCTGTCTTTTTTTGCTCATAGCTTTTATAACAAAGCTACATTGTATTGGCCCCTTCAGGAGAAACTAAAAATGACTTTCACACACCTTTTCTTTTCTTTGAATGGCATTTAGTTTGTGGTTGTACTGGTGTTTATTCAGTGTTTGTGTTTACATTGGTGAAGGGTATTTCCCTTCCAGTGGGGTTTTATTAGTTATTATAGGCTTAAACCTAAAACAGGATAGCCTAATTACATTTGATTAATGTAGCCATGTTTATCTCTAATATAATATATGCACGTATATCCTGTACAGCATCTTCTCCATTGTCCTTTAAAATCATGACCAATAGGTGTGACATCACATTCGGAAAGATATGAACTGAAGAACATGAAGGCTGATGCCCTGTTAATGTGATATATAAATGCACATTTTACAGCTTTAATGATCATAACGCAGATGTTAACATTTATTTTCATAACCCTTTTACTAGATGTGTTGGTCTGGACAAATGACCAAGTGATACGGTGGATTCAGTCAATTGGACTCAAAGAATATGGAAATCACCTTGTTGAGAGTGGTGTCCATGGAGCCCTTATATCGCTGGATGATAATTTTGACCACAATAGTCTAGCACTTGTTCTGCAAATCCCCAATCAGAACACTCAGGTGAGAATATTTTATATCATTTTTTGTTGCTAGTTGTCCAATTTTCGGAACCTTTGAGATAAAAATCATTCTTAAGAGCAGACAAACTTTAGAAATATATTTTGCAGATTATATAATAAAATAAGATGATGTTGTGGAATTATTACAGTTGGACTGCATAATTAGATTAGGAGTTTGGCAGGCAGTCTGTGATTTATCTGGGGCAGTGGAACCCTGGCTCTCCCTGCCAGCTGGAAAAACGGCCATCAAAAAAATGAAATCCTTACCAGCTCCTTGGGCACCATTTACTTTACCAACAATGTTCCAACCGATGTGACTGGAGTACTTTTGACAAAAATGTAAAGTCATCGGTCAGGACAGCCTTTCGCCATTGGACAATTGTTAAAATATTAGTAGCAAACACTCAAAATGGGGGTTTGTTTCTGAAATGCAAAACATCAACAACCCTGAGCCACACACAATTATTTCCTTTCGCATGGGAGCCGTCAATGATTTTTCCAGATCGGGACGGTTATGGCTTAGCAGTCCTAGGAGCGGAAATTATTCTTAGAAAAGTGCGCTCTAATATGGCAAGCGTTCAGATGCATTAACACCATTGAACCTGCAGCAAAAGGTCACTGGAATGAATTTTAGACAAGGGTGTCAGCTGAGGCTCCACTGTTTAAAATCTGGGGGTTTTCTTCTTACGAATGAGCAGTCCTGTCAAGTATCACGCATCAGAGGTGACGCTAACGCATTTCAGTGTGGTGTTCCCGCATCACCGCACTGAAATGCATTGTCACGCATTTGGCCACTGACCAAGGCACTCTGGTGACAGCGCTGAAACGGCGCCTCTGACACCCGGCTGTGTGCCCTGCGGCCTCAGACTAGTATAACAAGATCGTGCTCAGCTGCTCTGAGTCAGTGCCGTGCTCTGCAGTGCTACAATGTAACAAAATCTGCCTGCGGCTGCTGCCTGGAGACACCGGGGCGTGGCGGCCTGCCCAGCAGAGTCGTTGCCGCGTTACAACTCTCAGACACAGTGGTGCCGTGACCTCACGTCCGTCCTGAAAGGAAATTAAATTGGAGAAGCCAAGCCGCGGGCTGGGGTTGGACTCAATGACTGGAGTGGAGTTGTGCTCCGTTAGTGTTGTACTGCGCCGATTCATTCTTTGCAGCCTCAAAGTGACGCGGCATGCCGCGGAAGTTTGGACCTCACCCGGCTGACCAGACGGACCGCGTGGCTGTGCTGCAGTTGGTTCTCATGCCAGCCACACTAGTCCCTGTACTGGACCGCTGCCGAAGAAGCCGCCACGGCTGGCATATACATGCCATGACTCGCTCTGAGTGACTGTCACTAATTTACAGGTATTTATAATTCTTCTAGGATAATATTTTTTATTCAGTTCCGTCGTGACACTGGCTGCTGAGCCTGTTAACTACAGCTCTGCCTGCTCACTGACTGCGCTGGACGGTCCACACTACAGGCCGCGAGCTGGGCTGCATTTTTACCAGATGAGTAGCATTAGTCTCCACTCATTAATGGGGTCCACCTGACGATCAGCCGGGTCACACAAGGGAGTAAAGGTGATTCTTCCAGCGGGGGAAGGGGGAAAGCAACCAATGCAGAAATTAAAAGCTTCTCTGTGGGCAGGAGGTACAAAGCCAAAAAAAAACCAGCAGGCCTGCCCAGGCCGGCGCTTCAGACCCCTATCACCACACTGTAACTGCAGCCCCGTGGCCCTCTACCCAGCCCAGGCAAAAACACTTTCTATCTCAGCCTGGCTGCAATCACCGGGAAGCACTTATATGGCACAGTCACAAGTGAGTCCTGCACAGCTACACTCAGCCTGGCTGCAGTGGCTCGGGAAGCACATCTACCATGAGATTCGTTACGTTTACTTGTGAAACTTCTCTCGCACACAGCACCTGGGACTCCCCTGAGGGGTGGAGGGTGCTTCGTTTAGATAACATGAGGTAAAAACCAACTGGTAGTGGAGCTGAATTCTTTGGGTGCCCAGGAGTTTTCATGCAACAATACAAATGTCAAGATAACTCTGGTGAATGGTGGAGTGCTGGGGCAAGATCGGCTCTTGTTGAGTGACAGACTTCATAAAAGAACATGAACCATTCATATTCGCAAACTTACTCTATTTTATGAGGATTAGCTGTGAGTTGCTGCTTTTTACTATGTTGGTGCCCTTGCATTTCTGGTGTTTTAAAGCAGTTTTAACATTTTCTTACAGTTTCTTGTTGCTCAAATGGGTGTAATTTCTGATATTGATATGTTTCCCTTGTTGTCATTGCTTGTTTTTGCTCCCGAGAAAGTGTCACTCGTAGTCATTGAATGTCACTCATATTTACAGTGAAATGATGAAAATGTCACACATAAGCAATCTGAAACCTTGGCAGCTATGAATGAGGCTGTGGAACTGTACATTTGGGGCAGATGAACTGTTCGTTTACAGCTGTTCACCCATTTTGTCAAACTTTAAATGACCCCCTTAGTCATTACAGTTCCCTCTTAGATGTGATTCAGCCTGCTGTTATTTGAGACAAACATATTGACCTAAACCATATGGTAAACAAGCTGGGATCAAATATATCTCTGCTGGGTCCATGCTGAGATTTTCCCCTGGTATTGATTCCATTACTTTCCATGCAGCAATGATCCATTAAACAAATAACCCTGTTTGCAATGTCACTGATACTGAATCTAGTCACACATTTCTTCATATAATGAAAAAGACATCTGCATGCCATATAATTTTTAAATGTGTATTTGTATTTGCTATGATGTTCAACGTGCTGAGCATGATCAATCTTGTTTTCCGGCTTTCAGAGTAAATAGTGTTGAGTATGTAAATAATCACAAAAACAGTTGTTTTGGGGCCCATTCTCCAGAAGCATTTTTACCTGCTTAGTTATTTGGCTGTGAATGCATTCAACACTCTTGCTTATACTCCCAAACCCAGACAACTTTGATAGTGACGGGAGTTTACAGAAGTAACCTTGGGCACTGGCTTTGTATACCTAACTGCATATTTCTGAGCTTTTAGCTTATCATTGAACCCTCATGTAGATAGAAACCCATCCCATTCACTTTGTTGTTCAGATAAATGTCCCTATGCAAAATTAGGCTTTTCCACAATGCAGTGCCTTCCTTTATTTCACATTACTTCTGTAATGAGAGAATTGCCAATGATCTACCTTACCGAACAATGTATCCAGAAACTTCAACGAGAGTATTGTAGTAGTAGTACTTGATAAATTTCACTTAGTCTGGTAACCTCACTAACATATCAGTTCCTGTGACAACCTACAATTCACTTAATGGTCAGATCCTCCCTGCATCAAAGGGGAGCATGGCCACCATAATATCCTAAAAGGCTTCGGGCCTATTTTTAAAGGTAAACATACATCTAGATGGGTTAATGTACTCTTACACTTTGTAGTAGGTCTATCATTTTAAGGTATTAAAAATGTCTAAGTGTAAATATACTACAAACTGTAGACTTGCATGTCTCACCCTCTCAGCTCAGGGAGGGAGTGCCAGAATAAACATAATTTACAACCATAAATGTACTGCATGTAAATTTTCAAACATATTCTGCATTCCTTTCGCTTTGCGGGACCTCCACACTTGAGACGGAGACATTTGCACTCAGGGCAGAAACCTCTGCATGGAAGGGAAAATTAGAATTATATACACCTGAAATAAATCATGCACACCTGACGCCCATTCCCCTACAACAACATAAATATTGCTCACACAATAGGATCTGATTTTTTTCTTCTGGAGCTTTCAGATCCTGCAGTCACCACATTCTGTCTAAAGGAGACATACCACACTTTTTTAAGAGGAAGAGGCATTTCACTGAAGAGTAGACAGCCAATACAGTTACATTTGGGGTAAAGCATTCCAAGAAATTACATGGGCTGCCTCCATTCACCCTCAGTGGAACATGAAAGGCTGACTTATGGAAGGAGGTGACACTCTGCTGATACATTAAGGGAGGAGGCATGCACCATAGAGGATAATAAAAGGAAGTGGCAAGATGAAAAGAGGTGGGTGAAAAAAAGGTCTACAGGATTCAGCTGGCTGAAGATCTTCCTAGCTGGCCACCTGAATCACTTCTCCATCTCACCTCCTCCAAAGATGCTATCCTCTCCACAGTGCATCCCGACCTGCTATATAGGCTAACTCTTTCTGACAATACTGTGGTGCCATATGAGATTCTAAACGCTTTCTCTCTCACTAAAAGCAAACCTACAATCGCCCACCCATAGCTGTCCTACACTCATATTTGCATTATTAGGCACATATCACATAAACATAGCACAGAACCCTTTAAATTAATACATGCTGTATCATTTTTTCTCATATTCTTTTCATACAACCAACATTTCGAGTGGATTGGTTGCTTCAACAGTAGTCTTTGCAAGTGCAAAAGGCAAACACACAGGGCAGGTCTTGCAGAGCAAACTACCAACGCAAACACTCTAACATGCTATAAATTATTTCTATCACTTGTTTTGCTAAATCCTAAAACTGTTTAGACAGTGTTTTGGAATATCTTTTAACTGTAGTCAAATGTAACCTTAACATTTATACTGTTACACCATTATACACTAATACATTTAACCTTTTTAAAGTTCTATATTGTTGTCTCATGCACCACCTGCTACAACATCAACGTATGCTGCTAACATTGGACCAAAATCAAGACTGGTACCTCATAGCAGATGAATGGTAGAGGCTGGTAAGTTAAATGCCTATTCTTTTGATCTAATCTCTTTATTTATTGCTGCCAAGGTACCTGTATATCTTTTCTAAAACATCCCTATTGGCACCATGCTAGAATGTAATGCTATTGTTTTAGATGTATATTGTTTTATAAAATTGCCCCTCAACTTGTCAATGTAAGGGTAGCACTACAAGATAATTGTTGTCTTAACTTGCTTGAGAGCAATCTTTGTGGGTGTCAAAATGAGTACTGAAACCATATATATGGCATGTTCTTGAATGCTTTACAATGACTTAAACCCCCTATGTAAGTCTCTCTCTTGTTAGCTTCTATCGTACAACAGCAGTTGGTGTCAACCTTGAGAACATCAACAACAGTGACAGCTGATGACATCCTTGCAGCAGCTTTTAGGCCTGCTACCATCCATCGGTCAGATACATCTGGGAACCTATGACCTTAACTTCTGCATCATATCGGTAGGCCTTTCAATAACGCAATTATATTAATTTTTCTGTACATCAAATGTTAAGTCTTTTTATTGCTTTTGCTCTCTTTTATGTATTACTTATACATTGACAATATCCATGGAAAATCTTATTTGTACAGCTGCTGGATCTGGAGATTCATTGGAAACACCAAATACAATGACACAGGTTGGGCAGCTGACCTCATGGAGGAATCTCTTTTTGGATCTGGAGGTACCTTGGACACACCAACTACAAGGACACAGGTTGGGCTGCTGACCTAATGGGGATCTCCAAAATTAAATATCTGTGACTGGAGCTGGTGAGTTCCCATGGTTGAGATCAAATAATTGTATCCATCGATCAACTATTAATCTGATATGTTTCTTTATGTTCACTATGCATAAAGTATTTATTTGCAGAAAAATGTTTATTAAAGTACTGTTATGAAAGGTGGACAAAACGGGAGTTAATGTACTTCAGCTGTTGGCACCTTTTTTTCTTCCAGGTACAGGGGATATTGCTCCAGAGAATGATGCTGAACCATCTACAAGTGGAGTATGGTGGGCAACCCAAGGAGGGAATCCAATCCTCCTCATAGCAACCATGTCAGCACTGCTTGACAAAAAGAAGAGGAGGAGGGAGGAGAAGCAGGAGCTGGTAGAAGAGGAGGACATTGGTGCACCCACACAGAACTTCTTCAAAAAGGCCAAAGGTTTCTCCTAAATCACTCCTGAGAATTGCCAGTCCCCAGCCATTAGTTACACAGCCAAGAATGCTTGTTATGACTATGCAACAATCACATCCATACAGCCCTCAACTAAGATTTACTTAAGTACAATCTCTTATACACTTCTTACATGAAGGTACATCTATGGCCCACTTCCAATCATCGGAGTGAGATAACCACCTTAGTGAGGAGCAGGCATCCCCATTCTCAATTCATCCTTCTCTGCCCCACAGCTGCCCAGTTGGCACCCCTCTCTCGTGCTAGGCAATATGCTGGCCATCTATTATGGACAAACATGTGAAGGCAGTTGGAATGGTATAATGCTGCTCACTCAGAAGATCAATTTAACCATGTGCAGTGTTGTGTTTGGGAGGATATTCATTCAATGAGGACTGCTCTCTTAAAGGACTTCTTCAGATGATTGATAGGCACACCTGTGGCTTGGATAATGCTGCAAAATGCTAACAAGACCTGGCAAAGATGCACCAACAATGACTTTTCGGGGAAGAGAACACAAGGCAACATGCTTTGGCCAGGAAGATGATAGAGGCAAGAAAGAAAAACTGGGGCAGAAGGGGAAACAGATATGATGAGTGTAGGAAAGTAGGATCTGCTTCTTATAGTTACCCCCACTTTTTGCTTGATGTTACACTGTTCTTGACTAGTCTGACTGGGATCCTGCTAATCAGGACTAAGCCTGGGCAAAGCACTACGCTACGCTTGCGTAGTTTGCGAAGTTCGCGCTACTTCGCACTACGCGAATTGCATGTAGCACAGTGCGAACACGCGTAGCGTAGTGTTGCGTAGTGCTGCGGTCATTTTTTGCTTGCTCGCGGTCCTCAATGTCAATTGGCGACCGCGAGCAAGCAAAATGACATCCCGGCGAGACCTTTTCCTTGTTCGCGATCAGCAACATCAAGTTGGCGATCGCGAGCATGGAAAATAAACCTCCCGGCGAGATTCCCAACGCGAGGAGGTCAGGTTTCTCATTGCGAGTGGTCGCGTATGCTCGCGACCGCTCGCGATGAGAAACTACTAGTTCGCTTTGAGAAAGCTGCCACTCGAGTTAAAATCTACTCGAGCAGCAGAAAACTACAGCTCGCACTGTGCAAGATGCCATTTTCAATGATTGCATAGTGCCGGTTGCTTGTCCGCACTGTGCAATAATTGAAAACGACATCTGGCACAGTGCGAACAAGGTACTACGCAGTTCGCGAAGTGCTACACGTAGCTTGCGTAGTGCAAAGTGCACTTTGCGTAGCTTCACGAAGTGCTACTTCGCGAACTACGCCCAGGGTTAATCAGGACCTCAATCTATCTGCTTTCTCCCTAAAATGTTATGTCATGTACTTAGGTACCCTCCAGATTGGATACTGGGGTACCCTTGTCAGTCCCTAGCTTATGATACACATGTACCCAGGGCATAGGTACCCCAGAGGCCTCCCATGGGCTGAAGCATGTATTATGCCACACATGAGAGGCCATGAAAAATGGAACTACAGGCCTGTCATTGCAGCCTGTGTAAGATGGTGCATGCACCACCTACTTTAGATATAGGTTTACTATATCTATAGGTCACTACACTTAAAACCTATAAGTCACCCCTATTGCAGGCCTTGACAATCCTGAAGGCAGGGTGCTGGGTTTTATGTGAGAGGTTGCCCCTGCATGAGCAGAGCACCCCTGCAGCCTCCGGAGACCATTCTCCAGGGTTGTCGGTGACGCAGCCAGACATATAGGTAGAGGTGCATTATATGCTCGTGTAAAATGCTATCGCAAACAGCTGCAGCAAACCATGTCATGTTTGGTATCAAACACCTTGGAATCATACCTCCACACCAGTGACCGGTGTGGGATGTATGATTCCACCCTTCAGAAGCAAGCTTTGTGGGGTCCCTGGTCTTCCCGGTACCAGCCTTCTCGACCCGGAGAGCACAAAATGGTTGCTGATGACCAGAGACATATTTCTGCCCTCCTGCTGCTGAGCCAAGCTTGAGCAAATAAAGGCAGCACAATAGGCTTCCTGTCACAGGGAGGTGTGACCACCTCCCAGACAGGAGTTAGTGTACTGGAGCTGGGTGGGTGCACTTCCAAAGTGCCTGAAAGTCTGCACTAGGTGCACATTTGGTGTCCCTGCAAATTGTCGAGTTCAAACCAGTCCTGGGAGCCGTTGGCTCCTGCTCTGGTGAGAAACTGGACAAAGGATATGGGAGTAACTTCCCCCTTGTCCTGGCCCTCCCCTGGGAGGGTCCCCTGAATCTGTCCAACCCTCCCCCATGGGTACAAAAGGGCTTACCTGGCTGTAGAACCCTAGATTTGACATGGACAAGATTCTGATCAAGAATCCACCTGTGGGTTCCACCGGATACTTTTCTTCTTTCCAGCAGTGGCATTTTTTTGAAGACTCCCATTGAGAACGACAACGGTTTCCGACGCTACTTCAGCCCTATGCACGCGGCTTCCCTGGGATAGATAACTCTGGTAATTCGGTATCCATGGGTGGGGTGACTCTTCAACCTTCTATGTTCCAAAGGGTTTCCTCGTAATCCACTGGGAAGGATCCTTAAACTTTAAAACTACAACCGCGACTCTCCCATTGAATTGTACATTGCACGCGGTCGTGTTCTCACACTGCACCCATCCTCCGTGGGGTCCCTACTTACTCACCTTAGGTGGTTCCTTGGGGTCCCAGCGATTCTACATCCTCTAGACCCTGTCTTGACTCAAGTTGTGGTTCTTATACCACTATTTTAGAATATGGTTTGGTCTCCCCCTGGAACCCACTGTGTATTAGTGCTACTTATGATTGTTTCTGTGCTACAGTATTGTGTGCTTTGTGTTTATCTGCATGTAGCAGATACTGTGAGGTATTTAAGGTGTGTTATAATAATAAATACATATTTTTATAACCACTGTGTGGTTCCCCTTTCATTTAATCAATACAATAAGGTTGTATTCTGGTAAAACAAGCTGGTAACATTCCTTTAAGACTGAGCCTGAATGCTGCTCTCCACAGCTACCACTTGGATAGCTTTCTAAGGTTATCTTTGACCTCTTAAATTACCATAAGGGTTGTTTGGACGGGTGCAAGGTGCCCACTTTAATTAGTGGACATCATATACCCGGCCGACTTCTCACAATGAGCAAATTCAGAGCAGAGACAACAGGAGCTATGGCAGTATTGGGAGTCAGATGCAACATAAGACCTGTCATCAAGGAGGTCATTACGTCTCTTAAAGTTCGTAACTGTTCAATGACTGTCTTTCTGAGTATCTGGACCTCTCCAACTAGGTCCCAAATATCCTGAGGGATCAGTCCCTGAGTATCTCAAAAATTCCTTGAGAGCAGTCAAAGACACAAATTCATAAGGAAGGGAGTGGAATATCCAAGGAGGCTGTGGGTTGTCGGGCTGAAGTGCTCCTTGACTGTTGTTCCTGTGGGTGGGGCAATGAGAAAAGGAGATGATGCCTGTGCAGGCAGTGTAACTCGAGGCACTGGTGGAAAAGGGGTGTCTGGAGCTAATGGATGGCTGGGTGCAGGCCCATATGGTGGTGAGGCCTGCTGTCCTGCCACCACAGATTGCGTTGTTCAAGGGCAGTAGGAGTGTCAAGATCTGCTTCATCCTGGCTGATGGTTTCCACATCCCCAGACCTCCAACAGTTGCCTCTACAGCTTCCAGCATCCACCCAGTGTCTTTGGTTACAGGTCATGTATGTCTCTGGGCGAGCACACTACCCCTGCTGGAGTAGAGTTTTCATGCCCGTCTCACAGTTAAGGATCTTCCTTGCCCCGGCTCCTACAGTGATGAAACTTGGCAAGTCCGGTCCACTGAAAAGAAATGTGAAAAGAAGAGAGAAATGTGGAATTCTTATGTTCAATTATGCATGTCAACATAACATTACTATACTGGAATACATTATGCCTAAATGTAAGAGCTGCAGTCTTTAACAAACTTGTCGCTCTCCAAAAATTGGATTAAAAAATGTGTCCCTTTCCAAATAGGTAGAAGTGACATTTTCTAATTCATATTTGGCATTCAGTGGAGGAGAAAGGGTTGTGCTGGGAACCTATTTCTTTGATTAATAATACATTTAAGATTAAAAAGATATTTTCAGCACATTGGCTTTCTGAAATTAGGGTGTTTTTGTTCAAGGCAACAAAGCATTCAAAAGGATTCTGTCTTGTTGTTTTTTGTGTAACCAAGTATAAAGCAATTGTGTAAATTATGAATGTAATAATAATTAAAAATATTTGGCGGTTGGAAAGTAAGGTAAAGATACACAATGCTATCATCACATAACTAAGTTTGACAAAATGGAAATGTAATAGTTTCCAGATGTGGGCATTGTGTTCTAATCGTTATGTTGTCACAGAATACATAAGCTTAAATCATTTCTATAATGGCAAGTTCAGATGATGTCAGTTCAAACAAAACTACAACTATACATGCATGTTAATAATTTTATACTTTCATTTGTTTCATGAAACTCAAATAACACAGATTAAATGCAACATGGAAGGTTAGAAAAAAAGGTTAAACTGAACATGACAGAACACCACTCTCAAAACGCATGTGCATGTAAGTGAATAATAAATACATGCACTTACTGTCCATCTTCTGCACATCACAGAGAACCTTTATAATCTCACAGTAGTGAATGTACGAACAGTGGGTGACTCTGTCCGGGTGACACCGGCCTGACCTCTGAGGCCAAAAGGTGTCGGGTGCAGGACACTGCACCAACCTCGGAGTGTACGCGCCCTTATGAGTTCTTACTCACTGACTTAGACTTAAAACTAAGGCACAGAGTTTGGTGACAATTACGTGATTTCATGACACTTTGAAACCGGCATTAGAAATCCGCTCAATGTCTAAGAGTAACTGTGTCCCTCTCAAGATTTTTCTCCAGGCTTGGAGCCAATATTACACCAATTGGAGCAATTTTGCTGCTCGAGTAGCCGCACTTAATGTGAATGACGAGTTTATAGTAGGGGTGAGCAGCTAAGCGCGAGGTAAATGCTGATGGCGGAGTTTTTGCATAACTCTGCACACCAAGCGGAGCGCAGAGTTGGTAAAACTCAGCAAACTTCGCTGGCGGAGCAGAGTTTACCACCCAGGCCTACTCACTAAGCCATCCCTGTTTGGACCCAGTCATATGCAAATCAGTCTTGACCCTGCTCCTCATGGGAACAATCAAGCCTGAACTCCTGGACCAGAAACCAGCATCCTGGGACCACTTTCAGGGTATCGCCCCTCATCAGCCAGGCTAGCTTGAATCCAGTTGCACAGCGAACAAGGGACCCACGTCTGGGCATGCCCTTGGCCACTTAGGACAAACATAGCAAACAAAGCAGGATCATGGATGGAGTGCTGAATCTTTTCAACCACTCATTCACATTTGAGACGTGGGCATTGTGTTGTCGCTATTACTGAGTATGTTGGAGCTGCCCTCCCCTGATGCACACATAGGGCCAGTATGAGGTGTTACTTACAAAAGAGACACATGCACGTAAACCTCCAGCAATCAAGCTACATGCAAGAGGTGACTTTCAAAAGATGGAGATGTTGTGTGTGCATGCGGGAAAAGCAGCATAGAAATCAGTGAAGCAGCCCCTGGCATTGCAGACAGCATGCATGTTGATAGAGTGCCAGCTGCGTGTGTTGCATAACAAATGTGCTGTGTGGTGAGGTGGCAGGAGTTTCACGTGGGTGCAGTCACTGCACCTAGCACACAATGACATTCGCCAAAAAGCATAGATTTCCCTGGCCACTCTTTTCTTTTCCGCCAGTGATTGTGGCATGGTTATAAACTGCTGAACTCTTCTTATGACACATCTCATTACCTGATACAATCAGTGAGACTGACTTGCCTGTGAGAAGCAAATGTTGTCAGAGCTGACCCACTGGAAAGATAAAGAGGCCAATGAAATGGAGTGTAGCCAGTAACTCAGTATAGGCAGGGACAGCCTGGGAGTGGGCTGGAGCTGCATCAAGCTCCTGCTCCCAGTCAGCAGCCATGTACAGAATCACAAACGTTGAGAAGCAGAATGTGGCAATCCCGCAGATGTTGATTCTTTGTCTGTAAACCCTCTCTCCTCCTCAAATAAATAATGATAAAAATAAGAGGCATTCCAAAAAACAGACCTATATACTTTTGATCTCAAAAGATACACAACAAATGTGGCTTCATGTAAGCAAGATTGTATTCCCTTCTCCACTGACACAGACCAATCAGGTTAAGTCTTACATTTAGTAGAAAAGTTGAATAAGAGAAAAAATCAAATGGTCATACTATACCTTCTTGCCAAAAAGGCTTTTGACTGTGTGTCTTGGTCCTTCTTCCCATAGGACTTTTGCAGTATACCGAAAGGGCCTAATATGCAGAACTTTAATTGGGCAAATAATACTTCTCCCCCTTCTACTATGCTGATAAATGGAGTCAAATCTGTGGTATTTTTCCTGGGGAGAGGCGGACCAGAGAGGGCGGCCTCATGACCCCTCTGGTATTTCCCCCCATGAGACGCGCTGTGTAGCTTATTAATCTCCTCCCTTTCTAACTGGGATCAAATGGGATTAATAGGATTGATGTTTAAGGTTATTCTTAATTGATATTACACACCCAGAAAACCAAAAACTATGTTTCCAGCATTTATGATAGACGTTGGAGACAAGGTAGATGAGAAGAACATGAATTCCATGTATGGCGGGTATGCCCTTGGCTTGAAGTTTTTGGGAAGGATGTTTTGAGTCATTATAGAAAATGCTGGGGTACAACAGATCCAAGTGTTACTGCGCATGGATTTAGGCCTTGAAACTTAAGAGGCCAAACAAATACTCATCTCCAATATGCTGTCGGCCTCTATACAGCCTATAGTGGCCAACCACCCTCTGTATCTTTATGTTCCTTTTGCTCGTGGACTGTCATAGCGATGAAATAGTCATATGATATGAAAAATGAGAGGAATACATTTGAGAAAGTCTGCAAATCTGTAATTAACCATTTATAATTTGACTCACTAGTCGTATGCTGTCCAAGAACCCTGAGAGCACTGACACCTGACAAGCTGTGATAGTAGTATTCAGTCTGGAAAATGCCAAGAGTGGGGGATTTTCTGATAGTAAATATGGTATGTTGCGCAAATATATTTGCAGATTGTGTCTCTGCCATGGTACAGCCAGGTGTCCTTTTTGTTTTGCTGACCGGGGGCAGGGGAAGAGAGGGGAACACTTTAGTGAGACCCAGAAACTGTGTTTTTGTTTATGATGGGATATGAGTTTTTTTTCTCTTTTGTAGCTCTTATATTGTTTACATCCCCACTGTAAGAATTGATAGTATTAGTTGAGCGGGTTGGGGACCCATCTTAAACAAAAATCACAATCCTTGTCACGGTGGACTATTAAAGTCCCTAAATAAACCAGTGCTTAACCCACTGGAATCTTGGCATAAAGCAGTCAGGCTTAGCTTTTTTTAAAACCTTTTTATTGTTTTCCTTCAATAGCTGAAAAAGAAGAGAAACATATGAACAGAGCAGCAGGTCATATGTATATTGACAACATTGCACATCAGGATGCAGTAATGTGGCAAGTAACATTTGATCAACATCATGTTAAAGTGGAAATTTACCATGACTGAGCCTCAGTGTTTAGGCAAGGTGACACCAGCATATTGCAGTCAAATTGTATTATTTCAGATCAGAGTATCAGTGTCAGTACCATTTGTCATGTGTCCACCATGTCCTGTGGAGTAATGATCCAGCGATCAGGGACTAATACATTTCAACAGTCAAGGTCCAAATTCATTACCCAACAAATCCCTTCCCGCTGGATGAGTGAAAAACCGAACTTACCAAAATCCAATTTATATCATCATCTTTGCATATAATTTGTGGTGATGCAATCTTTATTTAAGTTGACAGGGTTTGGCAAACTAATAACTGATTCTATTATTCTTATGAATCAAGAATAAACACCTCTAATAAAAATAAACTCATTTGTGTATTTATAATGCTTTATCTAAATAATGTGAAATGCTCATCAATACCAAATACAGTAGGAATCGTAGACCATCACGAGAAACAAAAATTAGAGAAATTACAATTGATTTCATCACAATAATTGTGCATAAAAGAGTGGAAAGGCGAAGAGACAGAAGGTTCAAAGACAAAAACAAATACTTTGCAAATGATTATGCAAATTTAGTTTGTCTATACTAACCCAAAAGGAATAAGAAAACTACTCTCTGGCCACGAGAGCAGTAAGGCCCCTCAGGAAGATTTGAAGAGGCAAAGACAGTCAGCAGACAGGAACAGCCAGCTCCAGAATAGGAGACAGCACCACGGGCCTCTCCTCACGCAAGAAACTCCGCAACCACCATCACTCCCCCCTCCCACCAGGAACCTCAATTATACACTAAAACCCAAATGACCAACCCACAATTGTGTCAGAACTGACAATTTCTTCTCATTCGATTGGTTATGAAAGGGGTGTACTGTCACAACACTCTTGTCATGTCACTTTGTTCAGGCAGTTCATTGCTCGTTTAATCATCTTATCAACTTCCAGCCCAGGAGATACACATTCAACCCGCTGTCATAGTACACATTTCCTCCATCCCGTTCATGTAACAAACTCTGTATCACGTTTGTCCATTTGCGCCATTTGCCAAAGGAACTGTTCCTTCTCTCAAAGATTATTTTGTTTCTCCATGCAAATTCTTGGCAGGCACATAGGACCCGTAAAGGACAGTTGTCTTCCACCTTCCCCTTCTCGCTCTGAATTAAACAGCAATATTTCTTTTATAAACCCAAAAGTTTCCTGCAGAGCAGAAACCCATACTTCTACAGAATACAAACACAGACCTTATTAATCACTTATAATGCTATACCACAACGCACCCACCCTATGTTGCATCTACACATGCGCAACCAGATTTAATATTATTTTCGTAGCAATCATCAATAAATGCATTAAAGCTGCATTAGTCCTTTTGAAGCAAGATGGCGGCCACACTGTTGGCCAGTTGAGCGGGTTGCTCCTCTCCTCGACTCTGCAAAAGGAATGCTGCGACCGGCCTAGACTTGTTTAGGAAAACGAAACAGAAGAAAACTTTGATGCTCTGGCGGATACTAATATTACCTGAGCTCCCTCATCTGCTGTGTCACTCGGTCTCCGACTGCAGCTATTTTCAGGTGTTCGAATACGGAAAGAACCAAGTTTGTACTATGATGTCCAAAGCTACAGCTCGCTCACTGAGACCAAAGGCAGCTGTATCTCTGACTGGGACTCCGGTTAAAACTCGACTTGCTACTGCCGTTCTGCAAGGCAAAACACCGCGCAGTGGCAAAGATGCCCCGAGAGGTAATCGACCTCCTTCATCTTTCGTACCGGTGGCGGCTGACCAGGTGCCGGCAGCTGCCGGTGCTGGAGTACCTAAAGCCGTGACCCAGGCTGTACCGGCAATGTTCAAGCCGAGAGCTAATAAAAAGAAATGCCAGGAGGAGGCTGAATTACGGGCTCTTGACGGCGGCACTGCTTCAGATATTCAGTGCGTACCGCCCTTCTCTGTACATATGGAAGATGCAATACAGGGGTGCATCGAAAATCCAATCCCAGTTGAGAGTGGGGTGAGTGAAATGATGGGGGTAGCAGAAGGTAGTACCTACATTATGCCTCTTCCTCATTCTGAAGTTTTGCAGAGTGGTGAGCCCGCAACTGTGTCTGCATCTAGGGGCACTCTAGGAGTTGAAGTTCTTTTGGAAACTGCAAGTGTGCAGCCCAGTGTTACTTTAGTGGCTGCTGCTGTCGATGGTATTGCTTTACTTGATTCTGCCTTTATGGCTATGGTTGAAAAGAAAAGGGATGGCGCTGTCACGACACCTGTGGCTGCTGGTGATCAGATTCATCCAGAGGTGTGTGAGCTGCCGGATAAAGTATCTAATGCCGATGATTTCTTCTCATTGTCAGACCATTCTTCAGCCGAGAGCCTCGTAAAAGACTGGCTTGTGGGAGTGAGCTCTGATGATGAGGGAGATGAAGAGGGTGATGAGGCAAAGATTTCGACGGTATCTGCTGTTAGGGCTCTAGATAATGTATCTAGCGGCATGAACTTGGCGGAAGGAGTAAGCCCGCTGGGTTCAGATGCATCACTTTCCTGGGATTATCAGAACTCGCCAAATTCAATGGCTCCCCCTTCAGTGTCTCAGTCATCTGTACCTGTTGGTGTTAATAGGAGTGATAATGGAGAGATAACATTGGCAACAATTTACGATCTGATAGTGGCACATAGGGCAGAAACTCAGGCTGAGAGCATACGTACACAGAATGCATCCAAAAAATTGCAAAACTCAATACGAAGGGTGGTGAAGACGTGTGTTGATATTTCTAATAGAATTAATGAAGCAGAGACCCGGATCTCTGTTCTGGAGGGCGATCTTGTCACACAGAAAGAAACCACAGCCTCTCTAAAAGCACATTGTGATGACTTGCAGTGGAAATTATCTGACTTAGAGAATCGTTCAAGACGTAATCATCTCAGAATTTTGGGGATTCCTGAAGGCAAAGAGGGCTCTGACTCCCACAAGTTTGTAGTGGAACTGTTGGGCGAGGCTTTTCCGGAGCTCTCACAGTGGTATTGGCAGACAGAGGTACAGAGGGTTCATCGCTTTCCAGCTAATCAGAGAAAGACTGTGGGACAGACTGATCCTCTTCCACGGGCAATTCCTATTTCATTAAATAATTTTTTGGCTCGTGAGGTACTTTTGATCTGGCACGCCCCACTAAGAAAGGGCACGCGAAAGATTGTGTTTTTTTTGTTAGACCAGACTTTTGTCAGGCCACTGTCGATCTTCGTTGGAGACTACGGCAGTTAATCCCTCAGTTCCAGGCAAAAGGAGCTCAGGTTTATCTTCAGAATCCGGCCAAGTTGAAGATTATCGCAAAAGGTGGGACCCAGATGCTTTTTGCCGAAGTGTCAGCCAAGGAATTTGAATTTTTGCAGACTTTATGACTCCATAATCTTATTCGCTGGTGCATAGACTGGATTAGAGTCTTGAATCTCTTATGTAACTAGCAAATGTATTTACGAGTTGTTAAAAAGGTTTTTTGTATTTTTCTTTTTTTTGGGCTCTGATGTTTATTTAGGTAATCTATTGGAAAAATTAGTAATACGAGGGGAGGGGGGGTTGGGTACCTGACTCTACATCGTAAGGGACGATGGTCCCATTGCTTCATGGGGTTGGTAGGGTGGGGTTGGGAGGGGGGGGTGTTCGGGATGGGGGTTGGTTGCTTTGGGAGGGGAGGCGAAGGGGGGTGTTGGGGGTGAAAAACTCAGCATTGTATGATTTCTTTATGGGTTGGGGCGGAGGTTTCTCTGTTTACAGTGGTAATTTGAAATTCAGCTGTAGTATCCTATTTTTTCTAGGTGATTTCAATTCTGCGAGGAATGGCAAGCACAAGTGGGGGAAAGCACTTGAGGAGGGGTGGGGGTTTACTCGAAATGATAAACTTCTCTTTATAAATGAATAAGTTGGTAGTCTGTACTCTTAATATAAGAGGCTTAAATAACCCAAAAAAGATACGGGTTTTGGCTAAGGTAATTCAGGCTCTATCTTGGGATCTTCTCTGTCTGCAAGAGACACATATCTCGTGGTCGAATAGGGGCTGGCTTAAAGCGCTGGGTATGGATTTGCTTGCTTGCTCACGTCAGTCGGCTAATACTAGGGGTGTTGCTATTCTCTGCAAGAAGGGAGTAATAACATCTAGGAAATGTAAGGAGGATAAGTGTGGATGGTGGGTCATTATAGAAGCCATTTGTAATAATAAAAAGGCGTTTACTATTTGCACTCTGTACGGTCCAAATTCGATGACTCAGAACTTTTTGATATGATTAATTTGGAATTGTCTCTTTGGCCTCAACCTCTTGTAATTTGTGGGGATTTAAACATACATCTTGACGGGGATTTTGATGTCACCTCTAGTCAGGCTTATTATGGCAGGAAGCCATGAGTTTATAAAAGTGTCCATAGAATGGTTCTGGATCAAGGACTTTTTGATGTTTGGAGCAGGCTTAACGCAGGTCAGGCAGGTTATACGTTTTTTTTAAGCTCCCCATAAAAAACTGGTTTGATTGGATTATTTTCTTGTTTCTTATTCTATTCTGGAAAGTGTGTCCACATTTACTCTGCCGAGGTTTATTTCTGACCATAATCGCTTAGTTTTAGAGATCGAGTGTGAAAGGTTTACTCCTCACGTTTTTAACTGGACTTTTGATAGGAAATTAGTGCTAGATTCGGAGTACTGTAATCCTATTAGGGACTGGCTGCCTGGATTTTTCCAGAGTAATAGGAAGTCTGCCCCAGAAGGGGTGGTATGGGAAGCATTTAAGGCGGGACTCAGGGGGGAGACCCTGAGCTTTGCGGCGCAAAAACGCAAAGCTACGAAGAAGATTATGGAAAAGCGTATCTTGGACCTTAGTACTGTGGAATGTTAGTTGGATAAAAAAATAAAAGAGGGAGTGGATTTGACTCTGGTTTTGAGAAAGCTTGCTATTAAAAGGTCTTTAGCTTATCAGCAGTTTGCGAATGAGGTTGCCGCTAAATTTCAGCTCCATAAGAAAGAGTGTTATGAGTATGGCGAGCAGGCTGGCAGAGTTCTTGCTAATCGACTGCGCCAAAAAGAGACACAAAGTAAAATTATTAAAATCAAAGATATTCAGGGAATAGTTCAGGAGTCTCCTCAAGGGGTGCGGAATGCAGTTAAGGCCTTCTATGAGGACTTGTACTCTAACGATAAAACGGATAAGGCGGATAGCTATTTAGCAGGGATTGCGGCCTCTTCTCTATCAGAAGCTCAGAAAGATCTTTTATCAGAGACGATTACATGGGAAGAAGTGGAGATGGCTCTCCTCTCACTTCCGCGAGGTAAGGCGATGGGTCCTGATAAGATCTCATTGGAGTTTTATATTACATTTAGAGCGGAGCTGGGGGCAGAGCTATTGTCTCGACTTCAGCATGCTTTTGAAGGTATGCCCCCGGATTCGTGGTCTAAAACCACGATAGTGGTCTTTAAGAAGAAGGGGAAGGATGGGACGCAGCTTGGGTCATACCGACCTATATCGTTAATTAACTCCGATAGCAAGATCTATTCAAAATTACTTGCTAGGAGAATTGCCAAAGTTATTATCTCAATAGTCTCAATACGTCAGCACGGCTTCATTGCTGGTAGAGGCACTACTGACCACATAAGACATGTGATATCCTTATTCGATTGGGCACAGGTAACAGACTCTCAGATGGGGGTGGCCCTGTTGGATGCCGAGAAGGCATTCAACAGGGTCTCCTGGGATTACTTATGGTCAGTACTTATTTGGAAGGGATTCCCTCTTGATTTTTTGAAGGCTGTTCAGGCTCTATACAGGAAACCAGCTGCAACCGTTCGGGTCTCGGGGGCGGAATCGGAGGAGTTAAGAGTGTTCAGGGGTACCCGACAGAGCTGCCCCTGCTCACCTCTCCTTTTTGCTCTTTATATCGAGCCGCTAATTTTTAAATTGGAACACGACCCATTGATTATTCCAGTAAAACCTCAGTTACATGATGTTAAAGTATTGGCGTATGCTGATGATTTAGCAGTTCTCACAAGGGATGTGACCAGGGCCCTAGGAAGAATAGAGATCTTGACTAAGGAATTTGCTGGGGTTTCAGGCTATAAATTGAACCTAGCTAAAACTCAGATCCTACATTCGGAGAGGGGCTGTCCGGCTGATGTTAAAATAGTTGCTGACGCTGTATATTTGGGTATAAATATCTCTGCGAAAGTACAAGATATTCCTGTTTTAAATGCTGATCCTATTATTACAGCCTCCAATAAAACTTTGGAGAAATTAGATCTGCATCTGTCCCTTTATGGAAGAAGCAATCTTATTAAAATGCTAATCTTCCCAAAAATGTTATATTTGTTTCGAGCTATTCCGTTATTGTTTCCTAATACTTTATTTTTAAGAATAGAAAGGATGTGCTCTCAGTTCTTATGGGGCTATAAAAGGTCGAGAAGAGCCTTGAAGTGGCTCTATTTACCTAGAATTTGTGGGGGGTGGTCTATCCCTAATTTTCGTCTTTATTATTGGATATCATTGTTTCAGCACATGGGTGTTTTATTTTTTGGAGAAAGAGCTGCTCAGGACCCGGCCATATTCCCCTCTATTTATGAATTAATTTTGGGTCTAGAAGCTCGGTATTTATTTGTTAGGATTATAGAGCCGAGCTATTACAAGAAAACCAGATTCAAAATCCTGATGGCTGCGTATTTGGTTTGGAAAAAGATCTGTGTGCTGTTTAAGATAAGGGATTTCAATAGATATACCCCTATTGGCTAAATGGGGGCACTTTCCCCAGTCCTTCAGGATTCTGTCACACGAAAGTGGTGTGCGGCCGGTATTAGGACTATTGGGGATCTCTGTGAACATAGCCAAATTATGCCGTATGCTTTACTGAGCGAGAAATTCGATCTTGACAGGGGTGACTTTTTTAAATATCTACAGCTGCGGAGCTTCTTAGATAAAGCTATTACAAGGGGTACCTGCTCATTCGAGGTGATACTTATTCTGGAGATAATAAGGGGCAGATGCAAGCTAGCGCAATTGTATCATGAAGTTACTCGGGGGCAGCACGACGACCTTTTAATCCAGGAACAAAAATGGGAAAACAGGTTAGGGATCCCGAATATAGACTTGCAGGAGCCTCTGGAAATGGCTAATTCTATCCTGATGACTGGAAGCCTCAAGAGTGAGTGCTATATGGCGATTTTTGATCTGTATTACACTCCTGCCAAGATCGCTAGATGGAAGACCGGAAGGGGGGATAAATGCCCTCGGTGTGGATTGGTGGCAGCGGATGCTGCACATATGTTTTTTTTATGTCCGTCCTTAGCCCCCTTCCTGTAGCATCTACAGCATTTTTTGAATTTTTCTTTAGAAATACCGGTAGTTCTCAATGTGGGTCTTGCTCTGTTTGGCACTGAATTTGGTATAACACCTAGTAAACGGGCAGCATCACAGAAGGGATTTTTATTTTTATGTATGGCGGTGATGCGTCTCTGTATAACTTCGCTGCGGCTGAGCCCGGATCCACCTCTTTTCTCTGTATGGAGGGCTAGAATTCTCGCTCTGTATAATATGGAAATGGCCCTTTATAAATTGAAAGGCCATAGGAGAAAGATACTCGGTGTGCAATTATGGGCCCCAATAACAGGTTGGCTGTGATCAAAGGCTATTGCTAAATAACTGCACTTAAATGACTTGTTTAGTTTTTGTTTTTTTTTGCCACTGATGAACTGTTCTTCTTGTTTTGTTTGCTGGCTCGTCCTTTCTGTGTTTGTATTGCAGAATGATTTGTTTGTAACATTGAAATCTGTCCTTTGCTGAATAAATAAAAATAAAAAAAAATTAAAAAAAGCTGCATTAGTCTTTTTACCTTACATTAGTCAAAAGCATTTGTGGCCTACTCCAGTGCTTTAGTTTGCGCTTGCGCAGTAGCATTTTCCTTCATGTTGGGCCCTTATTCGCATATGTTTTTCACAGCACACAGTTAATAAGTGTTATTGAGGGTTCAATTCGAGCAGGTTTCATTTCATGAAAACCCTGCTCCATCAGTAACAATTATATACATGTGGGCGATCAGCTATGGGAGCTGGCTGCATTTTGTGTGGTTGAGGTTGTATCTTGTAGTGTCTCTCCTCACTAGGATTGAGCGCACTGGGCCACAATGCTTTTAGTCCTGGAGGGGGTGGATTGCAGTGCTGCACAGTCCTCTGCTCTTTCATTGCACATTGTCATGTCACCAGTTGGGTATCGTGGGCACTCTGTGTCTCCACCAATGCACCTCAATCTGTCACTTGGCTAGAAGTAGAATTATTGGTACAAATCTTCTAGCAAGTCTAACATACTCAAGCAGAGCAATCACTACATCTGGAATTAACCTATGTACGGTCATTTGTGATATGTGATCAAATATCCCCACTTCCCTCCGAATCTGTGCATTGGGGCACAGAACCAGGCCATATGGGCCATTCCCATTGGTTTAGTGCTGCATCATGGGCATCGGTGTGTGCTACATGGATCTATTTTAGGTTGTTTGATTGGTGTGTGTTATGCCCTGCAAAGGAATTTGTAGAGAAGCAACTCATGTCTGTGGTTTATAGACATCGTTTTTGTCTGCTGACAGCAGTAACCCCAAACTGTCTTAGTGTTGACCATCTCTAAGCCAGACTCCCAAGCCTGCCTGTGGTGCTGTACATTGGCTTGTCGCTTATCAGATATCAGACAATATAGCCTCGAGACCCACCTTGTTCTTGTGGGGACTTAATCAACTGTGTGAGGGGCACATGGTCTTGGGGCTCCTTCCGGAATTTGGGCATTTTCTCACTGGCCGCATGCCTAAGCCTGTTTGTTGTAAAAACATCCAGTGGGAAAACTGCTGATGTCTCACTGAAGAGATACCCAGTTCCCGTATGTGTGCCCTGTTAAGAACGCCTATGACCCCTTTTTCCCTCTTAAGTGGTAGAACTGGATTGTTGATTATCTAGATCACTGTGGAGTATAGGAACTTGGTGCTAAGCTTCTCGCCAATGCTCAGCAGGTTTTAACCACTGGATTAATGCTGTGTCAGGAGCCTGGAAACTGGGCTGCAGAAAAATGTACAGTGGGTTTGGCTGCACCCACTACCTGTCTGGGATCAGATAGGGGATGCTCCCAAACTGAAAGTAAGCACTATAAATTCGTATGGTGTTATCGTGTAACCCAGTGTTTTCCACAGTGAAAAATGTCTTTGGAAGTTTTCTCACTGTCAGGGCATGTAATTCATTACATATACATACCCCCCTGTAAATACCATGCAAAAGATTTGTTTCGCCAGGTTGAAACGTCAGTTTTAAAGCTGCATGCTCAGGCTTCAGAGGCATGCCCGGAGACATGTTTTACAGTGCTACTGTAGTAGGTTGCACAACGAGTGCTGAAGCCCACCTGTATCATTTCATTTACAGACCCTGGGTACATGTACTACCATATACTAGAGCCTTATAAATACATTAAATGTGCTAATTAGGCATATGCCAATTCAATTAGGTTTTAAAGGGAGAAGACAAGCACTTTACTACTGGCTAGTAGGAGTAAAACGCGCAGAGTCCTGTGGCCAACATAAACAGTTTCAGTAAAGAAGGTGAACATTTGGGGGCATACCACACAAAGATGGTAATTTCGAACACTTACTAAATAGAAATTGATGATAACATGTATTTGCAAAGTATATTACCATTGTCACTTAAGATTGTTATTTCAAATGTCACTGTAAGTTTCTTAATTACAAGGCTGTATCAAATCAGCTACTAGCACAAATGAATAGCCGTCAGTGAAAAAGGGCAAAAATAGCCATATTATCCCCTTGTGCTGGTGCGGTTCAGGTTTAGTTGAGGATTATGATCCTCTGTTTTTGGATTGGTACAATCAACACGTTTTGATACTTTTAATTATTAAGAAAAATGACATAAAAGAATTCAGAATGCTATCTTGTGTCTCTGGACAGCCAAGGGCTCTCATATTTTGTTTAAATATGCCGTGGGATCAGGAGATGATACAAACGGTTCTGTCGGGTAAACAGTATTGCTACTAGCAAACAACCTTCATTGGTTTGTTTATATGAACACACATAAAGACCATAAATAGTATTCAAAACAGCTTTATGAATTGCATCATTCATGAATAACTACTTACAATGGCTGTCAAAAAATAACCGTGAAACATATTTGTGACAAAGTGACATATAGTGCTCAGTGCTGTGGTGAACGGTGCGTAATATATACAGTGTGATTTATGGAGGTATCGATAATTTAAAAAGGCCAGAAAAGCAAATATTTTAAACAGTCTGCAGACGGATTGAATAAGTATTTATGCAGAGTCTTTTCAACTGATCCTTGAAAGAATGTCGACGTTTCAACCCAAGGTAGCGTTACTAGCTAGTCAGTACGGGTCTTCATCAGGACAGGGAGTGACAGCCAAAAAGGAGCCCAACGTAGCTCCTGGGACGGGGTGGACAGATGAGCAAACAGGAGCAACTGTCTCCTGTAAGACGTGGCTAGGAGTCCGGTAATGGGATATAATCTCTCTCCAAATAAGTTCAGAAGGAGTTGAGTAAACCCTGTCTCTAGAGAAATCTGTCGGACAGATTTCTCTAGAGACAGGACGCTTGCCTACGCTCGTTCAAACATGAAGTAGTTGTTCCCTGCCGGGCTGGTATTTAAGGACCTCAGTGTGATTGGCTCCTTCTGAGGTTACCAGACTTTTGCTGCCCCTTTGCCGCCTGGAAGAGATTCATTCCCTTTGAGGAACTTCAGGGGGATCACTAATACGACACAGGGTTTACTCAACTCTTTCTGAACTTATTTGGAGAGAGATTATATCCCATTACCGGACTCCTAGCCACGTCTTACAGGAGACAGTTGCTCCTGTTTGCTCATCTGTCCACCCCGTCCCAGGAGCTACGTTGGGCTCCTTTTTGGCTGTCACTCCCTGTCCTGATGAAGACCCGTACTGACTAGCTAGTAACGCTACCTTGGGTTGAAACGTCGACATTCTTTCAAGGATCAGTTGAAAAGACTCTGCATAAAGACTTATTCAATCCGTCTGCAGACTGTTTCAAATATTTGCTTTTCTGGCCTTTTTAAATTATCGATACCTCCATAAATCACACTGTATATATTACGCACCGTTCACCACAGCACTGAGCACTATATGTCACTTTGTCACAAATATGTTTCACGGTTATTTTTTGACAGCCATTGTAAGTAGTTATTCATGAATGATGCAATTCATAAAGCTGTTTTGAATACTATTTATGGTCTTTATGTGTGTTCATATAAACAAACCAATGAAGGTTGTTTGCTAGAAGCAATACTGTTTACCCGACAGAACCGTTTGTATCATTTTGATAAACTGCCCAGGTTCTGAGGGATACTGGGTTACCCCATTGTGATAATAATAAGTGGGATCAGGAGAAGCATTACAAACGTAGAGCCTGATTAATATCAATGGTGACGGAGTATCCATACCACCAAGACTGTCGTCACCCGCCTGATTTAAATGTGAGCAGACCTTTGGTTTAATCTCGGCTGGAGACTACTCCGTCTCTGTATTGATTAAACCCAAGTGGAGTAAGGGACTTCAAAGAGGGCCCTCTAGTTCCACCCATCCAATTTAGATGGGCGGAATTACAGGGCAGTTTTCTGTGCCTGTCTCCGACAGGTAAACCCTGGCGGTAAGGGGCAGTGAAAACTGCTAAATGGTTCCCTTGCCATCGGAGCACAATTCCCTGGCAAGGGGAGCAGTGTCTCTTGACATTTTCAAAAAGAAAATCACTCTGAGGGATTTTGTTTTTGAAAATACAAAAGGAAACAGTTTGCCTTACAACTCCGTCATGCTTGACGGAGCAGTGAGTCAAACTGAAAAAGGCGTTAGCAGGAAGCACCTTGACAGCGGTTCTTGGCATTTTATAATTTGGCTAGGGGAGGTGCAGTCAAGGCGAAGGAGTTAATTGCTCCATTGCCCTGACTGCCAAACCTCTGATGCCAACTTGTAAATCGACCCCATAGTGTAATTTTGGGGTGTGTTGTAAAAGTTGGTTTTTGCTAGGGTAGAGTTATTGGATTTACTGAAATGTTCCTGGAATAGATAGAGGTAGACAGGATTTACTTCACAGTAATGGCCTTATATTATTTCTACACAGGAGCGTATACAGCTACTAGACACCTGGTAACGTCACGAAGGATACTTTGATACACATAAGCACATATAATCTCGGAATTGGACTAATTAAAACCAGGATATTCTCATCCCAATATATAGACGTTACCACAACAGAACCCATTGCGGTTTGGAATTATTACCGCATAACAAAATTAACTGATACACGGAATTTAGCCTTGAAAAAGTCGCGGGACTACTCCCCCATTTTGAGACGAAACACGTGTTGGCTGTAGTGAACTACTGGAAGACTTTATAAAAGAAAAAGAACAAGAAAGAAGACTCTCTATTTATATGTTCTTGCATTTTATATTTTGTCAATTACTCTGTGGAAACACACTTTATATAAATGTTATTTCATAAAAACATCGTGTGCTAGGGAGCATCATTCGTTACCAAGGCTTACGCCTACTTTGAGGAGGAAGGTGGTTCTCCTTACCTTTTAGCACCGTCACATATGAGGTTTGTTTATGGTGATATGTGCCAATAGTCTCTGAGGCGCCTATACCTAAACTTAACACCACCATCTAGCTTTATATTATTTCTACACAGGTTTCCACTCAGATCGTGAAAGTATTGTTTCCAATTAGGACCAGATCGAGGGATACAGTTGGTTTACTATTCTTCATGTTCTATGGTTTTTCACTCACACTTCTTAGGAACCTATTACATGTAGCCAGACACTAACACACCTCTAGATATTCTTATGGTTGTGTAGTTATAGGAATTTATGTCAAGATGAATGCCATGGACTCACAACTCACTAAACAAGATGACCATGAAAGTCTGAATTCCAGCCATCTTGTGTTTTTTTAACCTTGTCCAACGAGAAAACCCTAACAAAACTCCATTAGACTACAGTGGGCAATTTTAAGATAAGGTTGACCTCTCCACAGGACCCTAAACAACAGTGAGGCAATAAGATAGTGTACTTTAAAGGTTCTACAAGCAAAAGTGTCAAGGAACTATTACAGGCTAGTGACACGTGAGTATTTCAGAGGCTCGCTCGCTGCACGCATAGTACAGGGGCTGGTCTGACAAAACGTGTCAGGGCTGCTTTGGGTTCCCAGACTGGCCCTGGCTCTGAACTATCACAGAACCCACCACTGCATCACGTGACCTGATCAGAGTGAGGAGTGAGTCCAAGGATGAAGCATGTCACCTAGATGGGTGTGAACTCCATGTCCTTTTAACTCAAATGCTCTGAGTAATGACCAAAAACAAAAATTTTGTGAGTTGCCCACCTGCCTGTTTCTCATTTGGAACGCGATCATCGTGTTTGCATCTATAGTACATTTAGTCATAAGTATACAAAACGCGAGGATGTACCACAGGCACTAGAAGTAATTTCCCACTCTCTTTCTTATGTTATGAACAGATCTCCAAATACAAGCTTGATTCCCTGGCCTTTCAGCTATGGAATTTTAATTGTAAACTGGTGATGGCAGGTGGTTACTTTATAAGCATATGCATTCATAGGGCAATTCATGAAATATATTTTTTACCATAGATGAAAAGACATTTCTTATACTTTTAGTGCAATCCTCTGCCTAGCCGGCTGCTCCTTAGGCATGCCCCTATCTGCCTGGTTTAAATGGGGCTCAGGCATGCCCTGCGACCACCAGAGAGACTCTGATGAATCACTTTCCTTTCTCATGTAGTTTTATGTCATTGGGTGGGTTACAAACACTCTTGTCACCTGTCTTTGGGATTTTATTTTGTAATATCAAGTCCATGTTTATCCATATCCAACCGACAGATAACTAACGTCCAGCTGTGCATGGAGAATGGTTTATGATGGTAAGTTCACAGACGTGTTCATTAGGTTTCCAGTTCCTGCCGGAAGAATGGTTCTGTAGTCTGAGGACTGGGACACCTTTCAGTGGAACAACAAAAGATACCTGAAAATGGGACCCTGTATGGAGACAGCACTGACCTCAGCCTCTTTTGAACATTCTTGTATTAATAATGGGTATTATAGCATACCACACACAGACTGTTTTCTTGTACATTCGCACAGACAGAAAAGCCGTTGAGAGCAGAGCTTTCACGGTCATTATGTTCCATTGTTGACATCCAATGCTACAATTACCGATGTAAAGCAGTCATTGGGTAAAAAACACAGAACAACCTCATTTCTGTTCTCACTGTTGGCTTGTAAAAAAAAATTGTTGCGAGTAATAAATACAGATGCAGTCACGACCGGCATGACTCACGGGTGGGGGGTGGGGGGGGGTCGCATGGGGGTTCGCGCGGGGGAGGGTGATTTAAAAAAATTAAAAATAAATTTCCCTTCCCGGGTCCCACGCCGTCTCAGCTTCGGCCCGGGTCCCGCGGAACAGGAATCAGGCAGCATCCCTCACCTCCCCTAAACCAATAATAATGCTACAATGGCAGCGTTGTGATTAACTGGGAAGCCGACCACACAGGCATCTATGGGGAGGCCATTTTCTCCATATAGGCTGCATGCAGCCTACATGGAGAAAAGGGAGAGTGCGCATGACTGGTTTGGTCGGCCCCGGAGGGCTGACCAAACAGTCATGGCCCGCAGCATTGGGCTAGCCACTCCTCCCCTTCCCTCGAGCAGACCCGCCCGCCTGCCCACCCCCAACCAAATCCTTCTGCTTTCTCTCCGTGCAAGAATCAGAAACATAAAATGGTATTTCTAATACCATTTTATGTTTCTGCTTCTCACACTGTGAGAAAGCAGTGGGGCGACACTCCTCCGCCCACATGGAGTAGCCGCGCATGTAAAGACGTCAATATTTCAGGCCTTTTTTGCCAGAAACACATACATCTTTTTCGTGTACATTCTCATCTGAGAGTTTACAATAATAGGTGCAGTTGAGAAAATTCAAGTGCTATCCACGCGCAGCATCAGCAGAATGCAGAAGGCAATGCACATGCACTTTGCCCTCCCCCAAGAGAGATGCTGTATGCACGGAAGTTAGATATATGTGCTGCCTGCTACTTCCTGAATACACAATCATGTCTAGACACATTTCAATTCTTTATGATCTAAAAAGAGCACACCCCTCATGTTCACTGTAAACTCTGTTGGGCCCTTAACATAAGGACTTCCTGTCTTGTTCTCTGCCCTTTGTAGCGGATTTCTCACTGCTCCAGGACTCTTTGGATAAAGGTTTAACAATGACACATAGGTCTTGAGCAAGGTCCCTTTCTGGCTATGTCACTGAATTAAAACAACACCTTGCTGATGAGGTCTAAGTAGACCGGAACTGGTCTGGGGTTGCTTCTGTCCACTTCTGGGGGTGGATGGAGGGGGGAAGGGCTCAGCTAGCAGTTCAGGGTGGACGGTCCAGATGAGGAGTAGAGGCCCCACTGATTTGCCTAAGGCAGTAGTCTGTACAGAGGGGCACGGAGGGCAATAAATGATGGTTGCAATGCTACCCAGAGCATTCACCAGTGTGTCACACTATTTTCAACCATTCTTCCCATCACATTTTGAGTGGCTGCTGAAGAAGATTGCAGGTCCTTTGATTGCTGCAGATGAAAAGGGGCATGAAGTGTATTCAATTCAGTGTCAAGTACAAGAGCCTTAAGGGAAGCTCTGTCCCATCCTGGCATTTCAGTGTCAAAAATATATATTCAGCTGGCTTTTCAATATTGCAGCATTTTTAAGGCTACCCTACCTTAGGTTCAGCCAGGAGACTTTCAGGCATCATTAAATGTCAGTCTACACATTTTAATTCCCTTTACCCATTAGATATTCCTGAGGTTTGCAGCAAGTTTTCAGCATTTCCCTGTTTTTATCCTGCTTTTCAGATTTAGAGAACCATCCAATATCTTCATTGTGGTATTTCTTCTGATAATGAGAGTACACCACTAGTAAGCGGCATGATTTTTCCCACACACAATTAGGTTATTTCTGCTCATTATTTTTTTAGATTTCGTCTTATGCTGTCTTTTGTGCAAGATGTTATTGCAGCATGATTTTAATCTGAATTAGGAGCGATCTCAGCTCATTTGCAGATCAAGTGTTGGACCAGATAGGCACTCTCATCTGTAAAGATATGGGAAGAACATTTTCCATGGAGTAATGCATATTGATTGCAGGCACACCTGTCAACACTCTTTTAAAAGGACTTGAGAATTGCTGTGGGTTCAGGGGTTCATGGCAGCCAAAACGTGCCATCCTCGGTGCCCACATCAAAAAAACAATAATCGTCTTTGCCTGATCTGGCCAGTGGTTTCCCCTCTTCATTGAATTCTTTGGTTCCAGTCTCACTCAGAGTCCAGGAGGCTCTGTAGTGCCTGTGTGTTTCCTCTCACCATTTGGAGGGTCTTCTATTTGCTCCTCTGACTTTTATTTTTAAATAAATGAATTGAGAGACAGTTTGGCTGATGTGGTCCTGGGGAATCATTTTCCCAAGGAATGAGCAGTCAGCTTAAAGGGGAAAGATCTTCTAAGGTGGGGTCTGATAGTCATCCTTTATGAGCTGCTCTATTTTATCTCCTTGTCTTCAGGATGGGGCGGTGCCTGATCTCATGAACAATCATGAGTCCAACATTTATGTGAATTGCTTTAGCAAGTGTTGCTCAATATATCACGTTCAGTTCTATGGCGAATATGAAAGGGATGTCGGACTGGATTGAAGGCAGCTGGCAAGGATCTAACTCTTTGAAACAGGGGACACTTTTCTGGTTCAGATGTTTTGCTCAATAGGTCCATCTGTGATGTGGATGCACATTGCTTTCTTGGGCCAAAATAAATTCTCTTCACCTTCCCTCCTGATCCCTTTGTTATTAAACATCTTGAGTGGACAGAAGGTCTGTGTGGTCTTGGTGGCCCCATTTGAATCCAATCAGTAATGTGCGTCTGGTATCTGTCCTCAACGATTGGCACATGAGCGCTACATAGACTTTGCAAGTGGTTTCATTACTGATTTTCAAACCCAGTCTCTGAACCCCAGTTTGGCACCATCTTAACCTTGTAACTTCATGAGTGTGAAACTGGGTTTACAGGGGCAGTGGTGTTCCAGGGCAACTGGAATTGACTTTAGGTAACCATGCATTAATTTATCTTTGTGTATCACAAACAGTCCTCGGAGCTGTAATTCCTTTTTGCTTTACATTTATTTTATTTTTTATGTTATGTCATGCTATGCAGATTTGTAGAGAACACTATCACCCTGGAGGGTATCCTGGCACTGACCAGTTGTGAGTCTAGCCAAACATAAGGACAAATCAAAAGGCCAGGCCTTCAGTTCCTTGAGGAATTCAAGAAGTGAAGAGGGGGCTCTTAGGTGTAGTGGCAGGTTGTTCCATGTTTTAAGGGTGAAGTAGGAGAAGGCTCGACCCCCGTATCTCACTTTCTGTATGCATAAGATGTGTACAACAGAGTCTGGATGAGCAGAGGTGTCTGGAAGGTTTGTGGAAGCAGATGCCATTGTTGAGGTATGCAGGACCATTGTTATGCAGTGTCTTGAAAGTGTGGCCAAGGAGTTTGAATTGTGCTTCTTTGTGTGATGTGAGTTTGATGTGGGAGGTTGAGAGAGAATCTGGCTACCAAGTTCTGGTGCCTTTAGATGAGTCTTTTGTTGATCCTGACTTAAAGGGTGTTCTCACTCCAGCTTGCTTGTGACTAGGGCATGTGTGACAGTTTTCCAGGCGCTGACTGCAAGCCATTCGAAAATCTTCATTAGCATCTTCAGGGTTTGGAAGCATGAGGCTGTCATGTCAAATTTGCTGTTGATGATGATCCTGAGGTTCTTGTCTTGGAGGGGGTGAGTGTCGGCCCTAGCTCTGTTGGCCACCAGGTGGAGTCCCACAATGAAGTGCTCTTCCCAAAGATCACGATTTCGGTCTTGTCGGTGTTCAGCTTCAGATAGTTGGACTTCATCTAGTGGGCGATTTCATCCATACAGGTATTTAAATTGATCTGGGTACTGGGTGTATTGTCTGGGAATGAGTTATGAGAGCAAATAATGCAGGCTAGAGGGATCATATTTGCGTTGAAGAGGATCAGGCTCAAGGAGGATCCTTGTAGATGAGGTTGCAGGCATCCGATGTGTATATGGTACCTGGCTGACTGACTGGGTCCTTTCAGTCATATAGGAGCCAAACCAATTGAGTGCATGTCCTTGAATTCCGATGTGATGTAGGTATTGGATGAGGATTGGTTGGGAGACCATGGCAAATGCTGTTGAGAGGTCCAGGAGGGTGAGGACTGCTGTATCTTCTCCATTCATAGTCATGAGGATGTCACACATGGCAACGATGAAGGCAGTTTCCATGGTGGGGTGCAAAACCAGACTAAGCAGGGTCTAGTAGTTGGTGGTCGTTGAAATATTAAGTTAGGTGTCTATTGATAATTTTTTCTAAGACCTTGGCCAGGAATGGCAGTAGGAAGATTGGTGTTAAGTTGGCAAGTAGTGAAAGGTCTGTAGAGGGTTTCTTTAGCAATAGCAGTACAGTTGCTTGTTTCCAAGCATCTGTGAAGGTCACAGACGAAGTGGGGGATTTCAGAATAGGTGTGATCATGGCACTGATGGGTTGAAGGCGTCTTAAGTTGGCTTCGTGGGGTCAGAGGCCTGATGGGTCCCCTGTGTGAATGGACTTTATAATGGCAGCAGATTCTTCTGGGGTGATGACAGGCCATAAAGTTAGCATTGTTTCTTTGGATAATATTGGGTGGCGTTTGAAGTCTACCGAGTCTGGTTGAGGGTTGAAGTTGCTGTAAATGGTAGTGATATTGCTGCTGGCGAATTGAGAGAGATTGTTGCAGTGGTACTGGTTGGAGGTGGCGGGTCGAAGGTGAGGTGAAATCCTCCATAAATGGAGAAGATTTATTTGCTTTTGTTGGTGAGGCATCGAAGTGTTCCACCAGAGTGGTGGTTTGGTGGTCCAAATTATTTGGTGGTAGTGTCTCAATGCGTATTTGAATGTGGTAAATTTGTATTGCCCTTACTCGTTCTCCATTTGCACTCCAGTTGCTCAGTCTGTGTTCCTCTGTGTACTGACTGGCTGGGAGTCTAGATCTTGTTGTATTGCTGTGTTTGAGCGGAGCCATGGAGTTGGCACAGGAGGTTATCCAATTATTGAAATTTTTTATTGGTTTGAGGATGCTGTTGTTCTTTTCGGGTCTGTGGATGTTGACAGAGGTGTTCCAATCCTTTTCAGTGGTGCTGTTCTAGTTTTGGCAGGCTGATCTGGCAGCGATGTGCATGCATTGGACCGGGACGGTGATGCTCAACCTGATGAGGGTGTGGTCTGTCAAGGAGACTGGTGTTGGCTCGATTGCTTGCATGTAGTCAAACATGGTGAATTATGGTCCCGGAAGTGTCCAATGACATAGGTAAGTTACTGTACACATTGCCCGAAGCCCAGGCTTCCAAAGTCTTGATGCATGCTTTTGAGTTGGGGTCGGCATGGTCTTCCAGGTGGAAGTTCAGGTCTCCAAGTAGGATTTAATTGCTAGCATTGAGCAAATTCCCTCATGGTGTCTTTGAAGTTGGTGCACAATCCCGGAAGCCTGTAGCTGAGAGTGCTTTGTATACTGAATTTGGCTGTGACATCGAGCTTGAACGACAGGTGTTCCATTTTGGAGTATTAATAGTCCATGGAGGTGGTGCAGATTGTGGCATTCTTGTAAATGAGGACAATTCTGCCTCTGGGCTTGTGAAGTTGGTCTTGCTTAGTGATTTTGTAGCCAGGTGGGATAGCTGTGTTGCGGTCAAGTGCCGTTGCAGAGTTCAGCTAGTTTTCCATGAGGAAAATTAGGTCCAGGGCATTATTGTGCAGCAGATCCAAGATCCCTGTTACATGTTTGGTGAGTGAGCAGGTGTGGAGGATTTTACATGGCCATGCACCGTTTTTGGTGGGAAATATCATCAATATTCTTATTGGTCTTCGTTCTTCAAATGGCCAATGGGCAATCATACAATCCTACAGGAAGTGTTTGGATAAGTCTCAGCATCTAGGAGTGAGAAAAGTATTGAATGAAGGCACCTAGTAGTGCATTCTTTACTTTCTTTGTGGGAAGTTCTTTTGGTCCTTGATATTCAACAGAATGCACCTTCTGAGCCGTAGAAGAGGTTACTTTATAGTTTCTCTCACCCAAAGTCCTCTTTTCGTGACAGTACGGTTCATAAACAAGGATTGGCGAGTTAGGGGCTCTCCTTCACTGTGCATGATTTCCAAATTCCATTACAGATGAAGTCTCCTCCAGCCTGGACTCTTTTGCAGCTTAAAATATCATAAATTTTAAGCTTGGCGAAACAATATCATCCTTGCTTTTCGCCTAAATCATCATTCTGTGAAGAGATAACTTTCCATTCACTGGAAGTCTGCAGGGCATTGACCTTTATGTGGCCCGTACATCCACTTTTCATTCTCCAGAATATCTGTGTCTTACTTTTGATAATGCACTTATGGGCGAATAACCCTCTTTGACTATGCTTGCAGGTGTCTACAGCTGGCCATCACAGACGTTTGTGAGTTGATTCGGGGTCAGCTAACATCTCCCGGCAACATTAGGATGTGTCCATTACCAAGCTGCTCATGTGGAGTGTCTAAACTGCAAACAATAACAGACGATATTGTTTTATTTTCCCATGTAATAGGATGTCCCCAGCTACCAACACTGCAATGTAAAACTGTTCCGAAAGCTAGGAAGTGTGTAACATTGCTAATTATTCCTAAAGCCTGGCTCTTGAGCCTATGTCTAGACTAGTTAGAATCACATTGCTAAAAATACCTTTTATTTTTTCTTATTTCATTGTTGTAACTTAGTGCTCATCTCAATTGCTCATAGGGTATTTTTAAACTCTTTGCAAGATAGTTGGGTGGGGCCAGTTGCAAATTGGAAGAGATATTTAGGCCAAAAGGTGGTAAACAAAGAGGAGCATGTGGTCTAAGGTTGGTCACGCTTTCATAAGGAAAAGACGTCTGCCTGATGGAACAAGTAGATTATGACTTAATTTCTGAAGATCTTCTCACCTGCTTTAGGGTAGAGACTTTAAGAAGGAAGAGCCTTGGTGTTAGGCTAGCATTCTGTCCCCAAAATATTTGTGACTCTAATAATAAGTGCAGGGAGAGTGATGTGTTTCCACCATCTTCATTTTGGCCCAATGTAAGGCAGCATCCGTTTGGTGAGATATCCAGGTGCTCCATAAACCAGGGCTTTGTGAACAAGTGTTGAAATGAACCCTCTCCTTGATAGGGAGGGAATGGAACGCCATTGATGCAGGAAAGATGAGAATCATGCATTTAAGACTTATGTGAGGTGGGCTACTTGATTGTGAACTCATTGAAGATTGATTATCATCTTCAGTGGAGACCCAAAGAGATTCCATTACAGTAGTCCTTATTTTAGAATACCACTTACAAGCAGAGAGCTATTAATGCTATCAAGAGTAACATTTCCCAGTGTTCAAAGATGGCAGAACACAGTGATGGAGACTTAAATGACCTAAGGATCAAAGAAAAGGTTACATTGTATATTGATTCTAAGAATGCAAACGTTTGTGAAGAAATGAGTGGTACTCTCATGATAGTTAGAGTAAATTGGAAAGGAGCATGGATTAGTATATTGGTACCTGTAGGAAAATGGGTTACTGATTGGTGGGGGGGACTTTGCACAAGCAGCAATCGGAATTCTTGTTGGTTTGAAACACAAGCAAACCCCAAATTAACTCTTGGCACAAAGCAATGAGGCCTAACTTAAGGCAATGTGCAAAGTATTTATGGAGCACTTCAAACAGCAATAAAGTGAAAACACAACACAAGAAAAATCGTATATCAATTTAGAATAATAGAGTACATTTTAACTAGAACACTAGATCAATTTGCAAAGTAATGTCTTTAGAAATGTTTGTTCAGTCTTTGCTTTAGTACTTTTTGACATGTGAATGCTAGGCAGCTTGAGCTTTTGGCTCTTTTTGCATCACCACCGCCATTTTAACCATCACCATTACACCAATCACTAGCACAGCCTTTTTTTCACCACCACCATCACCACAAACATCTATACCACCGTGTGATGTGTTCATGTATGTTATTGTCAGACCACGCCTGTGGTTCTGTTGTGAGGGTTATGTGGTACGTGCAGTTCCTGGGTTAATGTGCGGCAGGTGAACTGCAGTGCTGCAGTTGCGGTTGGTCGCTGCTTCCTCTATTCTTTCTGTGCTCCAGGGCTTGCCATTGGTCCCTACCTGTGCTTGCAGGCAGTTCCTGCCCTGGGTCTTCTCGGACACCGTGCTTCTGCTATTAAGGATATGGCCATAATGGTCATCTGATCTGGCAGGGCAAAATGATGTCATTCACATTGCAGATGGGCCCACAAACGTGTATCCCACGGCAAAATAGCTGGATTGCCATTGAAAGTATACGTTCACACCCATTCCATTATGCAGGTTGTTCGTCTGGGTCCAAAGCAGATTTTTTCCCTTTTTTTTTTAGTATGTTAAGGCAACTCATTCAAGGGTCCTCTGCATATTTGTGCTGGCCCATTCAACTCTAATTTTTGTCCTTATGATGTTTGCTTTCATTTTCCCTCCACTCCTTAGACAAGTTAGATTCCTGTCTCTTAGCTAGTCACCGCTAGTTTCTTCTGTTTTGTCCTACAATGGATATTACTCCTCCTTCTGAGTGTTTCTTCGGAAACTACTTCTTCTACGAATCAGCATTATCTACAAGTTTTTTTTATTCCTGCAGCTTTTTCTTTCACATTAGTGGTTTCTTTTGAGGGACATCCCTCGGTTATTTATTTTCTCTGTCACAGTCTAGAAAAGTGTCTACTGAGAGGGATCACCCTTACCTCAAATCCAAGGAACCATGCTAAGGAGCAGCAGTTGTGTCCTGCACTTGATATCTATCAGTAATAAAACAAGTATTAGCAAAACCAATAAGTTTCCACTCTAAAGTGGTAAACTGATGCAACCCGAACTTGTGAATTCCTGTATCTACATGTGTTACAACATTAAACAAAAACCTGTTGCCCTGATCAATGTTTGCTTCCTTTGAGGGTTCATTGTTTTCTTTTGTTGACACATCATTTCGATTTCCCATTAAACTCCTGTAAGGTGTTAGCATCACAACAGTGATGTTACTAAAAATGCATCACAGATCAAACGAAAGGACTGAATGAAATGCACAAACTTTTAGACTGTTGCGAGCATTTGCAAGGTCATCAGCATTTAATTATGTGTAACGCATGAGTATAGATACATACAGGCAAACATGCGCACACTGCACAAATGTATGCGCACATATTGAAACAAACCTGTGAACATTTGTGCACACAGCCTTTGATGTGAATCTCTCATAGTTGTGACAATAGCGTTGCAAGGATGCTATGGGTCCTAGTGCAAGCAAGAAAAGTGGGCTCTTTGACTGCTGTCAGGATAGTAAAGTACATAAATTATCACGGTTCAATGGGCTCCGGTGCCACTGCACCTACCGCACCAACGGTAGCAAGCTAAGCCCCTGAGTTGTGAAATAGTTTTGCTATGGTTATCTTCCTGTGCTCCGTACAGTCCTATCGCTTTCAACAAATAAAAGATGTTTATAGTGTAGACTTCTTTTTCTAGGTTTTGACTGCACAACGCTAGCTCGCCCATTACTTACCATTGGTTGACACCCACAACACTCAAAGATATTGCCCCTGCCGTGGAGCTGGAACCAAATGCAGCTTCCTGTATGTAGCTAGTTACTTTCTACTTTCTGTGGGTCCAGAGGTGCGACATGGGTGCTGAAGAGTGTTACAGAGCAACTTAACTCACTCAAAATTGAAAGCAGGCCATCAGGTTTCGAGCCTGCATCCTCCTTTAAAAAGATTAGCCATGTCACCTTCAGCCGTCACTGTGACAACGGGCACATTGCTTTGAGGCGAAACCCGCGAGCATTCCCCACACTGCGCATTCACCAGTCAGGAGAATAAAGGGTTAATGAGCTGAACTCTAAGGCTAATTTGTACCGGTATCCACTAGGTAGGTTCGGTCTGCTGTGCAGCATGTCTTAAAAGAGAAGAAAAAACAAAGCGCTATGGCACGCCATCGGTGACTGCGTCATAGCATTTTTGAAAACCGGCCAGTCGTAGCGTTTTTAAAAGTGCTATGATGCTGTCAATGCTAGCTGTGCCATAGAGCTTTTATTTACTTTAAGCCATGTTGCACAGCAGCCTGTCTTGTTGTACAACATTTCTAAGAAAACATTGACAATGCCAATAGGTCTTACTGTTGGCTTTGCCAATGCTTGTTCCGTTTGTTAATTTGTTTATTGTTAGGGACAAAATATTTCACTACATTTTGCTTTGCGACTTTCAATTTTGCAAACCTATGAAACCTGGCTAGTCGCAGTGAATAATGATGCACAATTTGATAATATCATGAATCCCTCAGAAATTTACAATAGATTTACAATACTGCCTACAAAATTGTTTGTGATCCAGATCTCTTTGAAAAGTAAGTGAGTGCAGGCGACGCAAGCGTTTGTGAAAATCAAAAAAAAAGAAAAACACCATGGCAATGAATGCTGCACAATTACATAGTATGCCCTGAGATTCCTCAAATTAAAGCTTCCATTGTGAGAAGGGCTGGCGCTAATATTAGATTCATTTTCTTGAGAACTGTGGTGTGCTGCTGGCGCTGTCAGTGCTGCACTATTTGTACTCCCCAAACGGTGCAGAGTCCAGTTCCACTGCAGGTAAAACGCAGGGCGAGCCCCTGCTGCCAGCGCTTTGACTCTTCACAGTCCGGCAACAAGAGGGGGGACTCCTCGTGCTTCAAGAAGACTCCCACATGGGGATGTCCACCAGGACAGGGTGATAATTGTGGTGATCGCTTCCAAAAGGAAAGTGTGGAGCGTGTCCTAGTGGACACAGATAGCAAAAGGAAGCTGGTCATCCTTGATATTCCTGCAGGTACTATCAGAAGGACTCGGTGCATAGGCTCCCCATGACTGCTCTGCGTGGTACCTGTGCCAGTCGAACCCACGTGGTGGAATGGTTGTTCTCCCCAGACAAGCACCTGAAAAAAGACAGTACAGTGAAGAATGCCCAGGTGTGTAATGAACCACCCTAAGGCATAGTCTCTTTAGAGTGGAAGCAGATGGTCGCCCATAGAAAGATAGCTGTATTTTCCTCTTTACCTAAGACTGAATCCTGGTACTGATCGACCACAGGAAGGAGGTGAGCCAGAGGGTGAGACTATCCAGGTTGCCCCACACAGATCTCTTTGAGAAGTGGCCATGTGCTTAGGGCTCAAGGTCCTAAAAGGAGAGAAAGGGGTCAAGGACTGTTGCCTCCCACAGTGCGTGTACCAATTGAGCAAGGGCTACATGTTCTGAAAGAAGATGCCCTCAACCCTGGTCCTGCTGAGGTCACATATTCTGGAGGTGCTGCCTTCAACGTTGGAGGGACAGGCATCAGGAGACCTGGACCAGACAGATCAAGGCATAGCACAGCATAGTGTGCCATTCTTAATGGTGTCTGACTGTCCAGAACAGAAGTTCTAGGCTGCCAGACAAGTGCTCACTCAAAGGTAGGGACCATGACCGTAAAAGCCTGTCTCACAACATTTCCCTTGAGATGGTAGAGATTCAACCAGCGGGAGGGTTTCTGCAACTTGAGGCTGTAGCCTCCCACTCTGAGTGCACCGGGAGTCCAGTGGGACGCCAAGAAGGTGCTTTTGCCATCTCGCTCAGGAACCAGAGAGTTTGCTCAGGGGAAAAAATAGTGTGTGTTATCTGCAAGAAGCCCAGGAAACCTTTAAAACCCCAATGTGTGTACCCCTACTAAAAGGTGTGAAGGGAGGCTTGGGCTTATGAGTGACTCGGGCCCAGAGGAAAGGGTACTGGGGTCTGTGGTTCACCCAGAACATAGTGAGTTGAAAGGGCTTGGACTGTCTTCGGGTAGGCCCCCAGTAGCATGCAGGTGACTCCTTGCCAGCTCACATACTGGATGTGAGGCCTACCCAAGGCACTGGAATTGTGCATTCACTTTGGGTGAATAGCAGGTAAACTGGCGCTGTTTGTCACAATCCGTGTGTCCAGTTGTTAGAGCTGGCCCTCGGAATGGGACAGAGTCCTGACAAAGGAGGCAAAGTGGAACACATAATCTGGTTGGCCATATTGATAATGTTTCAAATTCTGCATGTATCTATGTGTAGGCTTTTGTTAATCGCCCCATGGACCCTCTGCAAACGAGGTACAGGGTTCTCCGTGGAAAGGGTTCATGCTAGAAAAGGAACTGGCAGGGATATTGGTACACCCAGAGGGGACTTAGAACAGAAAAGTGCCATTGTAGAGTTGGTGAATTGTCCTTGTTCTGTGAACTAAACTGAGAAGCTCATAAAGGGATTGGTTGGTTTCTATTTCCCTCGAAGCTGGAAGTGGGAGGGTGTAACAATTTGCCTTTTTGTGCATGCTCCCCTTGGAGTTAGGACTTTTTGCCTTTCAAGAACTTATTTTTTAGCTTATATTACGAATCAGTACTTCTCAGCAGTGTTTGATGCTGTCAATCACCTGTTTCTCAATGAAAAATGGAGGATGTGCTGGGAGTGATTTGCATGTTAATTGATTTTAATCGTTCTTGAGTAATCAAAGGAGAGATCGATGGTCGTGGTTTCAAAGCATGCTTTGCACTGTTCTTTACTGAGTGCAAACAAGGTCATGTGTGTCGTTGCTTCTTTCCAATATATACTTCCAACTTCTTTCTGGACTGCTATGAAATATCAGGTTTGTTTTTTATAACTACACAGAGAATGCTACGGGAATAGGTAGGGTAATATTTAGTCTTTCAAAAGGGCTTGATAAAGAGTAGTGGGGGGTGGGGTGGGTGCCAGGTATATAAAAAGAGATACACAGTAGCAAAAAGCAAAAATACTCCTTGGTCTCGAAAAACACACATTGCTATGCTAGTCCCTGGCAATGAAGGGCAGCACTTTGTGTGCGGATGTGTTTCTTGTGAAGGCGCGGACTGTGCCGCCACTGCCCCTGCTATACAAGAACAGGGCAGAAATAAACTGTGAACGACACAACAACGCACCAGTGGATACAGAGGGCTGACTGGTGACGTCTCCAGTGGCTACAAGTCAACAGTACCACCCGCGGGGCTGTCAACCCGTTTAACTTCCTTATCACTCTCTTTAACCCACAGGCGCCCGGAGCAGCAGTGACTGGGCGCATATTAACTCAATAAGATATCTTATAGCCATCGGTCTTGTCTCTCAAAACACAAACATCGGATGAATACAAACGCTGGGCTCCGGCAACTCCTGAAATGTTTTTTTAGAATTTACTAGAAGAGATTCTCCTGCCTGCTATGAACAGCGACACCGCCAGGGGTGCAGCCCGTCTTCATTAAGAGAAAACGAACAAGGTCTCTTGAAAGGGGCTTGCAGGCTTCAGTGCGCTCCAGGATCCATATACCAGGAAGCGCTGAGCACAACTTTTAGGGCGGCCTGGTTTGTCGGAAAAAGATAGTGGAATAAAAAGCAATGAAGTGGACATGCCTTTGTGGTGGTGGTGCCCAGTCCAGGACGAACTGTCTTATGCACATCCTAATTGCATTATTCAAGAAGTTTCATTGCAGAGCAAACAAGCATTGGCATAGCCAATAGGTCTCGCCTTTGGGACCTTATAAGTTTTTAGCTATGCAATAGTTGATGATGTTGCACCAAAGATATTGTGCTGGATAATTAAACACTTATAAGGTCCCAGAGGCGAGACCTATTGGCTATGCCAATGCTTGTTTAAATTACTTTAAGCCGCACTGCAAAGCGTCCGCGCTGCTATACAGCATAGCTACAAAACATTGCTAAATCAAACAGCTCTCAAAGGCAAGACCTATTGGCTTTGTCAATGCTTGTTTATCGGTGTAATTGTTGACCTACTGGGCGCAAGGTTCCGGGGTTATCACTGTGTGTATGTATGCCATTGATATGTTTCCTAGTTTGCCTTATCATTTGTGTAGAGCCGTTTTGTCGTTTATAGATTAGCAGGGGTGTGTAGTGAAGGCCGCCCGTTGCCCCAAACATGTTTATCTTTTGTATGACAAAGTAATATATATTGACATTATGCTGACTTTTCCCTGATTCATTAAAAACAACAGGGAGGGTCACCGCCATGCCTAACTTCCTTTTGTGTTGCAATCCATCAATAAAGGGCAGTAGGGGTTGTGAATACCTAGTACAAGACAATGAGCTCCCAGTGGGAATAAAGTGAAAGCTAATAGCTAACTTTTGGGGAGGAGAGTATTGGAAGGTTGTAGAAGCTACCAATAGAAAACTACAACACCTGGAAGGGTAGTGCCGTGACTGCCATCTCTCTCATTTCTTGGCGCCCTCCGTCCTCATGCCACCATTCGTGCTCTCGAGGCTGCACCCGCCAATGGAGCTGACAATGCCGCAGAGTCCGCCCATGGGCAGGAATGCACAGTTGCAGCACAGCGACTGTGAGATTGCTGGCCTGGGGCAAGGGCATTAGAAACAAACAGTGTAGACAAAATACGGCCATGTTAAAGTCCCCAACCAGTTCATGCTTGCTATAACTGATCCTATGCACACTCCTGGCTGTTCCAGACGCACTCGTGCTAGAATTCCAAAACTAATAGAACATGTCAACCTCGCTCTTTACCCCACAGAGGAATGCAATGTTCTCCCAGTCTAGAATATCACCCTTGCCTTGTTTGCTTCTGTGAGCGCCTCTAGGTCAGCAGCAGGCACCGTTTCTTGGCCAGACGCTGCTGGGAGGGACGGACGGTTCTTGTGAGAAAATCCGTACAATATGTTTTCCCCTGTGACACTAGGAGGGCTCCCAAACACCCGAACAAGGCACATAGCGGGTTAAAGTAAAGAGTTGAGTAATAAGCGACAAAGCTCTGCCCATGAGATAAACAGCTCTACCACCGATGGATGGCACACAGTCAAACTCTCGGGTCCGCTATGCGAGGGGCAAGGCTCAAGAGTTCCCTAGAGCTACTCTATTAAACAAGCCATGACTAACTCCTCCCTGGTCTGAGTAGTTCTATTTGCATTTAGTGTCTCTCGCCCTGTATGCTAGATGGGCAAAACTTTGCAGCAACCAACTAAGAGCCGCATTACCAGTATTGTACATTTGGAGTGCAAAGTAGCAGATTGAAATAAACTTTCCAGCAAAGAGACTCCTACCAAACACAGACAAGCATGCGTGCCTCTCGCAAGTAGGGGGTGGGGGGGGAGTGCGAGAGTAGGCAGCGTTTCCCTTGCGGGAGCGAGCGCGATAATTGTTACCAATGATGCCACTCGCTCCCGCAAGGGAATCGCCAGACGTGCACGTATTACCATTGGAAGCAATGCAACGCGTGCATGTTTTTGCCCGCAAAGCTGTGCCGATGACTTAAGGTCTCTTTCCTAATCAGCGCATGCGCGCTGCGTAGGCAGGACCTAAAAACCACCAAAAAACACACACACGCGAGATGAAATAGCTTCACAATATGACTCACTTTTTTTTTCGTCATGTCACTAGCGGACCACTCTTAATATCAAGCATTGTTGAACTGGGGAAAAACTGGATTTTCTCTGTGGTGTCATTTTGCAAATAAAGTGTTAATTTGAAACTCTCTTTTTTCATGTATATTTCTGCAGATTCTATCCTTTTCTCTATACCCTTACACTGAGGGTATGTTTAGAGCCTTCCAGAATGGGTTGTCTAGGGGTGCGTGAAGTTTTTATCATTCGCGCGAAGTCATGCTCCTTCACTTAGTTGGTGGAGTTTTCTTCTTTTCATAAACTTAGGCCCTTGACTTTTCCTCTCCAACTGGCGGCATTTCCTAGCGGGCAGCTCCTGGCACTGAAAATGGCGGTGCCGCTTTCTTGGAGGTTAACAGCAAAGCCCCTGTCACCGCTACTTTGAAACCCTATGTATATAGGTGATATTTACTATTCTAAAATCAACTTCAAAGGGTTGGGAATGTATCGATTTTTAATATGAAAACTCACACAGAAAAAACCCTGCAAAATACCACGATTGAACTGTAATGTTTGTGAGAATTGCGGGACGTTCGTGATAGAAAAACTTTGCAGTTTTGCACATCCTATTTTTCAACTCACTACAACTGTCCGTTGGATGTCACACAATTTACTCATCTGACATTCCAGTAAGAGCCCTATCTGAGTCAAAATATGGTGCTTACTGGTTTTCATTTTGAGTGCAGCTGAATGATTGGGCTTTACTTTTATGACTCAAGCCCTCCTCGGTTTAATTATGTGTTACAGCACTCTCATTACATGTACAATATTGTATTGCGACATTTATGCAGCACTTACTTACCCCTGTGTTGGGTGCTGAAGTGTCTGCCTACGTGGGTAACACACTACACTGTGTAGGATGTATGTTTGGAAGGATATTGTCTTTTGGTGTGTGTGAAATAATGTAAAAACAAAAACTGAGAAACCACACTGAACGAAACCAAATCATGAAAAATGACTTTTAAGGCATTTTATGGAAATACAGATCGAAAATAAACAGAAAGACACTTTTAAGGAAACTCACAAAATCACACAACTGGGGGAAGATTAGGGGTAGTAAGGGTGTTTTTTTGGGTTCAGAGATGTTGTTTACGGGCAATGAAGGTGGTTAAGTTTCAGGGATGAGTGGAATTTAGGGGTAATTATGGTTTTTAGGGATCAGGCGTGGGGGGTTTAGGGTGGTGTAGGTTTTTATCGATGGGTGAAGTTTAAGGCTGGTAAGTCTTTTTAAGGTTCAATGATGGATAGAGTTTTGAGGTGGTGAAGGTTATTTAGTGTTCAGGAATGTTTGAAATTTAGGGTGGCGTGGGGTTTTAAGGGTGCAGGGATAGATGGAGTTTATGTAGAGAGGGTTTTTAGGATTCAGGGAAGAGGGACTTTAGGGGTGTTTAGTAGGGGTGGGCAAAACATTCCGTTATGCCCGCAGAATTGGTGAACTTTTGGCCACTCCACATTACTCTTTAGTGCGGAGTTCTGGCCAAACTCTGCCAATCGCCGCTTGGTAGAATTTTTCTCCAGCGAGGCTCCGGAATATGTGAGCTGGTGAGAGCGAGCAAGATTGGCATCCCCCATTTGGTTTTCTAACTCGGGTGTTCTCGAGCGTTCATGGTCAGAGGGCTGCCGTTTAGGTAGATTTGCTGCAGCTCAAGTAGGTTTCTCCTCGAGCGGCAGCAAAATCAACCCGAATGGCTGCACATTCTTGCACAATGCATGGTGCCGTTAGCGCTGACTTTTAGTGCTGCAAGCGCTACCTGCACTAAATTGCAGTGCAAGCTGCATATTTTCCACCCATTTGTGGGATTCCGTGGAATCTCGCTGAGTTTTTGTGTAACTTCACGGAATTCCATGGAGTGAGAATCCATGAGTTCTGTCCACCCCTAGTTTTGAGGAGCTTTAGGGGTCATGAGTGTTTTTTTAGGGTTTAGGGATGAGTGGAGTTTAGGGGTGGTTCAGGATTTTAAGGGATTAGGGATTGGTGGGGTTTAGGCATTCATAGAAAGGGGTTTTTATGGTTCAGAAAGGGGTTTTTATGGTTCAGGAAAGGGTAGAGTTTAGGGGTAGTGAGGGGGGTCTAGGTTAAGAAATGGGTAGAGTTTAGGAGTAGAAAGGGTTTTAAGAGTTTAGGGATGGGTGGAGTTTGGGTGTCAGAGAAGGATGGAGTTTAGGTGTGGTGATGGGTTTTATGGTTCAGGGATCTGTGGAGTATAGGGGCCAGAGATGGATGTAGTTTTATGCGTCGGGAGGCATTTGTAGGTGGCAGAGATGTATGGTGTTTAGGGGTGGTGAGGGTTCAGTGAATTAAAATCATTAAAAGTAACTGTTTGATATCATAAAAGATATAAATCCGAAATATTGCCCCCTGACATCAAGGATTGAAATAAATACCTTTGACAAAATATTTCTGAAAATAAGATCTGCAACGGTTTCATTCACACCTTAAAAATTAACTATGCAGAAGCCAATTCCGATCAAGCTCTGCAGTTCCCTTTTTGGTATTTCTTATGTTCATAGTCCACTTGGCTGATTACTGCACTGGGTTGTCGATTCTGCAGTATTATGTTTGAAGGTAATGGTCCTGAGCGAGGGAGAAGTGTGGAGACACCTGCTGGGATAGACTTTGTTATTGTCATCCCAAATCTGACTGTCATTCTGAGATGCCAAGAAGTGACAGTAGTATATCACTAGTCGGGACCTGCAGTGGTGGACTAAATCAGAGACCACCATTGGCCAGCAGTATGGTGCAGATGCCTTCAGTTACCCTAAGCTTGTTCAGATGTTGCTGGGTGATTTATTGTTGTGGACTAATACACTACTGGTTGATGGAATAGGACCCTTAGATGTTTTGCCTTAATTGAGTGTAAGCGAGTCAAGCTGTAAAGGGGATTATTAGGCAGTCTGTAGGAATCACAACCGACTCGATGCCTGCTGAGTGTCATGATATTAGTTTTAGTGTGGGTTGTATATGGTATTGTGATTGCATTATATATCAATTACTACCCCTGATGAAACATCGTGTGGGCAGCACACTGTTCCAGGTCCAAGGGTTAAGGTTTCTATAGCTATTGTTGGTTATTGGTATTAGTCTTGTGTTCTACAGGAACCACTCCATGCTTTTTGCCCAGTGTTTCTGTGATATATCACATTAGTAGGAAATTATGTGTGATATTTAATGGTATAGGGGGTATGGGAAACTCATGCATTGGTTAGTAGTAATAATAGATGAGCTACAGGAGATAAGGTATAGGATTATCATGTTTAAAGGAGAAGTTGTGATCTTTGAAATAGGGTGTGGACAATTTGCAGAGATAAAATAATCGGGATTAAGGGAAACATGCATGTGATTTAGAGTAGGCTGCTCTGAGAGAGAAGGCATGCAGAGAATGGAAACGGAAGAGTGAGTGATTTAAAGGAAAGAGGATAGTTGAAAATCTGAAGGTTTAAGTCTAGGTTGGATTTTCATGCAACATCATTATTTGCAAATGTTACAATACCACCGTATGCCATGAAATACCAATGCACACACACCACCATCACTCACAGTATCAATATTTTCTCCTAAAACCAATGGAAAGGAACCACAAAACACAAATGTACTTGAAATATTTGTGCTAGAGATGCTCCTCTCCTCTTCATCTGCTGCTCAGGGCAGGATGAAGGATAACCCTCTGTTTTTGCGCGTTTGTATAAAAGTAATGCTTCTCAGGGCAAGTAGCACTGGGCTGTCTCCAGCCTGAAGCATCCACAACATAGGCACAAGAAAGTATGAGATCCTGCATCTGGCTTTCATTGAGCCTTCCTGTGGCAGTAATCAGACACACAAAAGCAAAAGCCCAGTGGCGGCTGCTGCCAATCTAAATTGGTGTGGCAGCATGGGGGATGGAGGAATAAAAACAAATAAAATTACTTGCCTGCCACTGCCCCCGGATGCTGCCGGCTGCCTCAGTGTTCCTCTCCTCCTGACAGTCCATGGGTCACAAAGCACAGGCTCCCCACCTAATCCAGATGCTGCTGTCATGCTTTACCTTGCATGGGAGAAGCGCTGGGATTGGCCTGACTGGGCTGGTCTGACTCTTGCTCAGGCTCGCGTTGACGGCATTTCCGGGTTTCCTTTTACTTAAACCCATGCTGTGGCGGGCACGCAGCAGACCGATTGAGGTTAGTTGTGATTGCACTTCAAACGTTTCAATGCCATTTATTTTTATGCTATTTTGAATTACTGCTTTTAATCCTGTGTTTTTATCGGGGTCAAATTTTGTTGCTATACTTTTTTAGCGGGGCTCCTACCTTTTGCTTATTTGCACAGTTTGGTGACACGTGACCTCTTCCTTGTTTCCGCCCGGTACAGCCGCGGCTGTGTGCCGATTGTGCGGTGGGCGTTTCAAAACCAGCCGGGCTCGCGTTCACGGCACTTCCAGGTTTCCTTTTACTTAAATCCATACCGAGGCAGGGGCACAGCGGACGTGCGCATCCAAAGGCATGCCTAAGGCAAGCCCGTATGCGCCGTCCGCGCCTGGCCGTCGCCAGACATGCTGCTGGTTCTGCCAGAGATAAGCTTATTTATTCGTCGGGCGACCTTCTGGCCATTAAAGAAGAACTAAACCTGTGCAGTCACCCTCCTGGCAACCTTCTCTAGGGCCCGTTCTGTTGTTTAAACTGTGGCTTCAATTCCTGGGCGACCATTGCACTCTCCTGTCCCCCCTCTAGGTCTAGGCCTAATGTTAAACTTTTAATCCTCAACTGTCGCTCTTTAGTTAAGCACTCTTCGGATGTTTATGATTTGCTACAGGATGAAACTCCTGATGCTCTCTTTTTAACAGAGACATGGTTGTCAGCTGATATGGTGGCTGTGCCAGGTTTGGCGCTCCCCCAGGGTTTCAGCATTGTAACTCTGAATAGAGAGTCTAGAGGGGGTGGTATAGCAGTTGTTTTTAAATTTTGCTACTCTTGCAACTTTGGTAAAGAGTCTCTTGCTGGATGTGAATGTGCGCGCTTCGGGATTGCATTTAGCGCTAGCTATACCATGTCTGGGCTATTGATATACCTCCCGCCAGAACCTTCTGAAGGGTTTAGGGTTGCACTTATTAACACTATAAACTCCTTGGCAATGAGAGCTGCCAATTTTAGCATTATCGGGGATTTGAATTCACATCCTGATAGCTCTGATGATACTGAAATGGGTAATTTCTTACCTGACCTGGCGGCATGTCAAGTGTTTCAACTGGTCCCTGGTCCCACCCCCTTCGCAGGACATTTGTTGGACCCAGTTTTCTCTAACCTTCCCTTCCTTACTGTCCACACTCCTACCCCGGTGTGTTGGTCCCATCCCTATCTAATATCTGACACTTTCAGGGGTTGTGCCCGCCCGGAGGGTGTCCCAGAAGCTCTCATTTAGGCGCCCTTGGCACAAATTTAACATGAATCAATTTCACGGCCTCCTCTCTACAACCACATTTATCATGCCAGATGATCCAGATGCGGCCGATAGGGCACTATCTGACTGGATTCTCTGGTCTCTGGATTAACTCATTCCGGCAAAGTGGTCTAAAAGCCGTACCATCAAATCCAGTCCTTGGTTCAATGATATGCTTATCACCTTGCGTAAAGCCTGTAAAAAGTTGGAGCGAGCCTGGAGTCGCGACTACGACCCGATTTCGAAGGGGCATTATCAGGCAGCCATTAAGATGCATCATAGGTAAGGGTGGGCGGAATTTGCGAAATTGACTTTCGCAAATTATTGCGAAATTGCACAAAATCTCCGTGAGCATGCGAAACTTTCGCGAAGATGCGGAGATTGCTTTTCCCGCCCATTCGCGATGTGTTTTTGCGTGCTCATGGGGAACTATATCTCCAACTTGCCCATGCGGTCGCTAATGGGCGCGGCCATCTTGCTCGCGATGCTTATTTCCTGTTCGCGATCGCAATGACGTGTTCGCGATCGCAAACTCTTGCGGGATAGCGCGACCGGCTACCAACAAACCAACATCTTGTGGCGCGAGCGAACGGATAGGAAAACTCGTCGGCGAACGCAGGGACCCGGTAAGTCGTGAACAAGAAAAATACCTCAGTTTCGCGGCAGGTTGCAAAAGTTTTGACATTTTCGCGCTCTCTGCGGAATGCAAAAAAGTCAAAATATCGCAAATTCCGCGAACGGAACAAAATTTACCGCCCAGGCCTAATCATAGGGCTATTCAGGCTGAACGGTTTACATTAGGAACAGTAGCAATCCCTCCAAAAGCATTTTTTCGATACTCAAAGATCTTAAAATCATCGGCGGTCTCGATAGCGCCTGTGATTTCATCGAATGAGCAATGTGAGGTTCTTGCCTCCTTCTTTGATAAGAAAGGTGGAAAATATCTATAAGACCTTCTCACAAGCTACTACGTGCTCTGACCCCATATCCAAATCTCTTCCGATGCACACTTTGGCCGCTCTAACGCCGATCTCTCAGGATGAGTTGTATGTACTTTGTAGTAAGGTCAAGTCCAGTTCTCCGGCTGACCCCCTTAAGCCTGAGCAATTCATGAAATCACTACCTGTGCTCCTTTTGCCTTTTTGTGCCAGCTGATTAACCTGTCCCTATCCATGGCAGTTGTCCCCAGGACTTGGAAGGAAGCTAGAGTGATCCCATTGTTAAAAAAACCCAACCTTGACACAGCGAAGCCAGAAAACTTTCGTCTCATTTCTCTTCTGCCCTGGGTCTCCGAGATCTCTGAGGCCTATATTAACTCCATTTTGTCTAGAGTTCTGGAGGACAATAACATACTAGACCCTTTCCAGAATGGTTTCCGTTCTGGCCACAGCACTGAGACTGCTCTCCTAGCTGTGACCGAACATCTGAGGGGGTCTCTAGATGAGGGCCGCACTTCGGCACGGATTTTATTAGATCTCAGTGCCGCGTTTGACACGGTCTCTCACAAGATCTTGTTGCAACGGTTGGAGGAAGTGGGCATTGTGGATTCTGCCCAGGATTGGTTTGCCTCTTTTATTGCTGAGAGCAGGGCCGGCTTTAGAGTTGGTGGCGCCCTGTGCGACAATCTTGGTCGGCACCCCCACAAACGTTTTGGGTTGAGTTAAATAAAGGTGCCCAGAGGCGATATGAATGGAGAGTGCCTTCTTGAGTGGGAGGATATGCTCAGTTGATATGATTACTTAGCAGTAACATTTTGCCTAAAAGGTAGGAAATAGTCTGCCTACTTAGATGACGCCTGGGTGGTGCAACTAGTACTGGGAGCTAAAAACCCTGGATTGTAAGACAGAGGTCTTGGCTGGCGAGGGAAAGTCTGGACACTCTGCCATGTCCCACGGTGACCACCTCCCATTTTACCCACTTTTGTAGATATCATATTATGCAAAATTGGCTGAAAGGCATCATAGTACTTCATTTGAACACTAGATTATACCACACAACGCCAGATTCCTGTTTTTTCCAAGTACGGGGAAATTAAGTGCTTTGTCCAGAATCACAGGATATTGAGCAAACCCTGGGACTAGAACCTGGGTCCTCGGTTCCAATTAAGCAGCTCTATGCATTAGGCCACATCTTGTATCATAGACACTTGAATTCATCTGGTGGCAGACTGTAAATGCATAGACAGTGGTGTAAAAAAAGGCCAGAAGAGACTGTACACAACACGGCAGAAGCGAAAGCTGGTAAGAAGCAAGCTGTACACATCAAAGCACCTGTCTGAATGGAGACAAGCCACAGTAGTGTAAAGGGGGGTTAAAAAAATGTAGACTGCATAGAACGGGATAGCAGTGTAGACACACAAGTAGGCTGAACACCAGAAGATTAGTGTAAAGAGAGAGGAGGGCATACTGCACATAGCACCCAGGGTCAGTAGGGACCAGTGGTCTGAAGGGCCCATTTTCGTTCTCACACTGGGGCATATGGCATACTGTCAAGGCCTCTGGCAGCAGGAGAACAGTGTAAATTAACACAAGCAAACTCTGCACCACTGTAAAGTAAGACAGTGGGCATAAGGACATAAATGTACAGTAAAAAACATAGACGATCAGACTGTTCACAATAAAATGAAGAGGCATGAAAAACTGTTCATAAGCGGGACCTGTCACGGTGAGACACGGAAGGCTTGTACATACCGAGACAGGAGCGTTGTTTTCATTCCGGGTGCTGTGTCTCTATTTCCTTTACTAGACGCTCAGGTGAAGTCCAGTGCATCTTTCCTGTACCCCAGGGCCCTCTGTCTTGTTTTCAGAAGCCCGAGGGGTCACAGCAACTCGGACTTGCTGTTGTTGCACATCACATTCCCTTGTAGAGCGTGGACTCTGGGCCCAGCAGCAGCGCTGGCTGCAAGTGCAGCAGCAGAAGGATTCATCGTTACCCTCATACCTCTTAGCCTAGTACAGCCATCCATAACCACATCAGCGCAATTGTCCATCTTTTATTTTCTCGATGCTGTGGAAATGAAAGATGGAGAATGGCATTCATTTTGGTCAGAGGCGAATGGCGCCCCCTGACCGTATCACCCGGTGCAGTGGCACTGGTTGCACCACCCTAAAGCCGACCCTGGCTGAGAGGAATATCCAGGTAACAGCCCCCCCTTTTGCTTCCATGTTCCATACTTCCAAACATGGGGTGCCCCAGGGCTCAGCTTTGAGCCCTACACTTTTCAATCTTTATGTCCAACCATTAGCAGCGGTGGCCAAGACCAGTGGACTCACAGCGGTATCATATGCAGATGATGCACAGCTGGTAATTGCACTCTCTGACGACTCCGTACGGGACGCTTGTAAGTTTCGGAGCGACCTTGAGGCTGTCGCTGAGTGGATGACTGCCAACTGTCTCCAGTTCAATGCAAGCAAGTCGGAGGTCTTGCTGGTAGGGAGAGATCCTGAGCTGTGGAGTGAACGCTGGTGACCGGCCACCTTGGGCTGTGAACCCACCCCTAAACAGGTGGTAAAAAAATCTAGGTGTCTGGGTGGACTCTGCCCTTACTTTTCAGACTCAAACCAAGAAAGTGGCAGGGACCTGCTTTGGCATATTGCGTGGGCTTAAACTGCTGCTGGGGTTTTTCGACCCACCCATTAGGCAGGTTATCGTGCAGGCTTCCATCCTGTCGCAATTGGACTGTGCTAGCTCACTCTATTTATGGACAAACAAGACTGAAATCCAGAGACTGCAGACGGTTCATAACGCTGCTGCCAGAACTCTTCTTGGCCTGCCTAGAACATGTTCTACGACAAGCGCAATTTGTCAGCCACACTGGCTGCCTGTGGCCAACCGCATAGAGTTTAAGTCCCTCTGCATTACTTTTAAAACTTTAAAGCTCTCTTCGTCAGGCTTCCTGGCTAACCTGCTTGTACCTTATATTCCTGCCCGCCAACTCCGGTCGATGTGGCAGCATCTGGGGGTTGTTCCTCGGGTGAGGAGGGTGCATGCCAGCAGACGCACCTTTTGTACTTTGGCAGCCAAACTTTGGAACGCGCCACCTCTGCATATTCGCGGCATGGATAACAATCTGTCATTTTGTAAGGCAATCAAAATGTACCTCTTTCCTCTGCTCTAGGCTTTCCCTCCTGCAGCTTTGCAGTTTTCTGTTATTAGCGCGGGGACGCCCCTTTGGTGGGGCAGCTGTGCGCTTTAGAAAATGAAATGGTATAACATAACAGAGTGATGCTTGTGCCTGTTCTCCACCCGGCTGTGCAACACAGCTGAGCCGGAGAAAATAAGCGTGCATGTCAGTTTGGCCATCTTAAGACAGCCGGCCAAACCAACGTGCACTTACAGTGCCCACCACTAGGCCTGGGCGGTGAGCTCCGTTCGCGGAGCTTACGAAGTATTTTGCACTCCGTGCTCCGCAGAGCCCTGAAAAACTCCACTCTGCGGAGTGGAGTTTTTTTCTCGCTTGCACTCGCCAACGGTAAGTTGGTGAGCACTAGCGAGGAAAATCCAACGCGTGACCGCTTCCCAGCAAGATTTCTCAATGCGGGCGGTCTCGGATGGTTGCTACCCCTCGCATTGAGAAACCTTCTGTTCGAGTTGAGGAAGCTGCCGCTCAAGTAGAACTTCTACTTGAGCGGCTGAAAGAAGCATCACCGCCTTGTGCTGCGCATGATGCCAATTGCGCTGATTTTACACCACAGGACAAGCATCCGCCACTAAAAGTCTGCGTGAAAGGCACTAGGTAACACACTCCGCGGCTAGCGGAACTCCACATAGCTTGGCAGAGGTCCCTGAACTCCACTCAGTCCCACCCACCACTCCTCCTCCCTGCCATGCACTGGCCACGCCCCACACTAGACACCATTTGCTACAGCTCAGTCAGACAGTGATGAATAAAATGATAATAATATTGATTTATTATCATTTTATTTATCATCTGCTGGCTCTGAGCAGTGAGGCCTTTACGGAGGAGCCGCGCCTGAAAGGCCCTAAGAAGAAATGTCCTCACCTGAGCAATAGAAACTGCAACCCCACCCATCACAATTTTCTTCTCCCAAACCTGCAGTGCTCAGGAAGAACAAGTAATCAGCAGCCCCTGTCCAACATGACCTTTTTGAATTTCATAGGGTAGCCCTGTCTCCATTCCTTCCCAGCTTACCGTGTGGTAAACCATAGGAAAGGTGGCAAATGTTACATTTACACTTGTGTTTTAGATTTGTTCTGCTCTCCCTCACCGATTGGCTATGGTCACTCACTATGAATTTTAAAAATAAATTTGCTCGATATCAGTCCTCACCCTAAAGCCTTAGAGCTGTGTCATATTTTTGAAGTTCAGCTAACTGTTTCACAACTTTATAACTTCAACCATGCCTAAGTTACATGAGCACTAAAGGCCACAGTCGAAAGTAAGTAGTTTAAAAGCCTGTGCTAGGTACGGGCAATACATTGATGCTGAAGAGGTGAAGTGTTTGTGTCAAATCCTGAAAAGAAAAGTCTACTTACAGCGAAAAAGGAAGGTATGTTCACTTTATACCTGCACTTTAATGACAGTAGATCACTTCTGAAATATCATTGGAAGATGTAGCGACCTCCACAGCCTGGGAGCATGGAAATGAAACATGCCACACACGGAGCTCTGCAACAGACGTCTTTACTCTTCAACATACAATCACACAACTCGACCCATTGTATCATGATTTTAATAACCACGCTTTAACACCTCCCAGCAGCTTGAGTAATTTATGTTTAAAGTTCACCAGAACCGCGAGGGACCCAACGCTCATGGTCTATGAGACATGACATCTCCCATTTGTAAAATAAACAATACAAACAACATTAACAGCAGAATTCCTCAATGAGTCATCAAGGCGCTCACTGGTCTGCCAGATCAGGCGGTGTGAGCCTGGTAGTTGAGGGTTACATTGGTCATTCACCAATAAATTCAGATGCTTATTCTGGACTTGCAGGCAGGGTTGGCTTGCTCATGAATTCAGGAGCAGATGACCATCGAGGCAATTGTCTAAAGTATGACATGTCCCGTGTTATAGACTTTCCGTGACAATGAGCGGTCCCCCTATGTCCCTCGGTATTTACAACTTTCAGAGGATCAACTGCAAATGGAGTGTCCAATTTCTGCTTCTGTTTCTGTTTGACCAGTGCCCAATCTCCTTTATTGACCGTTTCCTAGGTGGGTTAGCACTGATCAGAATAGGTTTTAATTTTGCACTTTCTAGAAGTGTCTGTGGCACAAACCTTATCAGTGTTTATTGATCGGTCCAATGTCCATTGTTGTAGCTTAGTTCTGATTGCTCTCCCAAATAGCAAGGTGGCAGGAATCTTACCAGTGGTGGAGTGTGGAGTTGATCAATAGGAACAAAGGGCTTGACACATGGCTTGTTGTAGATCGATTCCTTCCATCGATGTTCACTGAATCACTCTCTTGAGGGTGCCTATGAATTGTTCAATAACACTGTTGGCCCGAGGCCAGAGAAGTGTACTCCTTTGATGCTTGAATTTGAGTCGAACAAGAGACTCCTTAAACTCTTCGGTATTGAAAGGCAGACTGTTGTCAGATTTGATAACAGCGGGGATGCCCCACGTTGCAAAGATGTCATCCAGTCACTCAATCACTTTGTCATGGGTTGTCGATGATAAGTCTTCCACCAAAGGAAAACATGACATTTTCTAGAGGCCCAAAGAAATCAACAGCCACTCTCTCCCAGGTATGCGCAGGAAGGTTAGACATTGTCAATGGATGCTTCGTTACTTTGGGAAGTAAGCAGTTACACAGCTGGTGTTCTTTCAGCTCTTTCTCAACTCGTTCATCGAGGTGAGGGAACACACTCAATCTCTTAGTGCTCTTCTGATAGCTGCAATGCCACAATGTTCTTCATGGGCCAGCTCAATTACTTGCTGTCTCAGGCTCTCAGGGATGACAATTCTTAAACCACTCAATGCAATACCCTCTCAAATGACAGATAGTTCATCCTGCACATTTTTTAGTTTTTGAAATTAAATATCATCAACAAAGGGTTGAATGCTTTTCTTCTGTGCTTGAGTTGAAATGAAGTCTTTGAGTATATTCATGTTCTCATCTGTATTAGTAGCAGCAATAATCTATTCAATGGATAGGGCTGCTGGCATGCTGGCCCTCACAACGAAGTTGACATACTCTTCAGCCGCTTTGGATATCAAACTGTGGCGATGTAGCGCACTCGTGAAAAGAAGTTGGCGGTTCTGATCCTTTATCGGTTTGTGCACAATTTCATAGTTATACTCCTGCAGTCGCAACCCCCACCTCTCAATGCAAGGTGGCAAAAGATAGAAAGCAACTCCTGGTGGTCCGTGATAATGATGAAACATTTTCCATGTAGAAACGCAAGAAATGTTTGCAGGGCCACATAACAGCCAGGCTCTTCTTTTCTGTTACGAGAATAGGCATGTTCAGTTTCAAACAAGCATTGACTGGCATAAGGCACAATGTGTCTCTGAGCATTTGGATGACCATTGTGTTGAGCCCCCAGCCCCACTGGGGTTGATCTCAGTATGCACTGTGGCATCAAAATAGGCCATTTCCGTTTCATTTTCATTCACATGCTTTATACTTTTGAAACTTTGGTCACATTCAGTAGACCACTGGAATCGAACATTTCGATTTGTCAAGTCTCTCAGCAGTGGTGGCAACCGCAAAGTAAAGTGGGGGCCAGAGAAGGGGACAGGAGATTAGGTGAATAATATTTTTTTTTAAACTTACCTGTCCTGCTTCTTACCCTAAAGCTGCTGGCTGCCTTGGTGCTTCTCTCCTCCCGGCAGTCACTGGGGCATAGGCTCCCCACTCAATCTAGATGCTGCTCTTATGCGATACCAAGCATGAGAGCAGCGTGGGGATTGGCCTGAGCGGGCTGGTCTGATCTTGCGCAGGCACAGAGAGCCTGCAGCTTTTCTCCAACCTGGCTGTCAAAACAGCTGGGTTGGAGAAACCTAAGTGTGCATGTCTAATTGCCTGTCCTAAAATGGCCGACCAAACCAACATGCGCAATTTACAGTGCCCATCACTCCTCCTCCCTGCCACATCCGGACCCGCCCCACCCAAGACTCCATGGCTCAGTGGATTTTTTTTTATAAGATTGTCTTATTGTAGTTTTATTTTTTGCTCACTGACTCTGACCAGTGGGGCAGCACGCCTTCGCCATTAGGGAGGAGCCGTCCCTGACACTCACTGTCTTGAAGTAACGAATGTACCTTGATCAGTAACTGGCCATGCCTAAGAAGGATCGCAGCATGGTTACTTCTTGTGGGGGACAAGTAGATGACAGTGCTTCCACCTTTTTTGGGTCAGGAGCCATTCCCCCATCAGAGAATATGGTCCCAAAGAATGTGAGTTTGGTCTTGTGAAACTCACACTTTGCTGCTTTCAGAGTGAGACCTTATGGATCTGTCCACAGCTTTTGATTCCATCAACAGGACTAAGCTTTGGTTGAAGCCATTGGATATGGGTGTTGAGGACTCCATTGTAAACTTCCTGCATATTCTACATGAGAACTTATCAGCCGCAGTGTGGTATGGTCCTGCGAGTGAAACATCTGATACCTTTTCACTGGCTCGAGGATTGCACCAAGAGTGCATTTTTGGTGCCCCTCCTGTTTATTTTATAGTTTAATAACCTATGTCCCTATCTGATTGGAGTTACAGATGACGTGCCAAACATTGCGAACACCCCAGTACTGATGCTACTTTACGCCGATGACACCATTTTGCTGGCTAGGACTCCGACAGCCCTATGTAGCTTAGTCAAATCATTTGTTTGATATATGGGCACACTTTCTTTGCCTACAAGTTTTGGGAAGTCTCACATAATGGTGTGTGACCCAGGGAAGAGAACTATGGCATCTATGACAGTTAGGGGTCAGTCCCTGAGTTGTGTGGATAACTTTTTTTATCTCCTGGTCAATTATAGATTGGAAGGGGTGTGGCATCCCCAGATTAATACCTCATGTATGACACTCAGTAGGGCAGCTGGTGCCATTCTGAGTAACTTACCAGCCAGCTTTAGGGGATCAGTTCTTACCCTCTTAAGAATTTATAATTAACAGTGTATTCCAGCGGCTCTGTATGAAGCAGGGATTTGGGAATACCATAATACATATACTGTCCAAAGCGAAGAAATTCGTATCTGTAGAATTCTTCTCGTTCTCCCTCCATTTAGCTCCCATTATAGTATACCCTCAGAGCTGAGCCTAGGTTATGTTTCTGACATGATTAGGTTGGCCCCATTACAGTCATGGGTTGTTGTTTGGGCCAACGCTGAGACTGGTTTTAATAGGGAGGTTATTCTAGATTGCCTTAAGCTTGATAGGGGCATTTTTATTTCCCTGGTTTAACTATGTATATAAGACTCTCAATGAAATAGGTCTGTCGGATTAATTTTCCACACAGCATAGTTAGTTCGGATAAACTTTTTATTAAAGGCAAATTCTAAGATTTCTGCCAGAACCAATTATGGGATCAAGAATTGCATAAATGTTCAGTGAAGGACTGCATTGTGACCTTAGCATTGCCAAAGCCAGCATTCTATCTTGCCCTGGAACTGAACAGTTGGGAAAGATCTCTTCTGTTTTGTTTCAGGGCAGGTACTGTGTGGAGATTGTTGTATTTTCTAAGAGATGCTTATCACTGGGAAACCAGAATAGCTGCCTGTGCTTGCAACAGGGTCTCTGCACAATCTGTACTTTCAGTTTTTTTGTAAAAACTATTGACTATATTTTATCCTCTTTCTCAAACCAATTTTAAAACGTTCAGGTTTTAAGAAGTGTTATGAACTCTTATTGTACTTGCAGCAACTCTGTAGCTTGGATGTTAGCTTCAGGGTTTGCTCCTTTTTTAATCAGTGGTTATGGGTAGAAAATCTATGGAAGGCCTATAAAATCACTTTATTGATGATGTATACTTGTATGTATTAATAGTTAGTTTGCGTGGGCTGAGATTAGCTGACTTAGTGACTCATTTGTGCTCTTGATGCTTAATGTGTTTATGATGAGATGAATTTTAATCGACTACAGCTTTAACATTTTGCTGTATATTTAACTTGTGTTTTTAGAATATTTGATGCATTGTTTTTATCTTTTATGGTTGATGAAATCAAATAAAGATGTTTTTATCAATTGATTGATGGAGTGAGACCTGCATCAGCAAGTAACTGACACACTTGTGTAAGAACCTTGTCATGCTCCTTTCATGTTGTCCCAAACAACAACAAAAGAGTGTGCCTTATCTTAATGAAGAGCATTACAACAAACAAATGATGGACGGAATGCTGACAATGCAGACATTCTCCCCCAGTCAAGAGATCTGGGTTAAATCCATCGTTCTTTTGCCCACTACGCCACCCCAGTTCAGACATGGCCATATGCAAATCAGTCTTGACCCTGTGCCTCATGGGAACAGTCCAGCCCGAACTGCCAAGCCATGTCTTCCCTGGACCGGAATCAAGCATCCTAGGACCGGTTTCTGGCTATCAGCCGTCATCAGCCAGGATAGCTTGACTCCAGTGGCGTAGTGAGCACGGGACCCACGTCTGGGCATACCCATCCCACTTAGGGCGAAAAGCGTTACAACAAACAAATGATGGACGGAATGCTGACAATGCAGACATTCTCCCCCAGTCAAGAGATCTGGGTTAAATCCATCGTTCTTTTGCCCACTACGCCACCCCAGTTCAGACATGGCCATATGCAAATCAGTCTTGACCCTGTGCCTCATGGGAACAGTCCAGCCCGAACTGCCAAGCCATGTCTTCCCTGGACCGGAATCAAGCATCCTAGGACCGGTTTCTGGCTATCAGCCGTCATCAGCCAGGATAGCTTGACTCCAGTGGCGTAGTGAGCACGGGACCCACGTCTGGGCATACCCATCCCACTTAGGGCGAAAAGCGTTACAACAAACAAATGATGGACGGAATACTGACAATGCAGACATTCTCCCCCAGTCAAGAGATCTGGGTTAAATCCATCGTTCTTTTGCCCACTACGCCACCCCAGTTCAGACATGGCCATATGCAAATCAGTCTTGACCCTGTGCCTCATGGGAACAGTCCAGCCCGAACTGCCAAGCCATGTCTTCCCTGGACCGGAATCAAGCATCCTAGGACCGGTTTCTGGCTATCAGCCGTCATCAGCCAGGATAGCTTGACTCCAGTGGCGTAGTGAGCACGGGACCCACGTCTGGGCATACCCATCCCACTTAGGGCGAAAAGCGTTACAACAAACAAATGATGGACGGAATGCTGACAATGCAGACATTCTCCCCCAGTCAAGAGATCTGGGTTAAATCCATCGTTCTTTTGCCCACTACGCCACCCCAGTTCAGACATGGCCATATGCAAATCAGTCTTGACCCTGTGCCTCATGGGAACAGTCCAGCCCGAACTGCCAAGCCATGTCTTCCCTGGACCGGAATCAAGCATCCTAGGACCGGTTTCTGGCTATCAGCCGTCATCAGCCAGGATAGCTTGACTCCAGTGGCGTAGTGAGCACGGGACCCACGTCTGGGCATACCCATCCCACTTAGGGCGAAAAGCGTTACAACAAACAAATGATGGACGGAATGCTGACAATGCAGACATTCTCCCCCAGTCAAGAGATCTGGGTTAAATCCATCGTTCTTTTGCCCACTACGCCACCCCAGTTCAGACATGGCCATATGCAAATCAGTCTTGACCCTGTGCCTCATGGGAACAGTCCAGCCCGAACTGCCAAGCCATGTCTTCCCTGGACCGGAATCAAGCATCCTAGGACCGGTTTCTGGCTATCAGCCGTCATCAGCCAGGATAGCTTGACTCCAGTGGCGTAGTGAGCACGGGACCCACGTCTGGGCATACCCATCCCACTTAGGGCGAAAAGCGTTACAACAAACAAATGATGGACGGAATGCTGACAATGCAGACATTCTCCCCCAGTCAAGAGATCTGGGTTAAATCCATCGTTCTTTTGCCCACTACGCCACCCCAGTTCAGACATGGCCATATGCAAATCAGTCTTGACCCTGTGCCTCATGGGAACAGTCCAGCCCGAACTGCCAAGCCATGTCTTCCCTGGACCGGAATCAAGCATCCTAGGACCGGTTTCTGGCTATCAGCCGTCATCAGCCAGGATAGCTTGACTCCAGTGGCGTAGTGAGCACGGGACCCACGTCTGGGCATACCCATCCCACTTAGGGCGAAAAGCGTTACAACAAACAAATGATGGACGGAATGCTGACAATGCAGACATTCTCCCCCAGTCAAGAGATCTGGGTTAAATCCATCGTTCTTTTGCCCACTACGCCACCCCAGTTCAGACATGGCCATATGCAAATCAGTCTTGACCCTGTGCCTCATGGGAACAGTCCAGCCCGAACTGCCAAGCCATGTCTTCCCTGGACCGGAATCAAGCATCCTAGGAACGGTTTCTGGCTATCAGCCGTCATCAGCCAGGATAGCTTGACTCCAGTGGCGTAGTGAGCACGGGACCCACGTCTGGGCATACCCATCCCACTTAGGGCGAAAAGCGTTACAACAAACAAATGATGGACGGAATGCTGACAATGCAGACATTCTCCCCCAGTCAAGAGATCTGGGTTAAATCCATCGTTCTTTTGCCCACTACGCCACCCCAGTTCAGACATGGCCATATGCAAATCAGTCTTGACCCTGTGCCTCATGGGAACAGTCCAGCCCGAACTGCCAAGCCATGTCTTCCCTGGACCGGAATCAAGCATCCTAGGACCGGTTTCTGGCTATCAGCCGTCATCAGCCAGGATAGCTTGACTCCAGTGGCGTAGTGAGCACGGGACCCACGTCTGGGCATACCCATCCCACTTAGGGCGAAAAGCGTTACAACAAACAAATGATGGACGGAATGCTGACAATGCAGACATTCTCCCCCAGTCAAGAGATCTGGGTTAAATCCATCGTTCTTTTGCCCACTACGCCACCCCAGTTCAGACATGACCATATGCAAATCAGTCTTGACCCTGTGCCTCATGGGAACAGTCCAGCCCGAACTGCTATCTTAATGAAGAGCAAGCATGAAGAAACAAACTGGATTCCTTGAAAAGCATAAAGAATCACACTGGATTCTTTAAAAAGCCCTCACTCTCCAACCTAGTTGGTGACATGCTTCATCATCGGGCCCCACCAGGAAGACCGAATGTCTACCTGGTGTGCTTCAATGCCAGGAATACTGCGGAGCGGGTTTTGTTTGTGTGATTGGTGAAAGTGCTAAGTGTAGTAGATTAAAACTGTCTAGATTGTGTCCAAAAAAATGCTTTTTTATTAGGTGGCCAATCTGACATAAACACAGAACGAGGGATGTGTGTGCTGGGTAAAGTGATCAGCTACATCCCACTGTGCATGCTCAACATGTTTCTGCCTATATGGTGTTAATAGCCAGGCATTCTTCAGGACCAAAGTGTGAACCTCGGCAGTATGGGTGCGCTAAGGCCCACCCTAACTAGAGGTCAAAGTGTGAAAAGGGCAAATATTGGTTCAGTGATTCACTGTTACCCGTGAAGTCCTCCTATTTGGAAGAACCAAAAATAAATATGCGGCATAACAACTAATCACACCATGGGTCTCGGGAGGGTGGTGGTGGCAAGTAGGCACACCGCTGTCACTGCCAGGCACCCACTAGGAACCTGCTGCAACCCTTCTTAGCCAGACCCCGTCGATGATGGGGTTGCCAAATACTTGTATGTCATCACTGTAATTAAAAACTTGTTTAACCGGTTAAATCACTCGTGCTGTAACATCCTGAAATATCACAGGCCGAGGAAACTCCAAAACTCAGTCTTTTGTATCTGAATGACCCAACATGAGTCGAAAAAGTACCAATGTGCCATCTGGGCGACCGTGATGGAGAACAGCTCCTAGCACCTGCAATGTTTGCAAACACAACCCGTGTGTTTGTGCTTGGGTCTCCATGTGTGATCGAAAATCGTAAAACTTCACTTGTTTATGTCGGTAAGTAAATTTCTGCTTTTGCATCTAGTTGCCTTTAGTGTTTGCTTTGCATGAATGATGGCTCGGTTTTATGGTGCAGCACAATTTCTCTTCTTTCAGCCTTAGCAGCAGATTCTGTCAGGCTTTTCGAATGTGCTCCTTGTCTGGCCTTCAACTTTTTTTTGGGTTATGTACGGGTCGGAGCAGGGCTTTAATTTCACATATGCCAACCTTCGATTGCTTTGCATCAACCCGGGGCTCATGTGGCATGCACAAGCAGTTTGTTATACTGATGAAAACTCTCAGGGAGGGAATCCTTGTTTCTTCGCGGCACGTATCCCCTACATGGCGCCAGTTGTAGCATCCTCCTAAGCCCTGGAGTATGCAAATTAAACATGCCACACACGGAGCTCTGCAACATACATTGTTATTCTTAAACATATGATCACACTACTCTATGAATTGTGTCATGACTTTAATAACCACACCTTAACACCTCCCAGCAGCTTGCGTAATACCTGTTTAAAATCTGACCAGAACTGCGAGGGTCCTAGCGCTCATGATCTTAAAGACACTGCAGAAGGGAACCCCCCTGGTTGCCTCCCCTTGCCCCGCCCACTCATAGATGTAGACATAAAATAGGTGAGCCAGTGCATCAGTGCATCATAACAGCAGAGATAGTACACAGGTTGTGAACACCGAAAATAAGTAAGCAAATCGTGGACTATAGACACTGGGACATGTTTGACAGCAAAAATAGAGTTCTGAGGCACAACACCCCATCACTCCCTACCTGGCACCCTTGCCCCTCCTCCTCTCCTCATCTACGGTACCCCATCCTACAAAAGATGCCACTAAGGCTAAGGGACCCCTGGGAGGATCGCAAAACGCTCATCATCCTGTGACTTTTTTTGTGTAGTGCTCCCTATGTTCTAATAGGCCATGTTGCTTAATGTCCATTCGCACAGGATTGCAGATCAGTCTGCCTAATGAATGTTAGACATGTCAATATGTATGGCCTCCTGTGATTGGCTATGAGCACACGGATGGTAACAGCAAAGAACAGAAAACCGACTTTCTTGCATTCAAAGGAAACTTTTTTAATTCCTTTAAGGAACAGGCACTGCTTTAAAAAAAAATCTTGTTTGTGAAGACATCGTGGTTAGTATGTATTAGTCTCTTGGACTACTGCCTCCCCCCCCCCCCCCCCTCCCTTGAGGCAAACCAACACAATAACCAAAGGAGATTATCTCCAACAGGTCAGTGTCCCCATTGCTAATCAGTTACCACATCCTTTGAGGTGTTGATCGCTGTTCAGTGGCTTCTGATTGCAATTTTGATTGCAAACCACTCCTACATTTCAAATCACAATTAGGAGGAGACACCCCTTTCTTGCCCCCTCCTATTTGCAATTCTGAATCAGTTTCAAAACTATCTTTGCAATTTGGAAATGCGATTCTAAATCACAAAAGAGGTTTAGCACTTTCTAAAAAAGTATTTGTTATTTGCAAACCCTATGATTTTGCAAATCCCATTGTTTACGACATCAAAATGGGTTAGTATTTTGAGTCAGTCCAAAACTAATTAAAATGAACAGTGAGTGAACATATCTATTCTTTAGAAGCATATTTTGCAGAATACGGTTTGTAGCAAAACAATACCTGAAAATTTTGAGGAGTAAAATATCTTTTATTTTTCAACAGTATTGTCCTGCGAATAATTGTCACCACATTTGTGAGGGTCATTGTGTCAAGAAATAATATCTTGTCTTTTCGGGGTGATATATAAAAAGTATTTGGTACTATTTGGTTTGTTCCAGTTCTTCTGACTCAGAGTTTACAGGTTCTCTTCAAAAGGTGCCACAGAATGTCATTTAAACTCTGGGTATTTGTTCCCAGTCGGTATACCCATACCTGGTTTTTGTCTAATAACACGTGGGGCGACTGTTGTGCTATTCCCAACTTTGTAACTTATTTTTGGGCTCATCCTTGTGACCCTGCTATAAGTAGTCTAACATAATTTTCTAGCCACCATTTGCAGCTCTTGTTACACCCATGGTCAAACCTGGTTAACTTAACAAGCATTTGCAATGCAATAGGTCTCGCATTTGCGAGAGTTTGAGCTGTTGGCAATGTAAATGACGATGCCTTTTATTTACATGTTGGTTTTTAAAACATAAATGAAAGGAATTGCCATTTACAATGTCAATATCTTAAACTCTCGCAAATGCGAGACCTATTGCATTGCAAATGCTTGTTTAGAAAGGTGATATGGTGCTGGCTGAGCTCGTAAGTGTACGAATGCTCTGATCTCAGATTGATTATTTATGTATTGTTTATTCATTTTGCAGTTTTAGCGCGAACACAACCCAAAGGTTTGAGCGCTTTACATGAGCATCAGGCACATTACAGAAGTACACACGGATTTGTGTGTGTGTGGGGGGGTAGGCATGGGGGAGAATAAGTGATTTGCCCAGAATCACAGGATGTTGAGCCGAGTCTGCAAAGTCGGCAGCTCTGGCCTCTTGAGGCGTGGAGCACTTTCACTGTAAACATGTCGCCATTCCAACAGTGACACGCACCTCGGCATCGTCTTACACCTTTCTGGACACATATGATAAAAGAAAATGCAGTTAAACCGAATTAAACACCCTTAGTATAACCTGGACGGCCATTTGTGTTCTCGACCTGGGGCACGCTATTATCTTGGAAAAAAAAGCTTGAGTTCCGGTTCTGCTGCAATAACTGCCAAAGCCGACCGCTCCCTCTAGTACATTAAAATACCACCACTACGGCCAATCTGTCTGAAGCATTCCACGTTTAATCTGGATGCACGCGTGCACAGAAAAGTTAAGAGCAGAGGCACGGCCGTCCACTTCACTGAAAGATCATTCCTTGATAACTCCGGCGCACCCGCTTGTAACATAACACGTCTCCGCCGAACAATTTAAAAGCAGAGAGCGGTCTATGTCCGTTCTCCATGCAGGGAAATATAAACACCAGCTAATGAAAACGAAAGACAAGTGGTGTAAAAAAATCTATCTCTGGTGTTTCAAAATAAACAATTTAGGAAGCTATAATTAAACCCCTTGAAAGGAGAATAAAACAAGAGGCGACGCTAGGACCGAAAGGCTCTGCACATGCTCACATCGCACAAGCGCTTGCCATGACGTACTTGCTCGGCTTCTGCCAAAAGGTTTCTTGTCTTTATGGGGCCTTGTGTTTGGCCCCATAAAGATAAGAAACCTTTTGCGACCAACACAAAGCAAGCGAGTCCGTCCAAATGGGACGGCTCGAAAAGCCAAGCAAAAACGTCATCGACACCTCTGTTCCAATGGCTGGCCACCGTTTAGCATAAACGGTGACGCCAGCCAATGGAACAGAGGGGCGGGGCTTAAAGCCCCTTACAGAAAATCCCCTGTTAACACTAAATCTCGTCAGCGAGACTGCACATGAGCGCAGCCTACGCCAGGCGAGACCTAAAAAGTTAACCAGGCTTGGCACAGTGGTGTTTCCCACTGAATGTGTTTATTTCTGATTATGCATGGTCCCATTGTGCTTCTAAAGGTTTTCTTTCAGTCCAATTTCAACACAACCTTTGATGTAAGAAATTGTTATTATACATTTTTGTAACATGAATGATTGCTTTATTTTGTTTTGTGGTGTTGCATGACAACCTAAACGTTAGTTACCATCAAACGTTAAAGACATGGATTTTCCTTGAGCCCTAGCTATCCACCGTTGAAAGATGTCTGAACAGAACCCACCCTTGAGGGAAGGGAGAGGGAGAGAGACACCAGAGCTCTTGCTGGTGTCAGGTCAGAGATGGGGGAACCTGGCCTGTAGCCTGGGTCAGCCTTCTGATAGGTTAAGCCTCTGTTGCGCATGTAGAATACTGCTAGGTGGAACCAGTTTCCACACTGGCAACGATAAGGAGAGGATCTGTGTGGGTGAGAGAAAACAAATGTATAACAAAGTCATCCCAGGCATGCAATATTACTGCTTGTACTCCAGACCCCCAAGCAAGCACGGTTTCACAAATCCTGAAGGGATGTTACGGTTGTGAGAGCGGACTTAAACCTGGATCCCGGCGATGTCCTCCTGGGCACACAGGCATCAGAGTCCAGGTAACAGCAGCTTGTCGAGACCAGCAATCACAGACAAGATCCAGCAAAGAGGTAAGGGAACACAAGCAATCAAGAAGGGAAAGTTCAGCTAACATGGGTAAATGAACTATCGAAGCAGGAAGCCAATGCACCTGCAAAGCATTGCCAGGCAATCAGGTCCTAAAGCACAGATGTTTTAAACTCCTCTACTCCAATTACCCTGCAAGTGCCTGGTATCCCAGAAGTCCCTTCTCCGTGGTGGTCAGCAATCTAGCTTCTACCTTTCTGGCAACTCATTCTCCAAAGCCTCCACTCTCGCAAAGGGCCTTAAAAGCTGAATCTCGCCTCTTCTACTGCTGACTAGCTAACAGTTTGCATGATTGCCTGTATTTAATAAAAAAGAAGTAAGCGGAATCTATCTTACTATTCATTACAAATGACAATAATGCACAAGTAATGGACCAATTAGACCATATTTAATATTTGTGGCATTATCTTGTGTCTGTGAGCTCATAGATTTAAATAGACTAAATAGTTAATATATTTAGGCTTTGTTTTTCCATGTTTCGGGTGCCAGTGCAAAAACTGTACATCTGTGGCGGGCCAGGCAGGTAAGCACGGTGGGGGTGAGGGGTGTCAGTGACAAACAACGAAATAGTGAAAATAAAATAAATAAATAAAACCACTTACCTGGCACTCGCCACATGCAACGTAAGTGGTTTTATTTATTTATTTATTTTCAATATTCCGTCATTTGTCACTTCCACCCCCACCCTGCTGCACCACGCTTACCTGCATGGATCACCACTACTGTACATGTTGCTGACATTTCTTCAAGGTGCCTGTGTAGTACTGATGCAGTGATGTATTTACCTGTTGGTTTTATTGATCAAATATATTGCCAGTGACCAATTCTTTCTGAGTTTCCTAAAAAACATAACATGGACAAACATTGCTCAGCTATTTCAGTGAGATGATGATCTTACACGGACTTACAATCTTTCAAAGTTCTTCCCTCACAAGCTGGTTGAGCTGAAAAACATTTCTACAGCACAGAGTATATTGTGGCTTCTCTAGGTGCCGATCTATTTCACAGGAGCAGTGCCAATAGTATGCGTTGCCTATGTGAACAGGGTGGTTTTTGGTGACCAACTTGAATCTATTAGTGGAGGTTTTCTTCTGTCAAAGGACTGGGTAAAGCAGACCTGGGAAGATAATTTTGAAATAAAATATGGTATAGGACTTTCTTTTCTAAAAAACACAAATGTAACATTTATGACCCAGAAGAATTTTGATAGTCTATGTTGAATCAAGCCTGCTGATTCGTTTGCTGTACTGATTATAGTATATTTACTGTTAAACAAAGTTTCATTGCATATAAAGGTTGTTACATTTGTTGTGATTTTTCCCCAGGCACGACAGGTCCTGGAGAGAGAATTCAACAATCTTCTGGCCCTTGGCACGGAGCGAAGGCTTGATGATGTAAGTCTGTTTGACTACTTTGTTTCTTTAGAGTTTTTGACTCATATAATGGTTGCTGCTCGCCTCCCTCATGCCCATCTGCCCTCATGCTTGCATAAGATTTCAGCTTCTCAATTTGCCTGTTGGGCTCTGAAGGGGTCTCCATGAGAAGAATTGTGTGCTGCTCTGCATTATCACCTAGGCATGTGCTGTGCCTGTGCATACGCTAATGTGCGCTAATTTTTCTAGCAATGCGTCTGACACATTCATGAGAAACATACCTGTAGAAAAAGGGTTTCTTACTTTTTTTGGCCACGGCATTCACATTTATAATGCGTTGTGGAGTATAGGAAGTGTGTTAATTCTCTCTAAAAGCACCACCTCTATTACCTCCACCTTTTTAAAAATTGATAAAAATAATTAACGATTAACTCTAGTTCACCCCAAGTACTTTGATATAAATAGGGGAAGTATTGTTGCCTACTTCGCTCACGTTTATATATAACTTAGAATGGGAAATCTGTCTTAAATCACATTACATTTTGTTCCATTGTAAAAAGGCAAACAGTGTCCATCATTCTGAGGATAATTTCAAGTTTAAAAAAATCATATATCATTCAGCATATCTTCCTGATGTAATGAAATAAAAATTCTGTGCAGTGAGTACCAATTCAAAATGCATAAGGTATAATAGAAATTCATCTACATTGGCAAACTTGGAAATGGCCTTTAATGATCTGAAAAAGTATTTGAGGAATCTGTAAAGACTATCACGCGAATGTGGTAGGAAATTGTAAACACAAGGAGCTATTGTTTGGGTTCCCATTATAGAATATGCCATTACCGTTGGAAATTCCAGGTGATAGCTCTGTCCTATTCATCCAAATCTAAACATATGGCTTATTCCTCACTTTCCTTTCACTTCTGACTGATTAACTCTCCAGTTACTTTGATAATCTGCAAAGATCAGCACAACTGCATTAATGTGTAACTAACATGGCAATCGTTGAGATGTAAAATTCCCAGTTACTACTTTTGTTTGCTCTGTATAGAGTTATATGAGAATTGCAGTAGTGAACCCGAGTATGAGTCACCCGATCCTTATCTTTAAATCCAAATGTTTATGCATATTATTAAATCCAAATCCTGGTGATGGTCATTGGCACTACAACCCCTTAGCTGCTAAACATGACTACCTTCCCTGCCTACTTCATAGAGGACATCCAATTTCCCAAATTATTTATGCACATCTGAGGCATGACTCCTGTAAGGCTTAACACACTGCTCAACAAACTAGATTCACTATTGGAGAACCTGTCTCACTTGTAAAAGAATATTTCCAACTAACCATTTTTAAATGCTGCAGGACGCAACAGCTTGCCAAACAATGCCTCTTCCATGGCCGGCTCTACTTAAAGTAACAGAGTTTTATTTCCGATCACATCTACTTTTTCATCCTTGCAGAAAGGTTTCCCCAGATCCACTCGATGAGTGCTAAGTTGCTAAATGATTACAGATCTTCGATGCAGCAATACTGGACGAACACTATGCTCCCTAATGTTGGAAATCTACTGCTAACACCACCGGTCAACAGCCTATCCCTGATGTTTACAATATGCCTATTCTATTGGGATCCTCTCCTCCCTCCTGAAAAGAAAGGTTGAAACTAAAACAGTGATTGAGGTCCCTCCAGCTTCTTCTCTTTATGAGGTTACTTCCTCCTCCATCCTGAGATGCTTACTCCATGATTGTGGTTCAGAGGTCAAATCCTGCACTGAAATTGCAGAAACATTTACAGACTTGTTACATTTTACTTGACTTGTTGATAACGGCAGAAACGTGGTTCAATGAAGCCTACCAAACATCTATTCACCTTTTCCTGTCACTACTGTATTTTATGACAAGAATGAGTATGTAAAACTGATGACAAAGTGACCTTCACCCACAAAAACTCCACTTCATGTTGCATCTTGGCTTCTGTCCCTACGTCACTTTACAAGAGCCTGCAGTGAAACCTAAGTCCATTGACCTTAAAACAACATAATTCACATAATTTATTGCTATCCTGGTGAGAATTAGGCTTCCATTAAAAACTTCATAGACCTCATGAACTTTGAAGTGACTCTGTCTAACATCGACCACATCTGGGTTGGTGACTAGAACATCAACTGGAACAACACCAAAGTCAGTGCTTATTCCCTCCTCTCCACCTTTATACTTGAAATTGTTTAACTCAACACTACGTGAATGGTACTTGCATCAAAAGGACAACATAGGACTTAATTCTCACCAAG